>NC_091284.1:786979920-788341586 GCF_032444005.1 Ranitomeya imitator | reverse complement strand
GCCAACTATGTCCGCCCCTGAAAAGCCACTCTGCGGCTCACACCATCATTTCTACATTTCTGGCGGGAGATCGTTGGTGGTACTCTGTAAAGTTATCAGAGACTATGCTCCTAAAATGCTCCCTTGGGGCGATCATCCTGGCTCTCGCTTCCGCTCCCCCAGCAAACAGCTGATTTTTCCAGGGGAAGCCATGGACAGGGATTTCTACTGGAAAATGTAGTATGACATGACGGCCATTATAGTCGTACAGAGCGACTCTCCACCCTGGCTCATTGTGGGGGTCTCGGGTGATGACCCACATTTTATAATTTCCTACCCTTTTTTGTGGTTGTTTTCATTTAGGGGTCTACACATCTGGATGAAAGCCTGCAAGTGTTATATGTGGATTCGCCCTGGATTTTATCCCACTTTGTTGAATTTTACAATCTGCACTGCAGGTCAATTTCTGGGTGGGAAATCTACTGGACCTCTACTGTATATCATTGTGGATTTTACATGTGCAGCTAAAATCCACAGCATTTCCAACTTTCTTCAGTGTAGAAGAAAAAATCAAGTTAGATGGAAAGCATCAGCATGCTGCTCTTGATGGATCTGGTAACTGCCAAGCACCAATTATGTACCTCTAATTAAAAGGGTGTTCCCAAAATATGATGTTATTTCTTATCAACAGGATAACTTACTGATCACCTGTTACACCCCCAGTGATCTCAAGATTGGGGCTCTGGAGCTCAAATAACAAGCACCATCTTAAATGAAGCTGAAGAGCAGATAGATGTCTTCTGCTCCATTGTGTATATGACTTTCGGAGATGGCAGCGGTCTGCACTCAGAAGTCCCATAGACAATGAATGTCGGGGAGGTCCAGCATCACTATCTCTGCTCCATTTAAGATGATACTCGAGCTCCGGAACTCGGATCTCTGGGAGGGGGGGGGGTACAGCTGTCAGACCCCCAGTGATCGTAAGTTATCCCCTATAATGTGGATAGAGGGTCACTTAATATTTTGGGAATAGCTCATTAATAGGCGCTGAGCTGCAACACCAGACACGGCCCGTGGACAAGAGTATTCCTATACACCGCCTTTAGTGAGGACATCCGGTAGGTGTATAGTGGGTGTGAGTCTGCTATGATGTCACTTCTGGGGTCCTACAAACACCAAGACCCTCAGACAAGAGGTTCAGCTACTAGGATTGAGTAAGACGATGCCTGTAATCACGGGGCGACTGATGTCAGTCAGCGTCTCTTTGCACTAAATTGTGGTGTAGGAATTCTACAGATAACACACGTTTACAGCAGGCAGTACGCTGCTCCATCTTTTTTTCGGTGCCGTTATCTTAAAGTGGTTGTCGGTTCTTTAAAAAAAAAAAAAGATGCAAATATTATGATCTCACATAAAAAAAAACTTCTCCAGTTTCCAGCAGATCCACTGCTGTCTTTGTGTAAAAGCCTCTGGTATGACATGCCAGCGATTGGCTGCAGCGGTCATGTGTTGATTAGTCATTGCCAGCATCTTATAAACGAAGACGGTGAAGGGCTGCAGGAGCATTTGCGCTGGAAAAAGGGTATTAGCAATATTTGGTATCAATATTTGCTGCTCAAGAACCTGACAATTCCTTGAATGGGTCATTCCCATGTTTATAGATGGATATTGTCGGATAGCGCTTGTAAAACCAAGCTCTTTTGCAATCGATTATGTATTAACATTTTCAGCCATTCTTGAGATATTAACACTTATATTTTGTTTACAGCTTGTTGTCTCGGAGACCGACCACTGCTGTTAGCCAGCAGAAGATGCGCATCGCTTACACGCTCTTTTCTATTGAGCCTGTAAGTACTTGTTTTAAAGCTGACCAGGATTGCTGGAGTAGTATGCATCGGTGGTCGGTGCCTCGGTGGTCTGTTTGTAAACAACTGAAATGAAAAGTGTTAACATCTCAAGAATGGCTGAAAATTTTAAGAAGCCGTAAATTGCAAAAGTGCTTGCCCTATCCAACAATATTCATTAATGGAGATGGTAATAACACTGAAACTCTGCAAAATGGGAGCAGTAGACCCAGAAGGTTATTAGCAGACTCATCGTGCAGGGTCTGAGGGGCGCGGCGTGACTCACAGGGTCTCTACATAGTGGTTTCGCCTGTGCCACGTTCCGCCCTTTCGACACCGTGTTTACACTCCGTAGCCGGAGAAGCCCCTTTGTGCCTTATATAAGTGTAATAACTACACTAACACATAATAGCCAAAGATCCGGTTCTCATATAACACTTATTTATGGTAATGTACAGCCGCGGGGGAGGTCTCACGTCAGGGAACCTCCCAGCCACGGCTCTCTAACCCACGTAGTGACATAATCTGTGACTGCTGCTGCCTTACATTATTTATTGTGTCCTGACTACTGCATCTCGGAGACGATGGCGTTACTCACTCTGCATCTACTAAACCGACACCAGTCTGATCAGTGGGTTCACACGGCGCGGTAAAAGCTGCCTGCGACACGACTGCACCTTTTAAAGGGCTCATATGATATTGGAAATGGCATCTGCTTTTCTTCAGAAAAAAGCGCCCCCGTTTGTCTAATGGCCGGCTCCAGTATTGCGCCATGTGAAAATAAGAAAATAAGCTGATCCTTTCTTTTTCCGTCTCCTATAACCCCTTTAAATCAGTCAGTTTTTATCTCTTCAGCCGGTATCTGCATCCAGATACGGCTCCATTCTGGCCACAATTGGAGCTCACATTATAACGAGCTCCTGACTTTGGGTTGAATTGTATTCTAATAGGCATATGTTCATATACAGCGCTAATAGGATGCCATTGTACCAAAAAAAAAACAAAAAAAAACGGCTGTATAAAAAAAGGATATTTTTCTACTTGTATAAAAAATAAGTTATACTGACTTCTATTCCCCTCCCCCAACGGAGCCCAAAAGACACTAATTTGTCCTCAGACAGTTGAATGATGCCTTAAATGGCTTTTACTGCCATAGATGCCGATCGATCGTAGACTCCAAATGTGCAGCGAGCAGAGCCGAAATGATGTCTGATAATGATCATTGGATTTCCGGGGTGCCCTCATTAATCCACCATCTGTGTGCACAACATACAGTGCCATGTAAAAGTATGGGCACCCCTGGTCAAAATTACTGTTATTGTGAACAGTTAAGCAAGTTTTAGATGAAATAATCTCTAAAAGGCCTAAAGTTAAAGATGACACATTTCCTTTGTATTTTAGGGGGAAAATATATATATTTTTTCCTCTTTTACATTTTAAAAATTACAGGAAAGGAAAATGAGTTGATGCAAAAGTGTGGACACCCTTGAAGATTTGTGTACTCAGATAATTTTGACCAAGGTTTAGCCTGTTAGGCTTGTGTAGTATCATCGATAGGAAAGGCGAGGTGATGCAAATTCCCCAGCTTTTTAATAACCCAACCTCTTCTAACCTTGTGCCAAAAAACAGCAGCCGAGGATTCTTCTATGCAGCTGCCTGGTAATCTGAAAATGGTGGAGGCCCACAAAGCAGGAAATGGGTTTAATAAGATAGCAAAGTGTTTTCAAGTTGCCTTTTCCTCAATTCGAAATGTATTTAAGAAATGGCAGTTAAAGGTACTGTCACATTTAGCGATGCTGCAGCGATATAGACAACGAGCCGATTGCTGCAGCGTCGCTGTTTAGGTCGCTAGGAGACGTCAAACACAGCAGCTCCAGAGCGATGCAGGAGCGATCCAGTGACGTACTTATCGTTCTTGCTGGTTGTTCCCTCTATGAAGAAACATTGCAGGCATCGTTGCTTTTGCTGTCAAACATGACAAATCACGCCGACCTGACGACCAAATAAAGTTCCAGACTTTCAGCTCCGACCAGCGATGTCACAGCAGGATCCTGATCGCTGCTGCGTGTCAAACACAACGAGATCGCTATCCAGGATGCTGCAACGTCACGGATCGTTGTCGTTCTCGTTGTAAAGTTGTTCAGTGTGAAGGTACCTTAACAGGAACAGTGGAGATCAAGATAAGATCTAGAAGACCAAGCAAAATTTCAGCGACAGCTGCTTGTAGGATTGTTAGAAAGGCAAATCAGAACCACCCCCCGCCCCACCCCGCTTGACTGCAAAAGACCTTCAAAAAGATTTAGCAGACTCTGGAGCTGTGGTACATTGTTCTACTGTTCAGAGACACCTGGACAAATATGGCTTTCATGGAAGAGTCATCAGAAGAAAGCCTCTCCTGCATCCTCACCATAAAATTCAGCTTCATATTTATGCAAAAGAACATCTAAACAGGTCTGATGCATTTTGGAAACACGTCCTGTAGACCGATGAGGGTAAAATAGAAATCTTTGGCCACAAGGCAAGGTATGTGCGGAGAAAAGGGCACAGAAATTCAGGAAAAGAACATCTCACCAACCATGAAGCATGGGGGTGGATCAATCATGCTTTGGGGTTGTGTTGCAGCCAATGGCACAGGGAACATTTCACAGGTAAAAGGAAGAATGGATTCAATGAAATGTCAGCAAATTCTCGATCGAAACATGACCCATCTATAAAAAAAAAGCTGAAGTTGAAAAGAGGATGGCTTCCACAAATGGATAATGATCCTAAACACACATCAAAATCCACAATAGACGACCTCAAAAGGTGCAAGCTGAAGGTTTCACAATGGCCCTCACAGTCCATTGACCTGAACATCATTGACCTCAAAATAGCAGTGCATGCAAGACGACCCAGGAATCTCACAGAACTGGAAGAAGTTTCCAAGGAAGAAAGGATGAAAATCCCTCAAACAAGAATTGAAAACTTCCTGTCTGACTACAAAAAGCATTTACAAGCTCTAATACTTTACCTGAAATACAAAGGAAATGTGTCATCTTGAGTTTTAACCAGGGGTGCCCAAACTTTTACATGCCACTTTGTTGGTGCAGGGTTGAACGGTCACTGGTCATGAAGATATATTCACAGAACTGTGCGACCCCAGACTGTGCCATAATGGCTCCTCTCATTTACTCCCAATCACTTATATTGACCGAATCACTAAAAAGTGCCTTAAAAATTGGGAGCGCTCCCCTCAGCAGGGCATTATCGAGACGAGTGTCATATTTAATGACTAAAAAAAGCATTAAAGGGACAGACCCATTTATATCAGGGCGGCCATAACAACGCATGAAAGAAACGGACAGGAATGCGCACGGACCACATGAATCTATGCTGGAGATTGCACCCCAAATTGCTGATTGGTGGGAGATCTGACATCCTGAGGGCACGGTCACACCACATTCCCCACGGCTTGATTTTCTATATGGATATTATTTCCTGCTGTGCACGTTTAGGTACGTAGAAGTGGAAATAAGCTTGGTGCCCGTGTGGTGTGAAAGTCACCCGCTGAGTGCAGGAGCCATGTCGGTAGTCTATGGCTGCTTCCTCCTAACCTGCCGGCATCCCAGTCTCCTCCTCTGATTACTAGGACTGGCATGGCGTCATCATTTTGGTATGGCGTCACACCAGGGCAGCTGATCAGTGGAGGCATCGGGGATCCTGATAGGCGGTTTGCAGGGCTCGTGTTTGGCGACCATTAACTACCGACGTGGCTGCTGGTCCAGGGTGCTGCAAACCGTTTTGTTTGGGTGATACTCTTCTTGCTTCCATTATATCCACAGCGTCTTATTAGTTCTGCAATTCCTGACACGTCATTGACTTTCGGCAACAATTTTCATCTCTTGAATGCATGTATTTTTGGCTAAAAATTATTTCCGCAATTCGATTTCATTACTAATTTTGCACAGTTTGCCTTTTATAATTTCTGTTACTGCTGGGTTGACTGAGAATCTATCAGTGAGCTCGTTCTGACAATGGGAGTTTATAACTCTCTTATCTGTTATTTTCTGAGCTCTTCTGAAGCGATTTATGACACAAAGGTCACATCAAGGAAGTCAAGAGCCTGTAAAAGCAAAACGTGATGCATTTTTTATGACAAGAACATGCAAAAAAAAAATTCCCCAAGTATATGTACTTAAGTTAAAAAATTTTTAAATGATAAGTGGACAACCCCTATAACATATATTGCAGATCTGCATGTATCACACTTTGGGGTGAGCCGACCATCAGCATTAGGCAGGTTACAGCCGCTATACTACGATGTTCCCGTAACGCCCTCATGTGAACGGGTCTGTCTGCACGTAGATGACCTTTATTTATTAAGGAATTTAAGTAACACTATGCAAATGGTTAATTGCAGGTTTTTGCACTGATTTTACTGTAATATTCTAGAGGTTGTTACTACGTTACTCAACTGTTTTACCTGGCGTTTATAAGGAAATGTGTTTCTTACAATTGTAGATTTTTGAGATGATGAAGCCTTAATAAACTACCGTCTGACTGCAATTTGCGTTCGTTATTTTTAACCTGACCCAGCGTTAAGGTTTTAATTAAACGGGGTGTTTGCTTTTACCAATCCTTTTTTGTATATAAGGGGTTTTTTTTTATTAGCTGATCATTAGGATTTCTCTTTATAGAATTCACAACACCGTGAAATATATTAATTGTATAGATCAGGGGTACACAACGTTTTTTGGTCCAAGGGCTACATTGCAAAAAAAAAATGCACGGCCCCATAGTATAACATTGGTCCAGGTGCGATCCAATGTTTTTGTCGGATTGCACTTGGAACGATAATACAGCTGTCTGCACTTGCATGTATTCTTAGTGTCAGCATATTACCCATGGTGTCTGTGTCCCCCAATGAAGGCTAAGAGAATGAGGCCTACAAAGAAAAGATCACAGTACCTACAGTCAAATATGGTGGAGGTTCAAAGATGTTTGCGGTTGTTTTCCTGGCACTGGGTGCTTTGAGTGTGTTCAAGGCATCATGAAATCTGATGATTATCAAAGGATGTTGGGTCACAATGAAGTGCCCATAGTCAGAAAGTTGATTTTGTGTCCTAGGTCATGGTTCTTCCAGCAGGACAATGAACCCCAATATATTTCAAGAAGCACCAGAAATGGATGGAAACAAAGCGCTCGAGAGTTCTTAAGCAAGTTCTTAAGTGTCTTAGTGACAGCAATGAGTCTGGATCTAAATCCCATTAAACGTCTGTGGAGAGATGTTAAAATTGCAGTTAGGAGAAGACGCCTTCACATATGAGCGACCTGGAGCAGTTTAGAAAACAAGAGTGGTCAAAATTCCAGCTGCGAGGTGTAAGGAGCTTGTTGGTGGTTATCGGAAGCGATTGATTGCAGGCATTTATCTTAAAATGTGTGCAACTAGATATAAAGTTGAGAGTGCCAACACTTTAGTGCATCCCGTTTTGAGTTAAATTATGGTCAAATCACACACAAAAGAAATAAACATGTATAACCAATATGTAATTGTAATAATTTTCTGGAAGAAATGCTTCATTTCCAGGAAAAACTTCAAGGGTGCCAACACTTTCGACCATGACTGTATGTATATGCAAGCAGTCTTACTAAACACTTTATTGGTATCTCTGAATGGTAAGTACACCATGCAATTATCACTGACCACAACTGTATTCAATGAGGAAGGTATTTTACAGCGCATGAGGCCTTGTGGACAGGTTTTATGACATCACGGGGTCTTGTGACTTCAGTAAGGGGCAGTGCGTGAGTGGGGAATAAAATGGAGAGGGGAATGTTATGGAGAGGGAAATATAGAGAGGGGTAGTGTGTGTGTAATATTATGGAGAGGGACAGTGAGTGTGGGGGAATTATGGAGGGGTAGTGTGTGTGGGGGAATATTATGGAGAGGGGCAGTGTGTGCGCGGTGGGAATATGGAGAGGGGCAGTGTGTGTGCTGCGGGCATATGGAGTGGGGCAGTGTGTAGGGTGGAATATCATGGAGAGGGGCAGTATGTGCGGTGGGAATATAGAGCGGGCATTGTGTAGGGTGGAATATCATGGAGAGGGGCATTGAGTGCGGTGGGAATATTATGGAGGGACAGTGTATGTGGTGGGAATATTATGGAGAGGGGCAGTATGTGTGCAGTGGGAATATGGAGAGGGGCAGTGTGTGTGGTGGGAATATTATGGAGAGGGGCAGTGTGCGGTGGGAATATTATGGAGAAGGGCAGTGTGTGGTGGGATTATTATGGAGAGGGGCAGTGTGTGCGGTGGGAATATTATGGAGAGGGGCAGTGTGCGGTGGGAATATGGAGCAGGGCATCGTGTAGTGGGAATATTATGGAGAGGCAGTGTGTGTGCGGTGGGAATATTATGGAGAGGGGAAGTGTGTGCGGTGGGAATATTATGGAGAGGGGCAGTGTGTGCAGTGGGAATATTATGGAGAGGGGCAGTGTGCAGTGGGAATATTATGGAGAGGGGCAGTGTGTGTGCAGTGGGAATATTATGGAGAAGGGCAGTGTGTGGTGGGAATATTATGGAGAGGGGCAGTGTGGTTATGTGGGGGGGAATATTATGGAGAAGGGCAGTGTGTGAGGTGGGAATATTATGGAGAGGGGCAGTGTGTGTGCAGTGGGATTATTATGAAGAGGGGCAGTGTGCGTCGTGGGAATATTATGGAGAGGGGCAGTGTGCGCGGTGGGAATATTTTGGAGAGGGGCAGTGTGCGCGGTGGGAATATGGAGAGGGACAGAGTGCGCGGTGGGAATATTATGGCGAGGGACAGAGTGCGCGGTGGAAATATGGAGAAGGGCAGTGTGTGCAGTGGGAATATTATGGAGAGGGGCAGTATGTGTGCAGTGGGAATATGGAGAGGGGCAGTGTGTGCGGTGGGAAGATTATGGAGAGGGGCAGTGTGCGGTGGGAAGATTATGGAGAGGGGCAGTGTGCGGTGGGAATATGGAGCAGGGCATCGTGTAATGGGAATATTATGGAGAGGGGCAGTGTGTGTGCGGTGGGAATATTATGGAGAGGGGAAGTGTGTGTGCGGTGGGAATATTATGGAGAGAGGCAGTGTGCGGTGGGAATATTATGGAGAGGGGCAGTGTGTGTGCAGTGGGAATATTATGGAGGGGCGGTGGGAATATTATGGAGAAGGGCAGTGTGCGGTGGGAATATTATGGAGAGGGGCAGCGTGGTTATGTGGGGGGGATTATTATGGAGAAGGGCAGTGTGTGCGGTTGGAATATTATGGAGAGGGCCCAGGACGTGGAAATTCAAACACCAGCCAAATAAATTTGCAGGTCCCTGGTATGACTGCCATGAAGCACCAACATGGACACTAAACACTTCACCCTTGGCCTGATCTACTTGGAGTTTATAGTCAGGGAGGAAAGATTAAGTGGACAGCAGCATATTATGCATGTACCATTCATCCATACATTGGTTTATTTACATAGTGCAAGCCAGAACACATTACATAGAATCGGATGTCAGGAAGAAAAAAAGAAAAGTGCGTTATACAGACACATCAAAGTAGAATTCTTAATCCTGAGAACCTTACATCAGGGATGATGATGATGATGATGAAAGAAGAAAGCACCAAGACTGTTCCAGCCTTGGAATATGAAAATTTAAAAAAAAATAAAAAAGTTTACATTCAGTGAAAGCAAACATCATGAAAATGATGACTAGAAAATTCCAGAAAGTTTACATAATTCCATTTTAAATATCCAGCAGTAAAATTACATTTTTAACAAATCTGTAACTTTATGCTTCGTATGATCTTAGTGTTTATTATATCTCAGTTAAAAAAAATAAAAATCTTTCAGATGTGTCCAGACTATAAAATAATATGATTCCCCATATATTTTGTTTTAAGATGAAAGGACCAAAGCTGGAGGTGCTGGGACTGCGGTGTACTCCGTGCGTTGGCACTTGCTCACATGACGGAGGCTAGCTCATTTTAATAGCTTAGCCAGCCTCGTTCTATGACCCAGCCAAGACAGAGAGGGGGCAGGCTGAGTAAGAAAATCCAGCAGTCAGCCACTGATGACCCGTGGATGTAGGAAACACTCTCCTAGAAATAAGAGCTCCCGCACTGCACGAATATCAGAAGTTCGGGATATCTTCAGTAATACACGCACATTAGTAAGTGACAGATATTTATATTAGGAACACAGCAAAACATGGAAGATTTTTTTTTCCAACTCAAAAATCCGTGAAGGCCAGCGGTCATATTTCACGTGCTGTATATAGTCAGCAATGCCTGGAATGACTGAGGGTCTTCAGACCGGAGAGTACAGCCTCATAGACGCGTATGAAGCTGGGACACCCATGATCAGTCCGGGCATTGGGGTCCCTAAACGAACCATTCAGTACACTCATCTGATCCCGTTCCTAAAGGGGTCCTTCTACACGGTTTAATAGGTGCAAACTGCTTTTACAAAATCTGTGTTGCTTACTGTGTGGAAACTGCAGGGTCTTCTAGGGCAGGGGTCCCCAACTCCAGTCCTCAAGGCCCACCAACAGGTCATGTTTTCAGGATTTCCTTTGCATTGCACAGGTGATGCAATTATTACCTGGGCAAGACTAAGGAAATCATGAAAACATGACCTGTTGGTGGGCCTTGAGGACTGGAGTTGGGGACCCCTGTTCTAGGGAGTCTATGCTGCACGCCTCTTTCTAGATAATCACTGGGGGATGGAGGTTCTCAGCATCGGGACCACTACGATCAGCTGATCACTGGAGGGCACTTACCAATATGCCCCTACAGTTTTTCTTACCATCAGTTGGGAAGGAGGCCACAGATAGATTAAGGTTGCCTAAATCCGCTAATTTTGGGGGGATTTGGTAGCCAGCGGTGATAAGCGAACGTCCTGGGATAAGGTGTTATCCGCCATGCTCGGGTGCGAACAGAGTGACTTCGGTGCGCTCGACTAATATGTCCGAGTCCCCGCGGCTGCATGTCTCACGGCTGTTCGACAGCCACAACACATGGAGGGATTGCCTAAAGGTACCGTCACACATAACGATGTTGTTGCTTTTTGTGACGTAGCAACGATATCGTTAAGGAAATCGTTATGTGTGACAGCGACCAACGATCAGGCCCCTGCTGGGAGATCGTTGGTTGCTGAGGAAAGTCCAGAACTTTATTTCGTCGCTGGATCTCCCGCTGACATCGCTGGATCGGCGTGTGTGACGCCGATCCAGCGATGTCTTCACTGGTAACCAGGGTAAACATCGGGTTACTAAGCGCAGGGCCGCGCTTAGTAACCCGATGTTTACCCTGGTTACCAGCGTAAACGTTAAAAAAACAAACACTACATACTTACCTTCCGCTGTCTGTCCCCGGCGCTCTGCTTCTCTGCACTCCTCCTGCATCCTGTGTCAGCGCCGGCCAGCCGGAAAGCACAGCGGTGACGTCACCGCTGTGCTCTGCTTTCCGGCTGACCGGCGCTAACAGTGCAGAGGAAAGCACAGCGCCGGAGGACAGACAGCGGTAGGTAAGTATGTAGTGTTTGTTTTTTTAACGTTTACGCTGGTAACCATCGGGTTACTAAGCGCGGCCCTGCGCTTAGTAACCCGATGTTTACCCTGGTTACCGGGGACCTCGGGATCGTTGGTCGCTGGAGAGCTGTCTGTGTGACAGCTCTCCAGCGACCAAACAGCGACGCTGCAGCGATCGACATCGTTGTCGGTATCGCTGCAGCGTCGCTTAGTGTGATGGTACCTTAACAAACAAACTAGTAGCCACATATTGTGCACAGGAGTGTCCCCATTCTCCCCTAGATGTCGGAGAAAGGAAGGATCGGGTAGAACCATTTCAACATGTCCAATCCTTCGTTCTAACTGCAGATAAGCAGCCACCAGAGTCGTCCAGCAGAGTCTTAGTTTCCTCTGTTAAATACGGGTGGAACTTGAAAGACATCAGGGGTCCGAAAAACAGGTAAGCGCAAAATCTTACAACCGGGTCTGTTTTGGGGGGAGGGGATAGTAGAAGGACGGATTTTAGTCACTTTTCTGTTTGTGCCAAGTTCATCATGGCCTTTTTAGTCTTGGTTTTCAACATATCTAAGTTTTCGGCCAATTCATCCTTTTTTGACTTTTCCAAATATCGCAAAACTTTTGAGCAATTATCCTCCAGTACCTTATTGGAGTAGAAATTTTTATTTATTTTTTTTTGTGTGCAATTAAAGACTAAAAAGCTAGAACACTTTAAAGCCGAATGGCTTGTGCGACATTTCACCTGAATAAACAAAAAAACAAAAAAAACAAAAAAAGGGTAAAAAAGAAAAAGCATCACTGCATTTGCACTAATTTCACCAAACATTGTGCACCGTTTTGATGAATTTGCTGCAAAAATCCCCCCACTGAAAAAAAACAAAAACTGATGTATAATAACATATATATATATATACAATCTGCCATGAAATTGCAGCATTTCACTCATCCTCCATTCTGGGAAAGGTGGGTGAATCCAGCTTGGCAGCCATGATGCCAGTGGTGCCACATGGATTGGCTGCAGCAGAAGTGTGCCAGCTGCTGGCGTCATGGCGCCCATCGCTGAGTGGTAGTAACATGTCACATGAGTACTTTGTTTACTGACTGGCTGCAGCGGTCACAAGCCGAGCAGTTATAGACAAGGACCGTGATGATAACCTCCCTGAAGTGAACACCAAACTTTGCCAGACTGTACACTGGCCATTACAAAAAGGGTGAATCTGTCTTTCTGGACTGCAGGAAAGCTGGGTGAGCGCTCCTGCAGTGATCACCATGCTACTTAGTCATCCATCTTTCCCAAAAACTGATACGAGGATGTCTATTAATGGGTGATTGACTGCAGGTAAAATGCTCTATAATGCAAAAAAAATGTATAAATTATCAGTGCAAAAAAAAAAAGAGACATTCTGCGAGACGCCCCACAAAATCCCCGAGGAGGAGCATTTACACAATCTATACAACAGGCTCAATATAGTGCCGCCCATGTGGATGAGCACATAAAACCGCCCTGCGGGGACGAGACTGACGCATCCTCGGCCTTCCCGATAATGGGATTGTTCACGCGTCCACAAAAAAAAGTCAATTTTGGATCAAACGCGCTCATTCAAATCAATGGAGCTAAAAATAAAAAATCTGTGGGTGCTGCTGGTTTTTACAGTGTAATGGCTAGAAGATCGGGGAATTTTGTATTTGAGAAAAACGGAAATGCAGACCAAAACTCTAAATCAGCACATTGCTGGAGAGGGGGAACGACTTCTGAATTAGGCCTAAGCTTTCCAGCTGTCGCTGCCCTTTTATTTGTCAGAGTTTCGCCACCTTCCTCAGGACTCCCTTGTAACGAGATGCTTAAAAAAAAAGGAGCCACGGCGCTTCATAGGGAATGGATAGGAGGATGAAAAAAGGAGGAAAATGTAAAACAGCACACTGATGCAGAGAGGGAAGTATAGCTGAATGAGGCCTAAGCTTTCCAGCTGTTGCTGCACTTGTAGCTGTCAGCGTTTCGCCACTTCCTCAGGAGCCAAACAGCATTACGGGAAATTCATACTGCACAAACCACGGGCAGCAGTAATCGGACACTGGAGGCCTTATTGCAGCCATTTATGTTTTACTCTGAATCTCTGTGGAGTTTAAGAGAAAGCGTACTTTGATAAGCAGGTCGCCATCTGACTGGTGTCTCCCCAGATACACACAGACACACCTGTCAGTCTGGGGAAGAAGTAGTCGGGGACCTTTCTTGGACTACTCCTTCCAAGACGCACAAGTCTTTGGTCAGATTTTCTAAGTCTGTTTTTCCCAAAAAGCGGCAGTAATTCAGAGTAAAACATACCTGGCTGCAATAATCACTGCTGCCCGTGGTTTGTCCGGTCAGTCTTCTTCAGGCAGGATCAGTACGTAGACACATTAATCAGCATTAGAAGAACATGTCTGCTTTCTTATATTCATAGTGCCGTCTCTCTCCATGACTTGTGTACTAAACTGCAATACCTCAGTCATCCTGCGGACCGACGTGGCGCTGTTTGTTTTGTTTTTTTTCTCTTTAGGAAGACTGCATTCAAGTTGTTCTAATCCTAGATAATCCTTTTGGTTTTCCAAACTACAACTCCTGACATGACCCCTCACCCGCTTCTAGGATGGAGGTGGCGAAATACTTCCGACAGTCTCTAATTAAATCCAAAGGCTTCACCGCCTTATTAAAGGGGTTGTCCGGTCACATTATACTTATGACCTATCCGACAGGATCTGTTCTGCGGTACCCAGCAATGGCCGCTACGCGTTTCAGCTACGTTCTGTGTGGCTATACCTGCTGGAGCAAGCGACAGCTGATCAGTTAGGATGCCAGGTGTCAGACCCTCATATGGGTGTGTCATTAATATGATGGTAATGGACAACCCCTTTAAGGATCCCACGAGCTTCCTGTATATGTAAGAATACAATGCATTTAAGAAGAGCGCCACCTGCAGGAGATCTGGAAGACGATCACTTTATTCCTAAGATCATGGGGAACAGACGCTGCTTCGTAGCCCCAGTCTCTGTATCCCCCAGAGGTCGGCAGCGCGGGGGGCGCACGTCATTCCCAGTGCACGTCGTCCCTCTGCAGCGAGCCCTGCAGCGTCTGCATCTCTCGCAGTAACTGCAGACTCTTCCTGCTCTTCTCCCCCGGACTCACTCTGTTGGGGTCTCGTTTAGTCGCCTGCTGGTATTTTACGCTCCGAACGGGTTTGGAAGATTCATAAGAGTTTTTCTTTTTCAGCTTTGTCTCCTTCAGTAATTTCGCAAGCTGTGTGCAGAGAAAGAAGAAGAGATGAAATCCGACCGGTGGCTACAGGCAAAACTTCCACGTTTCCAAGAGGGTCATATAGGGAGGAAGATCAGCAATTTATGGACTTGTCCCGTATCAAAGGGCGTGTGTGAAGCGATAGTCCCTTTAATTTTGCAAATGCATTTTTGTATAATAAAAAAATGACCCATGGTCAATTAAAATTAAAAAGTTACTTTTTTTTAAATTAAATTAAATATGACTATATTATTAAAAAAAATCTGTATAATAAAAAAAAAAAAAAAAGAGTAAAAGTATAAAATTCTGATAATATATTATAATTCTTGAACTCTTGCAGTTTTCACGTAGAGCTTCACAATAAGCTGACACTTCCCGTTCTGTAGCGATCACTTCTCAGCAGTCTCATTATCATCAGAGGCAGGACTAAAATGATAATCGGACTGTGTATGGATAACTCAGAATTAATCTACGGTATATACTCAGAGATCAGATCTACTCCCGACAGGCGATATCACAGATCACCTCCTCCCACTCTCCGCTCAGTGACCTCTGCACAGTCAGCGCATGCTTACTTCCTATGACTGCCGCACGCTATGTCCTACAACTCTAACAGCAGCAGCAACTCGGGCAATATGGCCGCCCCCGTAATTATGTATGGAAAATTAAAAAAAAAATACGAATCTACAACCAGAAAATAAAAACAGATTATAAAAAGAACCAAAAAAAAAAATCACCTTTTAAATATTAAAAAATATAATTTATGTGACTTCCCTTTCAGCGGCTAGGCCAACACGTGACTCACCGTGGCTTGGTGCTTGCGTACTTTGGTGATCTGATCGGCTTTTGCCTCCATTCTCCTCACCAGAACGTCCAGTTCTTCCTCGAGATCTTCTTTAAGACGCTGAGAATGGGCTTCATTCATCTGCTTCACCAGCTCCTGGTGATCACTAGAAGAGAGAAATCCCAGATCACATCTCCATCACCAGAATCCACTGGCCGGCATCTCCTTCTCCTGTACAGTCGTGGTCCCCATTATTGGCACCTTCCTACTTTTCATGGTTTCAAATGCATGTACTTGGAGCGAAAAATCATTTTTGCGATTGGGTTTCATTACAGATTTCGCATTTTCTTCATTTTTTTTTTTTTTTTTGAACGGGGGAGGGGGAAAGCGGCGATTTCAACTTTTTTTGTCCATTGTATATTTTTTAGTCCCTTTTAGACATGAACCTGCGATCGTTGGATCGCTCGTGCTATAAACTGAAATATCGCAGCGTGTAGTAGACATTACATTCTGCCATAAAGCAGCGCGTCACAGGAGGACCGCAATGGCAACCAGTGGCAATGGCAAGCAGTGCTGGTACAAGCAGTGATCAGAGGTGGCTCTAGTCGCTGCTGTTAGAGGCAGATGCCAACTTGGCATTGATAAATGTGTTGACGAACTGTTCCACCCAGTATTTACATTATGGCTGCCCCCCTTCTACACTGATTGACAGCTCTAATTTTGCAGAGACCATGCTGACTATAAATCAAAATTATTTGATCTCTGTCCCTGTTCAGAAAAGAGCACACAAATCTCTTGAGTGTAGCGATGTCAGCAGCGAGGAGAGAGCGATTTATGAGTGCTCTATTGCACTGAAGTGATGGCAGAGGAGACAAGGAGATGTGGTTAGTTTGAAGTAAATTTGGGGTGACCGGCTGCCTTTAAACATAGTTACAAAAAATAAAAATAAAATTGTCAATTTAAAAAAAGAAATAAAAATCTTGCAATTTTCATCGTGGCCACTGGGGCTATTTTCCTGATCAGACTTTTTAGAAGTCTCATTATCATGAGACACATTCCCTTTACTTGGTTTATGACTGGTTTGATGAGTAAAAAGGTCGGTTTTATTCCCTGTTCACAATGATAAAGACAAGAGATTTGTATTAGCAGACCAGACATGCTATGATCACCAAGCACAAGCAGTCTAAGGCTCATTTCACACAGGCAGGTTTTACGTTACGATTATGGACTGGCCGTGGGTCTTCAGACCTGAACTCTACAGCTTCAGGGTGACAAGGAAACCTGGAGACAAGTGCAATACTATGGGGACCGGGAGACTTTTTAGACAATGGATAGGGACATGCTATTATAATGATACACAGTTGGCGCTTATTTCATGAGAAATTTGGCTTTCTTACAATACGCAAATCAATGCTGCCAATAATGTTCACCAGAGCGTTAATGAAAACTTTCCCACGCCTCCCTTGTGTGTAACCCCACCCCCCTTGTGGCTAACCCCCCCCCTTGTGTGTAACCCCACCCCCTTGTGTGCAACCCCACCCCCCTTGTGTGCAACCCCACCCCCTTGTGTGCAACCCCACCCCCTTGTGTGCAACCCCACCCCCCTTGTGTGCAACCCCACCCCCCCTTGTGTGCAACACCACCCCCCCTTGTGTGCAACACCACCCCCCCTTGTGTGCAACACCACCCCCCCTTGTGTGCAACACCACCTCCCTTGTGTGCAATCCCACCCCCCTTGTGTGCAACCCCACCCCCCTTGTGTGCAACTCCACCCCCTTGTGTGCAATCCCACCCCCCTTGTGTGCAACACCACCCCCTTGTGTGCAACCCCACCCCCCTTGTGTGCAACCCCACCCCCCCTTGTGTGCAACACCACCCCCGCTTGTGTGCAACACCACCCCCCCTTGTGTGCAACACCACCTCCCTTGTGTGCAATCCCACCCCCCTTGTGTGCAACCCCACCCCCCTTGTGTGCAACCCCACCCCCTTGTGTGCAATCCCACCCCCCTTGTGTGCAACCCCACCCCCCTTGTGTGCAACCCCACCCCCCTTGTGTGCAACCCCACCCCCCCTTGTGTGCAACACCACCCCCGCTTGTGTGCAACACCACCCCCCCTTGTGTGCAACACCACCTCCCTTGTGTGCAATCCCACCCCCCTTGTGTGCAACCCCACCCCCCTTGTGTGCAACCCCACCCCCCTTGTGTGCAACCCCACCCCCTTGTGTGCAATCCCACCCCCCTTGTGTGCAATCTCAACTCCTCCTTCCTCGGCACAGTCTGCTGCCATCAATACTCACAAGCTCATCTGCCCAAATTCATCTTCCAGCATGAGTAGGACCTCAGAGAGCTCCCGATAAGATGAGGACGATGTCGCCACATGATCGGTCCACCGGACGTCGCCTCCTTTCCACTCTAAAGCCTGATCGCTCACCACCCGCTCATTGCAGAAGACTTTATTGTGCTGCTTCATCAGGTGGAGGACGTGTTGCACGTTGGCTCGTACAGAGTGACTAGGAGCAGTAGACTGAAAAAAAAAAAAACAACATAAGCAAAACTATTCATATTCATGCAAAACTGCATGCAAATATATCCCATGTGCAAGTTCCACAATTCACCACTGGAGGGCGACAATAAGGTTCCAAGCACAGACAGCAATGATCGCCTCGATCTTGGGGTCTAGCTCCAGGTACAGTCATCATCATATGGGTTAGTACAGCCGGGGGGGACTGTGCAGACTGATATTATTGATTTGTCCACCATATTGCTCACCTTCCCAGCAACAAAAGGCACGTCTCCCAGGCTTAGCCTGTAGTGAGGCTGTGTGTGGCTGCAGCACTGATGATCACCCTTCTGAAATAAAGAGAAAATATTTCACCAAAGAATAACTGGGCCTAATAGGGTCTAAATTACCGGATGTTCTGGACTATTGGACTTGTCCCTGACACATGAGCTCCCCGATGACCTACTGTCCAGAGAGTATATACGAGCGGGGAATGAGCAGCTTCATATAATGAGGCGTGTGTGTGCGTGTGCGTGGTCATCAACAGGACTGTGAAGTCAGTGTCCGTGTCCATTTTGGTGGAGTCATTAAAAAATAGACCGATTCCTAAATTATATAATACATTGTGTACAGTAGTTCAGTGCAGGATGGGCTGAATATTTTTTCTGAATAATTTGGGAAAGTTATGAAATGTCCTATAAATGTCTGTTCTCTTCCTGATCTCAGGATCTCTGCTTTTAGGTGAGATGAATCTGTGCTGCACTTTATGTACATGCTCCGTAGTGACCAGTGCTGTGGAGTCATAGTTGAGATGAATCTGTGCTGCACTTTATGTACAGGCTCAGTAGTGACCAGTAGGGTTGAGCGAAACGGATCGTTCATTTTCAAAAGTCGCCGACTTTTAGCAAAGTCGGGTTTCATGAAACCCGACCCGATCCCTGTGTGGGGTTGGCCATGCGGTATGCGACTTTCGCGCCAAAGTCGCGTTTCGTATGACGCGCTTGGCGCCATTTTTTTCAGCCAATGAAGGGGCGTGGGCAGTGATGACACAGGTCTTAGGGGCGTGGACGCCTATCGCCATGTTGTCGCTTGTGCGCTGTAGCGATTTGCACTGTGTAACACCAGCTTTTCAGTTCAGGGACGGACGGAGGGGGGAGAGGGGGAGAGAGAGGGGGAGAGAGAGAGGGAGGGAGGGAGAGAGGGAGAGGGAGAGGGAGAGAGAGAGAGAAAAAAAAAAAAAAAATCCCCATTGGCTTTGCATTGGGCTTCGTGTTTCGGTCGATCCTCGACTTTTCGCCATAATCGGCCGATTTCACTCGACTTTTGAGATAGTCGGGTTTCGCGAAACCCGGCTCGACCCTAAAAAAGTCAAGGTCGCTCAACCCTAGTGACCAGTGCTGTGGAGTCATAGTTGAGATGAATCTGTGCTGCACTTTATGCACATGCTCAGTAGTGACCAGTGCTGTGGAGTCATAGTTGAGATGAATCTGTGCTGCACTTTATGTACATGCTCAGTAGTAATCAGTGCTGTGGAGTCATAGTTGAGATGAATCTGTGCTGCACTTTATGCACATGCTCAGTAGTGACCAGTGCTGTGGAGTCATAGTTGAGATGAATCTGTGCTGCACTTTATGTACATGCTCAGTAGTAATCAGTGCTGTGGAGTCATAGTTGAGATGAATCTGTGCTGCACTTTATGCACATGCTCAGTAGTGGCCAGTGCTGTGGAGTCATAGTTGAGATGAATCTGTGCTGCACTTTATGCACATGCTCAGTAGTGGCCAGTGCTGTGGAGTCATAGTTGAGATGAATCTGTGCTGCACTTTATGCACATGCTCAGTAGTGACCAGTGCTGTGGAGTCATAGGTGAGATGAATCTGTGCTGCACATTATGTACATGCTCAGTAGTGACCAGTGCTGTGGAGTCATAGATGAGATGAATCTGTGCTGGACGCTATGTACATGCTCAGTAGTGACCAGTGCTGTGGAGTCATAGATGAGATGAATCTGTGCTGCACTTTATGTACATGCTCAGTAGTGACCAGTGCTGTGGAGTCATAGATGAGATGAATCTGTGCTGCACTTTATGTACATGCTCAGTAGTGACCAGTGCTGTGGAGCCATAGTTGAGATGAATCTGTGCTGCACTTTATGCACATGCTCAGTAGTGGCCAGTGCTGTGGAGTCATAGTTGAGATGAATCTGTGCTGCACTTTATGCACATGCTCAGTAGTGACCAGTGCTGTGGAGTCATAGGTGAGATGAATCTGTGCTGCACATTATGTACATGCTCAGTAGTGACCAGTGCTGTGGAGTCATAGATGAGATGAATCTGTGCTGGACGCTATGTACATGCTCAGTAGTGACCAGTGCTGTGGAGTCATAGATGAGATGAATCTGTGCTGCATTTTATGTACATGCTCAGTAGTGACCAGTGCTGTGGAGCCATAGATGAGATGAATCTGTGCTGCATTTTATGTACATGCTCAGTAGTGACCAGTGCTGTGGAGTCAGAGTCAAAGATTTACCTTCCCGTCTCCACAGCCCTGGTCATCAATACGAGAAGTCTGACAGCTGGTGCCCCCCACTGTTCAGCCGTTTTTGCAGCCGCATGTAAACACTTGAACCAGAGCCTCGCTCAGCAGTCCGTTCGTGGTGCATCACAGAGCCGTCCTGCAGTACCCGGCAGCAGCCACTACACTATGGCCACAGCTGCGCTCAGAAGCTTCGATCAAAGTGCTTACATACTTGATTTTTCTCTAATTTTTAGCTGCCCTTCCAATGTGCCACTCATGGTTCTCCACGCCCGTCCCCTAGATGAATAAGAGGCTCGGTTATCACCTTGTCGACGTGTGACGTTTGACGCTTCACGTTCACCTGCTTTGTCGGAGGAGTTAAAGACTTGAGCAAAATACGATTTGTCTCTAGACCCGTCTGCAGCTGTGAGACAAGAAGTGGCACGGAGTCAGCACCAGCCGAGAACTTGGCACAAGATGGAACCTATTATGTGGACCACTGCTGGACGGCCTCTTCATAAATCGTGCACACCATCACCCGCGTACCTGAGCCGCTTTCTCCTGGACCAGTTTCCGCTGATGTTCCTCTTCTCGCAGCTTTTGCTCAATATCACGGATTTTATTCTTAAAAAGAAAAATAAATACAAGTAAATATTTGATGGAATCTTTCTCCAGCTCTAAAAGGGATCATTTTTTATTACATTTTTCTTCGATGTTGTAGCAACCCCCCAAAAAAACTATCCAACACAGGGGCCCAGTTCCCAAGCCTGTACCCAACGCAGAGGCCCGGTTTCCAAGCCCATACCCGATGCAGAGGCCCAGTTCCCGAGCCCGTACCCGATGCAGAGGCCCAGTTCCCGAGCCCGTACCCGATGCAGAGGCCCAGTTCCCGAGCCCGTACCCGATGCAGAGGCCCAGTTCCCGAGCCCGTACCAGACGCAGGGGCCCTGTTCCCGAGCCCGTACCCGATGCAGAGGCCCAGTTCCCGAGCCCGTACCCGATGCAGAGGCCCTTTTCCCGAGCCCATACCCGATGCAGAGGCCCAGTTCCCGAGCCCGTACCTGATGCAGAGGCCCGGTTTCCGAGCCCATACCCGATGCAGAGGCCCTGTTCCCGAGCCCGTACCTGATGCAGAGGCCCAGTTCCCGAGCCCATACCCGACGCAGGGGCCCTGTTCCCGAGCCCGTACCCGACACAGGGGCCCAGTTCCCGAGCCCGTACCCGATGCAGAGGCCCTGTTCCCGAGCCCGTACCTGATGCAGAGGCCCGGTTCCCAAGCCCGTACCTGATGCAGAGGCCCGGTTTCCGAGCCCGTACCTGATGCAGAGGCCCGGTTTCCGAGCCCGTACCTGATGCAGAGGCCCGGTTTCCGAGCCCGTACCTGATGCAGAGGCCCGGTTTCCGAGCCCGTACCTGATGCAGAGGCCCGGTTTCCAAGCCCGTACCTGATGCAGAGGCCCGGTTTCTGAGCCCATAGCCGACGCAGAGGCACAGTTCCCGAGCTTGTATCATATACAGGGGCAGCACTCATGCACCACCATTCAATTTGTCCTATACGGGGCTTGCTCAAAAAAAAACAACAGGTCTTGGCGTTTTCCTGGCAGTCCCATAGAGAATAAAAGGATCGGTAGCAGGTATCGCACCACCTCCGCTCCACTGCGATCGGGCTTTTCGGAGTTCCATCCTCGTAACACGCACCAATCCTACAGTCTTCACCAATCTTATGGCATCCAGCCGCTGTGACCGATCCAGAGAACGGAGCTCGGCCTTATTTGTGATCTGCCCCTTTGTGTTTTCTCCTATTCCCCTCCCCCGGTCCGCCTGCGCTATAGGCCCCTCTGTAGTCACTGACCTCGGCCAGCACCTGCATGGTGGTCAGCTTTAAGTATTCTTTTTCCAGCGTGTCCAGCTTTTCCAGCTTGGCTTGTAGGTTTGATTTTTCAAGAGCTTTGTCTCCCTCCAGAGATACCTGATCATATTAAAAAAAAGAAAAGTTTGGCCATTTTATATCACACAAATAAAAAAAAATACAACCGATATAAAAAGCAACCGAAAGGTTATACATTACAAAAAATTACAAAAAAGCCTTCAAAAGATTAATTAAAAGGGGTATATTCCCTTTTTAGAACATGATGGTACATCGTGTGACGGGGGTCTACATTTTGGGTCACCCACCCATCAGCCCCTCGCTGGCTAGTGCCGTCCCCGTGATTTGTGCCCCTACTTCCAGGTACCTGTTTTGCCAGGACTGAGTTCCTCTCGGTTTGTGCATTTTGCACCATTTTCTTCATATATTCCAGCTGCTTCTCTAGGAGGCTGCACCGACATTCTGCCGCCGACAGCTGCCGGGAGAGATCTACGCAAGAAACAACGGGAAAGGGTTAATTAGTAATGAGAAGAAATACTAAAAATCAGTATAAAGTTGTTCTGCACAGAGAATATTGTGTCGGCAGAGTCATTACCTCTGTTCTGCCTGCAGACATCATCTCGGATGTGATCCGTAGACCGGCTCTGTGTTTCCAGCTGATGCTTGTAGTCCTTCGATTCCCTGGACAGGAGCTTGATGTTATCCTCGGCTTTTATCCTCTCTAGCTCCAGCTGACGAATCTTTTCTTGAAGGTTTTTCAAAGCCGAGATGATGGCTGCAAATCATAGATGGGAGAATTTAGTAAGTAAAGAAGAAGTGGTCAGATCACTGAGGGATCAGATTACAGCCGTCTAATGAATTCTATTATAGGATGGAGGAGACGCACAGACGGGAGCTGCTGCTTTCTAGTAAATCCTAGAGCTGGATTCACAGCTACACTGCTCAGTCCTGCTGTATAGTGTCATCCATGCTGCTCCTGAGCAGGAATCCCTCGTGTGAGTGCCGTGTACGGGCGACATCATGGCAGCCGTTATTCCTCCCGTACGCACACGACTCCTTATCCTGACATGACAGGTGCCTTTTAATTTGTCTGTAGAAGGCAAATAAACAACTGAATTTTTGCTTCCGCTTTAGATGTGACCGGAGAAGTAAACGACATGCGGTGTAGTGTTTCTTTAAGACGCTGGTCCCTTTGGCGGCACACGTGTGTTTCCAGCAGATGTTAGGAGGACGATGCTGTGAATATTTAATGCCGCGCTATCAGTGACCGAGCTGTGAAATTATTTATACGGCTGCGGTCATGGAGGAGCAGCGATCCGATGTTACACGGCTACAGGATCCGATTTATGGCAATAATCCACTGTGAACACCATAAAGTGTCCCATCAGGTCAGGATCTGACTACCGAGACCTCCGGGTGTGCCAAAAACGCCACTGAAAACCGCACGTGATCAGTCAAGGAAGCAGAGAAGTAAAAGTGGAGGAAAGAGCAAGCAGAGATCTTGGTGAGGAAGGATATTAGAGTTGCAGAACCTTTTTGTGCCACAATTACACTTCAGTGACACCGGTGGTCAGTTAAAGGGGTGGTCCAGAGCCGTCGACGTCTGCATTGGGCATGATGACATCACGTCTGACTATAACTGCCAGGACGCGGGCACCATCGTTAGGGATTCGGTCAGCGGGATGGGCAACATTCCCCCGGGTGCAGACGTGGCGCTCATCTCTGAATGCTGGCCGAGCGGTGCCGGATGGATGGATGGAGCAGCGGCTAAGCATGGGCCGGTTCTGGCTGTCAGTCAGGGACCCCCAATCTAGATGGATGGAGCATTGGCTGAGCATGGGCCGGTTCTGGCTGTCAGTCGGGGACCCCCAATCTAGATGGATGGAGCATTGGCTGAGCATGGGCCGGTTCTGGCTGTCAGTCAGGGACCTCAATCTGGATGGATAGAGCATTGGCTGAGCATGGGCAGGTTCTGGCTGTCAGTCGGGGACCCCCAATCTAGATGGATGGAGCAGCGGCTGAGCATGGGCCGGTTCTGGCTGTCAGTTGGGGACCCCCAATCTAGATGGATGGAGCAGCGGCTGAGCATGGGCTGGTTCTGGCTGTCAGTTGGGGACCCCTTATCACCTATCCAGTGGATAAATGATAGCTTATTCCAAAAGGGATACTCCTTTAATTCACTGTGGGGGGTCCCGAGACTGACTGTGACCGTACGATCATCACTATCTGAACACGCCTTGTTAATGGGCAGTCGCTTTGAATGCAGTTGCCACCACCACCACCACCAGGGGGATGGATCTGTATGGTTTCAAATGGACAATTGCTTGTTGGGTAATCGCTTTTCAGTGCAGTTCATGCTACGTCACCAGGGTTAGATTTACATTGCTTTGAATGCAATTCGGTATTTGCCCGAGATGCAATTTCCCGCTGCGCTTTTGGCCATGTAGACCAGTGCGCACAACTTTGCTGCATCCCGGCGTGACGCTAGTGAGGGCAGCGGTAGATCGCTGAGGAGCAGGCTCGCAACATTTTATCCTTAAACATAGGTGCTGCTGAGGTGCGTTAAGGCTCATTCTGAGGTCAGGGATAATCGGTCTGATGTCAGGGCGCAAAGCACGGACGGGCCACACATCTCCTGACCAGAGCGTGACACATAATGGAAATGTACTCGGCGGTCGGGAGCCCTTGCGATCTGACATTGGGTCGATTATCACGGTTCATCTTAAAGAGCACTTAAAGGAGATTTCTCGACATTGTCGTTAGCCGATTTACCAACCACCACTGCAAACTATAAAGAGGTGGCCGGTTTCCTGAGCGCAGAATACGGAGATTGCATGCGCCGCTCTGAAGCTGGCGAGATCGCTCCTCCGAGGCTGCAGAGGACAAGCGCCTTCACAGGACAGCAGGGGGAGCGCGCAGTTCGGTCTGAACTGTCAATCATTCAGAAGCACAGGGGGGGAGCGGTACTGAACACGCAGGGGATGTCTCCGAGACGTGATATACCAGACTTACACCCCGGACAGGAGGGGCGCAGTCGGGGATTTTCCCGTTATCGAGACCCCCGCTGCCGTTCTACCAGTCTGTCTGCAGTCTCGCCATCACCTTTGCTGTTGCTCTCGGGATACGCGGGGGGCGCTCTGCTGGGGGGACGCTGGAGGTCGGAGGTGACGCTCAGGTTCCCTCTGGGGTAGGAATAGTAAGACGTGGAGGAGGCCGCATCTTTACTGCCGAGTCCTTTGTACGTTCCCGATAACGGACTGTGAGGCTGAAAAAAAACACAAAAAAAGCGAGAAAGATTATATGCAAGAAGATATGATGCAGCCCCTAGAGGAGCCGCCGGACCCCCGCGGTCCATATGTGGAGGGTATACAGGAGCGACAGATGCAGCTGCTTCACATCACGGGGGACAAAAGCACAAACATGAAGGGTTAATCATTAAATTCAGGGTTTTTTATGCAGCCCCATTGCACCTGGTGTATAAAACCCAGCCCCCTCCCCGCGCAGGACTGAGCTGGGCTCATATCATCCTTCACAACCTCTTCCGACGACCATGCAGCCTGCAGCACAGTCATGCTGAGACCTGTAGTTCTCTAGACACTGCAAAAGAAAAAAAAAAACATCTCACCGTCCTGGAGCTGAATACACCCGCCGCCATCTCTCTTCCGGGCAACAGCTGTGTGTGTGTGCTAATCCGGGTCACAATGATACACAAGCCGCAGTACACACCACTGACCACCAGAGGGAAGCAGAGGCCGGCCGACGTCACTAGAATGATTGACATAGTCACCAGCTAATCAGAACATTGAAAATCGAAGGAGGCGGTGCCTAAGATCAGCGTCATAATAATCGGCATTTCCGTACAGGGATTTTTTTAATAAACATTATTTCTTTTTGGAAATTATATCCATTCTATACAGATCTGTTATAATAAATATCTGTTTAGAAAGTAAACTTGTCCAATAGAACTGTTCATGGGCGTGGTTAGTAGTGACTATATATACCGATTGTAATTTTCATTGGTTCGTCTTAACCGACCAATAGCGCTTTAAGATGCATCTAGGTTCCCGTACTCTGATTGGTCAAGTGAACATTTATCCTTCATTCCTATAGGCTAGTTATTTCAAACGGGAGTTTCCCGCTCCTGAGAGCGGCGCAGTGATTGGCTCCCGCGGCCCTTCCTTTGTAGTGATGCAGATTTGTCAGTTTCCGGTTACGGCTTTCTTGGGTTGTTTTTTCGTCCTTTTGTTTATTTCTTATTAGTGTTTTTTTTTTCAGGGCGGGAGGGCAGGACACAGAACCGGAGAGATAATGATATGCCCGAAGTGACGAGATAAAAAACGGAAAAGAGAGGAACCGGCAGCGACGTCCTCATCCGGTGGGCGGATTGTGTAAACGCCAGGGGGGAGCCGCTGAGTGACGGGGACAGAGGAGGAAATTCAGCGACGGGCGGGCGCCGGACACGAACTATCCAATTTCTGAGACGCCGCCATCCGGGAGGCAGAAATAACAGCGCAGCGTCTCCTCCGTGCCCGCAGCTGCGTCCTCAGCCCCGGCGCTGCTCCGTCACTGCGGCCGCAGGATGGCCTCGGCGCTGTACGCCTGCACCAAGTGTAACCAGCGGTATCCGTTCGAGGAGCTCTCTCAGGGCCAGCAGCTGTGCAAGGTGCGTGCTGAGGCCTAGTGCGGGGCGGCCGCCTGCCCTCTGTGGGCGCAGGTCACTGAAGGACGAGCACCGCCGCCATAATACACGTGATATCAGGACGGAGTCACATCACTGAGGAGCCAAGAGGTGCTGCAGCAAGTGCAGAGTAGAGGGTGACATGACATCTGTCAGCTGCTGCAGAACCTCTTTATGACTAATAGGGAGTCTTTGGTCCGCCGGGGTGGGATGTCACGAGGAGCTCTATATGGACCGCAGGGTGGGATGTCACGAGGCGCTCTATATGGACCGCAGGGTGGGATGTCACGAGGAGCTCTATATGGACCGCAGGGTGGGATGTCACGAGGAGCTCTATATGGACCGCAGGGTGGGATGTCACGAGGAGCTCTATATGGACCGCAGGGTGGGATGTCACGAGGAGCTCTATATGGACCGCAGGGTGGGATGTCACGAGGAGCTCTATATGGACCGCAGGGTGGGATGTCACGAGGCGCTCTATATGGACCCGCAGGGTGGGATGTCACGAGGAGCTCTATATGGACCGCAGGGTGGGATGTCACGAGGAGCTCTATATGGACCCGCAGGGTGGGATGTCACGAGGCGCTCTATATGGACCCGCAGGGTGGGATGTCACGAGGAGCTCTATATGGACCGCAGGGTGGGATGTCACGAGGCGCTCTATATGGACCCGCAGGGTGGGATGTCACGAGGCGCTCTATATGGACCGCAGGGTGGGATGTCACGAGGAGCTCTATATGGACCGCAGGGTGGGATGTCACGAGGAGCTCTATATGGACCGCAGGGTGGGATGTCACGAGGCGCTCTATATGGACCGCAGGGTGGGATGTCACGAGGCGCTCTATATGGACCCGCAGGGTGGGATGTCACGAGGCGCTCTATATGGACCGCAGGGTGGGATGTCACGAGGCGCTCTATATGGACCGCAGGGTGGGATGTCACGAGGCGCTCTATATGGACCGCAGGGTGGGATGTCACGAGGCGCTCTATATGGACCCGCAGGGTGGGATGTCACGAGGAGCTCTATATGGACCGCAGGGTGGGATGTCACGAGGCGCTCTATATGGACCGCAGGGTGGGATGTCACGAGGCGCTCTATATGGACCGCAGGGT
Source organism: Ranitomeya imitator (assembly GCF_032444005.1). Taxonomy (NCBI): domain Eukaryota; kingdom Metazoa; phylum Chordata; class Amphibia; order Anura; family Dendrobatidae; genus Ranitomeya; species Ranitomeya imitator. The sequence goes on along the minus strand of NC_091284.1, from coordinate 788,313,508 downwards.
GGGATGTCACGAGGCGCTCTATATGGACCGCAGGGTGGGATGTCACGAGACGCTCTATATGGACCGCAGGGTGGGATGTCACGAGGCGCTCTATATGGACCGCAGGGTGGGATGTCACGAGGCGCTCTATATGGACCGCAGGGTGGGATGTCACGAGGCGCTCTATATGGACCGGAGGGTGGGATGTCACGAGGAGCTCTATATGGACCGCAGGGTGGGATGTCACGAGGCGCTCTATATGGACCGCAGGGTGGGATGTCACGAGGCGCTCTATATGGACCGCAGGGTGGGATGTCACGAGGCGCCCTATATGGACCGCAGGGTGGGATGTCACGAGGCGCTCTATATGGACCGCAGGGTGGGATGTCACGAGGCGCTCTATATGGACCGGAGGGTGGGATGTCACGAGGAGCTCTATATGGACCGCAGGGTGGGATGTCACGAGGAGCTCTATATGGACCGCAGGGTGGGATGTCACGAGGAGCTCTATATGGACCGCAGGGTGGGATGTCACGAGGAGCTCTATATGGACCCGCAGGGTGGGATGTCACGAGGCGCTCTATATGGACTGCAGGGTGGGATGTCACGAGGCGCTCTATATGGACCGCAGGGTGGGATGTCACGAGGCGCTCTATATGGACCCGCAGGGTGGGATGTCACGAGGCGCTCTATATGGACCGCAGGGTGGGATGTCACGAGGCGCTCTATATGGACCGCAGGGTGGGATGTCACGAGGCGCTCTGCGGACCCCCAGGGTGGGATGTCACGAGGCGCTCTATATGGACCGCAGGGTGGGATGTCACGAGGCGCTCTATATGGACCGGAGGGTGGGATGTCACGAGGCGCTCTATATGGACCGGAGGGTGGGATGTCACGAGGCGCTCTATATGGACCGCAGGGTGGGATGTCACGAGGCGCTCTATATGGACCGCAGGGTGGAATGTCACGAGGCGCTCTATATGGACCGCAGGGTGGAATGTCACGAGGCGCTCTATATGGACCGCAGGGTGGGATGTCACGAGGCGCTCTATATGGACCGCAGGGTGGGATGTCACGAGGCGCTCTATATGGACCGCAGGGTGGGATGTCACGAGGCGCTCTATATGGACCGCAGGGTGTGATGTCACGAGGCGCTCTATATGGACCGCAGGGTGGGATGTCACGAGGCGCTCCATATGGACCGCAGGGTGGGATGTCACGAGGCGCTCTGTGCAGCCCCCAGGGTGGGATGTCACGAGGCGCTCTATATGGACCGCAGGGTGGGATGTTATTGGGCGCTCTGTGTGGCCCTGGGTGGGATGTCACAGGGCGCGTTGTGCGGCCCCCCAGGGTGGGATGTCATGGAGTGCTCTGTGGCCATTTAGGTGGGTTGTCATTTGGTGCTCTGTGGCTATTGATGTGGCTTATCAGTGTCTGGGACCCCTTTGATCTAGAGAAGGTGGAGAATGCCCCCTCAGCTCCATTCATTGCCTATAGTACTGGCAGAGATGAGGAGCTTTGTCCTCGGCTGTCTGCCAGTCTTGCAGATGGTGACTGGAGCAGAGATGTTTCCATTCGGACATTCTGATGGAGGGTCCGGCAGTCGCCCCCGGAGATCACTAATGCCATCTCTTATGATTTATGATAAGTGATATCATTGTATACGGGGTGATGACTTCCTCCGCACTCGGTGACCATGGCTGTAGTCTGACTTCGCTGATATTCCCGTATTGTTCTTCCTCCAGGAGTGCCGCATCGCTCATCCCATTGTCAAGTGCACGTACTGCCGGTCGGAGTTTCAGCAGGAGAGGTACGGACGGTTCGGCATTTTTCCTCTGGTTTGTAGATCATGAGTCTTATTTTAGTAATTTATTTGTAAAGTCCGAGGACGTTTTCCCGAGAGAACTTTCCTACCAGAAATTGTGTGAGAGCCGTGGCTCCATTTCAGCCTTCACCCCGGCTGTCAGCCTCCCCCTGTGTCACCCAGTAATCTGCGTACATACGTAGATGCCGTGATTACCCCACACACCGACCTGCGGGCTGATCTGCAGGTTTCTCCACTGACCCGGATTGCAGCGAGGCGTTCCCAGCACTTATATTAGTCATTAATAATGGCCGTGTACCGCAGAGGTTTCCTCCTCTCTAATGTCTTCATCCTTTTTGTCTTTCTCTAGCAAAACCAACACTATATGCAAGAAGTGCGCTCAGAACGTTAAGCAGTTTGGAACGGTAAGTCGTCCGTCTGTGATCGCCCATTTACTGGTAGACGTCCGTGTGGATCTATATCTGCTCATTAACCGATGTTGTGAGCTCACATTAGAGCAGGACACTTGCAGAGCACCTGCCGAATAGTGTGGGATATAACCTCAGTATCGCTGTATTTGTGAACGGCGCTGTAATACCCCTGTAAAGCACCACTCCGGTGCTTTGTTTTAGCACTGGAGTGATGCTACTCACATAAGGTCCTTGCACCTAGGCTTATACTTACATTTAACGTTTTTTGCTCCCGGCGGTCCGCCACAACACGGCGCAACCATCGCAAACAACTTTGCAGGATGTGTTTTTTCCCCTAAACGACGCATTGCGGCGTATTCAAAACAACACCAGTGTGAAAGTAGCCGAACTCTCCAGCTCTGTGTAAGGCTGAGACCTTCCATTGAGAAGTGACCTCCAGGTCGCCCAGCATAAGACGACCGGAGCAGCGCCAATAACGGACAACGATGGCCGGTGAGCATGAGACCAGAGACAGGGAACTTAGTGGCACCACTCCAGTGCTGTAGTGCAAACAAATGCTGGAGTGGTGCTTTCAATGTATGGCGTGAGACCCACCTCTGGTACCCGCACCTGTCCCGAGAGCAGGACCCCTTTTCTCATGCCTTCAGGGATGTTCAGCAATTTTCAAAGTCCCATTGACTTAAACGGCACAAGACGGAACCAGATGGGTGCGGGTATATCCTAAACATCATAGACTCAGAATAACGGATTCCTCATTGAGGGGGCTCTCCACGTTCCCGAGTAACACAAGGGCCCCTCGTCTTCACTCCCTCAGCTCGCCATGCAATGTTCCTTCTTGCTACACATTGTGATAATCCTAAATCTGTACCATTTCTTCTCCTCAGCCCAAGCCTTGCCAGTACTGTAACATTATAGCAGCATTTATCGGCACCAAGTGTCAGCGTTGCACCAACTCAGAGAAAAAATACGGACCTCCACAAACCTGCGAACAATGCAAACAGCAGTGCGCTTTTGACCGGAAGGAAGAAGGCAGAAGAAAGGTAGAACAGATCACACGATGTGGCGGCACCAGATTACATGATTACTTCTGATCCATTCACTTTTGCATCTGTCTCCAGGTTGATGGGAAGTTGCTGTGTTGGCTTTGCACGCTCTCCTACAAGAGGGTTCTCCAGAAGACTAAGGAGCAGCGGAAGAGCTTGGGCTCCACACATTCAAATTCTTCATCCTCTTCTCTTACTGAGAAAGACCAGCTTCACTCTAAACACCATCATCACCACCATCATCATCACCACCACCGGCATAGCAGCAGTCACAAGTAAGCGGCGAGATTTTACTTCGCAGTAATGCATTTGGCTGTAGGACCGATATGAGCGGATCGAGTCCCAGGACCCTGGCTCAGGAGTTTCTTCAGTATTCCGTGACCTCCGGGTGGGAGCTCGGTCATCTGCTCCTACCTGCTGGGATCCCGACACCTCTTCTGATTTCTAGGTCATTGTTATAATGTGACATTGCATCGGGCCTACTGATCGGCAGAGATGACTGCAGGTAGGAGGCGTTCACAAGGCTTCGGGCTACTGATAAGGTCACTGGACCAGGGACCTGAAAATCAATTCACTAATATATCCAGTAACAAGTTGAAAGTTCTGCTATTTCTACCAGTTCCATTGACCATGAATGGAGCAGAGCAAGCTATAAACCCGCACATGCTGCTAAAGCTTGTACAGAATTGTAGTTTAAAGAGGAATTCCCAGAACTGAAAGTTATTCTCCAACCTTGGAATCAGGAGATAAGAAACTGAACCGTGTGGGTTCTGCAGAGCCCAGTGTTGGAGGGAGTGGAGGTGCGTATGCTCTGCAGAACCTGTAGACATCGGGTTGTTAATCCCTCTGTTGATATGTCGAAGAATAACTTTCAATTCAGGGTATTTGCCCTGAACCCCTTCATGACATGCGCCGTACATGTATGTCACATGTCTGTTCTCCCCCTTTGATGTGGGTTCCGGCTCTAAGCCCGCATCTTTTTCTGCGCACATCAACTGACTTGATCAGCTGTCTTGGGTCCCTAACAGCCGCGGGTGGAATCTCGAATCTCGTTCCACCCACGGCTGTTATTTTAAATGTCGTTGTCCAGCCTTGACAGCAGCATTTAACATGCACGTGCCGGAAGCATGTCACAAACCCCGCACATCAGTGCCTGTGTCACATAACCGTCACATGCAACATTGCAATAACAGGTGATTAAAACATCACATCTACCTCTAGAAGTCTCAGCTTGGCACACAAAAAAATAGCCCTTACCTAGATTGCGAAAAATGGAGACACTACAGGCCTCGGAAAATAGTGCCCTGAATTTAATTTTTTTTTTTTTTTTTTTTAACAAACTTTGGATTTTTTTTTCACCACTTAGAAAATATGTACGTTATCATTTTTTTTTTTTTTTTTTTATTTATCTATGAACTCGTAATGACCTGGATAATCATAATGGCAGGACAGTTTTAGGATTTAGTGAGCATGGTTAAAAAAAAAACCTTCATACTATTGTGGAATTGCACTTTTTTTTTTTTTTTTGCAATTTCACCGCACTTGGAATTTTTTTTCCCATTTTCTAGCACACTGTATGGTAAAATCAATGGTGTCATTCCAAAGTGCAACTCGTCCTGCAATAAACAAGCCCTCACATGGTCATATTGACCCAAAAATAAAAAAAAGTTATGGCTCTGGGAAGAAATGGAGCAAAAAACCGACATGCAAAAATGAAAATTGGCTGCGGCGTGAAGGTGAATCTGCCATTCTCTGCAAGCCTTGACGGCTGAAGGGCATGTGCTTGTTTTTGTATCTTGATAAGTAGTTGTGTTTATTAGGTATATGTTTGGTAATAACCCAAAGTTTTTTTTTTTTTTTCTTCTCCTTTCCCATAGAATAAGTAGCCTAAGCCCCGAAGGAGACCAGGGAATCTGGAAGCAAAGGTACAAATCACTTATAAAATGCTTGTCGTGTCCTATATCTTGGCCCATTCATGTGAATGGGAGCGTGAGCTTGTGGCCACATATCGGCTGATGACTTGGGACCTCAACGATCCGCAGATGGAGGCTGTTTGCTTTGAGGCGTTTGTCCTGTTGGGGAATATCTGATATAAAGTCTGTGTATCATGTCGATCAGTGAGTTACAGACTCTTCTTATTGCAGTCATAAATCTACTACAGCAATTCAGAATGAAACTCCAAAGAAAAAGCCCAAACTGGAATCCAAGCCATCCAACGGAGAAAGGTACGTGTATCAAAGCTAAAGATTTTCTGTTGCACTTATAGTATGGATATGTGAGTATTTGTCAGAGATCTTCATTCCTGGGGCCGCTCCAACCCTCTAAACGGACCCCCAATATTCCATATTCCCAATAGTTGTGTGAATAACTTTGTCCTATACAGCTGCACATTCATTTTGTCAATCCGGCTTATGATCTTTTAACCCTGCTGTGGAACCATGAAAAAAAAAATCACTGCTTTGGTACCATGGGATCTATGTAACCCCCCAGGGTCAAAATTGTCATATTTCATTAAAATGAACATGCTGGCTGTTCAGAATAATCAAGTGTTATTCAGTCATCATTACCGAACACAGTGATGAAATCAAACGTAACTTTGAAGTGATTTATTTGTCATCATCAAACACAAACTGAAATTTATACCAAAATGCTTTACTAATAACTCAAAGTATTCAAATTCAATAAAAAATGCAGAATAACTGCAACTGTGTGGATTTTAGTAAAGACATAATGACAATGGATGATCTGGCAATAAATGTAGCCCTTGCATTCACTGCACGTCATAGCGCCATGTTCTTCACAAATGAACTTCTTGCAGTCATTGCAAAAAAATCTCTTCTTTTTGTCCTTCGATCGAGGCCAAACATGGCACAGTTTGCACTGTCCTGTAGCACTGCTGGTGTCACTTGGAAGTGACCAGCCATTGTTTATTTACAATTCTATTACAAAACCTGTGAATAAGCAGAAAATATTCAAAAATAAAATGTCAGACAAGAAGGCCATGTTCACACAGTGCGTTTTTTTTCCTGCGGAACCGCAGCGTTTTTGCCGCTGCGGTTCCGCAGCTGTTTTCCATGCAGGGTACAGTGTACTGTACCCTATGGAAAACAGGAACCACTGTGCACATGATGCGGGAATCGGGAAAAAAAGCCGCGCTGAATAGCCGCGGTAAAAAAGAAGTACCATGTCACTTCTTTTTTCGGAGCCGCAGCGGTTCTGCACCCAGTGACCTCCATTGTGAGGTCAAACCCGCAGTAAAACCCGCAGATGAAAAAAATATCTGCGGGTTTTACTGCGGTTTGTGGTGCCGAACCGCTGCAGCAGAAAGTGCGGGGAAGCGGGCGGAAGTGCGTGGGCGGAGTGTGGCTGCCCCCCCGTGCTCCAATCCCACCGCCCCGTGCTCCGATGCCCCCCCCCCCCCCCCGTGCCCTAATCTCCCCCCTTATACTTACCCGGCGTCCGTCCGGCCGTCTTCTCCCTGGGCGCCGCCATCTTGCAAAATGGCGGGCGCATGCGCAGTGCGCCCGCCGAATCTGCCGGCCGGCAGATTCGTTCCAAAGTGCATTTTGATCACTGAGATAGGTTATATCTCAGTGATCAAAATAAAAAAAAATAGTAAATGACACCCCCCCCCCCTTTGTCTCCCCCATAGATAGGGACAATAAAAAAAAAATTAAGAATTTTTTTTTTTTTTTTTTTCCACTAAGGTTAGAATAGGGGTAGGGTTAGGGTATTTTCAGCCATTTTAACTGCATAGAAAACTGCATTAAAAAAAAGGATCAAAAAAAGGACCTGCGTTTTCTGCCAAGAGCTGCAGTTTTTTAAAAAACAGTCCTGAAAAAAAAAGGATGGAAATCAGGAACGTGTGAACATACCCTAAGGGTACTATGGGGTTAGGAAAGTCCCAAACACAGAAAATTGAAAATAATTTTGAAACAACATTGAAAAACAAATTCAAAATATCATCAACATAAATAGAAATATGTTTCTTGAAAATACATAGGTCAATGTCTGAGACTGACCAGTTTTAGAAACATTTCAATTTATTCCGCGCTGGGGTCCATATGACCCCATGGTTCCACTGCAGGGTTAAGTTCAAATCGGTCAGCTCTTGTTTGTGGGAACAGTTAAAGGGGTTGTCTCATGATCTTTCTGCAAGAGTGCACTGCTCCCCTTGCTTCCTGCTTGCCGGTGGTGGCGGTGCATTCCTGAAGATTGCCAGTTCGGATAAACAGCATGTTTGAGCCTCCAGACCAAACTGTGCCCTCCGAAGAAAAAAGCAGAGGCAGCATCGTAAGACACACACTGAAGCTGGCTGCCCCCAGCGATCCTCCCAGCTGCAGAGCATGTGAGTGCTACTATCCTACCTAGGAGACTGTCCACCTCTGATAGAATGCAGGGGTGGCTGGTAACCTAGGCAACGAGCAGTACTCCGGATTGAAAAATGCATGTGGTTTTAATCAGAAGTGTATTGCCAGGTTGCTTGTTTTTACAAGCACTTTGCAATTTTACCCACTTAGTAAGATGACCCTTTTAACCCCAAGTACAAGCCTTCTCTACAGTCTGATCCACAGAATTAGTGGGGCAGAGGACTGTAGAATAAAAATTGAGCTCCATTGTTACTCTCCAAGGTCTTGTAGCGATAACAACATGCCCCCCTCTGAACCCCTGGCATTGGTGTCAGGTGAAGCTGCCGTGTCTGCTGACAGCGGTGATTGACTGCAGTGGTCACGCTGCAGGAGTGGCAGTGCTGGTGCCTAATCTGCTTCTGATTGGGGAGTTATTTTCTGCAGACTTTTGCTCCACTGCTGTCCTATGTGTTAGATTTATATATGTACTGAGACTTTATTTTCTGTTCCACCACTTTGTATATTTTGCTCGTATTACAGACGTCTTATTATTTTCGATATTACAATAAATGTTTAAATTCCAGCATGTATTATTTTAGTAGTTCAATCAATCAGTCGACGGACAGCGGCGGCACAGACAACTTTGTGCTAATCAGTCAATTGAAAGAGGAAGTCATGTCCCTGAAGCGGCTCTTACAGCAGCGAGATCAGACCATCCTGGAGAAAGATAAGAAGGTAAGCTACCTGCTGCTCAAGAGCGCCGCCTCTGGTGCTGTTCGAGAAAAACTCCCGCCCTAAAGCCTACACAACACACATACTGTAAAACTCACTGTCCTTCTGGCAGCAAAGGCACGTCCAGCAAAACGACTGGAGATGTGGCTAAGAATTGGATAATATTGATAAATCTGCACTTGTAATTACACATGTTTATTTCCTTTGTGTGTGTATTGGTACAACACAGAAAAAGAGAAAAGGGCAAATTGTACATAATTTCACACAATTCCAAAAATGATTCGGACAAAATTGTTGGCGCCCTCAACTTAATATTTGGTTGCACCCCCTTTGGAATAAATAACTGCAATCAATCACTTCCTATAACCATCAACAACTTCTTACATCTCTCAACTGGAATTTTGGACAACTCTTCTTTCGCAAATTGCTTCAGGTCTCTCATACATAAAAAAATAAAGGGAACACTAAAATACCACGTCCTAGATATCACTGAATGAAATATTTAATTTGCAAGTCTGTATTCACTACATAGTGGAATGTGTTGAGAACAATAAAACATAAATATGATGAATATAAATCAAAATTAATATCCCATGGAGGTCTGCATCTGGCATGATACGGAAAATCAAATTACAGGCTGATACATCTTCAGTGGAAATGCCTCAAGACAAGGAAATGATGCTCAGTAGTGTGTGTGACCTCTCTATAACGCCTCGGCATGCTCCTGATGAGGCAGCGGATGGTCTCCCGAGGGATCTCCTCCCAGACCTGGATTAAAGCATCAATCAACTGGACAGTCTGTGGTGCAACGTGACGTTGGTGGATGGTGCCGAGACATGATGTCTCAGATGTGTTCAATCGGATTCAGGTCTGGGGAACGGGCGGGTCGATCCATAGCTTCAATGCCTTCATCTTGCAGGAACTGCTGACACACTCCAGCCACATGAGGTCTGGCATTGTCCTACATTAGGAAGAACCCAGGGCCAACCGCACCAGCATATGGTCTCACAAGGGGTCTGAGGATCTCATCTCGGTACCTAATGGCAGTCAGGCTACCTCTGGCGACCACATGGAGGGCTGTGCGGCTCTCCAAAGAAATGCCACCCCACACTATTACTGAACCACTGCCAAACCGGTCATGCTGAAGGAAGTTGCACAAAGCAGAATGTTCTCCTCGGAGTCTGCAGATTTTGTCAAGTCTGTCACATGTTCTCACTGTGAACCTGCTCTCATCCATGAAGAGCACAGGGTGCTAATCTTGGTGTTCTCTGGCAAATGCCAGTCGCCCTTCACGGTGTTGGGCTGTAAGCACAGCACCCACTTGTGGATGTCATTCCCTCATACCACCTTCATGGAGTCTGTATCTGACAGTTTGAACAGACACATGGATGTTAGTGACATCCTGGAGGTTATTTTGCAGGGCTCTGACACTGTTCCTCCTAGGAGGAGGTAGCGGTCCTTCTGCTGGGTTGTTGCCCTGCTACAGCCCCCTCCATGTCTCCTGTTGTACTGGCCGGTCTCCTTGTATCTGCTCCCTGCTCTGGACACTGCTGATACCTTTTGCCACAGCTCTCATTGATGTGCCATCTTGGATGAGTTGCACCACCTTAGCAACTTCTGTGGGTTATAGACACCGCCTAATGCTACCTTTAGGGGTGAGAGCAATGACAAAAGTGACCAAAACAGCCAAAAAAACTGAGAAATGGTCTGTGGTCACCCCCTGCAGAACAACTCCTTTATAGGGGTTGTCTTGCTAATTGCCCATCATTTCTACCTGTCTGTTCCATTTGCACAAAAAAACAGGAGATATCGATTCACAGTCAGTGTTGCTTCATAACTGGACAAGTTGATTTGACAGAAATGTGATGTGTAGTTATATTGTGTTCCCTTTATTTATTTGAGCTGTGTATTTGAATGTGTCTTCTCCCAACAGCAATTTCTCGATCGCCTCTCATTGGGGGACACCGGAACCATGGATGTACGCTGCTGACACTATGCACTATCTTACAGGCAGCCCCGCGGCCAACTTCCTCCGGCGGCCACGTTTCTCTGTGGCGCGGTGGCCTTAGCAGGCAGCCACACTGTTTTCCCTCAGCGGTCGCCATCTTCCCGCCAGGCGCACTTCTCATTCCTCAGCGCAGTGGCCCTCTCTGGCGGTCGCGCCTCTAATTTAGGCCCTGGCTTCTGCCCGGGCCTACTTACGACGACGCCCACTTCTGGTTTGCTCGGGTGGGCGGTTTTTCTCCCGCCCGACAATCTTTCTCCCCGCAGTCTCCGCCCACCAGCGCCATCTTGGTGCTCCCGGGTGCACGGCAGATTCCGCCCGCGCCACACATCGCCGCTCCGCCCCTTGCAGAGCGCGCATTCTGGCGTCCTTCCATCTGCGTGTTCCACAGCCTTCCTGCCTAAAGGGGCTACTTCTCTGGAGGTCCACCGCAAGCCGACAGCTTCCTCCATCTGGAATCCGTTTTTTGTTTGCCGTGAGTAGCTCTGCACTGCAGACTGACACTCCGCTCTCCCCTAACCCTCTGGCATTTTCTTCAGGGACCCTTCAAGATGTCTACCTCTAAGGGAGGCCGCTCTCGTCCTCCTACTTCTTCCTCTACTTCTTCTGCCTTAGTCAAATATTTTGCATGTTCGTCTTGTAACGGCAAACTTCCCTCAGGTCAGTCCTCTCCACTCTATCAGGCCTGCAGCAACCCGATTGTTCCCACCGCCCAGGATCCCCCGGCCGCTCTGCTTGAGTGATACCTCCACCCCAGGTTGGGCTTCCTCTCTGTCACAATCGGTAGCGGATCTAACTCTGGTGTCTCAAACTCTTGTGTCCGTGCTGGATCGATTACCCCTGCAGTAGCCAGCGGGTCACAGGAGCCTCCGTCCGAGTCCTGCATTCTAAGCCGCAAAAGGTCCAGACAGGAAAGCCGGTCTGAGTCCTCTTCTCGTTCCATCTCGCCTCGCCTTCTCTGCGGTCGGCTTCCTCCTGGTCCACCTCCCCTGAGTCAGGCGAGGCGTTCTCTGATGCGCCCTCGGAGGATATTTCGGAGCTGGATTCTAACCAAATCGCTGCCATGAGGGATATGGTTCAGAATCTCATTGGAGCGATAAATCAGACCTGTGGCATCAAAGATACCTCTACGGAACCCGCAGATCAGGCGGTTTCGTTTAGACGGGTTAAACAACCTTCCAAGTTTTTCGCTCCTCACCCTGAATTCGAGGAGATCATGACCAGAGAAAGAGAATCCGACCAGACGTTTTCAGAAGGGAAAGCGTCTTGGCGTTTTATATCCCTTTTCTCCAGAACTTACTGCCAATTGGACTGATTCTCCTTCGGTGGATCCTCCAGTTTCCAGGCGGTCCACCAACACGTCCTTCCACTGTCCGGAGGAGCATCTCTGAAGGATTCTAACGATAGTCATAGAATCCTTTGCAAAGTCAGCCTTTGAAGTGGCCGCAGCTACTCTATGCCCGGCTTTTGCTTCCACTTGGGTTTCAAAATCCATATCCAAATGGGCCAAACAACTCCGTCGGGGCATTCTGGATGGGGCTCCACCCGGACAGCTGGCGGAGTTTGCAACCAGATTTCTCACGCGAGTGAATACCTGGTCTCCGCCTCCCTGGATGCCACGTCTTGTGCAGCTCAGGCGTCCAGCAATGCTGTTGCCATCCGCCGGACCAATTGGCTCAAGGCCTGGCAGGCGGATTTGTCTTCTAAAAAGTCCCTTACCAGCCTGCCATTTCAAGGTTCACGTCTATTTGGTTCTAAACTGAACCAAATCATTAAGGACGCCACCAGGGGCACAAGTTCTCTTCTTCCCCAGTCTAATTCTCGTCGCCCTCCTCCTAGACGGCAATTTCGGCCCTTTCGTCGTTTTGCGGCGTCAAACTCCTTTTCCCAGCAGCAGCAGAGGCCACAGGCACGTCAAGAGAAGACAGTATCCTTTAGACCCACTCCTTCCTGGCGTTCCCGATACTCCCAGGGTAGATCTTCCAGGACTGCTAATCAGCGGTGGACGCCGCGATGACAGCACCCATATAGGCTGTAACTTTTCTCTCTGGATATCCAATACTATATTGGTAGCAACCTCCGGGCAGGCCATATAGCCACTTGAATCTATACATTGTCCCAGTAAACGTTACTGATGAAGGTCCAGCTGTGGGACCGAAACGTTTTCTGATTTGGGATAATAAATCTTTCGTTTCTTCACACCACAAAGTTGAGTGCCGAGTTTTGTATTATTTGCTGATTACGGTTTGGGAACCTACCCGTGCACCTCATACGGTTGTGCACACGTGTTTCTAACTACTGGAAGATCAACCTCGGCATGACTCGCGGCAAGACCCCAGCTCACTTCCCAGGCTGGGCAGCCGTCTACTTTTCTTCAGGGATTTCTGGATCTCCTCAGTAGAGGACGCATGCGTGAGGGAAGTTGTATCCTCTAGATACAAAATAGTTTTTCACGACCCCGGGATCGTTTCTTCGAATCACGACCACCAAGGGACCCCGCTCTAGTTCCGGGTTTCTTCAGCCATCGTTTCTCTCCTCAAATCTGAATTAATCGTTCCCGTCCCAGAAAAAGAACAGTTCACAGGTTTCTATTCCAATCTTTTTGTGGTACCGAAAAGACGGCAAGGTTCGTCCCATTCTGGATCTCAAATTGCTGAACAGGAGAGTTCGTCTGAGACACTTCAGGATGGAATCCCTTCGTTCGGTAATTGCTTCCATGGAGACTCAAAAATTTCTGTGTTCCATAGATATTCAGGATGCCTACCTCCATGTCCTGATATTCCCAGGACGTCACCGATTCCTGCGCTTTGCGGTGCTCCAGGACCATTTTCAGTTAATCGCCCTGCCGTTTGGTCTCGCAAATTATAGCGGCGCTGATAGCCATCTTAAGGGTCAGGGGACTAGTAATTTCTCCGTACCTCGACGACCTCCTCATCAAGGCTCCGTCCGTTTCTCAGGCTCACGAGAGCCTGTCCATCGTCCTCTACACTATAGCCCGCTTCGGGTGGCTTGTCAACAACAAAAAATCCTGTCTTGTTCCTTCCCAGCGCCTTGTTTTTCTAGGCATGATCTTCGACACTCGTCAGACCAAAGTTTTCTTTCCCGAGGACAAGAGATCCATCCTTCTTCGGAACGTACACTTGCTCCAGGGTCCTCGTCTTCCCTCCTTCCGATCGGCCATGAAGGTTCTGGGGAGGATGGTAGCAACATTTGAAGCGATTCCCTTAGCCCAATTTCACTTATGACCTCTTCAGCAGGCCATCCTGTCACAGTTGGACAGGTCTGTCTTGTTCCTGGATCGTTCGATCCGACTCTCTCCCCGGGTCAAACTGTCCATCATCAACTGGTGGCTGTCGTCACCTCTCATCTCCCAGGACAGGTCCTTCCTTCCAGTTCACTGACAGGTGGTGACGACGGATGCCAGCCTGCTCGGCTGGTGCACGGTGTTTCGCCACCTGACTGTTCAGGGTAGGAGTCTTCTCTGCCGATCAACGTCCTCGAGATTTGGGCCATCTTTCTCTCCCTTCGTCACTGGGAATGGATTCTCAGGGGTCTTCCTATCTGATTCCAGACGGACAATGACACGGCGGTGGCATGTCAACCATCAGGGGGGGGGACTCGGTGCGCCTTGGCCGAGGTATCCAAGATCCTCCTCTGGGCAAAAGCAACGGTTCCGGTGATATCCACGGTGCATATCCCCGGCGTGGACAATTGGGCCGCCGACTTCCTCAGCCGCGAGGGCTTCGTGGCAAGGGAATAGTCCTTGCATCAGGAGGTCTTCCATCAGATTTGTCTTCAATGGGGGACTCCGGACGTGGACCTCACTGCGTCCCGAATGAACAGAAAGGTTCCTCGGTTCGTCTCCAGGTCTCGCAACCCTCTCGCAGTGGGTGTCGATGCTCTGGCCATTCCTTGGTCGCAGTTCAAGCTCCCATATCTGTTCCCACCCCTTCCCTTGCTTCCCAAGCTGTTGAAGATCAAGGTGGAGGGGGTGCCGGTCATTCTGATCGCTCTGGATTGGCCCAGGAGAGCTTGTTTTGCGGAGATCGTCAATCTTCTCGCAGACGCCCCCTGGCGCCTTCCAGACAGGCCCGATCTGCTGTCTCATGGTCCGATCTGCCACCCGAATTCTCGGTCGCTCAGTTTAACGGCGTGGCTATTGAGACCGCAGTTCTAAGAGCGTCCGCCCTTTCGGACCGGGTGATTCACACCATGATCCAGGCTAGGAAGCCTTCATCTTCCAGGATCTACTATCGTACCTGGAAGGCTTACTTTAGTTGGTGCGAGTCCAACCGCGTTTCACCTATGTCCTTTTCCCGGCCTTCCATTTTGGCCTTCCTTCAGACGGGACTGGATTCGGGCCTTGCTCTTAGTTCCCCAAAGGGCCAGGTTTCTGCGCTCTCTATCCTTTTTCAGAAGACCTTATCTTCTCGGCCACAGGTTAAGACCTTCCTTCAAGGAGTAGCCCATGCTGCCCCTCCCTATAGGGCCCCTGTGGATTCATGGGATTTAAATCTTGTGCTGGACGTTCTGAGGGGTTCCCCCTTTTGAGCCTCTCAGGGAGGTTTCCCTGTCACTTCTATCTTGGAAGGTGGCCTTTCTTGTGGCCATAACTTCTATCCGCCGCGTTTCCGAGTTGGCGGCACTTTCTTGCCGACTTTTTTTCTTGGTTATCCACCAGAACAAGGTGGTCCTCAGGCCTCCGCCTTCCTTCCTTCCTTCCTTCCTTCCTTCCTTCCTTTCCACCTTTCACCTCAACGAGGACATTGTTTTGCCTTCCTTTTGTCCAGCTCCTATTCATCCTCTGGAGCGATCGTTGAACAAGCTGGACCTCGTAAGTGCAGTGAGGATCTACCTGGCTAGAACAGCTGCTTTCCGGAAGACTGATTCTCTTTTCGTCATTCCCGATGGCACACTTAGAGGCCTGCCGGCTTCCAAGGTGACTATAGCTCGCTGGATCAGAACGGCAATTTTGGAGGCTTACCGGGTCAAGAACAGAGTGCCCCCTCCTGGGATAAAGGCTCACTCTACCCGGGCAGTCGACGCCTCCTGGGCAGTGCACCACAGGGATTCCGCCCTACAGCTTTGCAAAGCGGCAACCTGGTCTTCCATCCACACGTTCGCCAAATTTTACAAGGTCCATACCTACGCTTCGGTGGAAGTCAGCCTAGGCAGAAGGATCTTACAGGTGGCAGTGGTGAGTCCTCTGACCTGATGGAAGTCTGTTTTTCCCACCCCAGGGACTGCTTTGGGACATCCCATGGTTCCTGTATCCCCCAATGAGAGGCGATAGAGATAACAGGATTTTTGGTTGCTTACCGACCGTAAAATCTGTTTCTCGGAGCCTTCATTGGGGGACACAGCACCCTCCCATATTATTCAGTTCCTGTTGTTCTGTGTTTTATGACTGTTCTCATATTTGTGGATATGTTTCTACCTTATTGTTTTTCTCCTACTGCTTTCTCACTAACTGAGGTGCATAATGCCAGTCGGTGGGGTGTACACTGCAGAGGAGGAGCTAACTTTTTTTTGTGCATAGTGTCAGCCTCCTAGTAGCAGCAGCATACATCCATGGTTCCTGTGTCCCCAATGAAGGCTCCGAGAAACAGATTTTACGGTAAGCAACCAAAAATCCTGTTTTTAAGATCTCTCCACGGGTGTTCAATGGGATTTAGATCTGGACTCCTTGCTGCCACTTCAGAACGCTACAGTGCTTTGTTTCCATCCATTTCTGGGGGCTTCTTGAAGTATGTGTGGGGGTCATTGTCCTGCTGAAAGACCCATGACCCAGGACACAAATCCAGATTTCTGACACTGGGCACTACATTGCATCCCAAAATCCTGTGGTAATGTTCAGATTTAATGCTGCCTTGCACACAGGCAAAGCACCCAGTGCCAAAGGCAGCAAAATATCATTGAACTTCCACCATGTTTGACTGTAGGTACTGTGTTCTTTTCTTTGTAGGCCTCATTCTGTTTTCGGTAAACAGAATGATGTGCTTTAATAAAGAGTTGTATCTTAGTGTCATCTGTCCACAAGACTCTTTCCCAGAAGGATTTTGGTTACTCAAGTACATTTGGCAAACTGCAGGCTAGCTTTTTTATGTCTGTCAGCAGTAGGGTCCTCCTAGGTATCCTGCCACAATGTTTTATTTCCTTCAAATGTTGATGGATAGTTCGCACTGACACTGATACATCCTGAGTCTGCAGGACATCTTATATTTCTTTTGGCACATGATTGAGGCTGCTTACTCACCACCGTACTAAGGAGATTGGCTACAGTGCCATGTGTTGTAAACTTCTTGATTATGTTGCGCACCGTGGGCAAAGGAAGATCAAGATCTCTGGAGATTGTTGATATTTTTTCAGCAACAATTTTTTTTTTTTTTTTTTTTTTTTGTCGTCTTTCTGTTCTCCATGCTTAGTGTATCACACACAGTGAAAAGATTGAGTTATCTTCTCCCCTTTTTATCTGATTCAGGCTTGATTGTCATATTGTCCACCCCTGTTACTTGCCGCAGGTGAGTTTGAACAAGCATCACATGCTTGAAACAAAGTTGCTTACTCATAATTTTGAGAAGGTGCCAACAATTTTGTCCAGACCATTTTTATTTTTTGGTTAGGGGGTGGGGTGGGTGGTGGAGATATATCCAATTTGCCTTTTCTTTTTTTTTTTCTATGTATACTGTATTGGAACAACACACAAAAATAAAGGAAATAAACGTGTAAATACAATACATTTCTGGGAGAAATGCTTCATTTTCTGGAACAATTTCAAGAATGCCATGCCTGAATATGAAAACATACAGCATGTTAAAAAAATTTGTGTGTGAATATTGTCTGTGCAATCTTGTACTTTCTAGTAGTGCAAAACTAGCTTTTGCATATTGGAATACTACCGTAGTTGCTTTCCAGGTGATATTTCAGTTTATTTAAAAGCATAGATGTCATTCAGGAGATTAAGTGACACATTACAAGTCCTACTGACTTGTGGGATTTCCTTCTACAGAAAACTTGTAAGGTGTCACACATACTTGGCTACAATTCATCTATCAGTGCTTCTCTTGCTTCCTGGCTTATTGGAGCCCCTCTAAAACCCAGAAATACCAGGGTGAAGGGTGTAGCGCACACAGGGACGAAGTCTCATTCACTGGTTTGTAACGTTTTAATTTTTTTTCTCGCTTTATTGGGGGACACAGGCAACCATGGGTGTATGCTGCTGTCGCTAGGGGGCTACACTATTCAAATAAAGAAGATGTTGCTCCTCCCCGGCAGTATACACCCTCCGACAGGCACCAGGCAACTCAGATTTTGCTTAGTGTTTGTAGGAGGCGGACCTGGATCTAACCCCAGATCCGCATTTCTTTTACAGGGATTTGTTGTGTGTTATTAATCATTTCCCCCTTTCTTTTTCAGATACTTTCTTCAGGGTAACAGGGTGCAGTTTTATCACCCTGTTTTCCCCACTTTGAGCGACCGAGAGAGCAGTGTGGTTTCACCCACATCGCACCCTCTCGGACCCGCTGGGCAGGACTTCGTCCCCTGTCACCCCTTCGGGTGTTCAGGGTGACCTTTTTCTCGGTGGCCAGTCCTTGCCCGTTTCCCCTCCTCATCCCTCTCCTCGGAGTGGGCTGAGAGGAAGATGGCGGTCACTTCCAGAGACCCTCTCCCCCTGTTTAGGGGTTGACGCCGTCTTCTGCGCCGGAGTTCATGGCGCGGGAAGGAGGACTTCATTCCCAGGACCCTCTCCTCGAACAAGGGCTCCTGACGCGTTCCTCAGGTAGGGAATCTTCAATCAACAAGCGTTCATTTAGTGGGCAGCCCAGGATGGCGAACGTGCAGAGCCAGTAACCCCCCCCCATCGATCTCTTAGGAGGGCTCACCTCTGCTTTCTATGGAGTCACCTGTTAATCTTGCGCCGCTCCAGTCAGAGCCGATCTTGTCCCTTAGGCAACTAGCGCGGCAGGTGTCTTTAATTTTCCCCCCTTCTTTCACACTCCGGCGCGGTGCGTGCCTTTTTTTTTTTTTTTTGTACTCAGGCAGCCTTTCGGCGCCCGGCTGACCACGCCCCCCCTGCGGCATTGTCCCGCCTTGTGTCCCCGCGGACACGCCTTCCCCGGAGTCTCTCTCGGGGGCGTCTTTTTCTCTTTGGAGTTCCTCCCTCCCTTCTGCGCTTGGACACACCTACCTCCGTCGCGTTGTTCCCGCGCTCCACAGGCGGACTTCCTCTTCCTGCTGCGTCTCCTTCGCATCGCGTGGGACACGAGGATCCCTGGGGGACACAGATTCCTGCGGCTGCCGCTGTTTTTTCGGTAGGCTTGGCGCTACTGCTCTCTCGGCTCTACTCCTCCCTGCAGTACGTCTCCGCGCCTGCGGTACAAGGTAATACCTCTACCTATATCCGACCCCGCACCAGGCTATTCCACTACGGTCATCCACTAGGTCTGCGCTCACTAAAGGCTCCTTGGTCTCGGGAACCCTCTGTCCCTCCGCCTCGCCATGAGGGTTCTGGGGGAAATGGTCGCTTCTATGGAAGCGGTCCCCTATGCCCAGTTCCACTCCCGTCCCCTCCAGCTGGCCCTTCTGACTGCCTGGGACAGGAACCCACTTTCCCTGGACTGCCCGTTTCGCTTCTCTTCCAAGGTGAAGCAGTCTCTCAGTGGACGCTGTCCACCTCCATTCTGCGCGGGAGGTCATTTCTCCCTCCCCACTGGCAGGTTATCACCACCGACGCCAGCCTCCAGAGTTGGGGAGCGGTTTTTCTCCACCTCATGGCCCAGGGCCGCTGGACTGCTCAAGAGGCGTGTCTCCCTATCAACCTCTTGGAAATCAGAGCCATCTTTCTAGTCCTCATCCGCTGGGAGTCTCTCCTCTCGGGAAATCCGGTCAGCTTTCAGTCGGACAACGCCACAGCCGTGGCTCACATAAATCATCAGGGAGGGACTCGCAGCAGACAAGTCATGACGGAAGTGGCAAAAATTCTGTGTTGGGCGGAGAGCCACGTTCCCTCTCTATCTGCCGTCCACATCCCAGGGGTGGACAATTGGGAAGCCGACTAAGTCGCCAAGGCATCATGGCGGGCGAGTGGTCTCTCCTCCCCTCAATCTTCAGCCAGATTTGTCAGCGGTGGGGCGTCCCAGACGTCGACTTAATGGCCTCCCGGGCAAACCACAAGGTTCCCCAGTACGTTTCCAGATCTCTGGATCCGATGGCTGTCGGATGCGATGCTCTCGTGATCTCGTGGGCCCAGTTCCAGATGCCCTATCTGTTCCCACCCCTCCCCTTCATCCCAAGGGTCGTAAAAAAGATAAAGTCGGAAGGGGTCCCCATTCTCTTGGTAGCTCCAGATTGGCCACGCAGGGCCTGGTATGCGGAACTAGTGAACATGCTATCGGACGTTCCATGGAGACTACCGGATCTTCTTTCGCAGGGGCCTTTCTAATTCTCGGTCTCTGAATTTAATGGTATGGCCGTTGAGGCCACGGTCCTGAAGGATGCAGGCTTTTCTCACAGCGTCATCCAGACTATAAGAGCGAGAAAACCGGCTTCCTCTCGTATCTACCACAGATGTTGAAGGCCTTTTTCCGATGGTGCGAGGACAACAGTCTGTTTCCTATGACCTTTTCCCTTCCATCCCTGAGACCTGGCCTCCCTTCCTCAGGTGAGGACCTTTATTCAGGGGGTCGCTCATATTATTATTATTATTATTATTATTATTATTTATTTATATAGCACCATTGATTCCATGGTGCTGTACATGAGAAGGGGTTACATACAAGTTACATATAGCTCCCCCTTATCATCCTCCTGTCGAGCCTTGGGATCTCAACCTCGTGTTAGCCGCCCTCCAGCATGCGCCTTTTGAACCGATTCAGGACGTTTCCTTCTCGCTTCTATCTGGGACGGTAGCCTTCTTGGTCGCCATCACCTCCATTAGAAGAGTGTCGGAGCTGGTGGCATTATCCTGTCGTTCTCCCTTTCTAGTCCTGCACCAGGACAAAGTGGTTCTTCGACCGGTTCCTTCCTTTCTACCAAAGGTAGTCTCGGCCTTTCACATCAATGAGGACATCATCCTCCCTTCCTTGTGCCCTTCCCCGGTTCATCCCTTGGAGAAATCTCTTCACAAGTTGTATGTGGTCAGGGCTATCCGGATTTATCTTTCCAGAACTGCTCCCTTTCGTCAGGCCGATCCTCTGTTCATCGTCTCGGAAGGGCGTCGAAAGGGGCTCCCCGCCTCCAAGTCCACAATTGCTCGTTGGATCCGTTCTACGGTTCTGGAGGCATACCGTGTCCAAGATAAACTGCCTCCTTCGGGGATGAGGGCTGTGGGAGCTTCCTGGGCAGTTCGTCACCAAGCTTCGACCTCGCAGGTTTGCAAGGCCGCAACGTGGTCATCCATTCACACCTTTGTAAAATTCTACAAGGTGCATACTCAGGCTTTTCAGGACGCGAGCCCGGGTAGGAGGATACTGCAGGCGGCGGTTTCTCACCGGCCGACCTAACTCCTCTTTTTTTTTTTCTGCAGAATATCCCGCCCTAGGGACTGCTTTTGGACGTCCCATGGTTACCTGTGTCCCCCAATGAAGCGAGAAAGAGAGAGAGATTTTTGGTTCTTACCGTAAAATCTTTCTTGGAGCCTTCATTGGGGGACACAGCACCTTCCCTTGAAGTTGTACCGTGATGGCCAACGTGCCGTTGTTGTGGGTTGGTACATAGGTTGAGTTTCATATTACTTGTTCCTAGTACTGTTTTTGCACCAACTGAGTTGCCTGGTGCCTGTCGGAGGGTGTATACTGCCGGGGAGGAGTTACTTCTTTATTTGCATAGTGTCAGCCTCCTAGCGACAGCAGCATACACCCATGGTTACCTGTGTCCCCCAATGAAGGCTCCAAGAAAGATTTTATGGTAAGAACCAAAAATCCCTCTTTACAGCGCTGGCTATAAAAACCTTTTAAATGAGCATGGTCTCGGCCTCTGTATTTTACAAATAATTTTTTTTTATGTTATCCACTCACTGAAATTATTTTTATTTTTAGCTTACAGAGCTAAAAGCGGACTTCCAGTACCAAGAGAATAATTTGAGGACAAAGATGAATGGCATGGAAAAAGCTCATAAGGAATCTGTGGAGCAGATGCAGGTATGGCAACAATTACAGGAGTTGCAAGAGTGCACCGCTCCCCTGGCTTCCTGCTTGCAGTGCTGGTGGTGGCGGTGCACTCCTGAAGATTGCCAATTCGGATCAGCAGCATCAGATCATGGACTTGTCCATCTTTTGAAGGATTCCTCTGCTATCACAGGGCTCCAAAACAATCTTGTCTCCCGCTTCTCTGCTCCCATTCACCTCAATAGGAGCTTGGTTTCAGTACCTAGAATTCATGTCTTTTCCTCCTTTCATAAATCAATTTGTAGCTCAAAAAAGCTCATATTTCCTCAGCTGCTGATCCAGACATTGGCCTGCAATATAACCTGACATTTATCAATTCTGTTTTTCATCTTTGTTTTAGGGCAAAAATCGTGAATTGCTGAAGCAGGTGGCAGCTTTATCGAAGGGTAAAAAATTTGACAAAAGCGGCAGCATCCTGACCTCTCCTTGAGGGCCTGTTTTAGCATGGAGGACTCGGTTTTTTGGGATTTTTATTTTCTCCCTCTTATTCTGTGAAGCCCTTAAAAAAATTATATAGTAATAAGGGAATATTTTAAACTTTTTTTTTTTTTTCTAATCATTGACCGGACTCATTAATCAATTTTTAAAGGCAAACCAACTTCAGCCGGCTTGAAGACGCCTGGTTGTTTTTGCAAAGGCCAATTTATCGAATGTGCGTCGCTGCAGTAACGCCATTTTCAGAAACTTATACGGCAATAAAAAGTCTAAAAAAGAAATAAAACTCCGAGGCAGCCGTCGGCCTTTGTTTTTAATAAACGGCTTGTATTTGTAGCAAGTCCATGACATCTGCTGTATTTTTTTTTTTTTTTTTTTTTTTTTAAATCGCATATTTATAGATTTTATTTTTGTGTGTGTTCGGTCGTCTAATATCACACCAGGATCCTTGCTGGATGAAAAAAGAAAATTAACAGAAGTCCTTGTAAACAGTCCCCCATCTATAGGGAAACCAGTCACGGTGATGTTTCCAGCTTCCACTGGACTTGTAAGAACTAGTTGGCCCTCCGTATGGGAAAAGCAAATTCCTAAGGGGTTAGTGTCCATGATTGTCGCCCAGTTGTCCCTGCCGGGCGCGGGTGTCTGTGGCAGTCTCAGGGCAGGTACCGGCAGTGTTATACAGCCAGCAATTAACTTTCAAAACAGCTCTTTAACCACTTAAATGCTGCAGTCCGTTCCTGACAGGGGGATCTAAGTGATGCAATCCCCTTGGGGAGGCCGATGAGGTCTATCTAAGGTGACCACCTCCATCTCTGCCATCTTAATACCACTAAGAAGCTCGGGCTGCAGCTGGGCTTCATATAGGCTATCGGTAATATCCCCATGTATTGTAATACTGGATTATCGCCGATTCAAGCCCTTAAAGGGACACTGTCACCTGAATTTGGAGGGAACAATCTTCAGCCATGGAGGCGGGGTTTTGGGGTGTTTGATTCACCCTTTCCTTATCCGCTGGCTGCAATATTGGATTGAAGTTCATTCTCTGTCCTCCGTAGTACACGCCTGCACAGTGCAATCTTGCCTTGTGCAGTCATGTACTACGGAGGACAGAGAATGAACTTCCATCCAATATTGCAGCCAGCGGATAAGGAAAGGGTGAATCAAACACCCCAAAACCCCGCCTCCATGGCTGAAGATTGTTCCCTCCAAATTCAGGTGACAGTGTCCCTTTAAGTTCTAAAACTTTTTAAAGGTTGTAAAAATATTTACCAGTACAAAAAAAATAATGTTGCTATATCTATGACAGACCGCTCTATGCAGATGTAAAATTATTAACCCCATATGACAAATGCTGTAAAAAAGAAAAAAATACCAGGGTTAGAGGGGTTGTCCACTTGATCAAAATGTTTGGCCCCAATAAAATAATAAAGCCTATAGTCTCCTCCCGTGTCAGCAATCCCCGGTCTCTCGTGTGGTGTTGTCACATGACGCCGGCGCCCAATCAGCGCTGGCGTCACTGTCCCCGCCTACGGACAAATCAAACATGAAGAGGAAGTCAAGGCTGCAGCTGCTCTTGGACTTCCTGTCCATGCTCAATTCGATAGGAGACAGTGACGCCAACGCTGATTGGGCATCGGGGTCACAACAACAACAAGGTAGAACAAGTGCCGACACCGCGGGAACAGCACCAGCTTGGGAGAGGAGTATAAGTTTTATTGGGGCCAAACGAAGGGAATGAAAAGTTGTCCAAGTGGTTGACAACTTCTTCAAGACCTTGCCCCCTACTGTTCGTGCACTGAGCTCAAGCTTTAAAGTGTGCGCTAAGCTCTTACTACTGCACGCAGTCATTTTAGCGGAGGGTTTGTAGCTTTGTATTAATTTAAAAAAAATAAATTCTGAAATGGGCCCAGAGTTTTGCATCAGTTTAGAATAAATGCTGCTCTCTCGTGGACGCTCACATTACGGGGATGTCTCCTCTCTTTCTAGTAGTTGGTGAGTTCGTACCAGAATGGAGGCGATCCCTCGTCTGTCTCCTGTGCGCTTTTTGTAAGATCTGCTGTGGATTTTTACTTGCAAGTGCCTTTGGTGTAACTTTTTAATTTATAGTCGTGCAGGGTGTGATGTGTGTGTGTGTGTGTATAGAACCTTTCTCTGTTATGTTTTTTTATTTTATTTTTTTCCTTTGTGCAATTTGGTAGAAATCCAACGATCAGATATTTTTTATTATTTTATTTTTTTTTTTTTTAAACCTTCTGTGCCAAAGTGCCAGTGATAGTATTGCTCCATTTGGGCATTATAACCCCCTTTCATACGTGTGTGTTGAGCTGATGGACTTCACTCTGCTCCGCAGCTTTCACCTTCATACCAGTTTTACACAGCTGTAATTTGGTCACACACCAGTGGCTGTAAGTCAGGACGCCCCCCCTCGCCTCCTCACTTTTTAAGTGGTTTATTCAACAACAGAATATAGAAAAAAAATTGCAAGTCCTCACCGTTCTTAAAAACAGATGTTTGTTTTATTTTATTATTTACTCCTCGTTGCCTACCACTTTTGCGGTCTCAATCAGTGGTGACTTGTATCCTAGGTAAGGAGCACTCGCTTACAAGCTCTTTCCTTTAGAGCTTGCACGTGCTGCTTTGAAGCTGGCCAGATCGCTTGTTCTTGTCTGCTTGATTGCCTCTGCGCTCTTCCAATGCTGCAAGAGGCAAAGCTACCTTATTCAACAGCATCAGAAAGACCGCATGTCTCAGGTCAGTCTGAACAGTCCATCATTGACTTGCTGCCCCTGACAAGCAGGAGGCAGAGGAACAGTGCGCTCTTGGGTGAAAAAAAAAACAAACAAAACAACTCTTTAAAGAAGTATTCCTATCTCTTAAGATCCTATCCTAATATGTAGTAGATATAATATTAGCAAATACCTCCCAATGAGAAATGTAGTATAGTTTTTCTGATTCGCTTACCCCATGTGTAGGGCATCGCAGTAGCTTAACCCCTTAGTGACCGCCAATACGTCTTTTTACTGACCTGCGGTATAAGAAACTAGCATACCCCATATAGGTGACAAGACAGCTTCTGTACGCTATAGCTGACAATTTGCTGCATCAGCCACGATCAGTGGTGGCACCGTCCATATCTGTTTAACCCCTTAAATGCTGCGGTCAATAATGACTACATCATATAAATGTTTTTTTTTTTTGTTTTTTTTATATCCAGGAGCTTACTGCTCCTCTGCCTCCTGCTTGTCAACTTTACATGGCAAAAAAAAAATGGCTCCGATGCAAATAATAAACTTTTTTTTTTTTTTTAAGTGAATCTTTTTAATATCCTGACAGTATTTATATTTGGCACATATTCAGTACCTCGCCACTTATAAGAGGCATTTTGTGTACTACTTTTCTGTGTATGAAGTGTCAAGTCTGTAGCACGTGGTATAGACGGTATAAGGTGGCACAGTCACCTGATACTGATGGGGCTGGTATACTTACTGCTAAAATCTATGTTGGAATGGCCATTATGAAATATGTTCAGTTTTAATTTTTATAATATTTTTTTTTTCTTTAATGGTGGAAAAAGTTAGAGATAAGGGTTGGGGTTTTTTTTTTACTTTTTTTTCTAATAGACCTGCAATTGTGTGCTTGCTTATAATATATACTGTAGTACCATGGTTCACCTTTAAAGATGGCCATTTTAGGAGCCTTCAGTAGCTCTCGGGTGTCACGGTTCTCAGCAGTCACGGTATTTATATATGCCACTGTCCAAAGATTGACAGCAGCGATCAGAGACTGCTCCGGCCACTGCTGATACAGGAAGATGTCAGCTGGGTATAATGGCCGGTAACTTTCTGGTATAATGCAGGCTCAGGTCCTGAGTCCGCTCCATATTGCATCACATGTCCAGAAGGGGTTCAGTCTTTTGCTGTTTTCTTACTGTAGAGCGATTTTAGGTGGTGCTAATCCGTTTCAGTATTGAAATGTTGCATTGAATCGTCTTTAACGGGATCCTGACACGAGATTCATGTTGACCAGGCCAAGTTTCAAGGGTCATTCCATGTCAAGCAAACCAATGGTTTTTACCTCCATTTTTAATTCTTTTGAGATTTTGTTATTTGGTAACAGTGTCAGAGAATGCAAAATGGGAAGAAAAAAAAAATTCTAGAATATTTTTTTTTTTTTTTTTTTTTTCTTAATTGATTTTCAAAGTTCGGAAATTGTGCGAATTTCGGTGATGCCTGCCTTTACATTTCTCCTCATAACTCGGGCTAGAAAAAAGATGGAGAAACAAAATAAGCACCATTCTACTCAGAACTGTACAGGCTTTCACCAGATATGTCACAAGAGTATCTTTGATAATATTTTACCCATGCAAACGCAAAATTTTAAAACGCATTTCCGAAAAAAGCTTTTATTTTCAAAAACTGCACATGTGCCTGCTATGCTCCTAGCCACATCTGTACCAAAATACAAGCTGGGATCGTGATGGGATCATATTTTAAAAAATAAAACGATTACAGTCTCAATTCGAAAATCTCCGATTCAGATCTGTTCAGCCTGTGGTGTTAAACGTGTGGGGTCCATTTTTACCAAATAATCCATGATTTTTAGATATTACTGTATTATTTTATTATAGAAGCAGGAGAGGACAGAGGAGAAAGCTTTGTTAGGGCTCACAGGACTGGCAATGGATGACATAACTGGTGATGTGACCTGTGACTATGATCGGCGCTGGTGGCGGCTACTGGACTCTCCAAAGATTGTGAAAATGAAGAAGTAGAAAGGACTTTTCTGCAGCTTCTGGTCCAGCGCCGTCCTCTGTGTATCCAAGAAAACCAGACGTTGTAAAAGTTAGAAAAATCAGCTTGTAACTCAGGTGGAGCCGAACACCATGACCGGCCGTACATTGCTAGTAAGCACTTATGGACAAGATACTAGAAAGGACACATTGATGATAAAAGAACAGTTTAAAAACCTACTATTAATTGTTTGATTAGTTCATATTTTATAAAACGAGGATTTAACTACTGTACTATTCTTAAACACTTTATAAATTACATGTTTAGTGATATAGTAGATAAAAAATTGTTAGGCTACTTTCACACTAGCGTTTTCTGCAATCCGTCACAATGCGTCGTTTTGCAGAAAAAACGCATCCTGCAAAAGTGCTTGCAGGATGCGTTTTTTCCCCATAGACTTCTATTGACGACGCATTTGCGACGGATTGCCACACTTCGCATCCGTCGAGCGACGGATGCGTCGTGCTTCTGCGGACCGTCGGGAGCAAAAAACGCTACATGTAACGTTTTTTGCTCCTGACGGACCGCTTTTTCAGACCGCGCATGCGCGGCCGGAACTCCGCCCCCACCTCCCCGCACCTTACAATGGGGTAGCGGATGCGCCGGAGAAATGCATCCCCTGCCTCCATTGTGCAATGCGTTAAACGCTAGCGTCGGAATCTCTCCCCGACGCATTGCGACGGGGAGATTCCGACGCTAGTGTGAAAGTAGCCTTACATGTATAAATAGGTGGTAAAAATATTGGTTCTTTTAATCTTGTTTTTAACATAATTAGGGTCAGACTGTATTTAGAAAATCACACTTGAGGATGTGATCACCTTTTTTCTTTTTGTTTGTTCAATGAATTCAGGTTGAAAATGCTGAGCAGGTTGTGTTATGATGATTAAGATGTATTTATTCTGGCACTTCACTACTTGTTTTTTGTGTTTCTTTATTGTTACATATAAATGTTAAATTCAATAAGTTGTAATTAAAAAAGGAAGAAACTCACGCAAACATAAAATCAGATGATTCAAGGCTTAAAAAAAAAATTACAAATTTGATAGGTCCCAAGTTGAATCCCTGTACAAATATAATCAAGAACACAAGTAACACACATGCATGTTTTCACAAGTTTAAAACATGTGTTTTTTTCACAATTGCGCATCAAAATTTTGAAATTGATTTCTCCAAAACAAAATCAAAAGAAACAGTCTTGTGAAATGAAAGCCAGTACCGTTCTGAGATAAAGGGCCCCTTTCCACTTGCGAGGAAAACGGACGAGTGCAATCCGATAAAAAATCGGATTGCACTCGGACCAATGTTATTCAATAGGTGACATTCCATTTGCGTTTTTTTTTTTTTTTTTTCTCAGCTGAAATCGGACTGAGAAAAAAATCGCAGCATGCTGCGAGTCTCGGACGAGACTCGCCAATGCAAGTCAATGGGTGCGAGAAAAAAAACGCATGGAATACGGACCATCCGTATTCCATCCGTTTTTTACGGATACCTTACCATTCTGTGGCATAGAACACTGTAAAGAGTCCTGTAAATGACTATAAAAATAGTTGCAGAGAAAAAAAACGGATTGGATACGGATGTAAAACGGATGGTGCTATGAAAAAATCGCATTGAACTCGCATCACAAACGCATGACAATCGCATACGTTACATCCGTTTTTTTGGTCCAGATTACGGACCGTTTTTTTTTCTCACAAGTGGAAAGGGGCCCAAAGGATGCCTCTCCCACCTCTGTATCTTAATTCTAGCCCGAGATATGATAAAAAATGTAAAGCTATACCAGGCCAAAATTCGCGTTTTTTCAAAACTTTAGAAATCTGTAAATTAACTGATGAAGAAAATAAATTCAAAACTTTTAATTTGTAATTAACTAAAGTTGTACTTCATAAAAACAAAAAAATCTAAAGACGTCAGGTAAAAAAAATAATCATATTTGCATCACTTGATGTGGAATGACCCTCAATCATGAATTCACCAACAGATCTGCATCAAAAGGGGGTGTAAATCTTGAACCAAAATGCTCATTTTGTTCTCTGTGCCGCCTATCCATGTCCATATGGACGAGCTTTCAGCCACTTCCTTTGCAATGTGTTCCGCAGGGGTGGTTCTCCACAAAGTCAAATTTGACATTTTTGTCGGCTCCTTTTCACCCTAATTGATTATTATAATATCGAAGTTTTCAGAAAGGCCGTATTTGAGTCACACTCCATGTAAAGTTCCTAACTTTCCAGACCTAGCGCTTCTGTACAACCTATAAACCTTGCTGGCTTCGTCCCCTTACCCCAAGAATTGCTTACCTTGTAAATATTCATTTTAGTTAGCGTTTCTGGCAAAACCAAAGGCAATTTATGCAATTCTAGAAAGAGCGTGAGGAATGAAATGAAGCTGCTGCTTCCCATAGTTTCCATCTGTGTAGCTAGGACAAGGTTTACTACAGGCCAATGTAATATCGCCTCCAGCTCTCTGATCAAAGTAGTCAGTGCTATCGACTTCTAGCCTATTTCATGGGATATTTGAACTATTTAGGTATTCGACGTATTGTGTGGGGGTCCCGGTCCCATCCTCGGGCTCTTCTCTATCACCCGGAACAAGCTGCTGTTACTTGGCGTTAACATTGAGATATGCACTTCCTTTGCACGGCGCACACTTCAGCCTGACCGGGGCATTGCCAGCGCTCTAATGTTGGCACATCTGGGGGTTACTGGGCCCCCGTGAGGACTCCTAGTCACAAGGGTGAAGGCATTCGAGTACCGCCGGCCAGTTCAAATCTCAATGCTCAACTCTACCTCCTCCATTTATTGAGAGGGTGTCTTGTAAATATAAGTTTTGTTTTGTTTTTTTTTTCTCCAAAC
Organism: Ranitomeya imitator; assembly: GCF_032444005.1. Classification (NCBI taxonomy): domain Eukaryota; kingdom Metazoa; phylum Chordata; class Amphibia; order Anura; family Dendrobatidae; genus Ranitomeya; species Ranitomeya imitator. The sequence continues at coordinate 788,283,923 of NC_091284.1, read as the reverse complement.
TTTGCCATGTCCATACAAAATACATGGATAGAATTGGAGCAGTAATTGTAGACCTTTCTAGTCTTGCCTCTTACTTTAGGGTTTTCTTGCATTGAGAGAACACTCATTTTAAAGGAGGTCGTAAAGTGTTCGGTATCAGGCGCTAAGAAAACGCTGCTGACGAATGCTTGCCAGGTATTGTGCGTCCTGTTCCAATTTTTAAAAAAAATAGTATATTGTACCTGCCGGATGTGTATGTTACCATGTCAGCCACACCCCATGCAGATGTGAGCGACGCCTGACCATCTCTTCCAAGGCGTTGTCTCGCCTTACGTGGGTAAAAATGCAAAGTGCTTGTAAAAAAAAACAAAGCAAGCAAAGTTGCAATTAACCTATTAAAAAATCCTCTCCAGAGTGATTTTTTTTTTTTTTTTTAATTTCTTTATTTTTTTTAAATGTATAGTTTACTGGTCAATGCTTAGGTTACCGACCACTTCTGCAACCACACACGTGGCCGGTTTTCCTACGCAAGGATGGAGTGCAACGCTTTGCAAGCTCCTTGACGCACAGCTTGAAAGTGCGGATTGCAGAGGCAAAGCTCGCAGCATCTGACTTCGCTCGGACCAGCGGTGCGACCATGCTGTTGGTCCGACCTGTCGAGTCACGAGCGCGTCGCTGCTGGGGAAGCTGTGCACTCCTGAAGATTGAGAATTAGACCATTCCTTTTAGAATATTGATGAATTTGCATTATTTAAAATGTATACAAACTGCAATGGGGAAAATGCTTTTGTTATTTATGTAGAAATTATTAAGCTGGGTTGTGGTTTTTTTTTATGTATTTTTTATTTAATTTTTTGGTCTGGCTGCAATCAGTAAAGTTTTATATATATATATATATATATGTGTATATATCTGTATTTAGAACCCAACACTGTAATTTGTCTTATTAATCTAAGTGATAAACTGGATTTGTATGAATTTTATATTCAGCATATTTAAAAAAAAAAAAAAAAAAAATTATGAATTGTAAGATTGCCATACATTGTAAAGGTTTATTTTATTGGAAGACTAATCTTAAATGGTTGTATTTTATCTTTTTAATTTGCCTCCGTCTATTTTCTAATTAGTAGTCATGACTTTTTTTTTAAAAAAAACCGAAAGATACATCTAAGTATTTTTTAACCTTTTTTTTTTTTTTTTATTACTTTATTTTTTTTTTCTTTTAGGGGCTTCACAGTATTAAGTCCACAGTAAATGTTACTATATCTTAACCTCATTTTTTAAACTTTGCATTGTATTAAAATAAAGAGAAAAAAAAATATGAAAAAATATATTTGAATTCTATTCTTGATCTTAGATCTGTAGTGAACTGAAATGAATGGAAGCTTTATTTCATGTGGATTGGATAAGACGTCCTATATTGTGCTCGTTCAGGATATTTTTCAGATGTTTAGTGGTATTACCAAGTGAGAACTTTTTATTTGTGCGTTTGACGCTTGTGAATACGCAGTGTTCATCATGTATATCTGTCCCAAATATGCAGTTTCAACTTGATAAGTCTGCTTTTTCACCTGTATAGATTATTTGAATACTGTACTTGCACATGTTACTGTCAGCATTTTGTATATTTTTTTTTTCTAAATCCAATATTTCACAATAAAAATATTGTTAAAATATTTGTATTTTATTATTTTGTTAGATCCTCTATAGTGTAAAGATCTGAGAGGAAAAATGGTGAGAATTGAATCATGTTTTTATCAAGTTCACCGATGTGGTGACATTAATTGACCAATTCATCCCAGTGGGCGGTGAATAAGTGAAATGCATATCAGGCAAAACTTTGCCTCCCTTCCAGCCTATTTCTTCATGTCTGTGTATGTGTCCTATATAAGGAGGGAGGACATAACTGCTTCTAAAGGTTAAATCTGCAAAAGGAGGACATGACTGCTTGTAAAGAAAAGGATAAACAGACTGCTACAATATACCGAGAAGCTGTGACAGGATTTACCTCAGTTTCTGGTCTCTTGCTGTTTCAGAACACGCATATTACCACAGCCTGCATGGAGTAAGATGGGAGATCTGTGCTGCTTTTTCCATGCTGCACACTCCATTTCTCTCACATGCTCACAGTAGTATCTTCCAGTTCAGAAGCAAAGAGTCTCGCTTTGCAATTTTTTATTTTTGTTTCCACCTAATATGTGAGAGAGATTTTAGGCTATGTTCCTACATAGCGTACATACTGCATTTAGGGTATGTTTCCATGGGGTGTATTCGTTCAGTATTTGCTGTGGATTGTATGCTGCGTACAGCCGCAGCATCCAATCCCCAGCATTCAGATGTTACAGCATAGTGGAGGGGATTTTATGAAATCTCATCTCCACTAAGTGTGCAGGGCCACATCCGGCAGCCCTGTGTATCCAGACATGCGGCACGTCTTTCCAGACCGCAGCATATCTATTTATCTTGCACAGATGCTCCGTCTCCGCAAGATAAGTCAATGAATATGATGCGGTGATTCCACATGTGTTCAATGAACACGTCTGGAATCACCGCGTGTACAACAGGGGGCGGCGCGGGGTATCTGGAATGTGGAAACATACCCTTTTTTTTTTTTTTTTTGGTTTTGTTAATTGCTCAGGGCCCCCACTCTCTTAGTGGCCTCAGCAGTTGTATTCCGAGGCTAAAACTTCTTGAGGACCTTTTGGTGACATCACAGTCCTCAAAAGTCTTTTAACTGCAGTAGTCTAGAGGAACTAATGAGGAGACAGACATTTTATGCAGGACCTGCTTTATAAGGGGAGTGAGGGCAAACCAGAAATTAGGGCCGCCAGCATTTGTATTCTGAGGTGAAGACTGCTTAAAGAACATTTGGTGGCATCATGGTCACATATAACTGCAGGAGTCTAGTGGAACTGAAGAGACAGGCTGGCAAGTACTGTATGCGCAGTGTATGTGTATAAATACATGTATTTCAGTGTGCATATAAATGTGCAGTGTGTATTAGTGTGTATATAAATGTATGTGCAGTGTGTGAATGTAATGTGTATAAATGCATGTGTATATAACCGTGTATAAAATCTGTATGTGCAGTGTGTATATATGTGTATATATATATATATATATATATATATATATATATATATATATATATATTAGTAGTCATGGCTGAGGGTGGTAGTAATAGCACACCCTGGCCCTCCATCACGTAAACCTTGTCCCTTCTGTTGTGCGCTTGGTGATTCACTTACTTGTACATCAGAGTCCACTCCAGTCTGCTGGGGCTTTCTTCTCTTGAATATCACGCAATGAGAGTCAGTCCATATCCAGTTCCAACAAAATAAGTACTCAGTTCTTTACACAGCGTGTCCGGTTTCGTCACAAAGGCCGCATTAGATTCTTCACAGAGTATAACTTTTTCTATCCCTGTACTGTCCCTCACTAATCCAGGAATATCGCAGGGTTGTACCGTCACCTTCGGTACCACAGCTTCATGACTGGCCAGACCAACCTGCTTCAGGAATCCCCTGTCTGTTTCGCAGCAGACATTTGGGGTCGGTACCCCGAAGTTAGCATGTGTATGTGCAGTGTGTGTGTGTGTGTGTATAAATGTGCGTATGTGCAGTGTGTGTATATGAATACATGTGTATGTGCAGTGAGTGTATATAAATGTATGTATGCAGTGTGTATATCAATACATGTGTATGTGTAATTCCTTGAGCAGCATGTCCATGCTGAACTTTCCTCTCACTTTGCATCTTACTCTCTTCAACAACCTACAATCTGGCTTCCGTCCCCACCGTTCCACTGAGACTGCCCTGACCAAAATTACTGACAACTTACAGCCAAAGGGAACAGACAATTCTCTATACTCCTTCTAGACCTGTCCTCTGCCTTTGACACCATTGACCACTGCTTCCTACTACAGATCCTCTCCTTTGGTGTCAAAGACCTCGCCCTATCCTGGATCTCCTTATACCTTACAAACCACATATTTAGCGTTTCCTACTCCCATACACCCTCTTCATCTCGCCCCCTCTCTGTTGGAGTCCCTCAAGGCTCTGTCCTAGGACCCTAAAGGTACCGTCACACTAGACGATATCGCTAGCGATCCGTGACGTTGCAGCGTCCTCGCTAGCGATATCGTCCAGTGTGACAGGCAGCAGCGATCAGGCCCCTGCTGTGATGTCGCTGGTCGGGGAAGAAAGTCCAGAACTTTGTTTCGTCGCTGGACTCCCCGTAGACATCACTGAATCGGCGTGTGTGACACCGATTCAGCGATGTCTTCACTGGTAACCAGGGTAAACATCGGGTTACTAAGCGCAGGGCCGCGCTTAGTAACCCGATGTTTACCCTGGTTACCATCCTAAAAGTAAAAAAAAAAAAAAACACTACATACTTACCTACAGCCGTCTGTCCTCCAGCGCTGTGCTCTGCTCTCCTCCTGTACTGGCTGTGAGCGTCGGTCAGCCGGAAAGCAGAGCGGTGACGTCACCGCTCTGCTTTCCGGCCGCTGTGCTCACAGCCAGTGCAGGAGGAGAGCAGAGCACAGCGCTGGAGGACAGACGGCTGTAGGTAAGTATGTAGTGTTTGGTTTTTTTTACTTTTAGGATGGTAACCAGGGTAAACATCGGGTTACTAAGCGCGGCCCTGCGCTTAGTTACCCGATGTTTACCCTGGTTACCGGCATCGTTGGTCGCTGGAGAGCGGTCTGTGTGACAGCTCTCCAGCGACCAAACAGCGACGCTGCAGCGATCCGGATCGTTGTCGGTATCGCTGCAGCGTCGCTAAGTGTGACGGTACCTTTACTCTTCTCAATCTATACACTCGTCCTGGGACAACTCATAAGGACCCATGGATTCCAGTACCATCTATATGCTGATGACACTCAGATCTACCTCTCTGGCCCAGATGTCACCTCTCTGCTCTCCAGAATCCCAGAGTGTCTATCAGCCATATCCTCCTTCTTTTACTTCCTCAAGCTCAATGTGGACAAATCTGGACTCATTATTAGGGTTGAGCGAAACGGGTCGTTCATTTTCAAAAGTCTCCGACTTTTGGCAAAGTCAGGTTTCATGAAACCCGATCCGACCCCTGTGCGGGGTCGGCCATGCGGTACGCGACTTTCGCGCCAAAGTCGCGTTTCAATGACGCGAAAAGCGCCATTTCTCAGCCAATGAAGGTAAACGCAGAGTGTGGGCAGCGTGATGACATAGGTCCTGGTCCCCACCATCTTAGAGAAGGGCATTGCAGTGATTGGCTTGCTGTCCGCAGCGTCACAGGGGCTATAAAGGGGCGTTCCCGCCGACCGCCATGTTACTGCTGCTGATCTGAGCTTAGGGAGAGGTTGCTGCCGCTTCGTCAGAAGCAGGGATAGCGTTAGGCAGGGTCCATTAACCACCAAACCGCTTGTGCTGTAGCGATTTCCACAGCCCAACACCACCTTCGGTGTGCAGGGACAGTGGAAGCTACATTTTTTTTTTTTCCTCAGCGCTGTAGCTCATTGGGCTGCCCTAGAAGGCTCCCTGATAGCTGCATTGCTGTGTGTACGCCGCTGTGCAAACCAACTGCTTTTTTCAAAGCACAAAACCTCTTGTTCCTTCCCTTCTGCACAGCTATCTTGTTTGTTTGTCCACACTTTTTATTTAATTTGTGCATCAGTCCACTCCTTATTGCTGCCTGCCATACCTGGCTGAGATTACTGCAGGGAGATAGTAATTGAAGGACAGTTCCTTTTTTTTTTTTTTTTTTTTTTTTTTTGTGGGAGATTAAGATTGGCATTTCTGCTAGAGTGCCATCCCTGTCTGTGTCATCTCTCACTCAGTGGGCCATAGAAAGCCTATTTATTTTTTTGCTTGATTTGGGTTCTAAAATCTACCTGAAAAAATCACTACATCAATCAGTGGGAGAAAAATATTGGCCTCCGGACTTGTGTGCCACTCCTGACTCCTGTGTGTGCCATCTCTCACTCAGTGGGCCATAGAAAGACTATTATTTTTTTTGCTTGATTTGGGTTCTAAATTCTACCTGAAAAAAATCAATAAATCAATCAGTGGGAGATTAATATTGGCCTTTGGGCTTGTGTGCCAGTCCTAAGCGTGCCATCTCTCTCTCTCAGATAGTGGGCCATAGAAAGCCTATTTATTATTTTTTTTATTGGGTTTATAAATTTTCCCTGGAAAAAAAAAAAAGTGGGAGATTAATATTGGCCTCTGGGCTTGTGTGCCAGTCCTGAGCGTGCCATCTCTCTCACAAATAGTGGGCCATACAAAGCCTATTTATTTTTTTGGTTGATTTGGGTTCTAAATTCTACCTGAAAAAATCAATAAATCAATCAGTGGGAGATAAATATTGGCCTCTGGGCTTGTGTGCCACTCCTGACTCCTGTGTGCGTCCTCTCTCACTCAGTGGGCCATAGAAAGCCTTTTTTTTTTATTTTTGTTTTCTAAATTCTCCCTGAAACAATCATTTCATTTTATTTGGTTTATAAATTCTTCCTGAAAAATTCATTTTTTTGTATTTTTTTTTTCTAAAGTCTCCCTGAAAAAAATAAATAAAATCAAATCAGTGGGAGATTAATATTGCCCTTTCTGCTTGTGTGCCAGTCTTGACTCCTGGGTGTGCCATCTCTCTCTCTCCAATTGTGGGCCATAGAAAGCCTATTAATTTTTTTGCTTGATTTGGGTTCCAAAATCTACCTGAAAAAATCACTAAATCAATCAGTGGGAGATAAATATTGGCCTCTGGGCTTGTGTGGCACTCCTGACTCCTGTGTGCGTCCTCTCTCACTCAGTGGGCCATAGAAAGCCTATTTTTTTTTTATTTGTTTTCTAAATTCTCCCTGAAACAATCATTTCATTTTATTTGGTTTATAAATTCTTCCTTAAAAAATCATTTTTTTTAATTATTTTTTTTTTTCTAAAGTCTCCCTTTTAAAAAAAAAAAAAAAAATCAGTGGGAGATTAATATTTACATTTGCGCTTCAGTGACAGTCCTGCGTGTGTGGCATCTCTCTCATTTGTTGCCACCAACAACAGAGTGTGTAACATTGTGCCTGATTTTCGTTGTGGTCTCACCCACCTGTAAAGGGGTAGCTAAATCATACTGAAGTTATAGCTCACCGTGTAAGTTGTGTGACAGCAACAAATACCGTTAGTTTGGTAACGTTTTTAAAACAATGAGGAAGTCTGGTGGAAGAGGTCGTGGCCGGGGGCGTTCATTGTCAGCTGGTAATGAGGGTAGTGGTAGTGGTGGAGAATCAGGTGGTCGTGGGAAAAAAAATATTGCACCTAAGTCTGGAGCTGTGGAGCCAGGTTCGTCGTCTGGCTACACAAGGCCTCGAACGCTCCCTTTTCTGGGAGTAGGAAAACCGCTTTTAACCCCTTAATCCCATATGACGTACTATCCCGTCCAGGTGACCTGGGACTTAATTCCCATGGACGGGATAGTACGTCATATGCGATCGGCCGCGCTCACGGGGGGAGCGCGGCCGATCGCGGCCGGGTGTCAGCTGCCTATCGCAGCTGACATCCGGCACTATGTGCCAGGAGCGGTCACGGACCGCTCCCGGCACATTAACCCCCGGCACACCGCGATCAAAGATGATCGCGGTGTGCCGGCGGTGCAGGGAAGCATCGCGCAGGGAGAGGGCTCCCTGCGGGCTTCCCTGAGACGATCGGTACACGGTGATGTGCTCACCGTGTACCGAGCGTCTTCTCCCTGCAGTCCCCGGATCCAAAATGGCCGCCGGGCTGCATCCGGGTCCTGCAGGGAGCACTTCCGGGTCAGGATCAGGCTGCAGCTGCAGCTCTAATCCTGCCCGGCTGTATGTCAGATCACCGATCTAACAGAGTGCTGTGCACACTGTCAGATCGGTGATCTGTGATGTCCCCCCCTGGGACAAAGTGAAAAAGTAAAAAAAAAAATTTCCACACTTGTAAAAAAAAATAAAAAAAAAATTCCTAAATAAAGCAGAAAAAAAAAAATATTATTCCCATAAATACATTTCTTTACATAAAAAAAAAACAAAAAAAACAATAAAAGTACACATATTTAGTATCGCCGCGTCCGTAACGACCCGACCTATAAAACTGGCCCACTAGTTAACCCCTTCAGTGAACACCGTAAGAAAAAAAAAAAAAAAACGAGCCAAAAAACAACGCTTTATTATCATAACGCTGAACAAAAAGTGGAATAACACGCGATCAAAAAGACGGATATAAATAACCATGGTACCTCTGAAAACGTCATCTTGTCCCGCAAAAAACGACCCGCCATATAGCATCATAAGCAAAAAAATAAAAAAGTTATAGTCCTGAGAATAAAGCGATGCCAAAATAATTATTTTTTCTATAAAATAGCTTTTATCGTATAAAAGCGCCAAAACATAAAAAAAATGATATAAATGAGGTATCGCTGTAATCGTACTGACCCGAAGAATAAAACTGCTTCATCAATTTTACCAAACGCGGAACGGTATAAAAGCCTCCCCCAAAAGAAATTCATGAATAGCTGGTTTTTGGTCATTCTGCCTCACAAAAAATCGGAATAAAAAGCGATCAAAAACTGTCACATGTCCGAAAATGTAACCGATAAAAACGTCAACTCGTCCCGCAAAAAACAAGACCTCACATGACTCTGTGGACCAAAATATGGAAAAATTATAGGTCTCAAAATGTGGAGACGCAAAAACTTTTTTGCTATAAAAAGCGTCTTTTAGTGTGTGACGGCTGCCAATCATAAAAATCCGATATAAAAAACTCGCTATAAAAGTAAATCAAACCCCCCTTCATCACCCCCTTAGTTAGGCTAGGTTCACATTGCGTTAATGGGTTAACGCTAACGGACAGCGTTGCACGGCGAAAATGTCACAATTAACGCCGTGCAACGGGTCCGTTAGCACAACCATTGACAGCAATGTGATTTTCGGGTGTAGCGCATCGCTAGAGCGTGCCATTTTCGGCTCGCGCTAGCAAGGTGCCGTTCTTTTGTGGCGCGCCTCAGACGCTGCTTGCAGCGTCCGCGGCGCGCCCGAGGTCCGATCCCCGATCTTCCAGAGCGGGGACGTTAACGCGACCACTAAACACGACACCTAAAAAGACATTGCGTTAGCGCAATCCGCTAGTGCTAAACGGATTTCCCTAATGCAATGTGAACCTAGCCTTAGGGAAAAATAATAAAATTAAAAAAAATGTATTTATTTCCATTTTCCCATTAGGGTTAGGGCTAGGGTTAGGGCTAGGGCTAGGGTTAGGGTTTGTATTACATTTACGGTTGGGATTAGGGTTGGGATTAGAATTAGGGGTGTGTCAGGGTTAGGTGTGTGGTTAGGGTTACAGTTGGGATTAGGGTTAGGGGTGCGTTTGGATTAGGGTTTCAGTTATAATTGGGGGGTTTCCACTGTTTAGGCACATCAGGGGCTCTCCAAACGCGACATGGCGTCCGATCTCAATTCCAGCCAATTCTGCATTGAAAAAGTAAAACAGTGCTCCTTCACTTCCGAGCTCTCCCGTGCGCCCAAACAGGGGTTTACCCCAACATATGGGGTATCATCGTACTCGAGACAAATTGGACAACAACTTTTTGGGTCCAAGTTCTCTTGTTATCCTTGGGAAAATAAAAATTTGGGGGGCTAAAAATCATTTTTGTGGGAAAAAAAAGGATTTTTTATTTTCACGGCTCTGCGTTGTAAACTGTAGTGAAACACTTGGGGGTTCAAAGTTTTCACAACACATCTAGATAAGTTCCATGGGAGGTCTAGTTTCAATATGGGGTCACTTGTGGGTGGTTTCTACTGTTTGGGTACATCAGGGGCTCTGCAAATGCAACGTGACGCCTGCAGACCAATCCATCTAAGTCTGCATTCCAAATGGCGCTCCTTCCCTTCCGAGCTCTGCCATGCGCCCAAACAGTGGTTCCCCCCCACATACGGGGTATCAGCGTACTCAGGACAAATTGAACAACAACTTTTGGGGTCCAATTTATTCTGTTACCCTTGTAAAAATACAAAGCTGGGGGCTAAAAAATCATTTTTGTGAAAAAAAAAAATAATTTTTATTTTCACGGCTCTGCGTTATAAACTGTAGTGAAACACTTAGGGGTTCAAAGTTCTCACAACACATCTAGATAAGTTCCTTGGGAGGTCTAGTTTCTAATATGGGGTCACTTGTGGGGGGTTTGTACTGTTTGGGTACATCAGGGGCTCTGCAAATGCAACGTGACTCCTGCAGACCAATCCATCTAAGTCTGCATTCCAAATGGCGCTCCTTCCCTTCCGAGCTCTGCCATGTGCCCAAACAGTGGTTCCCCCCCACATATGGGGTATCAGCGTACTCAGGACAAATTGGACAACAACTTTTGGGGTCCAATTTATTATGTTACCCTTGTGAAAATACAAAACTGGGGGCTAAAAAATAATTTTTGCGAAAAAAAAAAAAAAATTATTTTAACGGCTCTGCGTTATAAACTGTAGTGAAACATTTGGGGGTTCAAAGCTCTCAAAACACATCTAGATAAGTTCCTTATGGGGTCTAGTTTCCAAAATGGTGTCACTTGTGGGGGGTTTTAATGTTTAGGCACATCAGGGGCTCTCCAAACCAACATGGCGTCCCAACTTAATTCCAGTCAATTTTGCATTGAAAAGTCAAATGGCGCTCCTTCCCTTCCGAGCTCTGCTATGCACCCAAAAAGTGGTTTACCCCCCACATATGGGGTATCGTCGCACTCAGGACAAATTGCACAACAACTTTTGTGGTCTAATTTCTTCTCTTACCCTTGGGAAAATAAAAAATTGGGGGCGAAAAGATCATTTTTGTGAAAAAATAAGATTTTTTATTTTTACGGCTCTGCATTATAAACTTCTGTGAAGCACTTGTTGGGTCAAAGTGCTCACCACACATCTAGATAAGTTCCTTAAGGGGTCTACTTTTCAAAATGGTGTCACTTGTGAGGGGTTCCAATGTTTAGGCACATCAGGGGCTCTCCAAACGCAACATGGCGTCCCATCTCAATTCCAGTCAATTTTGCATTGAAAAGTCAAATGGCGCTCCTTCCCTTCCGAGCTCTGCCATACGCCCAAACAATGGTTTACACCCATATATGGGGTATCAGCGTACTCAGGACAAATTGGCCAACAATTTTTGAGGTCCAATTTCTTCTCTTACTCTTGGGAAAATAAAAAATTGGGGGCGAAAAGATCATTTTTGTGAAAAAATATGATTTTTTATTTTTACGGCTCTGCATTATAAACTTCTGTGAAGCAATTGGTGGGTCAAAGTGGTCACCACACATCTAGATAAGTTCCTTAGGGTGTCTACTTTCCAAAATGGTGTCACTTGTGGGGGGTTTCAATGTTTAGGCACATCAGTGGCTCTCCAAACGCAACATGGCGTCCCATCTCAATTCCTGTCAATTTTGCATTTAAAAGTCAAATGGCGCTCCTTCCCTTCCGAGCTCTGCCATGCGCCCAAACAGTGGTTTACTCCCACATATGGGCTATCAGCGTACTCAGTACAGATTGTACAACAATGTTTGGCATCCATTTTATCCTGTTACCCTTGGTAAAATAAAACAAATTGGAGCTGAAATAAATTTTGTGTGAAAAAAAGTTAAATATTCATTCTTATTTAAACATTCCAAAAATTCCTGTGAAACCCCTGAAGGGTTAATAAACTTCTTGAATGTGGTTTTGAGCACCTTGAGGGGTGCAGTTTTTAGAATGGTCTCACACTTGGGTATTTTCTATCATATAGACCCCTCAAAATGACATCAAATGAGATGTGGTCCCTAAAAAAAAATGGTGTTGTAAAAATGAGAAATTGCTGGTCAACTTTTAACCCTTATAACTCCCTAACAAAAAAAAATTTTGGTTCCAAAATTGTGCTGATGTAAAGTAGACATGTGGGAAATGTTACTTATTAAGTATTTTGCGTGAGATATCTCTGTGATTTAAGGGCATAAAAATTTAAAGTTGGAAAATTGCGAAACTTTCTAAATTTTCGCCAAATTTCCGTTTTTTTCACAAATAAACGCAAGTTATATCGAATAAATGTTACTACTAAAATGAAGTACAATATGTCACGAGAAAACAATGTCAGAATCGCCAAGATCCGTTGAAGCGTTCCAGAGTTATAACCTCATAAAGGGACAGTGGTCAGAATTGTAAAAATTGGCCCGGTCATTAACGTGCAAACCACCCTCGGGGCTTAAGGGGTTAAAGCCGGAGCAGCAAGAGCAAGTTTTGGCTTATCTTGCTGACTCAGCCTCTAGCTCTTTTGCCTCCTCTCGTGAAACTGGTAAAAGTAAAAGCAGCGCGTCGTTAGTGGATGTTCACGGTCAGGGACAAGTCGCTTCCTTGTCCTCTTCAGCAAAAACAACAACAGAGAAGAATGCAGCAGGCGACACAACGGGTTACTCCATGGAGCTCTTTACACATACCGTCCCTGGCTTAGAAAGTGAAGCAGTTAACAGTCCATGCCCATTACAAGTTGAATCTGACATGGAGTGCACTGATGAACAGCCACAGCCAGACTACTATGCTGGTCCTTTGACTCAGACCACAACATTGCCCTCGCAGGGTGCTGATCAAGAATCAGACCCTGATGAGACTATGTTGCCCCATCACGAACGCTATACCACCGACCGACACGGTGACACAGACGAAGTTGCACACGAGCTACAAGAAGAGGTAATAGATGACCCAGTTCTTGACCCCGATTGGCAGCCATTGGGGGAACAGGGTGCAGGCGGCAGCAGTTCTGAAGCGGAGGAGGAGGGGCCGCAGCAGGCATCAACATCGCAACAGGTTCCATCTGCCGGGCCCGTATCTTGCCCAAAACGCGTGGCAAAGTCAAAACCTGTTGGAGGACAGCGTGGCCATCCGGTTAAAGCTCAGTCTGCAATGCCTGAAAAGGTATCCGATGCTAGAAAGAGTGCAGTCTGGCATTTTTTTAAACAACATCCAATTGATCAGCGCAAAGTCATCTGTCAAAAATGTTCAACTACCTTAAGCAGAGGGCAGAATCTGAAAAGTCTCAATACAAGTTGCATGCATAGACATTTAACCACCATGCATTTGCAAGCTTGGACTAACTACCAAACGTCCCTTAAGGTTGTAGCACCCTCGGCCAATGAAGCTAGTCATCAACGCAACATCCCTTCCGGCAGTGTAGGGCCACCATTTTCTGCACCACCTGCAGTATCTGTGCAGGTTTCTTTGCCAGGCCAAAGCAGTCAGGGTCAGGGAATCACCAGTTTCGTAGTAGGAAACACTGCATCTAGGGCACCGGCGGCAACAATACCATCTCCCACCGTCTCTCAGTCTGCCATGTCCACCGGCACCCCCGCTAGTTCCACGATCTCCAGCTCTCCAGTCCAGCTCACCCTACATGAGACTATGGTTAGAAAAAGGAAGTACTTAGCCTCGCATCCGCGTACACAGGGTTTGAACGCCCACATAGCTAGACTAATCTCGTTAGAGATGATGCCCTACCGGTTAGTTGAAAGCGAAGCTTTCAAAGCCCTGATGGACTACGCTGTACCACGCTACGAGCTACCCAGTCGACACTTTTTTTCCAGAAAAGCCATCCCAGCCCTCCACCAGCATGTTAAAGAGCGCATCGTCCATGCACTCAGGCAATCTGTGAGCACAAAGGTGCACCTGACAACAGATGCATGGACCAGTAGGCATGGCCAGGGACGTTACGTGTCCATCACGGCACACTGGGTAAATGTGGTGGATGCAGGGTCCACAGGGGACAGCAAGTTTGGGACATAGTAAGTAAGGCCGAAAAAAGACATTTGTCCATCCAGTTCAGCCTATATTCCATCATAATAAATACCCAGATCTACGTCCTTCCACAGAACCTAATAATTGTATGATACAATATTGTTCTGCTCCAGGAAGACATCCAGGCCTCTCTTGAACCCCTCGACTGAGTTCGCCATCACCACCTCCTCAGGCAAGCAATTCCAGATTCTCACTGCCCTAACAGTAAAGAATCCTCTTCTATGTTGGTGGAAAAACCTTCTCTCCTCCAGACGCAAAGAATGCCCCCTTGTGCCCGTCACCTTCCTTGGTATAAACAGATCCTCAGCGAGATATTTGTATTGTCCCCTTATATACTTATACATGGTTATTAGATCGCCCCTCAGTCGTCTTTTTTCCAGACTAAATAATCCTAATTTCGCTAATCTATCTGGGTATTGTAGTTCTCCCATCCCCTTTATTAATTTTGTTGCCCTCCTTTGTACTCTCTCTAGTTCCATTATATCCTTCCTGAGCACCGGTGCCCAAAACTGGACACAGTACTCCATGTGCGGTCTAACTAGGGATTTGTACAGAGGCAGTATAATGCTCTCATCATGTGTATCCAGACCTCTTTTAATGCACCCCATGATCCTGTTTGCCTTGGCAGCTGCTGCCTGGCACTGGCTGCTCCAGGTAAGTTTATCATTAACTAGGATCCCCAAGTCCTTCTCCCTGTCAGATTTACCCAGTGGTTTCCCGTTCAGTGTGTAATGGTGATATTGATTCCCTCTTCCCATGTGTATAACCTTACATTTATCATTGTTAAACCTCATCTGCCACCTTTCAGCCCAAGTTTCCAACTTATCCAGATCCATCTGTAGCAGAATACTATCTTCTCTTGTATTAACTGCTTTACATAGCTTTGTATCATCTGCAAATATTGATATTTTACTGTGTAAACCTTCTACCAGATCATTAATGAATATGTTGAAGAGAACAGGTCCCAATACTGACCCCTGCGGTACCCCACTGGTCACAGCGACCCAGTTAGAGACTATACCATTTATAACCACCCTCTGCTTTCTATCACTAAGCCAGTTACTAACCCATTTACACACATTTTCCCCCAGACCAAGCATTCTCATTTTGTGTACCAACCTCTTGTGCGGCACGGTATCAAACGCTTTGGAAAAATCGAGATATACCACGTCCAATGTTCTGCCTAGACCACGGTCTAGGAAACAGTTGGCTGTAGCCGTTCGCACCCCCTCCTCCTCGTCCTCCTGCAGAAGCGAGACCTCGTCCACAGACCGCAGTCGCACAACCACTCCATCCGCAGCTGCCACTGTTGCACACCAGGTCTCCCATTATGGGGCAGCTACTGGCAAACGTCAGCAGGCTGTATTGGCTATGAAGTGTTTGGGCGACAACAGACACACCGCTGAAGTTCTGTCCGAGTTCTTGCAGAAAGAAACGCAGTCGTGGCTGGGCACTGTAGATCTTGAGGCAGGCAAGGTAGTGAGTGATAACGGAAGGAATTTCATGGCTGCCATCTCCCTTTCCCAACTGAAACACATTCCTTGCCTGGCTCACACCTTAAACCTGGTGGTGCAGTGCTTCCTGAAAAGTTATCCGGAGTTATCCGACCTGCTCCTCAAAGTGCGTGGACTTTGCTCACATATCCGCCGTTCGCCCGTACACTCCAGCCGTATGCAGACCTATCAGCGTTCTTTGAACCTTCCCCAGCATCGCCTAATCATAGACGTTGCAACAAGGTGGAACTCAACACTGCACATGCTTCAGAGACTGTGTGAACAGAGGCGGGCTGTTATGTTTTTGTGGGAGGATACACATACACGGGCAGGCAGTAGGATGGCAGACATGGAGTTGTCAGGTGTGCAGTGGTCGAAGATTCAAGACATGTGTCAAGTCCTTCAGTGTTTTGAGGAATGCACACGGCTGGTTAGTGCAGACAACGCCATAATAAGCATGAGCATCCCCCTAATGCGTCTGCTGATGCAAAGTTTGACGCACATAAAGGATCAGGCGTCTGCAGCTGAGGAAGAGGAAAGCCTTGATGACAGTCAGCCATTGTCTGGCCAGGGCAGTGTACAGGACGAGGTAGCGGGCGAACAGGAGGAGGAGGACGAGGAGGATGATGGGGATGATTATATTTTTAATGAGGAAGCTTTTCCGGGGCCAGTGGAAATTGTTGGCGCGGCAAGGCCGGGTTCTGGTTTTTGGAGGGACACAAGTGACGTGGATTTGCCTGAAACTGCCCCTCAACCAAGCACAACCACAGATTTGAGAACTGGAACTTTGGGCCACATGGCGGATTATGCCTTACGTATCCTCAAAAGGGACACACGCATAACAAAAATGATGAACGATGACGATTACTGGTTGGCCTGCCTCCTTGATCCTCGCTATAAAGGCAAATTGCAAAATATAATGCCACATGAGAACTTGGAACTAATATTAGCAACCAAACAATCAACTCTTGTTGACCGTTTGCTTCTGGCATTCCCTGCACACAGCGCCCGTGATCGTTCTAACACGAGCTGCAGGGGCCAGCAGACCAGAGGTGTTAGAGGGGCAGAAATCAGAAGTGGCGTTGGCCAGAGGGGTTTTCTGACCAGGTTGTGGAGTGATTTTGCTATGACCGCAGACAGGACAGGTACTGCAGCATCAATTCAAAGTGACAGGAGACAACATTTGTCCAGTATGGTTACTAACTATTTTTCATCCCTTATCGACGTTCTCCCTCAACCGTCATTCCCATTTGATTACTGGGCATCAAAATTAGACACCTGGCCAGAATTGGCAGAATATGCATTGCAGGAGCTTGCTTGCCCGGCAGCTAGTGTCCTATCAGAAAGAGTATTCAGTGCTGCAGGTTCAATACTAACAGAAAAAAGGACTCGTCTGGCTACCCAAAATGTAGATGATCTAACCTTCATTAAAATGAACCACAACAGGATTTCGAAATCTTTTGCCCCACCTTACCCGGCTGACACCTAGCTTTCCTATGTAAAGGTCTTGCCTGTGGACTATTCTGAACGACTTTTCCAATCTCGTAATTTGCAGCACCTGATTGTCCAGCATCCGACATGTTAACACCTCCCTAAATGGCCAAAGTCCCCACAAGGGGCCGTGGTATCGCCACTTGGCGCCAGCACCCGTGAGAGTACTGTTTGTCTGAGGAGGTGGGTGTGCCCGCTTTTGGTCGACGGCACTGCCACTAGGTCCCTCATAGTACAATAAAGTGTCTGGCGGTGGTGGTGCGCACCCAACGTCAGACACACCGTTGTAATATGAGGGGCCCTGGGCCTGTACCGCCGGCCACAAGACAGTCCCCCCCCCCAGCTCAAACAGTGCTCTACCACTTGCAAAATTTTCTCTCACAGCTCCACCAATGTTTAGTCTATGCGCTGACATCCTTCAATGCCTGGCACTGTCAATACCATTGTATTGACATTTTTCTTATGTTAGGCCTTCGAAGCCTGTCTGCGGTCACTCCTTCCACTAGGCCTCCACTGACCTGTCTACTGCTGCCCGTGTTCCCCTGGAACCAATTTTAAATTGCCTACAGCCCAATTATTGTTATGTTAGGCCTTCGAAGCCTGTCTGCGGCCCGTTCTTTCCACTACTACTACACTGACCAGGCCACTGCTGCCCGTGTTCCCCTGGAACCAATTTTAAATTGCCTACAGCCAGCCCAATTTATTATGTTAGGCCTTCGAAGCCTGTCTGCGGTCCCTCCTTCCACTAGACCTCCACTGACCTGTCTACTGCTGCCCGTGTTCCCCTGGAACCAATTTTAAATTGCCTACAGCCAGCCCAATTTATTATGTTAGGGCTTCGAAGCCTGTCTGCGGTCCCTCCTTCCACTAGGCCTCCACTGACCTGTCTACTGCTGCCCGTGTTCCCCTGGAACCAATTTTAAATTGCCTACAGCCCAATTTTTGTTATGTTAGGCCTTCTAAGCCTGTCTGCAGCCCGTTCTTTCCACTACTACTACACTGACCTGGCTACTGCCGCCCGTGTTCCCCTGGAACCAATTTAAAATTGCCGACAGCAAGCCCAATTTATTATGTTAGGCCTTCGAAGCCTGTCTGCGGTCCCTCCTTCCACTAGGCCTCCACTGACCTGTCTACTGCTGCCCGTGTTCCCCTGGAACCAATTTTAAATTGCCTACAGCCCAATTTTTGTTATGTTAGGCCTTCGAAGCCTGTCTGCGGCCCGTTCTTTCCACTACTACTACACTGACCAGGCCACTGCTGCCCGTGTTCCCCTGGAACCAATTTTAAATTGCCTACAGCCAGCCCAATTTATTATGTTAGGCTTTCGAAGCCTGTCTGCGGTCCCTCCTTCCACTAGGCCTCCACTGACCTGTCTACTGCTGCCCGTGTTCCCCTGGAACCAATTTTAAATTGCCTACAGCCAGCCCAATTTATTATGTTAGGGCTTCGAAGCCTGTCTGCGGTCCCTCCTTCCACTAGGCCTCCACTGACCTGTCTACTGCTGCCCGTGTTCCCCTGGAACCAATTTTAAATTGCCTACAGCCCAATTTTTGTTATGTTAGGCCTTCTAAGCCTGTCTGCGGCCCGTTCTTTCCACTACTACTACACTGACCTGGCTACTGCCGCCCGTGTTCCCCTGGAACCAATTTAAAATTGCCGACAGCAAGCCCAATTTATTATGTTAGGCCTTCGAAGCCTGTCTGCGGTCCCTCCTTCCACTAGGCCTCCACTGACCTGTCTACTGCTGTCCGTGTTCCCCTGGAACCAATTGTAAATTGCCTACATCCCAATTTTTGTTATGTTAGGCCTTCGAAGCCTGTCTGCGGCCCGTTCTTTCCACTACTACTACACAGACCAGGCCACTGCTGCCCGTGTTCCCCTGGAACCAATTTTAAATTGCCTACAGCCAGCCCAATTTATTATGCTAGGCCTTCGAAGCCTGTCTGCGGTCCCTCCTTCCACTAGGCCTCCACTGACCTGTCTACTGCTGCCCGTGTACCCCTTGAACCAACATCAGAAAATATAAAAATAAGTATTTTGCTTATAAAAAAGAAAATACTGGAGAGATATCAAATGCAGACATTTTAACATTAAAAACAAACGCATACAACAAAAATCTGGTACAGTACTAAAAATGGCCACCAGCTACAATAACTTTCTCCTGCAAGTAGTTAACTGAAAGTTTTTTTCAATTTAAAACACAGATATGGCATCCACCGAGTGTTGTCCTGTCGCGTCTTCTTTATATTATTGCCAAGAAGATGCAAAACAATGAAAATAATAAAATCATTATTTACCAAAAAAATAGAGTAAGTCAAAACCACATTGCAAATAAACATTCATTACAAATAAAGAAGCAGGGCGCGTCCGAGGGTGAGTATATACCTAATAAGAATATAATCACCCTCGGACGCGCCCTGCTTCTTTCCGACAGCCTTCCTTCCTAAGAATCAGCCCTTCCGTGGTGTAGAGAGAGGGTGTGTTACACTCCAAGGTGTTCCCCAGGTTGCCTTTCCTGAGCTTCGATCTTCATGCTCTCGTTTAGTAGTTGTCGGAAAGTAGGCTGCATTAGGCCTACAAATTGGGTATGGGGTGGAGAGAGATGGTGTGTTACACTCCAAGGTGTTCCCCAGGTTTCCTTGCCATTGCTTCGGTCTTCTGACTCTCGTTTAGTAGTTGTAGAAAACTACACTGCATTAGGCCTACAAAATGGGTATCGGGTGGAGAGAGATGGTGTGTTACACTCCAAGGTGTTCCCCAGGTTTCCTTGCCATTGCTTCGGTCTTCCGACTCTCGTTTAGTAGTTGTAGAAAACTACACTGCATTAGGCCTACAAAATGGGTATCGGGTGGAGAGAGATGGTGTGTTACACTCCAAGGTGTTCCCCAGGTTTCCTTGCCATTGCTTCGGTCTTCCGACTCTCGTTTAGTAGTTGTAAAAAACTACACTGCATTAGGCCTACAAAATGGGTATCGGGTGGAGAGAGATGGTGTGTTACACTCCAAGGTGTTCCCCAGGTTTCCTTGCCATTGCTTCGGTCTTCCGACTCTCGTTTAGTAGTAGTACAAAACTACACTGCATTAGGCCTACAAAATGGGTATGGGGTGGAGAGAGATGGTGTGTTACACTCCAAGGTGTTCCCCAGGTTTCCTTGCCATTGCTTCGGTCTTCCGACTCTCGTTTAGTAGTTGTAGAAAACTACACTGCATTAGGCCTACAAAATGGGTATCGGGTGGAGAGAGATGGTGTGTTACACTCCAAGGTGTTCCCCAGGTTTCCTTGCCATTGCTTCGGTCTTCCGACTCTCGTTCAGTAGTTGTAGAAAACTACACTGCATTAGGCCTACAAAATGGGTATCGGGTGGAGAGAGATGGTGTGTTACACTCCAAGGTGTTCTCCAGGTTGCCTTTCCAGAGCTTCGATCTTAATGCTCTCGTTTAGTAGTTGTTGGAAACTACACTGCATTAGGCCTCCAAATTGGCTATGGGGTGGAGAGAGATGGTGTGTTACACTCCAAGGTGTTCTCCAGGTTTCCTCGCCATTGCTTCGATCTTCCGACTCTCGTTTAGTAGTTGTAGAAAACTACACTGCATTAGGCCTACAAAATGGGTATCGGGTGGAGAGAGATGGTGTGTTACACTCCAAGGTGTTCCCCAGGTTTCCTTGCCATTGCTTCGGTCTTCCGACTCTCGTTTAGTAGTTGTAGAAAACTACACTGCATTAGGCCTACAAAATGGGTATGGGGTGGAGAGAGATGGTGTGTTCCACTCCAAGGTGTTCTCCAGGTTGCCTTTCCTGAGCTTCTATCTTCAGGCTCTCGTTAAATTGTGGTTAAATGGAACAACTGCATTTGGCGTACTAGTTGGTTTGGGGCCTACTAACAGTGTCTGCCGCTCCTTGCTGTTCTCCTGGTTTCCTGTCCTGAAATTCCGTTTTCAGGCGCTCGTTAAGTAGTTGTTAATGTTAGACTGCATTTGGCCTACTAGTTGGGTTGGGGCCTACTATCGGTGTCTGCCACTCCTTGCTGTTCTCCTCCACTGAACAAAGCTGTGCCGCCTGTTTACTACGGTTGCCAATTTTGAACTGCATTTCGACTACTTACTGATTTGGGCCTACTCTCTGTGTCAGCCTCTCATTCCAGTTGTCCTCCACTGCAATGCCCCCTGGTTATTCCTGTGTTACCAATTTTGAACTGCATTTAGCCAACTTTATTCTTTGGGCCTATATCTGTGTTTCCTCCTCATCCTGCCCATTGCCCAGCCAGTGATAGATGAGTCTGCTGGTACATTGACCCATAACGCAACATTCCCCGTGCACGCTACACAACAACATTGTGACCCTGCTGAAAGTCAGGTTGCTCTTCCCGCATACCATACCACCTTACACGGGGACAAAGAGGAAGGTGCAGATGAAAGTGCAGGTTCCTTCATCAGGTGGGGGGAGGAATACTAGTTGGCGACGTCACTGGCACAGGGCCTCTCATAGTACGCAAAAGTGTTGCTGCCGGTGGGAGGCGCCCCCGCCGTGCAAACACACCACTGTACTTTGAGGGGCCCTGTGCCAGTGCCAATGCCAACGAGTGGGCCCCCCCTGCTTGCTCAGGTTCACAGCACTTGCAAAGTTGAAATACTTACCTCTCCCTGCTCCACTGCCGCGACGTGGTCCAGATTTCCTGGGCCCACTAATTACTTGAACCAGCCCTACCCACCACAACTTTAGCTAAATGACCCCCAATTTCAAATGCCTTCCAATTATTATAAGGTAAATTACGCTTGACAAGCTTCATTAAGAAGAATGGATGGTTTTGACATTAAAATGGGCACTCTAGGTGTTTTCCTGGCCCCCACTCACTGCCGACTATGCTGCCTCATTGACTTGCATTGGGTTTCGTGTTTCGGTCGATCCCGACTTTACGTCATAATCGGCCGATTTCACTCGACCCGACTTTTGAGATAGTCGGGTTTCGCGAAACCCGGCTCGACTCTAAAAAGGTCAAGGTCGCTCAACTCTACTCATTATCTTTCCTCCATCATGCATATCTTCCCTACCTGATCTAGTTATCAAAATAAATGAAATCACACTTTCCGCTGTCCCCAAAATCCGCCTCCATGTAGTAACCCTTGACTCTGCCCTGTCCTTCAAACCTCACATTTGAGCTCTCACCACCTCCTGTCGCCTCCAGCTCAAAAATATTTCCAGAATCCGTCCTTTCCTCAACCCACACTCTACTCGCTACACTCCTGCTTCCCCTCTTTGCAAATCCATTCACTGGCTCCCAATTTCCCAGTGTATCCAGTTTAAACTACTGACACTGACCTACAAAGCCATCCATAACCTTTCTCCTCCGTATATTTCCAAACTAATCTCTCAATATCTTCCCTCACGTAATCTTCGGTCCTCCCAAGACCTCCTTCTCGCCTCCACACATTCGCTCCTCACCCAATCGCCTCCAAGACTTCTCCCGAATATCCCCCATCATCTGGAATTCAGTGCCCCAACACGTCCGGTTATCCACCACATTTGGATCCTTCAAAAGAAACCTGAAAACCCACCTCTTCAAAGAAGCTTACAGCCTGTAATGACCACACGGCCACCTCAACACCATCAGAGCTACTTGAACCCCTGACCTACTGTCTCCTTCCCCATAATCCTGTAGAATCTTAAGGTACCTTCACACTAAACGATATCGCTAGCGATCCGTGATGTTGCAGCGTCCTCGCTAGCGATATCGTTCAGTTTGACACGCAGCAGCGATCAGAATCCTGCTGTGATGTCGTTGGGGCTAGAAGGCCAGCACTTTCTTTGGTCGCTGGCTCTCCCACTGACATCGCTGAATCGGTGTGTGTGACACCGATTCAGCGATGTCTTCGCTGGTAACCAGGGTAAACATCGGGTTACTAAGCGCAGGGCCGCGCTTAGTAACCCGATGTTTACCCTGGATACCATCCTAAAAGTAAAAAAAAAAAAACGCTTCATACTTACCTTCGGCTGTCTGTCCCCGGTGCTGTGCTTTCCTGCACTCACTGTGAGCACAGCAGCCGGAAAGCAGAGCAGTGACGTCACCGCTCTGCTTTCTGGCCACTGTGCTCACAGCCAGTACAGAGAAGCAGAGCGCCGGGGACAGACAGCCGAAGGTAAGTATGAAGCGTTTGTTTTTTTTTACTTTTAGGATGGTATCCAGGGTAAACATCGAGTTACTAAGCGCGGCCCTGCGCTTAGTAACCCGATGTTTACCCTGGTTACCGGAATCGTTGGTCGCTGGAAAGCTGTCTGTGTGACAGCTCTCCAGCGACCAAACAGCGACGCTGCACCGATCCGGATCGTTGTCTGGATCGCTGCAGCGTCGTTTAGTGTGAAGGTACCTTAAGCCCGCAAGGGCAGGGTCCTCTCCCCTCTGTACCAGTCTACAAAAAAAAACCCTGTTTGGGAGAGAAGAACAGACAAATCGCGGCGCCCTAAGTGCGTAAACACAATATTATAGTCTTTAAAGGGTGCACAATTTTATGTACTCACCGGATAAAAGACTAGAATGGCTTTAGATTGTGTATCCTCAAAATTCCCTCTGAGATACTTTTCAAATATACAGGGCTTGCAGCTTGCTTCGGGTGAATCCAAGTGAAAGAGCCAGAGTAAGGCTCACACAGGATCAGAAATTCAAGAAAAGCACATCCAGCCCATGAATGGCAGCGCTTCCCAGGACTTACATCCAAAGATGATATTTTGTATTTTTTTTTTATTTCATAACTTAAAATAGAAGAGATACAACGCGTTTCGTATACAGTATATATCCTTCCTCAGGTATCATAAAAACACAGTACAAATCCTACTAGTATAAAATTCAATTAGACTTATATATAGTATCCCTTTCACTTGGATCCACCAGAGGCAAGCTGCAAGCCCTGTATATTGAAAAGTATCTCCGAGGGAATTTTGAGGATACACATTCTAAAGCCATTCTAGTCTTTTGTCAGGTGAGTGCATAAAATTGTGCACCCTTATTGTGTTTACGCACTTAGGGTGCCGCGATTTGTCTATTCTTCTCTTCCAAACAGGGTTTTTTTTTGTATATTGTTACCGAAAGGAGTTCTTCCTAATTGGTTGAAGATCGACACCCCAGAAAACAAAGGGGAGCGAGCAGCCTGGAGTGAAAATGGAGTATTATAATAACAGAATTGAGAGGAGAAAGGAACTGTTATCATCCATTAAGAACATGACTAATACAAGGTTGGATAATTCTTGTACTGAACCTGTGATTGATATTGAGACAAAAAGGACCATCACTGGTCTTTTTTTTGGACTTTGAAAAACATATGAAGGTGTATTTGTATTCACCGAAAAATTGTTCCAAATGGTTTGAAGATACATTTTAATAGTACTTTTTCAGATGACAGTAATTTTACCAATAATTGCAATAATATTTTAAATGACTCGTAGAAGAAGATAGCAACCCGCACTACCAAATACACACGCTGTGGCTATTCCTTGTTAATACACCTTCGCTGGTCCGCAGATCTCGGGTGCCATAAGCCAGAAAAACATACTATGTAGAATATCGGCAGAAAGAAAAGCAGCAGCACTCACCTGGGTGGTGCGAAACGGCCGTCGTTCAGTCTCCACATGTCCTTGTTCACACACACCCCCGAGCCGTGAAGATGTCACTTTAATAATTAAAACAGCCTGCAAGAAGATTGGTGAGTGCTGCCGCTTTTCTTTCTGCCGATAATATTTTAAATGATTGTTCTTATAGTCTTATGAGTTTGTTAGTGGAAAAGCGTTCTGAGCTAGCCAGTAAAGCCACAATGATTTGTGAAAAGAAATTACTTGAACTTGAAAAGTTTAAAAGTTTACATTTTTTTTAATTTGGTGAACGATGACATTACTAGGAAACTCAAAGTATTTGAAAATGATCTAGTAGATGTAAAAATAAAAAACAATTCGTAGGGATACTGTTAAAACTAAACCAATGTCAAAGGAACCAATCAGGAATAAAAACCTGATAAGTATCAATGAACCAACAAAGAAAAACCCTGGTAATTTAAGAACAGAAGTCCTGGTCCCACAGGAATTAGGTTTAAAACAAACAAGGACTATAATCAATTCAAATATAAAAAATATACATGATATTGAAACAACTATATCTGAAATTAAATTACCTCTAAATACGTCTATCCCCGAGAATATTCACACCATATTTACGGGCTTGTTTCCACATGCGAGAAACACGTCCGTGTCTCGCATGTGGAAACGAAGTTCTGGCGCCGGCACTCCGGAGCAGAGCGTGCGGCTCCATGTGTTGCTATGCGGCCACACGCTCCGCTCCGGAGTGCCGGCGCCAGAACTTCGTTTCCACATGCGAGACACGGACGTGTTTCTCGCATGTGGAAACAAGCCCTAATAAAAATGCAAAAAAGAAAAAACCTCCACCCATTGAAAAAAAACATTCCATTAGAGCCCAGGATCATTATAATGAAAAATGCTCCAACATTACCTCTCCCTAATCCTGGACTTCCCCCATTGGAAATTCCTACTGCTTCCCACAGGTTGGAAATGTCCAATGTTGAATTTGATATAAATGAACTAACTATCCATGATCATACAGAATCCTCATCTACATTCACCACAGTATTACAAGCGCCCACTCCATCACCATCCTTCAGTAATATCCAACATCTCTTTTTTAGAGATGGGTCCCACACGTCCAAGTGTTTCAGAAATAATTTTACCACCACCAATCAGTTCTTCACAAACAGCTCAAATTTTAAGTCCAATACAAAAGAATCATATTACAAATTACTTCGCACCAACTGTAATATCAAGATCCAAATAAAGAAAAGTAGAGCAAGAGGAAAAAGAGGAAAGGGATCTAATAGAAATCTGAGAATATGTAAAAAAAAAAAAAAAAGGAACCCTGAAACTAATAAACAACTAAATCTGCCTCTGGTTAAAATATTTAATTTATCGTCCCATATTTTATCCTCCTCAGAAATGGAAATTTTAAGTAGGGGACTAAACTTCTGCCCTGCTCAAGATATGAATGCATTCGATCTTTTTCTTGATTTAAATGCCTACACTCGCAAACTCACTCAAAAGGCATTTCTTGTTGAACGGAAAAAATGGGGACATTGGGGATCCAAAAAAAAATACTGATCCCAATAGAGACAAACAAAGAAAGGGAATATATCCACAAGGAGGTACACCCAAAATCTCTATTTAATCCTCATCAACACAGAGGACCAAATATAGACACTTTTACCCTTCGCCACGACAGCACCCCACATGAGAGAGAGGGATCCGCCCATAGGAACAGGAAACCTACAGAATAAAAGGAGGCGGTCCCCTCTCCTCAGTTTAGGTTTCCTGTTCCTATAGGAATCCCAGCTTACCTACAGAAGAGGATCCCTGGGCCATGCACCCGCCTGCGTCGGTCTCTGTGGGAACGGCAGGGGCTGCGGTTCCAGAGGCAGCGGCGGGGGAGCCACTGTTTTCAGCCTCCCCCCTCGTCTGATCAGTCGCCATGGTCCGGGTCCGGTCACCGCTGGTCCGCCCGGATCCATGAGGGCGCGCGCGCTCAGCGGCCGGCTAAATGAACACAGCCACCGCATGGTGAGGAGGAGCGGCACGTCTAACCCGGAAGTTGCTGGAGCACTTCCGGGTTCGGGCCGGGGAGGCAGTAGATTCGGCGCCAGATTTAAATCTGCAGCGCTAGCGTCAGCCGGTGTGTGTATGTGAGTATGGCTTCACCGGCCGACGAGACGCACCTTGCTGTGACAGAGCGCTTTCCTAGTAAGGAGAAAAGCGCCAGGAGCAGCACTAAAGATGGTGGTCGACAGGAGCGATCTTCTACCAAACAAAGAGATCCCTCAAAGAATCCGCCTCCAGATCCGGTACCTGTCAGCTTCTCTGGGTGAGTTTAAAGAATCCTCTACCTATATGCTGATATATGTTCCTCCTGTGTCCCCTTCCTTTAGACTAAGAAAAAGACACACAAATCCAAGCACAAGGAGTGTGCTTTATGTATGCAGCCCCTACCGGATTCTTATATGAAAAGGTTATGCTCAGATTGCATCATGCTAACCTTACGTCAGGAAAATATAATGACTCCATCTGACGTCAGAGCTATAATTCGGGAAGAGATGCAGGGGTTGGCGCATGCAAGTAGCACCAGTTCCCGCCAACCTAGCAAGTCCCCATCTCCAGCAAGCCCAGAGTCAGAGGTGGTACATAAGTCCTCAGACGAATCAGAATCAGATGAAGGGGGGCTGTGTCTGCCTAACAGCAGTGTAAACAACTTGGTGAAGGCGGTCAGAAGCACAATGGGGTGCCCAGAGGAGAAAGGAAGAAAATCAGCTCAGGACATCATGTTCGCGGGGTTAGGACAAAAGATCCTTCCCCGTAGTTACCACTGTTAAAGATTTAATTAAAAAGGAGTGGGATAGGCAGAGCTCAAGAGGATTCCTACCATCATCCTCTAAGAGACGCTATCCCTTCAGTGATGAGGAGCTGAATTCTTGGTCAAAGGTGCCAAAAGTTGATGCAGCAGTAGCCTCAACTTCCAGGCAATCAGTCTTGCCAGTCGAGGATTCGGGGATGTTAACTGACCCATTGGACCGAAAAGCAGAGGCCTTGCTTAAAAAATCTTGGGAGGTCAATACAGGGGCATTCAGGCCAGCCATCTCTGCTACCTGTACGGCGAGATCGCTGCTAGTGTGGATGGAACAAATGGAGGAGCAGATTAGAGGTAGAACTTCGAGAGAGTCAATTCTACCGAAAATCCCTCTAATGAAGGAGGCTGTAGCGTTCCTGGCGGACGCCTCTGTGGATTCGCTACGCCTAGCAGCCAGGTCAGCCGGCCTAGTGAATACAGCCCGGCGAGCACTCTGGTTGAAGAACTGGAAAGGGGACCACAAGCAAAAGCAAAACTTTGTGCGATCCCCTGCCAGGGTGAGTTCCTCTTTGGAAAAACGCTGGATGAGCTCTTAAATAAAGCAGGAGAGCGAAAGAAAGGCTTCTCTAATGAATATCTTCCATCTTACAGGAGAGCCTTCAGAAGACGCCCCTTTACCAGGAACAAGCCGTTTGAGCAAAGGGAGCGTTGAGAAACAAAGGATCCTAAACAAAGAGGCGCTCTGTATAGTGGATCCTATAACACAAAACGTGGCAAGTACCGCTAACCTTGAAGTGGGCGGCAGACTAAAATTTTTTCTTTCTAAATGGGAACAGATAACATCTAGCCGTTGGATTCTGGACATTATTAGAGACGGATTGAAATTAGAGTTTATTAGAATCCCTTGGGATTCTTTTTTAGTAACATCACCAAAGGGACGGGAACAACAAGAGGCTCTAGAGTCAGAGATCCTATCTCTTCTATCTAAAAAAGTGTTGGTGGAGGTTCCCCAGGATCAAAAAGGAAAGGGGTTCTACTCCCCTTTGTTTTTGATCAAGAAACCCGATGGTTCATTCAGAACCATCATAAATCTCAAAAAAATAAATTCCTTTTTGCGTAACCATACTTTCAAAATGGAATCTATTAGTTCTGCCATCAAGCTTTTGTTCCCTAGGTGTGTCATGGCCGGAATAGACCTAAAAGATGCCTACTATCATCTTCCCATACATGCCGAACACCAGCAGTACCTAAGGGTAGCAGTCATCCTGGCAGGACAGGTTCGTCACTTTCAGTATGTAGCAATGCCCTTTTGGCTTTCTATGGCTCCCCGCATCTTTACAAAGGTGATTCTAGAAGTGATGGCTCATTTACACCAGCAGGACACCCTGATAATACCCTACCTGATTGATTTTCTTGTAATAGGAAATTCCATAACTCAATGTAAAATGCAGTTATCTAATGCGATCTCATCCCTGCAGGAATTGGGTTGGATCGTGAACTACGAAAAATCCAGGTTGAATCTAGACACCATTCAAA
The DNA here is from genome assembly GCF_032444005.1 of Ranitomeya imitator. Taxonomy (NCBI): domain Eukaryota; kingdom Metazoa; phylum Chordata; class Amphibia; order Anura; family Dendrobatidae; genus Ranitomeya; species Ranitomeya imitator. The sequence continues at coordinate 788,255,257 of NC_091284.1, read as the reverse complement.
TGTTTCTAGGAATCCAGCTAGATTCAGAAAAGCTTCCTCCCGCATTCAAAAAAAGTAACTATACAATCAAAGGTGTCAGAGGCAATGACAAAACCCTACATGACCCTGAGGAAGGCTATGTCCTTACTAGGATCGTTATCCTCATGTATACCAGCTGTACCGTGGGCTCAGTTTCATACCCGCCAATTACAGTATGAATTATTGTCAATCCATGGAAAAGGACGACATCTGGAGAGTAAATTAACTCTTTCCAGAGATGTTGTAAAATCCCTAAACTGGTGGTTAGACATGGATCACCTGTCAGAGGGTGTACCATGGGTGATAAATCCCTCTAAGACGATTACCACTGACGCCAGCCCTATGGGGTGGGGTGCACATATGGAAGATAGTCTAGTCCAAGACACCTGGAATCAGGCAGAGTTAACATGTTCTTCAAATTGGAAAGAATTAAAAGCGGTAGACTATGCCTTAAGTCACTTTCTTCCACAGGTTCAGGGAACGCATGTGAGAGTTCTATCGGACAATTCCACCACAGTGGCATACATAAACCGTCAGGGAGGTACGCGATCAGGAACCCTGATGACCGTAGCAGCAAACATCTTCCAGTTAGCAGAGTCTCATCTTCCATCCTTAATAGCCCTACACATCAGAGGGGCAGAAAACACCAAAGCAGACTACCTCAGTCGAAACAAGCTACGCCAAGGAGAATGGACTTTAAACAGAGACATATTAAGGATGATAACAAAATCATGAGGCGTACCCCAAATAGATCTGTTCGCCACAAGGGGCAACAGACAGGTTAAAAGATTTGCTTCCCTGAACCTCATGGATCACCCAGACATGTTGGACTCCCTTCACCACCCTTGGAAGTTCAGACTAGCATACGCCTTTCCTCCGATGTCTCTGATACCTCTAGTGATCAGGAAGATCAGGAGGGAACAAGCAAGAATAATCCTGATTGCGCCCTTTTGGCCAAAAAGACCATGGTTCTCTTGTCTCCAGAGCATGTCTCTATGCGATCCATGGATCCTTCCATTAGACAAGGAACTGCTGTCTCAGGGCCCATTTTTCCACCCGCAAGTGAAAGGGCTTCACTTGACGGCGTGGAATTTGAGCGGCAGTTATTAAAGTCAAGGGGGTTCTCAGAACAACTAGTTAACACCCTGTTGTTAAGTAGGAAAATATCTACCACCCTATTATACAGTAGGGTATGGAAAAAATTCTTAAATTTTCATACAAAACCGTTCACTAAGCAAATCCCGATAATTCCTATTCTAGAGTTCCTACAAAAAGGTAGAGAATTAGGTCTATCGGTAAACACTCTGAGGGTTCAGGTCTCAGCATTAGGAGCCCTATATGGAGACAACATAGCAGCTAACAAGTGGGTCTCCAGGTTTATTAAGTCTTGTGAACGTAGTAATCCGGTCCATATTCCCCGTCTACCTCCGTGGGATTTAAATTTAGTTTTAGAGGCCTTAACTGGCTCCCCATTTGAGCCATTAGATTCCATACCTCTAAATATCCCAACATATAAAGTAGCCCTATTAGTAGCCCTAACCTCAGCTAGAAGGGTTAGTGACATCCAGGCCCTATCAGTAGACCCGCCTTTCTTACTGGTATTTCAGGATAGAATTGTCTTAAAGCCTGACCCCTCATACCTCCCTAAGGTAACATCCACCTATCACAGATCTCAGGAAATTTTTCTACCTTCCTTTTTTGATTCACCTGTAACTCCAGAACAACATAAGTTTCACACCTTAGATGTCAGAAGAGCCATCCTGACGTATATAGAGAGGTCTCAGACATGGAGGCAGAGTAGGGCTCTGCTTATCTCCTTTCTGGGCCACAGGAAAGGACATGGGGTCACAAAAGCTACCATTTCTCGATGGATCAGAGAAGCTATCTGTCTGGCCTACACATCAAAGGGCGAAATCCCTCCAGTGGGGATAAAGGCACATTCAACACAAGCCATGGCTTCCTCTTGGGCGGAACAAGCAGATGTACCGATCCACTTAATATGTAAGGCCACAACCTGGTCCACACCTTCTACCTTCTACAACCATTACAGACTTGACCTTTCTACATCCTCTGATCTGACTTTTGGTAGAGCTGTCCTTAGTACAGTAATCCCACCCAAATAATGACTCTCTGAAAATCTCTCATGTGGGGTGCTGTCGTGGCGAATGGTAAAAAGCCGGATTACGTACCGGTAATGCTCTTTTAATGAGTCCACGACAGCACCCATGTATTACCCTCCCTAAATTCTGCACAGTTCTTTCTTTTAAGTTCACAAGTAATGGTTGTATAGAGTTAAGAAATTTATGTTGCTGAATAAGAATGAATACTAAAACTTTTGCGGTTCCCTTTTTATACTCTGTAAACTAAACTGAGGAGGAGAGGGGACCGCCTCCTTTTATTCTGTAGGTTTCCTGTTCCTATGGGCGGATCCCTCTCTCTCATGTGGGGTGCTGTCGTGGACTCATTAAAAGAGCATTACCGGTATGTAATCCGGCTTTTTTTTTTCATTAGTATCTGAAGAATTTAGGAAATGGGAAAATAATGATAATAAACATAAAATCGAAAAGCATAGAATTGGAAAAAAATAAGATAAAAAAGGAGAACAATATCTCTAAAAGAGAGAAAATGGCATTGGAGGATTTGAGACAAAATACATAGTAATAAGGCATGCTGATAAAGGGGGGGAGTAGTTGTGCAAAACAGATCTGACTATATTGAGGAAGCTTTGAACATATTGTCTGATATGAGATATTACAAAATTCTAAAAGAAGATCCTACACAATCCTTTGTTCGGGACTATCACCATATGATTAAGGAAGCCTATGAGAGGAACATTCTCAATAAAACAGAAAAAAGGTTTTTATCAAATCCTGCGCCAACCATGGCGTTATTTTATCATTTACCAAAATTGCATAAGAACTGTGAATAACCACCTGGTAGACCAATTACATCAGGATGGAATAGAGTCTTTAACTTGTCATCTTTCTCAGTATATTGATTTGTTTCTACAAGATTTAGTAAAGTCTCTTCCTTCATATTTGAGAGATTCTACACAATTAATCGAGGAACTGAGGGATATTGAATGGGAAGATAACTATTCCTTTATCTCATTGGATGTAAATTCATTATATTCCAACATAGATCATGAAATGGGGGTAAATGCAGTGGGTTTTTATTTAGCAAAGACAGAGATGCTCCCTGAACAAAGAGATTTTCTGTTAAAGGGTCTGAAATTCATTCTTGAACACAATGTGTTCATTTTTGAAGGCGTACTGTACTTACAGTTGCTCGGCACCGCGATGGGGACTCGGGTCGCGCCAAGTTTCGCAAACTTATTCATGGGGCGATTCGAGTCCTCATTGCTACTTTCTAAGCCTGTTTTCTATGACAAAATAAGGCTTTATAAGCGCTTCATAGATGATCTGATTATCACATGGAAGGGGACAGAGGAGGAAGCGGCACAATTAATAAAGGAGCTCCATAATAACACCTGGGGGATTACCTTTACATCACAAATTAATAAAGAAAAAATGGTATTTCTTGATTTAGAGATCAGCTATAGTGGGATGAAATCATTACGAAATCCCACTTCAAAAAAGTGGATTCAAATAGCTTTTTAGATTTTAATAGTGCACATTACTGTTAGGTCTCGAGTTCCCGCTTCTGCACAGGGGGAATCTCGAGCCATCTCCGCTGCGGTCTCCCATTCTTATCCAGCCGCAGTGGAGTCTGCTCAGCAGGGACGTTGGTCCCAGCGTCTTGCTCAGTCTCACTCTGTACAGAGAGTAAAGGCCCCTTCACATTAAGCGACGCTGCAGCGATACCGACAACGATCCGGATCGCTGCAGCGTCGCTGTTTGGTCGCTGGAGAGCTGTCACACAGACCCCTCTCCAGCGACCAACGATGCAGGTAACCAGGGTAAACATCGGGTAACTAAGCGCAGGGCCGCGCTTAGTAACCCGATGTTTACCCTGGTTACCATCCTAAAAGTAAAAAAAACAAACAGTACATACTTACCTAACGCTGTCTGTCCTCCAGCGCTGTGCTCTGCACTCCTCCTGTACTGTCTGTGTGAGCACAGCGGCCGGAAAGCAGAGCTGTGACGTCACCGCTCTGCTTTCCGGCTGACCGACGCTCACAGCCAGTGCAGGAGGAGTGCAGAGCACAGCGCTGGAGGACAGACAGCGTTAGGTAAGTATGTACTGTTTGTTTTTTTTTACTTTTAGGATGGTAACCAGGGTAAACATCGGGTTACTAAGCGCGGCCCTCTAGCCCCGACCAACGACATCACAGCAGGATTCTGATCGCTGCTGTGTGTCAAACTAAACGATATCGCTAGCGAGGACGCTGCAACGTCACGGATTGCTAGCGATATCGTTTAGTGTGAAGGTACCTTTACTGCTGCTTCTTCAGCTTCTGCCATTAAAGCCAGTGCTGGTCAGCAGCGAGCAGACTTCTCTGGGACTAAGTCCTTGTCTGCACACACTGAGCATGCCCAGGGCAAGATCTCCCGTTGGAGATCGAGGGTCATGTGCTCAGGCCCTGCAGCACATTCCATTGGTCCTCTTGGCAGGTCTTGGAAGGGCAAAGTTTCTGTGGCCACTTCCTGTGCTGCAACTATATAAACTGCGCATGACCGCACGGCCATGCGCTAGTGTACATTTGCTTACGTGTGTTTGTTGTGAGTGCAAGTCGTCCTTGGATACCCCTTCCCTATTGAATGTCTGTTCGCGGAAGGTGTATGGTTGCTATCTAGCGCCCGACTTATCCTACAGCACAAATCACACATTACAGCGTCCAGTTGCTGTGACCGTCAGTACGGCGCCGTGCACTTCCTCTGTGCTTTCCTTACCCAAGGCTTGGTGTTTAGTGGCGTTCGTCAGTGCGGCACCACATGCACTCTTGTGCCCTAAATATTGTTATTTTCCTTACACACCCAGTTGCGGTGTTGTGCCAGCAAGGGTCTAATCGGACTTCAATCTTAGTTGGGGTTGAGTTCGCTGACTACTTGCTCGCGCTCTATGTGCGGTACCGCGATCCTGTGACGCAACAGGATCGCTTCCTTCACGCTGCGTGAAGTCTAACCCACGTGTGTATACTTATGAGTACCGCCATATAGTCCGTCATTACTTGGCAGCAGGTTCCATCTCTGCACGGTGGACCCCGGGCTGCGAACGCACCATACTCTATCTGTATCATTATTTGGTGCGTTCCGCTAGCCCTAACATTACACTAGCGCCAGGGTCTGGCTAGTAATGACGGACAAACAGCAATCCTTGCGGTATATCCAGCAGCTGGAGGGTAGGCTGGCGGCTCTTGAGAGCGCAACCTCAGCTGTGGATATTACCGCAGTTGCTGTACAGGCTGCTAGCGTGGCTGCAGCAACCCTGTCCATTGCCACCCCTGCTCCGACATTTTCTCGTCTCCCACTGCCAGAAAAATTTTCTGGTGATAGCAAATTTTGTAGGAGATTTGTGAGTCAGTGCTCTATTCACCTCGAGCTCCTGGCTGCACGTTTTCCCACAGAGCGGGCTAAGGTGGGATTTATAGTGTCTCTCTTGTCGGACAGGGCGTTGGAATGGGCTACGCCGCTGTGGGAGCATGGCGATCATGTGGTGCAGAGTGCTCCGCTGTTTCTGAGCACTCTGAAACAGGTCTTTTTAGGACCTCAAGTCACCCATGATACTGCGCTCCAACTGCTGGCATTAACTCAGGGTGAGTCCTTGGTCAGTCATTTTGCCGTCCAATTCCGCACTTTAGCTGCTGAGCTGGATTGGTCGGATAAAGCTCTTATTCCCATATTTTGGAGGGGCCTGGCTGATCACGTTGAGGACGCTCTGGCCACTAGGGAGATTCCTGCCACACTGGAGGAGTTAATAACTGTCTCCACTCGAATTGACCTCCGTTTTAACGAGCGGAGGATAGAGCGAGCCCAGTGTAGGCAGAGGTTTCGGCTGGCTCCTACCTTCGCCAAACCTCTGGAATCTCCGGTCCTGGTTCCTGAGTCACATGAGGCCAGGGAAGTGTCACAAGCGGGATCTAAGTCCCAGACCGCTTGTGCACTCAAGGTCTGTCATGTTTGCCAGCAGTCAGGACATCTAGCCACCAGATGTTCTCAGCGGTCGAGGAAACGTCAGCATCTAGTGGTAGTAGGTGGAGGTACACTAGACACGGCGACGTTTGCCTCTAAATTGTCCTTTAAGGGGACAATTACTATAGGCTCATTCTCCCACTCGGTAGAGCTCTGCGTGGATTCTGGGGCGGAGGACAATTTTATGTCTTCTGCCTTCGCCCAACGTCACGCAATACCCCTGGTTATGCTAGCTCAACCAGTAACGGTACGAGTGGTGAATGGGTCGACACTGCCCTCACAGATAACACACCAGACCATCCCTTTTACTCTGTCCATGTCGCCATCTCATCAGGAGATTATATCTCTGCTCGTCATTCCTGAGGGAATTGATGAGGTCCTGTTGGGAATACCTTGGCTACGGTACCACTCTCCTCATATCGAGTGGTCCTCAGGCAGAATTCTGGGATGGGGCGAATCTTGTGGGGGTAGGTGTCAGAGGGAGTGCGTTCAGGTTGCTACTACAGAGGTACCCGCAGATCTTTCCTCTCTCCCCAAGCAGTATTGGTCTTATGCAGACGTGTTCTCCAAAAAGGCGGCGGAGATCCTTCCGCCCCATCGCCCCTATGACTGTCCTATTGATCTCTTGCCTGGTGCTGAGCCTCCCCGGGGTCGAGTCTATCCGCTATCTCTCCTGGAGACGGAGGCAATGTCACAGTACATCCAGGAAAATCTGGCAAGAGGATTCATTAGGAAGTCAGTGTCACCTGCTGGGGCAGGGTTCTTCTTCGTGCAGAAGAAGAATGGGGAATTGCGTCCATGCATAGACTACAGGGGTCTTAACGCCATCACCGTTAAAAATAAGTATCCTTTGCCCTTGATATCTGAGCTCTTCGATAGGCTTCGGGGAGCAAGGGTATTTACTAAACTAGATCTGCGGGGTGCTTACAACCTGATTCGCATCCGTGAGGGGGACGAATGGAAAACGGCGTTTAACACCAGAGATGGGCACTATGAATATCTGGTGATGCCCTTCGGGCTCTGTAATGCCCCAGCCGTTTTCCAAGACTTTGTGAACGATATCTTCCGGGATATGCTTTCCACCTCGGTCGTAGTCTATCTGGATGATATTCTCATCTACTCTCCAGATATTGACTCCCACCGGAGAGATGTTTGCAAAGTCTTCGACCTCCTACGGGCAAACTCCCTCTATGCCAAGTTGGAGAAGTGTATGTTTGAGCAGGAGTCCTTACCTTTCCTAGGCTACATCATCTCTGCCCAGGGATTGGCTATGGATCCTGCCAAACTACAGGCTGTGATGGACTGGCAGGAACCCCATTCTCTTAAAGTGGTGCAGCGCTTTATGGGGTTCATTAATTATTATCGCCAGTTCATTCCGCACTTCTCAACTTTGGTAGCTCCCTTGGTTGCCCTCACCAAGAAGGGGGCGAATCCCAAATTGTGGTCTGAGGAGGTCTCCAAGGCCTTTAACTCTATAAAGTCACACTTCGCTAGCGCTCCCATCCTACATCGCCCCGATGTTGATAAGCCATTTATCATGGAGGTGGATGCCTCTTTTGTTGGTGCTGGAGCAGTCCTCTTCCAAAAGGATGCTCAAGGTCGGAAGCATCCTTGCTTCTTTTTCTCCAAGACCTTCTCACCAGCAGAGAGGAATTATTCCATCGGGGACAGGGAGTTGCTAGCCATGAAGTTGGCTTTCTCGGAGTGGAGACATCTCTTGGAGGGTGCACGTTTTCCCTTCCAAGTCTTCACAGACCATAAAAATTTGGTGTACCTGCAGACAGCCCAGCGGTTGAATTCTCGCCGTTGTGTCATCTGCAGAGGAGGAGCCTCGGCTTATTGCTTGAGAACTGTGGCCCCGGTTTCGCTAGAGTCTGTGCCTCCGGGCAAGACTTTTGTACCATCCAGTTTGCGACCGGAGGTTCTCTCTTGGGCACACTCGTCCAGGGTGGGTGGACATTTTGGTACCAAAAGGACATCTGAGTTACTGGCGAGGACATACTGGTGGCCGCATATGGCTCGTGATGTCGCAGAGTATGTTCGGGCGTGTGTCTCTTGCGCCAAGAACAAGACTCCGCGGCAACGGCCAGCTGGTTTGCTTTATCCTCTGCCGGTGGCGGACAGGCCCTGGGAGATGGTCGGGATGGACTTTGTGGTGGGCTTACCCAAGTCTCGTAACTGCACCATTATCTGGGTGATCACCGACCATTTTTCCAAAATGGTGCACTTGGTGCCTCTTCCACGGCTACCTTCTGCACGGGCGTTGGCTGTCTTGTTCGTCAAGCATATCTTTCGCCTACACGGTATGCCAGACAAAATTGTTAGTGACCGGGGTCCCCAGTTTGCATCTCGATTCTGGAGAGAGCTTTGTCGTCTACTCAGTATTGAGTTGAATCTCTCTTCGGCATATCATCCCGAGACGAATGGGTTGGTAGAGAGGGCCAACCAGACCTTGGTCACATATTTACGACATTTTGTTTCTGCCAGGCAGGATGACTGGGCATCCTTGCTACCGTGGGCAGAGTTTGCACTTAACAATGCCGTAGCCGACTCCACCGGTCAGACTCCATTCCTCCTAAATTACGGCCAGCATCCGCGTGTTCCTGTGCCCATGCCTGTGTCTTCTGCTGACTCCAGGGTGGCAGACTGGGCTGTGGAGGCACGGGACATTTGGGACCACACGCAGGATGCCATTCGGGCCTCCAAGGAGAGAATGAGGTCCTCCGCCGATGTTCATCGGCGCCCCGCTCCGAGCTTTGCTCCTGGCGACTTGGTGTGGCTCTCCGCCCGCAACATCAGGCTGCGAGTTGAGTCCACTATGTTTGCTCCTCGCTACTTGGGTCCCTTCAAGGTTCTCGAACAGGTTAATCCTGTGGTCTACCGTTTGGCTCTTCCTCCACGCTTGGGTATCACCGACACCTTTCATGTGTCCCTCTTGAAACCCGTATACATGTCCCGGTTTTCCGAGTCATCTGCTGGGACATCGGGTTCGTCTATGGACGATTACGAGGTGAATGCTATTTTGGGGTGCAAGGTGGTATGCGGCAAAAAGTTCTATCTGGTGGATTGGAAGGGGTTTGGCCCAGAGGACAGGTCATGGGAGCCTGCTGAAAACGTTCGGGCCCCACAGCTCATTGCTGCCTTCGAGCGTAGCGAGGCCCAAGGAGGGGGGGGGGGTAATGTTAGGGGTCGAGTTCCCGCTTCTGCACAGGGGGAATCTCGAGCCATCTCCGCTGCGGTCTCCCATTCTTGTCCAGCCGCAGTGGAGTCTGCTCAGCAAAGACGTCGGTCCCAGCGTCTTGCTCATTCTCACTCTGTTCTGAGAGTTACTGCTGCTTCTCCAGTCTCTGCCATTAAAGTCAGTGCTGGTCAGCAGCGAGCAGACTTCTCTGGGACTAAGTCCTTGTCTGCACACACTGAGCATGCCCAGGGCAAGATCTCCCGTTGGAGATCGAGGGTCATGTGCTCAGGCCCTGCAGCACATTCCATTGGTCCTCTTGGCAGGTCTTGGAAGGGCAAAGTTTCTGTGGCCACTTCCTGTGCTGCAACTATATAAACTGCACATGACCGCACGGCCATGCGCTAGTGTACATTTGCTTACGTGTGTTTGTTGTGAGTGCAAGTCGTCCTTGGATACCCCTTCCCTATTGAATGTCTGTTCGCGGAAGGTGTATGGTTGCTATCTAGCGCCCGACTTATCCTACAGCACAAATCACACATTACAGCGTCCAGTAGCTGTGACCGCCAGTACGGCGCTGTGCACTTCCTCTTTGCTTTCCTTACCCAAGCCTGGGTGGTTAGTGGCGTTCGTCAGTGCGGCACCGCATGCACTCTTGTGCCTTAAATATTGTTATTTTCCTTACACACCCAGTTGCGGTGTTGTGCCAGCAAGGGTCTAATCGGACTTCAATCTTAGTTGGGGTTGAGTTCGCTGACTACTTGCTCGCGCTCTATGTGCGGTACCGCGATCCTGTGACGCAACAGGATCGCTTCCTTCACGCTGGGTGAAGTCTAACCCACGTGTGTATACTTATGAGTACCGCCATATAGTCCATCATTACTTGGCAGCAGGTTACATAGTAACATAGTAACATAGTTAGTAAGGCCGAAAAAAGACATTTGTCCATCCAGTTCAGCCTATATTCCGTCATAATAAATCCCCAGATCTACGTCCTTTTACAGAACCTAATAATTGTATGATACAATATTGTTCTGCTCCAGGAAGACATCCAGGCCTCTCTTGAACCCCTCGACTGAGTTCGCCATCACCACCTCCTCAGGCAAGCAATGCCAGATTCTCACTGCCCTAACAGTAAAGAATCCTCTTCTATGTTGGTGGAAAAACCTTCTCTCCTCCAGACGCAAAGAATGCCCCCTTGTGCCCGTCACCTTCCTTGGTATAAACAGATCCTCAGCGAGATATTTGTATTGTCCCCTTATATACTTATACATGGTTATTAGATCGCCCCTCAGTCGTCTTTTTTCTAGACTAAATAATCCTAATTTCGCTAATCTATCTGGGTATTGTAGTTCTCCCATCCCCTTTATTAATTTTGTTGCCCTCCTTTGTACTCTCTCTAGTTCCATTATATCCTTCCTGAGCACCGGTGCCCAAAACTGGACACAGTACTCCATGTGCGGTCTAACTAGGGATTTGTACAGAGGCAGTATAATGCTCTCATCATGTGTATCCAGACCTCTTTTAATGCACCCCATGATCCTGTTTGCCTTGGCAGCTGCTGCCTGGCACTGGCTGCTCCAGGTAAGTTTATCATTAACTAGGATCCCCAAGTCCTTCTCCCTGTCAGATTTACCCAGTGGTTTCCCGTTCAGTGTGTAATGGTGATATTGATTCCTTCTTCCCATGTGTATAACCTTACATTTATCATTGTTAAACCTCATCTGCCACCTTTCAGCCCAAGTTTCCAACTTATCCAGATCCATCTGTAGCAGAATACTATCTTCTCTTGTATTAACTGCTTTACATAGTTTTGTATCATCTGCAAATATCGATATTTTACTGTGTAAACCTTCTACCAGATCATTAATGAATATGTTGAAGAGAACAGGTCCCAATACTGACCCCTGCGGTACCCCACTGGTCACAGCGACCCAGTTAGAGACTATACCATTTATAACCACCCTCTGCTTTCTATCACTAAGCCAGTTACTAACCCATTTACACACATTTTCCCCCAGACCAAGCATTCTCATTTTGTGTACCAACCTCTTGTGCGGCACGGTATCAAACGCTTTGGAAAAATCGAGATATACCACGTCCAATGACTCACCGTGGTCCAGCCTATAGCTCACCTCTTCATCTCTGCACGGTGGACCCCGGGCTGCGAACGCACCATACTCTATCTGTATCATTATTTGGTGCGTTCCGCTAGCCTTAACACATTACAAGAAGTGGAATGTTAATATACCCCACAGCCAATTTTTTTGCATCAGAAAGAATTGTACGAGAGAATCTGATTATGTAGCTCAGTCCAAAATTTTAAAAAGAAAATTTAAGGAAAAAAAAGATACCCGAAAAATGTGATAAATGGTGCATATAGGGACAACAAAATAAAAACACAGGAGGAATGTTTAAAAGGAAAAACCAGGAAAGGGGATAATTTTGACATCTCTCATTTTCTCCCTCACACCTCTCATTTTCCCCCTCTAATTTTCCCTCTCACTCCTCTCATTCCCCCCTAACACTTGTCATTTCGACCTCACATCTGTAATTTTCCGATCACTCCACTATTTTCCCTCACTCCTCTCATTTTCCACTCACACCTTTTCATTTTCACCTCACACCTTTCATTTTCCCCTCAGTATATACATGTTTGTCATCTCCTTTATATATAGTATACACCTGTATGTCATCTTCCCTGTAAATAGTATATACCTGCTGTATGTCATCTCCTCCTGTATATTGTATATACCTATGTGTCATCTCCTCATGTATATAGTATATACCTATGTGTCATCTCCTCATGTATATAGTATATACCTGTATGTCATCTCCTCCTGTATATAGTATATACCTGTATGTCATCTCCTCCTATATATAGTATATACCTGTATGTCATCTCCCCTGTATATAGTATATACCAGCTGTATGTCATCTCCTCCTCTATATACCTATGTGTCATCTCTTTTATATAGTATATACCTGTATGTCATCTCCTGTATATAGTATATACGTGTGTCATCTCCTCCTGTATATAGTATATACCTGTAAGTCATCTCCTGTATATAGTATATACCTGTGTGTCATCTGCTCCTGTATATAGTATATATCTGTGTCATCTCCCCTGTATATAGTATGTATTTATATGTCATCTCCTCCTGTATATAGTATGTACCTGTATGTCATCTCCTCCTGTATATAGTATATACCTATGTGTCATCTCCCCTGTATATAGTATATATGTGTGTGTCATCTCCCCTGTATATAGTATATACCTGTGTGTCATCTCCTGTATTAGACCTCGTTCACACGTTATTTGCTCAGTATTTTTACCTCAGTATTTGTAAGATAAATTGGCAGCCTGATAAATCCCCAGCCAACAGGAAACTCTCCCCCCTGGCAGTATATATTAGCTCACACATACACATAATAGACAGGTCATGTGACTGACAGCTGCCGTATTTCCTATATGGTACATTTGTTGCTCTTGTAGTTTGTCTGCTTATTAATCAGATTTTTATTTTTGAAGGATAATACCAGACTTGTGTGTGTTTTAGGGCGAGTTTTATGTGTCAAGTTGTGTGTGTTGAGTTTTGTGTGGTGACATGCGTGTAACAACTTTTTGTGTCGAGTTGCATGTGACAGGTTAGTGTAGCAAGTTGTGTGCAGCAAGTTTTGCGCGTGGCGAGTTTTATGTGTGGTGCGTTTTGAGTATGTGCAAGTTTTGTGTGAGGCAACTTTTGCATGTGTTGCAACTTTTGTGCATGTGGCAATTTTTCCGCGTGTGCAAGTTTTGCGTATGGTGAGTTTTCCATGAGGTGAGTTTTGCACGTGTGGCGAGTTTTGCGTGAGCCTAGTTTTGCATGTGGCGAGTTTTGTGTTTCGACTTTTATGTGGTGAGGTTGGTGTATGTGTGGTGAAATGTGTGCTAAGGGTGGTATATGTGTTGAAGCACGTGGTACTGTGTGGCACATTTTGTGTGTGTGTTCATATCCCTGTGTGTGGTGAGTATCCCATGTCGGGGCCCCACCTTACCAACTGTATGGTATATACTCTTTGGCGCCATCGCTCTCACTCTTTAAGTCCCCCTTGTTCACATCTGGCAGCTGACAATTTGCCTCCAACACTTTTCCTTTCACTTTTTCCCCATTATGTAGATGGGGCAAAATTGTTTGGTGAATTGGAACGCGCGGGGTAAAAATTTCGCCTCACAACATAGCCTATGACGGTCTCGGGGTCCAGACGTGTGACTATGCAAAATGTTGTGGCTGTAGCTGCGACAGTGCAGATGTCAATCCCGGACATACACACATACACACACACACACACATTCAGCTTTATATATTAGACTAGCTGAAGAGCCCGGCGTTGCCTGGGCATAGTAAATATCTGTGGTTAGTTATAGCACGTCACTTCTCTTATTTTCCCATCACGCCTCTCATTTTCCCAATCACATCTTTAATTTTCCCCCTCACATCTCTCATTTTCTCCCTCACACCTCTCATTCCCCCCTAACACTTGTCATTTCGACCTCACATCTGTCATTTTCCTATCACTACACTATTTTCCCTCACTCCTTTTCATTTTCACCTCACACCTCTCATTTTCACCTCAGTATATACATGTTTGTCATCTCCCTTATATATAGTATACACCTGTATGTCATCTCCTGTATATAGTATATACCTGTATGTCATCTCCCCTGTATATAGTATATACCTGTATGTCATCTCCTCCTATATATAGTATATACCTGTATGTCATCTCCTCCTATATATAGTATATACGTGTATGTCATCTCCTCCTATATCTAGTATATACCTGTATGTCATCTCCTTCTATATATAGTATATACCTGTATGTCATCTCCTGTATATAGTATATACCTGTGTGTCATCTCCCCTGTATATAGTATATATCTGTGTGTCATCTCCTCCTGTATATAGTATACACCTGTATGTCATCTTCTATATATAGCATATACCTGTATGTCATCTCCTCCTGTATATAGTATATACCTGTAGGTAATCTGCTCCTGTATATAGTATATACCTGTGTGTCATCTCCTCCTGTATATAGTATATACCTGTATGTCATCTCCTCCTGTATATAGTATGTACCTGTATGTCATCTCCTCCTCTATATAGTATATACCTGTGTGTCATCCCTCCTGTATATAGTATATATCTGTGTGTCATCTCCCCTGTATATAGTATATACCTGTGTGATCTCCTGTATTAGACCTCGTTAACACGTTATTTGCTCAGTATTTTTACCTCAGTATTTGTAAGATAAATTGGCAGCCTGATAAATCCCCAGCCAACAGGAAGCCCTCCCCCTGGCAGTATATATTAGCTCACACATACACATAATAGACAAGTTGTGTGTGTTGAGTTGTGTGTGGCGACATGCATGTAGCGACTTTTGTGAGATGAGTTTTGTGTGGCAACATGCGTGTAGCAACTTTTTGTGTGTCGAGTTGCATGTGACAGGTTAGTGTAGCAATTTGTGTGCAGCAAGTTTTGCGCATGGCGAGTTTTGCGCGTGGTGAGTTTTATGTCTGGTGCCTTTTGAGTATGTGCAAGTTTTGTGCGAGGCATCTTTTGCATGTGTTGCAAAGTTTGTGCATGTGGCAATTTTTCCGCGTGTGCAAGTTTTGCGTGTGGCGAGTTTTCCATGAGGCGAGTTTTGCACTTGTGGCGAGTTTTGCGTGAGCCTAGTTTTTGCATGTGGCGAGTTTTGCGCGTGGCGAGTTTTGAGCGGCAACTTTTGTGTTTCGACTTTTATGTGGCGAGGTTGTTGTATGTGTGGTGAAATGTGTGCTGAGGGTGGTATATGTGTTCAAGCACGTGGTAGTGTGTGGCGCATTTTGTGTGTGTGTTCATATCACCATGTGTGGTGAGTATCTCATGTCGGGGCCCCACCTTAGCAACTGATCGGTATATACTCTTTTGCACCATCGCTCTCATTCTTTAAGTCCCCCTTGTTCACATCTGGCAGCTGTCAATTTGCTTCCAACACTTTTCCTTTCACTTTTCCCCATTATGTAGATAGGGGAAAAATAGTTTGGTGAATTGGAAAGCGCGGAGTTAAAATTTCACCTCACAACATAGCCTATGACGCTCTCAGGGTCCAGACGTGTGACTGTGCAAAATTTTGTTTCTGTAGCTGCGACGCCTCCAACACTTTTCCTTTCATTTTTTTCCCCATTATGTAGATAGGGGCAAAATTGTTTGGTGAATTGGAAAGCGCGGGGTTAAAATTTCACCTCACAACGTAGCCTATGACGCTCTCAGGGTCCAGACGTGTGACTGTGCAAAATTTTGTTGCTGTAGCTGCGACGCTTCCAACACTTTTCCTTTCACTTTTTTCCCCATTATGTAGATAGGGGCAAAATTGTTTGGTGAATTGGAACGCGCGGGGTTAAAATTTCGCCTCACAACATAGCCTATGACGCTCTCGGGGTCCAGACGTGTGACTGTGCAAAATTTTGTGGCTGTAGCTGCGACGGTGCAGATGCCAATCCCGGACATACACACATACACACATACACACATTCAGCTTTATATAGTAGATATACATATGTGTGTATGTATGTGCAGTGTGTATATATACACTGCTGAAAAAATAAAGGTAACACTAAAATCCCGCATCCTAGATATCACTGAATGAAATATTCCAGTTGTAAATCTTTATTCATTACATAGTGGAATGTGTGGAGAACAATAAAACCTAAAAATGATCAATGTAAATCACAACTAATATCGCACGGACATCTGGAGTTGGAATGATGCTCAAAATCAATGTGGAAAATAAAATTACAGGCTGATCCAACTTAAGTGGAAATGCCTCAAGACAAGGAAATGATGCTCAGTGATGCGTGTGGCCTCCACGTGCCTGTATGATCTCCCTACAATGCCTGGGCATGCTCCTGATGAGGCGGCGGATGGTCTTCTGAGGGGTCTCCTCCCAGACCTGGACTAAAGCATCTGCCAACTCCTGGACTGTCTGTGGTGCAACGTGACGTTGGTGGATGGTACGAGACATGATGTCCCAGATGTGTTCAATCGGATTCAGGTCTGGAGAACGGGCAGGGCAGTCCATAGCTTCTATGCCTTCATCTTGCAGGAACTGCTGACACACTCCAACCACATGAAGTCTGGCATTGTCCTGCATTAGGAGGAACCCAGGGCCAACCGCACCAGCATATGGTCTCACAAGGGGTTTGAGGATCTCATCTCGGTATCTAATGGCAGTCAGGCTACCTCTGGCGAGTACATGGAGGGCTGTGCGGCCCTCCAAAGAAATGCCACCCCACACCGTTAGTGACCCACTGCCAAACTGGTCATGCTGAAGGATGTTGCAGGCAGCAGATCGCTCTCCACGGCATCTCCAGACTCTGTCACGTCTGTCACGTGCTCTGTGTGAACCTGCTTTCATCTGTGAAGAGCACAGGGTGCCAGTGGCGAATTTGCTAATCCTGGTGTTCTGTGACAAATACCAACCGTCCTGCACGGTGTTGGGCTGTGAGCACAACCCCTATCTGTGGACGTCAGGCACTCAGATCATCCTCATGGAGTCAGTTTCTAACCGTTTGTGCAGACACATGCACATTTGTGGCCTGCTGGAGGTTATTTTGCAGGGCTCTGGCAGTGTTCCTCCTTGCACAAAGGCTGAGGTAGCAGTCCTGCTGCTGGGTTGTTGCCCTCCTACGGCCCCCTCCACGTCTCCTGGTGTACTGGCCTGTGTCCTGGTAGCGCCTCCAGCCTCTGGACACTACACTGACAGACACAGCAAACCTTGCCACAGCTCGCATTGATGTGCCATCCTGGATGAGCTGCACTACCTGAGCCACTTGTGTGGGTTGTCGAGTCCGTCTCATGCTACCACGAGTGTGAAAGCACAACCAACATTCAAAAGTGACCAAAACTTCAGCCAGAAAGCATTGGTACTGAGATGTGGTCTGTGGTCCCCACCTGCAGAACAACTCCTTTATTGAGTGTGTCTTGATAATTGCCAATAATTTCCAACTGTTGTCTATTCCATTTGCACAACAGCATGTGGAATTGATTGTCAAACAGTGTGGCTTCCTAAGTGGACAGTTTGATTTCACAGAAGTTCGATTTACTTGGCGTTATATTCTGTTGTTTGTATTCCCTTTATTTTTTTGAGCAGTGTATATAAATGTGTTGTGGTGTGTATATGTATAAATGTGTATATAAATGTGTGTATGTGCAGTGTGTATATATAAATACATGTGTGTAATAACATGATTACATTTGAAAAAATGTTTTAATTGTTTGTTGTTTTTTTGTTCAAGAATAGATGTTGACTGTTGTTGGGGGGTGTTGAAATATCCCCTGAAAATAAGCCCCGATTCAGTTAATATTTTGGATTTTTTTTACTTGAACCTGCGATTGCACTCTTCGTATTATATACTGCAATACCACTGTGACATGACATGGTAAGATGACAACCACGGGGGGGTCATCCTCTTCAGGTGGGGGTGATTGGGAGCTGATGCGCTCCGGCATTTGTGTGCGTACCACTTTTAGCCACGTCACATCTGAGGACCCCTTCCCAGGACGTGAATAACAACCATTTGCTGGAAGGGGATTAATTTTGAATGTCGGATGTTGTCGGAAACTGATAGTTTTGGTTATGAATACCAATTTATTTTTGATGGTGGATATTGTGCATGATGGTGGATCATTAATGCTTTGGGGCGTTTATCAGTGGAGGGGTCTTGTCTAAGGCCTCATTCAGACATCCGTATTTTATGTATGTGTGCTATCCGTATTTTTCAGAAACACGTACCCATGATAGACTATGGAGTTGATCACCCATTCCTGTATTTTTGTGTACCGCTTCTCTACAAAAAAATCATGGAGACATCTGCTTTTGATGCAAGTCAAATGCAGTCCATGATCGATTGGGGGTGTTTTTTTCCTACATGTGATTTAGAGAATTGTAAAAAAAAAAAAATTCTCATTCGGATATTCAAATAATTTTTGCATTTCTTTTATCATAAATAGGGCTTACTTTTTCTGATTTTCATAATTAGGCGTTATAGGTGGGAAAATAGAGGAAATACTTGCCTGTATTTCGCTTTGTTTTTGTTTCTGAACACAAAAGACTGCTTTCTGTCACAATTATTTTTATACATGCTTTTTTTCCTATGGGGGTGAGGTTAATAAGTTTTTTTTTTATTTCGATTGGCAGTGGCTTCTTTTTTATTTTATTTTTTACCTGCTCTTCATTTTTTTTATTATTTATTTCACATATTGTGCCCCAAAGCTCATAAAAAAACCTTTTTGGGTTGAGGCTTTTAAAAATGTAAATACCTTACACTTTTTTTTTAATCTGAGTTCCTCTGTAACTGGGGCTGGTTTGTTAGCCCAAGGCACAGTGGAAATGCAGTTTTATGGTTGCACAGCAGAGCCAACTAGATAGGACCCAGCGACTCCTCCCTCCCTACACCCTGCGATTACACAGGGTCAGGAGGAGGAAGTTCTGGAAGCGTGTCCTATAACTGTTCTGCGTTGTCAGCTGGTGGATTATCTCTGGGAGAACAATATGATCGGCAGTCCGATATCGGAGATGTCTAATCAACATTTCTCCCAACAATCAATTAGACTACCTGCCAAACTCGTCGATATCGGCGGGTTCAGCCGACATAAGTCTAATGTGTACGGCTAGCTTAGAAGAACCCCTGTGTCCATCTCTGCAGATTAGATCAGGACTTGATAAGGATATCAAATTGAGTTCTTTGCCAAACCATGATATTTTGACTCTTGTACAAAACAAACATGAAAAACAGAACATACATTCACCACATTCCCACAGTCATTTCTACCTCCCATCCACGCTCTACCACAACTTTCTGTAACCTCTTAAACTTATACCCATTGGCCCAGCCCCCTCTTCCCCAGTCCCACTAGCAGGAGCTCTATGGAACGCTCGCTCTATCTGCAACAAACTTTCCTACATCCAGGGCCGGCGTCAGCACCCGGCGTACCCGGGCAAGTGCCGGGGCCCTGGCGAGACAGGGGGACCCATTCAGGGCCGGCGTTAGGGGCTGGTTACCCGCATGCGGCCCCTAAGGCAGGCATCTGCGGTCCGAGGTGCACGCTAGAAGAGAGGAGGCAGCACGGAGCTCTGGGACTTTTGCAGCTGCTGGAGAGCCGCCCACAATCCGTCGCCATGGATAAGCAGAGCAGAGTGACTTCCGACCGTCCAGTGCCCGGAGAATGAGACGAGCGTCGCCAAGCAGGAAATGTGCAGCACATGCCACCTGCAACAAAGGATTGCGGGGGCCGGGGGGATGCAGAGCCTGGCTGGGAGGACAAGGTATGGGCTCTTATATACAGGTTGGGCTGTGTTATATACTACGTGGGCTGCTATATGCTACGTGGGCTGCTATATACTACGTTGGCTGCTATATACTACATGGGCTTCTATATACTACGTGGGCTGGGCTGCTATATTCTATGTGGGCTGGGCTGCTACATACTACGTGGGCAGCTATATACTACGTGGGCTGCTATATACTACGTGGGCTGTGCTATATACTACGTGGGCTGCTATATACTACGTGGGCTGCTATATACTATGTGGGATGTGCTATATACTACGTGGGCTGCTATATGCTATGTGGGCTGCTATATACTACATTGGCTGCTATAAACTACGTGGGCTGCTATATACTACGTGGGCTGGGCTGCTATATACTACGTGGGCTGCTATATACTACGTGGGCTGCTATATACTACGTGGGCTGCTATACACTACGTGGGCTGGGCTGCTATATACTACTTGGGCTGCTATATACTACGTGGGCTGTGTTATATACTATGTGGGCTGCTATATGCTACGTGGGCTGTGTTATATACTATGTGGGCTGTTATATACTATGTGGGCTGCTATATACTACATGGGCTGCTATATACTACATGGGCTGGGCTGCTATATACTACGTGGGCTGCTATATACTACGTGGGCTGGGCTGCTATATACTACGTGGGCTGCTATATACTACATGGGTTGCTATATACTACGTGGGTAGTGCTGTATACTACTATGTGGGCAGTGCTGTATACTACTGTGTGGCTGTGCTGTATACTACTATGTGGGCAGTGCTGTATACTACTATGTGGGCAGTGCTGTATACTACTGTGTGGGCTGTGCTATATACTACTGTGTGGGCTGTGCTATATACTACTGTGTGGGCTGTGCTATATACTACTGTGTGGGCTGTGCTATATACTACTGTGTGGGCTGTGCTATATACTACTGTGTGGGCTGTGCTGTATACTACTGTATGGGCAGTGCTGTATACTACTATGTGGGCTGTGCTGTATACTACATGGCTGTTCTATAAACTACGTGGGCCGTGTTATATACTATGTGGCTGTGCTATATACTATATGGGCTTTTATATGATACGTGGGCTGTGCTATATACTACGTGGCTGTGTTATATGCTACGTGGGCTGTTATATACTACATGGCTGTGTTATATGCTACGCGTGGCTGTGCTATATTCTACGTGGGCTGTGTTATATACTACATGGCTGTGTTTATATGCAATCATGAATCGTGGTATGTGTTAAAGGGGGGCCCACTGAGACTCTTTCGCCCGGGGCCCTCTAAAACCTGGAGCCGGCCCAGCCTACATCCATGATCTTTTCATTACTCACAAACTTTCCTTCCTCGCCATCACCGAAACCTGGCTCACCCCCTCTGACAGAGCCTCTCCTGCTGCACTTTCATATGGTGGATTCCACCTTTCCCACACCCCCCGCCCCAGCAGGAATTGGTTTTCTCCTGTCAGATAACTTCCTTCACCCCAATCCCACTGCCACCTTCTGTTACCCTCCCTTCCTTTGAGGTGCACACTGTGCGCATCTACTCCAACTGGCTGTCATTTACCGCCCCCCAGGGCC
This sequence comes from Ranitomeya imitator, assembly GCF_032444005.1. NCBI lineage: Eukaryota > Metazoa > Chordata > Amphibia > Anura > Dendrobatidae > Ranitomeya > Ranitomeya imitator. The sequence goes on along the minus strand of NC_091284.1, from coordinate 788,234,022 downwards.
AGCCACCACCTTCTTCGACCACTTCACCAACTAGCTACTTCATTTCCTCTCCGTTGACATCTCCACTATCATCTTGGGCGACTTCAACATCCCGATTGACACTTCCCTCTCAGCTGCCACTAAGCTTCTATCTCTCACTTCCTCCAACCTGTAGTAACCACCGCTCGACCAATCCACTGCACGACCAGCTCTACCCTCGCCTACTGTTTCCTCGCCCCTCACTTGTAGATTGTGAGCCCTCGAGGGCAGGGTCCTCTCTCCTCCTGTACCATTGTGACTTGTATTGTACTGTACTTGTTTTTATCATGTATATCCCTCCTCACAAGTAAAGCGCCATGGAATAAATGATGCTATAATAATAATAATAATAATACATGTTCCTCCTTCCGACTATTCCTTTAAGAAATGCTTTCACTTTTTCCCAGATATCCTAAATCTGATGAGTTTATGTATAAATGGTTTACATTTTGCTTTCTTGGCTTCAACCACTAGATGCTGCTAACACAACTCAGATGTGAGGGATTTACTCTATAGAAAACTGTGGTGGAACAATTCTACACTCCCTTCTTGAACATACAAGGTTTTGTGATCTCATACCTGAAAATAATTAATATCGGCCTTATCGCTTATGGTGACTGGAACCAATAAGAGGTTAATAGAAAATGACCCTGGAAAGGTTGACTTCCCGTGACTTTCAACCCAGACACCCACCCTTCTTCCCGTTGTGTCCCCTGCCCCATCTCCGAATAAAGGACAAGCCACAACCATTAGTCTTTTTGGATAAGAATGGCCACAGCAGCCAATTTTTTATTAATAATTAAAGAAACTTGGTGGGACCCTCAAAGCTACCATGTTCTTGGTCTTGTGATTGTTCCATTGGCATTGCCCCTTCCCTCCCAGCCTTACTTCCAGCCTCGTTTCTGTTGTCCGGATGTCCTAGGTCAAAGAGGGCTATGGCCCCTCTCCGCATCCTTTTTGTTGCCCCTGACCCCACTTTTGCCTATGTCACTTCCCCTATGTCCTTTCTCCCCCCCCCCCCCCCCCGCTGCTTTCTCGCAATGTCCTCCATTTCATCACTTCCTCCCTGCCAGTGTCATGCCTGCCTACTTCCCACCCTCCGGGTCTTGTCCGGAGGCTACTCGATCATCTCACTTCAGAGTAGAACATGTACCGCCCAGACATTTACAGGCTATGGTAAAGCCGCCGACTGACACGTCAGCTGGTGGATTATCTCTGGGAGAACAATACGATCGGCAGTCCGATATCGGAGATGTCCGATCAACATTTCTCCCAACAATCAATTAGACTACCTGCCAAACTCGTCGATATCGGCGGGTTCAGCCGACATAAGTCTAATGTGTACGGCTAGCTTAGAAGAACCTCTGTGTCCATCTCTGCAGATTAGATCAGGACTTGATAAGGAAATCAAATTGGGTTCTTTGCCAAACCATGATATTTTGACACTTGTACAAAACAAACATGAAAAACAGAACATACATTCACCACATTCCCACAGTCATTTCTACCTCGCATCCACGCTCTACCATGCTCTGTAACCTCTTAAACTTATACCCATTGGCCCAGCCCCCTCTTCCCCAGTCCCACTAGCAGGAGCTCTATGGAACGCTCGCTCTATCTGCAACAAACTTTCCTACATCCATGATCTTTTCATTACTCACAAACTTTCCTTCCTCGCCATCACCGAAACCTGGCTCACCCCCTCTGACAGAGTCTCTCCTGCTGCACTTTCATATGGTGGATTCCACCTTTCCCACTCCCACCGCCCCAGCAGGAGTTGGTTTTCTCCTGTCAGATAACTTCCTTCACCCCAATCCCACTGCCACCTTCTGTTACCATCCCTTCCTTTGAGGTGCACTCTGTGCGCAGCTACTCCCCCTCCAACTGGTTGTCATTTACCCCCCCCCCCCCCCCCCCCAGGGCCAGCCACCACCTTCTTCAACCACTTCACCAACTGGCTACTTCATTTCCTCTCCGTTGACATCCCCACTATCATCTTGGGTGACTTCAACATCCCCATTGACACTTCCCTCTCAGCTGCCGCTAAGCTTCTATCTCTCACTTCCTCCGGCCTCACTCAATGGTCTTCTGCAGCCAATCACAAAGATGACCACACACTGGACCTCATCTTCACCCTCCTCTTCTCCCTATCCAACCTCTCTAACTCACCTCTTCCTCTTTCTGACCACAACCTAATTACATTCTCTTCCCTCTCCTCTCTAGGTGCACAATCCCCACTCCACAAACTCGCACACCCTCCCAGAAATCTTAAAAACCTCGATTTACACTCACTGTCTGAATTCCTTGTCCCTCTTACAGACATAAGTTCCTTACAGAATGCGGATGCCGCTGCCACTCTATATAACACCACAATAGCTGCAGCTCTGGAATCGGTTGCCCCTCTCACGTATATCACCCTCCCAGAAATCTTAAAAACCTCGATTTACACTCACTGTCTGAATTCCTTGTCCCTCTTACAGACATAAGTTCCTTACAGAATGCGGATGCCGCTGCCACTCTATATAACACCACAATAGCTGCAGCTCTGGAATCGGTTGCCCCTCTCACGTATATCAAAACTCTGCGCATCGACTCCCCCTCCAACTGGCTGTCATTTACAGCCCCCCAGGGCCAGCCACCACCTTCTTCAACCACTTCACCAACTGGCTACTTCATTTCCTCTCCGTTGACATCCCCACTATCATCTTGGGTGACTTCAACATCCCCATTGACACTTCCCTCTCAGCTGCCGCTAAGCTTCTATCTCTCACTTCCTCCGGCCTCACTCAATGGTCTTCTGCAGCCAATCACAAAGATGACCACACACTGGACCTCATCTTCACCCGCCTCTTCTCCCTATCCAACCTGTTATGATAAGGTAATTCAGTACCACAATGGACATAGAGGTCAGAGGACATTCAGTGACCTGACAATAACCCAAAAACATAGAACAAGCTCTGAGACGTGGGAACTCTGCTGACCGCAATCCCTAATCCTCTCCAACCACACTAGAGGCAGCCGTGGATTGCGCCTAACGCTCCCTATGCAACTCGGCACAGCCTGAGAAACTAGCTAGCCTGAAGATAGAAAATAAGCCTACCTTGCCTCAGAGAAATACCCCAAAGGAAAAGGCAGCCCCCACATATAATGACTGTGAGTTAAGATGAAAAGACAAACGTAGAGATGAAATAGATTTAGCAAAGTGAGGCCCGACTTTCTGAACAGAGCGAGGATAGGAAAGGTAACTTTGCGGTCAACACAAAACCCTACAAAAACCACGCAAAGGGGGCAAAAAGACCCTCCGTACCGAACTAACGGCACGGAGGTACACCCTCTGCGTCCCAGAGCTTCCAGCAAGCAGGAAAAAACAAATAGACGAGCTGGACAGAAAAAAACAGCAAACAAAATAGCAAGCGGAACTTAGCTATGCAGAGCAGCAGGCCACAGGAACGATCCAGGAGGAAACAGGTCCAATACTAGAACATTGACTGGAGGCCAGGATCAAAGCACTAGGTGGAGTTAAATAGAGCAGCACCTAACGACTTCACCACATCACCTGAGGAAGGAAACTCAGAAGCCGCAGTACCACTTTCCTCCACCAACGGAAGCTCACAGAGAGAATCAGCCGAAGTACCACTTGTGACCACAGGAGGGAGCTCTGCCACAGAATTCACAACACCAACCTCTCTAACTCACCTCTTCCTCTTTCTGACCACAACCTACTTACATTCTCTTCCCTCTCCTCTCTAGGTGCACAATCCCCACTGTTGTGAATTCTGTGGCCAAGCTCCCTCCTGTGGTCGTGAGTGGTACTGCGGCTGGTTCTGTCTATAAGCTTCCTTTGGTGGATGAGAGTGGTACTGCAGCTTCTGAGTTTCCTTCCTCAGGTGATGAGGTTAAGTCGTTAGGTGCTGCTCTATTTAACTCCACCTGGTGCTTTGATCCTGGCCTCCAGTCAATGTTCTAGTATTGGTCTTGCTTCCTCCTGGATCGTTCCTGTGGCCTCTCTATCCTGCATAAGCTAAGTTCTGCTTGTGTTATTTTTGTTTGCTATATTTTCTGTCCAGCTTGCTATATTGGTTTTTTCTTGCTTGCTGGAAGCTCTGAGACGCAGAGGGAGCACCTCCGTACTGTTAGTCGGTGCGGAGGGTCTTTTTGCCCCTCTGCGTGGTTGTTTGTAGGTTTTTGTGTTGACCGCAAAGCTATCTTTCCTATCCTCGGTCTATTCAGTAAGTCGGGCCTCACTTTGCTAAATCTATTTCATCTCTGTGTTTGTATTTCATCTTTACTCACAGTCATTATATGTGGGGGGCTGCCTTTTCCTTTGGGGAATTTCTCTGAGGCAAGGTAGGCTTATTTTTTCTATCTTCAGGGCTAGTTAGTTTCTCAGGCTGTGCCGAGTTGCATAGGGAGCGTTAGGCGCAATCCACGGCTACCTCTAGTGTGGTGTGTTAGGATTAGGGATTGCGGTCAGCAGAGTTTCCACGTCTCAGAGCTTGTCCTATGTTTTTGGTAAATGTCAGGTCACCTTGTGTGCTCTGAACTTCAAGGTCCATTGTGGCTCTGAATTACCTGTTCATAACAGTACTGGAGGCCCAAAGTACTAATGCTTCTCAATAGAGGGAAAAGAGAAGTTCTGAGACCATTTTTTTTTCTTTGCACTGTGATCTGTCTTTCTTTTCCCCTTTACATCAGGGTGGTTCAGAACACAGGTGTGGACATGGATATTCAGGGTCTGTCCTCTTTGATGGATAATCTCACTATAAGAGTACAGAACATTCAAGATTTAGTGGTTCAGAATCCTATGTTAAAACCTAAAATTCCTATTCCTGAGTTATTTTCTGGAGATAGAGCTAAGTTTTTGAATTTTAAAAATAATTGTATACTGTTTCTGGCTTTGAAACCCCGCTCCTCTGGTGACCCAGTTCAACAAGTTAAAATCATTATTTCTTTATTACGTGGCGACCCTCAAGACTGGGCATTTTCCCTTGCGCCAGGAGATCCTGCATTATGTAATATTGATGCGTTTTTTCTGGCGCTCGGATTGCTGTACGACGAACCTAATTCAGTGGATCAGGCAGAGAAAAATTTGCTGGCTCTGTGTCAGGGTCAGGATGAGATAGAGATTTATTGTCAGAAGTTTAGAAAGTGGTCCGTGCTCACTCAATGGAATGAATGTGCGCTGGCAGCTATTTTCAGAAAGGGTCTCTCTGAAGCCCTTAAGGATGTCATGGTGGGATTTCCTATGCCTGCTGGTCTGAATGAGTCTATGTCTTAGGCCATTCAGATCGGTCGACGCTTGCGCAAGCGTAAATCTGTGCACCATTTGGCGGTATTATCTGAGCATAAACCTGAGCCTATGCAGTGCGATAGGACTTTGACCAGAGCTGAAAGGCAAGAACACAGACATCAGAATGGGCTGTGTTTCTACTGTGGTGATTCCACTCATGCTATCTCCGATTGTAATAAGCGCACTAAGCGGTTCGCTAGGTCTGCCACCATTGGTACGGTACAGTCGAAATTTCTTTTGTCCGTTACTTTGATCTGCTCTTTGTCATCCTATTCTGTCATGGCATTTGTGGATTCAGGCGCTGCCCTGAATTTGATGGACTTGGAGTATGCTAGGCGCTGTGGGTTTGTCTTGGAGCCCTTGCAGTGTCCTATTCCATTGAGAGGAATTGATGCTACGCCTTTGGCCAAGAATAAGCCTCAGTATTGGACCCAGCTGACCATGTGCATGGCTCCTGCACATCAGGAGGATATTCGCTTTCTGGTGTTGCATAATCTGCATGATGTAGTCGTGTTGGGGTTGCCATGGCTACAAGTCCATAACCCGGTATTGGATTGGAAATCAATGTCTGTGTCCAGCTGGGGTTGTCAGGGGGTACATGGTGATGTTCCATTTCTGTCTATCTCATCATCCACCCCTTCTGAGGTCCCAGAGTTCTTGTCTGATTACCGGGATGTATTCAATGAGCCCAAGTCCAATGCCCTACCTCCGCATAGGGATTGTGATTGTGCTATCGATTTGATTCCTGGTAGTAAGTTTCCTAAGGGTCGACTGTTTAATTTATCTGCACCTGAGCACGCCGCTATGCGGAGTTACGTGAAGGAGTCTTTGGAGAAGGATCATATTCGCCCGTCATCGTCGCCATTGGGAGCTGGTTTCTTTTTTGTGGCCAAGAAGGATGGTTCGCTGAGACCTTGTATTGATTACCGCCTTCTAAATAAAATTACGGTCAAATTTCAGTACCCCTTGCCGCTGCTGTCTGATTTGTTTGCTCGGATTAAGGGGGCTAGTTGGTTCACCAAGATAGATCTTTGTGGTGCGTATAATCTTGTGCATATCAAACGGGGCGATGAATGGAAAACAGCAAACCCCTTCAAGTCGCGGGCCTTTTTCATTTTTGCGTTTTCGTTTTTCGCTCCCCTCCTTCCCTGAGCCATAACTTTTTTATTTTTCCGTCAATATGGTCATGTGAGGGCTTATTTTTTGCGGGACAAGTTGTACTTTTGAAAGACACCATTGGTTTTACCATGTCTTTTACTAGAAAACGGGAAAAAAATTCCAAATGCGGTGAAATTGCAAAAAAAGTGCAATCCCACACTTGTTTTTTGTTTGGCTTTTTTGCTAGGTTCACTAAATCCTAAAACTAACCTGCCATTATGATTATCTAGGTCATTACGAGTTCATAGACACCTAACATGACTAGGTTATTTTTTATCTAAGTGGTGAAAAAAAATTCCAAACTTTGCTAAAAAAAAAAAAAAAAAAGTGCCATTTTCCGATACCCGTAGCATCTCCATTTTTCGTGATCTGGGGTCGGGTGAGGGCTTATTTTTTGCGTGCCGAGCTGATGTTTTTAATGATACCATTTTTGCGCAGATACGTTCTTTTGCTCGCCCGTTATTGCATTTTAATGCAATGTCGCGGCGACCAAAAAACGTAATTCTGGCGTTTCGGATTTTTTTCTCGCTACGCCGTTTAGCGATCAGGTTAATGCTTTTTTTTAATTGATAGATCGGGCGATTCTGAACACGGCGATACCAAATACGTGTAGGTTTGGTTTTTTTTTAATTGTTTTATTTAGGATGGGGCGAAAGGGGGGTGATTTAAACTTTTATATTTTTTATATTTTTTTCATATTTTTAAAAGCATTTTTTTTTTACTTGTGCCATGCTTCATTAGCCTCCATGGGAGGCTAGAAGCTGGCATAGCCTGATCGGCTCTGCTACATAGCAGCGATCATCAGATCGCTGCTATGTAGCAGAAATGCAGGTGTGCTGTGAGCGCCGACCACAGGGGGGCGCTCACAGCAGACCTGCATCAGTAACCATAGAGGTCTCAAGGACCTCTATGGTTACCTTCCTGATGCATCGCCAACCCCCGATCATGTGACGGGGGTCAGCGATGACGTCATATCCGGCCACCCGGCCGGATGCGGTAGTTAAATGCCGCTGTCTGTGTTTGACAGCGGCATTTAACAGGTTAATAGCGGCGGGTGAATAGCGATTTCACCCGCCGCTATTGCGCGCACATGTCAGCTGTACAAAACAGCTGACATGTCGCGACTTTGATGTGGGCTCACTGCCGGAGCCCACATCAAAGGGGGAGACATGATATGAGCAGTACATGTACTGCTCATGTCATGAAGGGGTTAATACGCCCGAAGGCCATTTTGAGTACCTGGTTATGCCATTCGGACTTTCTAATGCTCCATCAGTGTTTCAGTCCTTTATGCATGACATCTTCCGAGAGTACCTGGATAAATTCCTGATTGTATACTTGGATGATATTTTGGTCTTCTCGGATGATTGGGTGTCTCATGTGAAGCAGGTCAGAATGGTGTTCCAGGTCCTGCGTGCTAATTCTTTGTTTGTGAAGGGGTCAAAGTGTCTCTTTGGTGTTCAGAAGATTTCATTTTTGGGGTTCATTTTTTCCCCTTCTACTATCGAGATGGACCCTGTTAAAGTTCAGGCCATTTATGATTGGACTCAGCCAACATCTCTGAAGAGTCTGCAGAAGTTCCTGGGCTTTGCTAATTTTTATCGTCGCTTCATCGCTAATTTTTCTAGCATTGCTAAACCGTTGACTGATTTGACCAAGAAGGGTGCTGATGTGGTCAATTGGTCTTCTGCTGCTGTGGAAGCTTTTCAGGAGTTGAAGCGTCGTTTTTCTTCTGCCCCTGTGTTGTCCCAACCAGATGTTTCGCTTCCGTTCCAGGTCGAGGTTGATGCTTCTGAAATTGGAGCAGGGGCTGTTTTGTCGCAGAGAAGTTCTGATTGCTCGGTGATGAAACCATGCGCCTTCTTTTCCAGGAAATTTTCGCCTGCTGAGCGAAATTATGATGTTGGCAATCGAGAGTTGCTAGCCATGAAGTGGGCATTCGAGGAGTGGCGTCATTGGCTTGAAGGAGCTAAGCATCGCGTGGTGGTCTTGACTGATTACAAAAACTTGACTTATCTCGAGTCTGCCAAACGGTTGAATTCTAGACAGGCTCGTTGGTCGCTGTTTTTCTCCCGTTTTGACTTTGTGGTTTCGTACCTTCCGGGCTCTAAACATGTGAAGGCGGATGCCCTGTCTAGGAGTTTTGTGCCCGATTCTCCGGGTTTGTCTGAGCCGGCGGGTATTCTCAAAGAGGGGGTAATTTTGTCTGCCATCTCCCCTGATTTGCGGTGGGTGCTGCAAAAATTTCAGGCTAATAGACCTGACCGTTGCCCAGCGGAGAAACTGTTTGTCCCTGATAGGTGGACGAATAAAGTTATCTCTGAGGTTCATTGTTCGGTGTTGGCTGGTCATCCTGGAATCTTTGGTACCAGAGATTTGGTGGCTAGATCCTTTTGGTGGCCGTCTCTGTCGCGGGATGTGCGTTCTTTTGTGCAGTCCTGTGGGATTTGTGCTCGGGCTAAGCCCTGCTGTTCTCGTGCCAGTGGGTTGCTTTTGCCCTTGCCGGTCCCGAAGAGGCCTTGGACACATATCTCTATGGATTTTATTTCGGATCTCCTCGTCTCTCAAAGAATGTCGGTCATTTGGGTGGTTTGTGATTGCTTCTCTAAGATGGTCCATTTGGTGCCCTTGTCTAAATTGCCTTCCTCCTCTGATTTGGTGCCATTGTTTTTTCAGCATGTGGTTCGTTTACATGGCATTCCAGAGAACATCGTTTCTGACAGAGGTTCCCAGTTTGTTTCGAGGTTTTGGCGAGCCTTTTGTGCTAGGATGGGCATTGATTTGTCTTTTTCCTCGGCTTTCCATCCTCAGACAAATGGCCAGACTGAACGAACCAATCAGACCTTGGAAACATATCTGAGATGTTTTGTTTCTGCTGATCAGGATGATTGGTGTTGTGAATTCTGTGGCTGAATTCACTCCTGTGGTCACAAGTGGTACTGCAGCCTCTGAGCTTCCTCCCTCAGGTGTTCTGGTGAGCTCGTTAACTGCTTCATTACTTAACTCCGCCTGATGCTGCTATCCTTGCTCCTTGTCAATGTTTCAGTGTTGGATCTGAGCTTCTCCTGATTGTTCCTGTGACCTGCTGCTCTGTATAGCTAAGTGCTTTTTTGTTGCTTTTTTTCTGTCCAGCTTGTCTTTTGTTTTGCTGGAAGCTCTGAGACGCAAAGGGTGTACCGCCGTGCCGTTAGTTCGGCACGGTGGGTTTTTTTTGCCCCCTTTGCGTGGTTTTGCTTTAGGGTTTTTTGTAGACTGCAAAGTTCGCTTTACTGTCCTCGCTCTGTCCTAGAATATCGGGCCCCACTTTGCTGAATCTATTTCATCCCTACGTTTTGTCTTTTCATCTTACTCACAGTCATTATATGTGGGGGGCTGCCTTTTCCTTTGGGGAATTTCTCTGGGGCAAGTCAGGCCTATTTTTCTATCTTCAGGCTAGCTAGTTTCTTAGGCTGTGCCGAGTTGCCTAGGTAGTTGTTAGGCGCAATCCACAGCCGCTTTTAGTTGTGTTTAGGATAGGATCAGGTGTGCAGTCTACAGAGTTTCCACGTCTCAGAGCTCGTTCTTGTATTTTTGGGTATTTGTCAGATCACTGTGTGCGCTCTGATCGCTAAGCACACTGTGTTTCTGGATTGCCTTCATAACACCTGTCATTAGCAGACATAACAGTACAAGGAGCCAAACTAATGATTCTCAATAGAGGGAAAGAAAAAGTTCTGACATCATTTTTTTTTTTTCTGCTCTGTGTTCACTTTTTTTTTTTCCCCTAGACATTTGGGTGATTCTGGACACAGGTGTGGACATGGATATTCAGGGTCTGTGCTCTTCAATGGATAATCTCGTTATAAATGTACAAAAAATTCAAGATACTATTGATCAGAAATCTATGTTAGAACCAAGAATTCCTATTCCTGATTTGTTTTTTTGGAGATAGAACTAAGTTTCTAAGTTTCAAAAATAATTGTAAGCTATTTCTGGCCTTGAAACCTCATTCTTCTGGTAATCCTATTCAACAGGTTTTGATTATTATTTCTGTTTTGCGCGGCGACCCTCAAGACTGGGCATTTTCTCTTGCGCCAGGAGACCCTGCATTGAGTAGTGTCGATGCGTTTTTCCTGGCGCTCGGATTGCTGTACGATGAGCCTAATTCAGTGGATCAGGCTGAGAAAAATTTGCTGGCTTTGTGCCAGGGTCAGGATGATATAGAAGTATATTGTCAGAAATTTAGGAAATGGTCAGTACTCACTCAGTGGAATGAATCTGCGCTGGCAGCTTTGTTCAGAAAGGGTCTCTCTGAGGCTCTTAAGGATGTCATGGTGGGATTTCCTATGCCTGCTGGTTTGAATGAGTCTTTGTCTTTGGCCATTCAGATCGGTCGACGCTTGCGCGAGCGTAAATCTGTGCACCATTTGGCGGTACTGCCTGAGGTTAAACCTGAGCCTATGCAGTGCGATAGGACTATGACTAGAGTTGAACGGCAGGAATACAGACGTCTGAATGGTCTGTGTTTCTACTGTGGTGATTCCACTCATGCTATTTCTGATTGTCCTAAGCGCACTAAGCGGTCCGCTAGGTCTGCCGTCATTGGTACTGTACAGTCCAAATTCCTTCTGTCCATTACCTTGATATGCTCTTTGTCGTCGTTTTCTGTCATGGCGTTTGTGGATTCAGGCGCTGCCCTGAATCTGATGGATTTGGATTATGCTAAACGTTGTGGGTTTTTCTTGGAGCCTTTGCGGTGTCCTATTCCATTGAGAGGAATTGATGCTACACCTTTGGCCAAGAATAAACCTCAATACTGGGCCCAGCTGACCATGTGCATGGCTCCTGCACATCAGGAAGTTATTCGCTTTCTGGTGTTGCATAATCTGCATGATGTGGTCGTGTTGGGGTTGCCATGGCTACAAACCCATAATCCAGTATTGGATTGGAATTCCATGTCGGTATCCAGCTGGGGTTGTCAGGGGGTACATGGTGATGTTCCATTTTTGTCGATTTCGTCATCCACCCCTTCTGAGGTCCCAGAGTTCTTGTCTGATTATCAGGATGTATTTGAAGAGCCCAAGTCCGATGCTCTACCTCCGCATAGGGATTGTGATTGTGCTATCAATTTGATTCCTGGTAGTAAATTCCCTACAGGTCGATTATTTAATTTATCCGTGCCCGAACACGCCGCTATGCGCAGTTATGTGAAGGAATCCCTGGAGAAGGGACATATTCGCCCATCATCATCACCACTGGGAGCAGGGTTCTTCTTTGTAGCCAAGAAGGATGGTTCGCTGAGACCGTGTATTGATTACCGCCTTCTTAATAAGATCACTGTTAAATTTCAGTATCCCTTGCCATTGTTATCTGACTTGTTTGCTCGGATTAAGGGGGCTAGTTGGTTCACTAAGATAGATCTTCGTGGTGCGTATAATCTGGTGAGAATCAGGCAAGGAGATGAATGGAAAACTGCATTCAATACGCCCGAGGGTCATTTTGAGTATCTAGTGATGCCGTTCGGACTTGCCAATGCTCCATCTGTGTTTCAGTCTTTTATGCATGACATCTTCCGTGAGTATCTGGATAAATTCCTGATTGTTTACTTGGATGACATTTTGATCTTCTCAGATGTTTGGGAGTCTCATGTGAAGCAGGTCAGAATGGTTTTTCAGGTCCTGCGTGCTAACTCTTTGTTTGTGAAGGGATCAAAGTGTCTCTTCGGTGTGCAGAAAGTTTCATTTTTGGGGTTCATCTTTACCCCTTCTACTGTCGAGATGGATCCAGTTAAGGTCCAAGCCATCCAGGATTGGATTCAGCCGACATCTCTGAAAAGTCTGCAAAAGTTCCTGGGCTTTGTTAATTTTTATCGTCGCTTCATCTGTAATTTTTCTAGCATTGCCAAACCATTGACCGATTTGACCAAGAAGGGTGCTGATTTGGTTAATTGGTCTTCTGCTGCTGTGGAAGCTTTTCAGGAGTTGAAGCGTCGTTTTTGTTCTGCCCCTGTGTTGTGTCAGCCAGATGTTTCTCTTCCGTTCCAGGTCGAGGTTGATGCTTCTGAGATTGGAGCAGGGGCGGTTTTGTCACAGAGAGGTTCTGATTGCTCAGTGATGAAACCATGTGCTTTCTTTTCCAGGAAGTTTTCGCCCGCTGAGCGTAATTATGATGTGGGCAATCGAGAGTTGCTGGCCATGAAGTGGGCATTCGAGGAGTGGCGTCATTGGCTTGAAGGAGCTAAGCATCGCGTGGTGGTATTGACTGATCATAAGAACTTGACTTATCTCGAGTCTGCCAAGCGCTTGAATCCTAGACAGGCCCGTTGGTCGTTATTTTTTGCCCGCTTCGACTTTGTGATTTCGTACCTTCCGGGCTCTAAAAATGTGAAGGCGGATGCTCTGTCTAGGAGTTTTGTGCCCGACTCTCCGGGTTTATCTGAGCCAGCGGGTATCCTCAAGGAAGGAGTCATTGTGTCTGCCATCTCCCCTGATTTGCGGCGGGTGCTGCAAAAATTTCAGGCGAATAAACCTGATCGTTGTCCAGCAGAGAAACTGTTCGTCCCTGATAGGTGGACTAATAAACTTATCTCTGAACTTCATTGTTCGGTGTTGGCTGGTCATCCTGGAATCTTTGGTACCAGAGAGTTAGTGGCTAGATCCTTCTGGTGGCCATCTCTGTCACGGGATGTACGTACTTTTGTGCAGTCCTGTGGGATTTGTGCTAGGGCTAAGCCCTGCTGTTCTCGTGCCAGTGGGTTGCTTTTGCCCTTGCCGGTCCCAAAGAGGCCTTGGACACATATTTCGATGGATTTCATTTCTGACCTTCCCGTTTCTCAAAAGATGTCAGTCATTTGGGTGGTCTGTGATCGCTTTTCTAAAATGGTCCATCTGGTGCCCTTGGCTAAATTGCCTTCCTCCTCTGATTTGGTACCTTTGTTCTTTCAGCATGTGGTTCGGTTGCATGGCATTCCTGAGAATATTGTTTCTGACAGAGGTTCCCAGTTTGTTTCAAGGTTTTGGCGAGCCTTTTGTGGTAGGATGGGCATTGACCTATCCTTTTCCTCGGCTTTCCATCCTCAGACTAATCGCCAGACCGAACGAACCAATCAGACCTTGGAAACATATCTGAGATGTTTTGTTTCTGCAGACCAGGATGATTGGGTGTCCATTTTGCCGTTGGCTGAGTTCGCCCTTAATAATCGGGCCAGCTCGGCTACCTTGGTTTCTCCATTTTTTTGCAATTCTGGGTTCCATCCTCGTTTCTCTTCAGGACAGGTTGAGTCTTCGGACTGTCCTGGTGTGGATTCTGTGGTGGATAGGTTGCAGCAGATCTGGACTCAGGTAGTGGACAATTTGATCTTGTCCCAGGAGAAAGCTCAACTTTTCGCTAATCGCAGACGCCGTGTGGGTCCCCGACTTCGTGTTGGGGATCTGGTTTGGTTATCTTCTCGTCATATTCCTATGAAGGTTTCCTCTCCTAAATTTAAACCTCGTTTTATTGGTCCGTATAGGATTTCTGAGGTTCTCAATCCTGTGTCTTTTCGTTTGACCCTCCCAGACTCCTTTTCCATACATAATGTATTCCATAGGTCGTTGTTGCGGAGATACGTGGCACCTATGGTTCCTTCTGTTGAGCCTCCTGCCCCGGTTTTGGTGGAGGGGGAATTGGAGTATATTGTGGAGAAGATTTTGGATTCTCGTGTTTCTAGACGGAAACTCCAGTATCTGGTTAAATGGAAGGGTTATGCTCAGGAAGATAATTCCTGGGTTTTTGCCTCTGATGTTCATGCTTCCGATCTTGTTCGTGCCTTTCATGCGGCTCATCCTGGTCGGCCTGGGGGCTCTGGTGAGGGTTCGGTGACCCCTCCTCAAGGGGGGGGTACTGTTGTGAATTCTGTGGCTGAATTCACTCCTGTGGTCACAAGTGGTACTGCAGCCTCTGAGCTCCCTCCCTCAGGTGTTCTGGTGAGCTCGTTAACTGCTTCATTACTTAACTCCGCCTGATGCTGCTATCCTTGCTCCTTGTCAATGTTTCAGTGTTGGATCTGAGCTTCTCCTGATTGTTCCTGTGACCTGCTGCTCTGTATAGCTAAGTGCTTTTTGCTTTTTTGTTGCTTTTTTTCTGTCCAGCTTGTCTTTTGTTTTGCTGGAAGCTCTGAGACGCAAAGGGTGTACCGCCGTGCCGTTAGTTCGGCACGGTGGGTTTTTTTTTGCCCCCTTTGCGTGGTTTTGCTTTAGGGTTTTTTGTAGACTGCAAAGTTCGCTTTACTGTCCTCGCTCTGTCCTAGAATATCGGGCCCCACTTTGCTGAATCTATTTCATCCCTACGTTTTGTCTTTTCATCTTACTCACAGTCATTATATGTGGGGGGCTGCCTTTTCCTTTGGGGAATTTCTCTGGGGCAAGTCAGGCCTATTTTTCTATCTTCAGGCTAGCTAGTTTCTTAGGCTGTGCCGAGTTGCCTAGGTAGTTGTTAGGCGCAATCCACAGCCGCTTTTAGTTGTGTTTAGGATAGGATCAGGTGTGCAGTCTACAGAGTTTCCACGTCTCAGAGCTCGTTCTTGTATTTTTGGGTATTTGTCAGATCACTGTGTGCGCTCTGATCGCTAAGCACACTGTGTTTCTGGATTGCCTTCATAACACCTGTCATTAGCAGACATAACAGATTGGGTGTCCTTCTTGCCTTTGGCTGAGTTCGCCCTTAATAATAGGGCCAGCTCGGCTACTTTGGTTTCGCCGTTTTTCTGCAATTCTGGGTTCCACCCTCGTTTCTCTTCAGGGCAGGTTGAGTCTTCGGACTGTCCTGGTGTGGATACTGTGGTGGATAGGTTGCTGCAGATTTGGACTCATGTAGTGGACAATTTGACTTTGTCCCAGGAGAAGGCTCAACGTTTCGCTAACCGCAGGCGCTGTGTGGGTCCCCGACTTCGTGTTGGGGATTTGGTTTGGTTGTCATCTCGTTATATTCCTATGAAGGTTTCCTCTCCTAAATTTAAGCCTCGTTTCATTGGTCCATATAGGATTTCTGAGGTTCTTAATCCTGTGTCTTTTCGTTTGACTCTTCCGGCTTCTTTTTCCATCCATAACGTGTTCCATAGGTCATTTGTTGCGGAGATACGTGGCACCTGTGGTTCCATCTATTGATCCTCCTGCTCCGGTTTTGGTTGAAGGGGAATTGGAGTATATTGTGGAGAAGATTTTGGATTCTCGTGTTTAGAGACGGAAACTCCAGTATCTGGTTAAGTGGAAAGGTTATGGTCAGGAAGATAATTCCTGGGTCTTTGCCTCTGATGTCCATGCTGCCGATCTGGTTCGTGCCTTTCATATGGCTCATCCTGGTCGGCCTGGGGGCTCTGGTGAGCGTTCGGTTACCCCTCCTCAAGGGGGGGGTACTGTTGTGAATTCTGTGGCCAAGCTCCCTCCTGTGGTCGTGAGTGGTACTGCGGCTGGTTCTGTCTATAAGCTTCCTTTGGTGGATGAGAGTGGTACTGCGGCTTCTGAGTTTCCTTCCTCAGGTGATGAGGTTAAGTCGTTAGGTGCTGCTCTATTTAACTCCACCTGGTGCTTTGATCCTGGCCTCCAGTCAATGTTCTAGTATTGGTCTTGCTTCCTCCTGGATCGTTCCTGTGGCCTCTCTATCCTGCATAAGCTAAGTTCTGCTTGTGTTATTTTTGTTTGCTATATTTTCTGTCCAGCTTGCTATATTGGTTTTTTCTTGCTTGCTGGAAGCTCTGAGACGCAGAGGGAGCACCTCCGTACTGTTAGTCGGTGCGGAGGGTCTTTTTGCCCCTCTGCGTGGTTGTTTGTAGGTTTTTGTGTTGACCGCAAAGCTATCTTTCCTATCCTCGGTCTATTCAGTAAGTCGGGCCTCACTTTGCTAAATCTATTTCATCTCTGTGTTTGTATTTCATCTTTACTCACAGTCATTATATGTGGGGGGCTGCCTTTTCCTTTGGGGAATTTCTCTGAGGCAAGGTAGGCTTATTTTTTCTATCTTCAGGGCTAGTTAGTTTCTCAGGCTGTGCCGAGTTGCATAGGGAGCGTTAGGCGCAATCCACGGCTACCTCTAGTGTGGTGTGTTAGGATTAAGGATTGTGGTCAGCAGAGTTTCCACGTCTCAGAGCTTGTCCTATGTTTTTGGTAAATGTCAGGTCACCTTGTGTGCTCTGAACTTCAAGGTCCATTGTGGTTCTGAATTACCTGTTCATAACACCCCACTCCACAAACTCGCACACCCTCCCAGAAATCTTAAAAACCTCGATTTACACTCACTGTCTGAATTCCTTGTCCCTCTTACAGACATAAGTTCCTTACAGAATGCGGATGGCGCTGCCACTCTATATAACACCACAATAGCTGCAGCTCTGGAATCGGTTGCCCCTCTCACGTATATCAAATCTCACAAAATCAATAGACAGCCCTGGTACACAAGCCTGACTAAAGAACTTAGACGAGCTTCCAGGGTTGCTGAGCGGAGATGGAAAAGATCCCACTCCAATGAGGACTTCATCGCATTCAAACAGTCCCTCAGTACTTTCAAGGCCACACTTGCCACAGCTAAACAAACCTATTTCTCATCTCTCATATCCTCCCTGTCTCACAACCCTAAACAGCTATTCAACACCTTCAATTCTCCTCTGTCCCCCAGCACCTCCACCCTCTCCACTCATCTCAGCTGAAGACTTTCCCTCATTTTTCAAGCAGAAGATTGATAGCATCGGAGACAGTTTTGGTTGACAACCCCCAGAGCCCTTCCTCCTAACTTCCCAGCCCTCCACCTCCAAATCCAACTTCTCCACCATTACAGGAGATAAACTCTCCACTCTACTCTCAAGATCACATCTCACCACCTGTGCACTTGACGCAATCCCATCCCAAACCTCACCACAGTCTTCATCCCAACCCTAACCCATCTCTTCAACCTATCACTATCAACTGGTGTTTTCCCCTCAAGCTTTAAACATGCCTCAATCACACACTCTGACTTCTGGCTACACCACTCCACTGAAACTGCCCTAACTAAGGTCACCAATGACCTATTAACCGCCAAGGCCACTACTCTGTCCTCCTCCTCCTGTACCTCTCCTCTGCCTTTGAAACAGTGGACCATTCCCTATTACTACAGACCCTCTCATCTCTTGGCATCACAGACTTGGCCCTATCTTGGATCGCATCATACCTAACAGACAGGACATTCAGCGACTCCCATTCGCACACAACCTCCTCACCGCGCCCCCTATCTGTCTCGGAGTCCCGCAAGGTTCAGTCCTAGGGTCACTGCTTTTCTCCATCTACACCTACGGCCTGGGACAGCTCATAGAATCTCACGGCTTTCAGTATCACCTCTATGCTGATGACACACAGATCTACATCTCTGGACCAGATATCACCACTCTACTAACCAGAATCCCACAATGTCTGTCCGCTATTTCATCCTTCTTCTCCGCTAGATTTCTAAAACTTAATATGGATAAAACAGAATTCATCATCTTTCCCCCATCTCACGCGACCCCCCCCCCCCTCGGGCCTATCCATTAAAGTAAATGGCTGCCCACTCTTCCCAGTCCCAGTAGCAAGCTGCCTTGGGGTTATCCTTGACACTGATCTCTCTTTCAAACCACATATACAAGCCCTTTCCACTTCCTGCCGACTTCAACTCAAAATATTTCACGGATCTGTTCATTCCTCAACCAATAATCTGCAAAAACCCTAGTCCATGCCCTCATCTCCCGCCTTGACTACTGCAATCTCTTGCTCTGTAGCCTCCCCTCTAACACTTGACACTCCCCTCTAGCACCCCTCCAATCTGTTCTAAACTCTGCTGCCCGACTAATCCACCTGTCCCTCCGCTATTCCCCAGTCTCTACCCTCTGTCAATCTCTTCACTGTCTCCCCATTGCCCAGAGACTCCAGTACAAAACCCTAACCAGGACATACAAAGCCATCCACAACCTGTCTCCTCCATACATCTGTGACCTCGTCTCCCGGTACTTACCTGCATGCAACCCCCGATCCTCACAAGATCTTCTTCTCTACTCTCCTCTTATCTCCTCTTCCCACAATCGCATACAAGATTTCTCCCGCGCATCACCCCTACTCTGGAACTCTCTACCACAACATATCAGACTCTCGCCTACCATCGAAACCTTCAAAAAGAACCTGAAGACCCACCTCTTCTGACAAGCCTACAACCTGTAGTAACCACCGCTCGACCAATCCACTGCATGACCAGCTCTACCCTCTCCTACTGTATCCTAGCCCATCCCTTGTAGATTGTGAGCCCTCGAGGGCAGGGTCCTCTCTCCTCCTGTACCATTGTGACTTGTATTGTACTGTACTTGTTTTTATCATGTATACCCCTCCTCACATGTAAAGCGCCATGGAATAAATGGTGCTATAGTAATAATAATAATACATGTTCCTCCTTCCGACTATTCCTTTAACCCTGCTGTTGTCTTTGGTCTGGGGAGACCGATTTTGAACTTTGGTATTTTTGGGGGTGTTCAAGATGCGGTTCTGAAACTTGTGGTTGATTGACTTAAATGAGGATGGGTCGGTCAGCCACGGGATTCAGAGCCGCATCTTGAATATTTTAAAGAATATTGAAGTTCAAGGTCAGTCGTTTTTTGACCGAAGACAACAGCAGGGTTAAGAAATGCTTTCATTTTTTCCCAGATATCCTAAATCTGATGAGTTTATGTATAAATTGTGTACACTTTGCTATCTTGGCTTCAACCACTAGATGCTGCTAACACAACTTAGATGTGAGGGATTTACTCTATAGAAAACTGTGGTGGAACAATTCTACACTCCCTTCTTGAACATACAAGGTTTTGTGATCTCATACCTGAAAATAATTAATATCGGCCTTATCTCCTATGGTGACTGGAACCAATAAGAAGTTAATAGAAAATGAGCTATACACATCTCCCCAGCCTATACATTTGTTAATGCAGCTGGTAAGAGTCCACACTGCCAAAAGTAAGGACATCCTGGAGGCTCAGCAACCAGAATACATTCACAAGCTACAGTGGTGCCACAGGCTAAATTGCCGCTCCTTACTCATGTGATGTTTTGATTTCTTTTCCGCCTCCCGTTGCTCAGATGTTATTCTGTGATCTTGGTTTGTACCATGAGATAACGCTGGGACAGCAGAAAGATATAAAAGCGTCCACAGCAGGAAGTGAGGTCAGTGTGTGGCTGTGTTGTGCAGGACATCACCTTAGGCTACTTTCACACTAGCGTCGGAATCTCCCCGTCGCAATGTGTCGGGCAGAGATTCCGACGCTAGCGTTTAACGCACTGCACAATGGAGGTAGCGGATGCATTTCTCCGGCGCATCCGCTGCCCCATTGTGAGGTGCGGGGAGGTGGGGGCGGAGTTCCGGCCGCACTTGCGCGGTCGGAAAAAGCAGTCCGTCAGCAGCAAAAAACGTTACATGTAGCGTTTTTTGCTCCCGACGGTCCGCCAAAGCACGACGCATCCGTCGCACGACGGATGCGACGTGTGGCAATCCGTCGCAATGCGTCGTCAATACAAGTCTATGGGGAAAAAACGCATCCTGCAAGCACTTTTGCAGGATGCGTTTTTTCTGCAAAACGACGCATTGTGACGGATTGCAGTTAACGCTAGTGTGAAAGTAGCTGAGCTGGAGAGGCCCAAGATGGATTGGCTCCAGTAGGCAAGAATCCAGCCACCAAAAAGTGGGCTTAAAGGAAAGGCAGAGAGCAGTAGAAAATGTGGATGAAGCTGCATCAAAATCAGCAACAAATAAAAAGGCCCATGTGTCTGGAATGTATGACAGACTTAAAAAAAAATGGAATACTCAGGAGAACAGCAAGAATAAAATTAAAGCAAAAACATGTCACTTTTGACCAGGTGGCAGGACCTCAAGTGTCGCTACCTCTTCCAATGAGGACTACTTTATGCTGGCCACCCTGTGGTCTGGGACCATACTACTTATGTGACAAGCCTACAGCATTGGGTGGTCAGATAGTGAAAGGTAGCGGACCCATGGAGTACCAGGGCAACACCCTATACTAAGTGGCTGGGGTAACTCTCTGTGTGGTATCTATGTATCATCTTTCCAATGACCTACCTCATAAATAAGGACGAACAAAAAAATGCCACTCAGATTCTGGTGGATCTATTGGAGCATCCAAGGGTCCTCAACCGTAGTGAAGAATTGTTCAGAAATACAAATGTAAATGGCCATTTTTACCATATTAGATTTTTACCAAAATGTTGACAACGGAGTTTTTCCAAAGTGGAATCAAAGCAAATGATTTTACAATGACTTCACTGCGCTCCACCCAAGTGCATGAAAACAGAAACTACAAAAAAAAGTACAAAAACCTGGAAAATAATGACTGTCTTTAGAGTCAACAGTTAATACAAATTATTAAGGATGTTTTCTCCAAAATGCTGAAAAATTACACATAACCCTGGCCACAACTGTTCCTTTCATTAAATTAATTTGTACCATAGGACATCAATGCTTAAAATCTTAGATATCCTAGTATTGTTTTATTTATTGGGGAACTGAATGGCTTCTTTAATCAGACCAAATCAGTTGTAAGGTCACTGTTTATCAGGCTGCTATTTATCTGGGCACTGTTTATCAAGGTGATATTTATCTGGGCACTGTTTATCAGGGTGCTATTTATCTGGGCACTGTTTATCAGGCTGATATTTATCTGGGCGCTGTTTATCAGGGTGCTATTTATCTGGGCACTGTTTATCAGGGTGCTATTTATCTGGGCACTGTTTATCAGGGTGCTATTTATCTGGGCACTGTTTATCAGGGTGCTATTTATCTGGGCACTGTTTATGAGGGTGCTATTTATCTGGGCACTGTTTATCAGGCTGATATTTATCTGGGCGCTGTTTATCAGGGTGCTATTTATCTGGGCACTGTTTATCAGGGTGCTATTTATCTGGGCACTGTTTATCAGGCTGATATTTATCTGGGCACTGTTTATCAGGGTGCTATTTATCTGGGCACTGTTTATCAGGCTGATATTTATCTGGGCGCTGTTTATCAGGGTGCTATTTATCTGGGCACTGTTTATCAGGGTGCTATTTATCTGGGCACTGTTTATCAGGCTGATATTTATCTGGGCGCTGTTTATCAGGGTGATATCAGCAGTGACGCACTGCGGGTAGTTGGATCCACCAAAGGACACGAATCCAAGGTCTAACCTCCATCTATAAAGAACATGGAGAAGGGATACAGAGTTGAAAACTGTGCAGTTGGTCCTCTATCGGATGTTACCCCATGGTGGCTAATATGGCTGACGAGGTATACACCTAGTGTATATATACATATATATATACTAGATTGTGGCCCGATTCTAACGCATCGGGTATTCTAGAATATGAATGTCCCCATAGTATATGGACAATGATGATTCCAGAATTCGCGGCAGACTGTGCCCGACTGTGCCCGTCGCTGATTGGTCGAGGCAACCTTTATGACATCATCGTCGCCATGGCAACCATTATGACATCTACATCGATACTGTGCCCATCGCTGAATCAGAAACGTGGGATTTCTACGTCCTTTATGACATCATCGTCGCTGTGCCCGTCGCTGATTGGTCGAGGCAACCTTTATGACATCATCGTCGCCATGCTGTGCCCGTCGCTGATTGGTCGAGGCCTGGCGGCATCGACCAATCAGAGACGCGGGATTTCCAGGACAGACAGACAGACAGACGGAAAAACCCTTAGACAATTATATATATAGATAACAAAGACTACAAAGTGGTGGTCACTACCTATGATGGTCCCCTACACTCTTGAGCACTGCACTTTATCCCTTGTGCCACTATTCTGCCAGCTTTTAAAGAACTATTAGCAGATTTATTTTATTATTACACCTTGGTGGCATCCGTCTGAATCCCTGAAAAATCGGAACCAGACTTGCCCTCAACAGAATCATTGACTTCAGTTTGGAAAATTGAATGCAAAGCATGGAACTCTGGACCACGGCATTGTGCCCATATAAAGAGACAGACACCATCAGAAAAAAAGGGTCAAACGGAGTCTGAAGTTGCCTATTTTCCATTCTCCCACATTAAAGTCATTGACTCAGTCGGGGGAATGTCTAATTCATGTTTTTATGGATTCAGATGGAAGCCGCAAGATATTTCAGTGTCATGATGTAAGGAGAAAGTGGCATTTTTTCTTAAAAAAAAAATACACATTGATTTTTTTTTTTATTGAATTTGAAAAAAAATATATATATTGAGTATAGATAAACTAAAGGGGTTGTAAATATCAAATTGTGTTGGTTTAGTTACAGGAGTTGCACCTGAAATGTAAGGTTGTCCATATAATAGGAAGTTAGTTACCTTGTGTCGTGAAAGTGGTGGGTGCCTGCTGGCAACCACGGCTTTGGCTGAGTAATGTTATTAAGCGGCCATAGTCGCCACTCCACTCTCATCCCTTAGATTTGTGCCCTTTTATCCTACTCCTGGCTTTGACCTCCATGCCTTGTCCTCTTTGTCCCAATGTCATCCTCCGACCTGTTGAAACCTGACCGCTTTCCATCCACGGACCCTTGACTGCGTCCCTGATGCTGCTGCACTTCCCATCAGTGATCGTGCTGCCAATCGTTGACTCGTCTGGGGACCGCGGCCAACCAGTGTTTAGGGCTGAAGAATGGAGTCGTAAGTATTCTTTTATAACTTATAGAGATATTTACATTTTCTCCTTACTTTGTGGAAGTCATTTTTGCAAAAGGAATATCTTTTAATTTAGCTTCTTGGAAATGGATCAATTTGGCAAAAAAAAAAAAAGTGAACGTTTCGCCGTGAAGCTTCTGCATCAGGGGAACAAAATATAAAAAGGGAAGAAATAGGATAAGGCCCCGTATATGACATAATAACGTTATGACCACCGTAGAGAATAACTCTTACACCCTAAAGATGTGAATGATTTGTTTCTGAAGGACTTGTTTACGGTGGTGGGGCGGTCGGGGGCTCGCTCTGGGTCTTCATCGCGGAGACATTAATGAGATATTAAACCACAATACGTAACCCGATCTACACACCTTATGTCACAAACAGATTCTACGGGGACCAATAGTGGAGAAACACCAAAGACTTTAATCCTCCGGCTGAACACAGTATTCTTCTCTTTGTTAAGCAAACCCTTTTAATTAAGTTCTGCGAGTTGTATTATGCTTGTTCTGCAGTCTAAATACAAATGTGTTGGTCAAGTAATTGCAGTATTGCTTCATCTTTGGCTCCGAGCCTCGTTTTATCATGCTGAGCCAGTATCTGGCACGATCTTGTGTTACTTTTTTTTTTTAATGCGAAAGTCATCAGTATGGAAGTGAAGTCTATTAGTATTTGCACTTTATTTGACTATGCAGGAACACATTATGGTTTTGTTTTTGTTTTTTTAATGGGAGTGATAAAATAATCCGCTGAAAATCACCACAGCAGTGCAAAGTATTTAAGGACAATTGGTTCCGATACTACCATGTAGCCCGTCAATCTCATCATCAATATAATCACAGGCACAAAGTGGCATAGAACACATTTTTTTTAGCCTTTTAGATATTAGAAATAATGACAGCAGTAGGAGAAGATTGTGTTGATTTTGTGGGAAAGTAGTGACCGATTAACTGATCTGATAATTTTGAAGGCATTTCTGAATTTATAATGGACATTGTAGTGAAGCGGGTGAGATTGTAACATCTCGTAACCTGTCAAACTGTAGAAATGGTGAGAGCAGTAGAAGAGGAGTGTGCTGACTCTATGGGAAACAGTGACCAATAAGTTGATGTGGTTATATTAATAAGGCTAGGACTAAATGTTGTTTGTGAAGTTTAATGACGTAGGTGGGATTAAAATATTTCACAACCCATTCAGCCATGGAAATGATGGCAGCAGCAGAAGAAGGGTCTACTGACCTTGTGGGAAGCAGTGACCGATAAGGATCATGTTATTGGGGACAGTGCTGAATATGACATTGGTATTGTAATGACAAGGGTGGGAATATAACATCCAATTCAGTAACGGAAATGAAACTAGCAGCAGAAGAGGAGTGTGTTGATTCTGTGGAAAGTAGTGACTAAAAAGTTGATTATTTTATTAAGGACAGGTCTAAATGTTGCATGCGTTTAGTGAAGTGGATGGAATTACAATAGGAATGGTAATAGCAGCAGGAGAGGAATGTGCAGATCTTGTGGGAAATAGTGACCGATAAACTTATACTATATTAGTGAATTTAGTTCTGAATGTGGTATGGAAATGGTAATAATACTGGCAAGATTATAGGCCATTCAGTCATAGGAATGATGATAGCAGCAGAAGATGAGTGTGCTGATTTTGTGGGAAATAGTGACTATAAACTTATATTAGTGAATTCAGGGCTAAATGTGGTATGGAAATGGTAATAAAACTGGTGAAATTATAGCCCATTCAGTTATAGGAATAATGATAGCAGCAGAAGATGAGTGTGCTGATTTTGTGGGAAGTAGTAACTGATAAGCTTATTGTGGAGACACAGGGGTCAGCAGGTTCTCTACTCCGCTTGCTCAAGACCGCATGGACCAGGGATTATCCAATTGAATGCCTGCTCTCCTCTCCTTTTACCATGGGCATAATACTATTCAGACAGCCAAGCATGAGGGTAAAACAGTGTGGCAATACTTTATTAAACCACAAAACAGGCAAATAACACATAGAACAGTCCCAGCAAAATACCCAAGATGGTGCGAATTACAGAATCTCAAACTCCCGCTGACTCACCGAGATTAAGAGTCACTTCCAGGGCCAACTACCCCCACCAGTGGCACCCCGCATTTGGCGGGCACCCACAGAGAGGTAACGACAACCTTAGGAAGCTAACTGAGAGCAGTGAGGTATGTGGCCAGGTGACCTGATTGTCCCAACCAGGAATTTCTTCAAAACATCTCTCAGGCTCTGAGGGTTTAGTGATGGTCAATGGAGCAGATTTGTGTTCTTCCAGCTGGGGCTGTGGTCCCCTAAGCCGACATCCTGTAGAATCTCTTGGAAAAGAGGCAAAGTCTCCTTATATAGTTCACAACTGTCCTTCAAGCCATGATTCACAGGTGTTTGATTATTTATAGTTTTTTCCTTCAATGTTTGCAAGTCAACAAACTGCATGGCCTGGTATAATGTGTAATCAACATATCAGCAAACATCATTGGTCAGTGACCTTGCGTCCCTGTTTTGCAAAGATAACAGTACAAAAAACTGTAGGAGCTGGTATAAGAGGTAAATCATTCATGAATTTACAAATATCAATTCAACCAGCAAGAAGAGTCAATAATTCAGACAATAGTCTATGATTCTGGGCCTACGGAATTTACGCCTGGCATAATTAAGAAGACATGCTGTGTCGTCACACTTATGTAATTACGTTAGTGAGGAAAAGGTTGAACGCGGCATGGGCATTGAAATGGCATGGGTGTGATTATAACATCCTACAGCAGGTCTAGTAATAGAAATGGCAACAGCAGCAGGAGACGAGTATGTTGATCTGCTGGGAGACAGTGACTTGATTTTCATACCTAGAAGGAAGCAATGTATATTTTTTAAAATAATAGCAGAACTTCATTACAAAATGTTTTAACTATATAACAACAACAACAAAAAAAATCTGCAGAAACCCCATAGCGCTCCTGGCCACCACAGTGGAAAATCAGATCATTGTTTTATGTTCAGACATATGTTTAATTTGGATAATAGCAGAGAAGTCCAGGATCTGGATCAGAACAGAGTGACCAACGCATCATGGAAGTTTCTCTGACGCTAACGAGTCCTCCAGGCTGTAAATCTAAACCCATCGAGTATTGTCCAAGTCAAACACTGTAACCAAAATCAAGCAGCTTCCCAGTAGGGTCGGTGGAGATAGCAGCATGTTTTGCCCTGTTGTGAGGATTTGACATGTTTTTAATAATGTTTTATTAATGACTCACACGGCTCCTCTTCTCCACTGGAAAGTTGGATGGTTGTGTTTGTTCCTCAAAAGTCCATTATGAATTGAAGCCTATGACTTGAACTCCTTGTGACCCCCTCAAGCTGGACCTGATCCACGAACCACTTGAACAAGACTCTCTGTAGCACCGCTAATAAGTACCATAAAATGTTAAGCCGTCCTTTTAATCTCCCGTTGAACTTCTATTTCAGAAATGTTCTCAGGGAAAGGCGGCCTGAACAGGGCAAACTTTTTTTTTTTTTTTACTTTCGAAAACTTCTCAGTTTCATGCAGTTTGGCTTCTCAGAATGTAATGTAAAAATAAATAAACTCAAACAACAACTTTTTCTAATGTGTCCCTCGTAACTATATCATCAGTGATAGACCCAGATTTCCATAGACAGTATTGTTCTGAAGCCTTCAATAACAGCAGATAAGTGGGTGGGAGTTTGACATTGATGTGGACATTGATTTCGAGCACAGTGCAGGAAGTGTTGTCATAGGGACGTCTGAACCAAAGGTAGCCTCTAATTTAATAATAAACTATTAAATCTAATATCTATCTATCTAGAAAAAGAAGGCACACCGGCACTATGCATAAGCTTAGGTCATGTAAAAAAACACTGAAAAACATCTAGATTTTACTACTCAAAAATGATGTATTTACAAAAATGTAGGTTCTTAGTGCATAAATTGACTAATTCATGCATGCCCATCAACCACGGCAAGGTGACCTGACTGATGGGTCCCTGATCTACTGTACATGCCACTCTCGGGCCATCCAACCTATAGTTAAATGAACAAACCTGTCTCTCTCGGGTTTTGAACCAACAATTTATGCGCTAAGAACCTTCATTTTTGTAAGTACATCATTTTTGAGGAGTAAAATCTAGATTCAATGTTTTTTATGTTTTTCAGTGTTTTCACTTTGCACATGTTCACACTTAGACAGAAAAAAATGACAGCACCTCCTATCTATCTATCTCATATCTATCTATCTATCTATCTATCTATCTATCTATCTATCTATCTATCTCATATCTATCTATCTACTTTTTGTACTTTTCGTATTGAAGAAAAAATAATGGCCGGACCCAACATAAATTTGAAAAACAGGTGTAACTAGACATGCACCATAGTATTTATTTTGTTTGGTCTGTCAGATTTGTGTTTCGCGGGTCATCACCCAATTTGTTAAGAAATCAGTGAGCGCAGTACGTGACTGTGTGCGAGATCATTGACATATCAGACAGCAAATACAGTCTAGGAGCCCTATCTCTAGAAAGAGCTGATTGAGGCAATAAGGGAACAGTTGTGAGATTCTTGGAGTCAGTATAATTCTCGGGTTTGGAGCCCATTACCTGCAGAAAATTATTATAACACATGCTGTCTGAGCTCTAACTAAACCATAAGCCTTTGCTCTTTGAAGCACAACCCCTTTAATAATAATACTGCAATTAAAATGTTATAAAACAATAGACAATTACCACCAGACTATAACCAAATATTTAAGCTGCCAGGAAGAGACCTATCACAAGCGGTGGGCAGGGAGGCTGAGCTGCAAGTAGGATGCATTGATATGCTGCAGTGTGAATCTGCATCACATAGGATACAAAGGGACTTTGAGGTGTTAACATTATCCTTTTGTGCTATATGGTAAAATGGTAAGAGGCCAGGAGAGGGGACATTATTATTACAGGCAGGGATCTGGATGGGGATATTATTACAGGAAGAGGTCAGGAGGGGGTATAATTTCAGTATGGGGCCCAGGATTTGGGAAATATTACTAAAAAATGGGGGCCCAGGATGGGGGAAATTTTAACAGAATGAGGGCTCAGGACAGGGGACATTATTACAGAATGGGGTCTCAGGATAAGGGGCATTATTACAGGATGGAAGCCAACACGGGGGACATTATTACAGGAAGGGGACTAGGACAGGTCAGGTGACATTGGAACAAGAAGGGGCCCAAAACAAGGGATATTATTACAGGAACAGACACAGGACAGGAGACATTAATTAATGCAGGATGGGGGCCAGGACGGGGGACACCATTACAGGAAGAGACTAGAATGGGGAACATTATTACAGGTTAGGGGCCAGGACAGAAGACACTATTACAAGATGGAACACAGGACAGATGATCATTTTGAAGGTTGGGGGACATTATTACAGGTAGAGGCCCAAAACAGGGGACATTATTACAGGAATGGACCCAGGACAAGGGACATTATTACAGGAAGGGACCCAGGACAGTGGACATTATTACAGGAAGAGACCAGCATGGGGGATATTATTACAGGAAGGAGACCAGGACAGGGGACATTACACAGGAAGGGACCCAGGACAGGGGACATTATTACAGGAAGGGACCAGCATGGGTGACTTTATTACAGGAAAGGACCAGCATGGGGGACATTATTACAGGTTGGGGCCAGGACAGGAGACATTATTACAGGGCCCGTGTATCTGACCAACATGCTGGTGGGGGAACAAATTTTGCTCCCGGGGCCCATAGGCTCAAGTTATGCCACTGTTCAGTACGTTGCATGGTTAAGTGAAGTGAATGGTGTCATTCAAAACTACAGTTCATCTTGCAAAAATAAAAAACAAGCACTTGAAAGGCTGTTGATGAATAATAAAGAAGTTATGGCTCTTGGTAGGTTGGAGGTCATCACCTCTTCATGTTATGGTCATGATCCTCTCACTTCAGGATTTCCGGGCAGTATACACGTATCTGGCTACACTTGGCTTCTTGAGTGTGGAGTCTGGGAGCAGCAGCGCCCTGTTACCCAGCTGCACTAAATACTTCCAAGGAAATCGATCCGGGAGTTGATTTAGCCGTGATTAAGAGGGTGAAGAAGTCATTCTAAATATAGTGGAAGGAAATAATATACTGACTGCAGAGGAGCAAGCGTTCCAGATATTAGATTATGATAAATCCACACCCTGCGCATAATCTACAGCAAAAAATATATATATGGTGGCTACTCCATGATGGTCTGGGCCACCAACCAAATATATACAAGGTGACAAGGGATCTATGGGGATCATAGATACAAGGTGACAAGGAATATATGGGCATCAGCGATACAAGGTGACAAGGAATATATGGGGATTAGAGATACAAGGTGACAAGGGATCTATGGGGATCAGCTATACAAGGTGACAAGGGATCTATGGGGAGTACAGATACAAGGTGACAAAGAATCTATGGGGATTAGAGATATAAGGGATCTATGGGGATCATAGATACAAGGTGACAAGGAATATATGGGCATCAGAGATACAAGGTGACAAGGGATCTATGGGGATTAGAGATACAAGGTGACAAGGGATCTATGGGGATCAGCGATACAAGGTGACAAGGGTTTTATGGGGATCAGAGATACAAGGTGACAAGGGATCTATGGGGATCAGAGATACAAGGTGACAAGGGATCTATGGGGATTAGAGATACAAGGTGACAAGGGATCTATGGGGATCAGCGATACAAGGTGACAAGGGTTCTATGGGGATCAGAGATACAAGGTGACAAGGGATCTATGGGGATCAGAGATACAAGGTGACAAGGGATCTATGGGGATCAGCGATACAAGGTGACAAGGGATCTATGGAGATCAGCGATACAAGGTGACAAGGGATCTATGGTGATCAGAGATACAAGGTGACAACGGATCTATGGGGATCAGCGATACAAGGTGACAAGGGATCTATGGGGATTAGAGATACAAGGTGACAAGGGATCTATTGGGATCAGCGATACAAGGTAACAAGGGATCTATGGGGATCAGAGATACAAGGTAACAAGGGATCTATGGGGATCAGCGATACAAGGTGACAAGGGATCTATGGGGATCAGCGATACAAGGTGACAAGGGATCTATGGTGATCAGAGATACAAGGTGACAACGGATCTATGGGGATCAGAGATACAAGGTAACAAGGGATCTATGGGGATCAGCGATACAAGGTGACAAGGGATCTATGGGGATCAGCGATACAAGGTGACAAGGGATCTATGGTGATCAGAGATACAAGGTGACAACGGATCTATGGGGATCAGCGACACAAGGTGACAAGGGATCTATGGGATCAGTGATACAGGTGACAAGGGATCTATGGGGATCAGCTATACAAGGTGACAAGGGATCTATGGGGATTAGAGATACAAGGTGACAAGGGATCTATGGGGATCAGCGATACAAGGTGACAAGGGATCTATGGGGATCAGCGATACAAGGTGACAAGGGATCTATGGTGATCAGAGATACAAGGTGACAACGGATCTATGGGGATCAGAGATACAAGGTAACAAGGGATCTATGGGGATCAGCGATACAAGGTGACAAGGGATCTATGGGGATCAGCGATACAAGGTGACAAGGGATCTATGGTGATCAGAGATACAAGGTGACAACGGATCTATGGGGATCAGCGACACAAGGTGACAAGGGATCTATGGGATCAGTGATACAGGTGACAAGGGATCTATGGGGATCAGCTATACAAGGTGACAAGGGATCTATGGGGATTAGAGATACAAGGTAACAAGGGATCTATGGGGATCAGCGATACAAGGTAACAAGGGATCTATGGGGATCAGAGATACAAGGTGACAAGGGATCTATGGGGATCAGTAACACAAGGTGACAAGGAATTTATGGGGATTAGAGATACAAGGTGACAAGGGATCTATGGGGATCAGCGATACAAGGTCACAAGGGATCTATGGGGAGTAGAGATAAAAGATGACAAGGGATCTATGGAGATCATAGATACAAGGTGACAAGGGATCTATGGGGATCAGCGATACAAGTTGACAAGGCATCTATGGGGAGTATAGATAAAAGATGACAAGGGATCTATGGAGATCATAGATACAAGGTGACAAGGGATCTATGGGGATCAGCAACACAAGGTGACAAGGAATCTATGGGGATTAGAGATACAAGGTGACAAGGGATCTATGGGATCAGTGATACAAGTGACAAGGGATCTATGGGGATCAACGATACAAGGTGACAAGGGATCTATGGGGATCAGAGATACAAGGACACAAGGGATCTGCAAGGTACAGAGACAAGGTGATAAGAGATCTACTGACAGCAGAGAACCAAGGAGTCTATGGGGAGCAGAAACAGAAGGTGATCATGTGTCTATGGGAGCAACCAAACAGGGTGACTAGTGATCTATGGGGGACAGAGAAACAAGGGATCAATGGGAAGCAAAGACACAAAGTGACAAGGCATCTATAGGGGGCAGAGCCAAAATGACAATAGATTTACAAGGAGCAGAGACAATGTATCTATGGGAGCAGAGACTCAGGGTGACAAGGATCCATAACCGTACCGACTTATCCAACAGTGGAAAGAGAGGCCTAAAATATCAATCGTAGCATTGATACTCTCCCCCCCCCCATAACCTTATAATTTTTTTTGGAGGGAGGGGCGATGTCACAACTTTTATGACATCTATAGCATATCTACACATCTGATAGGACAGGTTATGGGACCTCGCCTTTCTTTTGGAGAAGATTGGTTCCTTAACCCCCATCTTGCAAGGCGAGGACTCCAGAGGGCATCACATCTATTCGGGGGCTGTGACCCCCACTGATCACTAAAGCAATGGCAGAAAGTTCAGTGAGACTGAAGATGAACTCCACAGACTTTCCGATGAGTCGGAGGAAGAGCAGAACTTACATTTCAGAAGAGCAGTTCCCCTTTTGCCGTGCCCCATACAATAGCAGCTGATTCTGTAGAGCAGTGTTCCCCAAGTTTGGTCCTCAAGAGCCACCAACAGGTCATGTTTTCAGGATTTCCTTAGTATTGCACAGGTCATTGAATGCTTGCCTGTCCAGATGATGCAATTATCACCTGTGCAATACTAAGGAAATCCTGAAAACATGACCTGTTGGTGGCTCTTGAGGACCAAACTTGGGGAACACTGCTCTAGAGCTTTCCAGAAGATGTTAGTAAGTAATAGAGGTAAGAAGCTGGAGCTGTCAGCGGTCGGGGTTCCCTCTCCCCGGTCAGTGTCACATAAGGTTACACCAACCTGACTGAGTAAATAATAATCCAATGCATACATTCTGCTGTGCTAAGAGGCTCTGCCATCTGCTTTACATTAGAAATTCAATGTTTTTCTCATGTGTGGCTCATCGGCACAGTCTTCGGACAGTGGACTATTCTCTGCAGACAGAACAAATGAATTAGTCTAACAAAATCTATACAAATTATATGCAAAATGCAGCAAATTAATAAAGAGGGAAAAAATGATGCATGTGGAGGAGATGAGCGCTATGCTAAAAAAAGCAGAAGCGCCAAGTGTACCCATGGTGAACACTGGCTGCTGTTGTTTGAAGTATGCAGGATTCTGTAAGGTGGGGTTTAATGGGTATAGATAGGACAGGGCTGTGAAGTCGGAGTCCATTTTGGTGGAGTCGGAGTTGGAGGCGGTGTAAAATAGACCGATTCCGACTCCTAAAATATATTAATACATTGGGTACAGTAGTATAATGCAGGATGTGATATAAATGTTTTCATAAGAATTTGGGAATGTTATGAAAGGCCTACAAATGTCTGCTCTGTCCATGATCTGGGGATCTCGGCTTTTACTTGAGATGAATCTGTGCTGCACTTTATGTACCGTACATGCTCAGTAGTGACCAGTGCTACGGAGTCGGAGTCGTGGAGTCAGGGAAATTGAGGAGTCGGAGCTTACCCACTCACAGCTGTGGATAGACATATGCAAGCCTCTGCTCTCTTTCAAAAGTGACTAAATAATGACAATATACAGTGAACATAAGTAATGCTATCATCCCGCACACATAACTGATGCCACCATACAGTACACATAAATAATCACTACATTCGTTACACAAAAATAATGTCACCATACTGTATTCATAAACAATAATAATACAATACACAAATAGTTCTGCTATACAGTACAAATAAATATTGCTACCATATATTACAGACAAATAATGCTACCATACAGTACACAAATAATATCACTATACCGTATACATACTATGAATAATGGTACCATACAGTACAAAAATAATGCCACTAAGCTGTACTCATAAATAATGCTACCATGTATTACACAAATAAAGTTCCACTCTGCAGTATACATACTGTATGTAATGCCACCATGTTTTTAAACATAATGCTACCATTCAACGCACATAAAGAGTTCCACTATAAAGTATACATAAATAAAGCTAACATACAGTACACATACTGTAAATTATTCTACCATACTGTGCTCAGAAATAATGCTATCATACAGAACACATACAGTTAGGTCCAGAAATATTTGGACAGTGACACGGATTCTTTCAATGATGAAAGTAATCTTATTACAAGGAGATTGAAGGCAAGTGGTTATAATAATAATGATATCAGTAAATCTTTTTTTTTTAAAAAGAAGAAGTTACAGGCCTGTGAAAGCCAGAAATCTTGCATGTTTTTAGGTGACCAAATACTTACCGTATTTTCCACCATAATTTGCAAAATAAATCTTGCCAAATCAGACAAGGGGATTTTCTGGATTTGTTTTCTCAATTTTAACTCTGATAGTTGTGGTCTACCTATGATGTCAATTACAGGCCTCTCTCATCTTTTTAAGTGGGAGAACTTGCACAATTGATGGCTGACTAAATACATTTTTTCGCCACTGTATATGTACAGCTGCATCTCACAAAATTAGAATATCATCAAAAAGTTAATTTATTTCAGTTCTTCAATACAAAAAGTGAAACTCACATATAATAAAGAGTCATTACAGACAGAGTGATCTATTTCAAGTGTTTATTTCTGTTAATGTCGATGATTATGGCTTACAGCCAATGGAAACCCAAAAGTCATTATCTCAGTAAATTAGAATAATTTATAACTCCAGCTTGAAAAAATTATTTTTAAATCTGAAATGTTGGCCTACTGAAATGTATGTTCTGTAAATGCACTCAATACTTGGTCGGGGCTCCTTTTGCATCAATTACTGCATCAATGCGGCGTGGCATGGAGGAGATCACCCTGTGGCATTCCTGAGGAGTTATGGAAGCCCAGGTTGCTTTGATAGCAGCCTTCAGCTGGTCTGCATTGTTGAGTCTGATGTCTCTCATCTTCTTCTTGACAATATCCCATAGATTTGCTATGGGTTTAAGATCAGACGAGTTTGCTGGCCAATCAAGCACAGAGATACTGTCGTTTTTACACCAGGTATTGGTACTTTTGGCAGTGTGGACAGGTGCCAAGTCCTGCTGGAGATGAAATTTCCATCTCCAAAAAGCTTGTCGGCAGACGGAAGCATGAAGGGCTCTAAAATCTCCTGGTAGACGGCTGCGCTGACTTTGGTCTTGATAAAACACAGTGGACCTACACCAGTAGATGACATTGCTCCCCAAACCATCACTGATTGTGGAAACTTCACACTAGACCTCCAGCAGCTTGGATTGTGACCTCTCCACTCTTCCTCCAGACTCTGGGACCTTCATTTCCAAGGTCTAGTGTGAAGTATCTACAGTCAGTCATGGTTTGTGGAGCCATCTCATCTCCTGGTATAGGAACACTGTGTTTTACCAGACCAGCTGTTCAGTTCTGTGTGAGCTGGAACAAACAGGCTACCAGCTTTTTCTTCTGGCTCAGAAGGAATGTGACCACTGCAGCCAATCAGTTGCCGTTGATTGGCTGCAGCCATCAAATTCATACAACTGCAATCAGGCAGATCAAAAGAGCATCAAACATAGAAATAAATTAAAAAAGTAAAGTGAATAAACTTGTGTCATAACGTTAAACTCCCCTATGCAATCTATAGCTCTTCCAGGGCCTTAAAATCAATGGTTTAGTAATAGGGAGTGCTGACTTAGCAAATGCCCTCATGCCCAGAGGTGTCCCAAAGGGCTTACTGCCTAATATAAAAACTCCAGTACTGTAAACGCCTACTTTTGTGTGTAGGTTTAATAAGCCCACCACTTTAGAAAACTGGTTGTCGGGACCAGTTTCTAGGTAGAAGACCCTGTTATTGATTGCTTATTGGGGTCCAACCGATTCAAGTAACAACTCTGCATGCAACTATCATGCTATATTTATAAAACTATAGATGGTAAATTGCCCATTGGGCTCCAGTAGGAACCAGGATCTGCATTAGATACTTCTTTCTTTCTAGGTGACCTCAACTACATGGGCCTACGGGTATGGGAGCGGAGTTGCCATCAATGCCTCTGCTCAGATTGGTCATTGTAATTTTAGTTATATTTCATTTTCCGATATTAAAGTCTTCTCTGTGATCCTCGGAAGGCAGCATGCAGTAATATCAGGAGCCGTATGTGATGAAGACACAGAAATGATTTATTATATTGTCTTGTAGACCGGCTTTTCTTCCCACTCGCAGTCGCCCACTCATACAAGAGAGAATAAATACCGCACGGTGATGCAATGCCAGGGGCCTACACGCTTCTACCCTTCTTGTGCATCAGTTAACACATCCTGAGTCATCTGGAAATATCATATACAACAGATTTTCGTTTCATCTGACCAAAAAAAAAAACAAAAACACATTTTTTTACATTGTTATATAGGTTGAAAAAAAGAGCCAGGTCCATCAAGGTCAACCTTTCTCCACCAATTATACATTTTGTCAGCAGCAGACCACTGTACATGGGATGTCCGGAAGGGGATACGCAACTACACCATCCATCAATGAGGTCAAGGTGGTGGGATCTAGAGGTGGCAAACGCACCCTTAACCTGCTGCCCATAGCCGTCCAAATGCCCCTATACAGTGGCTTGTAAAAGTATTCACCCCTTTTTACCTATTTTGGCACATTACAGCCTGTGTTTAAATCTTTTTGTAATCCGATTTGTGTGTGATGCCTCAGCACTAAATAGTCTAATTTGATGAAGTGAGAAACATATAGGCATACATTTAATTTTTGGGATCCAACAACTAAAAATTGTCATGTGCATATGTATTCACCCCCTTTGCTATGGTGCAAGCAATTACCTTCATAAGTCCCATGCTTAGTGACAGGACGTCCCCCTGTGTGTAATTTAATTGTCACGTTTGTTAGTATATACCCTTTACCTTTTCTGAAAGGCAACAGAGGTTGCATCATCATTAAGCAAGATGCACCACTAACCAAACACCATGAAGACTAAGGAGATCAGAGTTGGATTATAATAAAAAAAATCCCAACCCCTATTATCCCCCAACAAACATGGTACCACAACAAACCTGCCAAGAGAGGGCCGCTCACCAAAACTCTCAGCCCTGGAAAGGTGGGAATTAATCAGAGAGGCGGCACAGAGACCAAAGATAACCCTGCAGAGTTACCAATCAGAGACTTGAATATCTGTCCATATGACCACTATAAGCCGTACACTCCATAGAGGTGACCTTTATGGAACAGTGGGCAGAAAAGCCTTCACACAAAAATTGTAAGACTCGTTTTCAGTAAGAGACTCCCGAAATGTATGGCGGAAGATGCTGTGGTCAGAGGTGAAGAAAAATTGAACTTTTTTGTGCACCAAGGTAAACGCAATGTCTGGCACCATACCAACACAGCTTGTCACCCCAAGAACAACATCCCCACAGTGAAACATGGTGGTGGTAGAATCATGCTGTGGGGATGTTTTGCCACATCAGGGACAGGAAAAATGGTCTGAGTCGATGAGAAGATGGATGGTGCGAAATACAGGGATATTCTTGAGCAAAAATCTGTTTCAGTCTGTCTGTGATGTGAGACTGGGACGGAGGTTCACCTTCCAATAAGAAAAGGACCCAAAGCATACTGCTAAAGCAACATTTGAGCGGTTTAAGGGGAAACGTGTAAATGTTTTGAGTGGCCTAGTCAAAGCCCAGACTGTAATCCAATTAAGAATCTGTAGTCAGGTTTGAAGATTGCTGATCACCAGGGGAAACCATCTAACTTGAAGGAGCTAGAGCAGTTTTGTCTTGAGGAACGGGCAAAAAGCCCAGTGGCCAAGTGTGTAAAGCTCATAGAGAATTATCCAAAATAAGTTGCAGCTGTAATTGCCTCAAAGGAGGCTCTACAAAGTACTGACTTTAAGGAGGTGAATAGTTATGCACACTGACATTTTCTTTTGTCCTATCTGTTTGCTTCACAATAAAAAGAAAACCAAAATGTTCACAGTTGTAGGCATGTTCTTTACATGAACTGATGCAAACCCTCAAAAAAAAAACAACACTGAAATTCCAGAATCTGAGGTTACAAAACACAAGAAATACCAAAGGGGTGAATACTTTGGCAAGCCACTGTACAATACTAGACAGTAGTATTACATATGGAGTCTTTACATTTGGAACAGGTCTATGTTTCTCTCACATAATTACAAGTGAGAGGATAGACGGATAGGCAGAGAACTGTGGGAAAGCAAATTGCAGCACCTGTGCAGTGGGCATAATTTAATATTGTTGGTGCCTATGCATCAGCTGCTGCACTCTGCATAGGCAGTGACCAAGATGACATTGCTCTTTTGGTTACATTGAGAGATTTGTCATGTGACCGGAAATTCTGGGTGCCGCCCCGAGAAGAAGTGTCTCAGCGTAGTAGAGTCCTGGATCATGTGAAATTTCACGGAGAGGAGCAAAATTTTGACTCCCCAAAGAATTTGGTGCCTGGAACATCTGCCCCTGTTCACCCCTCACTACACTACTGTACTCACTACTGCATAGGTAGGCGAGGGGCCAGTTTCAGATTTTAAATTGGTGGAAAAAATTGGTGGTCTACTTGTGACAACCCCTTATCAATCATGGATTTTACAACATACAATAAATTGTAAATTTGTAAATTTTTTAAATTAAAAAAAAAAAAATCAAACATACCAAGAAAATTAGTGTAAAAGGGAAATAATTAGGTTAAGGTATGAAGCAATGTAATGTGATACATAGAGTGATTACAACCCATAGCAAAGCTTTCTTATTGGGGTATGCCCATTTTAGGATAGCCCCTTGATTCGTTAAGGCAGTGAGCTCAACATTGGACTTTTCACTACATTCAGCTGCCAGTGCATGATGGTATTTGTAGTCTCGCAACAGCTTGAGAACCAGCCTGAGGCTGCTTTATAAAAGACCTTTAACCAGGTGAAAAGAGTCCTTTTTTAAAATCTTATTTTATTCCCGCCGCTTCGCTGAGTATTTCGCTTTTTGTTTCTTAAATAACCGCCATACGGTTCCAGAAATATGGGACTTTTTATTTAGTGCTAATTTCTCTGGTCTTTACCAAAGGGGCAGTACTCAAAGATTAATTATGCACAACAGCCTAAATACACGCCCCAGAGGATCCTGGAAGTCACATCTCCTTGATAAAGGCCAGCAAAATTAGGATAACCTTGTATACAGCTTGATTCATACGTCCTTTGCAAAGAACAACCTGCCCAATTCCTGTCTTGCTGAAGCATCCCCAGATCATCACCAATCCTCCACCAAATTTCACAGTGGGTGCAAGACACTGTGGCTTGTGCGCCTCTCCAGGTCTCCGTCTAATCATTAGACGACCAGCCAGGTGATGATCTGGGGATGCTTCAGCAAGGCTGGAATTGGGCAGGTTAATCTTTGCGAAGGACGTATGAATCAAGCCGCATACAAGGTTATCCTGGAAAAACAGTTGATTCCTTCTGTTCAGGCAATGTTCCCCAACTGTGAGGACTGTTTTTTTCCAGAAGGACAATGCTCCATGCCACAAAGCTAAGTCAATCAAGGTGTGGATGAAGGACCAACATATCAAATCCCTGTCATGGGCAGCCCAATCTCCAGACCCGAACCCCAATGAAAACCACTGGAACGTAATCAAGAGGATGATGGATAGTCATAAGCCATCAAACAAAGAAGAACTGCTTACATTTTTGCGCCAGAAGCAGTGTGAAAGACTGGTGGAAAGCTGCCAAGACGCATGAAAGCTGTGATTAAACATCATGGTTATTCCACAAAATATTGATTTCTGAACTCTTCCTGAGTTAAAACATTAGTATTGTTGTTTCTAAATGATTATGAACTTGTTTTTTTTTTTGCATTATTTGAGGTCTGCAAGCAATTGTGACGCCCAAGAGACCGGGGTACCCAGCACCGGACCAATGGGGTCTGTCTCTTGAGGGGGGTGTCACGGGTGGCTTGACCCGGTGCTGTGGCCTCAGGCAATGCACAGTGTAAAGGGTATCGTGAGGGAACAGGCACTTACTTGATCAGCAGCAGGTTCTCCCAGCGGTGACGATCCCGATCCTGGATAGATGGCTATTGTCCAAATGAAAGACTGAGGCACTGAAACGTTTAACCAGTTTACTTTAACATAAAAGGATTTACAACCAGTCCTGTCACCGGAGTCTGTATGGGAACTCTGAGTTACTTTGACCCTGCCGGGGTCTTCGCCTCTTATTGTACGCAATATCTGTGTGGCCCTGCTGCTGTATGTGAACTGGCTGCCGGCCCAATCTGTCCCCTCCGGGTCCTGGTTCGACGGGCAACCCGAGTCCTTTTATCGGCTTACCCCCTCCAGGAGTACCGCTGAACTCTGTGTCTGTTGCTGCGTCCGACCCTAGTGAAGCTGATATCACCTCACGTTTTTCCGGTTGCTGTATTATATGTAATGAATACAGCCACGGATCCGGTATCCGTCTTTGCGCCTGTTCTGGGTAGTGATTAATGCTACCCGGTTCTCACAATGTCCTTTTTCTCTATCCCTCTTCTCCTCAGGCCGGTGATTTAGGCCTGGTAACAGTCACAGGGCTGTTAGAGATTCAACTGTATGACCTCTCACTTTCAGCTCCTTAGCCCAACTGCCAGTTCTTCTCTCAGACCAGAATGGATCAAGGGGAGTCTCTGGAGCTCCCCCTTCTGGCCGGAGGTGGTAGTGCAGTCTTGCTATTTTAGTATTTGTATTTACTGTCAGTAACTATTTTTGTGGCAAATACCCCTAGGGGTGCCACATTCCCCCTTAGTTAAGAACAGTACTCCGGGACTGTGGGACAATAACATTTTGAAATAACAATTAATATGTACAGAGTCTTAAAAATGAAAAGTTACAAAAACCACTCGAGGAAACAAAAATATAGTTCTGTACAAAGTCACTTCAAATAGCGTCCATTAATACAGTTCTATCCTTGAAGGTATTAGGAAAGGCACTGTACTTAGTGTCCAGGAATTTAATTCCATTTTTCCAACGGAGTTATCAATATAAAGTCTAAAGAAAATTCAAAAAGAGCGAGGAGCAAAGTTCAAAAAGCAGTCTTTCCGGAGCTTTGATTTAGTGCCTCCGGGCTGATAAAAAGTTCAAGAATATGCAAGAAGTTCATACAGACAAGTCTCTGTAGGCACTGGGCTTAAACGTTGCAGACTGATAGCAATGACTATACTACATTTTCTGTTTAACTATATACGGCATAACATATATACAATTCACATTATGAGCTTTATAGTTGGTAATCTGCATACCTGGCCGGTAATTGACCCTGGGTACTACGCTGTGATCTACGTAATAGCGGTGTCTCTTCATGTGGTGTACTACTGTCTACTGCGGATGTAGTATCTGCCCGCTCTGCTAAAGATAATTCCACGACTATGGAGTTGGCAAGTCCACCGTGAATGGGATTACTCTGACCAGGAATCTGTTCTTCCTGGCCTGGAACCTCCTGTAGTACGGGGTCAGCCTCTTCCTGTCTTGGGACTTCTGGTATTGGGTTTGGTGTTGGGTAAAAGGCCACCATGGGAACCACTACTGCACCATGGTATGTTAGTAGGGTTTTGGGAAAGTCTCCTATACAGGTGTGATACACTTCCTCTTCTTTTTCCTTTACTGGTTGAACCTGTATGGGTTGAATAACTTCTGGTTCTGGCTGGACAACGTCTGGCTCTTTCAATGCTTCCGGACATAATTTAAGATTGTCTCTTGACACTAGTACAGATGTTAAGCCTCCGTTTTTGCTAATGAGACACATTTTAGGATTATCCACTCTTGTTGGTAAAACTGTGTAGGGTACGGCTTCCCACTGATTGTCCAGTTTATTGGTTCGACGATTTCTCTTGAGCACTTGGTCACCTGGTCTTAATGGGGTCGCTAGAGCATTCTGGTTGAAAGTTCGCTCTTGTCTTTCTCTAGTTTGCTGAAGGCTTCTTTCCACACTCTCTTGCACTTGGCGATACTGCTTTTGCCGTATGATATCCCAATTGGAGTCTTGGACTTCTGCGTCTGGTTTCAGAATTCCCATTTCTAGATCGATTGGTAATTGGCCGGGTCTTGCACGCATAAGGTAAGCTGGGGTGCAATTGGTGGAACTCACCGGGACATGATTATACAGATCCACCAAGTCAGGCAATTTCTCTGGCCATTGATTCCTTTCTGCCTCAGGTAAAGTCTTTAGTAGTTCTATTACAATATGGTTCATCTTCTCGCATAAGCCGTTTGTTTGTGGATGATAGGCCGTCGTCCGGATCTTTTTGCAACCATACATATTACAGAATTCTCTGAAGATCTCTGATTCAAAGGCTGTACCTTGGTCGGTGAGAACCTGTTCCGGATATCCATGGGGTCTACAAAAGTACGTTTGGAACGCTTTGGCTGCTGTTTTTGCTGTCAGATCTTTTACGGGTACTACTACCAAGAAGCGTGAATAATGGTCCACGATGGTCAAGGCATAGACATAGCCAGACCGGCTTGGTGTCAACTTCACGTGGTCCATGGCTACAAGTTCAAGTGGTTGTTTGGTGATTATGGGCTGCAGTGGTGCTCTTTGGTTCTTTTGATCGTTTCTTCTGAGGTTGCACGGGCCACAATTTCTGCACCACTGTTCGATTGATTTTCTCATCCCGACCCAATAAAATCTTTCTCTTAGAAGTACTTCTAACTTTTTCCAACCGAAGTGACCAGCACCATTATGGTAAGCTTCGAGGACCATCTTGACATCTTGTTTAGGCACGATAATCTGCCAAACCAATTCATGTGTTTTCGGATTGGTGTACCTTCTACAGAGCTTCCCTTGATACAGGAACATTTTGCCTCTCTCTTTCCAGAGTTGATGCGTCTCTTCTGGGGCATCCTCATCGGGATATGCACTTTGCTCAGTTAACAGTTCCTTCACCAACTTCACAGCCGGATTGCTGTCTTGGGTGTCAGCCCATCTATGGTGTGCTAACGGATTTAAATTCACCTCTTGTTGTTTCTGATAGGTACTTGACTGATGATGTTTTGCCTTGGGATGATGGAAGGCTGGTAGTTCAATTTCTTCAAGCTCCCCCATTTCTTCTTCTACATCTCTCAAGTGTGGCATCCGGGATAGGGCATCGGCATTTCCATTCTTGCGACCTGCTCGATACTTGATCTTGAAGTTGTAATTAGATAACCGGGCTATCCATCGCTGTTCTAACGCACCTAATTTGGCTGTGTCCAGGTGGGTCAACGGATTATTGTCAGTATAGACAATAAATTCTGCAGCGGCCAGATAGTGTTTGAAACGTTCAGTCACAGCCCAAACTACTGCCAGTAGTTCCAATTTGAAGGAGCTGTAATTTTCTGAATTTCTTTCAGTAGGCCGGAGCTTTCTACTTGCAAAGGCGATGACTTTCTCCCGACCTTCTTGCTTTTGTGACAGCACCGCTCCTAGTCCCACATTACTGGCATCGGTGTAGAGGATGAAAGGTTGATGGTAATCTGGGTATGCCAGAACCTCTTCTCCGGTTAGTGCCTTCTTTAGTTGTTCAAAGGAGTCTTCCCTTTCGTCGTTCCACTGAAAAGGAGGGTTTCGGTTTGAAGGTTTCTTCGTCTGCCCTACCAAGGTGTCTTGCAAGGGTGCTGCCAACTTGGTAAATCCTTTTATAAATCTGCGATAGTAACCCACCAATCCCAGGAATTGTCTCACTTCTTTTGCGCTGGTAGGTCTTGGCCAATCCCTTATGGCGCTTATTTTCTCGGGATCTGGTGCTACTCCCTCCGAACTCATGATGTGTCCCAGGTACTGTACCTTTGGCTTGAGAAGGTGACATTTGGATGGCTTGACTTTCATGCCATACCTGGATAAGGCTTCGAACACTTCT
Organism: Ranitomeya imitator; assembly: GCF_032444005.1. Lineage (NCBI taxonomy): Eukaryota > Metazoa > Chordata > Amphibia > Anura > Dendrobatidae > Ranitomeya > Ranitomeya imitator. Next base: position 788,190,574 of record NC_091284.1, on the reverse strand, counting down.
GCCAGGTCTATTAAGTGTTGTTCGTAAGTCTTTGAGTAGACGATCACATCATCTAGGTACAGGAGGACGGTCTCGAAGTTCTTGTGTCCGAGGCAGCATTCCATCAGCCGCTGGAAGGTACCGGATGCGTTGCAGAGTCCGAACGGCATGCGATTAAATTCACATAGACCCATTGGTGTGGTGAATGCCGTCTTTTCCTTATCTCGCTCAGCCACAGGGACTTGCCAATACCCGCTTGTTAAGTCTAAGGTGGAAAAATAATTAGCAGATTTCAAAGCAGTTAAGGACTCTTCTATCCTAGGCAAGGGGTAGGCGTCTTTATGGGTGATGTTATTAATCTTCCGGTAGTCTACGCACATTCTCATGGTTCCGTCCTTTTTTTTGACAATCACTAGAGGGGCCGCCCAGGGGCTACAGCTGTCTCTTATTACCCCGGCCTGTTTCATCTCCCTCAGCATATCTTTTGCACATTGATAGTGAGCGGGCGGTATGGGTCTATATCTTTCTTTTATTGGGGGATGGTCACTGGTGGGGATTGTGTGTTCTACCCCTTCTATCCGTCCGAAGTCCAATGGGTGTTTACTGAAGACTTGTTCATATTCCGTCACTAGCCTATACACCCCTTGTTTTTGATGGGTAGGTGTTGAATTTATGCCCACGTGTAGCTGTTGGCACCAATCCTCCATTTCTCCATCTGAGCCATTGCCTTCCACCTGACAGGTTGGTTCTAAGGGCTCAATGGTTGTGATGGCATTGTTGTCAACAGTATATAGCTTTGCCATTGTAGCATACCTTGGCAAAGTGACCTCTTCCTCTCCACAGTTCAAAAGTCGTACCGGCACTCGTCCCCGGTGTACCTCGACTATCCCTCGTGCTGTGAGTATAGTGGGCCTGCTGTCGGTGTACACTGGTTCTATTAAGGCTTGATAATCTCGTCCCTTAGTACCAATGGCTGCTCTACACCATACCAGCATTTCTGTTTTTGGTGGGATTACAATAGATGTTGGATCACTTACCCTCACACTGCCGATTTCTCCACCTGCAACTTCTACCTGTTGCCTTAACATCAATACTTTTATTTCCCTCCGGAGAACTCTCTGCTGGCAGGATTGGGCAGTTTCAGCAATTTGCTGTAAGACAGAAATGACTTCGGAAAAGCAGTTCTCTAACACATTCATTCCTATCAATACAGTTGGTTCACAGTTCCGCCGGTCAACATCAACAACAATTATACCCTGTTTCTTCAGTTCTACTTTACCAATCTTTATGGTCATCTCCCTGAATCCTAGTTTCGGTACCAACTTACCATTACTGGCCCATATATCTAGTTCAACATCAGAGGGCCCTTTATCAATATCTGCATCAGCCCAGTACCTCTTATAAAGGATATACGGTATAGATGAAATCTGGGAACCTGTGTCCAGCAAAGCGTTGAGGGGCATTCCGTCCAGCACGATAGGGATAATGGGTCGTCCTCCGATGTACCTGTCGTGCCAGGGTGTTGGGCCTTGAAAGTTCATTCCTGCGAAGCGGCCCGCATTCCCAGGGGATTCCCGTTTAAATCACAATCTCGTGCAAAGTGGCCTGGCTGCTGGCAACGGCGGCAAATGGGCTGTCCATCCGGTTGGTAGCGGTCGCGGGGTCGTCCTCTCCATGTCGGGTATCTCCGGGGTCTCATCCATGGAACACCTTCTCTACGGTTTGACAACTCCATCTTGGGTCCTCTCATCTCCTGCATGGTTTTAGCCATTGAAGCAACAACATCAGTTAAAGAGTCAAGCTTTTGTTGAAGAGCCTCATTAGTACTGGGCCCCAGGGGCTTAGCAATGGCCCCGGACATAGCTGATGTCACTGGTACTCCATGTTGTTGAGGAGCCTCTGCCATGAGTTGCGCAGGATCCTGATCCCGAGGTGCCTCTGCCAGCTGGAGACGTATAACGCTCTCCTTTAATTGGGCAAATGTCAATTCAGGGTTCTTAAAAACAAGCATGCTCACATGCCCCCGGTGAGAAGGGGTGTAGAGTCCCTCAATAAATTGATCTCTTAGCAGTTTATCCGCTCCGGTGTTAAAAATGGGTTCAGCCAGTGTAAGTGATTTAAGGGCTTCCTGCAGGTTTAAGGCAAAGTCTCTCACGCCCTCATTAACTTTTTGTTTGCAATTAAAGAATCGTACTTTAGCTTTGCTGCTGGCAGTGGTTTCAAATGTAGCTTTTAATCCAGCAAATATGCGTTCAACAGTGCCTTTTAGATCAGCTGCCCATGCTGTGACTTCTCGCTTAGCATGGCCACTTAACTGCATCATCAGGAGACTAACACGCTGAACTTCACCCACAGGGAACATGTCAAAATGGGCCAGCATCTTTTCTCTGAAATCGTCAAGGGTATTAGGCTCACCTTCATACATTGGAAGCCATGGGCCACCCGGGGTATATGGCATCAGCACCGGCATGATGGGCGCCACTCCTTGCACCGCTGCGCTACCGGACTCTCTATCGACACTCTGTCTTTCAGCTGCATTAGCGTCGCCGGGTGCTGCGGCGTCTCCGTGCTGCGACATACTGTGCCCCCTTAGTTAATCCGGACCCTTCCGGTCCTCCGCTTCCGTCGGGATAGTGTAGATTCGTTCCGCTGTGCAGCAGGATCGATTTTCCCCTTGCTCTGATGTCAGAGCGCTCAGCTTGGTGCCGCCCACAATGACACGCCCCCTGCTGCTCCCACCCACCGCGCTCTGTAATGGCGGATTCTGAAGTTTTTCAGTTAGACTGGGGCTCAGGTGATGGCGTAGCTCAATTAACAGTCTCGTGCCTAACGGTTATGAAGTGATTACCTCAGGGGATGGCGGCCATCTTTACTCCATTATAACCAATGGGGAAAAGTCACTTTCAATAGTTTTCAATGGAGAATGGATTTTTCTTTAATAAAGTCAATTTTCAAGATTTTTCATCCAAGTTTTCACAGTTTTGGGCTCCAATCACGGCACACAATACCCGGTATACGGGCTGGCTAGATCCTGTTCGTGACGCCAATTGTGACGCCCAAGAGACCGGGGTACCCAGCACCGGACCAATGGGGTCTGTCTCTTGAGGGGGGTGTCACGGGTGGCTTGACCCGGTGCTGTGGCCTCAGGCAATGCACAGTGTAAAGGGTATCGTGAGGGAACAGGCACTTACTTGATCAGCAGCAGGTTCTCCCAGCGGTGACGATCCCGATCCTGGATAGATGGCTATTGTCCAAATGAAAGACTGAGGCACTGAAACGTTTAACCAGTTTACTTTAACAAAAAAGGATTTACAACCAGTCCTGTCACCGGAGTCTGTATGGGAACTCTGAGTTACTTTGACCCTGCCGGGATCTTCGCCTCTTATTGTACGCAATATCTGTGTGGCCCTGCTGCTGTATGTGAACTGGCTGCCGGCCCAATCTGTCCCCTCCGGGTCCTGGTTCGACGGGCAACCCGAGTGCTTTTATCGGCTTACCCCCTCCAGGAGTACCGCTGAACTCTGTGTCTGTTGCTGCGTCCGGCCCTAGTGAAGCTGATATCACCTCACGTTTTTCCGGTTGCTGTATTATATATAATGAATACAGCCACGGATCCGGTATCCGTCTTTGCGCCTGTTCTGGGTAGTGATTAATGCTACCCGGTTCTCACAATGTCCTTTTTCTCTATCCCTCTTCTCCTCAGGCCGGTGATTTAGGCCTGGTAACATTCATAGGGCTGTTAGAGATTCAACTGTATGACCTCTCACTTTCAGCTCCTTAGCCCAACTGCCATTTCTTCTCTCAGACCAGAATGGATCAAGGGGAGTCTCTGGAGCTCCCCCTTCTGGCCGGAGGTGGTAGTGCAGTCTTGCTATTTTAGTATTTGTATTTACTGTCAGTAACTATTTTTGTGGCAAATACCCCTAGGGGTGCCACACAATGCATTTTTTTTTGTTATTTTGACCATTTCTAATTTTCAGAAAATAAATACAAACTGTATTGCTTGGAACTTCAGAGACATGTTGTCAGTAGTTTATAAAATATAAGAACAACTTAATTTTACTCAAAAATATACCGTAGAAAGAGAAAAATCAGACAAACTGAACATTTTCAGTGGTCTCTTAATTTTTGGCCAGAGCTGTATATTCAATCTACCAATCAGGTGTCGCCATGTAACGCTGGGATAATGAGCTGCCATTTACTGGTGTAAGTGGTGCAACCCGCTCCTCTTCCGTCCCTTGAATGCTAAACGGACTTCCTGGATCGTGCTCGATGGACCGCATGCTGGTCACGTGATACGGCACTCTGGGAAGACGAGAAGGGATACGACAAAAGTGCATGCGCACAACCAAAAGCGGCTCCACAGTCGGTAAAAAGTCATTGAGGAGAGGAGGGAATAGTGTTTGGTGCAATATAGTGTTTGGTGGTTGGGTAAACACTCAGTGTAAATTTAATTAAGCTAATTATACATAAAATGCTAAGGGTTGCAAAATAATATTATTATGCTAATTATAATCATGAAAGTATGTGTGAAAGTGAATATTAAAGTTAAACTGATCAGGGCAAGGGAAAAAGTTACAGTGTACGTGTCACGACTTTGATGTCGGTTGTCCCAGGACCAGGGGCTCCCAAACTGTCCCTAATGTAGGGGTCGCCCTAGCTCATCCTGTTACCTGGATTACTTCTGATGGTGAAGACGTCGGGGCCACGTACCTTGCCTCAGCTCCTGAATCCGCCCTCAGTCTTACCTTTTTCTCACCCAGACAAGAGGGGAGTAGTAGTGTACCGTAACACACCAACCAGACTAACAAGGTAATACGAACAGAGGTAATGAAAAATACCAAACATACAAATATACCCACACATACAACAGAGGAATGCATCACGGAGTGGAGGATGGGGTAAAACCAATGTAGGAGAAAAAGTAGAAATATCACACACCCAAAACCTAGAAACGGCGACTGATAAATCCACCAAACTCCTTCTCCAGCAACAACCACCAACAACCTCTAACCATGCAGCATAAGCTACTCTGATAATGAGTGCCAGCCAGGGCCCAGATTATATAGGAGATATGAGTGACTAACAGTGAACAGCTGAGAGCCTTAATGCAGGAAAGTCTCCAGGAGCTCTCAACTGAGCAGATTAACCCCTGCACTGCTAAAAGAAACCTGCACCATTTAATATTAAGGTGAAGTGCTTTCAATCAGTGCAGGAGTAGGAGAAATCAGATGCTGCAGTCTTCTGGCTCCTCTCTGCCACGGTAAACCCGTAACACTACATTAATGCATTAATAAATTATCAAATTTAGTGCAGTGAAAAAAATAAAATAAAATATTATGCAGTGTTGGGCAGTGAACAAAAAAAAGAGAATTTATAGTCCAAAAAAATATGAATTAAAGTGCAAGTGCCTCATGACAAAAGCTATAAGTGTAAAATCCTGTAGTCTAAATACAATATGCAAATGAAAGTGAAATCCAATAAACATAAAAAAAAAGTGCTAAAAACAAGTGAAGGAGAAAAAATGCAAAAGTTCTACTGTGATACGCTGTATGACAATATGAATACAGTATGGAAACGAGGTGAATCTCAATGAATATGCATAAAGTGCCATAATGCAAGGGAAAGAGAAAAAATGTCAAAGTGCTAGGAAACAATTATATATGAAGATATAATTGAAATATAATATGTGAGGAATATCACTAAAATGCAAAGTGCCTAAATACAGAAAGCTGAATTCTTTACACAAAACTCTGCACCTAGGATAGATAGAGGTAACTTTATGACGGCCTTCAAAAAAAAGGGGAGAGAGAAAACTGCACAAAAGAGGGATCAATACAATTCATACCAGTTTCTAGAGAGATATCATTCCCATTTGTGAATATATGGTAATAAGGAAAAAAGGAAGAAGGAAAAAGATAACGCAGATTATGTCATCATCATATACTTAATATTGACTGATCATAGTCATTACTATCCCGACTACTAGAACAGATGCTTCACAATGATTACTCCAATTTAATTTCGGTCTGCAGAGAGGTGTAAACAGAAAAAGGTAAATTCTGAATAAATATGATTTGCGAATTTGCATTTTTCATTTTAGATTCTAGTCAATGACAAGCTGCATAGACTCCATGTCAATGTATGAAGCAAAGATTATTCAAAGATTGATGGGGGTATTCAGATGCCCTTAAGTGGCATTTTCCAGAATTGCATTATTTTTTACAAAGCACAGTAAATACATACTCATTGTTAATATACAGAAAAAGTCTCTTTCTTGTACCATAGTGTGGTTTTTTTTACATTTCTCTGACCCTCTGTGCATCTAGCTTCACCTAAGTAAATTTTCCTGCAGCACCTTGCCTCTTCTAAGTGCTGCAGACCCCTCTCCCCTAACAAGCCCCACCTCCCTGAGTGATCATCAAGCTAATCTAAGTGTAGAATTCACCTTATGCTTCTCTGCGCTCCTTCCTTCTGTACTGACCGATTTTATCTTCTGCCATCTGTGGTTTTACATAATTGTTAGCTGGTTTCCAGCATAGCTCAACTCGCCTGCATTCCTCAAAAGCGGAGTTTATATTTACTAAGCAGTGCAGAACTGAGTTGCGGTTGTTGCCTGCTGCTGACAGATCAGTGATATGAAACTGCAAATGCTATGGCCATATACATCATAAAAGCAGCACTTTCACATCACTGATCTCTCAGTAGCAGGTGACAAACACAGCTCAGCTCTGCGCTGCCTTCTAATTACAAGCTTAGTTCTAGATGCGTGCAAGAGAGTTGAGCTCTGCTAGAAACCAGCCAATCATTATATAAAAACACACTGCAACTATACTGATGTAGATGTCAGAAGATAAAATCGGACAGGTGGGGTACTGTACATGAGCAAAGGGGGCATAGTAGCTTAGAGTGTATTGTAAACATGAAATTCCCTCTATGTTAGAAATGGAGGCAGAGCAGAGCCATGCTGGCAAGAAGCAGTGGAGAGACTGCTCTGTGCGTGATCGACCAGAAGCAGCAGAACCACAGCAGGATGAATTTAATGGCAACTGGAGAGTAAATACAGCCTAATGAAGCATCATTTTAGAGATGATGTGCAAAACGTGGATTTTAGGAATAACCATTTATGGCATGTGATAGACTGGCAGGCGACCATAGACAGGCTCTGTATGTGCACACTTTTGTTTGTGACAGTGCACTCTCTTGCCAGCTTGTCACATCTAATTAGAGCCAGCGAGGGAGTGCACTGTCACTGTGCACTGAAGAATATTGGTCAGTGTCAAGTTCCTACTAAGCATATGCCTGAATTGACACCCAACACATGCTCAGTACAGCAGGGACAAGCCCGGCCCCTGAAAGAGACATCACTGATGACTCTTCATTTCAGGATGTAAGTACAGGCCGTGACAGTGACAAAAGCCTCTGCTCCCTGCTAATGTGCTGATTGAGTATTCTAGCATGCACTGGGATTCTCAAACAAAGCGTCATTAAAATTGAAATAGGTTAAAAGAAAAAATAGCAAAAAGCAAATAGATTAGAGAAGGGACAATAGGGAATTTTTAATTAAAGCATTAGAAAAACTATTATATTATTAAAATAGACATTTAGGATGGAAATCAATATTAGTTTCGGACCACTTCTTTAAGATATGGTGGGAACCAGAACACAAATTGTTCCTTGCAATCCCTTCGATTATCAGATGTTTGAATAACAAAATAAAGTATAGTGTTGAGATCTTATAATTATGGCCCAGTGACCAAGAGATAGAAAATAAGCGACCATTGCAGCTCTCCGAGGCTGACCCTTTCCCCAGATATGAATATTGTTACGAGCCGTTTCGATGAGACTCAGCGGCATATTTCCACATCTCTTCCGGTCTGCTGACCCTGGGGCCCAGTGTGATATGTAAATGGACCATTACATGGGGATAAAGGATTGCAGACCTCTGTGAAAGCTGCTATCAATGTTTCAGCAACGTCGATGCTTCAGAGAAGTGCTCTATCAGCAGGATGAGTGCCGGGCTGCCATCCATGTTTTCCTTATTTTTGAAAAAGTCATTGACCTTACATTCAATAGAAGCAAAATAGGATGAGCGAAAACCCCCGAGCGGATGATGCACAATTTTACTGAAACGTCTTTCTGTGTGCGGAGAAATGACGCGTTGTTATACCCGGCTGCTCACTGTCTACCTTCCCATATTGATTTAATACTAAAAAAAAAAATGGTTTCTAGGACCGAAAACTGTAGAGATGCCCACTACCGAAAATGGTACAACCCCCAGAACCTGGATCTCCTTCTATGGTTGGTGCAGGACGATGGAACAATGACGTACTCCCTCATTACAGAAAATAACCCAAATGGTCGTCTATGATGGCATCCAGTAGGAGATTGCAAAATCCCACGCGTTTCGGTTTATCCTCCTCCTTTGTACTGTTGACATTCCGGGGGCTTCAAGTCATTTCACTACACCGCACCATGTTACATCCACGGACTTTTCACTACTTCTTAGAATCCTCTCCCGGGCGTTTAAAATAATGATGAGCAACCAGACGTCGTTTTTTATTTTTATTTTTAATTTTTTAATTGACCATAGATCCTATACGTTCCGCTACCAAAATATTGGCCAACGGAACAGTGGAGTGTTTCTAGGAATGAGCCAATGGGACTCCAATATCACATAATGGCTTGTAGGACTCACGACAGGAAGGAGACGATGGCCTCATTCATTTCTTACATCAAAGGCAGTGTTACTGTGACAGTATGTGCACACGTTGCGTTTTTGTCACGTTTCTTCTGCTCAGTTTTTTTCATAAAACCTAAAAGATTTCCTAGTCATGAGAGGTGGTGAGTTCTGTTTCAATGGAAGTCTTCAAACAGAGGCTGGACAGACATCTGTCTGGGATGGTTTAGTGAGGAGGGGTTGGACACGATGACCCTAGAGGTCCCTTCCAACTCTAACATTCTATGATTCTAGTACCAGCAAAGGGAATGAGACTCTTGAGGTCTCATGCACACGGTGCTTATTTTTCCCTTACGGATTTGCAGAAAATTTGTGGGGGGAAAATCTGCAAAAATAAAAAAGCGTGTTAAAATCGCAACAAAAATGCAGCAAAAATGGGTGCATTTTACACTGTCAAAAGATGCAGAATTTTCTGCTGTAAATACCCTAAGACAGGTCCGATAACTGAAGTCTGATAAGCGTCATCTTGTAAAATCCTCAGGGGCTGTGTTCGTGATCAGTCCTGTACACCATTCAATGCCACCACCGAAGGGTCTTTGATCCAGGCTGGCCAAGTTGGGTCAAGGAACCCACACCCTTGGAGCTAAGTGTACGTCTCCTGGTGGGCTGGAGGAATAAAGCCCCTCCTTTCGCAGTTAACCATTATCATCCCATCTTTTCATCACTTTCTGGAATTGGGAAATACTTGATTCTAAAGTGAAAAATGGCGGAGTGAACACGACGTGTATAAAGTAGGACCAGAGATAGGACGGGATGGGCGCGAGGCGTGGTGTCACTGACACTTTTCCTTCTCTCGCTGTTATAAACAAGGGATTTTGTATTAATTGTCGCTTCCGGCCTGTTTACACGAGATGCAGATGAACTCTCTCGTTCTGAGCTTGCAGACCCTCCATGTTCAGTGTCACCCCGGATTCATTTCCTACATTCCGACACATTAGTGTCATGTCGAAATATCGGTGCAGTCGATTCTATAGTGTTCATTTTCATTAAAATTGTCGTTATAAGTATTAGGTGTGAAATCTATACATTTATCTGATGTTTTATGTAATCTTACTGCCCTTTATCACAATGGTCAATGCCCTATCCTAGAATGAATGGGGATTTATTACATCCATAAATACAGGAGAGCAAAAGACAATTTGCATACAAAGTGCCACAAAGCACCCAGATTATACAGCCAAATAGGATCCCCTTGGTAGTAAAAGGTGCAGAGTGTACTATACTTTGGCCACATAGAACCAAACCGTGCGCAGACAATGTCATATAGTAATAAAGAGGATCTCTCACCAGATCACAAGTGACCAGTTTTTGTTCTTATTTTGTTCCCGCTGCTCCCTTGACTATTCTTCTTTTTTTTTAAATCAAATCTGCCCAATAGTTCCAGAGATAAGGGTCTTTTTATTTACTCACAGGATCCTCTGGGGCGTGTCTTCAGGCTGCCCTGCATAATTACCCTGTTGGCCACGCCCCCTTGCGAAGATTCTAAAAATTAGCAGTAAATAAAAACAACAGTATCTTCTGAACCGTGTGGGGGATTTAAGAAAAAAAAAATAGCGGAATACTCAGGGGAGCAGAGAGATCAAAATAAGAGTAAGGACTGGACACTTTTATACTCTTTAAGCAGCGACATGCTAAGTCTACACAAAGTAATAGCGTGCACACATAGCGCCATACTGTGCCCACGTGCAATCAAAGAGTACAAAAAGTGAGCCACGCTGATTACAACAGAGGTGAAAAGATTAAAAAAAAGTGTGCCCTGTTGATAAATGCGGCAGATGCTGCACAAGGGAGACGTGCCGCATCATTTGTACAGTCTGGCAGTAATAAACTATTTGTCCACTAGTTTTTTATTTTTTTCAATTTTTTTTATAGTCTTAAAATTATAAATAACTTAGATCACCTCCTACAGGGCCCTGTCTCTTTTCTACACTGCTGCCCACGTCACCTGTCTATCTTTGCGCTACCTTCCGATGAGGGACGTAATATAAGCACTGCAGCCAGTTAGTGGCCACTGATTGTATGCAGCGGTATTCTATCTGAGCCGGGAAAGACAGTCTCCGAACTCTATTCATAATATAAGTCAGCATTATCATAAGGCCGGACCCACTGTTTTGACAAAATTCACAAACATGGGCTGAATAGTCATTTGCTATGATTTTGTACCTTTCTATATACAAAAGGGCAGATTTCCCCAAAAATAATTTTTAGACCGTTTTAAAAGTGGCAAATATTCCGCTAATTTTTAGACCATTTTAAAAGTGGCAAATTTTCCGCCCTAGCGGCTATCATTAACTTATATTTATCGCAGGGGCTCGTGTTGATTAATAAGTTTTGTACATTTTGTTTTTACACATTTTTAGCCAAAAAAATGGGCTTCTAGCGCACCGTGTCACATTTTAAGCCGCACCCCTTCTTCATAAACTCACGCCCCTTGCCGCTAGGACCTGCCCCCTGCCTGGCGGAGATGGAAAAAAAGTGATCAAAACAAATAAAAAATACGGTGCTTGACATCACAAAAGTTTATTTTAGTGCGATTTCGATGGCGTTACAAAATCTCCCCCCAGAGTTTATACAGTTTTTCATGAGTTGTAGGGTGAGGGCTGCGGAGAGTGATCCACACCAGATGTTCAATGGTCCTCGTCAAAGTCATGGATTTGGTTTATGCAGACACAAGGTATACACGCAGAGACACATCTGTGTATACAGTGGCTTCTCTCGGTCACGTACAGTCCATGGCACATTGTTGTGAAAGCCGTGATGGAAGTCTTATACACCAGCAGGTATGGAGGAGCTGCCGCCATTCCTCTTACTTATTTCTTACATACAGAGCTGTAGTGTTTGCTGAGGCTTCCGCGGCTCACAAATAACAATGCAACGAGCGAGAACACACTTGTCATCGCACTCGCAATATGGCTCCAGCATTAAGGGCACATCCCAGAATTGTGTCTTTTTTCCTTTTTTTTTTTTTCAACAAGACAGTAAAATATCGCAGGTAAATAAAATAAAGTAATAAATACATGCTTTTTAAAAATATGAAAGTTTGAATATTTATTATTTTATATAGACCTAGAGCGGAAAAACTGTCATATTTTGAAAACCGCCTTAAAATTATTATTCTATATATATAAAATCTGATAAATAAATATTCAAACTTTCACATTTTTTATATTTTTTCACCTTAGTTTTGTTCCCTCAAGCAACATATATATATATATATATATATATATATATATATATATATATATATACAGTATATATATATGTATATACAGTGGGGCAAAAAAGTATTTAGTCAGTCAGCAATAGTGCAAGTTCCACCACTTAAAAAGATGAGAGGCGTCTGTAATTTACATCATAGGTAGACCTCAACTATGGGAGACAAACTGAGAAAAAAAAATCCAGAAAATCACATTGTCTGTTTTTTTAACATTTTATTTGCATATTATGGTGGAAAATAAGTATTTGGTCAGCAACAAACAATCACGATTTCTGGCTCTCACAGACCTGTAACTTCTTCTTTAAGAGTCTCCTCTTTCCTCCACTCATTACCTGTAGTAATGGCACCTGTTTAAACTTGTTATCAGTATAAAAAGACACCTGTGCACACCCTCAAACAGTCTGACTCCAAACTCCACTATGGTGAAGACCAAAGAGCTGTCAAAGGACACCAGAAACAAAATTGTAGCCCTGCACCAGGCTGGGAAGACTGAATCTGCAATAGCCAACCAGCTTGGAGTGAAGAAATCAACAGTGGGAGCAATAATTAGAAAATGGAAGACATACAAGACCACTGATAATCTCCCTCAATCTGGGGCTCCACGCAAAATCCCACCCCGTGGGGTCAGAATGATCACAAGAACGGTGAGCAAAAATCCCAGAACCGCGCGGGGGGACCTAGTGAATGAACTGCAGAGAGCTGGGACCAATGTAACAAGGCCTACCATAAGTAACACACTACGCCACCATGGACTCAGATCCTGCAGTGCCAGACGTGTCCCACTGCTTAAGCCAGTACGTGTCCGGGCCCGTCTGAAGTTTGCTAGAGAGCATTTGGATGATCCAGAGGAGTTTTGGGAGAATGTCCTATGGTCTGATGAAACCAAACTGGAACTGTTTGGTAGAAACACAACTTGTCGTGTTTGGAGGAAAAAGAATACTGAGTTGCATCCATCAAACACCATACCTACTGTAAAGCATGGTGGTGGAAACATCATGCTTTGGGGCTGTTTCTCTGCAAAGGGGCCAGGACGACTGATCCGGGTACATGAAAGAATGAATGGGGCCATGTATCGTGAGATTTTGAGTGCAAACCTCCTTCCATCAGCAAGGGCATTGAAGATGAAACGTGGCTGGGTCTTTCAACATGACAATGATCCAAAGCACACCGCCAGGGCAACGAAGGAGTGGCTTCGTAAGAAGCATTTCAAGGTCCTGGAGTGGCCTAGCCAGTCTCCAGATCTCAACCCTATAGTAAACCTTTAGAGGGAGTTGAAAGTCCGTGTTGCCAAGCGAAAAGCCAAAAACATCACTGCTCTAGAGGAGATCTGCATGGAGGAATGGGCCAACATACCAACAACAGTGTGTGGCAACCTTGTGAAGACTTACAGAAAACGTTTGACCTCTGTCATTGCCAACAAAGGATATATTACAAAGTATTGAGATGAAATTTTGTTTCTGACCAAATACTTATTTTCCACCATAATATGCAAATAAATTGTTAAAAAAACAGACAATGTGATTTTCTGGATTTTTTTTTCTCAGTTTGTCTCCCATAGTTGAGGTCTACCTATGATGTAAATTACAGACGCCTCTCATCTTTTTAAGTGGTGCAACTTGCACTATTGCTGACTGACTAAATACTTTTTTTCCCCACTGTATATATACTATTGTATGGCTACGTGCACGCGTTGCGGAAAGTCTTGCGGATTTCTCGGGACTGATTGTGGTAAATCCGCAGGTGGGATTACTTACCGCGATTTTTTTTTTTTTTTTGCGGATTTTGTGCGGATTTCACCTGCGGTTTTACACCTGCGGATTCCTATTGAGGAGCAGGTGTAAACCGCTGCGGAATCCGCACAAGGAATTGACATGCTGCGGAATAAACAACGCTAAGTTTCCGCATGTTTTTTTCCGCAGCATGGGCACTGCGGATTTTGTTTTCCATAGGTTTACATGATACTGTAAACTCAGGGAAAATAGCTGCAGATTCGCAGCAAAATCCACAGAGTGTGCACATACCCTTAATGATTCTGTAGACGGCTATCCTGCCCTAGTAATCAGCAGTCACGTGTACATAGCAATATGTAGTCTAGAAATAACTTATTTACTTTTATGAGAGAATGTTGTGGGCATGCTCTGTAATCTGTTAAGGGGACATTGTACAGGAGGAGGAGGTGAGCTGTGACATCTATTGTGAATGGTGGATCCTGCGTTATCTACTGTATATAGAGGTGTTATCAGTCATTGTAAAGGAGTAGGAGGAGGTGAGCTGTGACATCACCTATTGTGAATGGTGGATCCTGTGTGATCTACTGTATATAGAGGTGTTATGAGTCATTGTACAGGAGGAGGAGGTGAGCTGTGACATCACCTATTGTGAATGGTGATCCTGTGTTATCTACTGTATATAGAGGTGTTATGAGTCATTGTACAGGAGGAGGAGGTGAGCTGTGACATCACCTATTGTGAATGGTGATCCTGTGTTATCTACTGTATATAGAGGTGATATCAGTCATTGTACAGGAGGAGGAGGAGAGCTATGATATCACCTATTGTGAATGGTGGATCCTGTGTTATCTACTGTACATAGAGGTGTTATCAGTCATTGCACAGGAGGAGGTGATCTGTGACATCATCTATTGTGAATGGTGGATCCTGTGTTATCTACTGTATATAGAGGTGATATCAGTCATTGTACAGGAGGAGGAGGAGAGCTGTGATATCACCTATTGTGAATGGTGGATCCTGTGTTATCTACTGTATATAGAGGTGATATCAGTCATTGTACAGGAGGAGGAGGAGAGCTGTGATATCACCTATTGTGAATGGTGGATCCTGTGTTATCTACTGTATATAGAGGTGATATCAGTCATTGTACAGGAGGAGGAGGAGAGCTGTGATATCACCTATTGTGAATGGTGGATCCTGTGTTATCTACTGTATATAGAGGTGTTATCAGTCATTGTACAGGAGGAGGAGGTGAGCTGTGACATCACCTATTGTGAATGGTGGATCCTGTGTTATCTACTGTATATGGAGGTGTTATCAGTCATTGTACAGGAGGAGGAGGTGAGCTGTGACATCACCTATTGTGAATGGTGGATCCTGTGTTATCTACTGTATATAGAGGTGTTATCAGTCATTGTACAGGAGGAGGAGGTGAGCTGTGACATCACCTATTGTGAATGGTGGATCCTGTGTTATCTACTGTATATAGAGGTGTTATCAGTCATTGTACAGGAGGAGGAGGTGAGCTGTCACATCACCTATTGTGAATAGTGGATCCTGAGTTATCTACTGTATATAGAGGTGTTATCAGTCATTGTACAGGAGGAGGTGAGCTGTGACATCAACTATTGTGTATGGTGGATCCTGTGTTATCTACTGTATATGGAGGTGTTATCAGTCATTGTACAGGAGGAGGAGATGAGCTGTGACATCACCTATTGTGAATGGTGGATCCTGTGTTATCTACTGTATATAGAGGTGATATCAGTCATTGTACAGGAGGAGGAGGAGAGCTGTGATATCACCGATTGTGAATGGTGGATCCAGTGTTATCTACTGTATATAGAGGTGTTACCAGTCATTGTACAGGAGGAGGAGGTGAGCTGTGACATCATCTATTGTGAATGGTGGATCCTGTGTTATCTACTGTATAGAGAGGTGTTATCAGTCATTGTACAGGAGGAGGAGGTGAGCTGTGATATCACCTATTGTGAATGGTAGATCCTGTGTTATCTACTGTATATAGAGGTGATATTAGTCATTGTACAGGAGGAGAAGGTGAGCTGTGACATCACCTATTGTGAATGGTGAATCCTGTGTTATCTACTGTATAGAGAGGTGTTATCAGTCGTTGTACAGGAGGAGGAGGTGAGCTGTGGCATCACCTATTGTGAATGGTGGATCCTGTGTTATCTACTGTATATAGAGGTGTTGTCTGTCATTGTACAGGAGGAGGTGAGCTGTGACATCACCTATTGTGAATGGTGGATCCTGTGTTATCTACTGTATATAGAGGTGTTATCAGTCATTGTACAGGAGGAGGAGGTGAGCTGTGACATCATCTATTGTGAATGGTGGATCCTGTGTTATCTACTGTATATAGAGGTGTTATCAGTCCTTGTACAGGAGGAGGAGATGAGCTGTGACATCACCTATTGTGAATAGTGGATCCTGTGTTATCTACTGTATATAGAGGTGTTATCAGTCATTGTACAGGAGGAGGAGGTGAGCTGTGACATCAACTATTGTGTATGGTGGATCCTGTGTTATCTACTGTATATGGAGGTGTTATCAGTCATTGAACAGGAGGAGGAGATGAGCTGTGACATCACGTATTGTGTATGGTGGATCCTGTGTTATCTACTGTATATAGAGGTGTTATCAGTCATTGTACAGGAGGAGGAGGTGAGCTGTGACATCACCTATTGTGAATGGTGGATCCTGTGTTATCTACTGTATATAGAGGTGATATCAGTCATTGTACAGGACGAGGAAGAGAGCTGTGATATCACCTATTGTGCATGGTGGATCCTGTGTTATCTACTGTATATAGAGGTGTTATCAGTCATTGTACAGGAGGAGGAGGTGAGCTGTGACATCACCTATTGTGAATGGTGGATCCTGTGTTATCTACTGTATAGAGAGGTGTTATCAGTCATTGTACAGGAGGAGGAGGTGAGCTGTGAAATCACCTATTGTTAATGGTGGATCCTGTGTTATCTACTGTATATAGATGTGTTATCAGTCATTGTACAGGAGGAGGAGGAGGTGAGCTGTGACATTACCTATTGTGAATGGCGGATCCTGTGTTATCTACTGTATATAGAGGTGTTATCACTCATTGTACAGGAGGAGGAGGTGATCTGTGACATCACCTATTGTGAATGGTGGATCCTGTGTTATCTACTGTATATAGAGGTGTTGTCTGTCATTGTACAGGAGGAGGTGAGCTCTGACATCACCTATTGTGAATGGTGGATCCTGTGTTAACTACTGTATATAGAGGTGTTATCAGTCATTGTACAGGAGGAGGAGGTGAGCTGTGACATCATCTATTGTGAATGGTGGATCGTGTGTTATCTACTGCATATAGAGGTGTTGTCTGTCATTGTACAGGAGGAGGTGAGCTGTGACATCACCTATTGTGAATGGTGGATCCTGTGTTATCTACTGTACATAGAGGTGTTGTCTGTCATTGTACAGGAGGAGGAGGTGAGCTGTGACATCATCTATTGTGATTGGTGGATCCTGTGTTATCTACTGTATATAGAGGTGTTATCAGTCATTGTACAGGAGGAGAAGGTGAGCTGTGACATCACCTATTGTGAATGGTGGATCCTGTGTTATCTACTGTATATAGCGGTGTTATCAGTCATTGTACAGGAGGAGGAGGTGAGCTGTGACATCACCTATTGTGTATGGTGTATCCTGTGTTATCTACTGTATATAGAGGTGTTATCAGTCATTGTACAGGAGGAGAAGGTGAGCTATGACATCACCTATTGTGAATGGTGGATCCTGTGTTATCTACTGTATAGAGAGGTGTTATCAGTCATTGTACAGGAGGAGGAGGTGAGCTGTGGCATCACCTATTGTGAATGGTGGATCCTGTGTTATCTACTGTATATAGAGGTGATATCAGTCATTGTACAGGAGGAGGAGGAGAGCTGTGATATCACCTATTGTGAATGGTGGATCCTGTGTTATCTACTGTATATGGAGGTGTTATCAGTCATTGTACAGGAGGAGGAGGTGAGCTGTGACATCATCTATTGTTAATGGTGGATCCTGTGTTATCTACTGTATAGAGAGGTGTTATCAGTCATTGTACAGGAGGAGGAGGTGAGCTGTGGCATCACCTATTGTGAATGGTGGATCCTGTGTTATCTACTGTATATAGAGGTGTTGTCTGTCATTGTACAGGAGGAGGTGAGCTGTGACATCACCTATTGTGAATGGTGGATCCTGTGTTATCTACTGTACATAGAGGTGTTATCAGTCATTGTACAGGAGGAGGAGGTGAGCTGTGACATAATCTATTGTGAATGGTGGATCCTGTGTTATCTACTGTATATAGAGGTGTTATCAGTCCTTGTACAGGAGGAGGAGATGAGCTGTGACATCACCTATTGTGAATAGTGGATCCTGTGTTATCTACTGTATATAGAGGTGTTATCAGTCATTGTACAGGAGGAGGAGGTGAGCTGTGACATCAACTATTGTGTATGGTGGATCCTGTGTTATCTACTGTATATGGAGGTGTTATCAGTCATTGAACAGGAGGAGGAGATGAGCTGTGACATCACCTATTGTGTATGGTGGATCCTGTGTTATCTACTGTATATAGAGGTGTTATCAGTCATTGTACAGGGGGAGGAGGTGAGCTGTGACATTACCTATTGTGAATGGTGGATCCTATGTTATCTACTGTATATAGAGGTGTTATCAGTCATTGTACAGGAGGAGGAGGAGGTGAGCTGTGACATTACCTATTGTGAATGGTGGATCCTGTGTTATCTACTGTATATAGAGGTGTTATCAGTCATTGTACAGGAGGAGGAGATGAGCTGTGACATCACCTATTGTGAATAGTGGATCCTGTGTTATCTACTGTATATAGAGGTGTTATCAGTCATTGTACAGGAGGAGGAGGTGAGCTGTGACATAAACTATTGTGTATGGTGGATCCTGTGTTATCTACTGTATATAGAGGTGTTATCAGTCATTGTACAGGAGGAGGAGGTGAGCTGTGACATCTCCTATTGTGAATGGTGGATCCTGTGTTATCTACTGTATATAGAGGTGATATCAGTCATTGTACAGGAGGAGGAGGAGAGCTGTGATATCACCTATTGTGAATGATGAATCCTGTGTTATCTACTGTATATAGAGGTGTTATCAGTCATTGTACAGGAGGAGGAGGTGAGCTGTGACATCATCTATTGTGAATGGTGGATCCTGTGTTATCTACTGTATAGAGAGGTGTTATCAGTCATTGTACAGGAGGAGGAGGTGAGCTGTGAAATCACCTATTGTTAATGGTGGATCCTGTGTTATCTACTGTATATAGATGTGTTATCAGTCATTGTACAGGAGGAGGAGGAGGTGAGCTGTGACATTACCTATTGTGAATGGCGGATCCTGTGTTATCTACTGTATATAGAGGTGTTATCACTCATTGTACAGGAGGAGGAGGTGATCTGTGACATCACCTATTGTGAATGGTGGATCCTGTGTTATCTACTGTATATAGAGGTGTTGTCTGTCATTGTACAGGAGGAGGAGGTGAGCTGTGACATCACCTATTGTGAATGGTGGATCCTGTGTTATCTACTGTACATAGAGGTGTTGTCTGTCATTGTACAGGAGGAGGACGTGAGCTGTGACATCACCTATTGTGAATGGTGGATCCTGTGTTATCTACTGTACATAGAGGTGTTGTCTGTCATTGTACAGGAGGAGGAGGTGAGCTGTGACATCATCTATTGTGATTGGTGGATCCTGTGTTATCTACTGTATATAGAGGTGTTATCAGTCATTGTACAGGAGGAGGAGGTGAGCTGTGACATCACCTATTGTGAATGGTGGATCCTGTATTATCTACTATATAGAGAGGTGTTATCAGTTATTGTACAGGAGGAGGAGGTGAGCTGTGACATCATCTATTGTGAATGGTGGATCCTGTGTTATCTACTGTATATAGAGGTGTTGTCTGTCATTGTACAGGAGGAGGTGAGCTGTGGCATCACCTATTGTGAATGCTGGATCCTGTGTTATCTACTGTACATAGAGGTGTTGTCTGTCATTGTACAGGAGGAGGTGAGCTCTGACATCACCTATTCTGAATGGTGGATCCTGTGTTATCTACTGTATATAGAGGTGTTATCAGTCATTGTACAGGAGGAGGAGGTGAGCTGTGACATCATCTATTGTGATTGGTGGATCCTGTGTTATCTACTGTATATAGAGGTGTTATCACTCATTGTACAGGAGAAGGAGGTGATCTGTGACATCACCTATTGTGAATGGTGGATGTTGTGTTATCTACTGTATATAGAGGTGTTATCAGTCATTGCACAGGAGGAGGAGGTGAGCTGTGACATCACCTATTGTGAATGGTGGATCCTGCGTTATCTACTGTATATAGAGGTGTTATCAGTCATTGTACAGGAGGAGGAGGTGAGCTGTGACATCACCTATTGTGAATGGTGGATCCTGTGTTATCTCCTGTATATAGAGGTGTTATCAGTCATTGTACAGGAGGAGGAGGTGAGCTGTGACATCACCTATTGTGAATGGTGGTTCCTGTGTTATCTACTGTATATAGAGGTGTTATCAGTCATTGTACAGGAGGAGGAAGTGAGCTGTGACATCACCTATTGTGAATGGTGGATCCTGTGTTATCTATTGTATATAGAGGTGTTATCAGTCATTGTACAGGAGGAGGTGAGCTGTGACATTACCTATTGCGAATGGTGGATCCTGTGTTATCTACTGTATATAGAGGTGTTATCAGTCTTTGCACAGGAGGAGGTGAGCTGTGACATCACCTATTGTGAATGGTGGATCCTGTGTTATCTACTGTATATGGAGGTGTTATCAGTCATTGTACAGGAGGAGGAGATGAGCTGTGACATCACCTATGGTGTATGGTGGATCCTGTGTTATCTACTGTATATAGAGGTGTTATCAGTCATTGTACAGGGGGAGGAGGTGAGCTGTGACATCACCTATTGTGAATGGTGGATCCTGTGTTATCTACTGTATATAGAGGTGTCATCAGTCATTGTACAGGAGGAGGAGGTGAGCTGTGACATCACCTATTGTGAATGGTGGATCATGTGTTGTCTACTGTATATAGAGGTGTTATCAGTCATTGTACAGGAGGAGGAAATGAGCTGTGACATCACCTATAGTGTATGGTGGATCCTGTGTTATCTACTGTATATAGAGGTGTTATCAGTCATTGTACAGGAGGAGGAAATGAGCTGTGACATCACCTATAGTGAATGGTGGATCCTGTGTTATCTACTGTATATAGCGGTGTTATCAGTCATTGTACAGGAGGAGGAAGTGAGCTGTGACAGCACCTATTGTGTATGGTGGATCCTGTGTTATCTACTGTATATAGAGGTGTTATCAGTCATTGTACAGGAGGAGGAGGTGAGCTGTGACATTACCTATTGTGAATGGTGGATCCTGTGTTATCTACTGTATATAGAGGTGTTATCAGTCATTGTACAGGAGGAGGAGATGAGCTGTGACATCACCTATTGTGAATGGTGGATCCTGTGTTATCTACTGTATATAGCGGTGTTATCAGTCATTGTACAGGAGGAGGAGGTGAGCTGTGACATCACCTATTGTGTATGGTGGATCCTGTGTTATCTATTGTATATAGAGGTATCAGTCATTGTACAGGGGGAGGAGGTGAGCTGTGACATCACCTATTGTGAATGGTGGATCCTGTGTTATCTACTGTATATGGAGGTGTTATCAGTCATTGTACAGGAGGCGGAGCTGAGCTGTGACATCACCTATTGTGAATGGTGGATCCTGTGTTATCTACTGTATATAGAGGTGATATCAGTCATTGTACAGGAGGAGGAGGAGAGCTGTGATATCACCTATTGTGAATGGTGGATCCTGTGTTATCTACTGTATATAGAGGTGTTATCAGTCATTGTACATGAGGAGGAGGTGAGCTGTGACATCACCTATTGTGAATGGTGGATCCTGTGTTATCTACTGTATATAGAGGTGTTATCAGTTATTGCACAGGAGGAGGTGAGCTGTGACATCACCTATTGTGAATGGTGGATCCTGTGTTATCTACTGTATAGGAAGGTGTTATCAGTCATTGTACATGAGGAGGAGATGAGCTGTGACATCACCTATTGTGAATGGTGGATCCTGTGTTATCTACTGTATATAGAGGTGTTATCAGTCATTGTACAGGAGGAGGAGATGAGCTGTGACATCACCTATTGTGAATAGTGGATCCTGTGTTATCTACTGTATATAGAGGTGTTATCAGTCATTGTACAGGAGGAGGAGGTGAGCTGTGACATCACCTATTGTGAATGGTGGATCCTGTGTTATCTACTGTATATAGAGGTGATATCAGTCATTGTACAGGAGGAGGAGGAGAGCTGTGATATCATCTATTGTGAATGGTGGATCCTGTGTTATCTACTCTATATAGAGGTGTTATCAGTCATTGTACAGGAGGAGGAGGTGAGCTGTGAAATCACCTATTGTTAATGGTGGATCCTGTGTTATCTACTGTATATAGTCATTGTACAGGAGGAGGAGGAGGTGAGCTGTGACATTACCTATTGTGAATGGCGGATCCTGTGTTATCTACTGTATATAGAGGTGTTATCACTCATTGTACAGGAGGAGGAGGTGATCTGTGACATCACCTATTGTGAATGGTGGATCCTGTGTTATCTACTGTATATAGAGGTGTTGTCTGTCATTGTACAGGAGGAGGTGAGCTCTGACATCACCTATTGTGAATGGTGGATCCTGTGTTATCTACTGTATATAGAGGTGTTATCAGTCATTGTACAGGAGGAGGAGGTGAGCTGTGACATCACCTATTGTGAATGGTGGATCCTGTGTTATCTCCTGTATATAGAGGTGTTATCAGTCATTGTACAGGAGGAGGAGGTGAGCTGTGACATCACCTATTGTGAATGGTGGATCCTGTGTTATCTACTGTACATAGAGGTGTTGTCTGTCATTGTACAGGAGGAGGAGGTGAGCTGTGACATCATCTATTGTGATTGGTGGATCCTGTGTTATCTACTGTATATAGAGGTGTTATCAGTCATTGTACAGGAGGAGGAGGTGAGCTGTGACATCACCTATTGTGAATGGTGGATCCTGTATTATCTACTGTATATAGAGGTGTTGTCTGTCATTGTACAGGAGGAGGTGAGCTGTGGCATCACCTATTGTGAATGGTGGATCCTGTGTTATCTACTGTATATAGAGGTGTTGTCTGTCATTGTACAGGAGGAGGTGAGCTGTGGCATCACCTATTGTGAATGGTGGATCCTGTGTTATCTACTGTACATAGAAGTGTTGTCTGTCATTGTACAGGAGGAGGTAAGCTCTGACATCACCTATTCTGAATGGTGGATCCTGTGTTATCTACTGTATATAGAGGTGTTATCAGTCATTGTACAGGAGGAGGAGGTGAGCTGTGACATCATCTTTTGTGAATGGTGGATCCTGTGTTATCTACTGTATTAGAGGTGTTATCAGTCATTGTACTGGAGGAGGAGGTGAGCTGTGACATCACCTATTGTGAATGGTGGATCCTGTGTAATCTACTATATAGAGAGGTGTTATCAGTTATTGTACAGGAGGAGGAGGTGAGCTGTGACATCACCTATTGTGAATGGTGGATCCTGTGTTATCCACTGTATATAGAGGTGTTATCAGTCATTGTACAGGAGGAGGAGGTGAGTTGTGACATTACCTATTGTGAATGGTGGATCCTGTGTTATCTACTGTATATAGAGGTGTTATCACTCATTGTACAGGAGAAGGAGGTGATCTGTGACATCACCTATTGTGAATGGTGGATGTTGTGTTATCTACTGTATATAGAGGTGTTATCAGTCATTGCACAGGAGGAGTAGGTGAGCTGTGACATCACCTATTGTGAATGGTGGATCCTGTGTTATCTACTGTATGTAGTGGTGTTATCTGTCATTGTACAGGAGGAGGAGGTGAGCTGTGACATCACCTATTGTGAATGGTGGATCCTGCGTTATCTACTGTATATGGAGGTGTTATCAGTCATTGTACAGGAGGAGGAGGTGAGCTGTGACATCACCTATTGTGAATGGTGGATCCTGTGTTATCTCCTGTATATAGAGGTGTTATCAGTCATTGTACAGGAGGAGGAGGTGAGCTGTGACATCACCTATTGTGAATGGTGGATCCTGTGTTATCTACTGTATATAGAGGTGTTATCAGTCATTGTACAGGAGGAGGAGGTGAGCTGTGACATCACCTATTGTGAATGGTGGATCCTGTGTTATCTATTGTATATAGAGGTGTTATCAGTCATTGTACAGGAGGAGGTGAGCTGTGACATTACCTATTGCGAATGGTGGATCCTGTGTTATCTACTGTATATAGAGGTGTTATCAGTCTTTGCACAGGAGGAGTTGAGCTGTGACATCACCTATTGTGAATGGTGGATCCTGTGTTATCTACTGTATATGGAGGTGTTATCAGTCATTGTACAGGAGGAGGAGATGAGCTGTGACATCACCTATTGTGAATGGTGGATCCTGTGTTATCTACTGTATATAGCGGTGTTATCAGTCATTGTACAGGAGGAGGAGGTGAGCTGTGACATCACCTATTGTGTATGGTGGATCCTGTGTTATCTACTGTATATGGAGGTGTTATCAGTCATTGTACAGGAGGAGGAGATGAGCTGTGACATCACCTATGGTGTATGGTGGATCCTGTGTTATCTACTGTATATAGCGGTGTTATCAGTCATTGTACAGGGGGAGGAGGTGAGCTGTGACATCACCTATTGTGAATGGTGGATCCTGTGTTATCTACTGTATATGGAGGTGTTATCAGTCATTGTACAGGAGGAGGAGATGAGCTGTGACATCACCTATTGTGAATGGTGGATCCTGTGTTATCTACTGTATATAGCGGTGTTATCAGTCATTGTACAGGAGGAGGAGGTGAGCTGTGACATCACCTATTGTGTATGGTGGATCCTGTGTTATCTATTGTATATAGAGGTATCAGTCATTGTACAGGGGGAGGAGGTGAGCTGTGACATCACCTATTGTGAATGGTGGATCCTGTGTTATCTACTGTATATGGAGGTGTTATCAGTCATTGTACAGGAGGCGGAGCTGAGCTGTGACATCACCTATTGTGAATGGTGGATCCTGTGTTATCTACTGTATATAGAGGTGATATCAGTCATTGTACAGGAGGAGGAGGAGAGCTGTGATATCACCTATTGTGAATGGTGGATCATGTGTTATCTACTGTATATAGAGGTGATATCAGTCATTGTACAGGAGGAGGAGGTGAGCTGTGACATCACCTATTGTGAATGGTGGATCCTGTGTTATCTACTGTATATAGAGGTGTTATCAGTTATTGCACAGGAGGAGGTGAGCTGTGACACCACCTATTGTGAATGGTGGATCCTGTGTTATCTACTGTATATGAAGGTGTTATCAGTCATTGTACATGAGGAGGAAATGAGCTGTGACATCACCTATTGTGAATGGTGGATCCTGTGTTATCTACTGTATATAGAGGTGTTATCAGTCATTGTACAGGAGGAGGAGATGAGCTGTGACATCTGTTGTGAATTTTGTGGTCAAGCTCCCTCCTGTGGTCATGAGTGGTACTTCAGCTGGTTCTGTCTATAAGCTTCCTCTGGTGGATGTGAGTGGGGCTGCGGCTTCTGAGTTTCCTTCCTCAGGTGACGAGGTTAAGTCGTTAGGTGCTGCTCTATTTAACTCCACCTAGTTCTTTGTTCCTGGCCTCCAGTCAATGTTCCAGTATTGGTCTTGCTCTCTCCTGGATCGTCTTGTGGCCTGTCTGCCCTGCATAAGCTAAGTTCTGCTTGTGTTACTTTTGTTTGCTATTTTTTTCTGTCCAGCTTGCTATATTGGTTTTTCTTGCTTGCTGGAAGCTCTGGGACGCAGAAGAAGCACCTCCGTGCCGTTAGTCGGTACGGAGGGTCTTTTTGCGCCCTCTGCGTGGTTGTTTGTAGGTTTTTGTGCTGACCGCAAAGCTATCTTTCCTATCCTCGGTCTATTCAGTAAGTCGGGCCTCACTTTGCTAATACCTATTTCATCTCTGTGTTTGTATTTTCATCTTTGCTCACAGTCATTATATGTGGGGGGCTGCCTTTTCCTTTGGGGAATTTCTCTGAGGCAAGGTAGGCTTATTTTTCTATCTTCAGGGCTAGCTAGTTTCTCAGGCTGTGCCCGAGGCGCCTAGGTCTGGTCAGGAGCGCTCCACCTCTAGTGTGGTGTGATAGGATTAGGGATTGCGGTCAGCAGAGTTCCCACGTCTCAGAGCTCGTCCTATGTTGCTAGTAACTATCAGGTCACTTTGTGCGCTCTTAACCACCAGGTCCATTGTGTTTCTGAATCACCAGTTCATAACAGTACTGGAGGCCCAAAGTACTAATGCTTCTCAATGGAGGGAAAAGAGAAGTTCTGAGACCATTTTTTTTTTCTCTGCACTGTGTTTTGCCTTTCTTTTCCCCTAGACATTTGGGTGGTTCAGGACACAGGTGTAGTGATGGACATTAAAGGTCTGTCTTCTTGTGTGGATCATCTCACTGCAAGAGTACAAAATATTCAAGACTTTGTGGTTCAGAATTCTATGTTAGAACCTAGAATTCCTATTCCTGATTTGTTTTCTGGAGATAGAGCTAAGTTTCTGAGTTTTAAAAATAATTGTAAACTATTTCTGGCTTTGAAACCCCGCTCCTCTGGTGACCCAGTTCAACAAGTTAAGATCATTATTTCTTTATTACGTGGCGACCCTCAAGACTGGGCATTTTCCCTTGCGCCAGGAGATCCTGCATTATGTAATATTGATGCGTTTTTTCTGGCGCTCGGATTGCTTTATGATGAACCTAATTCAGTGGATCAGGCAGAGAAAAATTTGCTGGCTCTGTGTCAGGGTCAGGATGAGGTAGAGATATATTGTCAGAAGTTTAGGAAGTGGTCTGTGCTCACTCAATGGAATGAATGTGCGCTGGCAGCAATTTTCAGAAAGGGTCTCTCTGAAGCCCTTAAGGATGTCATGGTGGGATTTCCTATGCCTGCTGGTCTGAATGAGTCTATGTCTTTGGCCATTCAGATCGGTCGACGCTTACGTGAGCGTAAAACTGTGCACCATTTGGCGGTATTATCAGAGCATAAACCTGAGCCTATGCAGTGTGATAGGACTTTGACCAGAGCTGAACGGCAAGAACACAGACGTCAGAATGGGCTGTGTTTCTACTGTGGTGATTCCACTCATGCTATCTCCGATTGTCCTAAGCGCACTAAGCGGTTCGCTAGGTCTGCCACCATTGGTACGGTACAGTCGAAATTTCTTTTGTCCGTTACTTTGATCTGCTCTTTGTCATCCTATTCTGTCATGGCATTTGTGGATTCAGGCGCTGCCCTGAATTTGATGGACTTGGAGTATGCTAGGCGCTGTGGGTTTTTCTTGGAGCCCTTGCAGTATCCTATTCCATTGAGAGGAATTGATGCTACGCCTTTGGCCAAGAATAAGCCTCAGTACTGGACCCAGCTGACCATGTGCATGGCTCCTGCGCATCAGGAGGATATTCGCTTTTTGGTGTTGCATAATCTGCATGATGTGGTCGTGTTGGGGTTGCCATGGCTACAAGTCCATAACCCGGTATTGGATTGGAAATCAATGTCTGTGTCCAGCTGGGGTTGTCAGGGGGTACATGGTGATGTTCCATTTCTGTCTATTTCATCATCCACCCCTTCTGAGGTCCCAGAGTTCTTGTCGGATTACCGGGATATATTTGATGAGCCCAAGTCCAGTGCCCTACCTCCGCATAGGGATTGCGATTGTGCTATCGATTTGATTCCTGGTAGTAAGATTCCTAAAGGTCGACTGTTTAATTTGTCTGTGCCTGAGCATGCCGCTATGCGGAGTTATGTTAAGGAATCCTTGGAGAAGGGTCATATTCGCCCGTCGTCGTCGCCATTGGGAGCAGGGTTCTTTTTTGTGGCCAAGAAGGATGGTTCGCTGAGACCTTGTATTGACTACCGCCTTCTAAATAAAATCACAGTCAAATTTCAGTACCCCTTGCCGCTGCTGTCTGATTTGTTTGCTCAGATTAAGGGGGCTAGTTGGTTCACCAAGATGGATCTTCGTGGTGCATATAATCTTGTGCGTATTAAACAGGGCGATGAATGGAAAACAGCATTTAATACGCCCGAGGGTCATTTTGAGTACCTGGTTATGCCATTCGGGCTTTCTAATGCTCCATCAGTGTTTCAGTCCTTTATGCATGACATCTTCCGAGAGTACCTGGATAAATTCCTGATTGTATACTTGGATGATATTTTGGTCTTCTCGGATGATTGGGAGTCTCATGTGAAGCAGGTCAGAATGGTGTTCCAGGTCCTGCGTGCTAATTCTTTGTTTGTGAAGGGGTCAAAGTGTCTCTTTGGTGTTCAGAAGGTTTCATTTTTGGGTTTCATTTTTTCCCCTTCTACTATCGAGATGGACTCTGTTAAAGTTCAGGCCATTTATGATTGGACTCAGCCGACATCTCTGAAGAGTCTGCAAAAGTTCCTGGGCTTTGCTAATTTTTATCGTCGCTTCATCAATAATTTTTCTAGTATTGCTAAACCGTTGACTGATTTAACCAAGAAGGGTGCTGATGTGGTCAATTGGTCTTCTGCTGCTGTGGAAGCTTTTCAAGAGTTGAAGCGTCGTTTTTCTTCTGCCCCTGTGTTGTGCCAACCAGATGTTTCGCTCCCGTTCCAGGTCGAGGTTGATGCTTCTGAGATTGGAGCAGGGGCTGTTTTGTCGCAAAGAAGTTCTGATGGCTCGGTGGTGAAACCATGCGCCTTTTTTTCCAGGAAGTTTTCGCCTGCTGAGCGTAATTATGATGTTGGCAATCGAGAGTTGCTGGCCATGAAGTGGGCATTCGAGGAGTGGCGTCATTGGCTGGAAGGAGCCAAGCATCGCGTGGTGGTCTTGACAGATCACAAGAACTTGACTTATCTCGAGTCTGCCAAACGGTTGAATCCTAGACAGGCTCGTTGGTCGCTGTTTTTCTCCCGTTTTGACTTTGTGGTTTCGTACCTTCCGGGCTCTAAAAATGTGAAGGCGGATGCCCTGTCTAGGAGTTTTGTGCCCGACTCTCCGGGTTTGTCTGAGCCGGCGGGTATTCTCAAAGAGGGGGTAATTTTGTCTGCCATCTCCCCTGACTTGCGGCGGGTGCTGCAAAAATTTCAGGCTAATAGACCTGACCGTTGCCCAGTGGAGAAACTGTTTGTCCCTGATAAATGGACGAGTAGAGTTATCTCTGAGGTTCATTGTTCGGTGTTGGCTGGTCATCCTGGAATCTTTGGTACCAGAGATTTGGTGGCTAGATCCTTTTGGTGGCCGTCTCTGTCGCGGGATGTGCGTTCGTTTGTGCAGTCCTGTGGGATTTGTGCTCGGGCTAAGCCCTGCTGTTCTCGTGCCAGTGGGTTGCTTTTGCCCTTGCCAGTCCCGAAGAGGCCCTGGACACATATCTCTATGGATTTTATTTCGGATCTCCCCGTCTCTCAAAAAATGTCGGTCATTTGGGTGGTTTGTGATCGCTTCTCTAAGATGGTCCATTTGGTACCCTTGTCTAAATTGCCTTGCTCCTCTGATTTGGTGCCATTGTTCTTCCAGCATGTGGTTTGTTTACATGGCATTCCGGAGAACATCGTTTCTGACAGAGGTTCCCAGTTTGTTTCGAGGTTTTGGCGAGCCTTTTGTACTAGGATGGGCATTGATTTGTCTTTTTCCTCGGCTTTCCATCCTCAGACAAATGGCCAGACTGAACGAACCAATCAGACCTTGGAAACATATCTGAGATGTTTTGTTTCTGCTGATCAGGATGATTGGGTGTCCTTTTTGCCTTTGGCTGAGTTCGCCCTTAATAATCGGGCCAGCCCGGCTACTTTGGTTTCGCCGCTTTTTTGCAATTCTGGGTTCCACCCTCGTTTCTCTTCAGGGCAGGTTGAGTCTTCGGACTGTCCTGGTGTGGATACTGTGGTGGATAGGTTGCAGCAGATTTGGACTCATGTAGTGGACAATTTGACATTGTCCCAGGAGAAGGCTCAACGTTTCGCTAACCGCAGGCGCTGCGTGGGTCCCCGACTTCGTGTTGGGGATTTGGTTTGGTTGTCATCTCGTTATATTCCTATGAAAGTTTCCTCTCCTAAGTTTAAGCCTCGTTTCATTGGTCCGTATAGGATTTCTGAGGTTCTTAATCCTGTGTCTTTTCGTTTGACCCTTCCAGCTTCTTTTTCCATCCATAACGTATTCCATAGGTCATTGTTGCGGAGATACGTGGCACCTGTGGTTCCATCCGTTGATCCTCCTGCCCCGGTTTTGGTTGAGGGGGAGTTGGAGTATATAGTGGAGAAGATTTTGGATTCTCGTATTTCGAGACGGAAACTCCAGTACCTGGTTAAGTGGAAGGGTTATGGTCAGGAAGATAATTCCTGGGTCTTTGCCTCTGATGTTCATGCGGCCGATCTGGTTCGTGCCTTTCATTTGGCTCATCCTGGTCGGCCTGGGGGCTCTGGTGAGGGTTCGGTGACCCCTCCTCAAGGGGGGGGTACTGTTGTGAATTCTGTGGTCAAGTTCCCTCCTGTGGTCATGAGTGGTACTTCAGCTGGTTCTGTCTATGAGTTTCCTCTGGTGGATGTGAGTGGGGCTGCGGCTTCTGAGTTTCCTTCCTCAGGTGACGAGGTTAAGTCGTTAGGTGCTGCTCTATTTAACTCCACCTAGTTCTTTGTTCCTGGCCTCCAGTCAATGTTCCAGTATTGGTCTTGCTCTCTCCTGGATCGTCTTGTGGCCTGTCTGCCCTGCATAAGCTAAGTTCTGCTTGTGTTACTTTTGTTTGCTATTTTTTCTGTCCAGCTTGCTATATTGGTTTTTCTTGCTTGCTGGAAGCTCTGGGACGCAGAGGAAGCACCTCCGTGCCGTTAGTCGGTACGGAGGGTCTTTCTGCGCCCTCTGCGTGGTTGTTTGTAGGTTTTTGTGCTGACCGCAAAGCTATCTTTACTATCCTCGGTCTATTCAGTAAGTTGGGCCTGACTTTGCTAATACCTATTTCATCTCTGTGTTTGTATTTTCATCTTTGCTCACAGTCATTATATGTGGGGGGCTGCCTTTTCCTTTGGGGAATTTCTCTGAGGCAAGGTAGGCTTATTTTTCTATCTTCAGGGCTAGCTAGTTTCTCAGGCTGTGCCCGAGGCGCCTAGATCTGGTCAGGAGCGCTCCACGGCTACCTCTAGTGTGGTGTGATAGGATTAGGGATTGCGGTCAGCAGAGTTCCCACGTCTCAGAGCTCGTCCTATGTTACTAGTAACTATCAGGTCACTTTGTGCGCTCTTAACCACCAGGTCCATTGTGTTTCTGAATCACCAGTTCATAACAGACATCATCTATTGTGAATGGTGGATCCTGTGTTATCTACTGTATATAGAGGTGTTATCAGTCATTGTACAGGAGGAGGAGGTGAGCTGTGACATCACCTTTTGTGAATGGTAGATCCTGTGTTATCTACTATATAGAGAGGTGTTATCAGTCATTGTACAGGAGGAGGAGGTGAGCTGTGACATCACCTATTGTGAATGGTGGATCCTGTGTTATCTACTGTATATAGAGGTGTTATCAGTCATTGTACAGGAGGAGGAGTTGAGCTGTGACATCACCTATTGTGAATGGTGGATCCTGTGTTATCCATTGTTTATAAAGGTGTTATCAGTCATTGTATAGGAGGAGGAGGTGAGCTGTGACATTACCTATTGTGAATGGTGGATCTTGTGTTATCTACTGTATATAGAGGTGTTATCACTCATTGTACAGGAGGAGGAGGTGATCTGTGACATCACCTATTGTGAATGATGGATGCTGTGTTATCTACTGTATATAGAGGTGTTATCAGTCATTGTACAGTAGGAGGAGGTGAGCTGTGACATCACCTATTGTGAATGGTGGATCCTGCGTTATCCACTGTATATAGAGGTGTTATCAGTCATTGTACAGAAGGAGGTGAGCTGTGATACCACCTATTGTGAATGGTGGATCCTGTGTTATCTACTGTATATAGAGGTGTTATCAGTCATCGTACAGGAGGAGGTGAGCTGTGACATCACCTGTTGTGAATGGTGGATCCTGTGTTATCTACTGTATATAGAGGTGTTGTCTGTCATTCTACAGGAGGAGGTGAGCTCTGACATCACCTATTGTGAATGGTGGATCCTGTGTTATCTACTGTATATAGAGGTGTTATCAGTCATTGTACAGAAGGAGGTGAGCTGTGATACCACCTATTGTGAATGGTGGTTCCTGTGTTATCTACTATATAGAGAGGTGTTATCAGTTATTGTACAGGAGGAGGAGGTGAGCTATGATATCACCTATTGTGAATGGTGGATCCTGTGTTATCTACTGTATATAGAGGTGTTATCAGTCATTGTACAGGAGGAGGAGGTGAGCTGTGACATCACCTATTGTGAATGGTGGATCCTGTGTTATCCACTGTATATAGAGGTGTTATCAGTCATTGTACAGAAGGAGGTGAGCTGTGATACCACCTATTGTGAATGGTGGATCCTGTGTTATCTACTGTATATAGAGGTGTTATCACTCATTGTACAGGGGGAGGAGGTGAGCTGTGACATCACCTATTGTGAATGGTGGGTCCTTTGTTATCTACTGTATATAGAGGTGTTATCAGTCATTGTACAGGAGGAGGAGGTGAGCTGTGACATTACCTAATGTGAATGGTGGATCCTGTGTTATCAGATGTATATAGAGATGTTATCAGTCATTGTACAGGAGGAGGAGGTGAGCTGTGACATCACCTATTGTGAATGGTGGATCCTGTGGTATCTACTGTATTTAGAGGTATTATCAATCATTGTACAGGAGGAGGAGGACATGAGCTGTGATATCACCTATTGTGAATGGTGGATCGTGTGTTATCTCCTGTATATAGAGGTGTTATCATTCATTGTACAGGAGGAGGAGGTGAGCTGTGACATCACCTATTGTGAATGGTGGATCCTGTGTTATCTACTGTATATAGAGGTGTTATCATTCATTGTACAGGAGGAGGAGGTGAGCTATGACATCACCTTTAAAAATATTAAACTTGATGTGAATGATACTTCATTTTCTTATGAACCATTTCCTTTAACCCCTTAATGACCGCCAATACGCCTTTTAACTGACCTGAGATATAAGAGAATAGCCTCCCCATACAGATGACAATCCAGCATCTGTTGGTTGTACACTATAGCTGACAACTTGCTGTACCAGCCACGATCAGTATTTGCGCCTTCTAAATCTGTTTAACCCCTTAGATGCTGCTGTCAATAGTGACTACATCATTATAAATGGTTAACAGAGTGTGGGGGCTTCTTCTTTATCCCAATTGGTGCCCTCAGATCATGATTTTGTTGTCCTGATGTTTGCGATGGCAATTCATGACCAAATAGCGGCCTTAGAGTCTGATGGCTGTAGTAATCTGTTTAGAAGTTAGCAACATTTAGGTGGTAAAAATACACATTTTCATTTCTGTCATGCCATTTTGCATTAATTCCTGTAAAGCACCTGAAGGGTTAATAAACTACCTGAAAGCAGTTTTCAATATGTTTAGGGGTGCTGTTTTTAAAATGGTATCACGTTTGGGGGTTTCCCAATATATGGGACCCCTAAAGTCACTTTAAACATGGATATGTCCCTAAAAAAATAAATGTGGTAAATTTCTTTGAAAAAATGAAAAATTGCTGCTACATTTTTAAACCTCCTAAAATGCTAACAAAATAAAATAACATTTTACAAATGGTCCTGATGTAAAGCTGACATGTGGAAAATGTTATTTATTAATGGTTTGCTGTTGTATGACTATCTGGATTAAAGGGATAATCATTCAAATTTAGAAAATTGCTAATTTTTTAACATTTTTCTCAAATTTTTTATATTTTTTATAAATAAACACAAAAAATGTTGAACTAAATTTGCCATTATCATAAAGTATAATGTGTCACGAAAAAACAATCTCAAAATCACTGGGATTTGTTGAAGCGTTGCAGAGTTATTACCACATAAAGTGACACTGGTCAGATTTAAAAAATTTGGCTCGGTCACTAAGGGGTTAAGAAGGAAAAAAGTGACTTGTGCAGGTGGCGAGGGAGGAGAGTTTCTAGCATCCACTAGATATTTTATTGCCACATAATAACTACACATGAGCACATCTTCCACAATTCCTCTCCAGTAAATTCACTTGATTCAGCCGGCAGATTCAATTTGGTCTGAATAAAATTATAAAATTGTTCAAATCTGAAAATATACCCTAAAATACATTTGTTATGCTCTGTCATCTTTTCAGACCCAAAAATATACTAAGCAGAGGGAAGAGAGATGGTTAAAAGATAAAAAAGTAATAAATATTATCTACTATATAATTGTCACTTCCGTCTTTCTGTCCTTCTGTCTGTCTGTCATGGATATTCATTGGTCCCGGCCTCTGTCTGTCAAGGAAATCCAAGTCGCTGATTGGTCTCGGCAAAACAGCCACGACCAATCAGCGACGGGCACAGTCCGGAAGAAACTCCTTACTCCCCGCAGTCACTGCCCGGCGCCTGCATACTCCCCTCCAGCCACCGCTAACACAGGGTTAATGCCGGCGGTAACGGACCGCGTTATGCCACGGGTAACGCACTCCGTTACCGCCGCTATTAACCCTGTGTGTCCCCAACTTTTTACTATTGATGCTGCCTATGCGGCATCAATAGTAAAAAAATGTCATGTTAAAAATAATAATAATAAAAAAAAACTGCTATACTCACCCTCCGTTGTCCGCAGAGCCTTCCACCATCTTCCGTTCCCGGCGATGCATTGCGAAATTACCCAGAAGACTTAGCGGCCTCGCGAGACCGCTAAGTCATCTGGTTAATTTCGCAATGCATCCTGGGAACGGAAGATGGCGGCAGCCGCGCGCTACAAGGGGCCCTCGGATCCAAAGGTGAGTATGTTAGAACTACAAGGGGCCCTCGGATCGGAAGGTGAGTATTATTTTTTATTTTTTAACCTGTGACATACGTGGCTGGGCAATATACTACGTGACTGGGCAATATATTACGTGGCTGGGCAATATACTACGTGACTGAGCAATATACTACGTGGCTGGGCAATATACTATGTGGCTGGGCAATATACTACGTCGCTGTGCAATATACTACGTGACTGGGCAATATACTACGTGGCTGGGCAATATACTATGTGGCTGGGCAATATACTACGTCGCTGTGCAATATACTACGTGACTGGGCAATATACTACGTGACTGGGCAATATACTACGTCGCTGTGCAATATACTACGTGACTGGGCAATATACTACGTGGCTGGGCAATATACTACGTCGCTGTGCAATATACTACGTGACTGGGCAATATACTATGTGGCTGGGCAATATACTACGTGGCTGGGCAATATACTACGTGGCTGGGCAATATACTACGTCGCTGTGCAATATACTACGTGACTGGGCAATATACTATGTGGCTGGGCAATATACTACGTGGCTGTGCAATATATGTGGCTGGGCAATATACTAAGTGGCTGGGCAATATACTACGTGGCTGTGCAATATACTACGTGGCTGGGCAATATACTACGTGGCTGGGCAATATACTACGTCGCTGTGCAATATACTACGTGACTGGGCAATATACTACGTGGCTGGGCAATATACTACATGGCTGGGCAATATACTACGTGGCTGTGCAATATACTACGTGACTGGGCAATATACTACGTGACTGGGCAATATACTACGTGGCTGGGCAATATACTACGTCGCTGTGCAATATACTACGTGACTGGGCAATATACTACGTGGCTGGGCAATATACTACATGGCTGGGCAATATACTACGTCACTGTGCAATATACTACGTGACTGGGCAATATACTACGTGGCTGGGCAATATACTACGTGACTGGGCAATATACTATGTGGCTGGGCAATATACTACGTGACTGTGCAATATACTATGTGGCTGGGCAATATACTACGTGGCTGTGCAATATACTACGTGGCTGTGCAATATACTACGTGGCTGGGCAATATACTACGTGACTGGGCAATATACTACGTGGCTGGGCAATATACTACGTGACTGGGCAATATACTATGTGGCTGGGCAATATACTACGTGGCTGGGCAATATACTACGTGGCTGGGCAATATACTATGTCGCTGTGCAATATACTACGTGACTGGGCAATATACTACGTGGCTGGGCAATATACTACATGGCTGGGCAATATACTACGTGGCTGTGCAATATACTACGTTACTGGGCAATATACTACGTGACTGGGCAATATACTACGTGGCTGGGCAATATACTACGTCGCTGTGCAATATACTACGTGACTGGGCAATATACTACGTGGCTGGGCAATATACTACGTGACTGGGCAATATACTATGTGGCTGGGCAATATACTACGTGGCTGTGCAATATACTACGTGACTGGGCAATATACTACGTCACTGTGCAATACACTACGTGACTGGGCAATATACTACGTGGCTGGGCAATATACTACGTGACTGGGCAATATACTATGTGGCTGGGCAATATACTACGTGGCTGGGCAATATACTACGTCGCTGTGCAATATACTACGTGACTGGGCAATATACTACGTGGCTGGGCAATATACTACGTCACTGTGCAATATACTACGTGACTGGGCAATATACTACGTGGCTGGGCAATATACTACGTGACTGGGCAATATACTATGTGGCTGGGCAATATACTACGTGGCTGTGCAATATACTACGTGGCTGGGCAATATACTACGTGACTGGGCAATATACTACGTGGCTGGGCAATATACTACGTGACTGGGCAATATACTATGTGGCTGGGCAATATACTACGTGGCTGGGCAATATACTACGTCGCTGTGCAATATACTACGTGACTGGGCAATATACTACGTGGCTGGGCAATATACTACGTGACTGGGCAATATACTATGTGGCTGGGCAATATACTACGTGGCTGTGCAATATACTACGTGGCTGGGCAATATACTACGTGGCTGTGCAATATACTACGTGGCTGGGCAATATACTACGTCGCTGTGCAATATACTACGTGACTGGGCAATATACTACGTGGCTGGGCAATATACTACGTCCTGGGCAATATACTACGTCGCTGTGCAATATACTAAGTGGCTGTGCAATATACTACGTGGCTGGGCAATATACTACGTGGCTGTGCAATATACTACGTGGCTGAGCAATATACTACGTGGCTGTGCAATATACTACGTGGCTGGGCAATATACTACGTCGCTGTGCAATATACTACGTGACTGGGCAATATACTACGTGGCTGGGCAATATACTACGTCGCTGTGCAATATACTACGTGACTGGGCAATATACTACGTGGCTGGGCAATATACTACGTCCTGGGCAATATACTACGTCGCTGTGCAATATACTACGTGGCTGTGCAATATACTACGTGGCTGTGCAATATACTACGTGGCTGGGCAATATACTATGTGGCTGGGCAATATACTATGTGGCTGTGCAATATACTACGTGGCTGGGCAATATACTATGTGGCTGGGCAATATACTACGTGGCTGTGCAATATACTACGTGGCTGGGCAATATACTACGTGGCTGGGCAATATACTACGTCGCTGTGCAATATACTACGTGACTGGGCAATATACTACGTGGCTGGACAATATACTACGTCGCTGTGCAATATACTACGTGACTGGGCAATATACTACGTGGCTGGGCAATATACTACGTGGCTGGGCAATATACTACGTGGCTGGGCAATATACTACGTGGCTGGGCAATATACTACATGGCTGGGCAATATACTACGTGGCTGGGCAATATACTATGTGGCTGGGCAATATACTACGTCACTGGGCAATATACTACGTGGCTGGGCAATATACTACGTGGCTGGGCAATATACTACGTCACTGGGCAATATACTACATGGCTGGGCAATATACTACATGGCTGGGCAATATACTACATGGCTGGGCAATATACTACGTGACTGTGCTATATACTATGTGGACATGCATATTCTAGAATACCCGATGCGTTAGAATAGGGCCACCATCTAGTACAGTATATTCACCTTCAGGTTTTCTGCCATTATGCTGAATTTGTGTAAATTGAATGCCAAATCTGCAAATTCAAATTTTTACGGAAAGTTGAAATTAATTGAACTTGTTAAGAATTAGTCTTTTCAACTCTAGTTTTGACTAAACCTGTCTACAAGGCCCCATTGTAGCATCTTAACATCAGGAGTCTGTACTTAATGCACTTTAGCGAGCTTAGCCAATTATTTGAGTAATTGACATGTAATACTGCTTTTCTCCTCTAGTGGACCACAGAAATAAAATGTCATCTTTTTCACCATACTCACCTCGTAATGCCAGATCTGATCTTGGAATCGGTATCCTATCTGGTCCCCTACATTTACCAGGAAGGCCATATTTCTGTCTTATTACTACACTACAATGTCTGGATTGGCGTTTATTCTATGTCATGTGACAAGGATCGGTAGAGGGTGGATATTGAGGATTGCTACCTCCAATAGGTGGCGCTAGAGTTCTAATCCTCTTCCTGTCTGAAGAGGCAATTTGCATAATTGAGATTTAGTTATGCAAAAAAAAACTGGTGAAAATGCAACGATGAATCAAGCCCTATAGAAAAATTAAAATGTTATGACTTTTGGAGGGAAGAGGTGGTGGTGATGGGGAAATGCAAAAATTGAAAAAATGGCTGCCTATCCAAGAGGTTAAACCTGTTGATCAGGAAAGCTGTCTTTGCTGCCCATAGCAAAGAGCCAGAATAAAGCTGCAGTCAGATTGGTTGTTCCAGTTTTGATATATATCTGAGTAATATTATACCATTACTATGGCTAGGCCACATCATCCATTGCATATTCTGGGCGCACAGAGGACACGTTCTTCGCGCTCCTCGGATTCTGCGAATACAATCACCAGTGGTGATAACGCTATCTCCCGGATTTAGAAGAGAAATTGATTGCTCATTTTCAAGCTGAGAGTAAATATCACTTAACAGAGATGTGTTCTCAGTTATTATCTCCACGGTGTCTGTTTTTCCATTGCACCCGCGTGTCAGGCACCAACATATCCATATTTTATCTAGAAGAATGGTCGATTTCCAGGTAAGAAAAAAAATAAATAATCACCGTCGATTGTAAAAGTCATAAACCAGTCAAACGAAGAAAAAGTTCCTACCGCCTGTAGATAACAGTTGTGTCAGTACAGCAGATATAGCTTAACTCTGTTGATGCCAGACATGGAAATCTATTCAACACCTCAGACGACCCCCAACATTTTGGTAAAACATATAATACTAGATGGCAGCCCGATTCTAAAGAATCGGGAGTCTAGAATCCATATATACTTTATTTATTCAAATGTAAAAATAATACAATTAATAAATAATAGTAAGAAAGAACAAAAAATGGCTGCACTCACCAGCTCTTGACAATTCTTGTTATTTAAGGTACAGTTACACAGGATTCATGAACATGCTTATGAGGGAAGGGATGAAAGACATCAGACGACAACTTTGCGTGTTGTGGGCAGTGTCAGGTAGTAGGAAAATACCCAGTTAATAATAGGCAATAGTTCTTTGCAGGAATGCAGATATTAATAAATAGGCAGTTTACATTGCAGAGAAATTGCTGGGCAATAATGGACAATGTCCTTATGTGGCAAATAATAGAGCAATATACCCAATGTGGCAAAGAAGAGGTTAATAAACGGCAGTCTCTCAGTATAACAGTCAGTGAATAATAGGCAGTATATGGAGAAAACACCAAACAAAAGTTCAAAATTGGTGTGAAAATGTCACTGAACCACTTCACAACTAAATATATATAGTTTTGGTAAATGGTATTATCATTTTTTTGACGAAATTCGGCAGGAGTTTGAAGAGCAACGTCACTGGGCCCGCCTCCACGCAGTAGAAACTTGCTGTGAGGTAAAAATTCAAAAATCACACCAAAATGGCGGGCGGAGTGTGTCACAGTACGGCACGTTTCTGATTGGTCGCTCGCAGCAGGCGGCAACCAATCAGACACTGGACACTGTTGACGTCACTTATCTCCGGACATTAGCTCCGGACATTAGCTCCGGACATTAGCTCCGGACAAAGCCACGGAAGTTGGCACAAATTGCAGGAAGTAGTATTCTAGGCAATTATATATTAGATAGAGGGGGGAAGCTTGTGGGGGACAGTGTAGATAGGGGTAGTTTGTGAGGACGGTATGGAGAGGGGGTACCATGTGGTGGAGAGGATGGAGAGGGGGCACCATGTGGTGGAGACTATGGAGAGGGGGCACTATGTGGTGGAGAGGATGGAGAGGGGGCACCATGTGGTGGAGAGGATGGAGAGGGGGCACCATGTGGTGGACAGTATGGAGAGGGGGCACCATGTGGTGGAGAGTATGGAGAGGGGGCACCATGTGGTGGAGAGTATGGAGAGGGGGCACTATGTGGTGGAAAGGATGGAGAGGGGGCACCATGTGGTGGAGACTATGGAGAGGGGGCACTATGTGGTGGAAAGGATGGAGAGGGGGCACCATGTGGTGGAGAATATTGAGAGGGGGCACTATGTGGTGGAAAGGATGGAGAGGGGGCACCATGTGGTGGAGAGTATGGAGAGGGGGCACTATGTGGTGGAAAGGATGGAGAGGGGGCACCATGTGGTGGACAGTATGGAGAGGGAGCAGATTGAAGTAGGCACAGTATGGAGAGGGAAAAGCATATGAGGAACAGTATGGAGAGGGACAGCATCTGGGGGACAGATTACCATAGTTAAAGACATAATGGGAGTTGAAGGTTGATGCAATGCCAATGTACTGTATATGGCTGGGTCTGATTTGACATTGCAATTGATCAATGTACTAAAGGGGCTGTCCCCTTTCAGAAAATTCCACTCCCCAAGCGCAGTTTGTTATAAAAACACAAACCACCATTTACTCACTGTCCCCAGGTGTAGCGCTGAGTCTCCAGCACAGGTGTTTGGGATTGGCTGCAGCGCTGATGTCATGTTGACAGCATGGCAGCCATCCAGTAAGCTGAGCAGCTATAAGTAGGGCGTTCCATCTGATAGACCCACTTAGCTCAACACTTGGCTACCGCGCTGCCGACATAACAGGCAATGTATCCATGTAGTGTTGCTAGTTTTGTTGATGTATCCATGTAGTGATGGTGGTTTTGATGATGTATCCATGTAGCGTTGCTAGTTTTGGTGATGTATCCATGTAGTGATGGTGGTTTTGATTATGTATCCATGTAGTGATGGTGGTTTTGATGATGTATCCATGTAGTCATGGTGGTTTTGATGATGTTTCCATGTAGTGATGGTGGTTTTAATGATGTATCCATGTAGTGATGGTGGTTTTGATTATGTATCCATGTAGTGATGGTGGTTTTGATGATTTATCCATGTAGTGATGGTGGTTTTGATGATGTATCCTTGTAGGGATGGTGGTTTTGATGATGTATCCATGTAGTCTTGGTGGTTTGATGATGTATCCATGTAGTGTTGCTAGTTTTGGTGATGTATCCATGTAGTGATGGTGGTTTTGATGATTTATCCATGTAGTGAGATGGTTTTGATGATGTTTCCATGTAGTGATGGTGATTTTGATGATGTATCCATGCAGTGATGGTGGTTTTGGTGATGTATCCATGTAGTGATGGTGGTTTTGATGATGTATCCATGTAGTGATGGTGGTTTTGGTGATGTATCCATGTAGTGTTGCTAGTTTTGGTGATGTATCCATGTAGTGATGGTGGTTTTGATGATTTATCCATGTAGTGAGATGGTTTTGATGATGTTTCCATGTAGTGATGGTGGTTTTGATGATGTTTCCATGTAGTGATGGTGGTTTTGATGATGTATCCATGTAGTGATGGTGGTTTTGATGATGTATCCACGTAGTGATGGTGTTCTGGTGATGTATCCATGTAGTGATGGTGGTTTTGATGATGTATCTATGTAGTCATGGTGGTTTTGATGATGTTTCCATGTAGTGATGGTGGTTTTGATGATGTATCCACGTAGTGATGGTGGTTTTGGTGATGTATCCATGTAGTGATGGTGGTTTTGATGATGTATCCATGTAGTCATGGTGGTTTTGATGATGTTTCCATGTAGTGATGGTGGTTTTAATGATGTAGTGATGGTGGTTTTGATGATGTATCCATGTAGTGATGGTGGTTTTGGTGATGTATCCATGTAGTGATGGTGGTTTTGATGATGTATCCATGTAGTGATGGTGGTTTTGGTGATGTATCCATGTAGTGATGGTGGTTTTGATGATGTATCCATGTAGTCATGGTGGTTTTGATGATGTTTCCATGTAGTGATGGTGGTTTTAATGATATATCTTTGTAGTGATGGTGGTTGTGGTAATTTATCCCCTCATTAAATATAAAGAAATTAAAAAATATAAAATATTTGATACTGCCACTTCCATTCCATCTATCAAAATATATAACTAATTAATAGTGATGAGCGAGTATGCTCATTACTCAGGTTTCTCTGAGCATGCTCAGGTGGTCTCTGAGTATTTCGGTGTGCTCGGAGATTTCGTTTATGTTGACGCAGCTGCAAGATTTGCAGCTGCTAGATAGCTTGAATACATGTGAGGAATGCCTGTTTGTTAAGCAACCCCCACATATATTCAAGCTGTCTAGCAGCCGCAAATCATGCAGCTGCATGTCGACATAAACTAAATCTCCGAGCATGCCAAAATACTCAGAGGCCACCCGAGCGTGCGTGGAGAAACCCGAGTAATGAGCATACTCGCTCATCACTACTAATTAACCCAGATAATACTGAGAACTAAAACAACAGAACTATTTTATTTTGTCACCTTACCTTCCTAGAAAAATTATTAAGATGTCGGCGTTACTCCAAATTGGTAACAATTATGTCAGATTACCATGCAAAAAAACAAACAAACAACAAGCTACTTAAATTTTCGTTTCAGGCAGCAAAAAAGCAAGAAAATTGACCATGTCTCCAGGGTATTTGACCACTGAAGTTAGTGACTGGCTGCAGTGGTAATATGCCTGTGCAGCACATCATCATTGTTTAAATTAAAGCAAAAGACCAAGGAAAAATGGGTGCTGGAGCACTGAGCAATTTAATCAGTGAGTAATATGTTTGTGAACAGGGATGCTTTTTGTAGAATGGAATGTAAGTTCTGATAGTCTGAATATTAGTGTAATTATTGGCCTTGGGGAGCATACATCATATATGAAGCCTTCATAAATCTACACATTAATTTACAAATAATAGTGTCAATGAAGGATAAAACCATCAGCAAATTGTGTAATGATTAATACTCATTTATGTGCATACTGTATATCTGCTGTGGTAGATCGGCTCACTCGGTTGCACACGGAGGTAGACAATGGAACACTGTCTCTTTAAGACTCTCACTGGTTTATTAGGAATGTTGCATAAGCCAGTGCAGAGTTATCAACATAAAACCAGGCCTTCCTGGCAAACGAAGCAAAACATACAGCACAGTCCATGAGGTTGCGGGGATCCGCCCATTCAGGGAAAAAAACAACATTCATGTGTTCAGCTTCCTTGTCAGGACACCGAGCAATGGAGTTGCATTGTCCCGGCCTACCGAACACTGAATGCCTCTGAAGGCCAATTATTTAAACCCCAGACCACTCCCTGAGGTGGAGATAAGGTGGACAACTTCCCACCCGTTCTACGGTTGTCCACAAAAACCCAGCCCTTAAAATGGCTGAATAACTCCTCTCAACACATAATGTGCTGTAGGAAACTTATAGGTTTCAAATCCCTGAAGCTAATAGCCTCAGTGAAACGTATCTCCCC
This sequence comes from Ranitomeya imitator, assembly GCF_032444005.1. NCBI lineage: Eukaryota > Metazoa > Chordata > Amphibia > Anura > Dendrobatidae > Ranitomeya > Ranitomeya imitator. The sequence goes on along the minus strand of NC_091284.1, from coordinate 788,146,878 downwards.
ACCAGTACTTTGCCAGTGACTTTGTGACACTACATTATAAATGACGCCAATTCCACAATTGCATAATTCAAAAGTTAGACAGTTAAAGGTAATTTACAGTACTAGAAATCAATACATTACTTAATTCATCACTATTTTATAGTCATTACTAATTTTGATTAGTTATAAAATTTGCCCAAGGGCATGTTAGCACTCCCAAAATCACTAGTATCAGATCAGACAAGGTGGACAGCAGTGTGAGTAGCCTCTTCCTACTTCAGCACCTGTGGTATCTCCCATATTAGATCAGATAGACAGGGTGGACAGCAGTGTGAGCAGCCTTTTCTTACTTCAGCACCTATGGTATCTCCAGTATTGGATCAGATACACAGGGTGTGCAGCAGTGTGAGCAGCCTCTTCTTACCTCAGCACTAGTGATGAGCGAGTATACTCAATGCTTGGGTTTTCCCGAGCACGCTCGGGTGGTCTCCGAGTATTTGTAACTGCTGGGAGATTTAGTTTTCATTGACTCAGCAGCATGATTTACAGCTACTAGCCAGCTTGATTACATGTGGGGATTCCTGTTGTGAATTCTGTTATCGAACTCCCTCCTGTGGTCATGAATGGTACTTCGGCGAGTTCTGTCCATGGACTCCCTCTGGTGGCTGTGAGTGGTGCTGCTGCTTCTGAGGTTCCTTCCACAGGTGACGGAGTTTATTCGTTGGCTGGCTGCTCTATTTAACTCCACTCAGATCGTTACTCCATGCCAGCTGTCAATGTTCTTGTACTGGTTCAGTTCGCTCTTGGATCTTTCTGGTGACCTGTCTACTCCAGCAGAAGCTAAGTCCCTGCTAGTTATTATTTGTTCATTGTTTTCTGGTCCAGCTTGCTATCATGATTTTGTTTTGCCAGCTGGAAGCTCTGGGATGCAGAGTGGCACCTCCGCACCGTGAGTCGGTGCGGAGGTCTTTTTGCACACTCTGCGTGGTCTTTTTGTAGTTTTTGTGCTGACCGCAAAGATACCTTTCCTATCCTCAGTCTGTTTAGTAAGTCGGGCCTCTCTTTGCTGAAACCTGTTTCATTTCTGTGTTTGTGACTTTCATCTTTACTCACAGTCAATATATGTGGGGGGCTGCCTTTTCCTTTGGGGAATTTCTCTGAGGCAAGGTAGGCTTTATTTTCTATTTCTAGGGCTAGTTAGCTCTTAGGCTGTGAAGAGGCGTCTAGGCCGTGTTAGGTACGCTCCACGGCTATTTCTAGTTGTGTGATAGGATTAGGGGTTGCGGTCAGCAGAGTTCCCACTCCCCAGAGCTTGTCTTGTGTGAGTTTAACCATCAGGTCGTTCCTGGTGCTCCTAACCACCAGGTCCATAACAGTACAGCTGGCCCAAAGTATTAATGCATCTCAATAGAGGGATAAGAGAAGTTCTGAGACCATTTTTTTTTCTTTGCAGTGTGTTTTGTCTTTCTTTTCCCCTTAACCTTTGGGTGGTTCAGGACACAGGTGTAGATATGGACATTCAAGGTCTGTCCTCTTGTGTAGATCATCTCACTGCAAGGGTACAAAACATTCAAGATTTTGTGGTTCAGAATCCGATGTTAGAGCCTAGAATTCCAATTCTTGATTTGTTTTCTGGGGATAGATCCAAGTTCCTGAATTTCAAAAATAATTGTAAATTGTTTCTAGCTTTGAAACCCCGCTCCTCTGGTGACCCCGTTCAACAAGTAAAAATAATTATTTCTTTGTTGCGTGGTGACCCTCAAGACTGGGCATTTTCCCTTGCGCCAGGAGATCCTGCATTGCGTGATGTAGATGCGTTTTTTTCTGGCGCTTGGATTGCTTTATGATGAACCTAATTCAGTGGATCAGGCAGAGAAAATCTTGCTGGCTTTGTGTCAGGGTCAGGATGAAGCGGAGGTGTACTGTCAGAAGTTTAGAAAGTGGTCTGTGCTTACTCAGTGGAATGAGTGTGCCCTGGCGGCAATTTTCAGAAAGGGTCTTTCTGAAGCCCTTAAGGATGTCATGGTGGGATTTCCCACGCCTGCTGGTCTGAATGAGTCTATGTCCTTGGCCATTCAGATCGATCGGCGCTTGCGTGAGCGCAAATCTGTGCACCATTTGGCGGTATTCTCTGAGCATAGGCCTGAGCCTATGCAGTGTGATAGGACTTTGACCAGAGTTGAACGGCAAGAACACAGACGTCGGAATGGGCTGTGTTTTTACTGTGGTGAATCCACTCATGCTATCTCCGATTGTCCTAAGCGCACTAAGCGGTTCGCTAGGTCTGCCACCATTGGTACGGTACAGTCTAAATTTCTTTTGTTCGTTGCTCTGATTTGCTCTCTGTCGTCCTATTCTGTTATGGCATTTGTGGATTCAGGCGCTGCCCTGAATTTGATGGACTTGGAGTTTGCCAGGAGCTGTGGTTTTTTCTTGGAGCCCTTGCAGCATCTTATTCCATTGAGAGGAATTGATGCTACGCCTTTGGCCAAGAATAAGCCTCAGTACTGGACTCAATTGACCATGTGCATGGCTCCTGCACATCAGGAGGATATTCGCTTTTTGGTGTTGCATAATCTGCATGATGTGGTCGTTTTGGGGTTGCCATGGCTACAGGTCCATAATCCAGTTTTGGATTGGAAATCTATGTCTGTGTCCGGCTGGGGTTGTCAGGGGGTACATGGTGATGTTCCATTGCTGTCAATTTCGTCTTCCACTCCTTCTGAAGTCCCTGAGTTTTTGTCAGATTACCGGGATGTATTTGAAGAGCCCAAATCCGGTGCCCTACCTCCTCATAGGGATTGCGATTGTGCTATTAATTTGATTCCTGGTAGTAAGTTTCCTAAGGGCCGACTGTTTAATTTATCTGTGCCAGAGCACGCCGCTATGCGGAGTTATATAAAGGAATCCTTGGAGAAAGGTCATATTCGCCCGTCGTCAACACCGTTGGGAGCAGGGTTCTTTTTTGTGGCCAAGAAGGATGGCTCTTTGAGACCTTGTATTGATTACCGCCTTCTTAATAAGATCACAGTCACATTTCAGTACCCTTTGCCGCTGCTGTCTGATTTGTTTGCTCGGATTAAGGGGGCTAGTTGGTTCACCAAGATAGATCTTCGAGGGGTGTATAATCTTGTGCGAATTAAACAGGGCGATGAATGGAAAACAGCATTTAATACGCCCGAGGGCCATTTTGAGTACCTGGTTATGCCATTCGGGCTTTCTAATGCTCCATCTGTGTTTCAGTCCTTTATGAATGACATCTTCCGAGAGTACCTTGATAGATTCATGATTGTATATTTGGATGATATTTTGGTCTTTTCGGATGATTGGGAGTCTCATGTGAAGCAGGTCAGAATGGTGTTCCAGGTCCTTCGTGCGAATTCCTTGTTTGTGAAGGGGTCGAAATGTCTCTTTGGAGTTCAGAAGGTTTCATTTTTGGGTTTCATTTTTTCCCCTTCTACTATCGAGATGGACCCTGTTAAAGTTCAGGCCATTTATGATTGGACTCAGCCGACATCTGTGAAGAGCCTGCAGAAGTTCCTGGGCTTTGCTAATTTTTACCGTCGCTTCATCGCTAATTTTTCAAGTGTTGCTAAACCGTTGACTGATTTGACCAAGAAAGGTGCTGATGTGGTCAATTGGTCCTCTGCGGCTGTAGAAGATTTTCAGGAGTTGAAGCGTCGTTTTTCTTCTGCCCCTGTGTTGTGCCAGCCAGATGTTTCACTTCCGTTTCAGGTCGAGGTTGATGCTTCTGAGATTGGAGCAGGGGCTGTTTTGTCGCAAAGAAGTTCTGATTGCTCGGTGATGAAACCATGTGCCTTCTTTTCTAGAAAATTTTCGCCTGCTGAGCGCAATTATGATGTTGGGAATCGAGAGTTGTTGGCCATGAAGTGGGCATTCGAGGAGTGGCGACATTGGCTTGAAGGAGCCAAGCATCGCGTGGTGGTCTTGACGGATCACAAGAATTTGACTTATCTCGAGTCTGCCAAACGGTTGAATCCTAGACAGGCTCGATGGTCGCTGTTTTTTTCCCGTTTCGATTTTGTGGTTTCGTACCTTCCGGGCTCTAAGAATGTGAAGGCTGATGCCCTGTCATGGAGTTTTGTGCCTGACTCTCCAGATGTTCCTGAGCCGGCGGGTATTCTCAAAGAGGGGGTAATTTTGTCTGCCATCTCCTCTGATTTGCGGCGTGTGCTGCAGAAATTTCAGGCTGATAGACCTGACCGTTGTCCAGCGGAGAAACTGTTTGTCCCTGATAGATGGACTAGTAGAGTTATCTCTGAGGTTCATTGTTCGGTGTTAGCGGGTCATCCGGGAATCTTTGGTACCAGAGATTTGGTGGCTAGATCCTTTTGGTGGCCTTCTTTGTCACGGGATGTGCGTTCTTTTGTGCAGTCCTGTGGGACTTGTGCTCGGGCTAAGCCCTGCTGTTCTCATGCCAGTGGGTTGCTTTTGCCCTTGCCAGTCCCGAAGAGGCCCTGGACGCATATCCATGGATTTTATTTCAGATCTCCCTGTCTCTCAAAGGATGTCGGTCATATGGGTGGTTTGTGATCGCTTCTCTAAGATGGTCCATTTGGTACCCTTGTCTAAATTGCCTTCCTCCTCTGATTTGGTGCCATTGTTTTTCCAGCATGTGGGTCGTTTGCATGGCTTTCCGGAGAACATCGTCTCGGACAGAGGTTCCCAGTTCGTTTCGAGGTTTTGGTGGTCCTTTTGTGCTAAGATGGGCATTGATTTGTCTTTTTCTTCGGCTTTCCATCCTCAGACAAATGGCCAAACCGAACGAACTAATCAGACTTTGGAAACATATCTGAGATGCTTTGTTTCTGCTGATCAGGATGATTGGGTGTCCTTCTTGCCTTTGGCTGAGTTCGCCCTTAATAATCGGGCCAGCTCGGCTACTTTGGTTTCGCCCTTTTTCTGTAATTCTGGTTTCCATCCTCGTTTCTCTTCAGGGCAGGTTGAGTCTTCGGACTGTCCTGGTGTGGATACTGTGGTGGACAGGTTGCAGCAGATTTGGACTCATGTGGTGGACAATTTGACATTGTCCCAGGAGAAGGCTCAACGTTTCGCTAACCGCCGGCGCTGTGTTGGTCCCCGACTTCGTGTTGGGGATTTGGTTTGGTTGTCGTCTCGTCATGTTCCTATGAAGGTTTCCTCTCCTAAGTTTAAGCCTCGTTTCATTGGTCCGTATAAGATTTCTGAAGTTCTCAATCCTGTGTCATTTCGTTTGGCCCTTCCAGCTTCTTTTGCCATCCATAATGTGTTCCATAGGTCGTTATTGCGGAGATACGTGGCACCTATGGTTCCCTCCGTTGATCCTCCTGCCCCGGTGTTGGTCGAGGGGGAGTTGGAGTATGTGGTGAAGATTTTGGATTCTCGTATTTCGAGACGGAAGCTCCAGTACCTGGTCAAGTGGAAGGGTTATGGTCAGGAAGATAATTCCTGGGTTTTTGCCTCTGATGTTCATGCTGCCGATCTAGTTCGTGCCTTTCATTTGGCTCATCCTGATCGGCCTGGGGGCTCTGGTGAGGGTTCGGTGACCCCTCCTCAAGGGGGGGTACTGTTGTGAATTCTATTATCGAACTCCCTCCTGTGGTCATGAATGGTACTTCGGCGAGTTCTGTCCATGGACTCCCTCTGGTGGCTGTGAGTGGTGCTGCTGCTTCTGAGGTTCCTTCCACAGGTGACGGAGTTTATTCGTTGGCTGGCTGCTCTATTTAACTCCACTCAGATCGTTACTCCATGCCAGCTGTCAATGTTCTTGTACTGGTTCAGTTCGCTCTTGGATCTTTCTGGTGACCTGTCTACTCCAGCAGAAGCTAAGTCCCTGCTAGTTATTATTTGTTCATTGTTTTCTGGTCCAGCTTGCTATCATGATTTTGTTTTGCTAGCTGGAAGCTCTGGGATGCAGAGTGGCACCTCCGCACCGTGAGTCGGTGCGGAGGTCTTTTTGCACACTCTGCGTGGTCTTTTTGTAGTTTTTGTGCTGACCGCAAAGATACCTTTCCTATCCTCAGTCTGTTTAGTAAGTCGGGCCTCTCTTTGCTGAAACCTGTTTCATTTCTGTGTTTGTGACTTTCATCTTTACTCACAGTCAATATATGTGGGGGGCTGCCTTTTCCTTTGGGGAATTTCTCTGAGGCAAGGTAGGCTTTATTTTCTATTTCTAGGGCTAGTTAGCTCTTAGGCTGTGAAGAGGCGTCTAGGCCGTGTTAGGTACACTCCACGGCTATTTCTAGTTGTGTGATAGGATTAGGGGTTGCGGTCAGCAGAGTTCCCACTCCCCAGAGCTTGTCTTGTGTGAGTTTAACCATCAGGTCGTTCCTGGTGCTCCTAACCACCAGGTCCATAACAGATTCCCTAGCAACCAGGAAACCCACACATGTACTCAGGCTGGCTAGTAGCTGTAAATCATGAAGCTGTGTCAACAAAAATGAAATCTCCAGGCTGTCACAAATACTCGGAGACCACCCGAGCGTGCTCTGGAAAACCCGAGCAACGAGTACACTCACTCTATTCAGCACCTATGGTATCTCCATTATTGGATCAGATAGACAGGATGGCAGCAGTGTGAACAGCGTTTTCTTACTTCAGCACCTATGGTATCTCTATTATTGGATCAGATAGACAGGGTGGGCAGCAGAGTGAGCAGTCTCTTCTTACCTCAGTACCTGTGGTATCTCCCATATTAGATCAGATAGACAGGGTGGATAGAAGTGTGAGCAGCCTCTTCTTACTTCAGCACCTCTGGTATCTCCAATATTAGATCAGATAGACGGGGTGGACAGCAGTGTGAGCAGCCTCTTCTTACTTCAGTTCCTATGGTATCTCCAGTATTGGATCAGATAGGGTGGACAGCAGATTGGGTAGACTCTTCTTACCTCAGCACTCCTTGTATCTCCAGTATTATATGTGAAAATCCACTGGGAGGACATTTTCCTAGACAACAAGGGAGGGTGTGGGGCTTCCTATTGCACATGCTCTCAGTCATTGGTTCTATTACCATTCTAGGATAGGTTTCATTCAGTGTAACAAGACTGCAACTATTTTAAAGTTCTGTAGTGATTACCTTCCTAGACAAAACAAGCATGATTTTAGGTTTAAAGGTATGAAGGAATTAATTTATAAGGAACAATTTTCTTTCTTCTTCCTTTTTTTATTCTCTCAAAACTCCTTGAAGGAATACCTATCAGTCAGGTCCAAACTTGTGGGTTCGGGAACCCAACACATTCAGCGGTTTTCAACAATCACCCATATCCACACTTGCATTTTTGAACATGAAATCTCTCTGGTTATCATTAGATCTCAGTGATTTAGCACAAAGCTAAAACATCAGTTACGGATTAGTATCAGTATTACCCCGCTAAGCATTCTTGTATCACAGGTTTACCATCACAGAGAGAAGACCGCAGCGTCTGATTTCTCCTACTCCTGCACTGATTAGAAGCACTTGACCTTCATACTAAGCGATGCAGGATTCTTTTAACAGTGCAGGGGTTAATCTGATCAGTTGAGAGATCTTGGAAGCTTTCCTGCATTAAGGCTCTCAGCAATGCACTGTTACCCACTCCCCTCTCTCATATAATCTGGGCCCTGGCTAGCACTCATTGCCAGAGAAAGCTTCATACTGTATGGTTAGAACATGGTAGTTTGTTGTTTGAGAAGGCGTTTGATGGATTTATCTGAGACTGTTGCTAGGTTTTGGTTGTTTGCTTATTCCTTTCGTTCTCCTATTTTAGTTTTACCCCATCCTCCACTCACCATTACATACCTCTGTTGTTTGTGTGAGTATATTTGTATTATTGGTATTTTCCTTTATCCCTGTTCGTATTACCTTGTTAGTCTGGTTGGTGTATTACAGTACACTACTACTCCACTCTTCCCTGGGTGGCGGAGGGGTACAGACTGAGGGCGGATTCAGGAGTAAAAGCAAGGTGCGTGGTCTGGCATCTTCACCATCAGAAGTAATCCGGGGAACAGGGTGAGCTAGGGCGTCCCTAGCATTAGGGACAGGGAAGGAGCCCCTGGTCCCGGGACACCCGACAACAACGTCATGACAGCTGGGTTCCCATACTTGAAGTTCAGCATCGAATTCTGCTGGAGAGTTGGATCCTTTACAGGGTAGTAACTCAGTAACTCATACTTAGAAATACTGTACATTTATTTTCGGACTATCTCTTATGTACTGGTTCTCAGTGATATTTTCTTAAGTCGTTTGTATTTTTCTTATTGCTATTATATAGGTCACTTTTGTGGATTTTTCTGCCACACTGTTTATAGGATGTGGTTAAGGACATTTAATGGTTTAGTTGCAAAGTGTAATCCAGCTGTGCAGGAAACAGTAAATAGTCCATGTGGGCTGGTGAGCGAGTGCAGCTGTCCTAAATCTAGTCCATAGCACTGACCCTGATGTGCTTCCTCCAGAAGTCACAGGAAATGTTGTGGTGTGGAGATCTAGTGTACAGGATGCACCATGTACTACGCTTCCACCGCTACATGGTTAGCACATGGCCAAGGTGGCACCGATACGTCCTACCTCCTGCACTCATTGCTGTGAACATTCTTTCATACATATCATAGAGATGGACTTTAAGACGAGTTTGGTGGTCAAGTCCTGGTTGACCGTGTCTCCTTTGTTGTTGGGTGGCAAGAACCTGTGCCGAATTTTCCTCTTCAAAGAAACGCCATTATGAGAAAAATTGAGGAAGGCAAACTGGCCGGAGAGTAATGGAAAAAGTATGGGGGGCCAAAACTGACCCTATAATGGGTAGGAGGTACTGAATAAACTGGTAAGCAAGTATACTGGAAGGAAACTGGAACTGGTGGAACAGAAAGGGGTCAACTATTATTGTCCAGTTCTTGTACTGTAAGGTCGATGAGAGTTAGGGTTGGACATGGTTCTGGGGTGAAGGTAGGGTAAATATAGCCTAAATCAAGATTATAGTAAATGTCGAGATGAGCTAGAAGGGTGCAGAGGTAGAAACCGTTCCCAGGACCCGAAAGGGAAAGGGTCTACGATGACCCTCTACAATAGAGCAAGACATATCAGAATCATAAGGGGCACCTGAAAGGTGGAGTCTCAGGAACTTAAAAGGAAACTGGTCAGAAACTTAAACCTTCTCCCCCTTAAAAATTATATAACTGTGTAGCACTTTAAAAGATAAGCAGTCAATCCCTTTAGGACCTCAACATACTGTTCCAGTCATGAGAAATCAGGTTTTGAAGTTGTGTCTGTAAGTGCGTTGTGGTGTGAGGATGCACTTACAGCTTCTCAGGCTCACGCTGTATTCCTTACCTATCAGCACCTCCCACTGACTGATTGACAGGTCAATGTCCATGTACCCTAGCAAACAAGATGTCAATCAGCTACGGAAAGATGCTACTAGGTAGGGAATACAGCGTGTGGCTGAGAAGCTGTAAGTGCATTGTCACGGCCCAATGCACTTCCAGACACAACTTCAGAATGTGATTTCTCACTGTCGGAGCAGTGTTTTGGGTAATAAAGGGACTGACTAGCGCTTATCTTTTAAAGGGCTACACAATCATATTAATCATATGTCAGGAAATATGTCTGACTAATACCAAAACAAAAAGTGGGAGCCCGGATGGTTACGTTCCATGCAGATCCTCAACATAAAGGACTAAAAGTGACAACTGCACCAAGTGCCTTATTGTCGAGCCTAAAAAAGTTGCCTTTTCCCCTCCCCCACAAAAGAAGTAAAAATGACAGGCAACTAGACCAAGCAAGGTTATACTGTATATTGGCACTTTTGATCTGAATGCTGTGTAAATGTGGCATACTGCAGTCATCTGTAAACCAGGGGGCACTGCAATGGGCTCATGAGATTTTGACTCCCTTTTCTGATTCCAATGCAAAATACTTAGGTACCTCCTATAATTCAACTTTCTGCAGCTCCTCCAGCAAGATGGGCGCTCTGATAGACATGACTCAGCTCCTCCTCTCTCCTACGCCTCCCTGCGCACTGATCTCTGCACAGGTCACAGAGCATGCCCACTACATTCTCCTATCACTTGCTTTCTAACTTATCCTTAGTTATCTCTGCAGGTACTAAGTTACAATGACTGCACCCGAGTAAAGAAAGTAGAATATGACAATATACAATCAGGACATTTATTATAAAAAGAATATGTCTCAGAACAGATTGTTATTCAAAAAGATAAGACAACACATTCTCTACATTCTCTTTAAGAAATAAACCAGACGTTCACCATCACTGTGTCTTCTATTTCTGAATTCTGACATCATACTGAGACTAATGAAGCTGAAGTAAAGAAAGGAGATGGCCGCCCCTGAGATGAGGCAGACATCTTCATTCAGAATCTGTATAACATATGGCAATGCCAGGCTGGCAGGAAGATTACATCGCCAGTCCAGTCCCTACTGATGGTAATACTGATGGTACTATTGGTGACCAAGTATAGCGAAATGGATAATGTTACATTCAATTGTATTATTTAGTATATTTTATAATCATAATTATTATTAACTATTACACATTGTATTTTAAATAAAAAATATTATTATTACTATTATGATTCATATAACCTTTTTGGTTATATTACATTATATTTTTTATAAGAATTATTATTATTATTTTAATTATTATAATTATATATATTAATAATAATAATAATTAATATCATTGCTGTTAGCTATTATACATTGTATTTTTGATAAAAAAAATATTATTACTCTTATAATTATTTTGGTTACCGTGCATTATATTTTTAAATAATAATAATAATTATTACATTATTATTATTATATTAAAGATTATTGTATTTAATGTTAATAGTTATTATTATTATTATTAACTATTGTTATACAATGCATTTTTATAATAATAATAATAATACAAATATTATTAGGGTTATTATTATTATTTATTCATGAATTTATTAATTTGTTTATTAACTCACTCCCATCATAACCCAGAGATTTTATCTTACTATTACCCTTACTCCTGTATAAATGGATATCGTTTCATACAATTGTATAGTTATTATTTATTGATATATTTTATTATAATAATTACTACTTTTATTATTATTATTATTATATTTTATAGTAAGAATTTTTATTACTACTGTTATTATTCAGACAATTATTTGGGGTATTATGCATTGTATTTTATAGTAAGAATTTTTACTATTATTCATATTATTATTATTTGCAACTATTATTTTACATTATATTATTAATATCATTATTAATATTATTTTTAGTTATGCTATGTATTTTATACAAAAAAATACATTAATCATTTATTATTACTATTCACGTTATTATTTTAAATTCACTGCTGTCATGACCCAGAGATTTTCTCTTAGTTTTATCATTTCTGTATTAGTGTCTCAGTAATCGCAGACACACTCGGAGTCTAGATAGAATGTTATGCATTTTTTATGTTGTTGAATCACTATATAGAGTATAGCTGCAGTATATAATGGCCTATAGAAAAACCCGTATAGGTATAGCGATCACGATGCCACAGTAGAGGTAAAATGCAAAACGTGGCTCCCCCTCCCATGGTCCATAGTCATAACTTTGTGTCCGAGTGTAGATTGGCCTCTCATTTGATAAATAATGGTATAAATAGACGATCTGCAAACCACTTTATTTATATATTATGTTATCTTACAAAAAAAAAAAACCTATAGAGTGCCGGTCACATCATGCCTTTCTTCAGCCTAAATTGCTGTCCACTGCCTGTTGTTAAGTTCCATCCATTTCCATCAGGAGAGACAGATTGGATTACAGGGGCTGATTTCTATCTCTTTATGCTGCATAACAGACAGGAAGGCTCTCAGTTTGGGGCAGGAAAGCTATTGGATAAAAGCATGGTGGAAAGTGAGAAAAAAAGAAGCTCCAGTACCTAACGTGCTGGTAGAAAGCTGATGAAGAGGAACTGCCCCAAAAAGCGGTTGGCAAGTTACATAGCATTAGAATTGTGACAGTTCCTATACATATTAGACTGGTATGTGCATGAGTTCGAGAACTAGAGGTTTTATTTGTTAGATATTTTTTATAGACAGATCTGGTAGGCTTTCATGTCCTCATTATCACACAATAGGATCCTCAGAATAAAATGTTTTATAATTCAGCCAAAGCCTGAAGAATTGCGAAAACTGATGGGACTCGAGTCATTTCCGCCACCCACTGCATTATTTGAAGTCCTGGCCTTTTGCTGGAGACTGCAGGGTTATATGCGAGACACTGCTGTATTAAAGGATAGTCGGCACAGAGGCATTCACATGGATGGACCATCATTATCTTCCAGCTGCCCTTCAGCTGTTGTGGTCATATAAGAAACCCACGGAAATCAGTGCCCACCCTTGGGAGTCTGTTCATACCAGACAGTCCAGTGCTAGGAAATTGCTTCAATTACATGTGGCAGCGCTAATCATGGAGAGCCGTCTATGGAGAAGCTGTCCCCTGCCTTTAATGAGGACCTGTCACTTCCCACATATGTTTAATTTCTCCACCTGATGTAAATGAGTCACCCACCAGGGCCGTGGGGTACTCGGTACCGGATCCGGTACTTAAAGGGGATGTCACAGTGGCTGCGTCCCGGTCCGTGGACCTGGGTGCCCAATTAAAGGGGAAGGTAGGTGAAGGGTTTAATAAAATTTGTGTTCGTGATGCCACCTGTGGTAATCAGTCAGTGGGGACCGACACTGCTTAAAGGGGTCCTCTGGGGTGATGTTATGGCAGCTAGATGGTATAACTTCCCACAGGTGAAGAAGGTCCCCAGGGCTCCCGGTGTATAGATGAGGAACGAGGACGCAGGTTTGCAGTCTCTTTACCTGATTTACTGGAGCTTCAGGCAATCGCAGTCCAGGGCACCAGATCACAGATACAGGCAGGGTCCGGCCGGCTTGGAAGCAAGGTCAGAGTCCCCTCTACTAGGTGTAGATGAAAGCCTTCCTCATAGCACGGTGATGTTGTAGTCCCTTACTGCCTATGGCTTCTGGCAAGGTCCTCACAGTTCTCTCTGTCCTCCATATAGGTAGGACACAAACCCGTATGACAGGTGACTCGAGCCTTTTTACAGGGTCTCTATCACGACCCGGGCTCTATGTGCCACTGTGTCTCCTGGGTGTTAGGGCAGACAGGTGATATGTAATCCAGCTGTCCTGCCGATTTCTGCTGTGCCTCCTAGAGTCTGACACAACCTCAGTCTTCCGGCTACCGGTAATCTGCGCTCTGCCAGAGAGGTAGCCAGTCACAGCCATCCTCCCCAGATGTCACTCTCCTGTGCTTTGCTCTCCTGCACACTTTCTACAAACTGTCCTTTCCTTCTCAGTTCTATTTCTCCAGGAGCTGCAGCAACTCTGGCTACACGACCCCTTCGGTCTTTCCGACACTCACTGTCTGACTCCTCCCTTCCTGTCCTCCTGACAGACTGCTCACTCACTTCCCCTCCAGCCAGAATATATATCAAGAGCAGCTCCCCGGAAAGTCGGGTTCAGAGCTCCCCCTTCTGGCCTGGAGTGCGAACATGTTGCATGTATGTGTTTACCTGATAGAAGAGATCTTCCCCTGCTTCCAAGCATGACATCACTCTCCCCATGAGGAAAGCAATGCCACTGTGACAACAAGACCCTGGGGTGACACATAAATGGCGCCGTTCTCCTGAATCCGGTGTTGTTTTTCTTTTGTTTCTGGGCCTCTCCGTTCTTGAGATATGGCCTCTTCTTCCCTGTATATTAGTAACGTCTTTATAGACAACTGGGTGTCACTCTCATGGAGACGCCCACCTATAGCAGTTGAGGACCACGCCCACTTGTCTAAAAAAAGACCACATTTTTATACATGGAAGAGGCAGCCATATCTCAGCAATGGAGAGGCCCAGAAAAAAAAAAGAAAATCAACGCCAGATTCAGGAGAAAAGCAGCATTTACACCAGGATAAAAAATACATGTTTGTGGCAAGTGACAGATCCCCTTTAAGGCAGCATCATAAATCAAGATTAATAAAATAAAAGCAGGAATTGTATAATACTATATATTATTATACTGGATAACTGTAGTTACCCACCGGTGTGAATCCTGCTGACTTGGTGGTGGCTCAAGCCTTATATGTGGCATACTTTCACAATCATGGGTGGTCCATCCGTCCAACCACTGGGACCCCCACTGATCCCAAGTACTGGGGCCCTATGCATCGCTGCCAGGATAAAAATACCTTTTAAATATGGTAGATAGCTGATGACCTTTAATGCTGGAATAAAAACCCTTTAAGGGATTTAAAGAGCATTTGCAGCAATTTTTAAAGGGGTCCTCTAAAACTTTGACATTGATGGTCTATCCTTCTGGAGAGCGGTCAGGGTCCCAGTGCTTAGACGCTGACTGATCTGCAAAATGTCACCTAGATGATCAATTTAAGTGTTGGGAATAAGCCTTCAGCTTTCTGCAAACCTCCAGCATTGAGTCAGCGGACATATCAATCCACAATTATGTTTTAGGACGCCATTGTAAAACCAGCAGCTGCGTAAAGATCGTGCAGCTGCAGGAGCTGTGCCGGCGATCAAAGATGGACAGACTCCGACAGAGAAGGTAGAGATGGTTTATTATCAAGTCTGCCTCCCTGATCGCTGTAAACATGCGTTGTGTATATAAAATAAGCACTAACAGCGCTTCCTCCTCCCGTTCTAGTGATCATATGATCGCAGGGTGATGGGAGGGAGCATAAATTGCGGGGTCTTTACAGACTCAGGTCATCTGTGCAAGCAGGAGGCTGAACTTGCCCTGTACTGGAGTCTAATAAGCCAGCCCAAGTTACAGGGGAAATCATCAATAATAAAACAAAATGTATTTTAATGATCAAATGCCCCTGAAAGGTCTTTTATCAGCTTATGGGGTCAAAATGTATAAACTAAGCAAAAATATACATAAATAAGGTATAATATATATATATATATATATATATATATATATATATATATATATATACACATATATATATTATACCTTATTTATGTATATTTTATTTATTATGTGTGTGTGTGTGTGTGTGTGACTGTGTGTATATATATATATATACTAGCTATTGAACCCGTTCTACGCCCGGGTGGCGAGCATTTATATTGGTATATGGTCTCCATCCTGGTATGTGCTGCTCCATCCTGCGTCCCCTTCCTGTCATGTGCTGCTCCCATCCTGCGCCCCCATTCTGACATGTGCTGCTCCCATCCTGCGCCCCCATTCTGTCATGTGCTGCTCCCATCCTGCGCCCCCATTCTGACATGTGCTGCTCCCATCCTGCGCCCCCATTCTGACATGTGCTGCACCCATCCTGCGCCTCCATTCTGACATGTGCTGCACCCATCCTGCGCCTCCATTCTGTCACTGGCTGCTCCCATCCTGCGTCTCCATCCTGTCATGTGCTGCTCCCATCCTGCGCCCCCGTTCTGTCATGTGCTGCTTCCATCCTGCACCCCCGTTCTGTCATGTGCGACTGCCATTCTGCGCCCCCGTTCTGTCATGTGCTGCTCCCATCCTGCACCCCCGTTCTGTCATGTGCTGCTGCCATCCTGCGCCCCTGTTCTGTCATGTGCTGCTCCCATCCTGCGCCCACGTTCTGTCATGTGCTGCTTCCATCCTGCACCCCCGATCTGTCATGTGCTGCTGCCATCCTGCACCCCCGTTCTGTCATGTGCTGCTCCCATCCATATGCCCCATACGCTGCTCCATAAAGGTTTATGGCCCCCATCAGGTGGCGTAAGTAACAAATAGCTGTGACATGAAGTGCCACAGCCTCATGGTACAGCAATTTGTTACTTACGCTACCTGATTCTTTTCCGGCGCCATTGTCTTGCTCCTCTTGGTGCCGGAATCGGCGCCTGCGCAGTCCGCGCTTTCCGGCGCCATTTTCTTGAAGACACACTGCTGTGTGTCTTCAAGAAAATGGCGCCGGAAAGCGCGGACTGCGCAGGTGCCGATTCCAGCACCAGGAGGAGCAAGACAATGGCGCCCTAAAAGGAATAGTGTAAGTAAAAATTTACTATGGCAGCGGATTATTTGCAAAATCAGGGCGCAAATATGTAGATGGCGTCCCCGTGCTCCCGACCCCCTGCTCTCGGCGGCATTTGTTCTATAATGTAACGCTAGGAGCGTCGCGCCTGCGCAGTCTATTAAGGCTTCGGACAGAGTGACGCTCCCAGCGTTATATTATATATATATATATATATATATATATATGTGTGTATTTCACATGTAAAGCGCCATGGAATAAATGGCGCCATAATAATAAATAACAGGTGGCGCTATAGAGTTTAAGTCCTCTTTTTCTCACAAGAGGCAATTTGCATATTATAATTCCCAGAGGAGCATTGCACGGCGAATAAGCCTCCTTACCTTGACAAGCCAGAGATGGTATGTCACTCTCCATAAGGGGAAACGTTACCCCTTAGACCCCAGCCCAGAGCCTCTCACCTAGCCAAATCAGTTCTCATGCTTTGCACTGACGAGGGCCAACAGCCCGAAACACCGTTTCTGCGAATTGAGATATTGATTTGGCTTTTTTTTTCCTAAGTCATATTGCACGACTCGTTAAAGAGTTGATTGTGTAGGATCGCTACTTCCAACAGGTGGCGCTATAGAGTTTAAGTCCTCTTTTTCTCTGAAGAGGCAATTTGCATATAATATATATATATATATATATATATATATATATATATGTACATATATATATATATATGTATATATATATATATATATATGTATATATATATATACTGTATATAAAGAAGAAAGCCACTGCCCATCCAAATCACTGTTTCTAATTCCGTCTCTCATTAAAATAATATATATATATCTATGTCCTACTTCTAAATATAATTGTCATGGAAAGGGGAACACAAATTGAGATGTATTCTAATAGTCCTTAATGACCATTAAAAAAAAGCAAGAAATTTTGAAAAGCGGACCCAATGTATTTCCTTTTTTTCTTTATATTTTCCCCTGATATCAGCAAAAGAGATTAAAAAAAATAGAAATAACATAAAAATTAGACTCTTACACATTTTGTAAAAAAAGGAGGTAATAATTATTAGACTATCAAAGTGAGTAAAAAGAGTAAAGCTCTTAAAACTACGAATATCTAAAAATATAAGTACAGTATATATGTATGCACGGTATATATATTAGCTTGGTCTTGAATTAGTTATTTTATATTAGTTTTCAGCCAATTTCTGAGCTTTTCTTTTGGATTCAGCGTCGGTGACAAGACGTTCGCGTGCGAATAGACATTTCACAACATATTGTTTAGCAGATTTCGCATCGGGTGAAACCCACGGGAAGCAAAGCGTCGCATCCTCTTCGGCGGAGATGTTTGAGGCTTTTTTTTTGTTGCTTTTTGCTTTTTTTGCAGCACAGACTCGATGTCCTTTTCTTTGAAATAGTGGAGACTTGCTGCTGCTATAGGGCGAGTGCAGAGGAAATGCAAAGAGCTGTCAGGCGTCAGCGCCGTTGTTTTGCTAGGATACAAGCGCAGCTCATACCGTCGCCTGCCTGCAGTCATTGGCTGCGCTCCTCGGCCTGCTGACGACACCCTGTTGCTGGGAGGACTTCAGAGCCGAGCAGTTTATTGCTAAAACTTGCAGGGAAAAAGAAAAAAAAAGAACAAGAAACAATGAACTCTGCAAGTGACACAAAGTTGTCACAGCAAGCGTCAATCATCTGCAACATGCGGCTCTCTGCAGGTCTGTGGGACTAAGAGTCCCAGTTCTGTAACCAAGCCAAAAGTGCAAACACCTTAATTCTCTTAATGTTCAGTGAAAAAGAGAGAAGCAGGAAGAAAAGTTCATTGTCAGGTGACCATAAGCGTGAAAATTGCATAGCTGAATCCTGACAGTGAGGATATTACACGTTGTTACATAAGCTGTCAGGATTCTCTCATGCTGGCGATTTGCATTCATGCGGTCACATGCCGACTAGACATGCACGGCGTCAGTCAATGAAAATGAATTGAGCGAAGTAGGACACGTCTAGTCGGAATGTGGCCAGAAGTATACAGATCGCATGCTTGTGAAAGGGAGAATCCTAAAAGTGTGTAGTGCAGGTGCAGCGCCCCAGAGACCTGGTTGTTGCAGTAGTATCGCTCTGCCGCTAAGGGGAGTGATGGTACGTCTGATGGCACTAAAGGAGTTCATCTGACCAGGTATCACCAGCACACATTACACTTCACACTCCGGCCACTAGGGGGAGCAAAGGGTTTTATTTATTAGGCCACTCCTCACACTGGTAAAACTAGGGGTTGGATAGGAAGTTAGTCGGAAGCTGACTGGGTTTTGTTCAGGCAACATCCCGTGGCAGGGGGTGTTGCGGGGGGAAGATTCAGGGGTGTCCCTGTCAGGCGTGGGAACCTGGCAGGTACCTAGCGACCAGAATAGAACGTTACGGAACCGCGCCTGCACACCCCTCGGCGGTATCCAAAGAAAGGACACGAAGCGAAGGATATTGTGGACAGAGAGAAACGAGATCAAAGCACAAAGGAGAGCCAGTAGGAGTCGTGCCCGGAGAACGGCAACATCCTACTGAGGCGCGTAGCCGGTGCCCGGAACACCGAGGAAGTAACTGACTTTATGCCTTACTTCAAATACCGCAGGACAGTTAATTATAGGTTGGCTGTCTACCTTACATCACCTAAGCAGACGTAGGGGGCAACCGTGGAGAGGGGCATCTCTAGGGTCCCAGAATAGCTCCGGCCTTCCCGTCAAACGGGTGCGTCCTAGCCATAATAAACCTGGGGGACGGAGAGTAGAAAGAACTAGAAAGAACTGGAACGAACGAGAACAGAAGTTGTGAGGACTATCCCGAATGCTCAGCAGGGAAGCACTACAACACACAGGCGCTAGTGGTAGGCCACGATTTCCACCTGCAAAGGGAACTCTGGATGTGCCTTCGGACCGGCCGGTCTCAGATAGCCCTGTTAACCGTGCTCTGGATTGCCGATCCCTAAGCCTTCAGTAAAGAGACTGCAACCCTGTGTCCTCGTTATTACCTGCGCCTCACATCATCGCCACCTACATCACTGGGAAGCCCTGGGGACATACTTCACCTGTGGGAAGGTATACCATCCAGCTGCCATTCCATCACCCCAGTGGGCCCCAAGCAGCGTCGGTCGCCCTGACCGAACACCACAGGTGGCGTCACGAAACCTTGACAAACTACCATCATCCCTTTTATTGGACGCCCCTTAGCAGGGTCACGGACCGGGTCCAGCCACTGTGACTACCCCAGAACCGAGACAGAGAGGACCGAGTAACCAGTGGCCCTGTGTCTGGGGGCGCTCCACAGGCGCTGTGGGAATTCAGAAGCTGCAGTCACAGGATGACTGCAGACTTTCATCTCAAACCCGGATGAGCCCATTAATTCTAAAATGAAGCCCTGTAGCCAGTCCTAACAGCGTGTAACACACTCACTGTCAGGATTCAGCTCTGCGCCATGATGACTTTTCACATCCAAAGCTCGACTTACATCTTCTCCTGTCCTCTGCACGCATATCCCCACACTATACCCATGGGTTTTGTGTACAGAAATGAATGCTATTGAAATAGCTAATAGATATAAAAAGACAGACATACAGACAGAGAGACATATAGACATATAATTGCACAACCCCCTGACATATTATAACATTGCACCCTATGGAGCTTATTGAACAACTTTTTATGGTCAATTTTTTTTTAACTATCCAAGGTAAAACTGGGAAGGTCCATGGTTATTGGGCAGCCTAAAAATACCAGCCCACAGCTGCCCAAGAAGTGGCACATCACATTAGAGGCGTCAGTTCTGGCACTTCGCCTTGGCTCTTCCAGATTGCCCTGGTGCGTTGGCAATCGGGGTAATGGTGAATTGTCCAAAATATGTCTATATGTTTGTCTATATGTCTATGTGTCTGTCTATATCTTTCTATCTACAGTATACTTGCAGTAGACAAATGCAAGTTGAAACCAAGTAGTACAGATAATGTAGAATACTTATCAAGAAACAGTAGAGTCTCAATCCCAAGACACAGGATTATGGAAATGATGTAATTGATCCACATCAGGCAACCTGCAAAACCCAATGTGGAGCACAGCAGAGGGCAGCGGACCCAGGAGAAGGGAGCGGAACCCAGGAAAACTGGGATATTTGTGTAACAGAGACCTCCTCTGGACTAAAGAAAAAGCTCTCTGATGAGTGAAGTGCCCATCTGACATCACCTTGGCATCATTGCTGAGCCCAGTCATTGACTGCAGCGGTCATGTGCTATAGTCATGATGTCACCACTGCTCTCAAGACCGGCGAGGTAGCTCTGGAGGGGCAGGGGACAAGTGATGCTGATTTTGTTACTTGTACATAAAATAAGACTGTGTACTATAGTAACAGTCATCAGAAAATGAACTATTGTTCTAATTGGGTTTTTAAGTGTTTTTTTTTGCAATTTTTTTTTATATATTATGTGTATCAAAGATAAACCAAAAATCTTGAAAGTTTCTCACAACCACTAGGACTAATATTAGGCTCCAACCTCTTGTTCTGTACAGCAACCACATAGGAAGCAATAGACTGACTCTGACACAATTGGACTTTCTAGGCATGCTCTGATCAGGACAAAGAACATTGTTTAGAAAGGAGGAGGTGAGCTGTGACATCACCTATTGTGAATGGTGGATCCTGTGTTATCTAATGCATATAGAGGTGTTATCAGTCATTGTACAGGGGGAGGAGGTGAGCTGTGACATCACCTATTGTGAATGGTGGGTCCTTTGTTATCTACTGTATATAGAGGTGTTATCAGTCATTGTACAGGAGGAGGAGGTGAGCTGTGACATCACCTATTGTGAATGGTGGATCCTGTGTCATCTACTGTATATAGAGGTGTTATATGTCATTGTACAGGATGAGGAGGTGAGCTGTGACATCACCTATTGTGAATGGTGGATCCTGTGTTATCTACTTTTTATAGAGGTGTCATCAGTCATTGTATAGGAGGAGGAGGTGAGCTGTGATATCACCTATTGTGAATGGTGGATCCTGTGTTATCTATTGTATATAGAGGTGTTATCAGTCATTGTACAGGGGGAGGAGGTGAGCTGTGACATCACCTATTGTGAATGGTGGGTCCTTTGTTATCTACTGTATATAGAGGTGTTATCAGTCATTGTACAGGAGGAGGAGGTGAGCTGTGCCATCACCTATTGTGAATGGTGGATCCAGAGTTATCTACTGTATATAGAGGTGTTATTAATCATTGTACAGGAGGAGGAGGACGTGAGCTGTGATATCACCTATTGTGTATGGTGGCTCCTGTGTTATCTACTGTATATAGAGGTGTTATCAGTCATTGTACAGGAGGAGGAGGTGAGCTGTGACATTACCTAATGTGAATGGTGGATCCTGTGTTATCAGATGTATATAGAGATGTTATCAGTCATTGTACAGGAGAAGGAGGTGAGCTGTGACATCACCTATTGTGAATGGCGGATCCTGTGTTATCTACTGTATATAGAGGTGTTATCAGTCATTGTACAGGAGGAGGAGGTGAGCTGTGACATCACCTATTGTGAATGGTGGGTCCTTTGTTATCTACTGTATATAGAGGTGTTATCAGTCATTGTACAGGAGGAGGAGGTGAGCTGTGCCATCACCTATTGTGAATGGTGGATCCAGAGTTATCTACTGTATATAGAGGTGTTATTAATCATTGTACAGGAGGAGGAGGACGTGAGCTGTGATATCACCTATTGTGTATGGTGGCTCCTGTGTTATCTACTGTATATAGAGGTGTTATCAGTCATTGTACAGGAGGAGGAGGTGAGCTGTGACATTACCTAATGTGAATGGTGGATCCTGTGTTATCAGATGTATATAGAGATGTTATCAGTCATTGTACAGGAGAAGGAGGTGAGCTGTGACATCACCTATTGTGAATGGTGGATCCTGTGTTATCTACTGTATATAGAGGTGTTATCAGTCATTGTACAGGAGGAGGAGGTGAGCTGTGATATCACCTATTGTGAATGGTGGATCCTGTGTTATCTATTGTATATAGAGGTGTTATCAGTCATTGTACAGGAGGAGGAGGTGAGCTGTGAAATCACCGATTGTGAGTAGTGAACCTTCTGTTATCTTATATACAGTATGTAAGTTTAATTGTCATTGTAATCTTATCCGTGATGATAATGAGTGTCAAAAATGTCTTCTGTACAAAACAGGAAGTATGAGTCTAGCACTGACCGTGTAGCCAATGTGAAAAATGTGAAAATTGCAACATTTCAGATTTTCTTTATATAGATAGATATGGATTATTTAAAAAAAACATAAATATATATATATATATATATATATATATATACATATAACATAAAAGTCTAAGCAATAGAGAATTTTCTGATGACACATCCCCAAACACAATTATCCTTTTTACTCATAAACTGTTGAGACCAGGAAATTGTAGCATAAGAAAGCTAGCTCCTTATATTAGTCATGGACTTGAAATATCAATAGGAAAATTATCATGGGAAGAGTAAATTATCTCCTTGGCTTTGTCGGCTAATAATGATAATTACAGTGCTGTTTCCAAAACAAGTATTGTTCCAGAATAAAGTTTCTTCAACCAGTGGTGATGTTCAGGAAGAAGCGATTCGTGAGGACAATTTCACTTCTATTTGTTTTTCCTTTTGTTTTTCTTTGTTCTGGAGAACACTGAGAACATCCTGAGATCATTCATGTGTCGGGGGATTTTCATCCATGGAGGGGGCTCGCTCACAATTTTGTCTAAGATCACTGCCATAAGTAAAGAATGGGATCTAATCATCCTACAAAAACAAAATGGATCTCCCGACCGTCCAAGAGCAAGGTGGTGACGATGCTTTCTCCAGCATGAAGGAGTTCATGGCGCAAGGCAAAAGTGATAACTAAGTGGCTCAGTGAATAAAACATTGACATTTTGCTCCTTGGCCAGGAAACTCCTCAGATTTCAATCCCAATGAAAACCTTTGGTCAATCCATAAAAAGAAGGTGGTCAAACAAAAGTACAGAAATTGTGATAAACATCAATCACTGATGAGACATGGATTGGTGGTCATCAGTCAGGATCTCTCTATCAAAATGGATGGAACGTATTTCACAATTGTTGGGTGTCTGGGTCTGGAGATCCCAAAGATTGGTCAAAACCATGATCTGCACTGGCCACCTCGTGTATCAGCCACCCTCTGATGTGTGAGGCTTTATCTTATTGGTGGGAGTCTCCAGACCTGGACCCTCGCCAATGGGCAGCACTTATCAGCACCTTTTATATATACTTAAATAGTATAGTAAATGCGACTCATCTGTGCTACCAGATATGGGGTACATATATTGTTACCCAGAAAAATCCTCTGCATTATTAGAAATGCATCAAGTCTGTTCTTGGTTTTGCGAAGAAGAGAGACGTAAATCTGGTAAAACTGGTGGGACCTTGGAGCTTTGTCCAACGACGAAGAGGGCACACATTGATATCTCAAATATATAATATAATTGAAAAAAATTCAGTTATCTGTGGAGATATAGGCAATATAGGCAACTGAGAGGGAAAAATCCCTCTGCTGCCTCTGTCCGATAACAGAGACACACACCGGTGTGGTATGGGACCATAAGTTACTCTGAAGTCTTCTCCAGAATATGGTTTATGCCCAATAACTAATGGAAACTTCTACATCCCTTTTTACATATTTCCAGATCTATTGCTCAGTCTTCAGCTCAATATGATCATGTTTTGCCCTCTTTTTCCTCACGTGCTATTTCACCTCGCGGTGTGCTGCCACATTTTTACTACCTCGTGGTTGTGTTATTCTGAGCCCAATGCTCACTCACATGTGGATGTTACTTTACTCAGGGTGGAGGTGACTGACGCACGAACTTAGACTAATGGAGGAGTCAGCAAATGTGTAACATCCTATATACAAGTCCTGTTGTTAGAGGTGATCAACACCACTTACCCTGAATTTTTTAAAGTGAAAGGTCCCTCTTTCTAGTGCTTTTACTATTATCACCTGTCCAGCAGATTGCGATTAAAGAGTTTTCCCGATCTCGCAAAAATCTCTATGGTGTGCTAACCACTGAGTACTGTGGCTCAGTGGTTAGCACTGTAGCTTTGCAGCGCTGGGGTCCTGGGTTCAAATCTCACCAACGTCAACATCTGTAAGGAGTTGGTATGTTCTCCCCATGTTTGCGTGGGTTTCCTCTGGGTTCTCCGATTTCCTCCCACACCCCAAATACATACTGATAGGGAATGTAGATTGTGAGCCAGTGATGATAATCTCTGTAAAGTGCTGTGGAATTAATGGTACTATATACACTGCTCAAAAATATAAAGGGAACACTAAAATCCCACATCCTAGATATCACTGAATGGAATATTCCAGTTGTAAATCTTTATTCATTACATAGTGGAATGTGTTGAGAATAATAAAACCTAAACATGATCAATGTAAATCACAACTAATATCCGGGTTGGAATGATGCTCAAAGTCAAAGTGTAAAATGAAGTTACAGGCTGATCCAACTCCAGTGGAAATGCCTCAATGATGCTCAGTAGTGTGTGTGGCCTCAATGTGCTTGTATGATTTCCCTACAACGCCTGGGCATGCTCCTGATGAGGCGACGGATGGTCTCCTGAGGGATCTCCTCCCAGACCTGGACTAAAGCATCTTCCAACTCCTGGACAGTCTGTGGTGCAACGTGACTTTGGTGGATGGAGCGAGACATGATGTCCCAGATGTGTTCAATTGGATTCAGGTCTGGGGAACGGGCGGCCAGTCCATAGCTTCAATGCCTTCATCTTGCAGGAACTACTGACACACTCCAGCCACATGAGGTCTGGCATTGTCCTGCATTAGGAGGAACCCAGGGCCAACCGCACCAGCATATGGTCTCACAAGGGGTCTGAGGATCCCATCTCAGTACCTAATGGCAGTCAGACTACCTCTAGCAAGCACATGGAGGGCTGTGCAGCCCTCCAAAGAAATGCCACCCCACACCATTACTGACCCACTGCCAAACCAGTCATGCTGAAGGATGTTGCAGGCAGCAGATCACTCTCCACGGCATCTCCAGACTCTGTTACGTCTGTCACATGTGCTCAGTGTGAACCTGCCTTCATCTGTGAAGAGTACAGGGCGCCAGTGGCGAATTTGCCAATCCTGGTGTTCTGTGACAAATACCAAGCGTCCTGCACAGTGTCGGGCGGTGAGCACAACCACCATCTGTGGACATCGGACCATCAGACCATCCTCATGGAGTCGTTTTCTAACCGTTTGTGCAGACACATGCACATTTGTGGCCTGCTGGAGGTCATTTTGCAGGGCTCTGACAGTGCTCCTCCTGTTCTTCCTTGCACAAAGGCTGAGGTAGCGGCCCTGCTGCAGGGTTGTTGTCCTCCTACAGCCCCCTCCACGTCTCCTGGTATACTGGCCAGTCTCCTGGTAGCGCCTCCAGCCTCTGGACACTACGCTGACAGACACAGCAAACCTTCTTGCCACAGCTCGCATTGATGTGCCATCCTGGATGAGCTGCACTACCTGAGCCACTTGTGTGGGTTGTAGAGTCCGTCTCATGCTACCACGAGTGTGAAAGCACAACCAACATTCAAAAGTGACCAAAACATCAGCCAGAAAGCATTGGTACTGAGATGTGGTCTGTGGTCCCCACCTGCAGAACCACTCCTTTATTGAGGGTGTCTTGATAATTGCCAATAATTTCCATTTGTTTTCTATTCCATTTGCACAACAGCATGTGAAATTGATTGTCAATCAGTGTTGCTTCCTAAGTGGACAGTTTGATTTCACAGAAGTTTGATTTATTTAGAGTTATATTCTGTTGTTTCCTTTTATTTTTTTGAGCAGTGTAATTAAAATAAATACCTTTGAGCAGTGTGCCCCCTTCACAGCCTTTGAACCAGGCGGCAGCCCCCACCCACTCTGCAATTCCCTCCACAACTAACAGCTATAAGGCATTGAATCAGGAGAACATAGGGATGTAGCACTCCTCCTGGGCTGTGGACCCTTCGTCCTCACGATTGGTGGACCCTCACCAATCATAAAGTGAGATGAAAAAAGATCCTTGTACAGGAATTAAAGGGTTATTTCATTTATGCCATAGCCACCCATCCCGTGACCATAAATGACAAAATAAAAACATGTTCAAACATGGCCACCTTACCCTTTATTTCAATGGAAGGAGAGAATTGGTTTGAATTGGTGGAAGGGAGTCACATAAATATTGTTTTCCTGAAAGTCGAGGGTTCGAGAGGAAAAATCTGAACCTATCCATCACTAAAGGCTTATACAATGTCTATGCAATAAATGCAGGAGATACGAATTCCCCTTTAACAAGGACCTGTCACCAAAACAAAAGTGTCCAGTTTTTGTTCTGCCTCTGGAAATTCCATTATTTCTTTATTTTGAATCCACCATACGGTTCCCCAGACATGGGCCTTTCTTTTTAGTGATAATATCTCTGGTATTTACAAGAAGGATCCTCTGGGGCGTGTCTTTAGCCTGCTCTGCATAATTATCCTGTGAGCAACGCCCCCTTGGTAAAGAACATAAAAATTAGCACTAAATTAAAAAGCCCATATCTCTGGGACCGTTTGGCGGATTTAAGAAAAACAAAAAACGGAATACTCAGGGAAACAGCAGGAATAAAATAAAAGTAGAAACTGGTCATTTTTTAGGTCATCTTTATCTTAGGTGAGGGGGTGTTACATCTTTTGAACACTCTCCTACCCCAGTCCTAAGCTCTGCAGAGCAGAAGAAACCATGGCGTTACGTAACCTCTGATAGCAACGTGTTAGTATATTCATACTAATACCCTACGTACTAATGTATTACCGGCTCAGCCTGACGTGACCCCCGACTATGTGAATAACCTTTTTACGCGAGGAAAACAAAAGTGTCTCCGCTTTCATCCAATTATCATTGTTCATTTTGTAAACGATATCGGTACATCTAATTCTTGTTTACTGAGCTTTCTACATAATGACTCAAGGTTGACTCACAGAGCCATATAATAGTGCGAGAAAGCTTCACAACAACCACGGTGAGAGCCTCTATGGGGTGAATGATGGCTTCTGAAGTATCTATTGCACAAAGTTAAAGGGGTTACCGTAATCACCTTTTGGAACAATTTAATTTTTTTTTTTAACAGATGCTTGTATTTGGGGACAAAAATCATTTTTGCAGTTGGGTTCCTTTAATAATGTTGCACCGTTTGTCTTTTATAGCCTCTGTGATACGCTGTCTATTGCCGGCTGCAGAGTTAGTTAACTAAGAATCCATCAGTGAGCTCATTCCTATTAAATGATGGGAGAGTTTGTGGGGGTTTTGATGGGAAACAAAGAGCCTGTGAAAGGAAAACAGTGGAAAATTTTTAGAGACGCAAAAAAAATAATTTTTAGTCCCAAGTACATGCAGAAAATAATATGGGCACAGCATACAGTATATGGCGAAAATGATGATTGTGTGTGCTCAATCACTGCCATCCTGGTCTAGGACCATGGAGATCTAGTGATGTCACCTGCCCATGTCTACAATGTCTGCTCCTTGGCAAGCGACTGCATTCAACAAAAAGATTTATTAAACCCTTGAGCGTGCAGCCATTTTTGTTTTGGTGTGTGGTGGGTTATGCTTTCATTTTGACCTCCCATTTTATTAAATATCCATATTTTTTGCCATAGACACAGCCATATAAGGATTTGTTTTTGGCGGGAAGAAATTGCACTTTTGAATGACACCATTAATTTTACTGAAAAATGGGATTACATTCTCAGTGTGGTGAAATGGTGAAAAAAATGCAATTCCAACATTGTTATTTTTTTTTTATGGTGTTCACGGTACAATAATTTACCTGAATTTTTTTTTTTAAATGTTTGGAAAGAGGCTCATTCTTATTTTCATTATGGTGTTCACAGTATGGATTCCTTCAGATGTGGGCAAAGTGTGGACGGCGGCCATATTCAGCCCTTTGGCTGTTCCTGTACGGCCTGCGGACCAGGACAGCGTCAACTGAGACTCAGGGCAGAAGGTGCAATGATGTCTCTAAATCCTGGCTGCAGCACAGACCGGCGCAGCACAGACCGGCGCAGCACCTCAGGTGAATGACGCAAGGTGAGTTGTGTGTTT
Source organism: Ranitomeya imitator (assembly GCF_032444005.1). NCBI lineage: Eukaryota > Metazoa > Chordata > Amphibia > Anura > Dendrobatidae > Ranitomeya > Ranitomeya imitator. The sequence goes on along the minus strand of NC_091284.1, from coordinate 788,118,721 downwards.
TTTTTTTACTTTTTTTAATAGTCGGTGAGTACTTGACGCACAGTGTATGTACATATGTCACTGGGACTTCTGGGTGCCATTATACTGTGTGTAATGGACTGTGGGGTCCATCATTCTGTGTTTGGGTAGTTGTGGGGTGGATCATACTTGTGGGGGAGTTGTAGGGGCCATCATACTGTGTCTAGGGGAATGTACTGTGGGGGTATCATACTGGGTGTAGGAGGATGTGGCGTCCATCATACTGTGAGTGGGAGACATCAAAATATGTGTGGGAAGCTGTGGAAATATCACATTTTGTGGTTGCATCATATTTTGTGGGGGACATCATACTGTGTCTAGGGGAATGTATTGTGGGGGCAGCATACTGAGTCTAGGGGAATGCATTGTGGGGCAGCATACTGAGTCTAGGGGAATGCATTGTGGGGGCAGCATACTGTGTCTAGGGGAATGTATTGTGGGGGGCAGCATACTGAGTCTAGGGGAATGCATTGTGGGGGGCAGCATACTGAGTCTAGGGGAATGCATTGTGGGGGGCAGCATACTGAGTCTAGGGGAATGCATTGTGGGGGGCAGCATACTGAGTCTAGGGGAATGCATTGTGGGGGACAGCATACTGAGTCTAGGGGAATGTATTGTGGGGGCAGCATACTGAGTCTAGGGGAATGTATTGTGGGGGCAGCATACTGAGTCTAGGGGAATGTATTGTGGGGGGCAGCATACTGAGTCTAGGGGAATGCATTGTGGGGGGCAGCATACTGAATCTAGGGGAATGCATTGTGGGGGGGCAGCATACTGGGTCTAGGGGAATGCATTGTGGGGGGCAGCATACTGAGTCTAGGGGAATGTATTGTGGGGGCAGCATACTGAGTCTAGGGGAATGCATTGTGGGGGCAGCATACTGAGTCTAGGGGAATGTATTGTGGGGGCAGCATACTGTGTGTATGGAGATGTGGTGTCCTTCATATTGTGAGTGGGAGACATCAAAATGTGTGTGGTGAGATGTGGGAACATCACACTTTGTCAGTCCCAAGTTCACAAGCCAAAGAGGTAACGGGACGAGTCAGAGCAGGGAAGGCGAGAAGAAGAGAGTGCCCCGTGTGGTAGTTCCAAGGCATCGGCAAGGAGAGAAGCTAAATAACAGCCATAGTGGCATAAATAGCTCCTTTAAGGGCAAAAGGAGGTGCAACCCCAGGTTGAGAGATAACTGAGGCAAAACCGAGTGAGTTTTGAAGGGAAAGAAAGAATGTGTATGAAGATGTTCTGTGTGTTAAGAGAAATGTCCATGATGATTTGCACCCTCTATCCACTGTACATACTCTTCCCCACGTTATGGTTCAGTAGAAGACAGTTTTTGAGTGGTGGTCTCCTTTATTGAACTCTATAACATCCAGTCCTGGACAGCCTAAGTAACGGTACCATGGGGCCTGCAAGGGCGAAGCCAGGACCCCTATTTTTATGTGGCATGCTGGGGTGTGGAAAACAGGTACCTCACCCACGGCTATTGCCCCGGCCACATTACACTTGTTCGTCAGGTGATCTATCTCATGTTTACACAGGTGGATTAGGAAGGAGCCTTCCCATGAACATTCGTCACCCTTTTTTTGTGCTGTTCGGTGAGCGACGCTCATTCTACGTCTGTTTCTGAAATCAATTGGCTAAACGGCCAAGGTCAGAGTCATCTCCTATAAGGGGCTGGATGTCAATCACAGCTTCCCTACTGTGGGTGATGACAGAGGCCCAAAAGCTGCCATTGCTAGTCTGTACGATAATTCTGATCCTTAACTGCAGGTTGCCAGTGCCGTAAATTTACGACGTGGTGCCAAGGTCTCCCATCGCCATAAATTTACGACGTGGTGCCAAGGTCTCCCATCGCCATAAATTTACGACGTGTGCCAAGGTCTCCCATCGCCGTAAAATTATGACGTGGTGCCAAGGTCTCCCATTGCCGTAAATTTACGACGTGGTGCCAAGGTCTCCCCTCGCCGTAAATTTACGACGTGGTGCCAAGGTCTTCCATCGCCGTAAATTTACGACGTGGTGCCAAGGTCTCCTATCGCCATAAATTTACGACGTGGTGCCAAGATCTCCCATCGCTGTAAATTTACGATGTGGTGCCAAGGTCTCCCATTGCCGTACTTTTATGACGTGGTGCCAAGGTCTCCAATCGCCATAAATTTACGACGTGGTGCCAAGGTCTCCCATCGCCATAAATTTACGACGTGGTGCCAAGGTCTCCCATCGCCATAAATTTACGACGTGTGCCAAGGTCTCCCATCGCCGTAAAATTATGACGTGGTGCCAAGGTCTCCCATTGCCGTAAATTTACGACGTGGTGCCAAGGTCTCCCCTCGCCGTAAATTTACGACGTGGTGCCAAGGTCTTCCATCGCCGTAAATTTACGACGTGGTGCCAAGGTCTCCTATCGCCATAAATTTACGACGTGGTGCCAAGATCTCCCATCGCTGTAAATTTACGATGTGGTGCCAAGGTCTCCCATTGCCGTACTTTTATGACGTGGTGCCAAGGTCTCCAATCGCCATAAATTTACGACGTGGTGCCAAGGTCTCCCATTGCTGTAAATGTACGACGTGGTGCCAAGGTCTCCATCGCCATAAATTTATGACGTGGTACCAAGGTCTCCAATCGTCGCAAATTGATGACGTAGTGCCAAGGTCTCCCATCATAAAACCTGCTCTATGTAGAGGAGGCCTAAAAGGCTGAAGCAGATCTTCATTTCTCCAGTTAGAAAATACCTACATTGTATCTTGACCCTGAGCCATCCATTGACTTCAAGAGGAGCCAGGTAGGTGACATCTTGGAAGTATTTTTCTTTGCAAGCTTTGCTCCGGGTGTCTTCCTCAGGACATCAGTATTCCAGTAATGCTCTTCATGGTGGGTAATTTATGCTGCAGGAGACATTTACATTTTTAGATTTTTTTCTTTCTTCAACAGAAGAGAAATGTGTTCTTGTTGTGCCTGCTGAGGATCTAGTAAAGCTAGAAAGCGGCAGAACAGAGACTTGAGATTTATGTTATTTGCTCTGTGAATTTCTGGTTGTGATACAAACTAAACAGGCTCTAACTTATTCTGTCCTCCAGTCTGTCATGTGGATTTCCCAGGCACGGCCAAAGCCGATTTCTTTCAGAAAAGTAGAGCAGCCGAAGAAAAAAATGTTTAAATAAAGACATCATTATTATGTATGGTACCTATATACAGCGTCGGACTGAAGCACCTTGGGCCCACCAGAGAAAATCGTTCTTGGGGCCCACAGTGTAGCTACATAGAAATAGATACAAGACCCCCAATTGTGCGGTAAAAAGCGCTAATATCAGGGTATAATATAAGGTAGTTCACGTCTTAATTATGTAGCAAGGGTTGAGGTAGCCCCCTCACAGAATATAATGTAGCCCCCTCATAAAATATAATGCAGTCCCCTCTCATAGAATATAATGCAGCACCCAACAAAATATAATGCAACCCCTTCAGGTATAACACAGTCCCCACCATAGAATATAATGTAGCATCCTCATAGGGTATAATGCAGCCCTCCTCATATAGTATAATGCAGCCCACCACAGAATATAATGTAGTCCCCTGAGAGAATGCAGCCCTACCACAGAATATAATTCAGCCCCCCATAGAGTATACTGTAGCCCCCTCATATAGTATGATGTAGCCCCCCACAATATAATGTAGTGTAGTCCCCTGAGAATAATGCAGCCCCACCACAGAATATAATGTAGCCCCCTCATTAACTATAATGCAGCCCCTCTCCATCCCCATCATTGTCCTCATCACCACCCTATCATTGCTTTCTCCCCCTCCACCCCTATCATTCTCCCCACCACCTCCATCACTGCCCATTCCACCACCTGCATCATTGCCTCCTCCCCCACCATCATTGCCCATCACCTCCATCATTGCCTCTCCCACCACCATCATTGCCCATTTCATCACCTCCATCATTGCCTCCCACCACCACCATTGCCCATCACCTCCATCATTGCCTCCCCCCACCACCATCATTGTCCATCACCTCCATCATTGCCTCCCCACCATCACTGCCTATCACCTCCATTGCCTATCACCACCATCATTGTCCATCACCTCCATCATTGCCTCCCCCACCACCATTGCCCATCACCTCCATCATTGCCTCCCCACCATCATTGCCTATCACCTCCATCATTGCCCATCACCTCCATCATTGCCTCCCCCACCACCATCATTGCCCATCACCTCCATCATTGCCTCCCCACCATCATTGCCTATCACCTCCATTGCCTATCACCTTCCTCATTGCCCATCACCTCCACCATTGCCTCCCCCACCACCATCATTGCCCATCACCTCCATCATTGTCTCCCCCACTACCATCATTGCCCATCACCTCCATCATTGTCTCCCCCACCACCATCATTGCCCATCACCTCCATTATTGCCTCCCCACCATCATTGCCCATCATCTCCATCATTGTCTGCCCCTCACCATCACATTACCTCCATCATTGTCTCCCCCCCGCCATCACATCCATCACCTCCATCATTGTCTCCCCCCACCATCATTGCCCATCACCTCCATCGTCTCCCCCCACCAATATCATTGTCCTTCACCACCACACACACACCTCACTGCAGCTCATCACACACACACACACGCAGGCACACACTCACACACACGCAGGCACACACACACACACAGGCACAGACACACGCAGACACACACACACAGGCACACAGATACACACACACGCAGGCACACAGCACAGCTCACTTCCCCGCAGCAGCAGCTCATCCCAGCAGCCTCTTTCTCGCCGGCAGCTTTCTGTCTGAGACAGCATGCTGGATGATGATGTCATCCAGCTGGGCTGTCTCAGACAGGAAGGAGGATGCCAGGTGGTGAGCTGCTCTGTGTAAGTCTGTGTGCCTGCATGTGTGTGTATGTTTGCGCGGTGCTTTGTGTGTGTTGTGCGGCTTTACATGCGGGCAGTGTTAGCTGCAGCCTGCGGCTAACGCTGCCCGGCGCCCGTTATTAAAGAGAAATGGTATTCACGCCTCTCCACGCCCATAGGAGTGTGGGGAAGCGTGAATATTTATTTTGCTTTAGCAGCAGGGACAGGATCCTGTCTTCAGCTGCTGCTACGCTGGCACAGGGCGGGCCCCCTTGACTCAGGGGCCCCATAGCCACTGGCTGGGGGCCCCTAGAGCAGTGGGACCCTAGGCAGCTGCTGCTCAGTATGCCAGCAGGTGTCAGTGCCTGGGCCCACCGGAGAATCCTCCGGTTTTCCAGTGGGCCAGTCCGAGCCTGCCTATATATTGCGGAACATTAGACGCGTAGCAATCTGCAAAAATGGGGCCAATGTAGTCAGAGCCACGGACCACAGAACTTTGCTTCTCCTGTTCTTTATTGTTGGTGTAAAGAATAAATCTAACTCCCTTCCATCCTGGAACAAAACACAAATTCGTCCCTCCTCAGCCGAACACACAGGTGGCATACTCTCTATCAGCCCCTCCCCCCAAAAAAGTCGGACAACCACAGAATGGAGCCACTATGGACTTATGTTTGGATCTGAGTGCGGAAAACTCCATAGCGTGTTTTAAATTTGCAGCATGTCATTTGTTGTTTATCTGCAGATTTTACTTACTGACTTTACTTGGAGTGTAAAAATCTGCAAAACAGATTTCTTACAGATTTTGCTGTGAATTTCCTGGGACCCTAAAACATCCCCCCCGCCAAAAAAAAACCAAACAAAAAAAAAAACAGCAACACTTTTTCTGGCACTTCCACGGTTTTCTTCCTTGGCCCTCCGCTGGTGTATTTTACAATGTGGTTACAATGTGGTTTATTTTTTCACACTAATAATTTCCATAGGAAAATATTCACAAGGAAAGTTCAAAGCAAGATCAGTAGCAAAAGTAAGATTGGCAATAAAATGTGTACAATTTGGCATTAACATCGGCACGAAAACTCTGCACAGACCAGCTTCATGCAGCCTTACATCACCAAGTACAATGTCGAGCATTGGATGGAGTAGTATAAAGCTGCCACCACTGGACTCTGGAGCAGTGGGAATGTGTACTGTGCAGTGATAGATCACACTTCTCTTTCTGGCGTCTGATGGACGAGTCTTGATTTGGTGAAGGAGAACGTTACCCGCATTACTGGATTGTGCCCGCTGTAAACGAATATTGCTATTGGCTTTCAATTTTCGGCCTCGGCCCGTTTGTTCAAGTGAAGGGAAATCTTAATGCTTTAGCACAAGACATTTTGGACAATTGTAGCTTCCAACTTTGAGGGAACAGTTTAGGGAAGACCCTTTTCAATTCCACATGACTGTGCCCAGTGCTCAAGGTCCATAAATACATGATTGGGGAATGTTTGGTAGAAAAACATGACCGGCGTCCGATTCTGGACCTCAGCTCCATCCAACACCTTTAAGATGTACTAGAACGGAAATTGTGACCCTGGCCTCTCCCCATTAAGGTGTGACCTCACAATTGCTTTTCTAAATGAAGGGGAAAAAGATCCCACAGACATCTCCAAAATCTTGTAGGAAACCTTCCCGAAAGAGCAGAAGCTGTTATATCTGTATAAGGGCCAACATCATAATAATGTTTATGAATTTACCACCCCAATCCCCAAAACATTGGGACGCTGTGTAACATGTAAAGAAAACAAGGATGCAATGATTTGGAAATATCTTATATAATTTATTCACAGCAGAACATTGATCACAGATCGGAAGGTGAACTTCGGACATTTCTACATTTCATCTGAAAAAATTAAATCACTTAGAAATTGATGGCAGCGACATATCTCAAAAACGTTGTTCCTGGGCTGTGTCCACCATTGTGTAGCGTCTTTTCTTCTTTTTAGAGCAGTCTGTAAACATCGATCAAAATATCAAAAGAATTAATCCAATCGGTAAATGGCAAAATGAGAAAAAAAAATCAAAATGCCAGAATTACGTTTTTTGGTCCCTGCAACATTGCAATAAAATGCAATAGCAGATCAAAACATTTTTTCTACCCCAAAACTGTATCTATAAAAATGTCAGCTTGACGTGCAAAATATAAGCCCTCACCCAGCTCCAGATCACGAAAAATGGAGACGCGACGGGTCTCAGAAATTGGTGCCATTTTTTTTTTTTTAACAAACTTTGGATTGTTTTTCCACCACTTAAATAAAAAAGAACCTAGACATGTTTGGTGTCTGTGAACTTGTAATCACCTGGAGAAACATAATGGCCGGTCAGTTATAGCATTTAGTGAATATGGTAAAAAATAATAAAAAAAAGCAATTGTGGAATTGCATTTTATTTACAATTTCACTACACTTGGAATTTTTTCCCTGTTTTCCAGTACATGATATGGTAAAATCAATGGTGTCGTACAAAAGTACAGCTCGTCCCGCAAAAAACAAGACCTCACATGGCCATATTGAGAGAAAAATAAAAAAGAAATTATGGCTCTGGGAAGAAGAAGAGCAAAAAAAAGGAAAGATGGAAAATGGCCCTCGGGGTGAAGGGATTAATACAATGTCTCCTTAGGATTCATACATCACGAGCATCCAGTACTGACAGTCAGACTTCTCACTTTCTGCACATGGCTTCTCCGGCATCTCGGAATCTTTGGATGATATTATGTACTGTAGATGGTGGGACATTCAAAGTCTTAGCAATTTTATATGGAGAAACATTTTCCTGAAATTGTTCCACCTTTTTAAATGCAGTTATTCACAGATCGGTGACCTCTGACCATCTTTTCTTCTGAGAGACTCTGCCTCCCTAACATGCTTTTTTATACACAGTCATGTGGCCCATTAGAAAATTGATCCTCCGACTGTTTTTCAATAGTTCCACTTAGTTTAAAAAGCTATGTGCACACGTCCGGAATTGCCGCGGAAATTTCCGAGGCAATTCCGGAACTCCCTGCAGCGGGAAAAACGCATGCGGAATTGGCATGTGTTTTCCTGCTAAACACTAGCTTGCAGGATGCTAGCGATCTGTAGCATCGCTTGGAAAACTGATTGACAGGTTGGTCACACTTGTCAAATATAGTGTTTGACAAGTGTGACCAACTTTTTACTATTGATGCTGCCTATGCAGCCTTTATAGTAAAAAGATCTAATGTCAAAAATAATTAAAAAAAATTACAAATTTGTGATATTCTCACCTTCCGGCGTCCCCGGCAGTCTTCCCGCAGTCTTGCGATGCTCCCGTTCCCAGTAATGCCTAGCGGCAATGACCCCAGATGACGTAGCGGTCTCGCGAGACCGCACTTCATCACAGGCCATTGCCACAAAGCATCCCTCGGAACGGAAGCATCGCGAGGAGCGGGAAGGCTGCGGGGACGCCGGAAGGCGAGAATATCACGATTTTTTATTTTAATTTTTTTTTTTAACAATTATATACGGTAGTTCCCAGGGCCTGGAGGACAGTCTCCTCTCCCCCCTCCCCCCCAGGGTACCAACCGCACATGATCCGCTTACTTCCCGCATGGTGGACATAGTCACATGCGGAAAGCGAATCAATGCATTCATATTTGTGCGGAATCCCCGCATATGCGGTTTTTTTTCGCAGTTTTAAATTCATGAACGTGTGCCTAAGACTTTTGTTAATCCGGTCCCAACGATTTTGAGATGTGACGCTGCTGGCAATTTCTAAATTAGTTTATCTCTTCAAATAAAATGTGAAAAAAAAGTCCAACGGTTCAATTCTGATCCATGTTCTCTTGGGAATAAAATACGGCTATAAGAACTTTGCAAATCATTGCATCCTTGTTTTTTTCTTTATTTTTTACACAAGTCCCAACTTTTTGGGGATGGGGATGTAGAATGGAAGGTCATAAAAGCTCCTGTAGGTTGAATGCACAGCCAGGTACGGACTGGGCCCTGGCATTTGAAATCACACAGGTCCATGTTGTCCCCGTCCCCAACAACCAGATGGGATATATTACTAATATTACCCTGGGTGGAGGAAAGGAAGCTTTTCTACAACACCAATATTTCTAATGATACACGTAACCAGCTGGGGTAAGTGACGGAGTCAGCGACTTTGTGGTCTATCACAACTCTTACAGTATGGGTATCTTGAGAACATCGATTCTGTTAACAACGTAGCAGACAAGGCGGCCCACAACCAGACGGGCCCTTCTGGCATTTGCCAGAATTGCCAGATGGCCAGTCCAGGAATCTACGTACAGGTGTCCCAATGATTCTTCTTTTTTGAATATAGTGTATAAGTATATTCATTTTACCTGGGTTATTTGCTTAGTGAAATAGACTTCACTAAAGTGGAAAACATTGTAAAACCCAAAAGCAACGAGCAGATAATAAGACACTTTAAAAAACAGCCACTCTAAAATAAATCGGTGTCAGGATGGGCCTAATCCTCCATGATGTGTGATCGTGAACGATGACAAGTACTTCACAACGTGTTGTTTATGAACGTGTGTCACGTCAGTCCCTGCGGGCAGAACGTGTTATTACACACACAGGCTTATAATGCTCTTCAGCTCAGTGCACGGGTATTAGCAGCATCAAAGAGACGGGAACGCGTTAATTTTTAATGTTGGAATTTAGGCGGCTTTAATGTAGTCATAACATCTCTTAATTACTTCTTCTAACCCTCCCCAAACCACTAAAAGTATTCACGTTAATAGCCGTTAGGTTGTTGGAAGCCGTGAACCTGATTGTTCTGTATCATTTAATGGCTATGATGTCAAAAGTGTTTAATGGATCACTCCTCTTGTAAAATGCACTTGTACTCGAAGAATAATCATGGGATGCCCAGATTCAAGCTGTTCCAAGTTTTCCTCCAACATGATCCCGTCTCTTACCAGTCATCCCAATCTGTCAATCAACGACACATTTTTTTTCCCCCAATATTGTGACCACTAGTGATAAGTGAACGTGCTAAGATGAGGTGTTATCCGCCATACAGAGTGTTTTCGGTGTGCTCGAAAAATATGTTCAAGTCCCCGCGGCTGTTCGACAGCGCAACACATGCAGGCATTGCTTGTTTGTTAGGCAATCCCTGCATGTGTTGTGGCTGTCGAACAGCCGCGAGACGTGCAACCGCGGGGACTCGATCAGATTTTTCGAGACACTGGGTTAGCACCCGAGCATGGCGGATAACACCTATAACTTTTGGGAAGTTTCTAATAAATAAGACCCCAAAAGTCACTTCCATCCTTGATAGGTCTCTAAAAAAAATAATTTTGTCAGTTTACTTGGAAAAAGGAAAAATTGCTGCTACATTTTAAAAGCTCCTAAAATGCTGACAAAAAAGAACATTTCACAAATGATGCTGATGTAAAGCAGACATGAGGGAAACGTTGTTTATTAATATTTTTGTGTGGCATGACTATCTGGATTAGCGGGATAATCATTCAAGGTTTGAAAACTGCTATTTTTTTTTTTTTTTTTTACATTACTGTAAAATTTCTGATATTTTTGAAAAATAAAACACATATTGACCTATATTTACCATTATAATAAAGTATAATGTGCCACGAAAAAAAAAGTCTCAAAATCACTGGGATTTGTTGAAGCGTTCCAGAGTTATTACCACATAAAGTGACGCTGGTCAGATTTAAAAAATTTGGCCCGGTCACTAAGGGGATAAACCAGGAGCGAGTCAATTCTTTCAGGGTTTTTGCAGCATTTTTCACCCATTCTAATGAATCGAAAAATGCATTAAAAAAAAACACACGTAAAAACAAATTTAGAAATTTGCATATTTTATGCAGCATTTTTTCTTACAACACTTTTTTTTTTAAATAAACATATCATTTTTTATTGAAAGTTTTATTAAGTAATACAATCAACAATTTCACAAAAATGAACCACATCCGGGCACGCAGACTCAACAAATTCATTAATCATAGGACTGATATAATTTCCTAAAGATAACCACAGATAATAATGAAAAAAAATTACCACTTAAGGAAAAAAAAAGAGGCTTGTCTCTGTGCTGTCTTGCTTTTGTAGGTGAGATACTCTGTGGCATTTGTGCAGTTAACGCTTTCTTCTGGCGACTCGACCATGCAGCCCATTTTTCTTTAAGTGCCTCCTCATTGTGCATCTTGAAGCAGTCACACCGCTAGTTTTCAGAGAGTCCTGTATTTCATCTGATGTTATTTGTGGGGTTTTCTTTACATGCCGAACAATTTTCCTGGCAGTTGTGGACGACATTTTTGTTGGTCTACCTGACCGTGGTTTTGTTTTTACAGAGTCCCTGATTTTCCATTTGTTATTCACAGTTTAAATGCTGCCGACTGGCAAAATCTATTCCTTGGATATCTTTTGTATCCCTTTCCTGTTTTATACAGTTCAACTACCTTTTCCCGTAAATCCATTGACAATTCTTTTGCTTTCCGAATGACTCACAATCCAGAGACGTCAGTGGCTGGATGAAAGATGCAAGAGTCTGTCTGGATCCCAGAAACTCACTCAGCTTTTATGCACACACACTGATTACAAGCAAACAGGTCACATGTGAGGATGTTACCTTTAGTAGCCAGTCAAACCCATTTGTATCAACTTCTGTGCATGTTATCAGGCCCAAATCATCAGGGCTACCATCCAAGAACAATTCAAACTCAAATTACAAAAGCCATCAGAATATAAAGGAATCACCTGCTACATTACAAAGCTAAAGAACAAAATAACCGGGTGCCTCTAGTGGTCACCTAGAATCCAAATCTGGAGGTGCTAAGGGGAGCTGCACCTAAGTTACAATCCCTAAATCTAAGAAGCATCATTGTCAGAAGGTCCCTGTCCTCTCCAACAGCAGCAGGAACCTTTCCTTGCAACCAGAAAAAATGTAAAACCTGTCCATTTATAATGACCACGGACAAGATAAAGATCCCCAATTCATATCAGGACTACAAGATCCCAGGTACTTTCAGCTGCAGCACTTCTAATGTGGTGTACCTATTTGTACTAAATGTCCAACTGGGGGTCTGTATGTGGGGGAGACAGGACAAAAGCTTAGAACAAGGATGAACTCTCACCGCCATACAATGAGAAAAAAAAGAATGGATCTACCTGTGACCAAACATTTTTGTCTCCCTGATCATAGCACCATGCACCTGAAATTACTTGTATTAAAGGGTAGCTTTAAATCTCAGAGAGACAGAAGGGTTTGGGAGTATAAACTCATGACAACCTTTGACACACTCAGTGCATGAATTAATGTGTCGCATGGATTTATGTCTTTTTACATCAATTAAGGAATTTGCTCCTCAGACCTTGTGGGGCCATCACAACACAGAACCAGACCCCAATCAGAGGACAATAAAACTTTCACACTCCTTATCTATGAACTGTTCCAATATTTATGTTCATCCCTCTCCCATAATGATAATTCTGCTTCACGTCACTTGTCTTATCTATTGCAGTATTTCTCTGCTATGTTGTGTATAAATATTCTTCAGATTTTGCATTAGACTATGCCTGATGAAGAGACCTGTGTAGTCTCGAAAGCTTGCAATTTGTTACCATCTTTTCAGTTAGCCATTAAAACGTATCAACCACTGAGGACTCTCAATTCTAAATATTTGTCTATCTCATGGCTAATAAAGTACACAGATATATATCTTTCCTATATCAAAATAGGAATTCAATACAAGTGCCAAGATCAATGGTAACATTGAGGTTTAGAAATTTCAACCAAGGCCAACTGGAACACCATATACTAAGGCTTCCATACACTCTACACAAGAGTCGGCCAAATCCACCATCTTTGGTGGAATAGGTTGACTATCTGATATGTATAGGATCCACCCGACACTTCCCTGGCAGATAATGTCGGGAATCTGCAGAGAGAAGACATTCGTGCTGGTCAAAGAACCGCATAGCTAAAGCCTAAGGTATAGCCAAAGCCTAAAAGGTATATTCTGATAGAGTAAGGAAGGGGGGTAACGTCTTCAGGCCTGCCACATGTTAAGCAGCTGTGACTTGTGCTATTATGTATAAACCGCCTACATTTATGTATGGAACACCTATATTCAAAAAGGGTATAAAATATACAAGACTCCAGCAAGCCTATGGAGATTTTTGGAAATCACAAGCCTGCATATTTCATCTGTTCTCATAGGCCAAAAAGCTCTAAGTTGGAGTGATGTCCTCTCTACCAACTCCAAGGATATTGATGAGGGCCTGATCATTCCATCACCAGAACAATGTTTTTGTAAGTAGTCCCGATACTGTCTCTTTTGTATTGAGGTTCCAAAAGTTTAACACAGGATGCCGGCAACCATAACATATCCAGGATGTTTTTTTCTAAAGGGGATAAAAAATGTTTGTATTCACTGACACCAGGCAAAGTAAAGAAGTAAAACACTGCATTTGGCTTATTGCTATTTCATTATTAATAAGCAGACGGTCAGAGAACCAAGCTGATCACTATAGGGGCAGCAGAGGAAGCAATCACGGCCGAGACCCTGATGTGTGAGGAGGCTCAATGGCCTCTTGTTAGGCTCACCTTGTGAAGAGAACTGATTAAGTTCCAGGACAAGGTGGGTACATGTATATACAAAAAAGGTCGCACTCTATCATTCTAAAGCACGTCAATTTGGAATATGTGAAATTTGAATAGCAAAACGGCTTTGGAGGACTAGGAAAAAATATGAGACGCTTAGCATAAAATTTGGCCAAATATTACGGTATGTGCCCATCAACCAATGTCAAGGTGGTCTCAGCCTGATGGGTCCCTGACCTGTGTGAATACCTCTCTAGGAAGGGACCCAGCAACCTGAGACTACCTTGACGTTGGTTGATGGGAACCTCTCAAATTTTTTCCTAATCCCCCAGTACAGCCCTCCTCCAGACCCATTTCTCCTCCAGTATTGCCGCACTCCATCCCTCCAGCACTGCAGACCACTTCCTCACCCTTTCTCCTCCAGTACTACCCTACTCAATCCTTCCAGCACTGCAGACCCCTTCATCACCCTTTCTCCTCCAGTACTGCCCTACTCCATCCCTCCAGCACTGCAGACCCCTTCCTCACCCTTTCTCCTCCAGTACAGCCCTCCTCCATCCTTCCAGCACTGCAGACCCCTTCCTCACCCTTTCTCCTCCAGTACAGCCCTCCTCCATCCTTCCAGCACTGCAGACCCCTTCCAGTACTGCCCTACTACATCTCTCCAGCACTGCAGACCCCTTCCAGTACTGCCCTACTCCATCTCTCCAGCACTGCAGACCCCTTCCTCACCCTTTCTCCTCCAGTACTGCCCTCCTCCATCCTACCAGCACTGCAGACCCCTTCCAGTAATGCCCTACTCCATCTCTCCAGCACTGCAGACCCCTTCCTCACCCTTTCTCATCCAGTACTGCCCTACTCCATCCCTCCAGCACTGCAGACCCCTTCCTCTCCCTTTCTTGTCCAGTACTGCCCTACTCCATCTCTCCAGCACTGCAGACCCCTTCCTCACCCTTTCTCCTCCAGTACTGCCCTACTCGATCCTTCCAGCGCTGCAGATCCCTTCCTCACCCTTTCTCTTCCAGTACTGCCCTACTCCATCTCTCCAGCACTGCATACCCCTTCCTCACCCTTTCTCCTCCAGTACTGCCCTACTCCATCTCTCCAGCACTGCAGACCCCTTCCTCACCCTTTATCCTCCAGTACTGCCCTAGTTGATCCTTCCAGCACTGCAGCCCCCTTCCTCACCCTTTCTCCTCCAGTACTGCCCTACTCCATCCCTCCAGCACTGCAGACCCCTTCCCCTCCCTTTCTCATCCAGTACTGCCCTACTCCATCTCTCCAGCACTGCAGACCTCTTCCTCACCCTTTCTCCTCCAGTACTGCCCTACTCCATCCCTCCAGCACTGCATACCCTTTCCTCACCCTTTCTCCTCCAGTACTGAACTACTCCATCTCTCCAGCACTGCAGACCCCTTCCTCACCCTTTCTCTTCCAGTTCTGCCCTAGTCGATCCTTCCAGCACTGCATACCCCTTCCTCACCCTTTCTCATCCAGTACTGCCCTACTCCATCCCTCCAGCACTGCATACCCCTTCCTCTCCCTTTCTTGTCCAGTACTGCCCTACTCCATCTCTCCAGCACTGCAGACCCCTTCCTCACCCTTTCTCCTCCAGTACTGCCCTCCTCCATCCTTCCAGCACTGCATACCCCTTCCTCACCCTTTCTCATCCAGTACTGCCCTACTCCATCCCTCCAGCACTGCATACCCTTTCCTCACCCTTTCTCTTTCAGTACTGCCCTACTCCATCTCTCCAGCACTGCATACCCCTTCCTCACCCTTTCTCCTCCAGTACTGCCCTACTCCATCTCTCCAGCACTGCAGACCCCTTCCTCACCCTTTATCCTCCAGTACTGCCCTAGTTGATCCTTCCAGCACTGCAGACCCCTTCCTCACCCTTTCTCCTCCAGTACTGCCCTACTCCATCCCTCCAGCACTGCAGACCCCTTCCCCTCCCTTTCTCATCCAGTACTGCCCTACTCCATCTCTCCAGCACTGCAGACCTCTTCCTCACCCTTTCTCCTTCAGTACTGCCCTACTCCATCCCTCCAGCACTGCATACCCTTTCCTCACCCTTTCTCCTCCAGTACTGAACTACTCCATCTCTCCAGCACTGCAGACCCCTTCCTCACCCTTTCTCTTCCAGTTCTGCCCTAGTCGATCCTTCCAGCACTGCATACCCCTTCCTCCTCCAGTACTGCCCTACTCGATCCTTTCAGCACTGCAGACCCCTTCCTCAGCCTTTCTCCTCCAGTACTGCCCTACTCGATCCTTCCAGCACTGCAGACCCCTTCCTCACCCTTACTTTCCCAGTACTGCCCTACTCGATCCTTCCAGCACTGCAGACCCCTTCCTCACCCTTTCTCCTCCAGTACTGCCCTGCTCCATCCCTAGAGCACTGCAAACCCCTTCCTCACCCTTTCTCTTCCAGTACTGTCCTACTCCATCCCTGCATACCCCTTCCTCACCCTTTCTCCTCCAGTACTGCCCTACTCCATCCCTCCAGCACTGCAGACCATTTCCTCACCCTTTCTCCTCCAGTACTGCCCTACTTGATCCTTCCACCACTGCAGACCCCTTCCTCACCCTTTCTCTTCCAGTACTGCCCTACTCGATCCTTCCAGCACTGCAGACCCCTTCCTCACCCTTTCTCCTCCAGTACTGCCCTACTCCATCCCTGCATACCCCTTCCTCACCCTTTCTCTTCCAGTACTGCCCTACTCCATCCCTCCAGCACTACAGACCATTTCCTCACCCTTTCTCCTCCAGTACTGCCCTACCCGATCCTTCCACCACTGCAGACCACTTCCTCACCCTTTCTCTTCCAGTACTGCCCTACTCGATCCTTCCACCACTGCAGACCCCTTCCTCACCCTTTCTCCTCCAGTACTGCCCTACTCGATCCTTCCACCACTGCAGACCCCTTCCTCACCCTTTCTCTTCCAGTACTGCCCTACTCGATCCTTCCACCACTGCAGACCCCTTCCTCACCCTTTCTCTTCCAGTACTGCCCTACTCTTACCCTCCAGCACTGCAGACCTCTTCCTCACCCTTGCCCCTTCAGCACTGCAACTCCCTTCTTCCTTTCAGCACTGAATAATCTTTACAGAACACTTGCATGAACACTATCTCTGTATCAAAATCGCAAACAAAAAGGATGTGTCTAAAATAATTGGAGACGCTCCATGGAATGTATCAGTAGTGTAGGGGTTTACAAGTCACTCCTCCATTTCTCCTAAGCACTGCACACCCCTTTCTTACTTTGCATGGCTCTGCACCTCCACCTCTCAGCACTGCATCTAATCTCTAAATAGTGTTTCCCCCTCTACTCCTCCCAGAAATGCACCCCTCTTATTTTCTAGGCACTGCACCCCCTGTCCTGCTATCAGCAATGCACTCCCTATTCTCCTGTCATCACTGTGTCTGGTCTCTGCTCTTCCCCTCAGGACTGCACTCTGTATCCTCCTCCTCTTAGCACTGTGCCACCCTCTGGTCAGCATCTGATCACTGTGCCCATCTCTCCTCCCCCTCTCAGCACTGCACTCACGTACTCCTCCTCTCAGCATTGCAACCCTATCCTAACCACTGTAAACCCTTTCCTCCTCTCAGCACTGCATCGTCTCCTTCTTCTCTCAGCACTGCATCCAGTCTCCTTCTCTCACACTGCATCTAGTCTCCTTCTTCTCAGCACTGCATCCAGTCTCATCCTCTCAGCATTGCATCCAGTCTCATCCTCTCAGCACTGCATCCAGTCTCCTCTCACACTGCATCTAGTCTCCTTCATCTCTCATCACTGCATCCAGTCTCCTCCTCTCATCACTGCATCCAGTCTCCTTCTCTCACACTGCATCTAGTCTCATCCTCTCAGCACTGCAGCTAGTCTCCTTCTTCTCTCAGCACTGCATCCAGTCTCCTTTTTCTTTCAGCACTGCATCCAGTCTCCTTCTTCTTTCAGCACTGCATCCAGTCTCCTTCTTCTTTCAGCACTGCATCCAGTCTCCTTCTTCTTTCAGCACTGCATCCAGTCTCCATCTTCTTTCAGCACTGCATCCAGTCTCCTTCTTCTCTCAGCACTGCATCAAGTCTCCTTCTCTCAGCACTGCATCCAGTATCCTTCTTCTCTCAGCACTGCATCCAGTCTCCTTCTTTCAGCACTGCATCCAGTCTCCTTCTCCTCTCAGCACTGCATCCAGTCTCCTTCTTCACTCAGCACTGCATCCAGTCTCCTTCTCTCAGCACTGCATCCAGTCTCCTTCTTCTCTCAGCACTGCATCCAGTCTCCTTTTTCTTTCAGCACTGCATCCAGTCTCCTTCTTTCAGCACTGCATCCAGTCTCCTTCTCTCAGCACTGCATCCAGTCTCCTTCTTCTCTCAGCACTGCATCCAGTCTCCTTGTTTCAGCACTGCATCCAGTATCCTTCTTCTCTCAGCACTGCATCCAGTATCCTTCTTCTCTCAGCACTGCATCCAGTCTCCTTGTTTCAGCACTGCATCCAGTATCCTTCTTCTCTCAGTACTGCATCCAGTATCCTTCTTCTCTCAGTACTGCATCCAGTATCCTTCTTCTTTCAGCACTGCATCCAGTCTCCTCTCAGCACTGCATCCAGTCTCCTCTCAGCACTGTATCCAGTCTCCTTCTTCTCTCAGCACTGCATCCAGTCTCCTTCTCTCAGCACTGCATCCAGTCTCCTTCTTCTCTCAGCACTGCATCCAGTCTCCTTCTCTCAGCACTGCATCCAGTCTCCTTCTTTCAGCACTGCATCCAGTATCCTTCTTCTCTCAGCACTGCATCCAGTATCCTTCTTCTCTCAGCACTGCATCCAGTCTCCTCTCAGCACTGCATCCAGTCTCCTTCTTCTCTCAGCACTGCATCCAGTCTCCTTCTCTCAGCACTGCATCCAGTCTCCTTCTTCTCTCAGCACTGCATCCAGTCTCTTTCTTCTCTCAGCACTGCATCCAGTCTTCTTCTTCTTTCAGCACTGCATCCAGTCTCCTTCTTCTTTCAGCACTGCATCCAGTCTCCTTCTTCTTTCAGCACTGCATCCAGTATCCTTCTTCTCTCAGCACTGCATCCAGTCTCCTCTCAGCACTGCATCCAGTCTCCTTCTTTCAGCACTGCATCCAGTCTCCTTCTTCTCTCAGCACTGCATACAGTCTCCTTCTCTCAGCACTGCATCCAGTCTCCTTCTTCTCTCAGCACTGCATCCAGTCTCCTTCTCTCAGCACTGCATCCAGTCTCCTTCTTCTCTCAGCACTGCATCCAGTCTCCTTCTTTCAGCACTGCATCCAGTCTCCTTCTTCTCTCAGCACTGCATCCAGTCTCCTTCTCTCAGCACTGCATCCAGTCTCCTTCTTCTCTCAGCACTGCATCCAGTCTCCTTCTTCTCTCAGCACTGCATCCAGTCTCCTTCTTCTCTCAGCACTGCATCCAGTCTCCTTCTTCTTTCAGCACTGCATCCAGTCTCCTTCTTCTTTCAGCACTGCATCCAATCTCCTTCTCCTCTCAACACTTCACCTATTCTCTTGTCAGTGCTACACCCTTTCTCACCACTGCGCACTGTCTTCTTTTTCGCTCAGCATGTGCCCTGCTCTCCTCATAGCACTGCACCCCCTCTCCAATTGACAGGACTGAATGACTTTCAGATCTGCACCCCACTGTCAGCAGTGCACCTAGCTCCTCTCAGCAGGGCACCCCTTCTCTTATTCAGCATTGCACGCCCGATTAGCAGTGACCTCTCCTATCTGCACCCACCTCTCCTCCTTCTATTAACACTCTCAGCACTGTGCCCTTGATCCTCCTCCCTTAACTACTGCACCCCTCTCCTCCTCCTTTCAGCACTGTGTCCTCTCATATCCTTTCAGCACTAGGCTCCATTTCTCCTCCTTTCAGTACTGCGCCCCCTCTCCTCCACCTCTCAATACTGCGCCCCCTCTCCTCCCCTCAGTACTGGGCCGCCTCTCCTCCCCTCAGTACTGCGCCCCCTATCCCCCACCTCTCAGTACTTCACCCCCTCTCCTCCACCTCAGTACTGCGCCCCCTCTCCTCCACCTCAGTACTGCGCCCCCTCTCCTCCACCTCTCAGTACTGCGCCCCTCTCCTCCACCTTTCAATACTGCACCCCCTCTCCTCCACCTCAGTACTGCGCCCCCTCTCCTCCCCTCTCAGTACTGCCCCCCTCTCCTCCACCTCTCAGTATTGCGCCCCCTCTTTTCCACGTCTCAGTACTGCGCCCCCTCTCCTGCACCTTTCAGTACTGCGCCCCCTCTCCTCCACCTCAGTACTGCCCCCTCTCCTCCACCTCTCAGTACTGCGCCCCCTCTCCTCCACCTCTCAGCACTGCGCCCCCTCCTCCACCTCTCAGTACTGCGACCCCTCTCAGTACTGCGCCTCTCTCCTCACCTCTCAGTACTGCGCCCCCTCTCCTCCACCTCTCAGTACTGCGCCCCTCTCCTCACCTCTCAGTACTGCGCCCCCTCTCCACCTCAGTACTGCACCCCCTCTCCTCCACCTCTCAGTATTGTGCCCCCTCTCCTCCACCTCTCAGTATTGTGCCCCCTCTCCTCACCTCTCAGTACTGCGCCCCCTCTCCACTTCAGTACCGCGCCCCCTCTCCTCCACCTCTCAGTACTGCGCCCCCTCTCCTCCACCTCTCAGTATTGTGCCCCTTCTCCACCACCTCAGTACTGCGCCCCTCCCCTCTCAGTACGGCGCCCCCCTCCTCCACCTCTCAGTACTGTGCCCCCTCTCCTCCACCTCTCAGTACTGCGCCCCCTCTCCTCCACCTCTCAGTACTGCGCCCCTCTCCTCCACCTCTCAGTACTGCGCCCCCTCTCCTCCACCTCTCAGTACTGCGCCCCCTCTCCTCCACCTCTCAGTACTGCGCCCCCTCTCCTCCCCTCTCAGTACTGCTCCCCCTCTCCTCCACCTCTCAGTACTGCGCCCCCTCTCCTCCCCTCTCAGTACTGCGCCCCCTCTCCTCCCCTCTCAGCACTGCGCCCCCTCCTCCACCTCTCAGTACTGCGACCCCTCTCAGTACTGCGCCCCTCTCCTCACCTCTCAGTACTGCGCCCCCTCTCCTCCACCTCTCAGTACTGCGCCCCTCTCCTCACCTCTCAGTACTGCACCCCCTCTCCACCTCAGTACTGCACCCCCTCTCCTCCACCTCTCAGTATTGTGCCCCCTCTCCTCCACCTCTCAGTATTGTGCCCCCTCTCCTCACCTCTCAGTACTGCGCCCCCTCTCCACCTCAGTACCGCGCCCCCTCTCCTCCACCTCTCAGTACTGCGCCCCCTCTCCCCCACCTCTCAGTATTGTGCCCCTTCTCCACCACCTCAGTACTGCGCCCCTCTCCTCTCAGTATGGCGCCCCCCTCCTCCACCTCTCAGTACTGCGCCCCCTCTCCTCCACCTCTCAGTACTGCGCCCCCTCTCCTCCACCTCTCAGTACTGCGCCCCTCTCCTCCACCTCTCAGTACTGCGCCCCCTCTCCTCCACCTCTCAGTACTGCGCCCCCTCTCCTCCCCTCTCAGTACTGCGCCCCCTCTCCTCCCCTCTCAGTACTGCGCCCCCTCTCCTCCCCTCTCAGTACTGCGCCCACTCTCCTCCCCTCTCAGTACTGCGCCCCCTCTCCACCTCAGTACTGCGCCCCCTCTCAGTACTGCGCCCCCTCTCCTCCACCTCTCAGTACTGCGCCCCCTCTCCTCCCCTCTCAGTACTGCGCCCCCTCTCCTCCCCTCTCAGTACTGCGCTCCCTCTCCACCACCTCAGTACTGTGCCCCCTCTCCACCACCTCAGTACTGCGCCCCCTCTCAGTACTGCGCCCCCTCTCCTCCCCTCTCAGTACTGCTCCCCCTCTCCTCCACCTCTCAGTACTGCGCCCCCTCTCCTCCCCTCTCAGTACTGCGCCCCCTCTCCTCCCCTCTCAGTACTGCACCCCCTCTCCTCCACCTCAGTACTGCGCCCCCTCTCAGTACTGCACCCCCTCTCCACCTCAGTACTGCGCCCCCTCTCAGTACTGCGCCCCCTCTCCTCCACCTCTCTGTACTGCGCCCCCTTTCCACCTCAGTACTGCGCCCCCTCTCAGTACTGCGCCCCCTCTCCTCCACCTCTCAGTACTGCGCCCCCTCTCAGTACTGCGCCCCCTCTCCTCCCCTCTCAGTCCTGCGCCCTCTCTCCACCACCTCAGTACTGCGCCCCCTCTCCTCCCCTCTCAGTACTGCGCCCCTCTCCTCCCCTCTCAGTACTGCGCCCCTCTCCTCCCCTCTCAGTACTGCGCCCCCTCTCCTCCACCTCTCAGTATTGTGCCCCCTCTCCTCCCCTCTCAGTCCTGCGCCCCCTCTCCACCACCTCAGTACTGCGCCCCCTCTCCTCCCCTCTCAGTACTGCGCCCCCTCTCCTCCCCTCTCAGTACTGTGCCCCCTCTCCTCCACCTCTCAGTACTGCGCCCCCTCTCCTCCCCTCTCAGTCCTGCGCCCCCTCTCCACCACCTCAGTACTGCGCCCCCTCTCCTCCCCTCTCAGTACTGCGCCCCCTCTCCTCCCCTCTCAGTACTGCGCCCCCTCTCCTCCACCTCTCAGTATTGTGCCCCCTCTCCTCCCCTCTCAGTCCTGCGCCCCCTCTCCACCACCTCAGTACTGCGCCCCCTCTCCTCCCCTCTCAGTACTGCGCCCCCTCTCCTCCCCTCTCAGTACTGCGCCCCCTCTCCTCCACCTCTCAGTACTGCGCCCCCTCTCCTCCACCTCTCAGTACTGCGCCCCTCTCCTCCACCTCTCAGTACTGCGCCCTCTCTCCTCCACCTCTCAGTATTGCGCCCCCTCTCCACCTCAGTACTGCGCCCCCTCTCCTCCCCTCTCAGTACTGCGCCCCCTCTCCTCCACCTCTCAGTACTGCACCCCCTCTCCTCCCCTCTCAGTACTGCGCCCCCTCTCCTCCACCTCAGTACTGCGCCCCCTCTCAGTACTGCGCCCCCTCTCCACCTCAGTACTGCGCCCCCTCTCAGTACTGCGCCCCCTCTCCTCCAACTCTCAGTACTGCGCCCCCTCTCCTCCCCTCTCAGTACTGCGCCCCCTCTCCTCCCCTCTCAGTACTGTGCCCCCCCACCTCAGTACTGCGCCCCCTCTCAGTACTGCGCCCCCTCTCCTCCCCTCTCAGTACTGCGCCCCCTCTCCACCACCTCAGTACTGTGCCCCCTCTCCACCACCTCAGTACTGCGCCCCCTCTCCTCCACCTCTCAGTACTGCGCCCCCTCTCCACCTCAGTACTGCGCCCCCTCTCCTCCCCTCTCAGTACTGCGCCCCCTCTCCTCCACCTCTCAGTACTGCGCCCCCTCTCCTCCCCTCTCAGTACTGCGCCCCCTCCCCTCCACCTCAATACTGCGCCCCCTCTCCTCCCCTCTCAGTACTGCGCCCCCTCTCCACCTCAGTACTGCGCCCCCTCTCAGTACTGCGCCCCCTCTCCTCCACCTCTCAGTACTGCGCCCCCTCTCCTCCCCTCTCAGTACTGCGCCCCCTCTCCTCCCCTCTCAGTACTGCGCCCCCTCTCCTCACCTCTCAGTACTGCGCCCTCTCCTCCCCTCTCAGTACTGCGCCCCCTCTCCACCACCTCAGTACTGTGCCCCCTCTCAGTACTGCGCCCCCTCTCCTCCACCTCTCAGTACTGCGCCCCCTCTCCTCCCCTCTCAGTACTGCGCCCTCTCCTCCCCTCTCAGTACTGCGCCCCCTCTCCACCACCTCAGTACTGTGCCCCCTCTCCACCACCTCAGTACTGCGCCCCCTCTCAGTACTGCGCCCCCTCTCCTCCACCTCTCAGTACTGCGCCCCCTCTCCTCCCCTCTCAGTACTGCGCCCCCTCTCCTCCCCTCTCAGTACTGCACCCCCTCTCTTCCACCTCAGTACTGCGCCCCCTCTCCTCCCCTCTCAGTACTGCACCCCCTCTTCTCCCCTCTCAGTACTGCGCCCCCTCTCCACCTCAGTACTGCGCCCCCTCTCAGTACTGCGCCCCCTCTCCTCCACCTCTCAGTACTGCGCCCCCTCTCCTCCCCTCTCAGTACTGCGCCCCCTCTCCTCCCCTCTCAGTACTGCGCCCCCTCTCCACCACCTCAGTACTGTGCCCCCTCTCCACCACCTCAGTACTGCGCCCCCTCTCAGTACTGCGCCCCCTCTCCTCCCCTCTCAGTACTGCGCCCCCTCTCCTCCACCTCTCAGCACTGTGCCCCCTCTCCTCCCCTCTCAGTACTGCGCCCCCTCTCCTCCCCTCTCAGTACTGTACCCCCTCTCCTCCACCTCAGTACTGCGCCCCCTCTCAGTACTGCGCCCCCTCTCCTCCCCTCTCAGTACTGCGCCCCCTCTCCACGACCTCAGTACTGCGCCCCCTCTCAGTACTGCGCCCCCTCTCCTCCCCTCTCAGTACTGCGCCCCCTCTCCTCCACCTCTCAGTACTGCGCCCCCTCTCAGTACTGCGCCCCCTCTCCTCCCCTCTCAGTACTGCACCCCCTCTCCTCCACCTCAGTACTGCACTGCGCCCCCTCTCAGTACTACGCCCCTCTCCTCCACCTCTCAGTACTGCGCCCCCTCTCCACCTCAGTACTGCGCCCCCTGTCCTCCCCTCTCAGTACTGCGCCCCCTCTCCTCCACCTCTCAGTACTGCGCCCCCTCTCAGTACTGCGCCCCCTCTCCTCCACTTCAGTACTGCGCCCCCTCTCCTCCCCTCTCAGTACTGCGCCCCCTCTCCACCTCAGTACTGCGCCCCCTCTCCTCCACCTCTCAGTACTGCGCCCCCTCTCCTCCCCTCTCAGTACTGCGCCCCCTCTCCTCCCCTCTCAGTACTGCGCCCCCTCTCCACCTCAGTACTGCGCCCCCTCTCAGTACTGCGCCCCCTCTCCTCCACCTCTCAGTACTGCGCCCCCTCTCCTCCCCTCTCAGTACTGCGCCCTCTCCTCCCCTCTCAGTACTGCGCCCCCTCTCCACCACCTCAGTACTGTGCCCCCTCTCCACCACCTCAGTACTGCGCCCCCTCTCCTCCACCTCTCAGTACTGCGCCACCTCTCCTCCCCTCTCAGTACTGCGCCCCCTCTCCTCCCCTCTCAGTACTGCACCCCCTCTCCTCCACCTCAGTACTGCGCCCCCTCACAGTACTGCACCCCCTCTCCTCCTCTCAGTACTGCGCCCCCTCTCCACCTCAGTACTGCGCCCCCTCTCAGTACTGCGCCCCCTCTCCTCCACCTCTCAGTACTGCGCCCTCTCTCCTCCCCTCTCAGTACTGCGCCCCCTCTCCTCCCCTCTCAGTACTGCGCCCCCTCTCCTCCCCTCTCAGTACTGCACCCCCTCTCCTCCACCTCAGTACTGCGCCCCCTCTCAGTACTGCGCCCCCACTCCCCCCCTCTCAGTACTGCGCCCTCTCTCCACCACCTCAGTACTGTGCCCCCTCTCCACCACCTCAGTACTGTGCCCCCTCTCAGTACTGCGCCCCCTCTCCTCCCCTCTCAGTACTGCGCCCCCTCTCCTCCACCTCTCAGTACTGCGCCCCCTCTCCTCCCCTCTCAGTACTGCGCCCTCTCTCCTCCCCTCTCAGTACTGCACCCCCTCTCCTCCACCTCAGTACTGCGCCCCCTCTCAGTACTGCGCCCCCTCTCCTCCCCTCTCAGTACTGCGCCCCCTCTCCACCTAAGTACTGGGCCCCCTCTCAGTACTGCGCCCCCTCTCCTCCACCTCTCAGTACTGCACCCCCTCTCAGTACTGCGCCTCCTCTCCTCCCCTCTCAGTCCTGCGCCCCCTCTCCACCACCTCAGTACTGCGCCCCTCTCCTCCCCTCTCAGTACTGCGCCCCTCTCCTCCCCTCTCAGTACTGCGCCCCCTCCTCCACCTCTCAGTATTGTGCCCCCTCTCCTCCCCTCTCAGTCCTGCGTCCCCTCTCCACCACCTCAGTACTGCGCCCCCTCTCCTCCCCTCAGTACTGCACCCCTCTCCTCCACCTCTCAGTATTGTGCCCCCTCTCCTCCCCTCTCAGTCCTGCGCCCCCTCTCCACCACCTCAGTACTGCGCCCCCTCTCCTCCCCTCTCAGTACTGCGCCCCCTCTCCTCCACCTCTCAGTACTGCGCCCCCTCTCCTCCACCTCTCAGTACTGCGCCCCTCTCCTCCACCTCTCAGTACTGCGCCCCCTCTCCTCCACCTCTCAGTACTGCGCCCCCTCTCCTCCCCTCTCAGTACTGCGCCCCCTCTCCTCCACCTCTCAGTACTGCGCCCCCTCTCCTCCCCTCTCAGTACTGCGCCCCCTCTCCTCCCCTCTCAGTACTGCGCCCCCTCACCTCCTCTCTCAGTACTGCGCCCCCTCTCCTCCACCTCAGTACTGTGCCCCCTCTCCTCCCCTCTCAGTTCTGCGCCCCCTCTCAGTACTTCGCCCCCTCTCCTCCCCTCTCAGTACTGCGCCCCCTCTCCACCACCTCAGTACTGCGCCCCCTCTCCTCCCCTCTCAGTACTGGGCCCCCTCTCCTCCCCTCTCAGTACTGCGCCCCCTCTCCTCCCCTCTCAGTACTGCGCCCGCCTCAGTACTGCGCCCCTTCTCCACCACCTCAGTACTGCGCCCCCTCTCCTCCCCTCTCAGTGCTGCGCCCCTCTCAGTACTGCGCCCCCTCTCCACCACCTCAGTACTGCGCCCCCTTTCAGTACTGCGCCCCCTCTCCACCACCTCAGTACTGCGCTCCCTCTCCACCACCTCAGTACTGCGCCCCCTCTCCACCACCTCAGTACTGCGCCCCCTTTCAGTACTGCGCCCCCTCTCCACCACCTCAGTACTGCGCTCCCTCTCCACCACCTCAGTACTGCGCCCACCCTCCACCACCTCAGTACTGCGCTCCCTCTCCACCACCTCAGTACTGCGCTCCCTCTCCACCACCTCAGTACTGCGCTCCCTCTCCACCACCTCAGTACTGCGCCCCCTCTCCACCACCTCAGTACTGCGCTCCCTCTCCACCACCTCAGTACTGCGCCCCCTCTCCACCACCTCAGTACTGCGCCCCCCTCTCCACCACCTCAGTACTGCGCCCCCTCTCCACCACCTCAGTACTGCGCCCCCTCTCCACCACCTCAGTACTGCGCTCCCTCTCCACCACCTCAGTACTGCGCCCCCTTTCAGTACTGCGCCCCCTCTCCACCACCTCAGTACTGCGCTCCCTCTCCACCACCTCAGTACTGCGCCCCCTCTCCACCACCTCAGTACTGCGCCTCTTTTAATCACTATTCTCTTTGTCCTGCAAGTAAGCTGAAAAGCTTCGGGGGGCGTGGCCATGCCTGTTTTCGAGTTTTTCCTATTGGTCAAAACACTGTTCTCTCTTCTCGGCTTCGGATTGGCCACCTGGAGTAGTCACCAAGGGGCGTGACGCAAATAGCGGCTCACCTATGATTGGCTGAACAGAACGAGAGGGCGAGTGGGAGGATCCCTGTCAGGATGACAGACCCTGAGTTTGGAACATGCACGCTGGGCGTGGCTAGACCCTCCGTGATGAATGCTCCTGCTGAGTGGGCGTGGTTATACCCATTAATGGCCATAAAGGGCCGTGTAGTGGGAGTGGTTATAGCATATGTTATAAGTACTTCCACCTTTCTGGGGCGGGGTCAGCGAGTCGTGTTCCCGCCCTCTCGTCCTTGTCGCCCAGTCCTCCCCTCCCCCTGTGCCCGGTCTGTGCTCTCGGGTCGGCCCGCAGTGCACAGCTCGCCGGCTTCTCTCTCACTCCCCGAACACAGCGGGAGCACCGGGCGGGAGCGGCGACACCATGAACGGCCCGGGGAGCGGCGACTATGTCATCTGCAGCAACTGCCACAAAGTGCTGAGGAAGGTGAGAGCCGACCCCCTGCAGTGCCCGGCCGGCTGGCTGCACAAGTCCCGGCCGGCCGGCTGCACAAGTCCTGGCATGTCCCCTCCTGCAGGGAGTTCTGCTGGCACTTGTAGTTCTGCACTGCTGGATCCACAGGTCCCTCTGCATTGTTTCTATGTGTCATTGATTAGATGACCATTTCCCTTTTTTTTTGAGGGGGGGGGGGGGGGGGTGTTATGCAACTTCTTGGGGGAGTGAAGACTTTTGCAAAAATCATTATTTTTTTTTTACATTTTTGTAAATCTCCTTGTAACAAATACATCGCCCCCTCCTGCAGAATTCTTACAGGATTATTTATATAAAATAAATCAAATAAATCCCTAAAACCAACCCCTATAGTGGCGGATCTGGGCGCC
Source organism: Ranitomeya imitator (assembly GCF_032444005.1). Classification (NCBI taxonomy): domain Eukaryota; kingdom Metazoa; phylum Chordata; class Amphibia; order Anura; family Dendrobatidae; genus Ranitomeya; species Ranitomeya imitator. Next base: position 788,091,010 of record NC_091284.1, on the reverse strand, counting down.
ATATATCCGTCCGACGCGGTATATATCCCACGGGTGCGATGCCCCTGTTGCTAAGTGAAAACATCTCCCCCCTCCTCATCCTCCTCCGATAAACCAATCCGTATTTTGCCCCCCCAGGTCTGGTTCGTAAAGGGTTAATTTTTATTGTCTTATTAATGTAAATATTGACGTTATTTTCCTCTGTTTTTTTTCTCTCTCCTTTTTAATAGCGGAGGGTAATGCTCTATATGTCTACACACCCTGTGCCGGGCTGCGGAGCTCGCGCTCTAATTCCAGGTCCCGCGTCCTATTGATACACAGCGGTTTTGTTACGGTAACGGGGATCTAGCAGAGCCGAGCGAGTAACCGCGCGCCTTCCACGGCACATTGGGCTCTGCGCTTATCTCGGCTGTCGCAGAGATTGCGGTGGGAGCTGTTGTTCCTGTGATCCGTGGCTGCTGGCCGGTAGCGGACCCATCGCCCGTGTCACTTTTTGGGGGTTTTCATCCCCCATTGTTGGCGCCTAATAGGATTAAACCGTTTTTGACGTAGTGTCAGCATTTCATCAAAATAATTTAAAAAAAGCACCAATAAGTCCTCTATGTTCCTCCTACTAGTCAGCTGTTTTTTTGGGGTGCAGCGTACCTTACCTTGACCCCCAATCGCCCGAGAGGGGCATCGGAGCTCTAATCGTCAGCACGTCGCCTTCTTTGCCGTCTCTGCTATTCCACACGCATCACACGCAAAAAACACGTATTCCACAGGTTGTCATGTACGCCAAGGTCCTATAACCCATCGGCAACCTGCGGCCCCCTATGGGGTTTCCTATTTGTGCTGCTGAGCTAGGGGGAGGGGGGGTATGTGGCTGCAGAAATAGATAGAATTGATGTAGAAGTGGTGACCTGTCTAAAGTGGAACTCCCCTTTAAATGATTAAAAGGATTATGCGGCTGCAGAAAAATATATCCAGCTTGTTGTGCAGGACTTGGTTGTCAAAACAGGTTGAACTCCCCTTTTAGATAATTTAAAGGGATCGTCCTGGCATTGATTATTACTGTTTGCAACTTTCTATTATGTTGTGTCTTTCCATTCCTCCGCCGGTTTTATTCTCATCTCTGCTTGCTGTCGGTGAATAGGAGCTTTCTGCTTTACATCCAGAGCTGAAATCCTCCCATCCCCCACCGACCTGATATACTGCATGTACAGTAGTGATGATGAGCCATTGCTATAAGCTACGTGCACCCTCTGGCCCTACTATATTCCTACTATCGGAGTATTTAGTCCGTACGTTGTCGTTTTTTTTTCTACTTTTTGGATGTAAAGGATTACATTGACAGCAAGCACAGATCTTGAAAATGTTCCATTTATTTTTTGTTAATGTTCATGTTACTGGAAGAATTAAAAAAAAAAAAAGCCCTGTAATCTGGCTATAAAGTGTAAATATTTGCCAGAGAAACCCCCCTGTCGTCCTCCTTTTTGAGGGTCCGGGGAGCCTCCTGCTTCAGCTGCATTCCTGCACACACACAGTGGTTAGATCTTGTTTATCGCTGTGTTACGACACCTCCTAATTACCTTCGTTAATTTCTGATGACTTTATTTCGTTAGTCGCCATGGAGATTGGGACACCTTGATAAAGCCGTAATGAAAAATTAGGGCTGAATAATAAATCCGGCTCAGTTTTTACTAAAATAAACAACAACAAAAAAAAATATTCAAAAACGTTTTAAAATAAAAAATATTGGCTTCCTCTGACGCCGCTGTAGCAACGTCTCAACAGATCAGACTGCTCCGGCGATCACGTGTGATGAGACGTAATCATTGGGGGCCGGGTCAGCGCTACCTTGGGAGCCGCAGAATGTGAATTTGCTAATATTTTTTTTGTGGGCTCAGTAGTTTGGCTACAGTTAAAAAAAAAAAAAAAAAACACGAAATCAGCGCTGAATTTTGGTGCTGATTTTCTTATGGGTTTCTCTGCAGATTTAAAATGGGCGGACGCAAATCCTTTTGCACGAGTAGAATCAGTCAAGCTAGTGTTGGTAAGAGTGTCCAAACATGTCAGTGATCGGTCGTCGAAGCGGCCTGTTGTGGCGTATCGCCCCTTATAAATAAAGGAGGTGCCACTGACAGTATCCAAAGGGTATGAAGACTAATCAGTCATTGTACAGTAAAAGACTCAGTCCTGGATGGTAAAGATTACAATGTCCAGAAGTAGAAATAACAAATGTTTGTCCAAAACAGCACCACTCTTACTTATGGGTAGTGTCTGGTATTGCAGCTTCAACCTCATAGAAGTGAATGGAGCTGGGGTGCAATACCAGGCACAACCTATGGACCAGAGTGGCGCTGTTTGGCTATGCGCACGTGGAGTTTTTGGAGGCATTACAAAAAAAATAAACCCGTTTTTCAAGCTGAAACTGTTTCAGGGGGGGGGAAAAAAAAAAAAAAAAAAAAATATATATATATATATATATATATATATATATATATATATATATATATATATATATATATATATATATATATATATATATATATATATATATATATATATATATATATATATATTGTTTTGTTTTCATAAGTGTTATCTAAAACCTCCTGGGAGGGAAGCAACACTGGAAAAAAAAGAAGAAAAAAAAAACCTTGTATGAAAAAACCTTGTATGAGCAGCAGTGGGTTTCTGTAGAAATTGATAGAAAGCGATTTCCAAGAGTTTTAGAGGAGGATTTTGGACAGAATCCACTAGAGAGAGAAAAAAAAAAAAAAAAAAGAATAATTGTTTCTCAAAAAAGCGGACCATTTTTCTAATCCTGGACAAGCACAAGGTTCACACCAGAATCCTCATGTTTGTGCCCTCCAGATGGTCGGAGGAGTCGGACCCCCGAGTCGGCAGCGGAGGTCGGGGAGGTTACTCTTGTTTACCCCGGGTCTGACTTTCCCCTGCAGATGTTCCTTGTACTGTGTGCCGGTTGTTGATGGGTCGCAGGGTGGCGCGTTACTCCCCTCCATAATTACTGTATAATCATCTGCTTTATTACACCTCGCGCCCGCTGACACATGGGAATGATAGATTTCAGCAATTCGGAACATTCCTGCCCAATAAACAGCATTGATCGTCCACAGATGGACATGATCGTTACCAGTTAATGGATGGAAAATGAGAACGAAATGTCCCCAAACCTAATAGATGTCAATCAATAACGCGAGAAAGATGTTTATTACAACCAATGTGGTCAATTTCCTTCTCTTCATTCTGGAGGAGAGAGCATTCCCTTTTTTGTCACATTGCCTTTAAGGCTTCATATGATAATCAATACCACCGTGCATTTCCCAACTCGTGTGGAGTAAATTTTGCTTTGTATAATGTCCCTCCAAGACGTCCAGGCTGGTGTTGATCAGGCTATGTTCACACGTTGCAGTTTTGCAGCACTTTTTTTTTCACCAGGTAAATTTTCTTCTTGTTGCCCTGTTTTTTAGCGTGTTTTTTTTTTTTTTTTTTTTGCTGTGGATTACTTATAATTTGTCTACAGGACATATTTCATAAAGTTACTTTTATTCGTTAAAAATGCTGCAAAACGCTTAGTTGCGTTTTTTTCAGCATTTTTGCACTTTCTCACTGTAGGTGTTGCTCACCAATCCCTCATCCTTTCTATGGTCTTGTGGTTCAGGATGTTTGTTGGGTGTCCGCTTCCTAAGGGTACCGTCACACTATAACATTTCGATCGCTACGACGGTACGATTCGTGACGTTCCAGCGATATCGTTACGATATCTCTGTGTCTGACACGCAGCAGCGATCAGGGATCCTGCTGAGAATCGTACGTCGTAGCAGATCGTATGGAACTTTCTTTCATCGCTGGATCTCCCGCTGTCATCGCTAGATCGGTGTGTGTGACACCGATCTAGCGATCTAGCGATGCGATCCAGCGATGCGTTCGCTTGTAACCAGGGTAAACATCGGGTAACTAAGCGCAGGACCGCGCTTAGTTACCCGATGTTTACCCTGGTTACAAGCGTTAAACTAAAAAAAAACAAACAGCACATACTTACATTCTGGTGTCCGTCAGGTCCCTTGCCGTCTCTGCTTCCCGCACTGTGAGTGCCGGCCGTAAAGTGAAAGTGAAAGCACAGCGGCTGTGCTTTCACTTTCACTTTACGGCAGGCAGTCACTGAGTGCGGGAAGCAGACTGCAAGGGACCTGACGGACACCAGATGTAAGTATGTGCTGTTTGTTTTTTTTTAGTTTAACGCTTGTAACCAGGGTAAACATCGGGTAACTAAGCGCGGTCCTGCGCTTAGTTACCCGATGTTTACCCTGGTTACCCAGGGACCTCGACATAGTTGGTCGCTGGAGAGCTGTCTGTGTGACAGCTCCCCAGCGACCACACTACGATTTACCTACGATCACGGCCAGGTCATATCGCTGGTCGTGATCGTAGGTAAATCGTATAGTGTGACGGTACCCTAACAGTTCATCCTTTAATTAGATCTCCTTTAAAGGGAATCTGTCAGTAGAATGACCCCTACTAAGCCGTCTATATGGGCATGTAGGTCATAGGAAGATGAATAATGTGATACCTTCATATCTGTGATCCGATGTCTTATTCCAGAGAAATCAATTTTTTTCTATGTAAATGAGCTGTTAAGATCTGTGGGCCGGACATAGATCTCCCAGAGAATCTGCCTCCAGAGCTTAATTGAAATAAAAGGAGAGTTACCAGTGTGAGCCATGTAATGACTTGATACAGACACTTTGTTCTCATCATACACTGTGATATCGGAACTGAACAGCACAGCAAAAGTGAACTTTCTCATTACAAACAAATTTGCAGCAGTAGTTGTCATAGTGCAGTGCTTCATCTTCCATCTCACAGGCAGCCAGTGTGTTACAAATGTGTTTGCAATGAGACAAGGTCCAACTCTTCTGTGTTGCTTGTAATCAGACACCGCTCTGCAGCAAAGCTGATAGCAGTAGGACAGGGCAACTGTAGATGAAAATGAGTTTGTACTGAGACAAAGTTCAGCTCTGGCGCGCTGTGTTCAGCTCTGGCGCGCTGTGTTCAGCTCTGGCGCGCTGTGTTCAGCTCTGGCGCGCTGTGTTCAGCTCTGGCGCGCTGTGTTCAGCTCTGGCGCGCTGTGTTCAGCTCTGGCGCGCTGTGTTCAGCTCTGGCGCGCTGTGTTCAGCTCTGGCGCGCTGTGTTCAGCTCTGGCGCGCTGTGTTCAGCTCTGGCGCGCTGTGTTCAGCTCTGGCGCGCTGTGTTCAGCTCACTCTCAGGGAGATCTATGCCCAGCCCATAGATCTTAATATCTCATCTATATATTAAGAAAAATGTGAATTTCTCTGGGTTGAGACATCGGATCGCAGATATCAAGATATCATTTTATTCAGCTTCCTATGGCCTACATGCCCGTATAGACTGCTAAGTAGGGTTGATCCTACTGACAAATGCTCTTTAATGAGAACCCGTCTACCCTAGAGATGGTGGTTATCATTAAGCCTTCCCAGACACTGGAAAAGTAATTTTTGGATTGTAAAATGTCCCTGCTGGAGGTCTAGGTGGGTTTTGGGTTGCCATCGAGATCCTCTGTTCCTGAAGCCCCAGTTATCCCCTCATGGATAATATGTCCTTCAAGATTTGGCTCCTGGTGCATAGTCGGTTTTAAGCCAGGAGACTGATGGGCTTTCTGTTTGCAAAAGGGCAGCCGCCACTTCCTTAGGGTTCATTCACACCTCAGTTTTTCCCGGACCAGGGCTGTTCGGTCTTTTCACAGATGCCACAAGTGCTTGTGATGGGCTATGGGGCTGTTCACATGTCTGTGAGTTTTTTGAAGAATGGTCCGTGCAAATTGCCACGACTTGTCCGATATTGATCCTAATGTTGGAACAAACTCTCCAATGGTCTCTACGGGTCCATAAATGGTCAGCCAGAACTTGGGTGAGGCCTCTTTCTGTGGTCTACTGATTGTGAAGATTTCAGAAGGTGTCTCCTTTTGGGAAGGACATGAGACACCACATCCTTGTGCCTTTTTATGTGTTTGTCACAGGTTTTCGCACTTGGGTGTGAAAAGTCACATTTCCAGAAATTCTAGGCCATGTTCATGCAGAGTTTTGGTTTATGAATGGCATAAAAAAAAAGTTGTTGTTTTTTTTAAGCGGAAACCGCTTTAGGAGACTCTCCTTTTGGAGGAGTGTTTATTTTCCTGAAGCTGTTTTGAAGACTTTTTGGAAGAGGGTTTTTTTTTCTACCAATTGATTTGACCGTGCCAAGTTTGGAGAGGTTTCCTTCAGGTTCTGCTTCAAAGGATTGACATGCACTTTCTTTTTTTTTTCCGCTAGGCAATTTTTCAAAACCACTTCCTATGAGGAGTTTTCTGCCGTTATTTCTCCTGAGCAGCAAAATGAGTTTCACAGAGAAATAAATTGAAAGAATTTTTAAATCCTTTTTTTTAAAGCTGATTTTGAAGAGTATCTGCTCCTAAACATCTACATAAAACTCAGTGTGTTCATAGCCCTACATCTAAGCTATCAACAGTTTTGGTCACAAATAAGCCTCTTGACGGCTACCGTGGAACTAGGTTGTCCAATCGATAAAAAGTTACCCAAAAGCCCGGACTGCTTTTCCGCAAACTTGCTGCCGTCTTCTCTTCTCAGTTTTGGACACATGGGCAATACCACCAGCTATTCTCCATTATTTTGAGTGACCCCGTTCCATCCGCTTTCGAGACTCCTGGGTATTTTCTTTTTGGTGAGATCACTCCCTGACCGTGGCTTTCGGGACACCTGTGTTTTGCCTTTCTGGTGAGATCACTCCCTGACCATGGCTTTCGGGACACCTGGGTTTTGCCTTTCTGATGACATTACTCCCTGACCATGGCTTTCGGGACACCTGGGTTTTGCCTTTCTGGTGACATTACTCCCTGACCATGGCTTTCGGGACACCTGGGTTTTGCCTTTCTGGTGACATCACTCCCTGACCGTGGCTTTCGGGAGGCCTGGGTTTTGCCTTTCTGGTGACATCACTTCTTGACCGTGGCTTTCGGGACACCTGGGTTTTGCCTTTCTGGTGACATTACTCCCTGACCATGGCTTTCGGGACACCTGGGTTTTGCCTTTCTGGTGACATCACTCCCTGACCGTGGCTTTCGGGAGGCCTGGGTTTTGCCTTTCTGGTGACATCACTTCTTGACCGTGGCTTTCGGGACACCTGGGTTTTGCCTTTCTGGTGACATTACTCCCTGACCATGGCTTTCGGGACACCTGGGTTTTGCCTTTCTGGTGACATCACTCCCTGACCGTGGCTTTCGGGAGGCCTGGGTTTGGCTTTTTGGTGACATCACTCCCTGTCCGTTGCTTTCGGGACACCTGGGTTTTGCCTTTCTGGTGACATCACTCCCTGACTATGGCTTTCGGGAGGCCTGGGTTTTGCCTTTCTGGTGACTTCACTCCCTAACTATGGCTTTCGGGACACTTGGGTTTTGCCTTTCTGGTGACATTACTCCCTGACCGTGGCTTTCGGGACACCTGGGTTTTGCCTTTCTGGTGACATCACTCCCTGACCGTGGCTTTCGGGAGGCCTGGGTTTGGCTTTTTCGTGACATCACTCCCTGTCCGTTGCTTTCGGGACACCTGGGTTTTGCCTTTCTGGTGACATTACTCCCTGACCATGACCTTACAGATCAGGTATATTTTTGTCTCAGATGGGGTTTTTCCATTTGCTCTTTCTAGGGTGGCTGTGCAGATATATTTACTGCATTGTGTTAAACATTAGTATCTCAAAGTCCAGATCGAGCCATTGTTGCTGGTAAGCTGAGCCTCACGTATACAACATCGGACGGAGGCTTAGTTGCGCAATGCAGCGTTTAGCTTCTTGGGGGTCGTCCATTGGGGTCCTTTCAGAATGGCGTAGACTGATGTTTTGGCACCCTGTTGTTGTGTGGATACTCATGAAATCCCACTTACTGTACCGTTCTGCTTCCATTCCGGCCCTGACGAGGCAGTAGATCGTATCGGGAACTCTTTACTGTGTTTTGTATACAGATGATGATACATAATGAACCTTCTTGGTAATTTCTCAGAAAGTCCTGCTTTTGTGTATCTATGGAGTAAAGTCACATCTTTCCTAGGAAGTTATAAAACATAGATCGTCGTGTGCGCATTCTAAAGAAAAGATAAGCGACGCCGGGATGTAGGAGCGCCACTTATCTCCTTTTTGATGTACACGTTTTAGAGATTTTGTCTTGCTTTGCTGTTAAAATTGAGATTGTTCTAAAAAAAATCCTACCACTTAGAACAACTTATTGAGTGGTCACTGATAAAAATCACATATCGTATGTTTTTCTTTTTTTCCAAGAATAGTAAATAGTTGCGCAAGTGTGAAACCATGGAATTGTACATGTTATCAGAGAAAAAGGAAAGTTCACAACCCTGTTAGCTAAGCTATATATGAAAAATGAGGTTGACATTCCGCTTTACTGTAGGCTGTAAAGCGAGATGCCATAGTTCTTTCTGCTGACATCTAGTGGTCGCTATAAGAAGTGTAAGTTTTTTTTAAAGATATTAAAAATAAGCCAGCCATAACACCTACAAAAATTAGTGAAATAGGTAACTCTGTTTTGTTTGCCCATTTATTTTCTTTTGTATGATACAGATAAGAGGGTTTTGATCTTCTTGTGTCCGAGGAGTACAGGTGGTCCTAAGATTTGGCAGATGTCTCCCTAAACATCAAGGTTGTGAAGACAAAGTCCACTCTATGGCTGCCCTTAGCGCACTTCTTGAATGAATTCCTCCACTTGTTTCAGGCTCAGTGTAAAGGGCAGATGTGTGGCAGGAACAGGAGTTTGTGTGTCACGTACTGACACCAGATCAGATGGTATTCTGGGGGGCGAGGGACAGGTGGGGCACAGCCGAATCTACTGCGGCACTTGTTCTTACTACAACCTTGCAAGGAATTTGAATGGTGACCTCTGAGGTCTAGAAAAGGTTAATTCGCCCATAGTCTCCACATTCCAGTGTCCTTCATAATCTTATTGGAAAAGAAAAAGATTATCCCTTCTATTTAGTGCTGGAAGGGACTGGCGGTGTAATCTGTTTAGTGCGGCGTCATAGGACCAAAACCGTCTCCCTCTTCAAATCTGCAGCTGCTCTTAAAGCGCATGTTCACCTATGAACACCACATATCTAAGTAGTTACCATGTAAATGCAGTACGTTATTTATCCTGTACTTCTCCATACTGTATTATACTCCAGAGCTGCACTCACTACTCTGCCGGTGCAGTCACTGTGTACATACATTACTGATCCTGAGTTACATCCTGTATTATACCCCAGAGCTGCACTCACTATTCCGCTGGTGCAGTCACTGTGTACATACATTACATTACTGATCCTGAGTTACATCCTGTATTATACCCCAGAGCTGCACTCACTATTCCGCTGGTGCAGTCACTGTGTACATACATTGCATTACTGATCCTGAGTTACATCCTGTATTATACCCCAGAGCTGCACTCACTATTCCGCTGGTGCAGTCACTGTGTACATACATTACATTACTGATCCTGTACTGATCCTGAGTTACATCCTGTATTATACCCCAGAGCTGCACTCACTATTCCGCTGGTGCAGTCACTGTGTACATACATTACATTACTGATCCTGAGTTACATCCTGTATTATACCCCAGAGCTGCACTCACTATTCCGCTGGTGCAGTCACTGTGTACATACATTACATTACTGATCCTGAGTTACATCCTGCATTATACTCCAGAGCTGCACTCACTATTCCGCTGGTGCAGTCACTGTGTACATACATTACATTACTGATCCTGTACTGATCCTGAGTTACATCCTGTATTATACCCCAGAGCTGCACTCACTATTCCGCTGGTGCAGTCAATGTGTACATACATTACATTACTGATCCTGTACTGATCCTGAGTTACATCCTGTATTATACCCCAGAGCTGCACTCACTATTCCGCTGGTGCAGTCAATGTGTACATACATTACATTACTGACCCTGAGTTACATCCTGTATTATACCCCAGAGCTGCACTCCCTACTCTGCTGGTGCAGTCACTGTGTACATACATTACTGATCCTGAGTTACATCCTGTATTATACCCCAGAGCTGCACTCACTACTCTGCTGGTGCAATTACTGTGTACATACATTGCATTACTGATCCTGAGTTACATCCTGTATTATACCCCAGAGCTGCACTCACTATTCTGCTGGTGGTGTCAGTTTGTACATACATTACATTACTGATCCTGAGTTACATCCTGTATTATACTCCAGAGCTGCACTCACTATTCTGCTGGTGGTGTCAGTTTGTACATACGTACTGATTATATTATCTATTATAATCTATGCCTATTTTCACAATTCTTCAGAGCTGAAATCCCCTAGCTTTCCTTTTTGGCTTAATGATGAATGTAGCCTTTGTACTGTAATGTTAGTTTTTATGACTTCTCTGCCTCCTTACATTACTGACGCTTAACAAAAGTTGTTGTCAATCTTCAGAGCCATCAAGCAGAGTTGTGATTACAGCTCCTGAGCATATTACAGAATCTAACTCCGGATTGGTAGGAAGTTAGTACAGACATGTATGTCCATGTAAATTAGCGATATCCTTGGGAACATTCCTGCATAGTGATAACAGGACAAGCCTCCTAGTTTTGGGGGCAGCACTTTGCCCCTTTGCATGGTCGTCTCACTGTATTTTTCTGCTTTTCCTCGTCTTGCGGAGTCCGTACAGTAGTGTAGATGCAGATAGGGACTATCTGGCTTTTCAGGTCTTTGTGGAAGAGTTGAGGGGGGGAATGTTTTTCTTGTCGAGCCCTGGCCCGCAGCCAGCAGCAGTTGTTTGTCAAGCCTTGCTCTGCCTTTGGCAGCTGGATTCTATGTAAAAGGATCTTGTTGTTGAAGCGAACAGTTGCAGATAGAAGGATTCTGCAAATTGCCGAAAGTTTATTTTTATTTTCTTCTTCACTGAAGCTAAAGGACGGGGACCCTCACCCCCCCCTCCCCTTTCAAAGAAAAAAAAACAGCAAACACCTAAAAAAATAAAAATAAAAAACATGTTTTTTAGCCTCCTGGAAAGTAGAGTGAATGGAGGGCTTTCTTCCTTGGCCCTTGGGATCAGATTACATGTAATGCTTTCAGGGACCCCATATTGGACCGAGCAGTCCAGAGAGGAGGAGGAGGGTGGTGGACGGTTTCTCCATTTTAACCCCTGCCTCGCCGGGCCTCATACTGCATATTTTTACGACTTGTTTTTCTCTTCAGGAATGCTTTCTATTCATACTGTAAGGAGGCGTAAAGGCAGGAGGGCCGGCGCTGTTGAAGTGTGTCAAGGAAAAAATAAAATAAAATGACTCGTGCCCGGCATATTGCTCAATGGCAGGCAATCTTCAGGTCAATATATATAGAAAAAATGATCAAGGAGATAAACAACGTACACGTCACGCACGTCCTAGATGGAGTCGTGAGCAAAGAAGCCCAAAGTCAGCGGGTGCATGCGAAATAATAGACGCCAAACACCATAGAAAGTAACAGGACCACACACGGATGCCAAATAAAGGGGGACAAGGAGGAGTACGGACGCTCCCCCCTCGCTTACTTGTACGGCGCCATTGACTTTCCGTTGTTTCACTTGTTTAGTATTTAGATCGTCTGACTTTTTTGTGTTTTCTTTGCTCCTTTCTTTGGTGCCATGATGAGCCTTCCAGGATCAATCCTATTTATACGCTGCTCTGTGCACCCTGGGAAATATCAATGTATTTCTCGTTTTGTCTGAGGACTCTAGGGGTCCATGAGGTTTCACCCAATTTTTTATTTTTTTTTAAAGTGTGGATTCACTTTTCAATCCTTACTGTTCCTTTTGAATTTTAATCTGCTATTTAATAGGCATTTTATATATATTTTTTAAACAAATAGATACTTTTCGGAGTGACTTGTACTGTGTTCCTACGCAACGTTAATGCAGGTTATAAGGGGGCAACTCTTTACACTGCCCCTCTGTTTGGTGATAGGCCTCTGCCTCCTTAGTCCCTGCAGGAGACAGTATGCACTGTGCTGGTTTCCCATGGATTTTTCTTTGAAGAAGTAATATCTACATAAAAAGTGAAGTAAATTTGTAAATACATTCATCTCGATTTACATTGTCTATTATACTGCAGAGCTGCACTCACTATTCTGCTGGTGCAGTCACTGTGTACATACATTACATTACTGATCCTGAGTTACATCCTGTATTATACCCCAGAGCTGCACTCACTGTTCTGCTGGTGCAGTCACTGTGTACATACATTACTGATCCTGAGTTACATCCTGTATTACACTCCAGAGCTGCACTCACTATTCTGCTGGTGCAGTCACTGTGTACATACATTACATTACTGATCCTGAGTTATATCCCGTGTTGTACCCCAGAGCTGCACTCACTGTTCTGCTGGTACAGTCACTGTGTACATACATTACATTACTGATCCTGAGTTACATCCTGTATTATACTCCAGAGCTGCACTCACTGGTCTGCTGGTACAGTCACTGTGTACATACATTACATTACTGATCCTGTACTGATCCTGAGTTACATCCTGTATTATTCTTCAGAGCTGCACTCACTATTCTGCTGGTGCATTCACTGTGTACATACATTACTGATCCTGAGTTACATCCTGTATTATTCTTCAGAGCTGCACTCACTATTCTGCTGGTACAGTCACTGTGTACATACATTACATTACTGATCCTGTACTGATCCTGAGTTACATCCTGTATTATTCTTCAGAGCTGCACTCACTATTCTGCTGGTGCATTCACTGTGTACATACATTACATTACTGATCCTGAGTTACATCCTGTATTATTCTTCAGAGCTGCACTCACTATTCTGCTGGTGCAGTCACTGTGTACATACATTACATTACTGATCCTGAGTTACATCCTGTATTATACTCCAGAGCTGCACTCACTATTCTGCTGGTACAGTCACTGTGTACATACATTACATTACTTATCCTGTATTATACTTCAGAGCAGCACTCACTGTTGGTTATTAGAAACAATAATTGCTGGCAAATGCTACATGCTGTCTTCGAGCATAGAGACAGCGAGGGCTGCTGAGAGAATTCAGCTCCGAAGTTTGTGTAATTAAGAAGGCAGCTCTGTGTTACAGTCCGGATCAGTATTGCAGTACAGGCAGTCAGGAGATGCTGGGAGTTGTAGTTCTGAAGCAGTGGAGCACTCTTGCATAGTCAGCGAGTAGTACAGATGTATTTGCGGCCCCTTCTGCAGCCTCCTGTGGTTTTCTGTTCTGCTGACTCGGCTGATTGTGCAGACATGATAGGAGCTGTGTACAATATAGGACTGGGAAAAGGTTACTGGGGGCACGTATCAGTACCACCACAAGACCACCGCTGGTCCACCAGTGACTGGGGACCAGTAAGCACAATTCCTATCAGAAGAGGCTTTTATAAGTGACCTCTGACCCCATTGTCTCTCAGAATAGCCTTATAAATAAACAGTTGTAGCCCCCCCAGAGTAACGTGTGGTAAGTAGCTGTCGTCTCTGGTTTCTTCCATTTCGTAGGCCATGTTTACACGCTATCTGGTCAGTATTTTACCTCAGTATTTGTAACCCAAAACCAGGAGTGGAACAATTAGAGGGAAAGTATAATAGAAACATATGCACCACTTCTGTATTTATCACCCACTCCTGGTTTTGGCTACAAATACTGAGGTAAAATACTGACCAAATACTGAACGTGTGAACGTAGCCTTACAGTCCAACTGTGGGGACCTCTTATGCTTGTGAGATGAGGGGGTCATGTGTAGCCCGTGTATAAGATTTAGCAGTGTATATAGGTGACCATGGGTTTATTTATGCGCCATGTATAGTGGTGGTGGTGGTGCAGTGACTCCCATAGGACTGAGTTAAGCTTTGGCTGCACAGAAGCAAATTTGCCCCCCATAAAATTGAATTAAGTGGTGATCATGTATTGATGATCATGCACGCACCCTTCTGCTCCATGTACACAAGGGACGATGAAGAAAATGGGGTTTTGTGCGCTGCTGGAAATACCCAGACTGTGACCAAGGGTCGCTGATGGATGGAGCCAGGAGACCAAGATAAAATCCTTGTGCAAATTTAGGGTCTTATCATTGGTGAGGCCAAAAATTAGTTCCCCCCCCCCCCCCCGCATACATTTTTTACCTTATTTTTGTTAATTTTTTTTTTTTTTTACATTGCTGTTTCGCCACCAATTGGTGCTGTCCACTGTATAGGGGTATATCTATGGAGTAATTCAATATGTCACCTGCTAACGGTCCCTGGGACCCCTTTTGTCCCTGAGAAAGCGCACCAGCACTGCGTTCACTTTTTTTTTATCAGTACCATTTTTGGGTAGGTATTATTTTTTAATTACGGTATTTATCTTTGTTTTGTTTTTTACTATATATATATATATATATATATATATATATATATATATATATATATATATATATATATATATATATATATATATATATATATATATATACACACACATACATATATATATATATGTGTGTGTGTATGTGTATATATATATGTATGTGTATATATATATATATATATATGTGTATGTGTGTGTGTGTATGTATGTATGTATGTATATATATGTGTATATATACGCAGTAAAATTATAATAGCTATTTATATAGATATCCAAATTTTGTTGCATGCACTGTAATTTGTTTTATGACACTTTAGAGTACTTTTTTGCATATATACACTAATATATGTGTGTAAAATGTATAATGCACTAATTAATATATGGTATATATGCAAAAAAGTACTCTAAGTGTGATAGAGATAAAAAAAAAAAAAAAGAATTCTAAAGTTCCAAAAAAAAAAAAAAAAAAAAAAATGTTTACGCAATAAAACTATTAAATATATATTTTATATCGTTTTATTGCATAAAGTTTTTTTTTTTCTTTTTCTGAAACTTTAGAATAGTTTTTTTGTTCCCCTAGGGGTCTTGAGCCAGTGATCAAGCAGAAATGCCTGGCATTTGACACCTTTCTGTCTGTCAGTACGGCCTGATAATGTTGTTACTGCAGGTAAAAAATGGATTTCTGTTACTGATTGTAATTGCAGGAAAGGGGACAGGCGTGAAGCTGGGAATGATGGCAGTCTGTGCCTCCCTTTGTTACAGTCTCGGAGAGGTTGGCATCATACGGGGGGCATAGGAAGCCCCGGAGGGGGAAATCCTCTGTTCTATTCTGTGTCGGTTCCTCTTGGATAAATAATCAGACAAGCAGGAAATGCAGCCGACTGAAACAAACTGCTGTGTTGTTCCTTCAGGATAATGTTTAACGTCTGAGTTTTAGTTAACTTTACGTTTTTTTTTGTTCTGCTTATATTACGCATTTTTTTGGATGAGTAAAGCTAAACTGCAATACCAGGCACAGCCTGTAAAGAAGGGTGGCGCTGTGTTTTGGAGTAAAAAAGACTCTGATCTCTTGCTATTATCGGTAGAATAGTGAAACACTATACCACTTTTAATTAGGACTGTGGAGTCGGTAAGCCAAACCTCTAACTCCACCAAAATGGGCTCCGACTCCACGAATCTGACTCCATAGCCTTGCTATATATACACTCTTGGAGGAATTTATCAAACCTTAAAAAAAGCCCCCCTTGTAGTAAGATGCCCCAAATTTATTATTGATTTTTGTCCATGCCCCTTTTTGCTAATTTTCAGGTTGACACGCAAATTTGTTTTGTGGGTAACGCTGCCCCCCCCTCCCCCCGTCGCCCAAACCTGCGCGTCTTCACACATATAGCGTAGCACTCGTGACGTGTCAAGAGTCACCGACTTAGCCGCTTGGAGACCCCACAAATGATGATAAAATATTGGTATATTCTGAAACATCAGGCTTTATGTTCTTAGTAACCTCCAATTTTGTCCGTACAAATATTTCCTTAGCAGAGGTCATCGCTTGCTCCCTCCCGCTTCCCATACATAGCTTTCATATTTTTGGTTGCTCTCTGGTAAAGAAAAAGTTGTAATAGAATAGTCCCTGCTAGTCCCTGCTGCACTTCGGGCTTATTTGCCGCAAGTGTCAGATTGCTCCTACTCGGCACTAATTCCTATGAAGACCCCCGCCAACACCCATCCCATGAGCATTGCACAGTAGCCCCCTCATCTATTTCTGGATTCCTGTTTTATACAGCTAAATCCATCACCCTTTTTTAAGAGGAGGATCAGCCTCTATTCCCTACATACCGTATTTTTGCCAGGATAGTACCATAGACTTTAGGGGTCAAGCTGCCATAAGTCCCATGCAAATTTGTAGCAAAAATCTGCAAATGCAGTGATCTAACACCATTAGATTGAGCTGATGGGAAGCAATACCCCAAAGCTGGAAATAATTCTCCGACCCTACTATTTATCTACAGAGAGCAGAGGATTGGGCATATTGAAATCCAACATGCCCTACCTTTCTTCTGACATGTGCTGTAGAGTGATTGGTCAAACGCACACACCTAGATGGTTGTCTCTCAGCTGACATTAACGAGTTTGGTCACCATAAATTTGAGAAATTAGGGATGCCAACTCCTTGAGTTTTTTTATCGGTCTGTAGACCCTCTGCCCTAACGCTGAAAAGCGCATGCACATTTCGCACGTGTAGTCACCCTCCTTGAAACATTAATTAGCTAAAGAAAAGGGCCAGGGTCAAGAGTGTTAATCAACCTGGAGGACCCAACACATTTGATTTCATAGGGCAATGTGTAATACTTTTTTTGTCCTGCGGGAGTGCTGCAGGAAAACTGAAAACTTGCTGCTGGCTTCCCACAGCGACTACAATCGACCGCTAGGGATCACAAGACTTTTTGTGATCAGTCTATGATCAGCAGGATTGCGT
Organism: Ranitomeya imitator; assembly: GCF_032444005.1. NCBI lineage: Eukaryota > Metazoa > Chordata > Amphibia > Anura > Dendrobatidae > Ranitomeya > Ranitomeya imitator. The sequence goes on along the minus strand of NC_091284.1, from coordinate 788,074,114 downwards.
TCTGGACAGCAAAAGTTCAGAAAGTTCTCAGAAGTGATTAATGAACTGTAAAATGTCCTAATCCTGCAATATAATCATCTCGTGTCTATCTGACATTTTTGCTTCTACAGCAAAAAAGACAGGCAGGAGAGATTGTAAAAGTGGAGCTGAGCGGTTATCTGCCTCATACACATTGGTTTGTACAGTATATGAAAAAAGAGCCAGCCGCACGTATACCCTGTGACTCTACTGTACGTGCACAGACACACACTCTGCGTGCCAGAGATCATCTGCCGCTTGCTCACAGCACAGGACTTTCAACCCACTTGACCTGGGGCACGTTCTGATCCTTAAGTTCTATGTCACTAAAGGGTATGAAACTCTTATAAAAAGTCCTGTCCCTAAACCAAAAACTTTTTTAACCCTGTGTAGGTCCCAGTTGATTTTTGGGCTTCAGGAGGACCACACAAAATTATTTTTTTTTCCATCTTCATATTTCTGGTTGTGTTTCACTTTTTTTTTTTTCTAATGGAAACTTTTTTTCTTTTTTTTTAACTTTCCTGACTAAATTCTATGTACCAAATGTCCAGCTGGGGGTCTGTATGTTGGGGAGAAAGGGCAGAAACTGAGGGCAAGGGTAAATTCTCACCGCCACACAATAAGAGAGAAAGGAATGGATACCTGTGGCCAAACATTTTTGTATGCCTGATCATAGCACCATGGACCTGAAATTACTTGTATTGAAAGAGGAAAGAAATATATCTTGGTACCGTGTTAGCCAGTAGATAGAAACATATTTAGAATTGAGAGTCCTCAGTGGTTGATGCCTTTTAATGGCTAACTGAAAAGATGGTAACAAATTGCAAGCTTTCGAGACTACACTGGTCTCTTCATCAGGCAAAGACTAAAACAAATTCTGAAGAATCATATACCGTATTTATGCACAACATGGCATAGAAGAATAAAAAAAAAGGGAAAAACCATGGATAAGCCAGGTGACATGAAGCAGAATTACCATGGGTGATAAACAGTTACGTCCATAAATATTGGGCCAGTTCTTAGATAAGGGTTATTTTATTGTCCTGTGATTAGGGTCTCTGTTGTGATGACCCCACATGGTCTGAGGGGCAAGTTCCTTAGTTGATGTAAAAAGACATAAATCCGTGCGACACATTTATTCCTGCAGTGTGTGTCAAAGGTCGTCAAATCATAACATTACGGACCATCGCCATACAATAAGAGAAAAAAGAATGGATCTACCTGTGGCAATACATTTGTCTCCCAAATCATAACATTATGGACATGAAATTACTTGTGTAAGGCTGTGTGCACACGTTGCGTTTTTTCGCGTTTTTTTCACGTTTTTCCCGATAAAAACGCTATAAAACCGCAAAAAAAAACCCGCATACAATAAGCATCCCATCATTTAGAATGAATTCCGCATGTTTTGTACACATGATGCGTTTTTTTCCGCGAAAAAAACGCATCGCGGCAAAAAAACGCAGCATGTTCATTAATTTTCCGGTTTTTTTTTTGCGGATTTCCCACTCCAAAATGCATTGGGAAGTGTCCGGAAAAAACCGCGGCAAAAACGCATGCGGTTTTCTTGCGGATTTCTTGCAGAAAATGTCCGGAATTCTCAGGAATTTTCTGCGAGAAATCCTGAACGTGTGCACATAGCCTTAAAAGGTAGCTTCAAATCGCAGAGAGACAGAAGAGTCTGGGAATATAAACTGATGTCGACCTTTGACACTCACACTACAGGAATGAATGTGTCGCACGGATTTGTCTTTTTACATCAACTAAGGAACTTGCCCCTCAGACCATTTGGGGTCATCACAACAGAGACCCTAATTGCAGGACAATAAAACAATCCTTATCTAAGAATTGGCCCAATATTTATGGACGTAACTGTTTATCACCCAAGGTAATTCTGCCTCATGTCACCTGGCTTATCCATGGTTTTTCCCTTTTTTTTTTTTCTTTTTCTATGCCATGTTGTGCATAAATATGTGATTCTTCAGAATTTGTTTTAGTCTTTGCCTGATGAAGAGACCTATGTAGTCTCGAAAGCTTGCAATTTGTTACCATCTTTTCAGTTAGCCATTAAAATGTATCAACCACTGAGGACTCTCAATCCTAAATATTTTTGTATTGAAAGGTAACTTCAAATCTCAGAGAGGCAGGAGAATCTCGGAGTCTAAACTTATGACGACCTTTGACACACTTAGTGCAGGAATGAAAGTGTTGCATGGATTTGTCTTTTTACATCAATGAAGGAATTTGCTCCTCAGACCTTATGTGGCATCACATTACAGAACCAGGCCCCAATCAGAGGATAATAAAACATTTACGGTACTCCTTATCTACGAACTGTTCCGATATTTATGGACACAGCTGTTTATCACTCTCCCATAATGACAGTTCTGTGTTGTGTATAAATGTGATTCTTCAGCCCCCATTCTGCTGTAGCAGAGCCATCATTCTACTGTAGCACAGCAAGCTGTAAATGCGTACCATAACAACGCCACTCCGTACACTTTCTAATGGCCTTTTCCAGGTACTGCAGTTTAGCGCTTGTTTTTCCTTTTGCACTCTTTAGCTCTGAACTTTAGTTGTGTGTGAACCAATGGGGAAAGACAAGCTGCTATGATGTCTCCCAGTCACAGAACACAGACATGAGACATTCTCGCTATCCTGTCTTGTAAGTAACTGCATGGAGAACGTTATCTAGCAGTACTGAATAGTGTAGCTGTAAATGCAGATCTAAGTGAGATGAAACACTTACTAGAAAGCAGCACCAGGGATCTGTTGGTTTTTTTGACTCTTTCTCACCGCTTCTAAGTCTGCTCCTCCCTCAATCGTCCTTCCCTCGATAGATTTCAATATGTAATTGTAACTAGACACCTCAGTGAGTGGTCAGTGTCTTATTGTGACCACCAAGTATAGAACTGTTTTAGTGCCTTCCTGTGATGTGGAGGGAACATTGTCATTAGTGGTTATTTCAATGCTATATAATGGCTCAGCTAGTATGAGGAGCCCTTCAAATAACACTGTCTATATGAGTTTTGAGTAATTTTTGTTGTTTAATTTTTTTTCTTTTGCAGTGTCCTGTTAGAAATTAAATATTTCCGTGTTAGTGATTATATTTTTATATAAAAATTTGATTCCAGTATCCACCTAACACTGCAATATTATGTGAAAGTTCATAACATTTGAAGAAACAATTCAAATGTTTGATAACCGGACACTTCAAGTCCCATTTGTTGTTGGATTAACAATTTTGCATGGGCACTGTAGTTTTTATTATTTGAAAAATGGACAGTTCGAGAAATGCATTCTCCACTGCAAAGTAATGTGAACAGAATTCTTTGTGGAGTGGCGATGGGGGTCCCGATTAGCCCTAAATAAGCAAGAAGCAACTACTGGCAGTCAGTTTTAGATTGCTGTTCAGAGTCACTTGTCTCTTGCTGTCTTTAATATATCCTTATGCACTGGCACATTATTTGTACCTGGGATTTCTTGATGCTCGCATATTATTACTCTTTCCTAGCATGTGGATGGTTTGCATTCTCTTGGCTTCAGCCCAAGAACCTTTGCAGGTGGCATATTATGAAATGCTCAAGTACCGTACTTTTTCTAGAGGAGAAATTCCTAGACAAACCTGAAGTAGCACTTGTCACAATTCCTGTGGTTTATATTTATTTGGCAATCGACAGATTTTACACTTCAAATTGTATTTCTGCCTTGGAGATTGTAATCTTTTCTTCAGTCAGCGTTTACAAGATATTGAAACATCACCAGATTACATAGAACTGTATAGTTAGTGGCTTTGGGTATAACCACATATTTTCCAGCCCAAAATATTCTTCCTTGTATCTTATTCATTTTATAGAAGTAGTTAGTTATAAACTTATCTAGAGACAAAGGTGAATCCAGTTTTCCCTTTTTTTTTTTTTTTTTTCAATTTTTGGGAATTGCATTTTGATATTTTTCTAATTTAAAAGTTTAGGAAATACAATTGCTGCAACTCCGATAATCCTACAGGGGTGCAGCCAAGTCACCCAGTTATTCTCCACTTTCCAGTAGGCACTTCCAGATGGCCTCCTCCCAAGGGTTGTTGCAGCGCCCATAGCGGTAGCCCTTGTGATAACCTTTGCTTATGCTTTCTTACAAGTGGATATACTTGTATAGTATAATGGACATAGTGGGTGTTTTTGTACATGTCATAAGCGAAGAGGAGCTATGATTAAATGTAGCTGGCAAATACAGTACAGACCAAAAGTTTGGACACACCTTCTCATTTAAACATTTTTCTGTATTTTCATGACTGTGAAAATTGTACATTCACACTGAAGGCATCAAAACTATGAATTAACACATGTGGAATTATATACTTAACAAAAAAGTGTGAAACACAACTGAAATTATGTCTTATATTCTAGGTTCTTCAAAGTAGCCACCTTTTGCTTTGATGACTGCTTTGCTCACTCTTGGCATTCTCTTGATGAGCTTCAAGAGGTAGTCACCAGGAATGGTCTTCCAACAATCTTGAAAGAGTTCCTAGAGATGCTTAGCACTTGTTGGCCCTTTTGCCTTCACTATGCGGTCCAGCTCACCCCAAACCATCTCGATTGGGTTCAGGTCTGGTGACTGTAGAGGCCAGGTCATCTGGTGTAGCACCCAATCACTCTCCTTCTTGGTCAAATAGCCCTTACACAGCCTGGAGGTGGTGTTTGGGGGGTCATTGTCCTGTTGAAAAATAAATGATGGTCCAACTAAATGCAAACCGGATGGAATAGCATGCCGTTGCAAGATGCTGTGGTAGCCATGTTGGTTCAGTATGCCTTCAATTTGGAATAAATCCCCAACAGTGTCACCAGCAAAGCCCCCCCCCCACACCATCTCACCTCCTCCTCCATGCTTCACGGTGGGAACCAGGCATGTTGAGTCCATCCGTTCACCTTTTCTGTGTCACACAAAGACACGGTGGTTGGAACCAAAGATCTCAAATTTTGACTCCTCAGACCAAAGCACAGATTTCCACTAGTCTAATGTCCATTCCTAGTGTTCTTTAGCCCAAACAAGTCTCTTCTGCTTGTTGCCTGTCCTTAGCAGTGGTTTCCTAGCAGCTATTTTACCATGAAGGCCTGCTGCACAAAGTCTCCTCTTAAGTTGTTGTAGAGATGTGTCTGCTGCTAGAAATCTGTGTGGCATTGACCTGGTCTCTAATCTGAGCTGCTGTTAACCTGCGATTTCTGAGGCTGGTGACTCGGATAAACTTATCCTCAGAAGCAGAGGTGACTCTTGGTCTTCCTTTCCTGGGGCGGTCCTCATGTGAGCCAGTTTCTTTGTAGCGCTTAATGGTTTTTGCCACTGCACATGGGGACACGTTCAAAGTTTTCCCAATTTTTCGGACTGACTGACCACCTTCATTTCTTAAAGCAATGATGGGCACTCGTTTTTCTTTACTTGGCTGCTTTTTTCTTGCCATAATACAAATTCTAACAGTCTATTCAGTAGGACTATCAGCTGTGTATCCACCAGACTTCTGCACAACACAACTGATGGTCCCAACCCCATTTATAAGGCAAGAAATCCCACTTATTAAACCGGACAGGGCACACCTGTGAAGTGAAAACCATTTCCGGTGACTACCTCTTGAAGCTCATCAAGAGAATGCCAAGAGTGTGCAAAGCAGTCATCAAAGCAAAAGGTGGCTACTTTAAAGAACCTAGAATATTAAGACATAATTTGAGTTGTGTTTCACACTTTTTTGTTAAGTACCGTATATACTCGAGTTTAAGCCGACCCCCCTAATTTTGCCGCAAAAAACTGGGAAAACTTATTGACTCGAGTATAAGCCTAAGGTAGGAAATGCAGCAGCTACCGGTGAATTTCAAAAATAAAAATAGATGCTCCATACCGTTGATTATTGCCCCATAGATGCTCCATATAAAACTGTGCCATATATAATGCTCTATACCGTTCATTATGGCCCCATAGATGCTCCATATAAAGCTCTGCCATATATAATGCTCTGCACCGTTCATTATGGCCCCATAGATGCTCCATATAAAACTGTGCCATATATAATGCTCTGCACCGTTCATTATGGCCCCATAGATGCTCCATAGAAAGCTGTGCAATATATAATGCTGCTGCTGCAATAAAAAAAAAATCACATACTCGCCTCTCTTCGCTCAGGATGGCGGCGCTTTCAATATTTACCTGCTCCTCGTGCGGCTCCGTCTCCAGCACTGACTACGTCACCGCGCCCTCTGACCTGAGCGTCACAGCCAAAGGATGCTGGAGACGGAGCAGCACCGGAACGAGGAGCAGGTAAATATCGCGCAGCGCTCCCCTCCCCATATACTTGCCTGCTCCCGGCGCGGTCCCTGCAGTCCCTGCTTCTTCCAGCACTGCATCTTCTTCCTGTATTGAGCGGTCAGTTACCGCTCATTGCAGTCATGAATATGCGGCTCCACCTCTATGGGAGGTGGAGCCGCATATTCATTTCTGTAATGAGTGGTACCATGTGACCGCTCAATACAGGAAGAAGATGCAGCGCTGGAAGAAGCAGGGACGTGCAGGGACCGCGCCGGGAGCAGGTAAGTATAATTAGACAGCTCCCCCTCCCCTGCCGACCCCCGGGTATGACTCGAGTATAAGCCGAGAGGGGGACTTTCAGCCCAAAAAAATGGGCTGAAAATCTCGGCTTATACTCGAGTATACACGGTATATAATTCCACATGTGTTAATTCATAGTTTTGATGCCTTCAGTGTGAATGTACAATTTTCATAGTCATGAAACTTTCGGTCTGTACTGTATATTATAAAACTAGTAACTTTAACCCCTTTCTGCCATTAGACGTACTATTGCGTCCATGTGGGGTGGGCTTTACTTCCCAAGGACGCAATAGTACGTCATATGCGATCGGCAGCGCTCACGGGGGGAGCGCCGCCGATCACGGCCGGGTGTCAGCTGCCTATCGCAGCTGACATCCGGCACTATGTGCCAGGAGCGGTCAAAGACCGCCCCCGGCACATTAACCCCCGGCACACCGCGATCAAAGATGATCGCGATGTGCCGGCGGTGCAGGGAAGCACCGCGCAGGGAGGGGGCTCCCTGCGGGCTTCCCTGAGCCCCCCGCAGCAACGCGATGTGATCGCGTTGCTGCGAGGGTCTTACCTCCCTCCCTGCTCCAGGCCCGGATCCAAGATGGCCGCGGATCCGGGTCCTGCAGGGAGGGAGGTGGCTTCACAGAGCCTGCTCAGAGCAGGCACTGTGAAGCAGCCTGCACTCCTATCAGATCGGTGATCTGACAGAGTGCTGTGCAAACTGTCAGATCACCGATCTGTGATGTCCCCCCCTGGGACAAAGTAAAAAAGTAAAAAAAAAATTTTTCAAATGTGTAAAAAAAAAAATTAAAAAAAATATTCCAAAATAATGAAAAAAAAAAAATAATATTATTCCCATAAATACATTTCTTTATCTAAATAAAAAAAAAAAACAATAAAAGTGCACATATTTAGTATCGCCGCGTCCGTAACGGCCCGACCTATAAAACTGGCCCACTGGTTAACCCCTTCAGTAAACACCGTAAGAAAAAAAAAAACGAGGCAAAAAACAACGCTTTATTATCATACCGCCAAACAAAAAGTGGAATAACACGCGATCAAAACGATGGATATAAATAACCATGGTACCGCTGAAAGCGTCATCTTGTCCCGCAAAAAACGAGCCGCCATACAGCATCATCAGCAAAAACATAAAAAAGTTATAGTCCTGAGAATAAAGCGATGCAAAAATAATTATTTTTTCCGTAAAATAGTTTTTATCGTATAAAAGCGCCAAAACATAAAAAAATGATATAAATGAGGTGTCGCTGTAATCGTACTGACCCGAAGAATAAAACTGCTTTATCAATTTTACCAAATGCGGAACGGTATAAACGCCTCCCCCAAAAGAAATTCATGAATAGCTGTTTTGTGGTCATTCTTCCTCACAAAAATCGGAATAAAAAGCGATCAAAAAATGTCACGTGCCTGAAAATGTTACCAATAAAATCGTCAACTCGTCCCGCAAAAAACAAGACCTCACATGACTCTGTGGACCAAAATATGGAAAAATTATAGCTCTCAAAATGTGGTAACGCAAAAAATATTTTTTGCAATAAAAAGTGTCTTTCAGTGTGTGACGGCTGCCAATCATAAAAATCCGCTAAAAAACCCGCTATAAAAGTAAATCAAACCCCCCTTCATCACCCCCTTAGTTAGGGAAAAATTAAAAAAATGTATTTATATCCATTTTCCCGTTAGGGCTAGGGTTAGGGCTAGGGTTAGGGCTAGGGTTAGGGTTAGGGCTAGGGCTAGGGCTAGGGTTGGGGCTAGGGTTAGGGTTAGGGTTGGGGCTACAGTTAGGGTTGGGGCTAAAGTTAGGGTTAGGGTTTAGATTACATTTACAGTTGGGAATAGGGTTGGGATTAGGGGTGTGTCAGGGTTAGGGGTGTGGTTAGGGTTACCGTTGGAATTAGGGTTAGGGGTGTGGTTAGGGTTACCGTTGGAATTAGGGTTAGGGGTGTGTTTGGATTAGGGCTTCAGTTATAATTGGAGGGTTTCCACTGTTTAGGCACATCAGGGGCTCTCCAAACACGACATGGCGTCCGATCTCAATTCCAGCCAATTCTGCGTTGAAAAAGTAAAACAGTGCTCCTTCCCTTCCGAGCTCTCCCGTGTGCCCAAACAGGGGTTTACCCCAACATATGGGGTATCAGCGTACTCAGGACAAATAGGACAACAACTTTTGGGGTCCAATTTCTCCTGTTACCCTTGGGAAAAAACAAACTAGGGGCTAAAAAATAATTTTTGTGGGAAAAAAAAAAGATTTTTTATTTTCACGGCTCTGCGTTATAAACTGTAGTGAAACACTTGGGGGTTCAAAGTTCTCCCAACACATCTAGATGAGTTCCCTGGGGGGTCTAGTTTCCAATATGGGGTCACTTGTGGGGGGTTTCTACTGTTTAGGTACATTAGGGGCTCTGCAAACGCAATGTGACGCCTGCAGACTATTCCATCTAAGTCTGCATTCCAAATGGCACTCCTTCCCTTCCGAGCCCTCCCATGCACCCAAACGGTGGTTCCCTCCACATATGGGGTATCAGCGTACTCAGGACAAATTGGACAACAACTTTTGGGGTCGAATTTCTCCTCTTACCCTCGGGAAAATACAAAACTGGGGGCTAAAAAATAATTTTTGTGGGAAAAAATTTTTGTTTTATTTTTACGGCTCTGCATTATAAACTTCTGTGAAGCCCTTGGTGGGTCAAAGCGCTCACCACACATCTAGATAAGTTCCTTAGGGGGTCTACTTTCCAAAATGGTGTCACTTGTGGGGGGTTTCTACTGTTTAGGTACATTAGGGGCTCTGCAAACGCAATGTGACACCTGCAGACCATTCCATCTAAGTCTGCATTCCAAATGGAGCTCCTTCCCTTCCGAGCCCTCCCATGCGCCCAAACAGTGGTTCCCCCCCCCACTTATGGGGTATCAGCGCACTCACGACAAATTGGACAACAAATTTTGGGGTCCAATTTCTCCTGTTACCCTCGGGAAAATACAAAACTGGGGGCTAAAAAATAATTTTTGTGGGAGAAAATGTTTGTTTTATTTTTACGGCTCTGCATTATAAACTTCTGTGAAGCCCTTGGTGGGTCAAAGCGCTCACCACACCTCTAGATAAGTTCCTTAGGGGGTCTACTTTCCAAAATGGTGTCACTTGTGGGGGGTTTCAATGTTTAGGCACATCAGTGGCTCTCCAAACGCAACATGGCGTCCCATCTCAATTCCTGTCAATTTTGCATTGAAAAGTCAAACGGCGCTCCTTCCCTTCCGAGCTCTCCCATGCGCCCAAACAGTGGTTTACCCCCACATATGGGGTATCAGCGTACTCAGGACAAATTGTACAACAACTTTTGCGGTCCATTTTCTCCTGTTACCCTTGGTAAAATAAAACAAATTGGAGCTGAATTAAATTTTTTGTGAAAAAAAGTTAAATGTTCATTTTTATTTAACCCCTTCCCGACCCATGACGCCACGTAGGCGTCATGAAAGTCGGTGCCATTCCGACCCATGACGCCTATGCGGCGTCATGGAAAGATCGCGTCCCTGCAGATCGGGTGAAAGGGTTAACTCCCATTTCACCCGATCTGCAGGGACAGGGGGAGTGGTAGTTTAGCCCAGGGGGGGTGGCTTCACCCCCTCGTGGCTACGATCGCTCTGATTGGCTGTTGAAAGTGAAACTGCCAATCAGAGCGATTTGTAATATTTCACCCATTATAACGGGTGAAATATTACAATCCAGCCATGGCCGATGCTGAAATATCATCGGCCATGGCTGGAAATACTAGTGTGCCCCCACCCCACCCCACCGATCGCCCCCCCAGCCCCCCGATCTGGTCGGTACACTGCTCCGGCTCCCCTCCGCCCAGTGCTCCGCTCCCCCCCGGGCTCGTGTCCGCTCCCCCCGTGCTCCAATCACCCCCCCTGCACTCCGATCCACCCCCCCCCCCGTGCTCCGTTCCACCCCCCCGTGCTCCGTTCCACGCCCCCCGTGCTCCGTTCCACCCCTCCCGCGCTCCGATTCCCCCCCCCCGTGCTCCGATCCCCCCCCACCCCATCATACTTACCGATCCAGCCGGGGTCCCATCCGTCTTCTCCCGGGCGCCGCCATCTTCCAAAATGGCGGGCGCATGTGCAGTGCGCCCGCCGAATCTGCCGGCCGGCAGATTCGTTCTAAAGTGCATTTTGATCACTGAGATAGATTATATCTCAGTGATCAAAATAAAAATAATAATAAATGACCCCCCCCCTTTGTCACCCCCATAGGTAGGGACAATAAAAAAATAAAGAAATTTTTTTTTTTTCCACTAATGTTAGAATAGGGTTAGGGGTAGGGGTAGGGTTAGGGGTAGGGTTAGGGGTAGGGTTAGGGTTTCGGTATGTGCACACGTATTCTGGTCCTCTGCGGATTTTTCCGCTGCGGATTTGATAAATCCGCAGTGCTAAACCGCTGCGGATTTATGGCGGATTTACCGCGTTTTTTTCTGCGCATTTCACTGCGGTTTTACAATTGCGATTTTCTATTGGAGCAGTTGTAAAACCGCTGCGGAATCCGCACAAAGAAGTGACATGCTGCGGAATGTAAACCGCTGCGTTTCCGTGCAGTTTTTCCGCAGCATGTGTACAGCGATTTTTGTTTCCCGTAGGTTTACATTGAACTGTAAACTCATGGGAAACTGCTGCGGATCCGCAGCGTTTTCCGCAGTGTGCACATACCTTTAGAATTAGGCTATGTGCACACGGTGCGGATTTGGCTGCGGATTGGCCGCTGCGGATTCGCAGCAGTGTTCCATCAGGTTTACAGTACCATGTAAACATATGAAAAACCAAATCCGCTGTGCCCATGGTGCGGAAAATACCGCGCGGAAACGCTGCGTTGTATTTTCCGCAGCATGTCAATTCTTTGTGTGGATTCCGCAGCGTTTTACACCTGTTCCTCAATAGGAATCCGCAGGTGAAATCCGCACAAAAAACACTGGAAATCCGCGGAAAATCCGCAGGTAAAACGCAGTGCCTTTTACCCGCAGATTTTTCAAAAATGATGCTGAAAAATCTCACACGAATCCGCAACGTGGGCACATAGCCTTAGGGTTAGGGTTGGAATTAGGGTTGTGGTTAGGGTTAGGGGTGTGTTGGGGTTAGGGTTGTGGTTAGGGGTGTGTTGGGGTTAGGGTTGTGATTAGGGTTAGGGGTGTGTTGCGGTTAGGGTTGTGTTTAGGGTTATGGCTACAGTTGGGATTAGGGTTAGGGGTGTGTTGGGGTTAGTGTTGGAGGTAGAATTGAGGGGTTTCCACTGTTTAGGCACATCAGGGGTCTCCAAACGCAACATGGCGCCACCATTGATTCCAGCCAATCTCGTATTCAAAAAGTCAAATGGTGCTCCCTCACTTCCGAGCCCTGACGTGTGCCCAAACAGTGGTTTACCCCCACATATGGGGTACCAGCATACTCAGGACAAACTGCGCAACAATTACTGGGGTCCAATTTCTCCTGTTACCCTTGTGAATCTAAAAAAATGCTTGCTAAAACATCATTTTTGAGGAAAGAAAAATGATTTTTTATTTTCACGGCTCTGCGTTGTAAACGTCTGTGAAGCACTTGGGGGTTCAAAGTGCTCACCACATATCTAGATAAGTTCCTTGGGGGGTCTAGTTTCTAAAATGGGGTCACTTGTGGGGGGTTTCTACTGTTTAGGCACACCAGGGGCTCTGCAAACGCAACGTGACACCCGCAGACCATTCCATCAAAGTCTGCATTTCAAAAGTCACTACTTCCCTTCTGAGCCCCGACGTGTGCCCAAACAGTGGTTTACCCCCACATATGGGGTATCAGCGTACTCAGGAGAAACTGGACAACAACTTTTGGGGTCCAATTTCTCCTGTAACCCTTGGGAAAATAAAAAATTCTGGGCTAAATAATTATTTTTGAGGAAAGAAAACGTATTTATTATTTTCACGGCTCTGCATTATAAACTTCTATGAAGCACTTGGGGGTTCAAAGTGCTCACCACACATCTAGATAAGTTCCTTTGGGGGTCTAGTTTCCAAAATGGGGTCACTTGTGGGGGGTTTCTACTGTTTAGGCACATCAGGGGCTCTGCAAACGCAACGTGACGCCCGCAGAGCATTCCATCAAAGTCTGCATTTCAAAACGTCACTACTTCAATTCCAAGCCCCGGCATGTGCCCAAACAGTAGTTTACCCCCACATATGGGGTATCACCGTACTCAGGAGAAACTGGACAACAAATATTGGGGTCAAATTTCTTCTGTTACCCTTGGGAAAATTAAAAAATTCTGGGCTAAATAATTATTTTTGAGGAAAGAAAACGTATTTATTATTTTCACGGCTCTGCATTATAAACTTCTATGAAGCACTTGGGGGTTCAAAGTGCTCACCACACATCTAGATAAGTTCCTTTGGGGGTCTAGTTTCCAAAATGGGGTCACTTGTGGGGGGTTTCTACTGTTAAGCCACATCAGGGGCTCTGCAAACGCAACGTGACGCCCACAGAGCATTCCATCAAAGTCTGCATTTCAAAACATCACTACTTCACTTCCGAGCCCCGGCATGTGCCCAAACAGTGATTTACCCCCACATATGGGGTATCAGCGTACTCAGGAGAAACTGGACAACAACTTTTGGGGTCAAATTTCTCCTGTTACCCTTGGGAAAATAAAAAATTGCAGGCTAAAAGATCATTTTTGAGAAAATAATTTTTTTTTTTTATTTTCATAGCTCTGCGTTATAAACTTCTGTGAAGCACTTGGGGGTTCAAAGTCCTCACCACACATCTAGATTAGTTCCTTTGAGGGTCTAGTTTCTAAAATGGTGTTATTTCTCGGGGATCTCCAATGTTTAGGCACACAGGGGCTCTCCAAACGTGACATGGTGTCCGCTAATGATTGGAGCTAATTTTCCATTTAAAAAGCCAAATGGCGTGCCATCCCTTCCGAGCCCTGCCGTGCGCCCAAACAGTGGTTTACCCCCACATATGGGGTATCAGCGTACTCAGGACAAACTGGACAACAATATTTGGGGTCCAATTTCTCCTATTATCCTTGGCAAAATAGGAAATTCCAGGCTAAAAAATCATTTTTGAGGAAAGAAAAATTATTTTTTATTTTCATGGCTCTGCGTTATAAACTTCTGTGAAGCACCTGGGGGTTTAAAGTGCTCAATATGCATCTAGATAAGTTCCTTGGGGGGTCTAGTTTCCAAAATGGGGTCACTTGTGGGGGAGCTCCAATGTTTAGGCACACAGGGGCTCTCCAAACGCGACATGGTGTCCGCTAACAATTGGAGCTAATTTTCCATTCAAAAAGTCAAATGGCGCGCCTTCCCTTCCGAGCCCTGCCGAGTGCCCAAACAGTGGTTTACCCCCACATATGAGGTATCGGCGTACTCGGGAGAAATTGCCCAACAAATTTTATGATCCATTTTATCCTACTGCCCATGTGAAAATGAAAAAATTGAGGCGAAAAGAATTTTTTTGTGAAAAAAAATTACTTTTTCATTTTTACAGATCAATTTGTGAAGCACCTGAGGGTTTAAAGTGCTCACTAGGCATCTAAATAAGTTCCTTGGGGGTCTAGTTTCCAAAATGGGGTCACTTGTGGGGGAGCGCCAATGTTTAGGCACACAGGAGCTATCCAAACGCGACATGGTGTCCGCTAACGATGGAAATAATTTTTCATTCAAAAAGTCAAATGGCGCTCCTTCCCTTCCGAGCCTTACCATGTGCCCAAACAGTGGTTTACCTCCACATGTGAGGTATTGGTGTACTCAGGAGAAATTGCCCAACACATTTTAGGATCCATTTTATCCTGTTGCCCATGTGAAAATGAAAAAATTGAGGCTAAAAATTTTTTTGTGAAAAAAAAGTACTTTTTCATTTTTACAGATCAATTTGTGAAGCACCTGAGGGTTTAAAGTGCTCACTAGGCATCTAAATAAGTTCCTTGGGGGTCTAGTTTCCAAAATGGGGTCACTTGTGGGGGAGCGCCAATGTTTAGGCACACAGGAGCTATCCAAACGCGACATGGTGTCCGCTAACGATGGAAATAATTTTTCATTCAAAAAGTCAAATGGCGCTCCTTCCCTTCCGAGCCTTACCATGTGCCCAAACAGTGGTTTACCTCCACATGTGAGGTATTGGTGTACTCAGGAGAAATTGCCCAACACATTTTAGGATCCATTTTATCCTGTTGCCCATGTGAAAATGAAAAAATTGAGGCTAAAAGAATTTTTTTGTGAAAAAAAAGTACTTTTTCATTTTTACGGATCAATTTGTGAAGCACCTGGGGGTTCAAAGTGCTCACTATGCATCTAGATAAGTTCCTTGGGGCGTCTAGTTTCCAAAATGGGTCACTTGTGGGGGAGCTCCAATTTTTAGGCACACGGGGGCTCTCCAAACGTGACATGGTGTCCGCTAAAGAGTGGAGCCAATTTTTGATTCAAAAAGTCAAATGGCGCTCCTTCCCTTCCAAGCCCTGCCGTGCGCCAAAACAGTGGTTTACCCCCACATATGAGGTATCAGCGTACTCAGGACAAATTGGACAACAACTTTCGTGGTTCAGTTTCTCCTTTTACCATTGGGAAAATAAAAAAATTGTTGCTAAAAGATAATTTTTGTGACTAAAAAGTTAAATGTTCATTTTTTCCTTCCATGTTGCTTCTGCTGCTGTGAAGCACCTGAAGGGTTAATAAACTTCTTGAATGTGGTTTTGAGTACCTTGAGGGGTGCAGTTTTTAGAATGGTGTCACTTTTGGGTATTTTCAGCCATATAGACCCCTCAAACTGACTTCAAATGTGAGGTGGTCCCTAAAAAAATGGTTTTGTAAATTTCGTTGTAAAAATGACAAATCGCTGGTCGAATTTTAACCCTTATAACTTCCTAACAAAAAAAAATTTTGTTTCCAAAATTGTGCTGATGTAAAGTAAACATGTGGGAAATGTTATTTATTAACTATTTTGTGTCACATATCTCTCTGGTTTAACAGAATAAAAATTCAAAATGTGAAAATTGCGAAATTTTCAAAATTTTCGCCAAATTTCCGTGTTTATCACAAATAAATGCAGAATTTATTGACCTAAATTTACCACTAACATGAAGCCCAATATGTCACGAAAAAACAATCTCAGAACCGCTAGGATCCGTTGAAGCGTTCCTGAGTTTATTACCTCATAAAGGGACACTGGTCAGAATTGCAAAAAACGGCAAGGTCTTTAAGGTCAAAATAGGCTGGGTCTTGAAGGGGTTAAACATTCCAAAAATTCCTGTGAAGCACCAGAAGGGTTAATAAACTTCTTGAATATGGTTTTGAGCACCATGAGGGGTGCAGTTTTTAGAATGGTGTCACACTTGGGTATTTTCTATCATATAGACCCCTCAAAATGACTTCAAATGAGATGTGGTCCCTAAAAAAAAATGGTGTTGTAAAAATGAGAAATTGCTGGTCAACTTTTAACCCTTATAACTCCCTAAGAAAAAAAAATTTTGGTTCCAAAATTGTGCTGATGTAAAGTAAACATGTGGGAAATGTTACTTATTAAGTATTTTGTGGGACATATATCTGTGATTTAATTGCATAAAAATTCAAAGTTGGAAAATTGCGAAATTTTCATAATTTTCGCCAAATTTCTGTTTTTTTCACAAATAAACGCAAGTACTATCAAAGAATTTTTACCATTGTCATGAAGTACAATATGTCACGAGAAAACAATGTCAGAATCACTGGAATCCATTGAAGCGTTCCAGAGTTATAACCTCATAAAGGGACAGTGGTCAGAATTGTAAAAATTGGCCCGGTCATTAACGTGCAAACCACCCTTGGGGGTAAAGGGGTTAAAGGGGTTGTCTTTAAAAAATGTCTATTAGCAGGTTAAGTTAAGGAAATTTGGAAAACATTCATTTTAAAATCTGTCAATCAGCTGGAATCAAGATCTGCTAAACACCATGATGTGTATTAAATGAAAGTTTGCTGAACTGAACAACCATCTAATATGTATTAGACCTCCTGACATTTGATGATCCTTTTGTTTTTAAGGGAGATAATCTGCTAACCGAATTGTCTGACAATGGCTTTCTCCCCTCAGCCCTTTGAAAACAAATAAATGCTTGGTCAGGATTTCGTGTATGTATATAGGGAGTCAGCCGAATGATTCTCGCCAGCATTATTGTCCCTTATTGTATGTGGAGAACATGGCATGTCTGTACACTACATAGTCATTAAATAATATACCATTTAACTGAAAAGTTGTTGCTGGGCTGCTCCATACGCTATTGCTGATTACTGTGCATCCATGCTGCATGAATTTTTGAGTAACCATGAATTAAATGCGTGATCATAGGGAGAAAGGTGTTTTCGTTTGGGCATGGAAAGGAGGCAGAATACGGTGGGCTTTGATTTGTTATATACCACCAGATTTCAACTTGGTTTTGCAGATTTACTTTGTGCTTTAAGAAACTTGTACGATGAGGTTTCTAGTACAAAGAGATACAAATGGCCTCAACAGGTCTCTAATAGACTTATGGACAATTTCTTACTAATGTATATAATATACAGTTGTGGCCAAAAGTATTGACACCCCTGCAGTTCTGTCAGATAATACAAATTTTCTTCCTGAAAATGACTGCAAACACAAATTCTTTGTTATTATTATCTTCATTTAATTTGTCTTAAATGAAAAAACACAAACGAGAATGAAGCAAAATGCAAAACGTTGATCATTTCACACAAAACTCTAAAAATGGGCCCAACAAAAGTATTGGCACCCTCAGCCTAATACTTGGTTGCACAACCTTTAGCCAAAATAACTGCGACCAACCGCTTCCGGTAACCATCAATGAGTTTCTTACAATGCTCTGCAGGAATTTTAGACCATTTTTCTTTGGCAAACTGCTCCAGGTCCCTGATATTTGAAGGGTGCCTTCTCCAAACTGCCATTTTTAGATCTCTCCACAAGTGTTCTATGGGATTCAGGTCTGGACTCATTGCTGGCCACCTTAGAAGTCTCCAGTGCTTTCTCTCAAACCATTTTCTAGTGCTTTTTGAAGTGTGTTTTGGGTCATTGTCGTGCTGGAAGACCCATGACCTCTGAGGGAGACCCAGCTTTCTCACACTGGGCCCTACATTATGCTGCAAAATTTGTTGGTAGTCTTCAGACTTCATAATGCCATGCACAAGGTCAAGCAGTCCAGTGCCAGAGGCAGCAAAGCAACCCCAAAACATCAGGGAACCTCTGCCATGTTTGACTGTAGGGACCGTGTTCTTTTCTTTGAATGCCTCTTTTTTTTTTCTCCTGTAAACTCTATGTTGATGCCTTTGCCCAAAATGCTCTACTTTTGTCTCATCTGACCAGAGAACATTCTTCCAAAGCATTTTAGGCTTTTTCAGGTAAGTTTTGGCAAACTCCAGCCTGACTTTTTTATCTCTCGGGGGTAAGAAATGGGGTCTTGCTGGGTCTCCTACCATACAGTCCCTTTTCATTCAGACGCCGATGGATAGTACGGATTGACACTGTTGTACCCTCGGACTGCAGGGCAGCTTGAACTTGTTTGGATGTTAGTCGAGGTTCTTTATCCAACATCCGCACAATCTTGCGTTGAAATCTCTTGTCAATTTTTCTTTTCCGTCCACATCTAGGGAGGTTAGCCACAGTGCCATGGGCTTTAAACTTCTTGATGACACTGCGCACGGTAGACACAGGAACATTCGGGTCTTTGGAGATGGACTTGTAGCCTTGAGATTGCTCATGCTTCCTCACAATATGGTTTCTCAAGTCCTCAGACAGTTCTTTGGTCTTATTTCTTTTCTCCATGCTCAAAGGACACAGGACAGAGGTTGAGTCAACTTTAATCCATATCAACTGGCTGCAAGTGTGATTTAGTTATTGCCAACACCTGTTAGGTGCCACAGGTAAGTTACAGGTGCTGTTAATTACACAAATTAGAGAAGCATCACATGATTTTTCGAACAGTGCCAATACTTTTGTCCACCCCCTTTTTATGTTTGGTGTGGAATTATATCCAATTTGGCATTAGGACAATTCTTTTTGTGTTTTTTTTTTTTCATTTAAGACAAATTAAATGAAGATAATAATACCAAATAATTTGTGTTTGCAATCCTTTTCAGGAAGAAACTGAGTATTATCTGACAGAATTGCAGGGGTGTCAATACTTTTGGCCACAACTGTATATATGGAAAAAAGGAGTACAATGCTTTACCCTATTATTTTTTTTATGTTGGGTATCGATTTTATTATTAAACCCTTCATAAGGCCTATTCTAGACAGCGAGGTCTGATGTCGCACCCATTGCGGTACCCTTTTATTCAAAATATAAGTAGCTTTTTGCAGTTCATGGAAACCTAATAATGCATTATCCCTACAGACCAAGAGTTGTGTATATTTTATATAATTATTATAATGGGTGTTCTGTTTGGCGTGGGTAGCCTTTTTTTGATCAGATGAGTCCAACGCTAAACTGGCTACCACACAACGGTTTATCTGCATAACCAATAACATGTCTAAACCGGCGATAAATGCTTTTTGCTAAGTCATAAAAGCATGTTAAAAGGCACTTAATATGCATTATTCATATGGTCTGAACCTGTGTGCTGAGACATGTATAGCGTCTGTGCATTCTCTCTTATGGGGAGATCATTGTAAATGTCTGTGGAAACATGCCCCACTAGGATAAGTGCAGTATCAAACAATTACGGTACTTTAGTTTTAAGTTAAGTTTCCAAGGAAACGACACAGCAGAACTGTGCAATGGGGATACACTGACGTCAGCACCCTGAGCTCAGGCATTGTGCTGAAATTGCTTGGGCATGCCAGATTATACCTCTTGGTTCATTTTAATTGTTTATTTGCTATAAAAATCCCAAAAGGGGACTGTGCGTCAATACATTCAAGAAATACCTTTTCAGTAACGTTGGGTTTAAAGGATTTACATATAGATGGCTCAAAATTTCCCAATAAGGTGGAAATTCCCTTATATTTTTCCAGTTCGCAGCTCCGTGGTAAAAGTTGTATATTGCTTAAAAATACTTTGTTTTGCTTTCTAGGTCAGTGGAGATTGTTGCTTATTTAATTTTTGCATTACGTAAAGGTATAGCTTCAAAGAAGGTAACGATATGATGAGATTTAGTATCTGAGGATCTAGGGATCTAATTAATGTGTGATCCCAAACCATCACATTGTGTTAAAACATTTTGGTCTAGTCCAGTTTTTGTCTAGAGGGACCACCTTGTACGATCGGCATACCTGAGAAAGACCCGCAGTTGACAAAGGGGCTAACTAAATGAATCAAGTCATATTTTGGTACAACTGTGCCTATAATTCTTAAAAGCTGCAACTGCGTCCACTATGAGCATGCTCAAAAGTTTAGTTAAAGGGAAACATTTAACAGGCTTCTGCTATGTAATCTGAGAGCAGCATGATGTAGGGGCTGAGACTGTGATTCCAGCGATGTCACATATTCTAGTGTAGTTTAATTACAATCAATTTTTTTTTTTTTTTAAAGCAGTATATTATCAGTGCAGGACTAGGTGTCTAGTGCCAAGCAGTCCAGCTAATCAGTGTAACCCCGCCCCTATCACCGATTGGGCAGCGTCCTGTGCACACTGTCAGCAAGCAGTCAATCAGTGGTGTGGGCAGGGTTATACAGAGCTCAGCATTCAGAAGAGTACTGCTACATCTACTGTAGAGAAAACAGGGATTTTATCAAAACGTCACCAATCAGTCCAATAAGTGATGTGTAGCTGGAATCGGGCTCTCTGCCACTACATTATGCAGCTCTAAAATTCCATAGCAAAAATCTTCTGACAAATTCCCTTTAAATGGTGGAGATCCGAGGGTGGGCACCTCACCTATAACATGTATACACAAAGAGAGATGACGTAAATGTAATTGGTTGGGATCCCAGGCTTTATTCATTTCACAACCACATGTTGGAGGATAGTTGTTAGCGGATAGCCAATGGACCCGGTTCATCAAAGCTTTCATGCCAGAATTCTGGTGTAAAAGCTTTGAGATGTCTCAATTTAGGCGCTGTATGGTGTTGCACCAAAATGTTAGACTTCTGCTGTTTTCACACCAGTTTCTCTCAGTTCCGACAAAATGGGTGGAGCAGAGGGCACAACGCCACAGCTTGTCTAATTTATGGCAAGTTCTGGGGTTTCCTACTCCAGAAATTTCCCTCTAATGCCTGACTGAAGTAAGGCTTCTGGCGTAGCACGTGGAGGCACATGCTACTCGTCAGACGCTCCTGATTCATGAAAAGCGTGCAACCACAGACGCCAATCGGACCAGTTCGCGCTGTAAGAGAGGGGGGGGGGGGTTGTTCAAGGGTATTTTTGGGGGATGGCATACAGCTTACTAGAATACTGCAAAAGAAGCACCAAAGGTGGTGGCTCTAGTTGATTTTAGAAAAATTTGGGAGACAGGTTGAGACCTAGATGATTCACAGTCGAGCAATGGATACGCTGATAAAGCAAAGTTGTTTGTAGATCACTCATCTATGGACCTTTAGGAGAAAAAAATCCTCCTTCTTTAGACAGGTGGATTTCCCCGTTGCCCTATTGGGTGATTTCCATTATCCTTACCGTGTAAATAGTGAGTAATGTTCTCAACACAAGTTGTGATCTTGACACAGAATTGATTGGTGATCATGGCAAGCAAGGAGACACCTTCCCCAGCTGAAGAGGTCAGTTGTTTTTGTACATAATGCAACTGACATAAATACCGGCGCTACATCGATGATTACCCGGACACTGGTCTATTCATCTTGGTTTCCATCTGAGTTGGATCTTCAGAGCTTCTGTAGATTTGCATGATTTTAGTACTTCTCTTTAATGTGTGTGGTTAAGACATATTGAAAATTCTAGATGTCCACGTAACTCGATGAGATTATGAACTCCTGCGTTAACTGTTTGACAATCGTTAGCATGTAGATCCTGAAAACTTGGGTTAGAAAATGGCCTAGACCTTGCCTGGATAGAATCAGGATTGACGGATACGTCTGGAATTATCCGTTTTGGGGTCTAGAAATGTAACGGTTTTCTCCTGGGCATCCGACCATCGGTTTGCTGCGTTTTCCTTTTGGATGACCTTCGTTCCATATGCTATATACACTCTGAACTTTGCTCTTACTATATTACATGTATTCTAAAGAAAACCTACACAAGTGTTCCATTCTGCTTTGGCAGTTCTGTTTTTTTTACTGTCTTTGCAAATCACAGATTCCCTTTCCTTTTAAATGCTGATGAGTGTTTTTTGCTTATTACAAACACAAGTTTAGTGATGCCCGTACAGGTGATAAAGTATCGGAATGAGCTATTAGGTGACTCATAGGGGGTTTTCTTAAATTAGTTGAAGGTGTAAACTCATTCTTTGCCAAAAATCCGAACCTACCAATACTTTGTTCTTTTTATGCTAAATCAAACCAGGTACGCAAGTAGATTATGGTTTTGAAATGTTAAAATTACTTGTCCCTTCTACATTGAGGTGCGAGGCGCTGCTGATGTGATATACATCGTCCACACCCAGTATTTATGCATCTTTTCGATAAATTAGAGAAGGTGGCATATACATTATCTATTGAGCGTGCATGATACTTGCCACACATGATAGTTGCCGGACAGCCCCTTTACTTGTAGTGCTTTTGTAGGGCACAAATACCGATGCTCTATGGGAAATATGTTTGTAAATTTAACGATCCTTCAAAGAATCAAATTGACTTTTTAGTACCATTTGGATTTCTGGTTGCCCAATATTCCTTGTCCTGTTGTAAATTTCATTAGGTCAGACATTGACTTAAGCCCTTTAGGAGGGATTTTCATGTGAAGAAAACCCTATTGGGTAATTCTGGCTTGATAGAGGTCTGTGTAAGATTTTCATCTTTTGGCTACAGTTGCAAGCAGTTTCCGAAGATGTCTCTCGCACTGGTGGACATGTCCTGTCCGTCAAGATACAGACAACTCATTGGTTTGAATCTGAGCGGTGTAATGCTTAATTCCTCCTGTGGTGGCGCTGCAGAGCGGAGGAACATTTACTGCCAGATTTCCCCGCAGATTAGTTGATCGCTTGGGGGTCCCAGCAGAGTGACACATAGTGATCAGCTAATTGCCAATGGTCTCATCTAACAATTAACCCCTTTGCTTTCACTAGTACTATTAGTTTCTTGGTTGTGTTTTTTGTTTTTAAAAGGAAGTCTTGGCCAAAATGATAAATAAAAATGACGATTTCCTGCCGGGTCATTACACGACGCTTCTCCACTTTCTGTTTCTGTCCTTTTTAAAAATTCCTTTCTGCCAGATTTTATATTCTTCTGTTTAGTAGAGAAATAGGTTAAGAGCCGAAATGCGAAGAGTTAAAACAGCAGAATGAAAAAGTGATATTAAAAGTTCTCATGCTGTGATAGCCTAGATAATCCTGAAAAGCAAAATCCCCGTGGCGCTGAGCCGTCCCGTGTCTGCAGATCGTCATGTGGTTCCATTTTATACGCTGGATGCATCCTGCATTAGATACGCTTAGTTGTTTTTTCCATATTTGTGCTCTTGGACATGTTCTCCTCCTTTTAGAGAATGCTTGCAGAAGACCAACAAACCTGTTCCCAAACAAGTCAAAGAGGTTATCCATGAGTATCTTAGTTTCTAGGCACGTTGAAAACAGACAGGTAGTTGCAGACTGCCTGACTGTTCTGCTCGGTTCTCATCTATGCCGGCACAGAACTGTCACTAAGCACTCATGCCGGGGACTCGGCAGCTTCTGCTAACATCACGTCGACAGAGCAACGGCTTGTCCTCCACCCTGCTCTGTTGATGGAGAATAACTGCCGACATCATGCTGATTGACAGCCAGTTCCCTGTTACTGAGCTGCGGGAAGCCTTCTGTCAATCAGCATGACGTTGGCAGTCATGCCCTGTCGACAGAGCAGCCCAGAAGAACTGCCGTGCTGACAAGAGTGGTCAATGACAGCTGTGTGCCGGCACCCAGGTGCAACAGTCAGGTAGTTAGGGACTACCTGGCTGTTATTTATTTATTTATTTATTTATTTATTTATATGGGTGGCTAATGAAGGTCTGAATAAAATCTTTTAAAGTTAGTACCTTATTTTGCGAATAAGTGATAACTTATTGATTGCTGGGGGTCTAGACGATGGGACCTCCAACTGATTCAGCGGACGGTGCTCTGCTTGAATGGAGTGCAGGTTGATCCTGCATAACATTTCTCTATTTGTTGACTGTGGGACTGCTGTGGATAAAAGTGATCTACTCCAGGGGGTCTGCTCTAGGACCCATAGTCATCAAGAAGTTGTCAACTATCTTACTGATCGTTCATACATAACTTGCTACATGCTCCTTAAAGGGATATTCTAGCTACGAGAAGTGATCTATCCACAGAGCTTCAAGATCTGTGGGGGGCCGACTGCTTAGAACCCCCCTTGATCTCCAGAACAGAGCTCTTTTGATATCTGTCTGATGGAACGGAAGTGCACACGTTCAACCACTTATCTGTTCATTCCTTTTTGGACTACTGGAGAAAGCTGACTGATAAGAATGAACGGAGCTGAACATAGTCACTCTATTTAGACAGGGGACATTCTGGTGATCATTAGGGCATCTTCATCCTCTATTTTGTAATACATCGTTGTTGTCTTCCCCTGTCCTTACTGAAGTCACCTTCCAGGTCATCTGCTGACTCCATTCTTCGGCTTCAAAGAAAGCACTGAGTCACGGAAATCAAACGACTTCTTGAAGATTTTTGAGAGTGCACAAAGTTCTACATATATTCACTTTACTCTGGAAGGAGGAGAAAGAGGACCCGGGGGAGGAAGGACTAGGACAACAAATGTCGAGAAGCTTCAGAGCTTTAACCATTTTACCAGGTAGAGAGGACTGACTCATTTCTGCTTTATGGCACACCGCAGCAAAAAGTGAACTGCACCATCTGCTAAATGACAACAACCTTTTTATTTTGCAGACAGTCTTTCTACTCTAGAAATACATCTTCATGAATTTGGAGGTAATTACAAGTATTGTTGAGGGTCCTCCTGAAGCCAAGAGTTTCTAAAACCAATGGAATGGATGAAGTGAATGGCCAGAATAGTGATGGCTAAGGAATGCTTTGTCCCATAAGGTCAGGCCCTCTCAAATGGACCTCCTACATGGTCCATTCCCTGCTCTGGAATCATATGAGCCACCAAGTAAGGGTGGCATCATTTGTATAGCGTTTCTGGGTTTCCTGGTCAGCTGTATCCTAGTGTACTAAGTTGTATTCCCGAGATGGCCCATTTAGTTTGCCACAAGCCTTTAGATATTTACCAGATTCTGATCCTTTCCATGGGATCTGTAGATGTATTAAGACCACTTGACTTATCCCTCTGTCATTTGGCGGCAGGTAAAATTAATTTTTGGGAGTTTATTGATTGGAAAAAATGATATGACTGCTAAACTCTTCGAAGTTCTTCTTCTGAAAAGAACTATTCGATGTATGTAGCCAACTTCTGAAGCTATGGAGATACTTTTGTCGCTACTTGTTTTCAGCTAGAACCGGAATAAAAAGTCCCTGGAAGAACCTGAAAGAAGACAGCAAATGTAGCAGGAAAACAAAGAAGTTCTTTCACTCTCCTCACAACATGATTGAGTTGGAGGCAAATGCCAACATCTTCTAGGGATTCTGCACACCAGTGCTTTGGCTGTTGTCTTCTCCAAGATGCATTGTAGATCCTTTTTCTTTGGCCACAGATGTAAACTGGTAGCAGCTGTTGATGAACCAGAGATTGAGGGACTGTTGTTTGTTGACTGGTCTTACTTTGGAGAAGTTGCAAGAATCTTGGGGGTTTTGTGGCGTCTCTGAAAATAATGACCCTTTTTTGTGATGACAAACTCTTCTTGAAATAAACACCAGGCCCGGTGATCAACTGATTGCTGCCGATTTGGCCACAGAAGCTACTTGGGAAGTTCTGACCAGTTATCCACTGCAGAGACCTCTGCAGGAGAAATGTAACACACAGCGTTCATTCCCCAAATATATATATAGAGGGGCTAGGTCGTTCCACTCTGGCTTATAGAAGGGCAGAGCAAAGGCGTCTCGTAGTGCGATGTCTCGCTTGTTTTCATGCTTTTTTTTTTATTTTCCTTTAGTTTTATCTCTGCTGAGCTTTAGGAATTGTATTACAGGTGCTTCTCACAAAATTGGAATATGCACCTTTTTCTACCACACTTTTTCCTTCCACTCAACTTTCCATTAATACGCTTGGATACAGCACTCTTTGACCAGCCAGCTTCTTTAGCATTGACCTTCTGTGGCTTCCCCTCCTTGTGGAGTGCGTCAGTGACTGCCTTCTGGACATCTGTCAGGTCAGCAGTCTTCCACATGATTGTGGAGCCTACTGACAGGTCAGCAGTCTTCCCCATGATTGTGGAGCTACTGAAACAGACTAAGGGACCTTAATAAACACTTCGGAAGCCTTTGCAGGTGTTCTTTTGTTAATTATTCAAATTTACTGAGATAATGACTTTTGGGTTTTCACTGGCTGTAAGCCATAATCATCAACATTAACAGAAATAAACACTAGAAATAGATCACTCTGTTTGTAATGACTCTATATAATATAGGAATTTCACTTTTTGTATTGAAGAACTGAAATACATTACCTTTTTGATGATATTCTAATTTAGTGAGAAGCTCCTGTATATCTCTGCACAGCTTTAGGCTGCTGTTTGTTCCTCCTCGGTTATGTACGTGTGATTTATGCACATGTAACATATTTCAAGATAAGCCACATGATGCTAAAAACAGCAGCAGCGTGCTGTTAAAAGGAGATGTGGTCATCAAAAAAGGGAAGTTGGGCATCAAGATGGGATTTAAAGAACCTACACTGCAAGTACCAACATTTACTCAGCATATCGAAGAAACCGTCTCTGCTTTGTACAGTGTATAGAGACAGCAGAATTAAAGGGATTATTCAGTACTTAATATTATCTGTCCTTTGGGATAGGTCGTGAATATGACATCGTTTGCTGTCTGACAGCCCCCTCATGATCAGCTTTGTGCAGATCCCACTTTCTCTGAGGAACATGCATGGCTTATAAGTCTCCTTACTCACTCACTGTCACTCTCCACATGCAGGTCCTAGTGCAACCAGAACTGCACAGCTCCATTCCTGGTGTACTGGCCATTCTTGGGTACTGCAGTTCAGGTTTTATAGAAGTGGACCTAAGTAGCGCCGCAGAGACCACAACTACAACCCCCACCATCTGATATGTGACCTAAGCTCTTGACGGGACACTACACCCCCCAATATGACACGGCACGTGTGCGGGGGAGGGTTCTGCGTCTTACTGCTTATGATGTTTACAGAAAATTGTGTTCGACTGATAAACAGGAAACGTGTTACCATCTGAAACAATCACTTTAGGTCTTCTCCGAGGTTTTGCTGACTTCAGTGGTTCCATGGTGTATGGCGTCACACATCGCTGGCCCACGTCGGGTCTCACAGGCCCCAATGTTCACACTGACCTCCATAGCCGCAGACCAGGACCATTGGGAGCCGTCATGTATTCTCATTTGTATCAATGCTGCTTATTACAATGTATTTATCACCCAGGAAAAAAGCTGATACAGAATAATCTGCCTCCTGGTACGAGGCATGGGTGATGCAACAAAACTCCGCAGATCTACGCTCAGCAACTATATGTTTGACTTAAAGTGCCGCTGTCGGCAGGATTGTGCTGTGTAACCTACAGACCGCGTCGGGTCGGCGCCGTTATACTGATTACAGTGATTCCTGGCGATGAAATCCGTCTTGTGGTTGTTGTGTAATCTTTATTTTCAGTTAGATTCACGTGCTGCGGGGCGGCCTGTGGGCACCTGCACAATTTATATTGTGGTCTTTACAGCAACAAATATTAACTCCAGCAAAATGGCGCAGGCGGCAGACCAAGAGCATCGC
This sequence comes from Ranitomeya imitator, assembly GCF_032444005.1. NCBI lineage: Eukaryota > Metazoa > Chordata > Amphibia > Anura > Dendrobatidae > Ranitomeya > Ranitomeya imitator. The sequence continues at coordinate 788,046,549 of NC_091284.1, read as the reverse complement.
TGGCTTGCCGATACATGCTACAAAGCACAAGAATCTCATGAAAAAAGAAAATAAAGATTAAACAACCACAAGATGGATTTCATCTCCAGGTATCATTGTAATCAGTATAACGGCGCCGACCTGACACTGTCTGTAGGTTACTGAGCACAATCCTGCTCACAGGGGCACTTTAATATTGTAGAGTTCAGTTCAAAGACCATGACACATCACTGTGTGCACTTTCCCTGTACTGTGACATCACTGTGTGCATTATCCCTGTACTGTGACATCACTGTGTGCATTATCCCTGTACTGTGACATCACTGTGTGTATTATCCCTGTACTGTGACATCACTGTATGTATTATCCCTGTACTGTGACATCACTGTGTGTATTATCCCTGTACTGTGACATCACTGTGTGTATTATCCCTGTACTGTGACATCACTGTATGTATTATCCCTGTACTGTGACATCACTGTGTGCATTATCCCCGTACTGTGACATCACTGTGTGCATGATCCCTGTACTGTCATCACTGTGTGCATTATCCCTGTACTGTGACATCACTGTGTGCATTATCCCTGTGCTGTGACATCACTGTGTGCATTATCCCTGTGCTGTGACATCACTGTGTGCATTATCCCTGTGCTGTGACATCACTGTGTATTATCCCTGTACTGTGCCATCACTGTGTGCATTATCCCTGTACTGTGACATCACTGTGTGCATTATCCCTGTACTGTGACATCACTGTGTGCATTATCCCTGTACTGTGACATCACTGTGTGTATTATCCCTGTACTGTGACATAACTGTGTGCATTATCCCTGTACTGTGACATCACTGTGTGCATGATCCCTGTACTGACACATTAATGAAGTCCAGTGTAAAGGGTGATTCACACCACAGGATACTAGTGCTGTATCTCGTTTACTTCTCATCTTCCTGTGAAAACAGATATCTGATGACTGTGAGCCGCTAAGTTTATCGTTCTGCCGTCGCATCGAGCCCTCGGTCGGCCAATATAAATGGACCCTAAGTGTAGCCCAGGGTATAGTCCGGGTATAGTGTAGCCCAGGGTATAGTCCGGGTATAGTGTAGCCCAGGGTATAGTCCGGGTATAGTGTAGCCCAGGGTATAGTCTGGGTATAGTGTAGCCCAGGGTATAGTCCGGCCTAACAATCCCTCCGGGTAATAAAACCTGGCGCGTTCTGAGTCCCATCTTAAGACCAATATCCAGGGTAATAATTAACCCTTTCTATGTGTGTGCCTCTCGGCTGTAGTGTATATATGAGGACACGTTGGGGTTAATGAACACAGCGCTGGTACACGGGAACGCCGCCGTGGGTTGTGCAGGTCTCGTGGGGCTGGAGCCAGGATTTTCTCTGGATCGCAGCCATATTTTGTTTTTGGAAAGAGAAGAAAACTAATGAGCTCTTCAGGGGAATAGGGGAAAAAAACCCGCAATCTGCCGACCTGGCCGCTCCCACGGATTTCTTGTATGCTGAGAATACACGCTGGTTCTAGACCTCATAAGCCACAAAGGAAAATGATTTGCCCTTTTTATAGCTTTAGAAATTCTAGGGGTTTGTCCCTGCAGGGGATCGATCTGCTGCACTGTCCGCCATGCTTTATACTGCAGCTCAGCTCTCACATGGTCTGCTGTGTTGGTACTTTGCTCAGGCACAATCCATGCTTTTCTGGTTTGATCAGGTTCTTATCTCTGTAGACACTTTCTCGAGCCACTCACTCTTAAAGGGGTGCGGTACATTTCCCTGCGGCTTCTTTAAGAATAGTAACTTTAATACAGACCTCTCAGCACTGGAAATGCAGGTGCATCCTGTGTAGCTGCCTCTCAGACTAGTCAGTATATACCGCATCCAGCTTTGTGCTCTGGCTGTACAGTCGACCAAGGCAAAATCTAATATATAGGACCTTCACAACCTACAACCTTTTTTTTTGTCATGGTTACTAGCCATTTTTTTTTTGTTTGATTTTATTGTATTGTTTTTTGGGGAGTTTTCAAATCTTATCTTTAAAGGAAACTGTCAGCAAGTAGGATATGGGCAGTATATATATAATAGTATAATATTTTTCATTTTTTATTTGTTGCATTTTTGTTGTTTTTTTTATTTTTAAAGTACTTTGTACAATACTCACAAAAAAAAAGTTTAAAAAGTGAACAATTAACTATTAAACTTTACTCCTGAAAATTTAGCAAATTTTGGTGCAAATCAGGACGTTCTGTATAATAAATGTGGCGTGTTTAAAGGGGTTATCCCAGGTCCAAGATCATATCCCAATATATAGTAGTAGGTGTAATAATAATATTAGCAAATACCTCCAATTAGAAATGCAGTATTGTTCTTCAGATTCGCAATGTCACTTGCCTCATGTGCAGGGCATTGCAGTAGCTTAGGTATCCATGGATACAACCAATTAGAGCTGTCTGACAACATATGAGTGGCTGTATCCGTGGATACCTAAGCTACTGCAATGCCCTACACATGGGGTAAGTGACATAGCCAATCAGAAGAACTAGACTACATTTCTAAATGTAGCTATTTGATAATATTATTATTATTATACCTACTATATATTGGGATAGGGTCTTGATGGTGGGAATACCCCTTTAACTCCAGCAATCATTTATTTTCTTTTTATTGGGGCATATGAAATGCCAATTGTAATAACTCTGCCCATACACAATGGCACAAAATATGATTTATAGCCGACATGGAACAGATCTCCTAAAACATGCTTGTTGACTGTCTCCAGATGACAGCGAGATATTAAAATCTCTTCCGATCGAGGTGGAAAATGGTGGATGAGTCGAGTCATGCATCACATGAAGATCGATTGATGGTCATGTAATAGATATTGTCCAGTCTTCCGCTCTTGCTGTGCTCCACTGTAAGGGTTAAACTATTCCGGAAGATCTATTACTCCCAGAAGCCACTGAATGTTATCAGTTAATTCTGACAAGACCAAGGCCAAGGTCGTGGAAGAGATGCGGCTCGGGCCTCCCGTTTCTGCGCTGATCTCATACAGAAGAGCTCTGAGGCCGGATCACGGCTCGTATCTGAATTGTGAAAGCTTCGCTCTCACCACAACCCACTCAGATCGGAGCAAAAAATCCTGACTTGTTGATTCTGTAAACTACTGACAGAATCCTCCATGATAAAAGGCAGGCAGACATTCCTAAACACACAGCACTTTGCCTTCCTGATTTTTGATAACCCTGGATCAAATTGAGGGCTTTAGGAGCACCTTACTGGTATTGAGTAGTAGTGACCATGGTGAGGGGTATGTAGATAAAATCAGCCATAGCATGAAAACTACTGAAAGGGGATGAAAAATTGCTGTAGTTATCTTGTGAGATTGGTAGCTGTCAGCAGTGGGCTGTATTAGGAAGCCCGTCAGCTTCTGAAGTTGATATGTTGGAATCAGGAAAAATCTGAGCGACAAGGGCCAAAATGTGACGCCCAGATGACGGTGTCAGATCATCTTGAAAACATGGGGCGTTCCCAGTATATGACTGGTCGTATTGGATGTTTCGAGCGTGCAACTGGTTGTTTTGGGTGTTCCTGGTACGCTGCGGGTTTCTTCTTTGGTGTTCCCATACTGATTTCTTCTTGGGCGTTCTCGTTACTGGTTTCTTCTTGGGCATTCCTTCATGGGTCTGTCCTTGGGTCTTCCCAGTTTATCTTGAGTCTGGTCTTGGGTTTTCTCGGTATATCGCAGGTCTGTTCTTGGGTCTTCTCGGTATATCGTGGGTCTGTTCTTGGGTCTTCTAGGTATATTGTGGCTATGCCCTTGGGTCTTCTCGGTATATCGCGGGTCTATTCTTGGGTCTTCTCGGTATATAGCGGGTCTGTTCTTGGGTCTTCCCGGTATATCGTGGGTCTGTTCTTGGGTCCTCTCTGTATATCGTGATCCTGTTCTTGCGTCCTCTCTGTATATCGCGATTCTGTTCTTGGCTCTTATTGGTATATCGAGGGTCTGTTCTTGGGTCTTCCCGGTATATCGTGGGTCTGTTATTGGGTCCTCTCTGTATATCGTGATTCTGTTCTTGGGTCTTCCCGGCATATCGTGGGTCTGTTCTTGGATCTTCTCGGTATATCGCAGGTCTGTTCTTGGTTCTTCTCGGTATATCGCGGGTCGGGTCTTCCTGGTATATCTTGATTCTATTCTCGAATCCTCATGGTATACTGCGAGTCTCTTCTTGTGGGGTCTTCCCAGTATTTGATGGTTCGTATTTACCAAAAGAAGTTGCACAAAGGACAACCGGTGAACCGACTGTAATGAGCACCTAAAGCTCTCTACTGTGCATGACTGGGAGCAAATGTTATCCCATCTGGTCCGGTCTTGCAGAAGATCTACTGAGACATAAAGTTCTGAAACCGTTACTACTGGCTATCGCAGCTCGCGGTGCAGCCACCGACTGGTTGAAGTGTCCTTGCTGACAGCCCAGAAAGCTTCAACAATTGCGTTTCATGTCCATTTCATTGAGGCCTCTCCACCCATAGAATTAGGTGTAGTCCAATAATCCAGAATATTTCATAACTGCTACAGGTCCTGCCAGGTCCAACGTGTTTATTCATACTTGTGTATGTGTCCCTGCCGTGCTGTTATGTCACCACGAATCCTGCAAGTCACTGTGGCGGGGGCCTTTATCAGTGACGCTCCCGTATGACAGGTGCTCATATCCCGCACTGTGTTACCACATTGTTATCTCAGCCCAAGCAACCAGAGGAGCAGATTGTGATTCTGTTCTGGGCCAGAGGTCATTCCAGGTCGTTGAACTTTTCTCCCGTATATAAACAGGAAGGTGTGCCATTGTCAACCAATAGTTGACTGTTGCGTGCGTCAGCCAACAATATGAACGGGTCATGGGAAACGGGGCCAGAGGGCGGCATTTGGTAACCTGCAAGTTGTTGAGTGTTTTTTTTTATTTTTTTACATACTTGCATAGGTACATACAGCGGGTGAAATAAGTATCGACCACGTTACCAATTTTTTAAAGTAAAAATATTTCTAAGGGTGCTATCAACACGAATTTCTCACCAGTTGTCTGTAACAATCCCATATCATATCCATCCCATGCAGTGCCTTTTGGCCACCAAACATGTTATGGCATCCATAGTGTGCAATTTTGGTCTCAACTGACCAGACTAAATTCTGACTTGTTTAAGGGTTAGTTCACACTAGGTGTTTAACTTTTTTTTTTTTTGTTCTGCATCAAAACCTGATCTCTTGACAAGAAATAAGCTGCAGAAAAAAAAAAAGTTCCCAGGTCTTTCTGTAGCTCCCCACAGGTGGTTATTCCTTGGCTCTTGGACAACTCTTCTGATAATTCTTTTCACTCCTCTGTCTGAAAGCTTGCAGGGACCACCTGATTGTGGCTGGTTTATGATGAAATAATGTTTTTTCCACTGCAGGATTATTGCCCCAACAGTGCTCACTGGAACCTTCTGAAGTTTAGAAATTCTTTTGTATCAAATGCCATCAGTATGATTTACAACAATAAGGTTGAAAAGGTCTTGAGACAGCTCACTGGTTTTAGCCATCATGAGATGTGTCTTGTGTGGCACCTTGGTAATGAGACATTTCTTTATATGCCATCAGATGAACCAGCTGATATTAGTTTTCACTAAGTGGCAGGATTGCTTTCTAATTACTGATAGATTTCAGCTGGTGACAGGACTTTCCATGGCTTTTTGCACCTCTGTCATGTGTTCAATACTTTTCCCTCATTATTGCACATAACTTAATGTATGGATATCTGTGGTTTGATTTCTTTGCCTGTGTGGATTGGACGGGTTATTACCGACATCTGGTGACAATTTCATGCCAATAGCACCTTCAGAAATATATTTTATTAATTTTAATTGATCATCTGGTTTGGTTTGCCATACATTCGGGTCCAAAGGTAATCTTGTTGGGCGTACTACAGAATGTCTACCACACTATAAAGTTGGGACCACTGTTGGTTGGTGCCTTAACTTGCCTTTTACTTAAAACTCTGGCCGAGATGTTCCTTAAAGGGGTTGTCCACGTTAGAAAACTTTGAATGGAGACTGAATTTCACCTGTGGAGGGTGAAAAAGGGAAATGAACACTTTCTGCCAGGCTTCCTGGCAGATCACCTCAGATCGCTGATGGGCAGGTAGCCACCAGTGTTAGTAGATAGTGATTTCTCCGTCGAGTGGACCTGTAGCTCCAGGTCTGTTTGTGTTACCTGAGCCTCCAAGTTGGGTCACCCATGCCAAATCAAGTTCACCAAAGGCCATGTAAATCGTATGGCTCTTGTTTACTCACTGGGGCTGATCGGCATGTAATATGCCAGGGTCAATAAATAATCGGGATGAATTAAAGAACTAAAGTTGGCAAATAAAGTGGCCGGGTTTATCTAATCGCTAGATTGTTACAACCTTCCATGCCAAGATGAAACAAACAGGATGCAGGGACTTGTCAGCGCTGCTGTCCCGGAGGGCATAGGTAGTGCCCAGTCATTAGTGTATCCATACATTTACCATGAGGAATCCCAGACGACACAATGCAGATTATGGTTATCACATCACTTTTGTACTTACAACAATTTAAAAAATTACATTTTAGATATTTAAATAAATGAAAAATAATATATACGGTGTATATATATATATATATATATATATATATATATATATATATATATATATATATATATATATATATATATAATTTTTATAAAGAGCTAACCTATTCCGCAGCGCTTTACAGGTTGCACACATTATCATCATTGTCCCCGTTGGGGCTCACAATTTAATTTCCTTATCAGTTTGTCTTTGGAATATATATACACACACATATATTGTGTATATATGTGTATATGTATATATATATATATCTACTATATTATTGTCTAAAGGGTACTTCCGCCTGTCTGTCTGTCCCAGATATTCATTGGTCGCGGCCTCTGTCTGTCACGGAAATCTAAGTCGCTGATTGGTCGTGGCAAATTAGCGACGGGCACAGTCCGGCACCAAAATGGCCACTCTTTCCTCCCTGCAGTCAGTGCCCGCTCCATTATCCCCTCCAGTCAGCGCTCACACAGGGTTAATGGCAGCGCTAATGGACCGCGTTATGCCGCGGTGTAACGCATTCCATTAACGCTGCAATTAACCCTGTGTGACCAAATTTTTACTATTGATGCTGCCTATGCAACATCAATAGTAAAAAGATTTAATGTTAAAAATAATAAAAATAAAAAATCATCATATACTCGCCTTCCGCCGCCTTTCCCGCTCCTCGCCACGCTCCAGTGACCGCTCCATGCAAGTGGCAGGTTCCGGTGCTAAGGATGGTATGCGACAAGGACCTGCCATGATGTCACGGTCATGTGACCGCGACGTCATCACAGGTCCTGCGCTCATACCAACCCTGGGACCGGAAGCTGCCACGTGCACCGCACACAGGCGCCAGGACTTCAACGGGCCTTCGGAAGGGGAGTATATGTTTATTTTTTATTTTAAGTCTGTATACTCCGTCGCTGTGCAATATACTACGTGGCTGGGCAATATACTACGTGGCTGGCCAATATACTACGTGGACATGCATATTCTAGAATACCCGATGTGTTAGAATCGGGCCACCATCTAGTATATGTATATTGCCCAGTTACTTAGCATATTGCCCAGCCATGTAGTATATTGCCCAGCCATGTAGTATATTGCACAGCGATGGAATATACCGCACAGAGCCACATAGTATACAAACTTAAAATAGGCAGCATCAATAGTAAACCAGGTGTCACACAGGGTTAATAGCGGCAGTAACGGAGCGAGTTACCGCGGCATAACGCGGTCCTTACCGCTGGCATTAACCCTGTGTGAGCGGTGACTGGAGGGGAGTATGGAGCCGGCACTGACTGCGGGGAGTATGGAGCGGGCGCCGGGCGCTGACTGCAGGGGAGTAGGGAGGGACTAATCAGACTGTGGCTGCCGCTGATTGGTCGCGGCAGCCATGACAGGCAGCTGGCGTGACCAATCAGCGACTTGGATTCCATGACAGACAGAGGCCGCAACCAATGAATATCCGTGACAGACAAAAGGACAGACAGAGACGGAAGTGACCCTTAGACAATTATATAGTGTGTGTGTGTATATATATATAACTTTTTATTTTTTTTAATTTTAAACTGGTAAGTGCAAAAATAGTGTGTGTAACTTATATATACGAATTTGGGGAGGGGCATACATTTAGAGAGGTCAGATTAGACATTTCATGGTTATCGGTATTATATAAGCCCTTTTGTCCATTTTATTTTAGGATAAGAAAATCATAATCTCCCAACCATCAAGAGGACCAAGTGCCTATATACCCGAAAAGGAGGTAAAGGCCTTCAATGGCTTCATATACAGTAATGAGACAATCGTGTTGATCACGGCCTCACCTTTTATAGATGTGATTACAAACCTAATTTATATGGTAAAATCTGATTATAAAGAATCACTTCTACAATAATAACCAATGATAAGACTTGTACCACGCTGCTGTCTATGTAAGCTGCTGTCTGTCAGTCACTGTGGTCTTGTGTGGCTCTGCATTTTCATACAGTGGGGGAAATAAGTATTTGATTCACTGCCGATTTTGCCAGTTTTCCCTCCTACAAAGAATGGAGAGGGCTGTAATTTTTATCGTAGGTACAATTCACCTGTGAGAGACAGAATCGAACAATACAATACAGAAAATCACATTATTTAAATTACCGTATATAAATTTATTGCATTTTGCAGTGAGAAATATGTACCGTATTTTTCGGATTATAAGACGCACTCCCCCCCCCCCCCCTTTCCCCCCCAAATTTGGGGGGAACATGGGGGAGCGTCTTAATAATGCGGATATACCTTACCGGCCGCGGTGGAGCAGGGTCCCGGGATCGCGGCTGGAGGAGGAAAGAGTGGAGCGTTGCTGCCGGCCGCAGGGGGTGTTTGGGTATACGGCGCGCCGCTGGGGGTGTCCGGTGCTACTGGTGGTGTCTGCTGCTGCGGGGGTGCTCTGCCGACATTTTGTGAAAGGCCAGAGCCCACGCAGTTCCATGGTTTCCTATGTGGTGGAGTCCAGCAAAATGGCTGCCTTAATGAGTTAGAGATGATCTGCAAAGAGGAGTGGACCAAAATCCCTCCTGACATGGGCGCAAACCTCATCATTAAATACAAAAACGTCTGACTGCCGTGCTTGCCAACAAGGGTTTTGCCCCCAAGTATTAAGTCTTGTTTGCCAGAGGGATCAAATACTTATTTCTCACTGCAAAATGCAAATGTATATAATTTATACAATGTGATTTTCTGGATTTTATTTTTGATATTCTATCTCTCAATGTTAAGAATTAACCTACCTTTAAAATTATAGACTGTTCATGTCTTTGTCAGTGGGCGAACTTACAAAATCAGCAAGGGATCAAATACTTATTCCCCCCATTGTAGATGATGGATCTGTAGAGGACACATAACAGATACATGATGGATATTGTTAGATAGATAGATAATCTATATCTATCTATATATATATATCTATATATATATATATATATATATATATATATATATATATATATATATATATATATATATATATATATATATATATATATATATATATATATATTTATATATATATATATATATATATATATATATATTATAGCCTCCGTCGTTTAGCTGTGCTGTTCGTTTTGTACATATCCCGTATTCTTTCCCAAGCAGCGTCGTCCTGATGATGAGGTATTATATATATATACCCTGGTGTGAGTATAAGGAAGGAAATTGGAAAAGGAAACCGGAAAGGGACGAGCATCAATGAAAACCAAATGCGATTGTGCGAGAACGACCTGCAGGACATCACGCCGGTCCAGCCCGCTCTCCTGGCCGGGGAGATCACCTGTACTGCAGCACAGGGGTTGTGGGGTGGGGGGCAGTTCAAGGCTTTATGAAGGTTTTTTTTGGTCCTGGTTGAATCCGGTCTTAGATTTGGGCTGTGAGCTAATTTTTATATACCTTTTAATAGGAAATATCTAGGTACTTCCCTGCCAGGGCCGCCTTCTTCAATGACTGGGCAATTCGTTGATATAAAGGGGGCTGGCTTGGCTATTGAAGTGAATGACACTGCACTGATTGTGACTGACTGGTACATGTGTGGAGAGGAGGAGAAGGAGGAGGTAATCCCGATGATCACACTAATGGATCCACACGGACTTGTAAGATGTGAAGGAGATCGCTCCAACCTTGTAACGCCCAGGTGTACTTTCGGGATTGTCTTTGGGGATCCTGAAGTCCTGTGTAATTTTTGGCTTTGTGCAGTGACGTCTTCTGTAATCTATGGCCCCCATCGCTTTGCTCTCCTTTTTAAGGTGCAGTCCTATAGACGTCAATGGGGGGGTATTGCAGTGACAGGCTCAGATGATGTTGCGGGGGCACAATCCGTGCTCCATAAAATGGGTGATGCTGTGAGAAGATAGGGGGCAGTGCCAGCCGTCATGTCGCTGGTCTTCTCCATCTTTCGTATTCTCTGCGGTCAGGGTCATTGGGTGGGCATCTCGTGCCGGGCGGGCAGATCATATAGGATCTGTATCTGCATTCTTACCCCCTCTGGATAGAGAGAGGGGGCAGCAAGTTTCATAGACTCTCCAAAAATAAAATAAGTGCCCCCTCCCCCACCACTAACTTTTATCCCACCATTTACATAAGAGTGGATATGTCCGAGTTGTGGTGGCCTCCTGACCTTCCTAGTGTGATCCCACTGAGGGGAGGAACCAGAGATCTGGCTGATAACAGGGAACATTAGAGTACACATCCAGAGAATATAGTTTGGTCGGAACGCCCCTTTAAGATGCATTTCGGATTCTTCTTCCTGAAGAATACTAATTTATTTGTGACCAGTCCTTGCACGTCTTATCTGATTATATGTCAATAATTGCATTAGATAATATTTACTGTGCGGCCAAATAATCACCGCCGGCCTTTTCTGCTACAAATGAATGAATATGCATTTTTATACAGATGTCTTGTACCTGATGAGGCCGGTGTACTTACTATGAATATACATACTAGATTGGCTGTATAATCCTGATAGCATTTTACAAGCCCAGCTAGTTGTTATTCAGCAGGGGAACTTTCAGAAAGGATTATTCAACCATTTTGGTTTGGATTTTCACAGCAAGTGCACCAGTCTCATCAGCTTTATTTAATAAATTGTACACTTTGCATTGTGAAATCTGGTGACCGATCTAATTTAAAGGGAATCTGTCAGCAGATTTTTGCTACTTAATCTTTTATAGCAACGTAAAATAGGGGCAGAGACACTGATTCCAGCAATGTATCACTCACTGGGCTGCTTGCTGACGTTTTTAGAAAATCATTGTTTTATCAGCAAGAGATTATAACTAGTGGATAACCTGGCCACTCCCCCCCCCACCACTGATTGGCAGTTTTCTGCCTATGCAAAGTGTACACAGAAAGCTGCCAATCAGGGGTGTGGGCGGGGTTATCCACAGCTCAGCGTTCAGAGGTCTGCTAGATCTGCAGCAGATAAAACAGGGATTTTATCAAAACTACATCAAGCTGCCCAGTAAGTGACACATTGCTGGAATCAGGGTCTCTGCCCCTACATCTTATTAGATGGATTGATAGTGGTAATTTATTTTTTTTATTTCTGTACACCGTTTTTTTCTGTAGTCTGCCAATACATAAATCTGTTTTTCTCCTGAATGTAAATCTTGATGTTATAGAGCAGTTTATCCAGGAAAGTTTCTGTTTTCGGGGACCTTGAGTTTTGTTCTCTCTCGCCTAGTTTGGCCAAACCAATGATGTGGTCACCCTCGTGAACCGCCTGATGGCAGAGTACAGCACATCCGGCCGCCTGGACAACATCACCCGAGTCATGAGCCTCCACCCGCAATACCTGGAGTCCTTCCTCCGCACACAGTTCTATATGCTCCGTATGGACGGACCCCTGCCGTTCCATTACAGGCACTACATCGCCATCATGGCAAGTACTCGTGGCCTCTCTTACGTTCTTATTTCTCTTCATCGCAGTATTAGGCACCGTTCACACATGTGCTGTTGTCGTCCATTTTGCAAGGGATGCAGTATTAACCCCTTAACGACCCGGGGTATTTCAGTTTTTGCATTTTCGCTTTTTGCTCCCCTCCTTCCCAGAGCCATAACTTTTTATCTTTCCGTCAATTTGGCCATGTGAGGGCTTGATTTTTGCGGGACGAGTTGTACTTTTGAACGACACCATTGGTTTTAGCATATCATGTACTGGAAAATGGATAATAAATTAAAGAGCGGTGAAATTGCATTAAAAAAAAAAGTGCAATTCCACAATTTGTTTTTTTTCTTTTCCTACTATATTCACTAAATGCTAAAACTGACTTGACATTCTGATTCTCCGGGTCATTTCGAGTTCATAGACACCAAACATGTCAAGGTTCTTTTTTTATGTAAGTGGTGAAAAAAAATTCCAAAGTTTGTCAAAAAGTAAAACACCATTTGCCGATACCAGTGGCGTCTCCATTTTTCGTGATCTGGGGTCGGTTGAGGGCTTATTTTTTTGTGCTTCGATCTGACGTTTTTAATGATACCATTTTGGTGCAGATATGTTCTTTTGATCTCCCGTTATTGCATTTTAATGCAATGTTGCGACGACCAAAAAAATAACGTAATTCTGGCATTTAAAATTTTTTTTCTCATTACGCCGTGTACCGATTTGGATTAATCCTTTTTTTTATTATTGATCGGGCGATTCTGAATGCGGCGATACCAAATATGTGTATGTTTGATTTTTTTTTTTTTTTAAATTGTTTTATTTTGAATGGGGCAAAATGTGGGTGATTTGAACTTTTTTATGTTTTTTTTAATTTTTTAAATATTTTTAAAAACTTTTTTTTTACTTTTTTGGATGCTTCAATAATCTCCATGAGAGACTAGAAGCTGCAGTACTTCGATCGCCTCTGCTACACACAGGCGATGATCAGATCGCCTGTATGTAGCAGAAATGTTCACTTGTTATAGAGTTCCGACCACCAAGCGACCCATGGTGACCCGCGATGGGCGGGGATAATGGATGCGCTTCCGGTAAGCGTGAGTTAAATACCGCTCTGAGATTGACAGCGACATTTAACTAGTTAACAGCAGCGGCTGTTGTATATATCAGCTGACATGTGCCCGGAAAGGTGCGGCCTTCTGCACCAGAGCCCACACCAAACAGAGGGAGTCGGAAAGGGGTTAAAAAATAATAATAATAATCTGGATCTGTTGTGAAACTGATGCTAATGAATGCTTGTTTTAAAGGGAATCTGTTAATAGGAGGATGAACCCTCATATGTTGTCTATATGGGCATGTAGGTCATGGGAAGCTGAATAAAATGATACCTTGATATTTGCAATATGATATCTTATTCCAGAGAAAACAAGGTTTTTCTTAATATGTAAATGAGCTGGTAAGATCTATGGGTGGGGCATAGAGCTCTCAGAAACTCCACCTCCAGAGCTTATTTTGCATCAGAGGAGGCGTTACCAATGTGAGACATGTACTGTAGATCAGCAGAGCAGACTGTCTGTCGCTACATGTCTCACTCTGGTAACTCTCCCTCTCATTTACTGCTTTTGGAGCACAGTATAGTTTTTTACCTAAGATTGTGAAATGTGTAGGATGCGTGATGGTCAATGACTCTTTTCTCGGCTCCACAGGCGGCAGCGCGGCACCAGTGCTGGTACCTGATAAACATGCATGTGGACGAGTTTCTGAGCACAGGAGGATCCTCCGAATGGCTGAACGGGTTGGACTATGTGCCGCAGAGGCTAAAAAATCTCAACGAAATCAACAAGCTCCTCGCACACAGACCATGGTTAATAACCAAAGAGCACATACAGGTAGAGTACATGGGCACCTACACCCTGCCATTCACACCGCACGCACCCGAACGATACCAACACAACACATCCTGAAAAACATGGCTGTCCTCTAAAAACAGTGCCACCTATGTCTAATGGCTGGGTATGGTATTGCAGCTCAAATCACTTTAATGGAACGGAGTGTAGATACTGCATAAAAAAAATTAAGCATCTGTCAAAAAGAAAAAAAATGCATTTTAATTAAAAAAAAAATATATATATAGATACATATAAAGATATATACATACAAGCGATCAGAGGATTGCTGGATCAAGTCCACTAAAAGGACTAAACAATTAAACTGAAAAAAGGAGGGGAAAAAAACTTCGGAATATTAAAAAAAATAAAAAAAAATCAAATACAATATTAACGGAAAAAATATATATTTTACCCCTGGAAATTTTTTTTCCTCATTTTTCTATAAATTATATGGTAGTATGAACAGTGCCACTCAAAGCTGAAAAATGGCCTGATCTTTAAGGGTTCTGATGTGATGTTTGTATGCGACCCATAAATCTGACCCCCTGGACCTCATCTGTGACCGGTGTAGTATAATGTACAGACTGATAGTTGAATTCTTCATTTCCTAAACTTGTGATCGTCTTTTTTTCCTTCCAGAAATTGGTGATAACCGGAGAGAACAACTGGTCGCTGGCGGAGCTGGTGCACGCCGTGGTTCTGCTGGCTCATTACCACGCACTGGCGAGTTTTGTGTTCGGCAGCGGCATAAATCCAGACCGAGACCCCGAACATTCGAATGGGCACCATCTAGTGGTGAAAAACAAGTTTTGCATTTGTGATCTCGCCAACGACAATAGTATAGAGAACTGGGGCCTGATGAGCAACAGCACTGAGGTCAGTGAAGAAAGACGAAATGTGTCCCTATAGTCCGATATTATCTCATTTTTTAGGGGCTATCTGGATTTGTTGGGGTCTCTTCTAATCAGGATTGCTCCCTATAGGGGGCCATAGAAGGATTTCCCTACTACAGAAGAATACTACTGCACTTATAAGGTTTCCTAAAAGTGGCCCTAATCCTGAGCAGCTGTATCCGTCTCTCGTACAGAAAAGTTTTGAGAAGTTGAATTTGGGAACAGAAGTTTATAAAAGTTTTCAAAAGTTTTGAGACATTGGAGATAAAGTGCAGATGATAGAAGCAGGAGTTTCCCTGCACGTCCTGTCCTTGATCCCACTGAATAACAGCACAGTCTACCGCCTGCCAACATGGCTGATAACAGGGAACAATAGATTATACTCCACATAGCTGAAATTAGGCTTAATGTCCAGTGTTTTTTTGTTTTTTTTAAGACCTTAGATGGTCCTGGTATGCTCTACACTTACATAGCCAAAACTGGAATTAACGGGGGAACAGGGACCGTAGCTAGTCCTAGGCGAAAACGTCATGTGTTTTGTAAGGAAGATAAATCTTAGGGGTCATTGGACCTTCCAAGAAGATCCCAAGCATTCCTCAAAGTCTACAATCGCTTATTATTAGTAGATGTCTTGGACGTCTTTGCCGTGGCCATCACGGTCACCAGGCTTTAATTTTATAAAACATCTTTGGTGGAATAAAAAGGTGTCTGTTTGAGCACTCAAGCCCAAGTATATTAGTGACCAGGAGGAATGGGCGAAGGCTCCTTAGGAACATTTGCTAGAAGCTGGTGTCTGGTTATGTATCATGTTTGAAGCAGGTTATAACAGCTAGAGGGGCTCAACTAAGTACTAAAGACACTTGTCAAGAAGAAGGTGAATAATTCTGAAACTGCAGTAGTGAAAGTGATGTTTTATTTTGAATTTAGAGAAACCACTTGTTGCTATCTACATTGCTCTCTCTCTTTTTTTTTTTTTATAATCCGTTTATTAGCAAAATGTGCAAATGCTCTGAAACCAAATGTACAAGGTGGGGAGGAGAGGGGGGTCCAATGATTGCAACTGTAGGTCAGAAATAGACATTTTGGTGCTTTAAGTTCTTGGAGTTGATGATGTTGGATCATTCACAGAATACAGACTATGAAAGTGAGATTGAACTTCTGATGGAAAAAATGAAGAAACTTCAAGAAGAACGGGAGGAGGAGGAAGCGTCGCAGGAGGAAATGGCCACCCGCTTTGAGAAAGAGAAGAAGGAAAGTCTTCTAGTTATGTCTGGAGGTAAGCACTTGTTTCCCCATAGATACAGGACCACCACTAAGGCATTAAAGGGGGTTTTATATTTATAATTGGTGATGAGTGAGCGTGCTGGGATAAGGTGTTGTCTGAGCATGCTCGTGTTCTAATCGAGCATGTTCTGTGTGCTTGAGTCGCTGCGGCTGCAATCCCTGAACGTGTTACAGCTGTCGAACATGGAGCTGTAGCGACTCGATCATTTTATTTTTTTTTTTTCAGAGCACGCTGAAAACGCTTAATTAGGACACGCGCATGCTCGGATAAGCCTTATGCCAGCACTATTTATAATCTGTCTTTAGTCTAGGGGTCGGACTGAGTTGCAATACCAGGCACAGAAATGTGGTGCCGCCCCTTTAACAAATTGGCATGCCAACAGTCTAGTCTTGATCTGTTTTTCCAGTATACCCCTTTAAATGTGTAAGGTGGGAAATACCCCTTTATCGCTTTTCCCACTATGGCTGAATATGGTGGCAGACGGAGATCTGCGGGGCGCAGCGTGCGGCCGGTGGGGACTGACCTTGCCGCGGTTATACATTACGTTATGTAAGAAGAACATACTGTGACTCCCGGGGACGGAGTTTCATGGTTTGGCGCAGACCCACTCGGCGGATATTGGTTTTGGTGACCTTTGCGACATATAAGATCTGCACTCCTGTAACATTTCCCATTCCTCACCCGACCCCATAGTGACTGTTTCTGGGAGGGAGGGGGGATGCGTATTTAATAACGGGTTACATATTAATACAACCTAAAGGGTAATCCAAATGAAGAACTGCAAGTCGGCCATTTCTCATTTCGAAATGACTGATAACAGGGAACAATAGACGGCATTCATCTGCAAAGCAAACGGGTAACATTTAGATGGCGTTCTCCTTTGTTGCAAAATTGCACCAAACCCGCGGGCAGCAAGAATCCGAGCCGGGACACAATTTCTGCCGGGTGTAAACGCTCTGCTGTAAACATCCCATAGAGACTAAGGACCTGGCCAGCTACTCCCAGCGCTGTTCTAGGTGATTGACATTGATCAATCACCAAGATCGACACTGGGGAAGAGCCAGGCGGAGGCGCTGGCACCACACTTGTCTGCTCTCCAGCTATGGTTCCCGGATGGATCTTTAGAGTCTATTTTGTCTGAAATGCTGGAGCCTGCCAACAGCTATTACATGCATATGGCCTGCTCAACTCTGCTGCTGATTGGTTCCTGCAGTGTTGTAGCATGGGGCGGGCAACACAGTGACTTCAAAATCTATGAGGGTTTAACATTTCTCACCTTTGCTGTCAAATGAGCTGCGCCTGCAAGCGTCACTTCTCAGAGTGGCGCAGTGAATCTGTGAGAGCCTATGCAGAGAGCAGCAGTCAAGAGGAGTTTATCGGCTGCTTCACTCTGCACGCACAATGTGAGAGAAGAGGGTCGATTTGCTCACACACAGTGACCGAGATGACAAAGTTCTCAGTATAATGAAGCGAGCTTTGTCATCTCAGTTGCTGCCTATGCACAGCGTTCAATGATAAACTCGACACTTCCATTGTACATGTTCTGCGATCGACATGACAGGCTGGAGAGATGACGAATGAAGACTGTATTGAATCATGTACACAATTCCGGACGAGTTAATTACTAAGAGCTGCTTTTATGTTTGTAACTTTTTTTTTTCTAACACTAGGGCTAATGTAAAAAAAAAAAAGCAAAAAAATTTGTGTTATTTTTAAATTTGAATAAAAAAAATTATACCAGCACTTTCTGAAGAATGCAATAAATGTGCTTGGGGAGTAATGGGTTAAATACCGATCTGCTGGAAGGCAAAGTTTTTAGGGTTCGGCTACGTTCCGTATTCATCAGTTAGAACTGATCCATCGACAGTCCGGTGACAACATTGTGCAGACACAACTTTATTGTCCTCCTGAAAACAGAAAACTTATTTCAACTGAATCCATAGAAGTCTATGGAAAATGGGTTGGTTAGATAGCCATCTTTATTCCTCCTATTTGGAAAGGATTCTTTTTTTTTTTTGTTTCTTTGCTTACTAGAGGCGGAAAAAAATAAATATTTAACATATATTAAGTAATCCTCTATTTAAAAATGATCCAGTAAGCCAAAGAATGGATCCGTGTCAAATGGGAGGAAAATGGATGGCTATTTGACTGATGCGTTTTCCATAGACTTCAATGTAAAAAAACAGAAAACGGATCAAGTTGAAAACTGTTCTTTTTTGTCCACGTGAAAAAAAAAATTGTCTGCTGGCTCTGTTTTAGCGGATGATTACTGGACCTGGCCGTACATGGCCGTAAGGGACCTAAAAAGCGTGCCTTCCCTGGGCTCCCTACAACCTGCCCTACTCCGCTGGGTTGAGGACTGCTGTGACTTGCTGCTGGGGTAGAGGCAGGAATGGCTGCTCCTTCAGCTGTGGGATCTCTAGAGAACTACTCTCTCCCTAGAAGCCCCCCTTGGTTAAAGATACCAGAGCTGCCCCTTTATGTAGGTGATAAGTAATATGTACACCTGACTAATTGATCTTTGCAGAACTTTACCCCTTTTTATGTCATGAATATCATTTAGCCTTTTATTTACCAAAGAAAAACTGGTATTTCTGGATTTTCGCTATGTATATACGGAGGTGAACGGCAGTTCATGTTCAGGTATGGCAGCCGAAACCTTCTAAACCGCTCTTTAGTGGGGGCCAAACAATAGACGTCATCCCAGGTATAAACGTCTGCGTTCGGGAAGTTGCGCGGCTTGCACATTTGCCAAAGATGTCTGTTTTAGCTGTTTGGATTCAGCTACCAAAAGAAGAAGAGATCAGAACTAGTGTTGAGCGAATGAGCTTGGATAAGGCTAGGTTCAGATTGCGTTAGTGCAATCCGTTTAGCGCCTAGCGCTAGCGGATTATGCTAACACAATGTGATATAAAGGGGTCGCGTTAAACATCCCCGCTCTCGCAGATCGGAGATCTGCGAGAGCGGGGAACGGACCGCGGGCGCGCCTCCGACGCTGCAAGCAGCGTCCGCGGTGCGCCACAAAACACCGGCACATCGCTAGCGCATGCCGAAAATGGCACGTGCTAGTGATGCGCATCCCCATAGCTGTTAATGGGCGCGCTAACGGACGCGTTGCACGGCGTTAATTTCGCCGTGCGGTTCCATTAACGCAATGGGAGCCTAGCCTAAGGTGTTAACCGAGCGTTTTCGGCGTGCTCGAAAAATATGTTCGAATCCCCGCGCCTGCCCACTCCTGACATCGGAAAATCCTGACAGCACACACTCTACGCGCTGTGAGGATTCAGAAGTCTGCAGTCACATAGTGCAAATATATATATATATATATATATATATATATATATATATATATATATATAGCTCAAAAAAATAAAGGGAACACTTAAACAACAGAATCTAACTCCAAGTAAATCAAACTTCTGTGAAATCAAACTGTCCACTTAGGCAGCAACACTGATTGTTAATGGAATAGACAACAGATGGAAATTATTGCCAATTATCAAGACCTCCTCATGTGAGTAAAAAAAGCAAAAAACAATATAAAAAAAATAAATATATTTATATTTTTTTAATTTAGTTTTTATTTTAGCAAGCATGCATTAATTTTTGGCTTAAAAATCCTTTTACCAATAGCCAATGACATGCTTATTACCTTTTGTTTGGTTGATGTGGGCTCCGGCACAACAGACCCATCAAGATGACAAAGTGACAACATTTTGATTATCGGAGGAGAAAATCTGTTGAAGCTTTTTTTTTTTTTTTTTCGGGCCCAGAGGATCCAGCTGGTAACATTGTATCTTCGTATTATCTGGAGTCAGGGATCACGGCTGAGAGCTCCGTCTTGTCGAGATGGAACTGGTTCTTGCCAACACCCGAACTCCGAGCTCTGTTTACTGATCACATCGCTGATACCCGGCTCATGCACATGAAACGTCAACATTTCGCAGAACACACTGTGGCTTTCCAAGGACAGCAATACATAATTTACCCCTGTAATTACTCTTAAAGGTGTAGCCCTATCTTACGACAGGGCTGATACCCGCTCGATCACTGAGACAGACGCTTCCTTTTCATTACATGTTTGGAGTACGGTCATTTTTGGAAGCTCCATCGTCCCTCTCTGCTGTATCTAAAGTGATGTGATGAGCAGTAATTTGGGCCAGAAGAGCAGATCTGTAGTAGGAGTGTCCCAGTTATAACATGTCATCACCTATACCTTCTAGATAGCAGAACGTTCTCCCATCTCCCCTATACTGTTGAGCAGTCAGCATGCTGAGCATCCATGTGTTGTCAATGGGAACAGAAGAAATCTGTTGTCAGACTCCTATTGGAATCAGATTATCTACCTTGAAAACAAAAGAATCCACTTCTCCATCATCATCTGTCAGGGTGGCGCTCATACACGTCAGATGGTTGTCTGGTCCTGACGAAATTTGCTTGTTCTGCCAAATTTTATCTGATGTATAGATTGGTAGAGGGCAGACCACTGGGATCCGTTCTGCTTCGGTCTGGTCTCTGTTTCCGTCTGGTCTCTGTTTCCGTCTGGTCTCTGTTTCCGTCTGGTCTCTGTTTCCGTCTGGTCTCTGTTTCCGTCTGGTCTCTGTTTCCGTCTGGTCTCTGTTTCCGTCTGGTCTCTGTTTCCGTCTGGTCTCTGTTTCCGTCTGGTCTCTGTTTCCGTCTGGTCTCTGTTTCCGTCTGGTCTCTGTTTCCGTCTGGTCTCTGTTTCCGTCTGGTCTCTGTTCCCGTCTGGTCTCTGTTCCCGTCTGGTCTCTGTTCCCGTCTGGTCTCTGGTCCCGCCTCTCTCTCAAAATATTCATGAATTACTTCACCAGCCCATTGATACTAGTGGACACTTGGCTCTTTGCAATACCTTTTTTCTCCTTCGGAGGCACTGCACAGAATTTGAACAGTTATTGCTATGTTTTGACTACAGCTGACTGTTAGAGAACGACTTACAAACCTGTGGATATATTGTTTTTATAATTTGACGACATGTATTTAGTAGCGATTTCGGGAGAAGAATCATTTTTCATGGCAATCATTTCTATTCTCCATGCTAGTTAGCCACTGCAGAATGGTGTTTTAATTGGTTAATGAAGCAGAGGGCACGATGCGTCCCTCGTGATTGTATTACCGAGTGATGGTTAGCAGCTAGTGAAGGCCATATGGCCGCTATGTTCTGCACGGCTCGGAGGAGCTGTCTGAGCATCGCCACCAAGGTCAGATGCAGTCAGCCAGGAGGTAATTAACTCCAGGGAAGTTAGTTACACAATGTAGCCACCTGCCTCTTCAGGAATAAAGGACGCTCTTTATACATAAAGGAACGTTATTTGCTTAGTAACACATTGTTAGACCTCTAGAGAATTGCCTGGTTACTGCAAACACCACATTCACATTAGCTTTACCTACCTGGACACCAGTCCATACGCCTGACATTTCAGTGACATCTGCAAAGAATTAGATAAATCCATGCATCTGACCCTGTGAGCGGCATTAAATGGTATATTCATCTCTAAACAACATCATGAATATAAATATCTGCTTATCGACCTATTCTGTACTGATCCTAAGTTACATCTTGTATTATCCTCCAGAGCTGCACTCACTATTCTGCTCGTGCAGTCACTGTGTACATACACTACATTACTGTTCCTGTACTGATCATGAGTTACATCCTGTATTATACTCCAGAGCTGCACTCACTATTCTGCTAGTGCAGTCACTGTGTACATACATAACTTTACTGATCCTGTACTGATCCTGAGTTACATCCTGTATTATCCTCGAGAGCTGCACTCAATATTCTGCTGGTGCAGTCACTGTGTACATACATTACTGATCCTGAGTTACATCCTGTATTATACTCCAGAGCTGCACTCACTATTCTGCTGGTGCAGTCACTGTGTACATACATTACATTATTGATCCTGAGTTACATCCTGTATTATCCTCCAGAGCTGCACTCCCTATTCTGCTGGTGCAGTCACTGTGTACATACATAACTTTACTGATCCTGTACTGATCCTGAGTTACATCCTGTATTATCCTCGAGAGCTGCACTCAATATTCTGCTGGTGCAGTCACTGTGTATATACATTACTGATCCTGAGTTACATCCTGTATTATCCTCCAGAGCTGCACTCACTATTCTGCTGGTGCAGTCACTGTGTACATATTTTACTGATCCTGAGTTGCATCCTGTACTATACCCCAGAGCTGCACTCACTATTCTGCTGGTGCAGTCAGTGTACATACATTACTGATCCTGAGTTACATCCTATATATACTCCGGAGCTGCACTCACTATTCTGCTGGTGCAGTCACTGTGTACATACATTACATTACTGATCCTGAGTTACATCCTATATATACTCCGGAGCTGCACTCACTTTTCTGCTGGTGCAGTCACTGTGTACATACATTACATTACTGATCCTGAGTTACATCCTATATATACTCCGGAGCTGCACTCACTATTCTGCTGGTGCAGTCACTGTGTACATACATTACATTAC
Source organism: Ranitomeya imitator (assembly GCF_032444005.1). Taxonomy (NCBI): domain Eukaryota; kingdom Metazoa; phylum Chordata; class Amphibia; order Anura; family Dendrobatidae; genus Ranitomeya; species Ranitomeya imitator. The sequence continues at coordinate 788,023,956 of NC_091284.1, read as the reverse complement.
TGATCCTGAGTTACATCCTATATATACTCCGGAGCTGCACTCACTTTTCTGCTGGTGCAGTCACTGTGTACATACATTACATTACTGATCCTGAGTTACATCCTATATATACTCCGGAGCTGCACTCACTATTCTGCTGGTGCAGTCACTGTGTACATATATTACTGATCCTGAGTTACATCTTGTATTATCCTTCAGAGCTGCACTCACTATTCTGCTGGTGCAGTCACTGTGTACATACATTACATTACTGATCCTGAGTTACATCCTATATATACTCCGGAGCTGCACTCACGATTCTGCTGGTGCAGTCACTGTGTACATACATTACATTACTGATCCTGAGTTACATCCTATATATACTCCGGAGCTGCACTCACTTTTCTGCTGGTGCAGTCACTGTGTACATACGTTACATTACTGACCCTGAGTTACATCCTATATATACTCCGGAGCTGCACTCACTTTTCTGCTGGTGCAGTCACTGTGTACATACGTTACATTACTGATCCGGAGTTACATCCTATATATACTCCTGAGCTGTGTTCTCTGTAAAATTGTAGCAGTCAGGTATAAACAGGGGTGGGGGTGTACATTTATAAAATCTTGGCCACAATGAATGCTCATGTATAGTGATCAGTGATAACGTGACGTTTTCTGTAGCACACTTTCTCCCATCTACATTGCCCTGTGAGCTTTTTCCCTATGAATTCTAAATTCTGAGTTTACCTGTAATTTCCTCTTCTCAGCTTTTGATGACGATGTGGTTTCAATGTCAAATGCCTCCCGTTACATCGAAGACCCTGGATTTGGATATAAAGATTTTGCGAGGCGAGGAGAAGAACATCTGCCCACGTTCCGAGCACACGTACGTATGCGCCATCTGTGCAAGCATGAACCCCTGTGTATAATAATAATTGGGTAATTTAAATTTTTTTTTTTTTTGGGGGGGGGGGGGGATTTTGAAAATTCTTCTCCCCCCCCCCCCCCCCCCCCCGAGTGGGTTTTTAAACAATTTTTCACGTTTTTTGATCCGTAATTACTTGTGTTTTATATAACTAACATGGCAGTAAGCAACAGGGACCATTAACACCCATCAATCTGGAAAAGGTGGGGGGCTCCATTGGTAATATATGGACCCCTATTTGGATGTTGCGAAGTTTTCTACCTGCCTGATTAAATATATTGTATTGTTTTGTGGCGCTCCTATGCAGAGCTGCATGTCTCCATGGTAACAGACCACAAATAAACACTGTGTAGTCTGATCCTGATGTGTCACACAAAATTTTTCTGCCCCGGTAATCTACAAGGAGAGGCAGATGAAACTTCGGGAACATGTTGTGCGTCTACTCATGTCGTGGTTTCGGCTCTGCAGGACTACTCCTGGGAGGATCACGGCTTCTCGCTGGTGAACAGACTTTACTCCGACATTGGCCACCTGCTCGATGACAAGTTTCGAATGGTCTATAATCTCACCTACAACACCATGGCCACCCATGAGGACGTGGACACCACCATGCTGAGAAGAGCCTTGTTTAATTATGTTCACTGTATGTTTGGAATCAGGTACGTGCTTTATCTGCATTTTATACTTTTTTTTTTTTTTTTTTTTTAATCCATATCAAGTGTAGCATCTTTAATCCCTTAACGACCAGTGACGGATTTATCTGTCATTAGACGCCTCACCTTGTTTGGTGCGGGCTCCTACATTGAGCCTGCACCTTTTTCGGCACATGTCAGCTGTTTTGAACAGCTGACATGTGCCGCTAACAGCTGCGGGAGGAATCGCGATCCTCCCGCAGCTGTTAACCTGTTAAATGCCGATGTCAAATGCTGACAGCAGCATTTAATATGCATTTTCGGCAATCGTGCCGGAAATCCGCCCATCGGTGACCCCATCACGTCATCGTGGGTCACCGATGGGTTGGTATGACAACCAGAGGTCTCCTGGATTGCTATGAGCGCCACCCGAAAGCCTAAAAAAAAGTTGAAGACACAGCTCAGTGTTTTTTTTTTTTTTTTTTTTGTTTTTTAATTGACACAAAATTTCATGAACTACATGCGCCATTGTGAAGAATTTGACTCACAAAGCGTTGACGAATATTACAAGTCCCCCCTCAAAAACGTTAAAAAAAAAATAGACACAAATGATGAATTGGGTTCTAAGTTTTAAAGGACTGGCAGGAAATGTTTTTTTTTTTTTTCTTGCCAGATGGCTTTTTCAGGGATCACATTGCAATCCTCGGACTGGCTGTCGGCTCTCCTGACCTGAGCGTGACCGCTGCAGAGAAATACAGACTGTGACGCTCTGGTCAGAAGAGCCGACAGCCAGTCCGAGGATAGCGATGCGATCCTCGCACGAATTATACGGAGCATTGTCTCATCAGAGACAGCCCCTTTAAGAATGTGGCCATCAGGGTAATTAGCTGTTTGCTCTGGATTCTGCTTGGAAAGCAGCGTGCACTGCTGCAATGAACCTAATATTACAAGACGGCCATTTAGATGAAGCAGTACTTCGTTCTGGCTCATAGGAAAGATCATCTTAGAACCCCCTACATAAGACGACCATATGCCCCCTAAAAAAACAGTTGCTGTTCACCTCAGGCATTTAAAAAAAAAATTGTTGCCAGTTTTTGGGTCTGAAAATATTTTTTGCTATTCTTTTTCGTTAAACATTTTGCCCCATTTGACTCCCCACATGCACGTTCAACTTGGTCTGTGAACGGGTTATCATAAATGTGCTGAGATAAGCTTGAAAAAAAATAATTGTCTCACTGGACCATTGGAAAGAGCTCACTGACAGACTCCAAGTTAGCTCATTGTGCAGCAAACAATAGACAGTGCAACACAGCAGCTATAGAAGGCCAAAGGTGCAAGGATTTTAGTAAACACTAAAATACAAAAAAGTATATTTAGACTGAAATATCTGCAAAAAAAGTCAACAAAAGTGGACAATTAGAGTATAGGGTTGGGCTGAACGTTGGGTGTTAGGCGACAAGGGCGCAACTATAAAAGGGTGGTACATTGGGAGTCAAGGGTGAGGGTCAGATGGTGATGGCTGGGGATAATTGGAAGAAAACAGCGAGAGCGTAAATGCCAATTACTAGGAAATTATAGAAAAGAGACAGTAAAGTCTAAAATAATCCAAAGGGTTTGAATGTAATAGAACCAGGTTTTGCTATGGGATGCCACAATTAAAGAGGTTATTCAGGACTATTTTTTTTTTCCTTAACTATGGGCCTAAGAACCCACAGGCAGATAGTTACTAACTTCCTGCCCGTTGGGCCCCTGCGCCGATCTGTTGACACAGAGCGGTCACAGACTACGTCACCAGAAGCCAGTGAATCGCTGGCAGAAGCAATGTTGGCAGGGCAGTGGCTTCTCTTCCGCTCTGCTGACATCATGCTGATTGACAGTCGGCTCCCCGCTGCCTAAGGCTGCTGTCAATCAGCATGACGAACAGCAGTCACGTCCTCGTCGACAGAGCAGCCCAGAAGAAGAAGAAGCTGCTTTGTTGACGTGAAACTGTTGAATCACAGCCAGGATCGGTCAGTGACCGATTAAACAGCCTGGTAGTTGCTTCTGTTGGCAACTATCTGCCTGTTTGATTTTAGGCCCGTAGTACCGTAATTGTCTTTGACAACCCCTTTAAATGTTATCATTCCTGGTTTTCAGTTCCACCACAGGCACCGATAACCAAAAGTGCTCGATTCGTCACGACAGACCCGAACGGTGCCCACCACAGGCCCAATCGACATGGCGTTCTTACAGGAAAAAACAATATTGAGCCATTTTTTTTTTTATGACAGATATTACAAGATCTGTGATGGTGGCTCCGATTGAGATGTGAACAGAGTTTTATATAGCGAAGGCTGACCCCAATTCTGTCCCATGGGATGTATAGAAGGGGACTCGTTTATCAAAACTGTGTGACAGGAAGACTAGCTTTGTTGCCCATAGCAACCAGTCGCAGCTCGGCTTTCATTTTACCACAGCAGTTTAAGAACTAAAAGCTGAGCCCTAGTTTTGTTTTAGTCAGTGTTTTCATTAGTGAGGCCCATGAATTAAAAAAAAAAAAAAGACAGAAAATAAGGATTTATGAAAAATGTTCCATAGCAACCAATCACTGTGCAGCTTTCATTTTGTATTCTGTTCTTAAACAATGAAAGCATTATTGCGATTGGTTGCTACAGGCAACAAACAGATTTTTGGCTTAGGCCCGATATTTATATCTTTTCTGGCAAAAAAAATTACCACAAATACTCATGTATTGCATTTACTGCGATTAGAACAGTAAAATTAAAGGGTCTCGCCATCTTTTGGGGACTTTTTTCTTTGTAATCTGGTTTCATTAATAAACTTGCACTGTTTGCACTCTGTAGCCGTTGTGTTGTACAGAATGCAGTCAGTGAGCTCGTTTTGATGGTACAATGGGACGGTACATATAAGGTCGACTCCCACCCTTTGATGCGGACTCCGGTGCTGAGCCTGCATACTTCCCGGCACATGACAGCTGAACTGATCAACTGACATGTGCCTCTAACAGCCGCGGGTGGAATCTCAATCCACCCACGACTGGTAACATATTAAACATTGGTAAACAGCGTAACGAGAAAAAAATCAAAATTACGGGGTTTTTTTTTGTCTCTGCGACATTTTTAACAAGAAATCAAAACATTGTGTCTAACCCAAAATGGTATAAATAAAAATGTCAGCTCAGCACACAAAAAATAAGCCCTCAGATCACGAAAAATAGAGACATTACGGGTCTCGGGAAATGGCGCAATTTTTTTTTTTTTACTATTTTTTTTTTTCCACTAAGTAAAAAATAACCTATATATGTTTGGTGTCTGCAAACTCATAATGACCTGGAGAATCCGAACGGCAGGTCAGTTTTAGCATCTTGTGAACATGGTAAATAAAAAAAACAATTGCGAAATTGCATACTTTTTTGCAGTTTCACAGCACTTGGAATTTTTTTCCCACTTTCCAGTACACTATATTGTAAAATCAATGATGTCATTGAAAAGTACATCTCATACCTCAAAAAACAAGCCCTCACATGGCCATAAAAAAATAAAATAAAATAAAAAGTTATGGCTTTGGGACGAAGGGGAGTAAAAAACGAAAATTAAAAAACGGAAAATCGCAAGGCAGTGAAAGGGGTAATGAAACCCAATTGCAGAAATATTTTTTAGTCCCCCAAATACATACATTTAAGTAAAAAAAAAAAAAAAAAAAAAAAGCCATTCCCTTTTTGATGGTAAATTTTGATTATGCCTTCCATATTGAAAATCCACTAAAAAATCCCAATATTAAAAATCCCCTGTTGGGTGTCGTCAGTGGAAACTGTGCAGATGAATGATTTTCTTCGATAGTTGCGGTTTCCCGGGCGCCACGTTAGGGTTTGCAGGTAGATGATTAATACGATGTCTACATCTGCTATGTATTGTACTCGTGCTCTCAAGAAATTGGCTGAGTTTTTAATTTTCTGCGTCTGACCTGATTTTCCCTAGGTACGACGACTACGATTATGGGGAAGTTAATCAGTTACTTGAGAGAAGCCTCAAGGTTTACATTAAAACTGTGACCTGTTACCCTGAGCGAGCCACCATGCGTATGTACGACGGGTACTGGCGCCAGTTCAAGCACTCTGAGAAGGTGAGGACCTTCACAATGGAAACCTCGGCAACTTTTTGATTTACATTATATTTTTTTTAATTTTATTTTGAGATCTGTTCCATCAAATCTGACAATTTTTTTTTAATTCGGATCAAATCGAATCCTCACGAATTAAAAGAGCCCTGAAAGAACATTATTTTATACACTGAGGGTTCTCCCGCCCCCACAGCATAATAGACGGAGGGGAGGGAAGGGGCTGCTTGCCCATCCATCTGGTCATCACCTTTAGGGGCTCCTTGCTCATCCATCTGGTCATCACTTTTAGGGGCTCTTTGCCCATCCATCTGGTCATCACTATTAGGAGCTCCTTGCCCATACATCTGGTCATCACTTTTAGGGGCTCCTTGCCCATCCATTTGGTCATAACTTTTAGGAGCTCCTTGCCCATCCATCTGGTCATCACCTTTAGGGGCTCCTTGCTCATCCATCTGGTCATCACTTTTAGGGGCTCTTTGCCCATCCATCTGGTCATCACTTTTAGGGGCTCTTTGCCCATCCATCTGGTCATCACTATTAGGAGCTCCTTGCCCATACATCTGGTCATCACTTTTAGGGGCTCCTTGCCCATCCATCTGGTCATCACTTTTAGGGGCTCCTTGCCCATCCATCTGGTCATCACTTTTAGGGGCTCCTTGCCCATCCATCTGGTCATCACTTTTAGGAGCTCCTTGCCCATCCATCTGGTCATCACCTTTAGGGGCTCCTTGCTCATCCATCTGGTCATCACTTTTAGGGGCTCTTTGCCCATCCATCTGGTCATCACTTTTAGGGGCTCTTTGCCCATCCATCTGGTCATCACTATTAGGAGCTCCTTGCCCATACATCTGGTCATCACTTTTAGGGGCTCCTTGCCCATCCATCTGGTCATCACTTTTAGGGGCTCCTTGCCCATCCATCTGGTCATCACTTTTAGGGGCTCCTTGCCCATCCATCTGGTCATCACTTTTAGGAGCTCCTTGCCCATCCATCTGGTCGTCACTTTTAGGGGCTCCTTGCCCATCCATCTGGTCATCACTTTGGATCTTCAGGAGCTGATTAGGCATCACATAGTCAACGTGGGCGCAATGCACATTATTGACCTGCATCTCTTCTCTTCTGGAACCACGTGAGGCCTAATCAGCGCCAGAAGATCTCAGAAGAAGACCAGACAGCTGGGCAGTGAGCTGCGGCAGCAGCACAGACCCACGTATACTCTTATTTTTCATCTCCTTCTGGCTCTCAAAAGAATTAGCCAAATTGACTTGTAAAAGAAAATAAGTTTCTGGCTCATCCAAATTTTGGGTGCTGTTTGTCCAAATTTATATATACTTTTTTCTTTCTTCTGATTCTGGTTTGACTGATTTGAGAGAACTTTCTTTTTTTCTGCAGGAGAGCTGCTCAGCCAGAATTTACAATTTTATTTTTTATGCTTCCCTGCTGTCACCACTACAGGGAGCGATCTGTATACAAATTTGTTAGTTGTAAACTTCTAAGCTCCCCCTAGTGGAGGCTGTAGGTCTCACATGCCTATATAGCTGTGTTATGGCAACTTTGCAGCCGTTACTTAATGTCCTCTTCTCTCTGTTTTTTTTTCTTTTTTAAGGTCCACGTCAACCTGCTCCTCATGGAAGCCCGTATGCAGGCGGAACTTCTTTACGCCCTACGTGCTATAACCCGTCACCTGACCTGAGGTCTTGCATGTAATCGCCAACATGCAACGCAACTTCACCCATCAGTTCAATAAGAGCGCCCGCCTGTCATGTAGCAACAAACGTATATATGCATTTCTAGTGTCCATGCTGGCCAAAAACGTGGCAGTAATGTGCAATGAATGGCCTGTGTTTTGTTTTTTTTTTTCTTTTGTTTTTTTCTACAATGCTCTATCTAATGTTAGCAAGATGGCACTACTATGAAGTTTTTTTTCCATTTTTTATATATATATATATATATATATATATATATATATATATATATATATATATATATACTTTACAGCAGTAACTAATTTGCACTGCTTTCTCTGAGTATTTTCTTTAGACACAGGATTCATTTTTTTTGGATTATTTTTTTTTTGTACAGACATACATTGTATATGTATAACCAATCCTGGTTTGCCTTGTTCCAGTTACGTGTAGTTCTTGGTTATAAGAGACAAAAAAAGAAATGAAAAACCTAAAAAAAAAAAAAAAAAAAACCCACAGGAAAATAAGCTGTACTGTCTAATTCATAGAATATATAAGCTTTTTAACCATTATGTTGAAAGGACAAAGTTAAAAAGCAGAATGTGTGCCATAAAGATGTAGTTCTGTACATACCGGTGTTGCTTCGCAGCTTCCACATCCATGTAATCTCAGTTCAGACTTGGCCGTTAAGTGACAAAAAGACTTTTTACTGAATGTGGATAGTTGCTGACGGCTCAAAAAAAAAATGTGAAAAATATCCTTTTCCCTTATGGAAGATCCCGCAGATCCTACTGAAGTGCAGAGCTCCTCTATGTAGATTTCTGGATATTGCAGAGAGTACTTTTTATCATTTTCCGTAGCCGCAAGACTCTCTTACCAGATTAGGGTCTTTTTTTTTATATGACTCGGCAGTATACACAGAATACATGCATAAGCTAATTAAAGGGGCGTGAGTCAGTGGTGGGCAATGGGTGGGTGGTCTCGACTCTCATACAGTACCCCCTGACCATGATAATTTAGTCGTGATAACCAAAGTAGTCCATTTATATAGTGCCTTTGTCTTTGACCGAAAAGCAATTCCTCATCAGTGGAGGTAAATTCCGCTTTAGCTGTGGGATAATCACGGGCTACGTGAACTTCATTTTGTGCCATGGTGGGCAAAATCCTTCTGATGGTCCCAAGTTTGACCAACGGATGATCTACTGAGTTGCAGACCTTCTACTGAGTTGCAGTCTTTGGTCTGACTCGTGTACGATCTGTGGTTAATTCTCATTCTAGACCTATGTGACTGAGCTCCGCAGTTGTGTTCGACATGAACACGAATGGTCTCTTCCCTCACCCAGAAACTGGTTTTAACCAGTAGTCGTTTTTTGTGGGGGGGTTTAGGACAGATCTGCAATTAATGCTCTTTGTTGACCAAGGCATGACTGGCAGGTATTATGTTGGACCAATACATGACTGTCAAGGCTTTGCCTCACCCAGTCATGACCATCTATGGTCCCTTTATGAAACTAGATGATACCAGAGGTCTCCTGTCTGACCCATATTTCACCATATTAATGAATGAATGGGACCACTGACTTATCAGATATGACCTTAAGTGTTCCCAATTTTGCCAAGCTAGGATCACTGGTGGTCTCTTGCCTGCGCCAAACAAAACTATCTAAATTATGTCTAAACGTCCCTGGTCTGACCCATACATGATGGTTACCTCCTTGCCTAACCCATTTATGACTCCATGGTCAACGTTTTAACTATCTAAGCAGGCCCAGAAATTTCTTGCCTGACCATAGTTTCTGATCATTGCATGTCTTATCTAAACCAAACCTGACTGTAAAGGGTTTCTTCTTGACATGTCATGACTATCGGTGGTCTTTTTTTCTGACACAGCCATAACTAACAGTCCTTTGTTTGACTTATAGACAACTAATTCTCTTTCTTGACCAAGGTATGACTGACCATCTCATGTCGTACTCATACATGGCTGTCACCATTTTGTCCAGGCATGGCCATCAGTGGTCCCAGATAATCCAGATAAGACCAGAGGTCTCCGAACTGACCCATTCATGACTAATTCTTCTTCTGAAGAATGCATGACTGACATTCTGACTCATACCATGTCCCATTTCTACGTACAAAGTAGATGTGGCTGAAAGCCCCTGGACTGAGCCATCCATGGTGGTTACCTCCTTGCCTAACTGAAGTATGCCTTGGTCTACTCTCTAACTGCCTAGGCATGGCCAGAGGTTTTTTTTTTTTGCCAAACCGATACACAATATTAGTGACTGACAATTGCGTGTCTTTTTCAGCCCAGACTTGACCTCTTCCCCTTTTCATGACGGTCGGGTTGTATCAGAAAAGAACCAATTGACAATTACTGGTCTTTTTTGGATATGACATGACCATCAATGGTCTCTTGTTTGACCCAAGCACAATTGTAGCTCATTCATGGCTCAGGCCTGATTGTTTTTCTTTTCTGGCCCTGTTTTTTAACCTAGTCATGCCCTTCAGTGGTCACTTTCTGACCAAGACATATTGGTATTGTCCCTTTAGAAAATTGGTTTTGCCCATCACTGACGGCTCATCCAGGTTTTACATGGCCTACCCTTATAGTGCATTTTCCTGCGCAGTCAGTGATCCGCTTTCTTAGACTGTGGGTGAAGTGCGTGCCACGTATTGTGCCATATAAGTAGACCCCGAGTTGCCAGCACAGGTTTATAAAGAGTCGTGTAAACTGAATTTAATGCAACTTTAAAAACTATATACAAAAGTGCTACTGTACCATTTACAGATATATTTGTTAAAAAAATAAGCTATTTTATGTATATGATATAACTCTGATATAGGAAATGGCAGGGGAAGGCATTTTCCAGCACACGCCAGACTTTCTGCCCCGCGAGCGAGACGCTGTGTTGTCAGGAAATGCAGGAAATGACTGTTTGCACTCCAGTCACATATAGTCATGGCAAGTGTGGTGATATTTTGTAGAAGAAAAAAAAATTATATAGCTTTTTTTTATGGGGTTGTTAGAGTTGACAGTCGGTATTCGTGTGTAGCCGTATCAATTCGTGTGCACATATATTAGGCTTTTATGCTTTAAAGTGCAGATACACACGGTGTAAGCCTCTGTTACGTGTGCCAAACCAATCAATATTCATCAGATCCTATCACAATCATAACGTTGGCATTCTGCCAATCTAGGTGGGGCTGGTGGGGGGCTTCAGTGTGCCAACTGTGCTGCTTTATAGGTTGCATCCCCTCGAATTGGTCAGGCTCACACGATATATTAATACACTGTGATGGGTTTCCTCTAAATTATTGTTTTCCGGGATGTAGTTTTGCCATCGGTGAAGAGCCACAGATTCAGGAACAAGCACTAAACAGTACCTGAGGTACCTAGATCCCAATATTAACACATTTGCAATATAAAAAATTTGCGTAACACCAGTATTGTAAGTGGTCTGTAGTTTGCATTCTGGGGTGCAACCTGCAGCGTACAAGCTGTTAATTTTTTTTTTTTCTTAAAGGTATCTCATTTAGAAAACCTATTTTTTGATACCCTATTAGAAGGTCCTGACCTAGTAAAGTCTATAGAGTCTTGCTAGAAGACCCAGATTGTTTATACTTTACACAGACAATCTTTTTTTGGTGCCATGCAATACTTCATTTGCCCTGCGGAAGTGCTGCAGGGAAATTGAACACTTGCTGCTGTGTTTCTACGCAATCAGGACAACCTCTGATCAACTTTCTAACAAAATGGGACACCAGTGTTCAAAAGAGCAAAATGGTTGCTGCTCATAATATAGCCACAGCTGTTCCTGAGAAGGCACCGACTTCTCTCTGCTCATGTTATACCATCGGGAACCCATAGACTTGCCAACAAGCAATAAAAAAAATAACAAAACTGCTGTTCTTGTGAACCATTGCCCTTGCAATAGTGCCGAATGCACTTTTTTATAGTTAAAGTATTATATCATTTCCCCACCTCTGTGAAAAATGTATTTTCTTTTTTATTTTTTTTTTATGAATACATTTTGTAACTATTTGCTGCCTCATACGATAAAAGGGTGTTGGGTAAGGAAAAGCTGACCAAAAAAGAAAATAAAAGTTTTGCACATACTTACAGCACCCCCTTCCTCTTCCTATACAAGAGCGGCGGGCGCCAGTCGTACTTGATTGATATATTTGTATGGTTTGTTTTTTTTTTCTTTTCAATGTATGAGATGTTTACTCCAGATTCTTTAACCTTCATTCATCAGTGTGTTAATGATGGCTCCAAGCTGTGATATCTCCTATACAATGTTGATAGTGAACAAAGGTAGAGTGCAATATTTCCAAAAGGGTATCACCGGGCCCCCTCGTATCACCGGGCCCCCTCCAATGAAGCTGAAGTGTCTTTCTGGGAAAATCGACGGATGGCGATATAGAAAAGTATTGTATGGTTTCATTCAGCCCAAAAATAAATGTTAAAAATAAAAGGTTTAAAAAATCAAAATGCAAACGTTAATGTCCTAAATTATGAGCCTTGCACAATCTATCCTTAGCAGGAATTATCCGACACACGTAGAGGTAGGAAACCAAAACCTGAGATTTTCGGTTACTGGGTCAGGCTTGCCCCTATTATCATGGCTTCCTGCACTTTTACAAGACACTCCCATATCCCGGTGGTCCTAAAGAGACCGTAGTCGTTGGGGGTCTTGATGGAAACAGGGGCGTAACTAGAAGCTTGTGGGCCCTAGTGTAAAATCTCTAACCGGGCACCTACCTATCATGAGTCTTTATTAGTACGAGTCTTCTCTTATGTGCTAAAGAGACCATTAGGGGGTCCTAGGTCCCTGGCTGCACCCACTATAATTACGCCTCTGGATAGGACCAAGCCTTCGCTCTTTAGACTAGCATGAGCTAATGGGGCATTGCTCACCTATTTAAAGGGGTGTCCTACTATTACAAGCAATTGCATATTGTTACAATTTTCTTCCAAAAACAGCGCCACGTGTGTACTGGCGTTAATGCAATATTACAGCTCATCAATCACTTCAGTGAGCTGAATTGCAATACCAGATGCAACCCAGGGACAGTAGTGGCGCTGTTTCTGTAAGAAAGATACCTGTTTTTTTTTTATCTTATGCAATCCCTTAAAGATATGACATATTCATCCTAAAAATTTGGTGGGATCATGACAAAGATTCATGTGCCATCAAAGAATTCAATATATTTGAGAAAGTTGAAGTTAAAACTTAAAGGGACACTGTCACCTGAATTTGGAGGGAACAATCTTCAGCCATGGAGGCGGGGTTTTGGGGTTTTTGATTCACCCTTTCCTTACCCGCTGGCTGCATGCTGGCTGCAATATTGGATTGAAGTTCATTTTCTGTCCTCCATAGTACACGCCTGCGCAAGGTAAGATTGTCCTCCGTAGTACACGCCTGCACAAGGCAGAGAATGAACTTCAATCCAATATTGCAGCCAGCATGCAGCCAGCGGGTAAGGAAAGGGTGAATCAAACACCCAAAAACCCCGCCTCCATGGCTGAAGATTGTTCCCTCCAAATTCAGGTGACAGTGTCCCTTTAAAGGGGCTCTTCCTTTAAATGAAGGCGAGTTGGAGACTACTTGTGTGGCCCCAGTAACACAACTGCACAGATGTGAAATAGTAGGGATGACGCCCCATTTGCTACTAAGTCACTTCTATAGTCAGTGCCACAAAAACTGTGTGAATGAGGCCCAAGAGTCATTTTGGTTCTAGAATGTTTCAGTATTGTATAGTCCCACAATGTGACAGCGGGGGGGGGGGCAAAAACAGGTGGGGTTTGTTCACCTTGTTCACCCAAATGGCCATAATACGGTAAATATTAGATGCAGTAGTAACGGTGGTTGCTTGAGACTAGAAAAAACAAAGGTCTCATTTTTTTATCCATAAAAAGCGCCACCCTTGTTCATGGGCTGCAACTGGTATTGCAACGGAGTTCAGAATTTTTTTTTTTTTTTTTTTAAAGGCTCTTGTTTTTACATTTTCACTAAGTCACTCTATATAGGGGGGCTATATAGAGTGACTTGGTGAGCAGAGACCCCTTACTGCGCACCAAGGCTTGTTGATTAAAATGTGGCGTGCAGGTTACGGGCTGTAGTCCTTACCAGCTAATCATGCGTCTACATCCAATAATTTGCTATACATTGCAGCATATCATCACCATGTTGGTAAATGAGCCCCAGTGGCTGAAGTTTTATCATTTTGCTTTTAAAACTTTATATTGTTACCGTGTCATTTGACTGATTTTTAGCAGTAATACGATTACTGTATTTCATTATATCCAACAGAGCGAGAGTCTGTATTTTATGTAAATAAAGAGAATTTTGCAGAACTGGATGAGTTTCTCTATAATCATTTGTTTGCTTGTGCTAAATATTGTGAACCTGATAAGAAAATGTGTGCTATAAAAGGATCTGTCAGATGTACAACTTTTGAGATTTGATTCAGTATATTTTTGGTAAAAACAAAGCAAAAGCCTGAGAGTCCTCATTGTCCAGTCCACTTAGGCTGCCGTCACCCTATCAGTATTTGGTCAGTATTTTACATCAGTATTTGTAAGCCAAAACCAGGAGTGGAACAAATAGAGGAAAAGTATAATAGAAACATATGCACCACTTCTGCATTTATCACCCACTCCTGGTTTTGGCTTACAAATACTGATGTAAAATACTGACCAAATACTGGTAGTGTGACGGCAGCCTTAGAGGAAGCCTGTGAGTCCTCATTGCCCCACCCACTTAAAGGAAGCCTGTGAGTGCTAATTGTCCAGCCCACTTAGAGGAAGCCTATGAGTCCTCATTGTCCCACCCACTTAGAGGAAGCCTGTGAGTCCTCATTGTCCCACCCACTTAGAGGAAGCCTGTGAGTCCTCATTGTCCCACCCACTTAGAGGAAGCCTGTGAGTGCTAATTGTCCAGCCCACTTAGAGGAAGCCTATGAGTCCTCATTGTCCAGCCCACTTAAAGGAAGCCTGTGAGTCCTCATTGTCCCACCCACTTAGAGGAAGCCTGTGAGCGCTAATTGTCCAGCCCACTTAGAGGAAGCCTGTGAGTCCTCATTGCCCCACCCACTTAGAGGAAGCCTGTGGGTGCTAATTGTCCAGCCCACTTAGAGGAAGCCTGTGAGTCCTCATTGTCCAGCCCACTTAAAGGAAGCCTGTGAGTCCTCATTGTTGCACCCACTTAGAGGAAGCCTGTGAGTGCTAATTGTCCAGCCCACTTAGAGGAAGCCTGAGTCCTCATTGTCCCACCCACTTAGAGGAAGCCTGTGAGTGCTAATTGTCCCACCCACTTAGAGGAAGCCTGTGAGTCCTCATTGTCCCACCCACTTAGAGGAAGCCTGTGAGTCCTCATTGTCCCACCCACTTAGAGGAAGCCTGTGAGTCCTCATTGTCCCACCCACTTAGAGGAAGCCTGTGAGTCCTCATTGTCCCACCCACTTAGAGGAAGCCTGTGAGTCCTCATTGTCTCACCCACTTAGAGGAAGCCTGTGAGTCCTCATTGCCCCACCCACTTAGAGGAAGCCTGTGAGTGCTAATTGTCCAGCCCACTTAGAGGAAGCCTGTGAGTCCTCATTGTCCCACCCATTTAGAGGAAGCCTGTGAGTCCTCATTGTCCAGCCCACTTAGAGGAAGCCTGTGAGTCCTCATTGCCCCACCCACTTAGAGGAAGCCTGTGAGTGCTAATTGTCCAGGCCACTTAGAGGAAGCCTGTGAGTCCTCATTGCCCCACCCACTTAGAGGAAGCCTGTGAGTGCTAATTGTCCAGCCCACTTAGAGGAAGCCTGTGAGTCCTCATTGTCCCACCCACTTAGAGGAAGCCTATGAGTCCTCATTGCCCCACCCACTTAAAGGAAGCCTGTGAGTCCTCATTGTCCCACCCACTTAGAGGAAGCCTATGAGTCCTCATTGCCCCACCCACTTAAAGGAAGCCTGTGAGTGCTAATTGTCCAGCCCACTTAGAGGAAGCCTATGAGTCCTCATTGTCCCACCCACTTAGAGGAAGCCTGTGAGTGCTAATTGTCCCACCCACTTAGAGGAAGCCTGTGAGTGCTAATTGTCCAGCCCACTTAGAGGAAGCCTGTGAGTCCTCATTGCCCCACCCACTTAGAGGAAGCCTGTGGGTGCTAATTGTCCAGCCCACTTAGAGGAAGCCTGTGAGTCCTCATTGTCCAGCCCACTTAAAGGAAGCCTGTGAGTCCTCATTGTTGCACCCACTTAGAGGAAGCCTGTGAGTGCTAATTGTCCAGCCCACTTAGAGGAAGCCTGAGTCCTCATTGTCCCACCCACTTAGAGGAAGCCTGTGAGTGCTAATTGTCCCACCCACTTAGAGGAAGCCTGTGAGTGCTAATTGTCCAGCCCACTTAGAGGAAGCCTGTGAGTGCTAATTGTCCAGCCCACTTAGAGGAAGCCTGTGAGTCCTCATTGTCCCACCCACTTAGAGGAAGCCTGTGAGTCCTCATTGTCCCACCCACTTAGAGGAAGCCTGTGAGTCCTCATTGTCCCACCCACTTAGAGGAAGCCTGTGAGTCCTCATTGTCCCACCCACTTAGAGGAAGCCTGTGAGTCCTCATTGCCCCACCCACTTAGAGGAAGCCTGTGAGTGCTAATTGTCCAGCCCACTTAGAGGAAGCCTGTGAGTCCTCATTGTCCAGCCCACTTAGAGGAAGCCTGTGAGTCCTCATTGCCCCACCCACTTAGAGGAAGCCTGTGAGTGCTAATTGTCCAGCCCACTTAGAGGAAGCCTGTGAGTCCTCATTGTCCCACCCATTTAGAGGAAGCCTGTGAGTCCTCATTGTCCAGCCCACTTAGAGGAAGCCTGTGAGTCCTCATTGCCCCACCCACTTAGAGGAAGCCTGTGAGTGCTAATTGTCCAGCCCACTTAGAGGAAGCCTGTGAGTCCTCATTGCCCCACCCACTTAGAGGAAGCCTGTGAGTGCTAATTGTCCAGCCCACTTAGAGGAAGCCTGTGAGTCCTCATTGTCCCACCCACTTAGAGGAAGCCTGTGAGTGCTAATTGTCCAGCCCACTTAGAGGAAGCCTGTGAGTCCTCATTGCCCCACCCACTTAGAGGAAGCCTGTGAGTGCTAATTGTCCAGCCCACTTAGAGGAAGCCTGTGAGTCCTCATTGTCCCACCCACTTAGAGGAAGCCTATGAGTCCTCATTGCCCCACCCACTTAAAGGAAGCCTGTGAGTCCTCATTGTCCCACCCACTTAGAGGAAGCCTATGAGTCCTCATTGCCCCACCCACTTAAAGGAAGCCTGTGAGTGCTAATTGTCCAGCCCACTTAGAGGAAGCCTATGAGTCCTCATTGTCCCACCCACTTAGAGGAAGCCTGTGAGTGCTAATTGTCCCACCCACTTAGAGGAAGCCTGTGAGTGCTAATTGTCCAGCCCACTTAGAGGAAGCCTGTGAGTCCTCATTGCCCCACCCACTTAGAGGAAGCCTGTGAGTGCTAATTGTCCAGCCCACTTAGAGGAAGCCTATGAGTCCTCATTGTCCCACCCACTTAGAGGAAGCCTGTGAGTCCTCATTGTCCAGCCCACTTAGAGGAAGCCTGTGAGTCCTGCTTCCCCAACCAACTTATAGAGAGAAATAGAACAAAATGACCATCATATCTAAACTAGTGTGGACAGGTGACAACTAAAAAAATATAACTATAGAAAAAGATAAACTTTCACTCTGAATTGCTAAGAATGATAACTCTAGAACATTGAAACTGCATGCCAAGGAAAACGTTACATTATGTACTTATGGAATATGTGGAAAAAAAACTGCAATATTGCTATGAAAAATTACAGTAGGCTGTTTCTATGGCAGTAATGCAGTTCTAATATTCTAGAGTTATCTTTCTTAATTCAGAGTGCAACTTTATTTTCTACAATTAGAGAGCCTGTGAGTCCTGCTTTACCTGCCCACTTGTAGAGAGAGCCTGTGAGTCCTGCCTCCCCCAATACAAAAAAAAAAATACAGGAAAAGCTAAGGCAATGTACTCACATACACTGCATTCCAAATTATTATGCAAATGCTATTTTTCTGATTATGACTCAGTGTATAATGTTCAAATCATCAACCGTTAGATGATAAATAACATTTTATTGGGCAAATCTCCCAATGATGTGGGGGGTTTTTTTCTTCCAAAATTAAAAAAAACTCAGAATTTACGCAGTTTTAAAGGTCCTGGACTCCCAAATATTCAGAAACAAGATGCAATACTTAATAAAGTGACAATGCTTCTGCCCTGAAGATAACTCTTGGGAACCTGTAGAAAATATCAATGCACCTTGACTGCTTAAAGAGTTTCACTGAAAATACCCACATAAACCAAGTCAAGCATAGTCCGGATTCCTGTTGACCTTGTACAGTTTGACCACTAGTGGCTGCTATTATTCACCTTGATAATTGCGCTGCAATTCCACGCCTTACCACTTGAGGTTGCTGTTCTGCAATTGCCCTTCTCTAAGATGGCAAATTCTGAACCTGTGGATTCCATCCTGTTTCCTGTTTGGGCCTCCTTACAGCCACATGGACCCCTCACTCATTGCTTGAGTATTAGGTCTAGCTGCTAGTCTAGTTTCAGTCTCAGCTCCTGAACTTTAATATACAGGCTGTTCTCATGTATCTATGGATTGTTTCCTACAACTCCTTTGCTATCTCCAAGGACTTCTATTACCGCATCTTGATCCTTCTCCTACCACTGGATTCCAGCAGTGCTACACCAGTATGTAACAGGTCTCCTGCTGAAAGCAAGGAAGGCTAGGGTGAGGAGTCGATGGAAAATGATGTGGGGCATGATGTGGTCACAGTCTTCTCTGCATAAGAAAAGAGGGTGCAGGGTGCAAAAGCACAGCAGCAGGCCTCTAATCAGTATGTCAGCTACTACTGCCCACCACGCCGACAACTTGATCACACCACAAGACAGGTGGTTTGCACTCTCTGCCGTCAGAGCCTGAATCGAGGCATAAATGTTCTTAACCTGAGCACCACCTGCATGACGAGGCATCTGAATTCAAAGCATAAGCTGCAGTGGAATACACCCCTGAAAAACCAGGAAAGATCTGAGGCTCCTCCTGCTCCCTCTTCTGCTGCGGTCTTGGTCTTTTCCTCCCTCTCACGATCAACAGGACCACTCGGCTCCCTGCAAAGAGAGGATGTGAGAGCATCTCCACCCCATCCCATGGAAACGTTCAGCTGTCCATCCCTCAAACACTGGAGAGAAAAAGCAATTACTCCCCTACCAACCCACGAGCTCTGGTCCTGAATGGCCACATTTAAAAATTCCTAGCCTTTGAAATGCTGCCATTCAAGCTGGCAGAGATGGACAGTTGTAAAAAACTGATGGCGGTGGCTGTCCCACAGTACGTGTTTCACAGCCACCACTACTTTTACAAGCGAACCATCCCAGCCTGCACAAACATGTTGCAGACAAAATCAGGTGTGCAGGGCTCAGTGCCATCAGGTAAGGTCCACATAACCACTAATACGTGGACCAGTAAGCACGGCTAGGGACATTTCATCTTCCTTACTGCCCACTGGGTAAATGTAGTGGCGGCTGAGGCCAGACAGTTTGGTGCATGTCCTACCACCACTGAGGATTGCTGGATTTTTCTCTGCCCATGTTGCCTCCTCCTCCGCTGTCTCCGTCACCTGCTCATCTGGTCATTGTAACACCTGCACCACCATCTTCAGCACAGCCAGGGGGAAATGACAGCAGACTGTTCTGAAGCTCATCTGTTTGGGGGAAAAATCCCACACTGTGCAAGAACTGTGGACTAGGATCAAACAGACCCAGGGTCGGCATTAGGAGCAGGAAGACAAGGCAGTCGCCTAGGGTCCCCGCTCATCCAGGTGCCCCCCAGCCAGTGGTGTGCCGCTAATAGCAGTACTCTACGTGGCCACTTTGGGGCCCCCGCATCGCACATTCAACTTAGCGGCATCGTAGATGCCGATACAGTTGAAAGCACTGATGGAGGAGAGAGCATCATATGACGCTCCCTCTCCCATCATTCCCCCTCTGACTGACTCAGCATCTACCAGCAGGGGAGCTTCTGAGACGCTCTGCACAAGCCAGGGAGCAACAAGGGAATGAGGAGGAGAGGTAAGTATTGTGTGTGTTTGTGTATATATGTGTGTGTATATATATATATATATATGTGTGTGTGTGTGTGTGTGTATATATATATATACAGCGTAGCACTGCATGCAAGCACATGTACACAGCATGCATGTGCACTGCAGTGCATGCCCACTGGTAATAAGGGGTTAATGTCACGTTGCTATTGTAAGGTGACGTTAAACCTGGTTAATAATGGAGAGGTGTCAATAAGACACCTATCCATTATTAATCCAATAGAATGAAAGGGTTAAAAATACACAGACACATTAAGAATAGTCTTTTAATGAAATAATGAAACACACAGGTTTAACATCTTTATTACACTTTCAATCCAAGCGAAGCCCTCGTTCTCCTGTAAAAAAAAATCTAAATAAAAAGGCAACAATATACCATACCTGTCCACTGTACAGTCAAGTCCCACGATGCAATCTATCTCAAGGGGTTAAATAGTTTATAACCAGGAGCGGTGCTAATGCTACCGGCCGGGCTCTGTGTGCATTGTGTGTGAAGTGTCTGCTGTGCACATGCATGCATGCATTGCGTGCATGTGCATGTCTGCTGTGTCTAACGCATCGGGTATTCTAGAATATACATGTCCCCGTAGTATATGGCCAATGATGATTTGTGCATATTTGTGTATGGTTGTCTGTTGTGCGACCTTTATGACATCATTGTCGCCATGGCAACCATTATGACATCATCGTCGTTGTGCCCGTTGCTGATTGGTCGAGGCCTGGCGGCCTCGACCAATCAGACGCGGGATATCTACGTCCTTTATGACATCATCGTCGCTGTGCTCGTCGCTGATTGGTCGAGGCCTGGCGGCCTCGACCAATCAGAGACGCAGGATTTCTACGTCGATGCTGTGCCGGTCTCTGATTGGTTGAGGCCTGGCGGCCTCGACCAATCAGAGAGCCGGGATTTCCAGGACAGACAGACAGACAGACAGACAGACGGAAAAACCCTTAGACAATTTTATATATATATATATATATATATATATATATGTGTGTGTGTGTGTGTGTGTGTGTGTATATATATATATATATATATATATATATATATATAACTAGATTGTGGCCCGATTCTAACGCATCGGGTATTCTAGAATATGCATGTCCCCGTAATATATGGACAATGATGATTCCAGAATTCGCGGCACACTGTGCCCGTCGCTGATTGGTCGAGGCAACCTTTATGACATCGTCGTCGCCATGGCAACCATTATGACATCTACGTCGATACTGTGCCCGTCGCTGAAACAGAAACGTGAGATGTCTACGTCCTTTATGACATCATCGTCGCTCTGCCCGTTGCTGATTGGTCGAGGCCTGGCGGCCTCGACCAATCAGACGCGGGATTTCTACGTCCTTTATGACATCATCGTCGCTGTGCCCGTTGCTGATTGGTCGAGGCCTGGCGGCCTCGACCAATCAGAGACGCGGGATTTCTACGTCGATGCTGTGCCGGTCTCTGATTGGTCGAGGCCTGGCGGCCTCGACCAATCAGAGAGCCGGGATTTCCAGGACAAACAGACAGACAGACAGACAGACGGAAAAACCCTTAGGCAATTATATATATAGATTTTATGTATGTGCTGCACTATACTGTGTTGTGTGTGTGTCTGCTGCACTATACTGTGTGAGTGTGGAGGCTGCATTATACTCTGAGTTGGGTGCTTTATACTCGGGGGGCTGGATTATACACTGAGTTGGGTGCTTTATACTCAGGGGGCTGCATTATACTCTTAGGGGACCACATTATACTCTATGAGGAGGCTGCAGTATACTCTATCAAGGACCATGGGGAGTGCATTTTACTATATGTGATATACGGGCCTTGCATTATACTGTATCGAGGACTATCTGTACAAATATTCTTCCTCAGCTGGAGTAAGGATAGATGCACACGGTCAGTAAATGCTGCGGGTTGGACGCTGCGTACATCCATAGCATCCAGATGTTACAGCATAGTGGATAGGATTTTAAGAAATCCCATGCCCACTATGCATGCACAGACGCGTGCAGCTCACCAGCGGAGACGGACATGCAGCGCGTCTTGCCAGACCGCAGCATGTCTATCTTGCGGAGATGGTAGTCTCCCCAAGATAAATCTCACCCATACAATCTATTGGACGCGGTGAATCCGCTCGGTTCAATGAACACATGCGGAATCACCTGCATTCAATAGCCGGCAGGGCTTTGGACGCAGCGAACGTGAGGCGTCCAAAGCTCCGCCCATTGCTGAACATGTGCACATACCTTATAAAGGTCGGGAAACAAGCGTCGAACTACTTCAGTATTGTCGATTGCATTAGTTTTACCGGCCTAAACATAGCGCTAAATAAAACAGAAATGTTTGTGTGATATGTTAGCATTTGGGGCCCCACTTTAAACTTTTGCCCAGGACCCCACTTTGTCTAAAACCGGCACTGAATACACCAATGAGTGGTTGATGCTGCGAAACTTCAGGCCCGGCCTGGTGGTAGGTGAAATCTGGATAGGGAAATGTCTAAATAACAGAATTAAAAGAGTGGAGGAGTGGACCATAACCTTGCATGTGTAGTGTACTGTATTTGTTAATAAAAGAAAAAAAAATAAATTTGGGGTCCCCCTATTTTTAATAACTAGCTAAGCTAAAGCAGGTAGTTGGGGGCTGATATTAATAGGCTGGGAAGGGGCCATGGATATGGCCCTTTCCCAGCCTAATAACACCAGCCCTCAGCCGCCCCAGAAATGTCTTTTCCTTTAGATGCCCCAATTATGGCGCTTTGCCACCGCACCAGGGCAAGTGGGAAGAGCCAAGGCTATCGAGGTAATGGGATTGATGTCAGCTGTGTAATGTATGCTGACATCAAGCCCATGGGTTAGTAATGGAGAGGCAGCTGTCAGACACCCTCATTACTAACCCTGTAAATAAAAATAGAAAATAACAAACCATAAAAAAAAAACGTCCCAACAATTTCCTTCTTTCACTCATTTATTTAAAAAAAAAAACCACACCAGTCCACTGTAGTCCAAATGGAGGTCCCACATCGATCCCTTTCTCCGTCTTCCAGTGTATGGAGCCCTTGGCTTCATAGACTGGAGCAGCAGCCACTGGCGGGTCTCGTGGAGTCCAGTGTGAGACCCGGAATGATGAGCAGTGACCGAGAGTGACCTATGTAGCTTAGATCTCATGGCTGCATAGGTCACTCGCGGTCATGTCTCGCAGGCTCATCCCTAGCACCTTGTTATACTACTACAGTGCACCAGGTGGCAGCAAACACCAGTCCAACTATAGGAAACTTGCATACTTTTGATTGCTTTCATTCCAGCATTGGGATGGAACATGACCAACAAAAACCATCTCTGGAAATTGCATTTTTTTGTGCTTACTGAGCAGGAAGAATAAGCTATTTTGGATCATTATTGATGCAGCAATACTAAATAATTCCTTTTTTTTTTTTTTTGAGTATACTTATTTATAGAAATGTGAAGAGTGGGTTATGGTAGTTTTTGTGAGCTTTTTTTTGTCTTTCAAATTTTTTGAACGTTTTCTGAGACATGAACCTGTTATCATTTGATCACTGGTACAGTACGGTGCAAATACTAATGCATTGCAGTGTATTGTCCTGTTCAGGCACGGACTGGCCCACGGGAGAACAGGAGAATTCTACGGTGGGCCGCTGTGCATGAGTGCATATTTTTTTCTGTGTCAAAAACGCAGCGTTTTACCATTCCAGCAAAGTGGATGGGATTTATAGTTATCTCCTGCCCACTGTGCTTCTTTTTAACACAGCATAAACTGACCTGCAGTGCCAGTTTCAAACCTGCAGAAAGTAAAATTCTCTTATGGGTACGCCGAGTTTTTTGGGCGGATTTTCACCATAGATTTGCTTTAGATGCAAGTGCATTTTCCACAGTGGAAAAGCAACAAAAACGCATGTAATTCACACCTATCATATCAAAGTTTTGTGAAAACCAAATACCTGGAAGTATAAGAAATGCAGACTCAAAAATGCAATAAAAAGTTATGTTAAAAAAAACACATTAAAAAATGCAAGTAACCTAATTGACATGATAGGTGCAGAAATTCTGCAGCATCAAAAAGGACGGGAAGAAAAACATTAGACTCGAACAAAGAAGACCCAGGAAAACATACTCAGAAGGGAGGTAAGAACATTTCTAAAACAATCCACAGCAAGGAGATTGGAACAAAACAAAATCCTCTAAACTGCATGCTCGCAAACGCCAGAAGCCTGACAAACAAGATGGAAGAACTAGAAGCAGAAATATCTACAGGTAACGTTGACATAGTGGGAATAACCAAGACCTGGTTAGATGAAAGCTATGACTGGGCAGTTAACTTACAGGGTTACAGTCTGTTTAGAAAGGATCGTAAAAATCGGAGAGGAGGAGGGGTTTGTCTCTATGTAAAGTCTTGTCTAAAGTCCACTTTAAGGGAGGATATTAGCGAAGGGAATGGGGATGTCGAGTCCATATGGGTCGAAATTCATGGAGGGAAAAATGGTAACAAAATTCTCATTGGGGTCTGTTACAAACCCCCAAATATAACAGAAATCATGGAAAGTCTACTTCTAAAGCATATAGATGAAGCTGCAACCCATAATGAGGTCCTGGTTATGGGGGACTTTAACTACCCGGATATTAACTGGGAAACAGAAACCTGTGAAACCCATAAAGGCAACAGGTTTCTGCTAATAACCAAGAAAAATTATCTTTCACAATTGGTGCAGAATCCAACCAGAGGAGCAGCACTTTTAGACCTAATACTATCTAATAGACCTGACAGAATAACAAATCTGCAGGTGGTCGGGCATCTAGGAAATAGCGACCACAATATTGTACAGTTTCACCTGTCTTTCACTAGGGGGACTTGTCAGGGAGTCACAAAAACACTGAACTTTAGGAAGGCAAAGTTTGACCAGCTTAGAGATGCCCTTAATCTGGTAGACTGGGACAATATCCTCAGAAATAAGAATACAGATAATAAATGGAAAATGTTTAAGAACATCCTAAATAGGCAGTGTAAGCGGTTTATACCTTGTGGGAATAAAAGGACTAGAAATAGGAAAAACCCAATGTGGCTAAACAAAGAAGTAAGACAGGCAATTAACAGTAAAAAGAAAGCATTTGCACTACTAAAGCAGGATGGCACCATTGAAGCTCTAAAAAACTATAGGGAGAAAAATACTTTATCTAAAAAACTAATTAAAGCTGCCAAAAAGGAAACAGAGAAGCACATTGCTAAGGAGAGTAAAACTAACCCCAAACTGTTCTTCAACTATATCAATAGTAAAAGAATAAAAACTGAAAATGTAGGCCCCTTAAAAAATAGTGAGGAAAGAATGGTTGTAGATGACGAGGAAAAATTATTAAACACCTTCTTCTCCATGGTATTCACGGTGGAAAATGAAATGCTAGGTGAAATCCCAAGAAACAATGAAAACCCTATATTAAGGGTCACCAATCTAACCCAAGAAGAGGTGCGAAACCGGCTAAATAAGATTAAAATAGATAAATCTCCGGGTCCGGATGGCATACACCCACGAGTACTAAGAGAACTAAGTAATGTAATAGATAAACCATTATTTCTTATTTTTAGGGGCTCTATAGCGACAGGGTCTGTTCCGCAGGACTGGCGTATAGCAAATGTGGTGCCAATATTCAAAAAGGGCTCTAAAAGTGAACCTGGAAATTATAGGCCAGTAAGTCTAACCTCTATTGTTGGTAAAATATTTGAAGGGTTTCTGAAGGATGTTATTCTGGATTATCTCAATGAGAATAACTGTTTAACTCCATATCAGCATGGGTTTATGAGAAATCGCTCCTGTCAAACCAATCTAATCAGTTTTTATGAAGAGGTAAGCTATAGGCTGGACCACGGTGAGTCATTGGACGTGGTATATCTCGATTTTTCCAAAGCGTTTGATACCGTGCCGCACAAGAGGTTGGTACACAAAATGAGAATGCTTGGTCTGGGGGAAAATGTGTGTAAATGGGTTAGTAACTGGCTTAGTGATAGAAACAGGAACACATGGGCTACTTGCACAGTGAACAAGTCTGTATGATCATGTTCACACACCACCAAGAAACCTGAAGACACAAAAGAGAATAGTAAAACCAAAAACACTCAGTTTGAAAAAATGTTGCAGTAATCCGCAAGTGCTAGTAAAAGATGTAAAAAACAGGGTATTTGGTTGATACGTTTTTTGCAAAAAATGTATACTAAGCTGCTCTACCAATCTTCACGGTATACCCTTATCAGAGCAGTCCTAACTAATGTATGCAATCCCTATCTGATGTATTTAAAAACCTGATCTTAGTATACATTTTTTACTCTTTTGTGTCTTCTTAGTGATAGAAAGCAGAGGGTGGTTATAAATGGTATAGTCTCTAACTGGGTCGCTGTGACCAGTGGGGTACCGCAGGGGTCGGTATTGGGACCTGTTCTCTTCAACATATTCATTAATGATCTGGTAGAAGGTTTACACAGTAAAATATCGATATTTGCAGATGATACAAAACTATGTCAAGCAGTTAATACAAGAGAAGATAGTATTCTGCTACAGATGGATCTGGATAAGTTGGAAACTTGGCTGAAAGGTGGCAGATGAGGTTTAACAATGATAAATGTAAAGTTATACACATAGGAAGAAGGAATCAATATCACCATTACACACTGAACGGGAAACCACTGGGTAAATCTGACAGGGAGAAGGACTTGGGGATCCTAGTTAATGATAAACTTACCTGGAGCAGCCAGTGCCAGGCAGCAGCTGCCAAGGCAAACAGGATCATGGGGTGCATTAAAAGAGGTCTGGATACACATGATGAGAGCATTATACTGCCTCTGTACAAATCCCTAGTTAGACCGCACATGGAGTACTGTGTCCAGTTTTGGGCACCAGTGCTCAGGAAGGATATAATGGAACTAGAGAGAGTACAAAGGAGGGCAACAAAATTAATAAAGGGGATGGGAGAACTACAATACCCAGATAGATTAGCGAAATTAGGATTATTTAGTCTAGAAAAAAGACGACTGAGGGGCGATCTAATAACCATGTATAAGTATATAAGGGGACAATACAAATATCTCGCTGAGGATCTGTTTATACCAAGGAAGGTGACGGGCACAAGGGGGCATTCTTTGCATTTGGAGGAGAGAAGGTTTTTCCACCAACATAGAAGAGGATTCTTTACTGTTAGGGCGGTGAGAATCTGGAATTGCTTGCCTGAGGAGGTGGTGATGGCGAACTCAGTCGAGGGGTTCAAGAGAGGCCTGGATGTCTTCCTGGAGCAGAACAATATTGTATCATACAATTATTAGGTTCTGTAGAAGGATGTAGATCTGGGGATTTATTATGATGGAATATAGGCTGAACTGTATGGACAAATGTCTTTTTTTCGGCCTTACTAACTATGTTACTATGTAAAAACTCATTGCTTGAACGTAGCCCAAGAGTTTGGGGATTTTCAGCTAAACTTCATTAAACTGGATGTAGCTGATCTACATTATCACACGAAATTTGTGGTAGGTGTGGCATTATTTTCGGAAGAAAGTGCAGCAATGTTTTGCTTATCTAGTGGAACCCCTTAACTGCCAATGACGGACATAGGATGTCATAAGCGGGTGTCAGTTCCCGCAGCAGGACGTGCTATGCCCGCTATGACATTAAACTATCACTGCACAGTGACAGTTCCATGTCGACAGCTGTCACAGGAAGAGGTCCAGGGACCCATGCCGCGGGTCCCACACTCAGATGGGTATGATCGGTCACTGCCAACATGAGAAGTTTTCATCTACATATGGGGTATATGCATACTCAGGAGAAATTGCACAAAACATTGTATGATGCAATTTCTCCTGTTACCCTTGTGAAAATAAAAAAATGTGAGGCTAAAAGAACATTTTTGTGGGAAAAATTAGATTTTTTATCTTTTTGTATTTTCACGGCTCTACCTTATAAATGTCTGCAAAATACTTGGAAGTTCAAGGTGCTCACCACACATCTAGATTCATTTCATGTGGGGTATAGTTTCCAAAATGGTGTCACTTGTTGGTGGTTTCCACTGTTTAGGCACTTCTCCAAACGCGACATGGCATCTGCTAATGATTCCAGACAATTTTGTGCTCCAAAAGTCAAATGGCGCTCCTACCATTCCAAGGTCTGCCGTGCGCCCAAACAGTAGTTTCCCCCGCCCCCCCACTCCCCACACACATATGGAGTATTGGCGTACTCAGGAGAAATTGCACAACAAATTTTTGGGTAACTTTTAGGTATTTTCTGTTATATAGGTCCCCTAAAGTCACTTCAAATGTGATGTGAGTTGGTCAACTTTTAACCTTTCTAACTTTAATTTTTTTTTTGCTCAAATTTATCACATCCCTGCAAGTTGCTGAGCTGAACAAGCATGTTCAGCTCAGTGTCTCTGCTGGATGGCAGGCTGTATTGTTGCATCATGCAACAATACAGCCTGCCATCAAGATGTAGCTGAGCTAGACCCGTCGCCAGACAATTGAATTATTATCTTCACGTCAGGGACAGGTGAGGGTGCTGTTGCTTTATTATTTTATTTTTTTTTTACAGGGGACATGGGCTTCAATGAATTGGGTGTAGAGGGGAGTATAAATGTTCTTGGTTAATTTTAATTCAATAAAGGAGTCTGTTTTTTTTTTTCAAATAAAGGACTTTATTCTGGGTGGGTTTTTTTTTTTTTACAATTTGACTATGGGGTTAGTAATGGGGGTGTCTTATAGACCAGGGGTGTCAAACTGCATTCCTCAAGGGCTGCAAACAGGTCATGTTTTCAGGATTTCCTTGTATTGCACAGGTGATAATTTAATCACCTACACACATCATGATTGCAGCACCTTGTGCAAAGCTAAGGAGATCTTGAAAACACGCATGGTTTCTGGCCCTCGAGGAATGCAGTTTGATACCCCTGTTATAGACAACCCTCCAATACTAACCACTGGGCTTGATGTCACCTGACAATAAAAAGGTGACTCAACCCCAATACGATCACCCCACTTGCCACTGCACCAAGGCAAGTGGGAAGAGCGAGGCTAAGCGCCAGAATTGAATGCATCTTATGGATGCGCCGTTTCTGTGGAGGCTGATGTTTTTAGTCTGGGAGGAGACCATTATTCATGGTGCCTTCCTAGGTTATAAATATCAGGCCAAAGCTGTCGGCTTTCCCTCTGCTGGTTAATCAAATTTCTGGGGATCCCATGCCATTTTTTTTAAAGAAAATAATTTATTTACCAATAAAATACATGTACAGTAAGCTACACAGGCAAAGCACTGATTATTATTATTATTTATTGTTATAGCGCCATTTATTCCATGGCGCTTTACATGTGAGGAGGGGTATACATAATAAAAACAAATACAATAATCTTAAACAATACAAGTCATAAATGGTACAGGAGGAGAGAGGACCCTGCCCGCGAAGGCTCACAATCTACAAGGGATGGGTGAGAATACAGTAGGTGAGGATAGAGCTGGCCGTGCAGCGGTTTGGTCGATCGGTGGTTACTGCAGGTTGTAAGCTTGTCGGAAGAGGTGGGTCTTCAGGCTCTTTTTGAAGGTTTCGATGGTAGGTGAGAGTCTGATATGTTGTGGTAGAGGGTTCCAGAGTAGGGGTGATACGCGAGAGAAATCTTGTATGCGATTGTGGGAAGAAGAGATAAGAGGGGAGTAGAGAAGGAGGTCTTGTGAGGATCGGAGGTTACGTGCAGGTAAGTACTGGGAGACGAGGTCACAGATGTATGGAGGAGACAGGTTGTGGATGGCTTTGTATGTCATGGTTAGGGTTTTGTACTGGAGTCTCTGGGTGATGGGGAGCCAGTGCAGGGATTGACAGAGGGGAGAAGCTGGGGAATAGCGGGGGGGCAGGTGGATTAGTCGGGCAGCAGAGTTTAGAATAGATTGGAGGGGTGCGAGAGTGTTCGAGGGGAGGCCACAGAGCAGGAGGTTGCAGTAGTCGAGGCGAGAGATGATGAGGGCATGGACTAGAGTTTTTGCAGATTCTTGGTTGAGGAATGAACGGATTTGTAAAATATTTTTGAGTTGAAGGCAGCAGGAAGTGGAAAGGGCTTGGATATGTGGTTTGAAGGAGATATCAGCGTCAAGGATTACCCCGAGGCAGCGAGCTTGTGGGACTGGGGAGAGTGGGCAGCCATTTACTGTAATGGATAGGTTCGTTGGGGGGGGGGGAGGGGTCACGTGAGATGGGGGAAAGATGATGAATTCTGTTTTGTCCATGTTAAGTTTCAGAAATCTAGCGGAGAAGAAGGATGAAATAGTGGACAGACATTGAGGCATTCTGGTTAGTAGGGAGGTGATATCTGGTCCAGAGATGTAGATCTGTGTGTCATCAGCATAGAGGTGATACTGAAAGCCGTGAGATTCTATGAGCTGTCCCAGGCCAAAAGTGTAAATGGAGAAGAGCAGGGGTCCTAGAACTGAACCTTGTGGGACTCCGACAGATAGGGGGCGAGGTGAGGAGGTGGTGTGTGAGTGGGAGACGCTGAATGTCAAGTCTGTTAGGTATGATGAGATCCAGGATAGGGCCAAGTCTGTGATGCCAAGGAATGAGAGGGTCTGTAGTAATAGGGAATGGTCCACTGTGTCAAAGGCAGAGGACAGGTCCAGGAGGAGGAGGACAGAGTAGTGTCGCTTGCTCTTGGCGGTTAAGAGGTCATTGGTGACCTTAGTTAGGGCAGTTTCAGTGGAGTGGTGTGATCGGAAACCTGATTGTAGGCGGTCAAAGAGGGAGCAAGAAGAGAGATGGGAGGACAGTTCAAGGTAGACGTGTTGTTATTATACTTCACTCACATATTTATCTCTATCTCAAAATATGTACAATATATAAATTTAGGGAAGAATATTTCCTTGGAAAACGGTGTGTAAATTGACAGAGAATTCCTCTATGAAAAAGCTAATGGTAAAATCGCATTTCAATCGGATGTCATTCATGTGCTAGATGATAAATATCGCACTGTACTTGCATGAAAATCCCTTGACACTTTCTGGACAGAAATTGTACAGTTTTCTTTTTACGATGATGGGTATAAGTCATAACTTTGCAGGCAGCAGCGTATCCTTGGGATACACATAATGTCATCACATTGTTAAAAATAGCAAATAGAACCGAAGCAAAATTCTCAGTTTTCCACTTATTTGGAAGTGATTGGCTATTTTTCAGTTTAGACTGGACCTCCGCCATCAATGCACCGAGGCTGATAACTGGCAACGCCCGGACCCGAGTCATGTGCTGGTCTGCACGCAGTGAGGACAAATAAAACAGGCAATTAAGGGCTGTAGAGAGCCTGCAGTAATGTGGCATATAACTCATCCAATGATGCGCTGAGCTTACAGCGGCTTCCATAAAGCTGGAATGTGCATTTATCAAGGGAATTTTAGGTAAAATGATGAATTTGAGAAACACAGAAAGTAAATCTCTTTATAGATAGATCCCTTGTTTGCGGGTTGCAATGAAAAGATGGGGAATAAAACCATTGAATCTGGATGTGCGGCAGCTGTCACCCTTAGAAATTTCTGGTTTTAGAAAACCCTTGTCACCCAGCTGCAGTTCGTTACTCAAAAACACAACTGTGTTTTATTCACCCTCCCCGGGTCCAGTGCTGAATTTATAGTGTTTGTTATAGTCTGCAGCACAGATGTCATGTCGACAATGTTGCAGCAAGTATTGAGTACAGTGGTTCTGCCAGAGTCGTCGGCATGAGCCGTTGAGCTTAGTGATTGACAGCAGCCAATAAGAGGCACCAGGAGCCCCAATGGAGAGTCGACACAGGACCAGGGGAGGGTGATTAAATCAGAGGTTTTTTTTTTTGTTTTTTTTTAAACAAACTGCATGTGGGAGACAAAGGGTTTCTGAAAATGGTAAACCTAGTTAATTTCTCAACTGCATCGCCTCTGTATGCGAGATATTTACTCCGTTTCTTCATATCCAAAATAACAAGTGCGGATGTGTGTGTGTGTGTGTGTGTGTGGGGGGGTGTTGTGGATTCTGTTGTCGGGCTCCCTCCTGTGGTCATGAATGGTACTTCAGCTGGTTCTGTCCATGGGCTTCCTCTGGTGGTTGTGAGTGGGGCTGCGGCTTCTGAGTTTCCTTCCACAGCTGACGAGGTTAATTCGTTAGCTGGCTGCTCTATTTAACTCCACTTAGATCATTGCTCCATGCCACCTGTCAATGTTCTAGTATTGGTCTAGTTCGCTCCTGGATCGTTCTGGTGACCTGTCTTCTCCAGCAGAAGCTAAGTTCCTGATTTTCTCGTTTGCTATTTTTCTGTCCAGCTTGCTATTTTGATTTTGTCTTGCTTGCTGGAAGCTCTGGGATACAGAGGGCGCGCCTCCGCACCGTGAGTCGGTGCGGAGGGTCTTTTGCGCACTCTGCGTGGTTTTTTGTAGTTTTTGTGCTGACCGCAAAGTTACCTTTCCTATCCTCTGTCTGTTCAGTAAGTCGGGCCTCTCTTTGCTAAAATCTATTTCATCTCTGCGTTTGTGATTTTCATCTTTACTCACAGTCATTATATGTGGGGGCTGCCTTTTCCTTTGGGGAATTTCTCTGAGGCAAGGTAGGCTTTATTTTCCTATCTTTAGGGCTAGCTAGTTCTGAGGCTGTGACGAGTTGCATAGGGAGTGTTAGGAGCAATCCACGGCTATTTCTAGTGTGTGATAGGATTAGGGATTGCGGTCAGCAGAGTTCCCACGTCCCAGAGCTTGTCCTATATTATTGTAACTATCAGGTCTTTCCGTGTGCTCTTAACCACCAGGTCCATTATTGTCCTAACCACCAGGTCATAACAGGGGGGGTGCGTGGAAAATCTGAAATATGCCTTCTCTCTGAAGTTTTATTGGTGCCAAATAAAATGTGATTAAAGCCTCCTTCAGACATCCGGGTTTAAACTGATATGTGAAAAACGGTATCATCATCAGTATTGTGCATCAGCGTGTCATCAGTATGTCTGTGTTTTCCATCAGTTTGTCTTCCGTGTTTCCGTTTTTACCATCAGTGTTTTTTTCACCAGTGTGTCAACAAGGTATCATCAATGTATCCACATTTTCCATCAGTGTGTCATCCTTGTGTCTGTTTTTACCATCAGTTTGATCCTCAGTGTTTTTCATGGATGGATAAATAAATTACTAAGCTTCATCTATACTTTGCAATGTTAAACATAGACAGTACACACCGAGCTGCCACAAGGAATTTCAGGGCTCCATACTGGCAAAATTTTCAGGCCCCTTTAGACTCCACCCAGGTTCCACCCCAGCTCTGCCTCCATCCCCCGAACATTCCTCAGTCCCATCACCCACTCATGGAAAAACTCCACTTCTGCACCGTGACCTAACCAATCACACATTGACAGTTCCCATCGAACACCAGATCACATCCATAGCCATCAGCTTTTGTTTTGTTTTGGCCAAAAGATTTTTTTTTGAGCCGCCACCACGACAAGGTAGACTTTTTTAGCCGGGCTCTACTCCACTCTAACCTATTAAACATTTCTTGAAAAATATAATACTCTTTTTAGTTATATTTTTCCTTAAGGGAATGTGTCATATACATTTTTTTAAATAACCAACAATACCACAGACAAGGGACAAATACAGTCACACCATGGCCGGACCACATATTACCACCACATAGTGACCTATAATACCACATACAAGTGACAAATACCACCACACCATGACCAGACCACATATTACCACTACATAGTAATGGAATAATATCACATAGAAGGAACAAATACCACCACACCATGACTAGTCCACATATTACCCCACATAGTAACCAAATAATACCACATACAAGGAACAAAAACTGCCACGACATGACCAGACCACATATTACCATCACAGTGACCGAATAATACCACATACAAGGAACAAGTACCACCACTACATAGTAACCGAATAATACCACAAACAAGGAACAAATATCACCACACCATCACCAGACCACATAGTCACCAAATAATACAACATACAAGGAACAAACACTGCCACATGACCCGTAAACATATTACCACCACATAGTGACTGAATACTACAATACTGATCATTAATTCAAAAAAATACAATACTAATATTACCATAAGTACATTATAAACAGGAGCTCTGTACATAGCACACATTGTATAGTGTGAGTGTACAGTTAATAATGACTCACCAGTGACATAATATACAGTGTCAGTGTACAGGTAATACAGGGATCACCTGTGACATAACAGGTGCTCTGTATAGTGTACAAGTAATACAGTGATCGCCAGTGACATTAGACACAGGAACTCTGTATATAGTGTTAGTGTACAGGGATCACCAGTGACATTATACATGAGTACTCTGTATATAGTGTATAGTGTACAGGTAATACAGTGATCACCAGTGCCATAATATACAGGAGCTCTGTATATAGTGTCAGTTTGTATGTTCTCCCCGTGTTTGCGTGGGTTTCTTCAGAGTTCTCCGGTTTCCTACCACATTCCAAAGACATACTGATAGGGATTCTAGATTGTGAGTCGCATCGGGGACAGCGATGATAATTTGTGCAAAACTGTAAAGCGCTGTGGAATAGGTTAGCGCTATATAAAAATAAATATTATCATGGAGTAAAGTGTACAGGTAAGCCTAGCCAATCTCCAGACCTTAATGATCTGCAAAGATGAGTGGATCAAAAGTCCTCCTGAAATGTGCACTAACCTTATCAACTACAAAAACCATCAGCTGTGCTTGCCAACAAGGGTTTTGCCACCAAGTATTAAGTCTTGTTTGCCAGAGGTATCAAATACTTATTTCCCACTGCAAAATGCAAATAAATGTATATAATTTATACAATGTGATTTTCTGGATTTTATTTTTGACATTCTCTCAATGTTAAAATTAACCTACCTTTAACCCCTTAGTGACCGAGCCAAATTTTTGAAATCTGACTAGTGTCACTTTATGTGGTAATAACTCTACAACGCTTCAACAAATCCCAGTGATTTTGAGATTGTTTTTTCGTGACACATTATACTTTATGATAATGGTAAATTTTGTTCAACATTTTTTGTGTTTATTTATAAAAAATATCAAAAATTTGAGAAAAATGTTAAAAAATTAGCAATTTTCTAAATTTGAATGATTATCCCTTTAATCCTGCTGTCAGGTAGTTTATTAACCCTTCAGGTGCTTTACAGGGATTAATGCAAAGTGGTATGACAGAAATGAAAATGTGTATTTTTACCACCTAAATGTTGCTAACTTCTAAACAGATTACTATAGCCGTCAGACTCTAAGGCCGCTATTTTGTCATGAATTGCCATGGCAAACATCAGGACAACAAAATCATGATCTGAGGGCACCAATTGTGACAAAGAAGAAGCCCCCACACTCTGTTAACCATTTATAATGATGTAGTCACTATTGACAGCAGCATCTAAGGGGTTAAACAGATTTAGATGGTGCAAATACTGATCGTGGCTGGTACAGCAAGATGTCAGCTATAGTGTACAACCGACAGATGCTAGATTGTCATCTGTATGGGGAGGCTATTCTCTTATATCTCAGGTCAGTTAAAAGACGTATTGGCGGTCATTAAGGGGTTAAAATTTTAGACTGTTCATGTCTTTGTCAGTTGGCAAACTTAGAAAATCAGCAAGGGATCCAATACTTATTTCCCCCGCTTTATATATAATTATTTCATATTTTTTGGGTTAAATTTCAAGGACTAAAAAAGAGAAATTTGGGATTTGTTTTCCCGACGTTTACTAGTTTTAAAAATTTTGGATTATGATTGACCAGACTTATGGACACTACAATACTGAACATGCATATTTTTTTAAGGTTTTACTGGGGGTAGGTGATTATATAGAGAGAAAATGGTAAATGTCCTGAAAAATTAATTATATAAATATATATTACTCAAAAAAATAAAGGGAACACTAAAAAGCCACATCCTAGATATCTCTGAAATATTTCAGTTGCAAATTTTTATTCATTGCATGGTGGAATGTGTTCAGAATAATAAAACATAACAATTATCAATGTAAATCAAAATGAATATCCCATGGTGGTCTGGATTTGGAATGATATTCAAAATCAAAGTGGATAATCAAATTACAGGCTGATCCAACTTCAGTGGAAATGCCTCATGACAACGAAAAGATGCTCAGTATTGTGTGTGGCCTCCATGTGCCTGTATGACCTCCCTACTGTAAGCCTGGGCATGCTCCTGATGAGGCAGTGGATGGTCTTCTGAGGGATCTCCTCCCAGACCTGGACTAAAGCATCCGCCAACTCCTAGACAGTCTGTGGTGCAACGTGACTTTGGTGGATGGAGCGAGACATGATGTCCCAGATGTTCCTTGTCATGAGGCATTTCCATTCAAGTTGGATCAGCCTGTAATTTGGTTTTCGACTTTGATTTTCAACTGGAATTTCTCATTCAGAGATATCTAGGATGTGGTATTTTAGTGTTCCCTTTATTTTTTTGAGCAGTAAAGATATATGCTACCGTTCCAAAGTTTAGAGTCACTTAGAAATTTCCTTATTTTTGAAAGAAGTTTTTTTTCCAATGCAGCTAACATTAAATGATTCAGAAATACACTCTATACATTGTTAATGTGGTAAATGACTATTCTAGCTGCAAACGTCTGGTTTGTAATGCAATATCTTCATAGGTGTATAGAGGCCCATTTCCAACAACCATCACTCCAGTGTTCTTATGGTACTTTGTGTTTGCTAACTGTGTAAGAAGGCTAATGGATGGTTACAATATAGTGATGAGCAAGTATATTCGTTGCTCGGGTTGTCTCCGAGGATTTGTAAGTGCTCGGAGATTTACGGTAGTTTTTGGTGACGCAGCTGCATAATTTACAGCAACGAGTATACTTGCTCATCACTATTAGAATACCCTTGAAAACCCTTGTGCAAGTATGTTAGCACAGCTGAAAACAGTTTGGCTGATTAGAGAACCTATAAACCTGACCTTCCTTTGAGCTAGTTGAATATCTGGAGCATTACATTTGTTGGTTCCATTAAACTCTCAAAATGGCCATGAAAGAACTTTCATGTGAAACTCGACAGTCTATTCTTGTTCTTAGAAATGAAAGCTATTCCATGCGAGAAATTGCCAAGAAACTGAAGATTTCCTACAACGGTGTGTACTACTCCCTTCAGAGGAGAGCACAAACAGGCTCTAACAAGAGTAGAAAGAGAAGTGGGAGGCCCCGCTGCACAACCGAGCAACAAGACAAGTACATTAGAGTCTGTAGCTTGTGAAATCGATGCCTCACAGATCCTCAACTGACAGCTTCATTAAATAGTACTTGCAAAATGCCAGTGTCAACGTCTACAGTGAAGAGGCGACTCCGGGATGCTGGCCTTCAAGGGCAGAGTGGCAAAGAAAAAGCCATATCTGAGACTGGCTAATAAAAGGAAAATATTAATATGGGCAAAAGAACACAGACATTGGACAGAGGAAGAATGGAAAAAAGTGTTATGGATAGACGTATCCAAGTGTGAGGTGTTTGGATCACACAGAAGTGCCTGACGCCATCTGTCAAGCATGGTGGAGGTAATGTGATGGTCTGGGGTTGCTTTGGTGCTGGTAAAGTGGGAGATTTGTACAAGGTAAAAGGGATTTTGAATAAGGAAGGCTATCACTCCATTTTGCAACGCCATGCCATACCCTGTGGACAGCACTTGATTGGAGCCAATTTCATCCTACAACAGGACAATGACCCAAAGCACACCTCCAAATTATGGAAGAACTATTTAGGGAAGAAGTAGGCAGCTGGTATCTATATGTAATGAAGTGGCCAGCGCAGTCACCAGATATCAACCAAATTGATCTGTTGTGGGAGCAGCTTGACGGTCTGGCTGCAATGTCAACCTTTTGGTATCCCGCAATTTATGTTTTTGCGTATTTCTCAGCTGCGGAAACCATGTCCATCTCTCATACCACTAAGGCCACGTATAAGTGAGGCCTTACAAACAACCCTTCGAGCAAACACACAACTCAATGATGGGCTACAGACCATAGAGACAGCATTTTAAGTTACTTTATTTTCTTGTAATCATACATGTGAAAAAAAAAACAACATAATTTGACAAAGAACATGGCAAATGGTAACGACAGATTCCACAAGGGAGAGAAGCACAACGCTCGGGTTGTACGTGGTCTGTACTTTATTGCTGTGCAGCATGGATGTCGTAATGCCTTTCACTCTTGCACCATCATCCCTTTCTACAACTGAGGGTTGTCCTATTGCTTCGTAGCTCGTTTTACACAACACCAAGGTCAATGCCGTAAAAGCTGAGGAAGTTCTGCTCACCCGAAATTAGTTTGGGACCTTAGGTGCCATTATCTAAACCAGGCCTACGAAGGCGGCCATTTTGTGAGACTAATCTACAAGCATGAGATATTAGTAATATAAATACACTGGTGTCAGGCCTACAAAAGAGTCACCTATATCCTAAAGCCCCTTTAGAAAAAAAAAAACCTATACAAATAAAAAAAATAATACATTCGACCAAAAATGACAATAGTTATATAGGACATAGCAAATTTTTACAAATTATTTACACAGGTAATCCTACAGTCTTAGTATCTCTATGGGCTATGCTCACAGTATATAACAAGTAGGGTAAAGGTTAGTAACAGCAACATAAACCACCCAAATATTTCCCATAAATAAGACCAGACAAATTGCGTAGAACGCAAAACAAGACCCCCATAAATTGATTGCACATATTGATTAGCAAAATAATCATGATCAGGCAGATTTTTAAAATCTGCTTAAAAAGAACAAAAACTCCCTTTGTTGCCTATAGCAACCAATCAGAACACAGCTTACTCAACAATTCAAAAATGATTGGTTGCTACAAACAAAAATAGATCGTTTTTCATTTACAAACTTTTCATAAATCTCCCCCATTATTTTTTCGATAACACAAAAGGCATTGTAATATACATAAGAGAAGCTCCAAGATCCTACCCCAATATGTAGTAGGTGTTATAATAATACTATAAACAAATCCCTCCAATTAGAAATGTAGTATAGTTTTTCTGATTCACCATGTTTCTTTCCTCATGTGCAGGACCTTAGGTATCCATGGTTATGTCCACTAATATAGTGACAGCTAGTTGCTAGTGGTCGTAACCATGGATACCTAAGGTCCTGCGATGCCTGCACATGAGGAAAGGGACATAGTGAATCAGAAAAACTATACTACATTTCTAATTGGAGATATTTCCTAATATTATTACACGTACTACATATTGGGATAGGATCTTGGAGATGGGAATACACCGTTAACCTTACTGATATTTTATGGTCAGGTCATTAAAAATGTTAGAAAAAAAATAGGCAGACTCCCCCTCTAAGAATATATACGACCTGTAATGAATTTTAAGTATTTCTTATTAATTCTTTACTGTGTCACTGCCTATTAGTTTATAAGGAACGATACACCCCTGATGTGTCGCCCCCCACACCCCAATATCACATACTTTATTATGGCTATATATGTAGATGATAGTTTTATAAAGACAGGATCCGCTTACATCGCTTCATTATTAGTATATGTGATACTATATACTACAGTAATATATAGTTAGTATTATAAGGGATTTATGTGCCCTGTACTCCAATTAAAA
This sequence comes from Ranitomeya imitator, assembly GCF_032444005.1. NCBI lineage: Eukaryota > Metazoa > Chordata > Amphibia > Anura > Dendrobatidae > Ranitomeya > Ranitomeya imitator. The sequence continues at coordinate 787,984,789 of NC_091284.1, read as the reverse complement.
ATGCTAATTAGAAGCCGTATGGATTACTGCGAACACTACACATAACATGGTCACGGGAATCTTTGCTCGCTTCATTCGGAATACTTTTATCATTTATTTTAGGGTCTAATGTATCCCATTTATTGTTCTAAAAGAGAACCCGTCATTAGGTCAAAAGGGGACAATTTTGTTTCTCATCTTTATTCCCGCTGCTCCCCTGAGTATTCCATTATTATTTATTTATTTTTTAAAATCTCTCACAAGTTTCCAAAGATATGGGCCAGTTCATCAAGAGTTAATGGTTATAGTCTTTACTAAAGACCCGCCTCCAGGGAATCTTGTGAGCCACACCCACCTGGTAAAGAACACAGAAAGTGGCATCAAATAAAAGGGTCCATATCTCTGGAAACATATGGTGGATTTATATATATAAAAAAGGGTGAATATTCCAAAGAGCAACAGGAATAAAATAAGAGAAAAAAATGGCTACTTTAGATCCGATTTCGGAACCCCTTTAAGCTCATTAATTTTTGTTTGCATTTTATGTGTATTTCTATCACATCAATATATCTAGAAAACTATTTACTTAGCAAGAAAGGTTCATGATCACATATCAATCATGGATCGATAGAGGAAGTAAGAAATGGCTGCTCCTATTACTGCGGTCTTACTTTCGAGAAAGAACGGCTTAAGGGGACATGGTTTTCAAATATGGCCAGAATGGTGGTATCCATATTTGAGGTCCACAGATTGGGGAAAAAAGTATTACGATGAGTGGTAGATCTTGTTTTAGATACATGTGAAAAGGATAAAACTTCACGAAGAGTCGTCTCCGTAGACACGTCAGGCTTCAGTTTTAATAGTAGGCAGTTGGTTTGGAAACCATGAGATCACAGCTGGAATCTGATTGGCCCATATGGGTGAACATATCCTCATGCCTATTTTTTTTTTAGGAAAGAATCTTGGCAAATTTGTGTCCTCCTGAAAGTTAACACAGACCCCACCCAGAAATGGGTGTTTCTGTGTGGAATTGAGGGCAGGACTAAAGCGTCCATGTACTGTCATCAACACCAATGTTGGTAAGTATGAAAAGGGTGGTCTCAGACGCACCCCCTTTAACAGGGTTGTCCGGCCTTTGGGGAACAAGTCTGCAGTTTCTCTGTGCTGTGGGGATTCTGTAGTGCCAACGTCGGGCAGTCATGTGACCGTAAGTATGAGATTTGCAGACTTCCAGCCACATTCCAACTAGACGTTTCCGTCCTCGCTCAATTCACTTGCATTGAGTGAGGTCACGCAGGTCTAGTCGGCATGTGACCACATATATGCAAACCTCATAGTGCACCGATGCGCCCGCCTTCTTCCGATATCCGTACTGGAGAAGCTTGACAGCGCACGCTGTTGAGCTTCACATGTCCGCAGTCACATAAAATGACTGCAGTCTGGTATCCTAATACCGGACAACCCCTTAAAGGCTAGAAACTGGAAATGATGCCTGAATGAGATTTAGCGAGCTGTAATTTTCTATTTCCAACTATTGAGTCTGCTCAGGCATCTGGTGGAACGATCTGTTCTTCTACGATAGAAACCCTTAAAGCCATTTCTTTGATTTCTGCCTACTTCACAGGGTCAAGACTTTGCAATATCTGATTAAGAGGTCCTATAAATACGATTAACCAAAATTCAGTAGACAGGTCATAAAAAGTTTCATACTCACAATCTAGAACTTCAAACTATATGGAAAACCTCTAGGATTCAGACAAATGTATAACAATGTGGATTATATTAAGAGCAAAGAAGTTTTCTATGGAAGAGCGTTCCGTGGAAAAGGATCTTAAAGGGGTTACATTTTCTTATACTAGCACAAGCCATGAATATTTTCTTGGTAGTACTCCGACTCTTGGCACCACCAAAGGAGCTGAAGCTTCCCAGCTCCAATGTATGGAGCTCCATACGGTTGTGAATATGTCTGGTACCACGGCACACTCCGATCTACATGAAAAGGACGGAGCGGCAATACCAGACAAATGTGTGCTACCCCTTTAAGAAAAAAAAGCTTCCAAAAATCACACCAAAGGCTGCCCATACACATACAAGTACGGAAAGGTCGAACGTCACGTCGTCAAGACACGGAACAATTTACATGCTTATTTCTCGAGAGGTTGTTTCCAAAAAATGTTCCCTTTTTATTTTGTTCTCTTGAATGCAACTTTTTTTTTCATGAATTCAACAGGACATTTTTTTTTTCAGTGCAAACAGAACAAGGTGAGAAATAAACAATACGGATGGAAAGAAACAGGAGTATGACACGAGATGTAAAACACCAGGAATTTTCACATTCGGAATTTTGCTGAGTTTTGTTTCCCAAATTTAGAATTTTATTTTACTATCTAAAATAATACTGTTTTAACAAAAATCTAAGTAAGATGATAGATGTAAAGAATATAACACGTTATCAAGTGTCAACACAAGCTGCCCGAAATAAATAAAAAAATTGGGCCATCATACAGTCATAATAATCCGAACATGAAAAATTAATATTTATTCTAATTCAACTTAAATGTGGGGTGTTTTTTTGTAACTTTTTTTTTACTTTTGGATCAATAGCATTAAAAAAGTTGCTAAACCTAATCCATAGACTTTACATGCCATATTTGATTTCCCATTTTAAAGGAATTTGTTTAGTGACGAGGAAAACTCTTTCACTTGAGAATCCGCTCCCGAAAACTATTTATATGTGAATGTAGCTCTTCCCAAGACAAGTCCAGCAATACCTTCACATGGCCGGTCCGTTCTTCCTTTACTGAGAAATCAGCACTTGAATTTATATGCAAATGAGGCTGAAGGACCATGGTATATCTATAGCCTCTGTCACTCCAGCTCTATTCTCTACCCAGCGCCATCTCCTCCTGCTTGACTCTTGGCTCCTTTGCCTGAAATACAGTATAGAGGCTGTCAGTCAAGCTGGAGGCATCGATGCTGGGAGGGGAATAGAGCTGGATATAAGGACCATGGTATATCTATAGCCTCTGTCACTCCAGCTCTATTCTCTACCCAGCGCCATCTCCTCCTGCTTGACTCCTTTGCCTGAAATAATACAGTATAGAGGCCGTCAGTCAAGCCGGAGCAGTCGGTGCTGGGCGGGGAATAGAGCTGGAGTGACACAGGCTTTAGATCTACCATAGTCCTTAAGGCTCACTTCCATATCAATTCAAATGCTGATTTCTCAGTAACCGAGGAGCGGGCTTGGCCATGGAAAAGTATTGCTGGACTTGTCTTTGAAAGAGCTACATGACCATATAAATAGTTCTGGGAGGTGAAATCCTGCTGACAGAGTCTCTTTAAGGGCAGATTAAGAAAAAAAAAAAAACTACTAATTTCAATAATCTGAATCACCTGAAATTTGTCATAACCTGAAAGAGATTAAATCCCCCCTTTTTTTGCAGCAGTGCAGCAAGGTGAGGACAGCTGATTTTTGAGAATTTTTTTCTTGATTATAACATCTACAGTAAATGCTCTCTTTTTAAAAAAAAAAAAAAAAAAACAAACTTAGAAATCACCAAAGACAGAAGCCTACCCATTCTGTAATTTAAATCAATGTGACAGCTCACCGAAAAAGTAGTAATCATTTTATTTTAGCAATACTTTCTAAAAAATATGAAAAAAAAGCCACCAAACTTCCCTTTATAATTTATACCACAAAACGCCACCTATCAATCAAAAATCCTCATTTGATGTTTTTGCCTAGAATGTCAATTAACTGCATTCACTTTACTCATCACAAAATTGCTTAATTTTCAAATCTGCGCCATTCCATAATCGCTTATTATTTAGAGGGGTTATTACACCCGCCACAATAAAATATAGAGAAATGAGACTAAAAGCCGGCTGGTCATTCCTTTTTAAATTTACTGAAAAGCCGGCATTACCATGGCATGTAAAGGAGTTGAACTGTCGTGTGCTGACGAAAAATGCCGATAAGCAGGATAAAAATAAATGGAAGTTTCATAGAAATTCCATAAGAATTCCGAATGACTTGCGGTAAAGTGCGAGCGCACCTATCAATCAGCGGTTGGGTTGTCGGCCCTCGACTGATAATACCGGTCAATTTTCATAACCCTCAGACTGTCCAATGAACCTTTGGAAAACACTGCTTCCTGCAAACGATGCCACCGAGAACGAACCAAAAAATGCACCAAACACGGTTGAGAAACCCAACATGAACACCCCCCAGACACCACTTAATATGTCGATACCAACATCCGGTATGGCACAGATTGTATAATAGGGGAAGCTGGCCATGTCGCAGAGGAATCTTGTAGGCAGCCTAAGTATGAGGCATACAACTGAAAACGCATTGTTGAGGATTCTTACAAAGCCGCAAAGAACGTTGCCAAATACACAGAGGACATCATAAGGAATGTTCAGCAAGACTTGGCTCAAGGCCAAGATGTAGGTGGTGAGCGCCGTCCAGATCCAGTACAGTCGTCCAAAAATTAAATTACACACTTGTTTGAACAGGAACCATACCAAACACAGGACACTTTTTATAATTTCATATATGATACAAAAAATGAACTGGAAGAATCTAGAAAACGCTCCAGGGGTTTTAACTGGTGGTTCTTCCTCGGTTTGAGTTGAGGCATCGGAGGCTGATCTCAGTTCGGGGTGAACAGCTCCACCACCGCACTGGTCAGAGAATAACTTTACACCACCAGAGAGTTGGTTTTCTAGTTCCTCCACAGTGACTTGTTCCAAGCCCTCTACATCTCCAGTTCTCTTAATAACCGCTAAGGACCACGCTTTGGGGAGGTTACAACATGCTGCCAGCCAGACATACTCTGGAACAGAGACTTTATCATTTATTTTGGCATCAGATGGGACAGCTCCAGCTATGAGGTGAAGGTTCTCTCCATTCTCGCAATGAGGCAATAACTTCTCCTTAATCAGAAGATCCACATCTGAAGCCCATTTTTCCTTGAAGTCTGGTGTCACTGGCACAGCGCTGGTGAGAGCTGGGGAGGCTCTATGGTAGAGTGGACCAGGCTGGTAATCTGTTGAGGCATAGTCTTCTTCTAAAGCCTGATTTGTTCCTAGAGTAGCAACCTTATCGGATACTTCAGAACCTGTGCTGACTTCATCTAAACTGCTCTTGGAATCGTCCACCTGCAAATGATCAGAAGATAAGAACTGTAAGTAAGTGCAAAAATGGCGATGTAAGGCAATATTCAATAGCTCTTCTGTGTAAAGTTCTTCAGAACAAGTGCTTACTTTAAGAAGTATGCCAAACATCTACAAAAGGGACCTTAATTTGTAATGTGGTCTACACCTTCTTACAAAAACAAAAGCGTCCATAAACATATCAATGCTAATATATAGGGACCTTCACAATGGAAAGACTTCCCAAAAAGCATAAAAGTATAGGGGTGCAATAACCTCACACGGATCCAAAGCATCCAAACACACCACTCACAAAATGAGTGTTAAAGAGATAACAAATTTTATTAGAGGTATAGTTAATAGAAATATCATAAATAACATGTCACAATACTAAGTAGGAGGACAGGCTTTATACAATGCATGTTGATGTGTCAGCATTTTCACATGATCCCATAGCCTGTATGTATTCTTATTTTGGGCAATATACTCGGGTGAAAATTCTTTCCTCTTACTTAGTATTGTGACATGTTATTTATGATATTTCTATTAACTATACTTCTAATAAAATTTGTTACCTTTTTTTTTTTTTTTTTTTTTTTAATTCAAATAAATTTTTATTAAGAATAACATTGCATTTTACATATTAAATTCTTGTGTTCAGTACAAAGTTTTCTCAGTTTTAAAACCATTCCCAACTAATCCCTCCCCACCCCCATAAGACAGCTCGCCTCTTTTAGTAACACCTCTATCAATGATACTTAGAGGATTTTATCCCACTTAGGACTGCATACGCCATGTTTAGTTTTCACCGAGTCAGGCCCTTGACTTTCCCATCCTCTTTACCTGTCCACATCCCATTTCAATCCACGAAGACCACAGCTTATCAAACATTTCTATTTTCCCTCGTTTCTTGTAAATCCCTTTTTCCAATGTCAGACCCTGCTTTACATATTGGAGGAATTCTCGTCTTGTGGGCGGTTCTTCGTTAATCCAATTTCGTGCTATTACCTTTCGGGCCATATACAATAATCTGGCAATTGCTGTCTTCAGGGTGATAACACTCCAATCTCATCTACATACCCCAGCAAGCATACCATCGGATCCCTTGGTACCGTGCATCTATACGCTCCTTCCATACGACTCAAAACCACCAACCAAAATGCAGCCAGTCTCGGACACGTCCACATCATATGAAATATTCCAGCATCTATAGTCTTACACCTCGGGCACTCAGAATCAGCACGCAGACCTGCTTTATACAATACTTCCGGAGATTTGTAGACCCTGTGCACTATATTGAGCTGCGACAGCCTATACGGTTCACTTAGTGACAGCCATGGAACCCACTCCAGTACCGACTCCCAGGTTTCGTTCTCCATTGGGCCCAGATCCCTCTCCCACTTAGCTCTCGCATTTATCGGAAATCCCAAAAGGTATGTATGCAGTAAATCTTTATATAGGGTGGAGATAACCCCCCTCGTAGTCCCTTCACCACACACATATTCCAACACTATATCTTCTTGGACTCTAATACATTCGCCCCTGTTTTGAGCTCCAAATGCGTGCCTCATCTGCGCATATTGATATCCCCCGAGGACTTGAGTCCAAACTCCACCTGCAGTTAGGAAAAGGATTTCAGCTCTCGCTACTAAATTATCTGATACACGTAATGAATTCCCTTGGCCTGCCACTCTGGTAATACCCCCAGTGCCACAAACTCCGGTAAATTATTGTTATGCCATAACGGGGAGAACCTAGTCAGACCCGTAACCCCACAAATTTGTTTCAATCTACCCCACAGCTTACATATCAAAAATATAGTTGGATACAGTTTCCCCAATGCCCCCAGGGAACCATCTTCCAGAGACTATTACTGGACTTCTTTTCGTCACCGTTTCCATCAAATGCTGTACCGCACTGAACGACGCCTCATGCGCCCAGCCCTTTAAATGCTGACTCTAGGCTGCAAGAAAATATACTTCAGGGTTGGGCAAAGCCAAGCCACCATCTTCCTTGGGTCGCTGAAGCGTCTCCAGTCTGATACGTGGATACTGTCTCCCCCATACCAGACTCCTAAACAGGGAATTAATCTGCCGAAATTTCCCACGCAGTATCCAAACTGGCGCATTATGAAGAACATATAGTATTTTAGGCATCAAAATCATTTTAATGAGATGAACCCTGCCCACCACAGATAAATGTAACTTAATCCAAGCATCCACTTTTGCCTTAAATACACCTAAAACCGGAGTCAGATTACTATGTAGGAAGTCCGTGACTGGCACAGAGATCCACATCCCCAAGTATTTAAATTGATTTACCACCTTAAGTCGCCCATCCTCCAGAAGCTCACTCCCATCCTCTCCCACGTCATCCACTTTAAACAGAATTGACTTACTCAAATTTATTGTCAGTCCCGACAAAGAGCCAAATCTTTCAATGAGCCCAATGGCACTCCCCAAGGAAGCGGCCGGGTCAGCCAAAAATAGTAGAATATTGTCCGCGTATAGCGCCATCTTCTCTTCAATTATCCCGTATTTAAACCCAGACACCTCATCAGACTGTTGAATTTTGGCAGCCAATGGTTCCACAGCCAGAGCAAACATAAGGGGAGAGAGCGGACATCCCTGCCTTGTCCCTCTAGCTAAAATATGTTACCTTCTTACAAAAGTAGTCTGGTACACCCATTTTCAGATGTACAATTAGAAAATTATAAAGAAAATCCCTTATTCATCTATACGAGATTGGAGAGTGGTTAGATTGACTGTCTCTAGCTCTACAGCACCCAAAGCTAAGCGTATTGAATGGAAGTGTGTCATTTCACTTGTGTAAGGGATTGAACCACAGATTAAAAATGATTGGTGGAGATCAACCAGTGATCATCTTATGGTTAGAGTACAGAATAGAACAAAATTCTTGCTGCCCTGTACTGGCATCCAGTCAAGTTCACCGTGGCAGGACCAAAGCAGTTCTTCACTTCTGGGTGCCTCCTAAGACCGTATGTGACGTCATGTCGTGGGCCTAGTATGCTCAAGAGGTGCTCTAGGATGGACACTAGGCCCGGGCAGGACTGGACACTAGGCCCGGGCAGGACTGGACACTAGGCCCGGGCAGGACTGGACACTAGGCCCGGGCAGGACTGGACACTAGGCCCGGGCAGGACTGGACACTAGGCCCGGGCAGGACTGGACACTAGGCCCGGGCAGGACTGGACACTAGGCCCGGGAAGGACTGGACACTAGGCCCGGGAAGGACTGGACACTAGGCCCGGGCAGGACTGGACACTAGGCCCGGGCAGGACTGGACACTAGGCCCGGGCAGGACTGGACACTAGGCCCGGGCAGGACTGGACACTAGGCCCGGGCAGGACTGGACACTAGGCCCGGGCAGGACTGGACACTAGGCCCGGGCAGGACTGGACACTAGGCCCGGGCAGGACTGGACACTAGGCCCGGGCAGGACTGGACACTAGGCCCGGGCAGGACTGGACACTAGGCCCGGGCAGGACTGGACACTAGGCCCGGGCAGGACTGGACACTAGGCCCGGGCAGGACTGGACACTAGGCCCGGGCAGGACTGGACACTAGGCCCGGGCAGGACTGGACACTAGGCCCGGGCAGGACTGGACACTAGGCCCGGGCAGGACTGGACACTAGGCCCGGGCAGGACTGGACACTAGGCCCGGGCAGGACTGGACACTAGGCCCGGGCAGGACTGGACACTAGGCCCGGGCAGGACTGGACACTAGGCCCGGGCAGGACTGGACACTAGGCCCGGGCAGGACTGGACACTAGGCCCGGGCAGGACTGGACACTAGGCCCGGGCAGGACTGGACACTAGGCCCGGGCAGGACTGGACACTAGGCCCGGGCAGGACTGGACACTAGGCCCGGGCAGGACTGGACACTAGGCCCGGGCAGGACTGGACACTAGGCCCGGGCAGGACTGGACACTAGGCCCGGGCAGGACTGGACACTAGGCCCGGGCAGGACTGGACACTAGGCCCGGGCAGGACTGGACACTAGGCCCGGGCAGGACTGGACACTAGGCCCGGGCAGGACTGGACACTAGGCCCGGGCAGGACTGGACACTAGGCCCGGGCAGGACTGGACACTAGGCCCGGGCAGGACTGGACACTAGGCCCGGGCAGGACTGGACACTAGGCCCGGGCAGGACTGGACACTAGGCCCGGGCAGGACTGGACACTAGGCCCGGGCAGGACTGGACACTAGGCCCGGGCAGGACTGGACACTAGGCCCGGGCAGGACTGGACACTAGGCCCGGGCAGGACTGGACACTAGGCCCGGGCAGGACTGGACACTAGGCCCGGGCAGGACTGGACACTAGGCCCGGGCAGGACTGGACACTAGGCCCGGGCAGGACTGGACACTAGGCCCGGGCAGGACTGGACACTAGGCCCGGGCAGGACTGGACACTAGGCCCGGGCAGGACTGGACACTAGGCCCGGGCAGGACTGGACACTAGGCCCGGGCAGGACTGGACACTAGGCCCGGGCAGGACTGGACACTAGGCCCGGGCAGGACTGGACACTAGGCCCGGGCAGGACTGGACACTAGGCCCGGGCAGGACTGGACACTAGGCCCGGGCAGGACTGGACACTAGGCCCGGGCAGGACTGGACACTAGGCCCGGGCAGGACTGGACACTAGGCCCGGGCAGGACTGGACACTAGGCCCGGGCAGGACTGGACACTAGGCCCGGGCAGGACTGGACACTAGGCCCGGGCAGGACTGGACACTAGGCCCGGGCAGGACTGGACACTAGGCCCGGGCAGGACTGGACACTAGGCCCGGGCAGGACTGGACACTAGGCCCGGGCAGGACTGGACACTAGGCGAGGGCAGGACGATTCTTTTTTACTCAACTCTAGTAGAGTACCTCCTACTAAAAAAGGATTGTTCAAAATGGTGAAACCCTTTAAAAAGATTGTTTAAGCTAATATGTAAAAGTAAAATACCAAAGATCATTTTTTGCTATCTTTATCTCAATGTATTTTATCTCAATGTCTTTCCATCTGTTCCCATTTAGCTAAACTCTGGGTAAGCCATGTCGTTAATATGCGCACCCTTTCTAAATAAAGGATGATAGCAATGTACATATTCGCTGAAGATAAAGTAGTCATAGCTTCCCTCCCCCATGCCAGATTTTAGCTTTCCTCCTTGGCTAATGACCTTGAAATAGGACAGAGACACTTTAATGCTCTCCTGAGTGCAAGCGTGGTCAATAACAGCCTTTAGCAAAGATTTCTAATGCTTCCCCTCCTTTGTGCCTGGAAGCCTGCTAACGAAGAGGAGCATACAGTGCGGTATGACGTGTACCGATGGATGTCCATTTACCGCAATTAGCTAATGTGCTGAAATGCAAGCTGACAAAATCTACTGTTTCGTCTGGGACGTCTCAGATGTTGAGTCAGCAGCTTAGGTATTGATCCAGAAAAATAATGAAGAGTTGCGTTAAAGGCACCAAAAAAAAAGCCTTGTTCATAAGAAAATTAGACAAGAAATTGATTTAATGTATATGCGTGATTTTTTTTAATAACAATTGATAAAGGGACCTCAAACCCTTAGAGTTTGCACTATTTTGGAACTGTCTACAGATTTTACAATGCAAACTGCATACTTCTTAAATAGATCTCTTTAAAGAAGCCCTCTTCCCATGAAAATGTTTATCCTCTTAATATATTGCACTCATCATACTATATAGCACTGTGTACTTACAATTGTTCATTTTGCCTTTCTACCCAAGTAATTTGCCTTTTGTCTATGACATCAAGTGATTGAAAACTGACTAACTGAATTCTTCTACGCTCTATGTAGAAATAAGAGGTCAATTTTCCCTGTATGAGTCATAAGTCACTGTAATAGTCACTGGCGGGGAGGTGGAGGGAGCAGCTGGGTCAGGAGTTGACAAGAGGAATGATTTCTGCAGGGACAAGAGGCTTCCTGTTTTTACATAGAGCAAAAAAAAAAAACAGAAGAATTATCTGGGTGGAAAGGCAAAATGAGCAATTGTAAGTACACAGTGCTGTATAATATGATGACTGCAATATATTAATTCCTTCACAACCAATGACGTACATGCAAATCATTGCCCATGTCCCTGCCTTTGATGCTCACAGGCCGAGTCCCCCCACCTTTCCTCACACTTGATGGCTGACAATCAGCCATCAAGTGCCACTAACACCCACGGGTACTAACCAGTTAAATGCCGCTGTCAATCACTGACAGCGGCATTTAACAAGTGCAGACGGGAAGTGAGTCCTTGATCCCGCCCATCACGTGACGGCGGGTTGCCAATAAGTTGTTATGACAGCTGGAGATCTGCTGAAGACCCTTGTGCCTGTCATTCTGATCCTCCTGTGAATGTCGGCCTGCGGCCGGTGTTCAAAGGAGATTGTGATTTTTGCTTTGCGGAGTCTACTAAGGGAACTATTAAATACAGTGAAAAGTGAAAAAAGTTTTTAAAAATATAAAACACAATCTGGGAGACTTTAAAACTTTTTTTCTTTACTGTATTTAACAGTCCAAGTTGCCCTATTAAAAATAAAACAATTAAAAATAAGAGGATAAAAACTTTGATGGGAGTGCTCCTTTAATGTGACTGTATTTACTTTGAAAATTTATGATAAAAATACTGTTATAATAATATTTTATGAAAGTTTAATTCAACTTCAACCCACCTAACCTGACTGACAGCTCCTCAGTATGCTTCCTACCTGCCAAAATCTCTCACTGCTCAGTACAAGCTGCCGCTGTCAGTCAGGCTGTGTGGAGAAAATGAGAACAGCTGGACTCATGAGGCAATTCATTCTACAGTTGGGTTTAGCAAATTCTTATCTAAATATCCAGTTATACAGTCAATCTGATATGAATTTACAAAGTAAGTACAAGAGTGTTATCTGCTTAATAAAAATAAGAAGTTTTTGTGCTGGCGCATTCTGAGAGCCCTAACTAGCTGAGCGAAACATCCAAGTACAGTGATCAGCCATGTCTATGACTCCCATAGACTTGAAAGGCGTGTGGCAGCATGCAAGGCCTCTACTCCTTCCTAGACTATCTGTGTTCTAACGATTAGAAAGACCCCCAACAATCAGCAACTGATCTGTGGATAGGTATTAGTTTATAATATAGGTACAACCCCTTTAAGGAGGACCTGTCACCAGATCAAAAGTGACCAGTGTTTGCTCTTATATTTCCACTACTCCCCCTCCCCTAATTTTTCTGGTCTTTACAAGGGGGCGTGACTCAATGGATCCTCTGGGGCGTGGCTTTTGGTTGCTCTGCATTATTACCCAATGAGAACCATCCCTTTTTGAAAAATGAGCATTAAACAAAAAAGCCCGTATCAGCTGAACTGAAACATTTATTGCTCGGAGAAGTAGGGGGAATAAAATAAGAGCAAAAAGTGGACATTTCTGACCTGTTGAGAGGTCCTCTTTAAGCTTCCCCTAGTGGTTGCTGTAATTAACCGTTATGTTACCTTTTAAAGGCGGATCTGTTACCAGATTTCACAATACAATCTGCATATATTATTAAATAGACCTAATGATACTGATATACTTATTTTGAAAACCCATGTTAGAATCGCTTTATAATCCCGATATTAAAATGAGTATTATAGAGTCCAGCTAAAGAGTGTGTGTTCAAACGTATTCAGTCTCCAGCCTGAAAGACCGCTGCAGCTTGTGCTAAGTAGTGTAAGATTTCAACAGCGGCAGGGAGGAGGAACACTGAGGAGCAGTAACTGTGGCTAGGTGGCAGAAATTGAGATTAACGGCCATTCTGACATGGATTTTCACTGTAAATACACCATGAGGTGTGCGGGATCTGTTTGCATTGTAAAAGCAGCTGATGGATCCATTGTAGGATTTCTGAGCAGGGAATCTGGAGTCCTGTGAAACAAGAAAAGTAGCTCTGAGAGTGTAGTGGATATATGAAGACAGGGTGAACTATTAGTCACTTGTTTAGCATGCTGACACCGTCATTGTCACGTCATTACTACATCATCCACGACCACCACATCATCAGCAGTCGTTAGAGGGACTGAACCTGTTAAACAACTGACACTAATGTCTAAATAGCAAAGACATGAGAAATGGGCAATACAGCAATTCAAAAACATTTACATCAGATGACCGATGAGGACTGATCATACGGATCATACATGAACCTATTAGCTATGCATTTTATTTAATGTGGTCATTCTGCTGAGAAACCTAAGGAGGTGAAACCATTCTGAAATGATAAGAATAGTGCCGGGCTGCAATACCAGGGCCAACCCCCAGACAAGAGTGGCACTGTTTGTGGAAGGACGCAGCTAGGTTTTGCGAATTTCATATTACTGGGAAAAAAGTGCTTGCTCACATTCTTCCCACCCCTGCCCTCATAGGTAAAAAATGCTGCACTTCAAGGGACTGTTTACACTATACACTTTTGCAGTATTTTTTCATCGGGGGATGTGACTGCTCTAACCGGCGATACACTGACAGGAGGTAATCGCTCCCGCAGTGTATCACTGAGCTGCTGTGAGTCAGTTCACAGAAGGTCATCAGCTGATTGCTCCGATGCGCTCACTTATGGCACACACTGCTGCGTGAGATCTTTCTCATACAACAGTGGTGCTGTAAGGGAGATCACCGTAGCTGATCAGCTGATGACCTTCGGTGAACTGACTCACAGCAGCTCAGTGATACACTGCGGGAGTGTTTGCCTCCGGTGTCGGTGTACAGCTGGCTGTCTTTGAGCTCTCAAAATCATCAGGATCATCATGGGACATTATGGATTATCTATTCTGCGGAGAGGTGAGGAATATTATGGTTTATTATTTTATTTTTATTGCAGGAGAGGTTGGCGTCAGTGGATTAGGTGTTCGGTGAGCATTGTTTAATTTAGATTCAATAAAGGAGTCTGTGTCGTTATTTCAATGAAGAACTTTATTCTGGGTGTCTGTGGTTTTTTTTACAATATCACTATGGGGTTAGTAATAGACGCCTCTCCATTACTAACCTCGGGGTTTGATGTCACCTGACAATATAAAGGTGACATCAACCCCCCCAACTATCACACCACTTGCCACCGCTACAGGGCAAGCGGGAAGAGCGGGGCTAAGCGCCAGATTTGGCACACCTTATAGATGCGCCTTTTCTGAGGTGGCTGAGAGCTGATGTTTTTAGTCTGGAAGGGGGACAATATCCAAGACCCCTTCCTAGGTATTAATATCAGCCCGCAGCTGTCTGCCTAGCCTTTGCTGGATAGATTTTATAGGGGGACCCCATGTCAATTTTTTCTGGGGTCTTCCTGTAAACTAGCCAGTAAAGGCTAAGCCATCAGCTGTGAGCTGATATTAATAGCCTAGGAACCTTTATGGCTATTGGCTCCTTCCCAGAATATTAACATCAGCCCTCCACCGTCGGCTTTCCCTCTGCTGGTTATGAAAATTACGCGGGAGCCCATACAATTTTTTTTTCTTTAAATTATGAGTTGGTTACAGCCTATGTAGGTTCATTGTTAACGCTCCTACATAGGCTGATGACAATGTGTGTGTTTGTGTTTACTTACCAGCTTAGTAATGAGGGTGTCTGGCTGACAACTTTCCATCACTAAGCCCAGGGCTTGGTGTCAATGACAGCTGCTGACACCAAGCCCTAATCCCATCACTCTGATGCTACTGCATCAGAACGAAAAAGGTATTGTGGAACCAAGAAATTCCATCACATTTTTTTTTTTTTATTTAACCCCTTTCTGCCATCAGACGTACTATTCCGTCCATGTGGGGTGGGCTTTACTTCCCAAGGACGGAATAGTACGTCATGCCCTTTAATGCGACACTGCGACTTAAGTCGCAGCGATCGCATTAAAATTCCGACGCCATCTTACCTGCAGGAAGATGGTGTCGGGATCCTAGGTCCTGTCGCCGCCCCCCCGGCCTCCCGATCGCTGTGATTGGCTGCTCAATTCTGAGCAGCCAATCGCAGCCTCTCTCATTGTTTCAGCCAATCAATTTGGCTGAAACAGTGAGGTCCCAGCCTAGGATCGAGTACCGATGTACTCGATCCTAGGCCAGTGCCTGGCAATGCCAGGCATAGGCCCAAACCCCCCCAGGATTGGCGCGATCGAGATCGATCAATCGCGCCAATCGCAGGGCACAGCGGCGGTGTTACCGCTCTGTGCCCTGCCTGTCCCTGCGCGCTCTGCAGCCCCGGGCCATGGCTCCGGATCCCCTGCCATGGCTCCGGAGCATTCAACGCTGATTGGCGCGATCGACGATCACATCGATCGCGCCAATCGCAGGACACAGCGGCGGTGTTACCGCCGCTGTGTCCTGCCTACCTGCGCGCTCTGCAGCACCTTGTTCCCTGCCTCTGTATCGGCATCCCTCTAGTCTGATTGGCGCGATCGATGTGATCGTCGATCGCGCCAATCACAGGGCACAGCAGCGGTGTGACCGCGCTGTGCCCTGATGGTGACCTGCCGGTCACCTGCTGGTGACCTGCCTATGATCGGAGCTGTGAGCTCCGATCATAGGCTGGTGCATAGCAACACCAGCGTCACCAGGGCCTTCTTTGATTGGTGGGATCGATGTGATCATCGATCCCACCAATCACAGGTCACAGCAGCGATGTGACCCCTCTGTGACCTGTCTCACCTGCCCCTGACCTGTGTAACTGCTCTGAAGGAATCCTCACACTTGGTGAGGATTCCTTCAGAGCGGTCACGCTGCGAGATCCCCTCCTGTGCTAAGACTTGTGGTGCCACAGTAGCCTGTGACACCACAATTCTTGCTAAAGAAAGAAGAGAGAAGAAAGAAGAGAGAAGAAAGAAGAGAGACTACAAACCGTAAGTGTTGATACCCCGATCCCGGCCCGATCTCTATTCATCCCCCCTTCTCCCATCCCCCCTTCTCCCATCCCCCCTCCTTGCGCCGTATCCGTGCCCAAATTTAGCAGCCGCCGAGCGTTGATTGGTGACGCAGTTCACCTATCAACACTCGTGCTCACTTTTTTTTCCCCATCCCCGTGCGCTCCCCCAGCCGCCGCGTCTAATCCGTGCCTTTTCTTTTTTTTTTCCCCATTCCCTTGCGCTCCCCCAGCCGCCGCGTTTAATTTGTGCCTTCCCTTTTCTTTTTTTTTTCCCATCTCCGTGCGCTCCCCCAGCCGCTGCGTCTAATCCGTGCCTTTTCTTTTTTTCCCCCATCCCCTTGCGCTCCCCCAGCCGCCGCGTGTAATCTGTGCCTTCCCTTTTCTTTTTTTTTCCCATCCCCGTGCGCTCCCCCAGCCGCTGCGTCTAATCCGTGCCTTTTCTTTTTTTTTTTCCCCCATCCCCTTGCGCTCCCCCAGCCGCCGCGTTTAATTTGTGCCTTCCCTTTTCTTTTTTTTTTTTTTCCCCATCCCCGTGCGCTCCCCCAGCCGCTGCGTCTAATCCGTGTCTTTCCTTTCTTTTTTTTTCCCCCCCATCCCCTTGCGCTCCCCCAGCCGCCGCGTGTAATCTGTGCCTTCCCTTTTCTTTTTTTTTGTTTTTCCCCATCTCCGTGCGCTCCTCCAGCCGCTGCGTCTAATCCGTGCCTTTTCTTTTTTTTTCCCCCCCCCCATCCCCTTGCGCTCCCCCTGCCGCCGCGTCTAATCTGTGCCTTCCCTTTTCACATCCCCGTTCGCACACCCAGCAGCCGCCGAACTCTGATAAGTGAACCGTGTCACTTATCAGAGCTCTCGTGCCTGGCGTTTTTTCCACATCCCCGTTCGTACACCCAGCAGGCGCCAAAATTTGATAAGTGACGCGGTTCACTTATCAGAGCTAGGGCCTGCTGTTTTAGACTTTTCCTTTCACAGGTATTTTTTTCTCCCCTTTGCTTTTTTTCCTTTAGCTTTTTCTTTTTAGAATAGTTTGCACCAAACACTATCCCCCCACACGTACACATAGTTCCCAATAAAGTACACAAAAGCACCATACTGACAAAAAAATGTCCCGTTCGTCCCAACAGCGCTATTCAGCGGAGGAGGCATATGCTTTCCTTGCCTCCGACACTGATAGCGAGGGAGAGGATCCCACTTTTCTTTATTTTTCTGATTCTTCCTCATCCTCTTCCTCATCCTCTTCCCCCTCCTCATCTTCCTCCTCCGGCCCTGCGGAACTGCCACGCAGACGCCGCAGGACAGAAGAAGTGCCCATCATTCATGAAGATGAGGCAGGGCCCACTCCTGAAGATGAACCAGCGCGCCCCTCTTCGGACCCCGTATGGACCTCGCCCCCCGAAAATTACGAGCCACTGATTCCTGATTTTGTGGCAGAATCAGGAATCAGGTTTGACACCACCGGCCTCACAGAAATAGACTTTTTCAAAGTCTTTTTCTCTGAGGATTTTGTTAACCTCATGGTGGAGCAAACTAATTTGTACGCTCGTCAATTTTTGGAGCAAAACACCGGTTCATCATATTCCAACTGGTCTCCTGTAGACGCAGTTAAGATGATGCAGTTTTGGGGCCTGATGCTTCATATGGGGCTCCTGAAGAAGCCAGAAGTTCGGCAATATTGGAGTGTTGATATTTTATTCAACACTCCAGTGTTCCGAATGGTCATGGTCCGAACGCGTTTTGAGGCCATCCACAAGTTCCTGCATTATTCCGATAATGCACAGTGTCCCGCACGAGATGACCCCAACTTTGACCGTCTGTTCAAAGTTCGGCCTGTCATCGAACACTTCAACAAAAAGTTCGGTGAAGTGTACGTGCCCAAAAGGGACATCTGCGTGGATGAGTCCTTGGTTCATTTTAAGGGGCGGCTCGGATTCCGTCAATACCTGCCCAGCAAGAGGGCCAGGTACGGAATCAAACTCTACAAGCTGTGTGAGAGTACCTCAGGGTACACCTACAGCTTTAGAGTCTACGAGGGGAAGGACAGCAGGATTGAACCGCCTGAGTGTCCCCCTGTCCTGGGAGTGAGTGGGAAAATAGTGTGGGATTTGGTGCACCCACTGCTGGATAAAGGTTATCACCTCTACACTGATAACTTTTATTCCAGCATCCCACTCTACAAATCCCTCTCTGCGCGAGGTACCGCAGCCTGCGGTACTGTCCGCAAAAATCAGAGAGGCATCCCAAAGACGCTACTTGGGCAGATGCTCAGAAAAGGTGAGAGCAGAGCCCAATGTAGCGACCACCTGCTGGTGGTCAAGTACAAGGACAAGAGGGATGTCCTTCTCTTGACCACCATACACGGTGATGGCAGTGCCCTCAGCACTGTACGGGGTACCTCTACACAGGTCTGCAAACCGGACTGTGTACTGGGG
The DNA here is from genome assembly GCF_032444005.1 of Ranitomeya imitator. Classification (NCBI taxonomy): domain Eukaryota; kingdom Metazoa; phylum Chordata; class Amphibia; order Anura; family Dendrobatidae; genus Ranitomeya; species Ranitomeya imitator. The sequence goes on along the minus strand of NC_091284.1, from coordinate 787,966,354 downwards.
TACAACAAAAACATGGGGGGCGTTGATCTCTCCGATCAACTCCTCCAACCATACAGTGCTTTGAGGAAGGCCAAGGTGTGGTACAAAAAGTTGCACGTGCACATCGTACAAATGGCAATGCTCAACGCTTTCCTGCTGTCACGATGTGCACGCCACAGCGATACGTCGTACCTTCAGTTCCAGGAGGTAGTGGTTAAGGCCCTGTTATTTGGCACAAGGGAAGGAGCTGGCCCCAGTACTTCCGGAACTGAAGGTGCTCGTATCGTACCAGGTCAGCATTTCCCGGGGGAGGTCCCGCAAACTGCAAAAAGAGGTAAGTCGCAAAAAAGGTGCCGAGTGTGTTACAAAAGGGGAATTCGCAAGGACACCATTTATCAATGCGACACCTGCCCCGAAAAACCTGGCCTGTGTATGAAGGATTGCTTCAGAGTGTACCACACCTCCATGCACTACTAATTTACTTTACAGGAAACAGTAGATTAGTTCCAAAAAGGGGGCACATCTATGTAAGTTCATTGGGGGTCTAGTTTACAAAATGTCACTTGTGGTTTTTTTTTTACTGTTTGGGCACATCATGGGCTCTGCAAAACGGAACATGACGCCTGCAGACCATTCCATCAAAGTCTGCTTTCCAAAACGTCACCACATCCCTTCTGAGCCCCGACGTGTGCCCAAACAGTATCTTTTCCCACATGTGGGGTATCACCGTATTCAGGACAAATTGGACAACAACTTTTGGGGTCCAATTTCTCCTGTTACACTTGGGAAAATTAAAAATTGGGGATTAAATGATAATTTTTGTAGGAAAAAATAGGATATTTTATTTTCACGCCCGGGCGTTATAAATTTAAGTGAAACACTTGGGGGTTCAAAATTGTCACCACACACCTAGATAAGTTCCAAATTAGGTCTAGTTTCCAAAATGGGGTCACTTGTGGGGGATTTCTACTGTTCAGGCACATCAGGGGCTCTGCAAACAGAACATGATGTCTGCGTACCATTCCATCAAAGTCTGCTTTTCAAAACGTCACTACTTCCCTTCCGAGCCCCGAAGTGTACCCAAACAGTAGTTTTCTCCCACATGTGGGGTATCAGCGTACTCAGGACAAATTGGACAACAACTTTTGGGGTCCTATTTCTCCTGTTACACTTGGAAAAATTAAAAATTGGGGACTAAATGATCATTTGGGAAAAAATAGGGTTTTTTTTTCACGCCCGGGCATTATAAACTTTCGTGAAGCACTTGGGGGACAAAAGTGCTCACGACACACCTAGATAAGTTCCTTAGGGGGTCTAGTTTCCAAAATGGGGTCACTTGTGGGGGGTTTCCACTGTTTAGGCACATCAGGGGCTTGCCAAACGCGACATGGCGTCCGATCTCAATTCCAGCCGATTTTAGCTTGAAAATGTCAAACGGCGCTCCTTTCCTTCTGAGCCCTGCCATGCGCCCAAATAGTGGTTCCCCCCCAAATATGGGGTATCGGCGTACTCAGGACAAATTGGACAACAACTTTTGGGGTCCAATTTCTCCTTTTACCCTTGAGAAAATAAAAAATTGGGGACTAAACGATCATGTTTGTGGAAAAAATAGGATTTTTTATTTTCACGCCCGGGCATTATAAACTTTCGTGAAGCACTTGGGGGATAAAAGTGCTCACGACACATCTAGATAAGTTCCTTAGGGGGTCTAGTTTCCAAAATGGGGTCACTTGTGGGGGTTTTCCACTGTTTAGGCACATCAGGGGCTCGCCAAATGCGACATGGCATCCGATCTCAATTCCAGCCGATTTTAGATTGAAAATGTCAAACGGCGCTCCTTTCCTTCTGAGCCCTGCCGTGCGCCCAAAAAGTGGTTCCCCCTCACATGTGGGGTATCAGCGTACTCAGGACAAATTGGACAACAACTTTTGAGGTCCATTTCATCTTTTTACCCTTGGGAAATTAAAAGAATTATTGCTGAAAGATCATTTTTGTGACTAAAAAGTAAAATGTTAATTTTTTCCTTCCATGTTGCTTCTGCTGCTGTGAAACACCTGAAGGGTTAATCAACTTCTTGAATATGCTTTTGCGCACCTTGAGGGGTGCAGTTTTTAGAATGGTGTCACACTTGGGTATTTTCTGCCATATAGACCCCTCAAAATGACTTCAAATGTGAGGTGGTCCCTAAAAAAAATGGTTTTCTAAATTTTGTTGTAAAAATGAGAAATTGCTGGTCAACTTTTAACCCTTATAACTCCCTAACAGAAAAAAATTTTGTTTCCAAAATTGTGCTGATGTAAAGTAGACATGTGGGAAATGTTACTTATTAAGTATTTTGTGTGACATATCTCTGTGATTTAATTGCATAAAAATTCAAATTTGGAAAATTGCGAAATTTTAAATTTTTTTGCCATATTTCCGTTTTTTTCACAAATAAACGCAGGTAATATCAAAGAAATTTTACCACTATCATGAAGTACAATATGTCACGAAAAAACAATGTCAGAATCACCGGGATCCGTTGAAGCGTTCCAGAGTTATAACCTCAAAGGGACAGTGGTCAGAATTGTAAAAATTGGCCCGGTCCATAACGTGCAAACCACCCTCTTGGGGGTAAAGGGGTTAATATCTTTATTTAGCTCAAAAAAGCTTTCATTGCTGGACAAAAACGCATGCAAAATCGCAGCAAAAATAGGGAAAAACGCAGAAACTTTGCAAATATTCAACGTGCGCACATAGCCATGGAAATGACGTGCTGCAGTTTTTCAAAAAAGCAGCAGCTTCCCAATTCAGTCAGAAACAAAAAAAAAACAATGCGCGTGCAAGAGAATTCTGAAATCTTTTTGCTTTTTCTGGTACTGTTAAACGCAGCTTAAAATTTGCATTACAAAAACGCAGCAAAAATGCAACGTGTGAACATAGCCTTAATGTGTGAACATACCCTAACAATACCAACAAAGTGAATGAGATTTCTCAAGTCTTATACATTCGCTGCTTATTTTCCTCTTGTGGATTTGAACCCAAAAATTGTTAATCAAATCTGCAGAATGTCCAGGCTAGGACCTGCCCACAGGAGAACAGGAAAATCCTCCGGTGGGCCACTATGACAGAGTAAGCCACTACCCACAACATGAATAGTAGTAGAGCAGCAGCTCAACATTCATTCAACAAACCACTTAGTTTATTCTTACATAGAAGCAGAGGTAAATTTATGAGAAGGTAATCTAATACTTGCATGCAGCTGCACAATGGGCCCCTCAAGTCAATGTTACTGGCGGTCCTTGCAACCAGTCCAACACGGAGCATGTCAATTCCTTCAGCAGTTTTTGCAGCATCTTTCACGTATTCAAAAAAATGTAAAAAAAAAAAAGTGTAAAAAAAACCAAACCCTCAAATACAGCACTTTTCCTGCCAACAGGAAAATCTGTTGCAAACACTCAACATGTGTACATACCTAGTTCACAAAGTACAAGGCAGCATTACAGGAATGCAGCGCTACCTTTGTTGATCTTGTGACACAATGTAAGGACCTCAATCTACACTAATCCCACTCCATCGGTTCAGTGGTTACAAGGTATGTGCCTCGTCCTAATTAAAAATCACAGGTGAACAGAAAGCAAGCATGATATTGAGCTATTTTTCCACTTAAATTAATGTATTTGGGGGCAAAAAATCATCTTTACAATTGGGTTTTATTAAAAAATTTGCACTGGTGGCCTTCTTTAGCGTCTGTGTAGCATTGTCTATTGCTGGCAGCAGAATGAGTTAACTGAGAAACTGTCAGGGAGCTTGTTCTGAGGGTCTGACAATTGGTAACTCTTTTCTGTCTGTTCCTGAGACCCTCTAAGCTGATTCAGGACCACAGAGCACAAAAAATTTTCAGCTGCAAATACATGCAAGTAAAAAATTTTCAGCTACAAATACATGCAAGTAAAAATTTTTTTTTTTTTTTTTTAAATAACCAGAAGGACAACCCCTTTACCCAGCTATTCCCCAAATCAAAAGCTATCCCCTATTGTTTGTATAGAGGATTGCATGCTGCCTTGTTGGGGGTCTGACAGCTCCTAAGACTCCCATCAATGACAAGATTGGGGAGTTGAAACCCCCGAGAACGAGCCCCAAACTGAATGGAGTGGAAACTAGCATTCTCGGCCTCAGCCCCATTCATGAGACTACTGGAGAAAGCAGAGAGCCGGATATTTTTGGCAGTTCCATGGACAATTAAAGGAACAGAGGCTGAAAGTGAACACCAGCGCCCCAATCAGGAGGACCCTAATTTTGTGATTGTGGACAGTTGGACTCCAACAATCGGCAAGTTCTCCCCAAACCTATAAATTAGAGATAACTCTTCCATTGTAACTATCCATATAAAATGAATAAAACGCTGCAGCTTGATTTAATATTGGCCACTAGATGTCAGTACAGAAGGCATCTCACTTTACAGCCTACAGTAAAAGGGAATAATAGGACTTCATCATCACAATTAAGTAAAAGATTAAATTAGCTGATTTCGCATTAAACTTACATCAGCACTGAAATTTCAAAACATACGTTTCTTGTCATAGATCAAGGTGTAACTCTTTGTACAAAGTAGGTCTCATGTGTTTTGCACGCTACACCTCGTACTGATTGATTAGCAGAACTGGACAAATTGACATTGTCCACCGCTGACGCTATCAATCGGCATAAGGGGGATAGTTGACTCCATCGATGGCAATGGACCTCCCACAAAGCACTTGTGACCTCATTTGCATAAAGAACAAAATGTCACTTTTTTGTGACAGTTAAGGCTCATTCACGTCAGTTTTTCATCACTGATTTCGGGGAAAGTCTCATCAGAGTTTGGACTGAGTTTCAACAGTTTCTCAAGTCAAGAAAGAAAAAAAAGTTTCTTCAATTTCTTCTGTCAGTCCGTGAAAATCGTACCGCACTCGGGTGGCATCCGATTGCGGTCTGATTTTTTTTCCCCCAGTCTCATACACTTGCATTGCCAATTTTGATCCAACAGCGAGTCATGTCTCTGCGATTTTGGGTGGACTTCTCGGTCTGCAAAAACTCACAGACATGTGAATGACGTGTTCACTCTAAGGAGTCGTTCACACATGCGTGTTGCACGTACGTGATCTATCCATTTTTACTTCACTAATAAAACACAATCTATGGTGCTATTCACATTTCTGTTTTTTTAATGGATAGCACTCGTACGCAAAAAGCGGGACATCAGTATGCGCCCTCAGTAGTAAGTCCATGTGTAACAAGAAAGGGGTCTACATTAATGTCTTTATGTGTAAGACCCAGGGCTGGTTTTCAATTAGAAAGAAGAAATATGCTGACAGAATCCCCCTTAAATGCCAAAATATCAGGGCTACGACACTGCGCGAGTCTAGATAAGCTGCTTCCACAATGGCAATAGAAATGGGAAAGAAGAACAAAATCCTTCACTTTGAGACCATGGACACCAGCTGCCCTGAAGGGAAGGTGTGTTCTCCAAAGCGAGCGTGCGTGTGGAGGACCCGGCCTCCCCGGCGCAGAAATCACAGCGTAGCCTATTATCAAGCTGGTAAATGTCAGTGTGTGCACAGGCGGTGTGGGATCAATGGCTTATATAACAAGGCTTGGCATGTGGTCATACTTCTACTAACATGGAGGAAGCCATTATACTGGGTGTATTAGACCTAATTACCTGAGGGAAGGAGCAGGCCGCCCTGGAGAATAAAGCCTCACTCCCACAATGTAGGTGTAAATGTGGATAAGAGCTCATAGACACCAGGAGATATTATTAATAATAATAATCTTTATTTATATACCGTAGCGCCATATTACAAGCCTATTACAGCTTCATAAAACCTACGGGACCTACCGTACTTCTGTATGTGGCACAGGCTAGGTTACTATCGCATGGGCCACCAGACATGATACTACCGGGCCGATTCTTCTGTAGAACCATGGCTTCCGACCACAATTATTGATAATAAAATATTTTGCACTAATGACCTCGTTATCACTAGTGGAATGTTACCAACAACAAAATAGGTGCATGGTACTGTGCAAATCAAGATAAGCAGATTTCACAATGGTAACGGCAATGAAATAGGGGGCAAGAATTATACCCGATGTACTAAAAAAGTAAATGAACATTTAATACATACATGATACGAATATATAAAAACACACGTGCCCTTTTAACTTCAACTTCAAGCTTATCAGTGGGTCCCAAGACCTCCACCGGTCACAGCTCAGAAGACAGGAGCGCACGCACACAGCAGACTACAGATGTAATAGGAAGCCTATTCTTTCTATTGTATCTGTACTGTGCTGGGTGTCCGCACTCAGGCAGGAGCTGTGCACACTTCTTGTGACACTGAGTGATCGATGGGTGGAGTGGGGGGCTCAGGACCAACCAACCTGCTTGCAATTAAAAAGGCACTCGCATACGTAACCAAAAAAAGGTTTAGTTACTCTTTCAATGTACATGTGCATCTGCACTTGAAGTTGTCTGACTGTTTGAATGACTTGTTACGCCTGATATGGACCAGGGCCCGTTGGCATCGCAAATCGGAACATTTTTTAACATTTACCTGTGATGTAGGCATTATTGATAAGCGAACGGGCTCGAAGGACGTCTTATCCGAGCGTGCTCGTGTATTATGTTCTAGTCCCTGCAGCTGCATGATTTGTGGCTGTTAGCCTGAACACGAGCATGCCCAGATAACACCTCAGTGTGTTCAGATAAGATGTTATGATATCCGATAATGTTCGCTCATCACTAGTAGGAATCTAAAACTGCATTTAAAAGCTTCAGCGTGCCTAATTTTATGACCAAATTTCGAAATGAGAAGATAAATGTGGCAAAAAAAAAAAAAAAAAGATTCGGCAAATTTGGCACGACTTTTAAAAGGTGTACAACTTGCACCGAAATCAGGCACAATGCAAAATAAATGTGGAGCCATGTGAAGCCCTAAAGGGTCCTGTCTATAGATCTACTGTGTGTAAAAGGGGTAACCCTACTTCCCCATGTGATACCCACGTTGTGGTCCGCAGGTGCACTGTGTGTAGGTATAGGGACTTCTCCATGGGAATCTGGTGCACTCATATGGGACAGTACTGACTGCGATAGTGGCCATCCGGCTCTAGGTTTTGCTCTGGAATTTATACTCCGGTATTTATGGGCAAAGGAGTCTCCATCCTTTTCGAATACTTGCTGCATTTCAAAGGAATGGTGACATATTACATAATGCCTCACTGTGTACGGTCATAGGAAGAGAATGAGGCAGTGCCGAGGAGCAGCGCTCACACCCATCCAACATATCCATCCATATCAGTATTCCAGCAAGAAGAACCCGCTATCTCTGCGTGGCCAGACCTCAGCCATTACTCTCCCCTCCCTGACTCATGATCTCTTACAGGATCCCTGACAAGTGAAAATATCAGACATTACACATAACGTCCATACTTCATATAGTGAAAAATATATTCCCTCCTTCCAGTAAGGCCTCTTTCAGTATTTGATACGTCTGTAATACGGATCCGCAATACAGGCATACAGTATGATGAAGCAGGACAAGTCAGTATTGTATCTGTATTTAATCAGTATTTTCAATCAATGTTACTTTTTTTCCTATTGGACAAAAACAGATCAATTTTCACAAAATAAAAAATAACAATAAATGGAAATACAGATGCAAAATACTGCTCAAAAACGGATGCAGTACGGATTCATCTACGGTATATTTTAAAGAACTTCCCATAGAATTTATATAAGCCAAGGGCTCATTCAGAGAAGTCAGGTTTTTTTCACGTACAAGAAAAACGGGACCGAGTTTCGTTTCGTTAGTGATTTTCACAAAAGTTTCATCAGTATCATCCAAAGATTTGTAGTATTTTATCTTGTACATAAAAAAAAAAAAAAGTTTCACCACCTGGTACCCCGAGTGTTGTGTTCACAGACCCATAGACATGCATTGCTGATTTTGATCCGGCACTCGGATCTATATTGGACATGCCTCAGCGATATTGTATGGACCACTTGATCCGCAAAAAAATCACTTACATGTGAATGGCCCCATTCAATATTATAGGTACGAGTGCTATGCTATGGATGCAAGAAAACGGACGTCTGAATGAGCCCTAAAAGAGATTTATATGGCCAGGATCAAGAAAACCTATACGGCCAGAGTTATGGCATACAGTTGCTTGAAATTTCTCTACGTTTTAGTGCAACTTTTGTCAATTTTACAAAAACATTTTTAAAAACCAGGCAGAGATTGGCAGTGAGGAGGTGCGATTGAACTCTTCCAAGAAATTCATAATTTACACCTCTTAATAATTTTGGCGCACGTTACTCCAGCGCAAACTTCATCAAAACATCATACAAAACGCTACTCTTGATAAACCTTGACTTAGCCGAAACATGTTGGTAATAAAAACACCATGTCTATACTCTCCGGATCTCATCCTTTCCGTGAGCGCAGCCCTCACATCCTGATAATCTCCACTTTGCCCGTTTTGATAAATCGAGACCATAAACTTTTACAATAGATGTTGGACTAGTGGACTATTGTCCACAACTACTTTTGGGGATTCAGACACCATCTTTATTCTCTTATAACTATGTAACCCTGTAATAAACAAAAAAGAAAAACAAAAAAAATAAAATAAAATAAAATGTAACCCTGTAATAAAAAAATATAAAGATAAAAATAAAAAATATACAAAGATAAAAAAAATGTAACCCTGGAATAAAAAAATAGAAAGACAAAAATAAAAAATATGTACCGTAATCCTGTAATAAAAAAATAGAAAGACAAAAAATACATATGTGATCGAAATTGACAGCTTTCCATCGGTGTGCTGGATCAGATTTTCATAAGTGTTTGGTTTGTGTGTCAATTTTTATCATCAATGCATCATCAAATTTTTCTGGAATGCTCAACCCTCGTCTTCCACCCCCCTGAGGTTTATGGAGGCTTCTCAAGCTTCTCGGAGTTTTGATTTTTTTGGACCCAAAGACTTCTATTTTGCGAATATGGGCTGTAACTCGGATCAAAAATGACAATGGCTCCTTTTTTTGGCAGCCCCACAGGCTATAAAAAGGATACATGTTCTATCCGTGGAAAAAAATACGGTAGACCAAACATGTGGATGAAAAATGGAGGTCAGAATTAGGGTATGTTCACACGTTCCTGATTTCCATCCTTTTTTTTTCAGGACTGTTTTTTAAAAAACTGCAGCTCTTGGCAGAAAACGCAGGTCCTTTTTTTGGTCGTTTTTTGATGCGTTTTTTGATGCGTTTTTTGATGCAGTTTTCTAGCCAGAGTCTGTGTGTTTTCTAGGAATTTTTTTAGGGTTAAAATGGCTGAAAATACCCTAACCCTACCCCTAACCCTATTCTAACCTTAGTGAAAAAAAAAAAAAAAAAATTCTTTATTTTTTTATTGTCCCTACCTATGGGGGTGACAAAGGGGGGGGGGGGGGGGGGGTCATTTACTATTTTTTTTATTTTGATCACTGAGATATAACCTATCTCAGTGATCAAAATGCACTTTGGAACGAATCTGCCGGCCGGCAGATTCGGCGGGCGCACTGCGCATGCGCCCGCCATTTTGCAAGATGGCGGCGCCCAGGGAGAAGACGGCCGGACGGACAACGGGACCGGGTAAGTATAAGGGGGGGAGATGGGGGGAGATGGGGGCACGGGGGGGGGGGCGTCGGAGCACGGGGAGGTGGCATCGGAGCATGGGGGGGTGGGATTGGGACACGGGGGGGCAGCCACACTGCATCGGTTCTGCACCACAAACCGCAGTAAAACCCGCAGATATTTTTTTCATCTGCGGGTTTTACTGCGGCTTTCACCTCACAATGGAGGTCTATGGGTGCAGAACCGCTGCTGTTTTACAAAAAGAAGTGACATGGTACTTCTTTTTTACCGCAGCTAATCAGTGCGGTTTTTTTTTTTCAATTCAGGACCATGTGCACAGTGGGTCCTGTTTTCCATAGGGTACAGTGTACTGTACCCTGCATGGAAAACAGCCGCGGAACCGCAGCGGCAAAACCGCTGCGTTTCCGCGGTAAAAAACGCACTGTGTGAACATGGCCTTAGTGTAACCTAGCACCGATTGTTATCCATGTTGCTCGCTAGTGATGTCTAATGGAAAAGAGCAGCTTGGATAGATTTTGTTCTTGCATAGAAGAAATACGGTAAGCAAAATAAAAACAGAGACAACCCCCTCCCCCCCATCAAAAAAAAAAGATTTCAACTGGATACAAAAAAAAATAAAAATAATAAAAAGCAATCAATTATTTGTGTACTCAAACGCTCTCCCGCACACACAAATAAATATATATGTATGTATGTTTGAATGAACCCTTAGGATAATATGATTGGGGCGGGTTTTTCTGCCTCTGATTGTAACCAAGAATTTTGAAACTCAAAGATTGGAATTTTTCAAAAAAGTTCATTAGAATTATTAAGCTTTATTGACATAAAACTCCAAAGTTCATTTAATGCATTAAAAGGCAAAATTCCCACAGCGCAAAATAACGGCAGATTTTCCACTGTGTATTTTCTTGTGGAAAATACACTGCATTTTATAGTGCCAGCAAATGCTGAGGAAAAATATCCTCAATATACGGTAAAATCGACAAGAGCTTTAGGTTTAAGATCATGTCAGTATATGGTGCAGATATAGGGGCAAGTTACACATCTTTGTCGCACTCATATCCGCAGCAGATTTTATGCTGTTTTCAAAAGCATTTTCAATTGGCAAAACTGGATTTGGATTAAAAAGGAAAAAAAACTATTTCTGTCTATATTTCCTCTTTTGGTTTCAGCTAGAAAACAAAAAGGAGATTTAAAAACTTCTCTATGGAAATGAGGCCTATAACTCAAGTAGGTAAATGAAGCCTAATCAAAACAGTGAAGATGACCTTGTTGCCCACAGCAACCAATCACAGAGGAGCTTTCATTTTTCCAGAGCTATTTAACTGATGAAAACTTAGCTCTGATTGGTTGCTAAGGGCAGTGAGGCCTGCTTCTCTTTCCTGATAAATAAGGCCCATACATAATAAAACCCCGAAAGATTTGATGTTATCATTTTTTTATTTTACTTTTTCCTGGTGCCGTCTGTAATTCTTTCTAGTGTCTGGCTGCTATAGAAAAATATAAAAATCAAAAAGGCGTCTAAGGGGCTTCAAAGTGGCTCTCGGGACCAATTTATTACAGTCTCACTAATTAGAATAGACAGCCATAATGGACACCTTCGCTATCTGAAAAGGAGGCACAATGGCATTCAAGGCATCCAGTAAAAAGATAATCAGTGCTCTAAAAAAAGCAACACCATGGCCCCGACTCATCATTGCCTTTATGCCTGTTTTTTCTCTAGTTTTGCACCTGACTCATTATTCTATTTGTGTCTTTTTAGAAGTCTATGTTATATGCGCCTGCATGTTGTTTTTTCCCCCGTTTTGTGGGCGGAGCTTAAAGGGGCATTTCCCTCATCGAGATCGTATCCCAATAAGGAGTAGGTGTAATAATAATAATATTAGCAAATACCTCCAATTAGAAATCTATAGCACCAAAAAACTACCTTCACACAAGGTCAGTAAAAAAAAGATAATTTTATTAACCAAACAAAGAAATATATATATATATAAAATACAGTGGGAATACACCTAAAGCACAGGAATAGGCGGGCTACCCAGGCATGAACCCCATAAGTAAAAGTATCATACTAATGACAACCAAACCATATTAACGCAAATAATCTGACCCCCAGACGAAGCATTTCGGTGCAAAACGCGCGTCGGGTGTTGGTGGGTCCCCCAGGAGTGCCCCATTTGGTAATTATATCATGATTTTGTACTATTATACACTGTTAGTATTTATTATTGCCTAATCTATTTTCTGCATATTTGTACATGGTCACTTGTACAATGATTATTTGCGTTAATATGGTTTGGTTGTCATTAGTATGATACTTTTACTTATGGGGTTCATGCCTGGGTAGCCCGCCTATTCCTGTGCTTTAGGTGTATTCCCACTGTATTTTATATATATATTTCTTTGTTGTTTGGTTAATAAAATTATCTTTTTTTACTGACCTTGTGTGAAGGTAGTTTTTTGGTGCTATAGTTGTTTTCCTTCATGGTCTTCCTTTTGAGGGATTTATTTTGGTGTTGTATCCAATTAGAAATCTAGTATAGTTTTTCTGATTCGCTATGTCTCTTTCCTCATGTGCAGGCATTGCAGGACCTTAGGTATCCATCGTTACGACCACTAGGAACTGTCAGTATATCAATGGTCATAACCATGGATACATAAGCAAGGTCCTGCAATGCCTGTACATGAGGAAAGAGACCTAGCAAATCAGAGAAACTATATTACATTTCTAATTGGAGGGATTTGCTATTATTATTATTACACCTACTATTTATTGGGATAGGATCTTGGAGATGGGAATATCCCTTGAATGATTCCAGATATTTTTGTCTGATTAATTAATTGCAACTTTTTAAGTCACAAAATTTTTCGCAGCTCTGCTGCGGTGGAGTTTTGTGCATCTTTTCAAAAAGCCACGTGTTTTGCGACTTTTCACTTAAAAAGTCATAAAAATGGTTAATGACAGGAGAAATGTTTTTTGCACCATTTTGATGAATTTCATGCAATAAATGGCAACGAGACAAGAAAAGAGATGTAAAGAAACCCCGTAAATAATGAATCAAGCCCTAGGACAACAATTAAAACCAAATCATACAATATAAACACTATAAGGACAAAGCTATATAACACTTATCTGAATCCAGTGATTAAGTTTTTTCCCCCAGTCCCATTAGCCCCCCAACATCCCACGTGCCTTTCCACCAGCAAAGTCTATCATGTTGGTAAAGAGCTCACTAATAATACCAGCATGCTCCTGTATAGGAGCCTCCGGTGTAATAATAATCTTTATTTTTATATAGCGCTAACATTTTCCGCAGCGCTTTACAGTTTGCACACATTATCATCGCTGTCCTCGATGGGGCATGTGGGAGGAAACCGGTGTAACAAGTCAGGTCATGATATTTCTTCCTCCTGGATCTTCCCCATCACCTGTGAGTGATATTATTGAGAAGTGGAAGGAAATACAGCAACTCGGCCACGAAGTGGAGACCCCATAACCATACAGATCGGGGTCACTGAGGGCAGAAAAGTCACCAACGCTCTCCTGACTCCATAACTGCAGAGTCCAGACCTTCTCTGGTATTAACATCAGCACAAACACTGCATGGCACACCATTTGTATTTCATATGCCACAAAAAGTGGCATTTTGTGGCCAGTGGCTCTTATATCCAAGCACAATGTGTTGAAAAAATAAGGTTTTGGGTGTTTTTTTTAATTCTAACAAGAGACTTTTTATTACATATGTTTTAAAAATCCCCCAAAAAAGGCTTGATCAAAAGAACTAAATAAAAAAAAATCAATTAAAAATGAATACAAAAACATAAAAACTGCTGCATGATAGAATTGTAAAATAAATGAAGTAAATGTAAAAAAAAAAAAAAAAAAAGTACCGTACTATAGAAATGATGTAAAAAGCATAAAATATTTTACATCTAATGTAAGGTTGATCTGGAAGTTTACAGAGACTTTACCATCATGCCAAAATAATGGAAAACGGCATGAAACTGAGGGCGGATTGTGGGTGTGGGGATTCTTGGGACTCTCACCAACGTTACCCACACATAAAGGAATATTGGGGTCACATGATAATTCTTGCAGTCCAGGATTTTACACTGGAACTCGAGAGTAAATCCTCAAACAATATTATTTTTTTAGCATCAGCATTTCCAGGAATGGAAACTACAGGCACAAAATATAACCTTTTCTGTTTATTTTTTATTTATTATATTTTTAATCTGGTTTATAATAAATAGTGACTGAACTAGAGGAAACCTTACTGCTAGATTAATAAAGTCTGACGATGGCAATAACCGCCTATAATATCCTTTGTTTTCTTACTGCCTCCATATTTGTACAAACAAAGCCTTACAGAGTGCAGCCGTGCCATGCCATTGTGCCCGCTGCCGCTGGCATCCTCGCTAGTCGTACAGTGACAGCGGCAGGCACACGGCCAGCAGGAGGAGGCACGGCGTGGTGACAATGCCTCCCGTTCACAGCCCACGTCAGGCAGATCGGTGACAGCAGATACAAGCGCTTCATTCTTTTCAGCTGATCCATCAGGAACGAATTCTCGGCCTGTCACAACATGCTGCCTCCCATCACAGCAGCTCAGCTGAGCAGTCATCTGGCCAGTAATGAGAAGAGGCCAGCGTTCCAGCATTATTTCCTGTTATCAGAAACTGTATCCATGCAGAATCGTTACATTACACAGCACACTGAATACATGGAGATTGATCAGCTCCATTATGCAGGACGATGGGCCGCTGTACGGAGATGGTTGCAAATCTATATCAAAAAGGTCAGATTTACTGTAGAAATTAGAATTTGCAGTCTAATAGAAATATATATTGCGAGTGTGTGATATATATCAGAGCTGTGGAGTCCGTAAGCCAAACCTCCGACTCTTCAATTTCCATGACACCGACCCCACCAAAATGGGCTCCAATTCCACAGCCCTGATTATATATATATATATATATATATATATATATATATATATATATATATATATATATATATATATATATATATATATATATATATATATATATATAAATTTTATTTTTAATAAAGGCTTATACGGTAATTACAGTCAGGACATATTTGGCCCACGATGCCAGGCAGGCCCCTCACCCGGGATTGCATTTTCAACTTTATCGGCATCCTGAACGCGGATACAGTTATAAGCAATGATGGAGGAGGAAGCGTCAGCTGACCCTCCCTCCGCGCCTGACGTCTCAGCACAGCGAGCACGATACATCATTACAACACGGCCACCGTCCCGTGCAGTGAGGAGCTTCACAGCGCCATCATACTGTATGGAGCACTATGTGGGGCCATTATACTGTATGGAGCACTATGTGGAGCCATCATACTGTATGGAGCACTATGTGGAGCCATTATACTGTATGGAGCAGTGTGTGGGGCTATTATACTGTATGGAGAACTATGTGGAGCCATCATACTGTATGGATCACTGTGTGGAGCTATCATACTGTAGGGAGCACTATGTAGGGCCATTATACTGTATGGAGCACTATGTGGAGCCATCATACTGTATGGAGCACTATGTGGAGCCATCATACTGTATGGAGCAGCGTGTGGGGCCATTATACTGTATGGAGAACTATGTGGAGCTATCATACTGTATGGAGCACTATGTGGGGCCATTATACTGTATGGAGCAGTGTGTGGGGCCATTATACTGTATGGAGAACTATGTGGAGCCATCATACTGTATGGAGAACTATGTGGAGCCATTATACGGTAGGGAGAACTGTGTGGGGCCATTATACGGTAGGGCAGGGGTGTCAAACTGCATTCCTCAAGGGCTGCAAACAGGTCATGTTTTCAGGATTTCGTTGTACTGCACAGGTGATAATTTAGTCACCTACACACATCATGATTGCAGCACCTTGTGCAATGCTAAGGAAAGCTTGAAAACACGCATGGTATGCGGCCCTCGAGGAATGCAGTTTGACACCCCTGCGGTAGGGAGAACTGTGTGGGGCCATTATACGGTTAGGAGAACTGTGTGGGGCCATTATACTGTAGGAGAACTGTGTGGGGCCATTATACTGTAGGGAGAACTGTGTGGGGCCATTACTGTGTGGGGCACTATGTGTGGCCATTATACTGTATGGAAAACTATGTGGGACCATCATACTGTACGGAGCACTACATGGGGCCATTATACTGTATGTAGGGCTGAGTGGGGATTACAGTGTGAGAATCATACTGTGATGCGGTTACCATACTTTGCTGGGGTGGTTGAGGAAGGGGGGGGGGGGGGGGGGGGGAGTACAGTAGGGTCATCATACTGTGAGTGTAGAGGAATTCACTGTTGGGCATGTTTTTAGCAACATACAGTACATTATTATCTGCATTATTCAAGTTTTTTTTTACCCTTTGTTATTACATATCTAAATTAGGCTATTGGGCCATATGCTTTTATCTAATTATATTATAATATTCCAATATTTATTCTAAGATCTATTCATTAAAATGCAATTTGCTTTGTGGGACAACCCCTTCAACTTTGTTTCTGAGGATAAGGAAAAACTTCCTCAATTATAGACATTTTCTTTTTTCCTAAATATCTTGGCCTTCTGTGCATTGGAGTCGGACACCCCTGCACTAGGACCCTCAAACAGTTTGAAATCATCGGCATCCACTGTTTTCAATGGAACCTGACCATTGACTAATTTATATGGGGGACTCCGAACTCTCACCTGACAGATGATATTGGGGGAAAGAAAGATCAAGCAGTTTACCTAATCCTTTTATTCTATGGGGGAGATAAGTAGCTGCCAGGGGTGTTCGGCAGTGGCTTTTTTCCCCCCACTGAAAACACATGAAAGCGAAGCATTCACGTGCTTAGGGGAATCTCCGCTATAAAGCACCACTTAGGCTACGTTCACATTTGCGTTGTGCGGTGCAGCGTCGGCGACAACGCACAATGCAAATGTGAACGCATGCACAACGCAGAATTTTGTGACGCATGCGTTCATTTTTGCATGATTTTTGGTGCAGAAAAAACTGCATCATGCAGCGTCCTGTGCGCCCTGACAGTTGCGCCAAAGTGACGCATGCGTCACAAAACGCAAGAGCAACGCATGTCCATGCGCCCCCCATGTTAAATATAGGGGCGATTGACGCATGCGTCGCCGCGGCTGCCCCCGACGCTGCGCCGCACAACGCTAATGTGAACGTAGCCTAAAATGAAATCCTTTCCGAATATCGCTGCAGGTCCAGCACATACAATCACTGACGATCATCAGCCCATCACCGAGGGCAGCTCCGTGCTCCAATACATTTTCCCAACAGAGACCACCACAGGCAATCTGGAGTATTACACCACCCCATTCAAATCAATGCACGCACATGGTCGGTCTCAGGTCACCAGGGAGAGATCTGCTCTGACTCAGAGAAGAGGGGTCCTTGGTTTAGGATATTCCTACCAGGTACAAATAAAAGATTTGCGCTACCCCGCTCCGGTGTCCACGTCAGTACCACTTACCAAAAGGGTCAGGGTAGTGCGAACTTCCTTAGCCCGCCACTCAAATAATGGCAACCCAGGTGTCTCTTGTGATTACTAGGCCCCCCATGACATTACAGGGGCATAGTGCTGGCAAGAGGTGCCCTGGTCCTTCTGTCACGGAGCACCACTGTGGACCAGGGTAGTGCTCATCTCTGTAAGGGGCATATTAAAGGGTTATTCAAGAGCAAATTATTTCTAATCCACAGGATATAAGGCATAACTTACTGCTCAGTGAGGGTCCGGCAGCTGGGACCCCTCGCCAGCCTGAGAACAGATCGCTGCAGAAACCAATCATGAATGGAGTGGTGGTCCATGTGTGTGTGACCTGCACCCCATACATCGTCTGTGGGACTGCTGGAAATAGTGGACTGTTGTGAACGACCGCAGCAGGCCGGACACATTGAAGCCTCAGATGCCACATTACTATGTGGATCTATTCATCCAGAACTGCCTGGTTCCTGGTCTACGCTGCAAACCGCAACAGAGGCAGAAGAAAACACACAGGACAATGTGGCGAGGGGGTAAACTACTCCACACAAAAAAGAACGTGTCATTGTGGGGCTGGTGGCACAATACAGCAGGTATTGATAATCAACAGAATCTAGTTACCAACCATGGCCTCATACAGAATCTACAAACAAGAACGATCTCATGTACAGGAAAAGATACAACAGGGACGCCTTTGTATGGAAACAATGTACAAGCCGGATACTGGTGCACATTACTAAGTGCCCCTGCCCATAACGCACAGCTCATCCATTACCACGTGCCCCTGCCCATAACACACAGCTCATCCATTACTACGTGCCCCTGCCCATAACACACAGCTCATCCATTACTACGTGCCCCTGCCCATAACGCACAGCTCATCCATTACTGCGTGCCCCTGCCCATAACGCACACCTCATCCATTACTACATGCCCCTGCCCATAACACACACCTTATCCATTACTACCTGCCCCTGCTCATAACACAGCTCATCCATTACTACCTTCCCCTGCCCATAACGCACAGCTCATCCATTACTACGTGCCCCTGCCCATAACGCACAGCTCATCCATTACCACGTGCCCCTGCCCATAACACACAGCTCATCCATTACCACGTGCCCCTGCCCATAACACACAGCTCATCCATTACTACGTGCCCCTGCCCATAACGCACACCTCATCCATTACTACGTGCCCCTGCCCATAACGCACAGCTCATCCATTACTACGTGCCCCTGCCCATAACGCACAGCTCATCCATTACTACGTGCCCCTGCCCATAACACACAGCTCATCCATTACTATGTGCCCCTGCCCATAACGCACAGCTCATCCATTACTACGTGCCCCTGCCCATAACACACACCTCATCCATTACTACGTGCCCCTGCCCATAACGCACAGCTCATCCATTACTACGTGCCCCTGCCCATAACGCACAGGTCATCCATTACTACGTGCCCCTGCCCATAACGCACAGCTCATCCATTACTACGTGCCCCTGCCCATAACGCACAGCTCATCCATTACTACGTGCCCATAACACACAGCTCATCCATTACTACGTGCCCCTGCCCATAACACACAGCTCATCCATTACTACATGTCCCTGCCCATAACGCACACCTCATCCATTACTACGTGCCCATAACACACAGCTCATCCATTACTACCTTCCCCTGCCCATAACGCACAGCTCATCCATTACTACGTGCACCTGCCCATAACACACAGCTCATCCATTACTACCTTCCCCTGCCCATAACGCACAGCTCATCCATTACTACGTGCACCTGCCCATAACACACACCTCATCCATTACTACATGCCCCTGCCCATAACGCACAGCTCATCCATTACTACGTGCCCATAACTCACACCTCATCCATTACTACGTGCCCATAACACACACCTCATCCATTACTACCTGCCCCTGCTCATAACACAGCTCATCCATTACTACGTGCCCCTGCCCATAACGCACAGCTCATCCATTACTACGTGCCCCTGCCCATAACACACAGCTCATCCATTACTACGTGCCCCTGCCCATAACACACAGCTCATCCATTACTACGTGCCCCTGCCCATAACACACAGCTCATCCATTACTACGTGCCCCTGCCCATAACACACACCTTATCCATTACTACGTGCCCCTGCCCATAACACACACCTTATCCATTACTACGTGTCCCTGCCCATAACACACAGCTCATCCATTACTACGTGCCCATAACGCACACCTCATCCATTACTACGTGCCCCTGCCCATAACGCACACCTCATCCATTACTACGTGCCCCTGCCCATAACACACAGTTCATCCATTACTACGTGCCCCTGCCCATAACGCACAGCTCATCCATTACTACGTGCCCCTGCCCATAACGCACACCTCATCCATTACTACGTGCCCCTGCCCATAACACACAGTTCATCCATTACTACGTGCCCCTGCCCATAACGCACAGTTCATCCATTACTACGTGCCCCTGCCCATAACGCACAGCTCATCCATTACTACGTGCCCCTGCCCATAACGCACACCTCATCCATTACTACGTGCCCCTGCCCATAACGCACACCTCATCCATTACTACGTGCCCCTGCCCATAACACACAGTTCATCCATTACTACGTGCCCCTGCCCATAACGCACAGCTCATCCATTACTACGTGCCCCTGCCCATAACGCACAGCTCATCCATTACTACGTGCCCCTGCCCATAACGCACACCTCATCCATTACTACGTGCCCCTGCCCATAACACACAGTTCATCCATTACTACGTGCCCCTGCCCATAACGCACAGTTCATCCATTACTACGTGCCCCTGCCCATAACGCACAGCTCATCCATTACTACGTGCCCCTGCCCATAACGCACACCTCATCCATTACTACGTGCCCCTGCCCATAACGCACACCTCATCCATTACTACGTGCCCCTGCCCATAACACACAGTTCATCCATTACTACGTGCCCCTGCCCATAACGCACAGCTCATCCATTACTACGTGCCCCTGCCCATAACACACAGCTCATCCATTACTACGTGCCCATAACACACACCTCATCCATTACTACGTGCCCCTGCCCATAACACACAGCTCATCCATTACTACGTGCCCCTGCCCATAACACACAGCTCATCCATTACTACGTGCCCATAACGCACACCTCATCCATTACTACATGCCCCTGCCCATAACGCACAGCTCATCCATTACTACGTGCCCCTGCCCATAACGCACAGCTCATCCATTACTACGTGCCCATAACGCACACCTCATCCATTACTACGTGCCCATAACACACACCTCATCCATTACTACGTGCCCCTGCCCATAACACACAGCTCATCCATTACTACGTGCCCCTGCCCATAACACACAGCTCATCCATTACTACGTGCCCCTGCCCATAACGCACAGCTCATCCATTACTACGTGCCCCTGCCCATAACACACAGCTCATCCATTACTACGTGCCCCTGCCCATAACGCACAGCTCATCCATTACTACGTGCCCCTGCCCATAACACACAGCTCATCCATTACCACGTGCCCCTGCCCATAACGCACAGCTCATCCATTACTACGTGCCCCTGCCCATAACGCACAGCTCATCCATTACTACGTGCCCCTGCCCATAACGCACAGCTCATCCATTACTACGTGCCCCTGCCCATAACGCACAGCTCATCCATTACTGGGGGCTTGCTGGAGACCCCACCTGCACCCCCCATACATTTCACCCCTGTATACCGCGCTGCCTTTGTGATGGTGGTGATGTCACGTGTGGCAGTGCCCACCATTGTCCCCTCTTACCTGGGGCTCCACCATCCAGCCTGCCCATGCCGCCCCCGCGTCCTCCTGGTACCGGAATGCGGAGTACACCGGGATCTTGTGCTCGGTGCTGTACAGCGTGGCATAGCGCTGCTCCCCCTGGTACCGCTGGCAGATCTTCACGTTTGCCGGGTGGCTGAAGCCCTGGGGGGGGCTGCTGTGGTGGAAGAAGTCGTTGCACTCCGAAAAGCCATCCTCACCCTCATGCACCAGGCGGGCGTGCAGGGCGCAGGGCAGAGCCGCCAGGCAGAGGAGCAGAGCCGCCGTCATGTTCCTCGCTGCGCACAACCGCACACTACCTGCCCGGCCGGGGATGGAGGAGGAGGAGGAATGAGCGGCCGCTCCCTCCCCCGGTGCACGTAACCGGCCGTGCTGCAGTATCAGGCGGACTGCGGGCGCGCACAGGCTGCTGGGAGATTCCTCTCTGCTCTGTCAGGAGGATGCAGCCTGTCACTGTCCAGGGCAACAATGCTGCCTGCCAGGGGAGAGGGCTGCCCAGGGCAACAATGCTGCCTGCCAGGGGAGAGGGCTGCCCAGGGCAACAATGCTGCCTGCCAGGGGAGAGAGCTGCCCAGGGCAACAATGCTGCCTGCCAGGGGAGAGGGCTGCCCAGGGCAACAATGCTGCCTGCCAGGGGAGAGAGCTGCCCAGGGCAACAATGCTGCCTGCCAGGGGAGAGGGCTGCCCAGGGCAACAATGCTGCCTGCCAGGGGAGAGGGCTGCCCAGGGCAACAATGCTGCCTGCCAGGGGAGAGGACTGCCCAGGGCAACAATGCTGCCTGCCAGGGGAGAGGGCTGCCCAGGGCAACAATGCTGCCTGCCAGGGGAGAGGGCTGCCCAGGGCAACAATGCTGCCAGCCAGGGGTGAGGGCTGCCCAGGGCAACAATGCTGCCTGCCAGGGGAGAGGACTGCCCAGGGCAACAATGCTGCCTGCCAGGGGAGAGGGCTGCCCAGGGCAACAATGCTGCCTGCCAGGGGAGAGAGCTGCCCAGGGTAACAATGCTGCCTGCCAGGGGAGAGGGCTGCCCAGGGCAACAATGCTGCCTGCCAGGGGAGAGGACTGCCCAGGGCAACAATGCTGCCTGCCAGGGGAGAGGACTGCCCAGGGCAACAATGCTGCCTGCCAGGGGTGAGGGCTGCCCAGGGCAACAATGCTGCCTGCCAGGGGAGAGGGCTGCCCAGGGCAACAATGCTGCCTGCCAGGGGAGAGGGCTGCCCAGGGCAACAATGCTGCCTGCCAGGGGTGAGGGCTGCCCAGGGCAACAATGCTGCCTGCCAGGGGTGAGGGCTGCCCAGGGCAACAATGCTGCCTGCCAGGGGTGAGAACTGCCCAGGGCAACAATGCTGCCTGCCAGGGGTGAGGGCTGCCCAGGGCAACAATGCTGCCAGCCAGGGGTGAGGGCTGCCCAGGATAACAATGCTGCCTGCCAGGGGAGAGGGCTGCCCAGGGCAACAATGCTGCCTGCCAGGGGAGAGGGCTGCCCAAGGCAACAATGCTGCCTGCCAGGGGTGAGGGCTGCCCAGGGCAACAATGCTGCCAGCCAGGGGTGAGGGCTGCCCAGGGCAACAATGCTGCCAGCCAGGGGTGAGGGCTGCCCAGGATAACAATGCTGCCTGCCAGGGGAGAGGGCTGCCCAGGGCAACAATGCTGCCTGCCAGGGGTGAGAGCTGCCCAGAGCAACAATGCTGCCTGCCAGGGGTGAGAGCTGCCCAGAGCAACAATGCTGCCTGCCAGGGGTGAGGGCTGCCCAGGGCAACAATTCTGCCTGCCAGGGGTGAGGGCTGCCCAGGGCAACAATGCTGCCAGCCAGGGGTGAGGGCTGCCCAGGATAACAATGCTGCCTGCCAGGGGAGAGGGCTGCCCAGGGCAACAATGCTGCCTGCCAGGGGAGAGGGCTGCCCAGGGCAACAATGCTGCCTGCCAGGGGTGAGGGCTGCCCAGGGCAACAATGCTGCCAGCCAGGGGTGAGGGCTGCCCAGGGCAACAATTCTGCCTGCCAGGGGTGAGGGCTGCCCAGGGCAACAATGCTGCCAGCCAGGGGTGAGGGCTGCCCAGGATAACAATGCTGCCTGCCAGGGGAGAGGGCTGCCCAGGGCAACAATGCTGCCTGCCAGGGGAGAGGGCTGCCCAGGGCAACAATGCTGCCTGCCAGGGGTGAGGGCTGCCCAGGGCAACAATGCTGCCAGCCAGGGGTGAGGGCTGCCCAGGGCAACAATGCTGCCAGCCAGGGGTGAGGGCTGCCCAGGATAACAATGCTGCCTGCCAGGGGAGAGGGCTGCCCAGGGCAACAATGCTGCCTGCCAGGGGTGACAGCTGCCCAGGGCAACAATGCTGCCAGCCAGGGGTGAGAGCTGCCCAGGGCAACAATGCTGCCAGCCAGGGGTGAGAGCTGCCCAGAGCAACAATGCTGCCTGCCAGGGGTGAGGGCTGCACAGATTAGTAATGATGCCATGAGTGAAACAGCTGGCAATTCTTCCAAAGTGTGCTATGGTCAATATGTGTATCAAAATTACCTGTGCCAGGTGAACTGAGACGCCTATACAAAGTCACGCAGCTGCCTGTGCTAGTAACCTAATGTGCCAGATGGACAGGCAGTGGCTACCATGTGCTATGGGCAATGTGCACATCAAAATCACCTGTGCCAGGGAAACTGTCTCTTCCTGTTTACAATGTCATGTCAGCTGCCTGTGCCAGGGGTCTAATGCACCAATGTCTATTGCTCCAGGGGAACTGACAGATGCGTGCTGTGCTGTGGGCGATGTGTGTATCAGATTCACTGCTGCCAATTACCTACATTGGTCTATAAGTGTCATGCCAGCTCCAGTGCTACAGGCTATCCCATGCCAGGATGATGGGCTGGATCCACCCTGTGCTGTGGGCAATGTCCCAGGAGTATTGTCTCTACCAGTCGGTTAGTGCCATGTTACCTTCCTGTGCCAGGGGGAAGGCAGCTGCCACCCTGTGATATAGCTTCGCTTGCAATTGTATTTTCCATAGAGAAACTGAGTTATGTGTATTTGCTGCCACCATGGAGCCTTATAGTGTTTCATTATGACAACCCCTGTGTGTATGCACTAATAGTAGGGGCGTAATTATAGTTTGTGCAGGGGTTGCATTTGCTCCTTAAGCCTAATGGACCAAAATGTCGTTTTGGACCTTATGAGAAGACCAATACACTTAAAGACCGATGATATTTGGGGGCCATGTTGGAAATTTTGCATTGGGGCTCACAAAATTGCCTATTAGGACATTTCAGCATTCCCATTCACTGCTTTAGACCACCTTCCACGAGCCAGAATTGTCCCTTTATCTTCTATCCTACACTTTACCATCTATGGTTGTTAGTACTGTTGGACTTTTCTTGTTTCTTGCCACAAATCAACAAAGGGTTAAAAATGAGATAGTATTGTAATAGCACCAATGATCATCTCTTATCATCAAAAACGGTGATATGCGATGTCTTTGAGTAACAGATATCTATCTGATCCGGAGGAAGCTGTTGGCAGACACCATCGATCACTTCAGATTTCCAAACAATCTCTAAATGGAGGAGGAGAAGAAGACAATACAAAACCATACCATTAACCTGTGACCTCTCTCATGGAGGTTTGCACTTTGTGGACTTTTCAGGCCATGACCTCAAATTGATCCAACTAGCAAACAATGAGGTCACCAGACTGGAATGGTGGCTTCACCCAACACCCCCCCCCCAACGCCCCCCCCCCCCCCCCCCCCCCCCCGCTCAAGATCTTATGGCTAGAGAGGAATCACAGGAACTGTGTAGACCACCCTCCCATCTTGTACTCCGGCTTTCCATCCTAAATAATACACTTTGCTCTTTTTCTGTGCCTCTGCTGCTCATCTCACTGGCTCTGATGCCAAGAGACATAATTTGAAAATATTAACAATGACATACAAGGAAGTCCATCCATCACCTGTCTGCTCCGTACATTTGTGACCCAATCTCCCAACACCTAATTTTCGACCTGTAAAACCTGTCTTCTCTTTATATATCAGTGCCCTAATTTCCCGATATGTTCCACACGTAATCTCCAATCCTGGACCAGTCCCTTTCATACTGTACATCTCCCTCCTAATCTTCCAAAACCTCCTCACACGTAATCTCCTGTCCTCATATGATCCTTGATCCTCGTCCTTTGCTCTCCGAGCATCAACATCAAGATTTTTCCCGCGCTTTCTTCATACTTCTGAAACTCACCGCCCCAACAGAATAGGCTCTTCACCATCCAAAAATTGAAGGGCGACCTTAGCCCTGCTTCAGAAAAGCTTACACCCTGCAATAATCCTAAAAAGAAAAAAAAGCATAATAAACCTACAACTCGTCTAGTAAAAAAAACATGCAAGTCCACTGACCCAAAAATGAAAATATCACATGAACGTTATAAATAGTGTTGAGCATTCCGATACCGCAAGTATCGGGTATCGGCCGATATTTGCGGTATCGGAATTCCGATACTGAATTCCGATACTTCCCGCGTATCGGATACCGGAATCGGAAGTTCCCAGAATTCAAATTGAACGCAGCAGCCAATGAGGAATGAATGAAAGTGTGGGCACATCCTGTTTAGCATGGTGGGCATGTAAGTACTGGCAAGGCTGGGATTGGCTGCTGAAATGATGTCACTCTGCACTATAAAAAAGCGCTGCCGCCATTTTGCGCTCACTCTGCTGTGATTTCAGTTAGGGACAGGACGCTGTGTTCTAACTGAGGGCCAGTTGAGCTAGCTAATTGCTTTATTTTCCTTTCCAAAGGCTAATTTAGCAAAACGCTGTGTGTTCTTCACTGTTCACCTTGCTCTTGCCTTGCAGCGCTGTTTTAACAGCGTTCTGCAAGGTCTCTGTGTGTGTGTGTGTGTGCAGCTCACTCTGTAGTCTGTGTGCAGCCATATACCCGGTTGTATTCAGCTCAGGGGGGGTTCACACTGCCTCACACAGTTGTTCTTTTTTGCTCTTAGTGCAGCCTGCTGCACATTTTTTCTCAAATTTCCTATTAGTGTTTTTCCACCAGTCTCCAGCTCTATTGTGGAAAAACACTACATAGGATAACCTAGAGGGGGGGTTTTGGGCCTTGCAGCGCCGTTTACGGCTGTCTGCACGGTCTCCGTGTGAGCCCAGCTCGCCCTGTAGTCTGTGTGCAGCCATAGCCGGTTGGATTCAGCTCAGGGTTCGTTACTGGCTCATACCTTGAGAAAATTTTTCCTTTTTTTCAAATAGTGCAGCCTGTTTAAAATTTGAAAAAAAAAATTCCTATTAGTGTCTTTCCACTCGTATCCAGCTAAATAGTGGAAAAACACTATATAGGATAACCTAGAGGAGGGTTTTTTGGCCTTGCAGCGCCGTTTACGGCTGTCTGCACGGTCTCCGTGTGAGCCCAGCTCGCCCTGTAGTCTGTGTGCAGCTATAGCCGGTTGGATTCAGCTCAGGGTTCGTTACTGGCTCATACCTTGCGAAAAATTTTCCTTTTTTTTCAAATAGTGCAGCCTGTTTAAAATTTGACAAAAAAAAATCCTATAAGTGTCTTTCCACTCGTATCCAGCTAAATAGTGGAAAAACACTATATAGGATAACCTAGAGGAGGGTTTTTTGGCCTTGCAGCGCCGTTTACGGCTGTCTGCACGGTCTCCGTGTGAGCCCAGCTCGCCCTGTAGTCTGTGTGCAGCCATAGCCGGTTGGATTCAGCTCAGGGTTCGTTACTGCCTCATACCTTGAGAAAAATTTTCCTTTTTTTGAAATAGTGCAGCCTGTTTAAAATTTGAAAAAAAAAAAATTCCTATTAGTGTCTTTCCACCAGTCTCCAGCTCAATTGTGGAAAAACACTACATAGGATAACCTAGAGGGTTTTTTTGGGGCCTTGCAGCGCCGTTTACGGCTGTCTGCACGGTCTCTGTGTGAGCGCAGCTCGCCCTGTAGTCTGTGTGCAGCCATAGCCGGTTGGATTCAGCTCAGGGTGCGTTACTGCCTCATACCTTGAAAAACAATTTCCTTTTTTTCAAATAGTGCAGCCAGTTTAAAATTTGAAAAAAAAAATTCCTATTAGTGTCTTTCCACTTGTATCCAGCTAAATAGTGGAAAAACACTATATAGGATAACCTAGAGGAGGGTTTTTTGGCCTTGCAGCGCCGTTTACGGCTGTCTGCACGGTCTCCGTGTGATTTAAACTAGCTCTGTAGCCCGATCTGCACCAAAAAAAAAGTTAAGTTCACCAAACACAACTTAACACTTGTGTAGGCCACATTTGAAAAATAATAAAGTTTAGTCCACAATTTACAACATTAGTGTTTCTTACACCTGTTAGGAGGAGCATTACAGGAATAAGCACACTAAGGCCTTAGTACTTTTCTGCTTATCTTTATCTGTCAACCAAGATGAAGAGGGCAGGGAGTAAGGCACGTGGGCGTGGGCGCGGAGCAGGGAGAGGAGCAGGGAGAGGACGTGGTGATTCTGTGCCTGCTGCGGGCGCCGGTGACTCGTCGTCACTCAGTTTCAGCAGGGAACAGTCCTTCATGCGCAGCTTTGTCGGAGAGCGCCGTGCACCGCTGCTGCGTGAAGACCAAATTGAAGCCGTTGTCGGGTGGATGGCAGCTAACGCCTCGGCATCGACTTCAGTTAGTGCCACATCCTCTCAGGCACAGAGCACTGGAGAGCAGCCATCTGTCTCTTCACCACCTGCCAAATTGGCCAGGCAGTCAGAGAGCCCAGGACAGGAGCCGTCTCTACTTCTGTTCTCTGAATCTCTTGGCTTGGAAACAGGGGGCCAGCCAAGCAGCATTGGAGAAATGGAAGAAGAGGCAGTATGCAGTGATGCCCAACACCTTTTTCTCTCTGACTCTGAAGAGGCAGGTGGGCCAGTGCCTCCGGTGACCACAGCGCAGTACGCATCTGATGATGAAACTCAGGTGCCGCTTTCTCGTGCGTACTGTGCTGCTGAGACTACCCAGGAGGAGCAGTTGGTGGCAGAGGGTAGTGGAGATGATGAGGTCCTTGACCCATCGTGGCGTGAGGAACAGGAAGGTGGTGGGAGCAGCTCAGAGGAAGAGCTTCCTCTTACGGGCCAAAGAGGGAGAGGGAGGGGGAAGACTGCGGAGCCTGTAGCCTCCACTTTGGCACCCGTTAGGAGCCTGTCTCTTTCCAAAGCCAAAAAGGGCGCTCCCAAGACTTGCAGTGCCTGGTCCTTTTTTGACACAGTTGCAGATGACATTTGTTTTGTCAAATGCAAGCTGTGTCATCATAAAGTAAAAAGAGGGAAAAATGTCAGCAACCTCAATACCACAAATATGTGGAAACATGTGCGGACCAGGCACGCGGTGGAGTTACAGAAACACACTGAAGATGTAGGCCAACCAACAGCGGCAGCTACCACCTCTTCAGCTCGTGTTGCCTCTTCCTCCAGCTCACGCACAGCTGGTTTGGCTTCCTCCCAGAGACCTTGTGTAATTCCACCCACAGCACCACCTTCCCAGTCATCCTCACACTCCCAGTCTACTCTACAGCCATCGGTAGTACAGGCATGGGAGAAAAGGCGGGCATTCTCGGCCAACCACCCCCGAGCACAGGCTCTGAATGCAGGCATTGCCAAACTGTTGTCCCTGGAAATGCTCTCGTTCAGGCTGGTGGAGACTGACAGCTTCCGTGACTTGATGGCATTGGCAGTCCCACAGTACAAGGTGCCCAGCCGCTTTTACTTCAGCAGGCAGGCTGTCCCTGCCCTGCACAGGCATGTTGAGGCAAATATAAAACATGCGCTACTGAACGCCGTCAGTAGCAAGGTCCACCTCACCACCGATGCGTGGACCAGTCAGCATGGACAGGGGCGATATGTTTCCCTCACTGCCCATTGGGTTAATGTTGTTGAGCCAGGTACAGATCGTGCGAGTGGCGCAGGACGTGTCCTGCCCACTCCAAGGATTGCAGGAATCCAGTCTGTACGCATCGACTCCTCCTCTTACACCAGTTCCTCTGATTCCTCTCTGCAGGATCCGTCACAGTCCACCCCCACATGGACCCGTGAACGTTTACCTATGACCGACATGAGCACAGCCGTGGCCAAACGTCAGCAGGCCGTCTTGAAACTAGTTTCATTGGGGCATCGAAGCCACACAGCGCAGGAGCTCTGGAATGCCATAAAGCAGGAGAGCGATGTGTGGTTACTGCCAGCGAATCTCCAGCCAGGCATGGTAGTGTGTGACAATGGCCGAAATCTGGTGGCAGCTTTGGCCCTTGGCAACCTCACTCACATCCCATGTCTGGCACATGTGCTCAATTTGGTTGTGCAGAGTTTTCTGAGGGACTATCCGGATCTTGATGCCCTGCTGCACAAGGTCCGCCTAGAGTGTGCTCACTTGCGGCGTTCCAGCTTGGCCA
The DNA here is from genome assembly GCF_032444005.1 of Ranitomeya imitator. NCBI lineage: Eukaryota > Metazoa > Chordata > Amphibia > Anura > Dendrobatidae > Ranitomeya > Ranitomeya imitator. The sequence continues at coordinate 787,936,949 of NC_091284.1, read as the reverse complement.
GATCCCGCATTGCTGCTCTGCAGCGCCGATTCCGCCTTCCGGAACACCGCATCATATGTGACCTACCTACCCGGTGGAATTCCACGTTACATATGTTGGAGCGGTTGTGTGAGCAGCAGCAAGCAGTTATGGAGTACCAGCTGCATCAGGCGCAAAGAAGTCGCAGTCAGCGCCGATCAGACTTCACAACCACAGAGTGGGCCACTATGAAGGACGTCTGCCAGGTTTTGCGTCCTTTTGATTATTCCACGCGGATGGCAAGTGCAGATGATGCACTAGTCAGCATGACTGTCCCCCTTATCTGCCTGCTTCAGCAAACTTTGCAAGGGTTAAGGGATGATGTGGTGGAAGAGGTGGAGGATGAGGAGTCACCTTTTCCATCAGCTTCTGGAGAGTCAGCGCCACGTGGTTCCTCACAAAGGGGTACGCAGGGGCCAATTTGTGAGGAGGATGAGGAGGAGTCAATGGAGGAGGAAGAGCTCCGTCCAGAGGAGGGAGCGACACAATTGTCCAGTGGTCAGTGTGTACAGCGAGGGTGGGGTGATGACGAGCGGGCAGAGATCATGTCTCAAGCAGGGGACAGCGTTTCTGGGCCAGTTGGCACTCTGCAGCACATGGTGGATTTCATGCTGCAGTGCCTGAGAAACGACCGCCGCATCGACCACATTCTCAACATGCCTGATTATTGGGTGTTCACCCTCCTCGATCCTCGCTACCGGGACAACGTCCAAAACCTCATCCCTGCGTTGACCCGGGAGCGTAAATTGCGGGAGTACCACGACACACTGGTGAATTCCATCATCTTCTCCTGTCCAACTGAGAGGAGTGCTGCTAGTGCTTTACAAAGCAGCTCAGTGCGTCGAGGCAGTGGGGGAGGCTCTGCCCAAAGAGGGAGCAGAAGCAGTGCCTCTGCCCAAGGCAAGCCCAGTATGGCACAACTCTGGCACACTTTTGTGTGCCCGCCCCAAATGTCTACACCATCACCGGCGGCTCCAGTCAGCAGGAGGCAACGGTTCCGTCAGATGGTGACAGACTACATGGCTTGCCCTCTTACTGTACTCCCAGACGGCTCTTCCCCGTTCAAGTTTTGGGTCTCTAAGCTGGATACATGGCCAGAGCTAAGCCAGTATGCATTGGAGGTGCTGGCTTGCCCTGCGGCTAGTGTCTTATCGGAACGTGTCTTTAGTGCCGCAGGTGGTGTACTAACAGACCGTCGCATGCGACTATCCTCCGATAACGTTGACCGGCTTACTTTCCTGAAAATGAACCAGGCCTGGATCTCGCAGGAATTTGCCACTCCTCTGCCTGATTAAGTAATTGGGTATCATCCAGGTCTCCTGCTGTGTTCATCTTTCTACCACCTGAACTGCTATTCCTGGGCTCCAACACCGCCAGTTGCGGCTCAGAAGTGCAGGCTGCACAGTAAAAACATACGACCCAGTGTTATTGGGTTTCAGTAACGTCAGCTGATCCCCAGCTGTGTAGCCGGCAATGTGTCCTGCGACCGCCACGCTGGCACAACAACCTAAATGTAAGGGAACCTGTCCCCCCCCCCCCCCCGTCGTTTGTTACTGAAAGAGCCATCTTGTGCAGCAGTAATGCTGCACAAGGAAAAGGTAGCTTTTTTTTTTTTAGCTCTTTGCACACGCAGAACTTAACACTTATAAAATGTGTTCACTGATACCGTTATACCGTCCCGGAGCTGGGACTTTCCTTCGTAATGTGACGCAGCACAGCCGTCATTCCTACCCCCTTGGTGCCATGCGCTGCCTCCTCAGCGTTGTTTTAAGCTGTCACGGAGCCTGCGCTGTTCTGTTATCCCTTGGGCATGCCCTATTTGCGCTGCCTGTCTTCTGACATAATTTGGTGTCAGGCTGGCTGCGCCTGTGCGGCCGCGGTGCCCGAGATCCCGCCTCGCAGTGTCTTCTGATTGAGTCACACTGCGGGCCTGGGATCCATGGGCATGCGCAGTGCATATCTTCCCCTCGGGCTCTTGCTCATTTCCCTCCGCCTTCTTTAGACTGTGCGCCGTCAGCTGATCCCTAGCATGCCACGGCCGTGACACCGCACAGTCTGAAGAAGAGGGAAGGAGGGGAGTGAGAGTCGAGGTTATGCACTGTGCATGCCCATGGTTCCAAGGCCCGCAGTGGGATTACGTTAGATGAGACTGCGAGGTGGGATCTGGAGCAGCGTGGACGCACAGGCACTGACAGCCTGACACCAAATTATGTCAGAAGACAGGCAGCGCTAATTGGGCATGGCCAAGGGCTAACAGAACAGCGCAGGCTCCGTGACAGCTTAAAACAACGCTGAGGAGGCAGCGCACGGCATCAAGGGGATAGGAATGACAGCTGTGCTGTGTCCCATTACGAAGGAAATTCGCACCTCCGGAACGGTTTAACGGTATAAAGGGACACATTTTTAGTGTTTACTTCGGTGTTTGCAAGGAGCATAATTAAAAGAGCAACCTTTTCCTTTTGCATCCTTAGTGCTGCACAACATGGCTCTTTCAGCTACAAACGTCTTGGGGGGGGGGTTAAAGGTTTCCTTTCAACTTGCTCCAATCAGGCTTCGGCCTACACTCTGTTCCTCTGCTCCTCCTGCTGTCCCTGGGCTCTAACACCGCCAGTTGGTGCCTGGAAGTGCTGTGTGCACAGTCAACAGTCGCTCCTCTGTTATTGGGGTTCAGTAACGTCAGCTGATCCCCAGCTGTGTGTGCGGCAATACCTCCAATCTGCTCCTCCTGCTGTCCCTGGGCTCTAACACCGCCAGTTGGTGCCTGGAAGTGCTGTGTGCACAGTCAACAGTCGCTCCTCTGTTATTGGGGTTCAGTAACGTCAGCTGATCCCCAGCTGTGTGTGCGGCAATACCTCCAATCTGCTCCTCCTGCTGTCCCTGGGCTCTAACACCGCCAGTTGGTGCCTGGAAGTGCTGTGTGCACAGTCAACAGTCGCTCCTCTGTTATTGGGGTTCAGTAACGTCAGCTGATCCCCAGCTGTGTATCCGGCAACGTGTCATGCGACCGCCACGCTGGCACAACTAAAATGTAAGGGGACCTGTCCCCCCCCCCTAGGCGTTTGTTACTGAAAGAGCCACCATGTGCAGCACTAATACTGCACAAGGGAAAGGTCGCTCTTGAAATTATGCTCCTTGCAAACGCTGAACTACACACTCATGTAATGTGTCCCCTCACACCGTCCAACCGTCCCGGAGGTGGGACTTTCCTTTGTAATGTGACGCAGCACAGCCGTCATTGCTACCCCCTTGGCACCGTGCGCTGCCTCCTTAGCGTTGTTTGATTCCGTCATGGACCCTGCGCTGTTATGTTATCCCTTGGCCATGCACAGTTTGCGCTGCCCGTCCTCTGACATCATTTGTTGTCGTCCTGGCTGCGCCTGTGCGTCCACGCTGCCCGAAATCACACCTCGCAGTGTCGTCTAATGTGATCCCACAGTGGGCCTGGTATCCATGGCCATGCGCAGTGCATATACTAGCCTCTCACTCCCCTTCTTCACGCTTCTTCAGACTAGGCGGCGTCAGCTGATCCCTAATAGCATGCCACGGCCGTGACGCCGCACAGTCTGAAGAAGCAGGAAGGAGGTGAGTGAGAGGCGATGATATGCACTGCGCATGCCCATGGATCCCTGGCCCGCAGTGGGACTACATTAGATGACACTGCAAGGTTGGATCTCGGGCAGCTTGGACGCACAGGCACTGCCAGCCTGACACCTACATGATGTCAGAAGACGGGCACCGCTAACTGTGCATGGCCAAGGGATAACATTACAGCGCGGGCTCCGTGACAGAACCAAACAACGTTGAGGAGGTGGCGCCCGGCACCAAGGGGGTTGGAATGACGACTGTGCTGTGTCACATTACAAAGGAAAGTCCCACTTCCGGGATGGTTTGACGGTGTGAGGGGACACATTATATGAGTGTGTACTTCAGCGTTTGCAAGGAGCATAATTTTCGGAACAACCATTTTCCATGTGCAGTATTACTGCTGTACAAGATGGCTCTTTCAGCAACAAATGCCTGGGGGGGGGGGGGGTTAAAGGTTCCCTTTCAACTTGCTCCACTGCAGGCTTCGGCCTACACTCTGCTCCTCTTTGATTCCCTGGGTTTCAACACTGTCAGTTGCCACCTGGAAGTGTTGTCTACACAGAAAAAACACTAGGTGATGTGTCAGTGGGGTTCAGCACCGCCAGCTGTTCCCCTGCTGTGTAGTCGGCAACGTGTCCAGCACAAGCCACGCTGGCACAACAGAACAAAAGCTGCCACCAGTGCAGGCTTCGGCCTACACTCTGCTCCTCTCCTCCTCCTGCTGACCCTGGGCTCAAACACCGCTAGTTTTTGCCCGGAAGTGCTAGCTGCACAGAGAAAAACACCAGCCAATGTGTTAGTGGGGTTCAGCAACGCCAGCTGTTCCCCTGCTGTGTAGCCGGCAACGTGACCTGCAAACGCCATGCAGGCACAGGAACTGAAATTAAAAGGGAACCTGGCCCCACCCCCCCAGGTGTTTCTATGTATAACAGCCACCTAGTACAGCAGTACTGCTGCATTTGTACAAGGTGGCTGACTTTTTCTCCTTGCCCACGTGGAACTCAACACGTACAAAATGTGTCTCATTGAGACCATTCCACTGTCCCTGAGGTGTGACTTTCCTTTGTAATGATACGCAGCACCCCCCTTGGTAGCGTTTCCCGTCTTTTGTCATCATGGTTAGCTGGCTGCGCCTGTGCATCCGCCCTGCTAGAAACAACGCCCCTCGTTGTCATATTTATTTTGTCAGCGAGGGTGTGGTTTATGGGCACGAGCAGTGCATATGTTCGCCTGTCTTAACTCATCTCCTTCCGCCTTCTTCAGACTGTGCGGCCTCCTGGCCGTGGTAGGCGATAAGGGATCAGCTGAGGCCGCCCAGTCTGGAGCAGGTGTAAGGACATGTGTAAGCGGCAAACCTATTTACTGCACAAGGCCACGAATCCCAGCCACGCAGTGTGATTTTTTGAAAACACACTGTGGGTCTGGGATTCATGTCCATCGCTAACCGCAACGGCCGACATGAAATGAGGTCAGAAGACAGGAAGCGCTCACAGCGCATGGCCAAGGGATCACAATAGCGCAGACTCCTGTACAGCAAATAACAACGCTCATGAATCTGCGCCCAGTACCTAGGTGAAAATTTTGACACCTGTGCTGCGTCTCGTTAAAAAGACAAGTCACGCCTCCACAACTGTTTGACAGTATAATGGGCTAAATAGTGTACGTGTTTTAGTCAGCGTGTGCAAGGAGCAAAACAAATAGAGCAACCTTTTACTTGTGCAGCATTAATGCTGCACAAGGTGTGGCTCTTGTACCTTGCAACACCTGAGGGGGGTTAAAGGTAACCTTTGAAATTGGTTCAACTAGGCTTCGGCCTACACTCTGCTCCTCTACTCCTCCTGCTGACCCTGGGCTCAAACACCGCTAGTTTTTGCCCGGAACTGCTAGCTGCACAGAGAAAAACACCAGCCAATGTGTTAGTGGGGTTCAGCACCGCCAGCTGTTCCCCTGCTGTGTAGTCGGCAACGTGTCCAGCACAAGCCACGCTGGCACAACAGAACAAAAGCTGCCACCAGTGCAGGCTTCGGCCTACACTTTGCTCCTCTCCTCCTCCTCCTGCTGACCCTGGGCTCTAACACCGCTAGTTTTTGCCCGGACATGCAATCTGCACAGAGAAAAACACCAGTCAATGTGTCAGTGGGGTTCAGCAACGCCAGCTGTTCCCCTGCTGTGTAGCTTGCAACGTGACCTGCAAACGCCACGCAGGCACATGAACTGAAATTGAAGGGAGCCTGCCCCCCACCCACAGGTGTTTCTATGTATAACAGCCACCTTGTACAGCAGTACTGCTGCATTTGTACAAGGTGGCTGACTTTTTCTCCTTACCCACGTGGAACTCAACACGTACAAAATGTGTCTCATTAGAGACCACTACAATGTCCCTGAGGTGTGACTTTCCTTTGTAATGACACGCAGCACCACCCTTGTTAGCGCTGCCCGTCTTTTGACATCATTGGTTAGCTGGCTGCGCCTGTGCATCTCCCCTGCTCGAAACAACGCCCCACGGTGTCTTATTTTTTTGGACAGCGAGGGTGTGATTGATGGGCATGTGCAGTGGATATGTTTGCCTGTGTTCACTCATCTCCTTCCGCCTTCTTCAGACTGGGTGTCCTCATGGCCGCGGCAGGCGATAAGGGATCAGATGAGGCCGCCCAGTCTGAAGCAGGTGTAAGGACATGTGTGAGCGGCAAACATATTTAGTGCACCAGGGCACGAATCCCAGCACCGCAGTGTGATTTTTTAAAAACACACTGTGGGTCTGGGATTCATGTCCATCGCTAACCGCAACGGCCAACATGAAATGAGGTCATAAGACAGGAAGCGCTCACAGCGCATGGCCAAAGGATCACAAGAGCGCAGACTCCTGTACAGCAACTAACAACGCTCAGGAAGCTGCGCCCATGCAAAAAGGTGTTGTTTTCGACACCTGTGCTGCTTTTCTTTAAAAAGACAAGTCACGCCTCCACTACTGATTAACAGTATAATGGGCTAAATAGTCTACGTGTTGCATTCAGCTTGTGCAAGTAGAAAAATTAATAGAGCAACCTTTTACTTGTGCAGCATTAATGCTGCAGAAGGAGTGGCTCTTGTACTTTTTAACACCTGAGGGGGGGTTAAAGGTAACCTTTGAAATTGGTTCAACTAGGCTTCGGCCTACACTCTGCTCCTCTCCTCCTCCTGCTGACCCTGGGCTCTAACAACGCTAGTTTTTGCCCGGAAATGCTAGCTGCACAGAGAAAAACACCAGCCAATGTGTTAGTGGGGTTCAGCACCGCCAGCTGTTCCCCCGCTGTGTAGCCGGCATCGTGTCCAGCACAAGCCACGCTGGCACAACCGACCAAAAGCTGCCACCAGTGCAGGCTTCGGCCTACACTTTGCTCCTCTCCTCCTCCTCCTGCTGACCTTGGGCTCAAACACCGCTAGTTTTTGCCCGGAAATGCTAGCTGCACAGAGAAAAACACCAGCCAATGTGTTAGTGGGGTTCAGCACCGCCAGCTGTTCCCCTGCTGTGCAGCTTGCAACGTGACCTGCAAACGCCACGCAGGCACATGAACTGAAATTGAAGGGAGCCTGGCCCCCACCCCCAGGTGTTTCTATGTATAACAGCCACCTTGTACAGCAGTACTGCTGCATTTGTACAAGGTGGCTGATGTTTTCTCCTTGCCCACGTGGAACTCAACACGTACAAAATGTGTCTCTTTGAGACCATTCCACTGTCCCTGAGGTGTGACTTTCCTTTCTAATGATACGCAGCACCCCCCTTGGTAGCGCTTCCCGTCTTCTGACATCATTGGTTGGCTACTTGCGCCTGTTCGTCCGCCCTGCCTGAATAAAATGCTCCTCGTTGTCTTAATTATTTTGACTGCGAGGGTGTGATTGATGGGCACGAGCAGTGCATATCTTCGCCTGTCTTAACTCATCTCCTTCCGCCTTCTTCAGACTGTGCAGCCTCATGGCCGCGGCATGCGAGAAGGGATCAGCAGAGGCCGCCCAGTCTGAAGCAGGTGTAAGGACGTGTGTGAGCGGCCAAAATATTTACTGCTCAAGGCCACGAATCCCAGCACCGCAGTGTGGCTTTATGAAAAGACACTGGGGGTCTGGGATTTATGGCCATCGTTAACCGCACGGGCCAACATGAAATGATGTCATAAGATGGGCAGCGCTAACAGGGCATTGCCAAGGGATAACACAAGAGCGCAGACTCCTGTACAGCAAATAACAACGCTCAGGAAGCTGCGCCAAGCACCAAGGCGTTATTTTGGACACCTGTGCTGCGTCTCATCAAAAAACCAAGTCACGCATCCACTACAGTTTGACTGTAGAATGGGGTAAATTGTGTATGTCTTTCATTCAGCGTGTGCAAGTAGACAAATTAATAGAGCAACCTTTCACTTGTGCAGCATTAATACTGCACAAGGTGTGTCTCTTGTACTTTGTAACACCTGAGGGGGGGGTTAAAGGTTTCCTTTGAAATTGGTTCAACTAGGCTTCGGCCTACACTCTGCTCCTCTCCTCCTCCTCCTGCTTCAACACGGGCTCTAACATCGCTAGTTTTTGCCCGCAAGTGGTAGCTGCACAGAGAAAAACACACGCCATTGTGTTAGTGGGGTTCAGCAACGCCAGCTGTTCCCCCAGTGTGTAGCCGGCAAAGTGTCCTGCAAACGCAACGCAGACACAAAGCTGCCTCCAGTGCAGGCTTCGGCCTACACTCATCTCCCCCTGCTTACCCTTTGCTCCAACACCGCTAGTTGGGGCTCTAGGAAGACAATCTTTAATAGGCAAGGCAACGCATCCGGGTTCCAGCACCGCCAGCTGGTTCTCGGCAGTGTTCTTGTCACAGGTACTCCCTCGTGCCAAGCCTGGTTTCAGCACCGTCAGCTGTTTCCGGGTTGTGTCAACTTCACTGAGACGCCTATGCTTGCCCCGTCGTGGTGCGGTCGAGTTAGCCAACTCCAGGGTGCCTCCAGTTTAGGAGCTTCCTATGTGGGCTGCGTGAACTGGTAGTCAAGGCTGGTTCTGTAGTGCCAGTAGGCCCAGCTCCCCCTGTAGGACTGTTGGGGTTCGGTAACTGCGGCTGCCTCGCGGCCTAGCTGTTCTCTCCTCTCCTGTGGGCCTTGGGGTTCACCACCTGGTTCCAGCACCGTCAGCTGGTTCCGGGCCGAGCCTTTGGCTTAGGTGCCTCCTCCTGGGTATCCGAGTTCCGCCAACGCCAGGCGGTCCTTGGTAGTGCTTTTAAGCGCGGGCACCTACAGCTTAGTAACCGGGTTCCAGCACCGTCAGCTAGTCCTCGGTCGTGCCATTGGCTCTTGCACACTGGGGCAACGCATCCGGGTTCCAGCACCGCCAGCTGGTTCTCGGCAGTGTTTTTGTCACAGGTACTCCCTCATGCCAAGCCTGGTTTCAGCACCGTCAGCTGTTTCCGGGTTGTGTCAAGCTCACTGAGACACCTATGCTTGCCTCGTCGTGGTGCGGTCGGGTTAGCCAACTCCAGGGTGCCTCCAGTTTAGGAGCTTCCTATGTGGGCTGCGTGAACTGGTAGTCAAGGCTGGTTCTGTAGTGCCAGTAGGCCCAGCTCCCCCTGTAGGACTGTTGGGGTTCGGTAACTGCGGCTGCCTCGCGGCCTAGCTGTTCTCTCCTCTCCTGTGGGCCTTGGGGTTCACCACCTGGTTCCAGCACCGTCAGCTGGTTCCGGGCCGAGCCTTTGGCTTAGGTGCCTCCTCCTGGGTATCCGAGTTCCGCCAACGCCAGGCGGTCCTTGGTAGTGCTTTTAAGCGCGGGCACCTACAGCTTAGTAACCGGGTTCCAGCACCGTCAGCTAGTCCTCGGTCGTGCCATTGGCTCTTGCACACTGGGGCAACGCATCCGGGTTCCAGCACCGCCAGCTGGTTCTCGGCAGTGTTTTTGTCACAGGTACTCCCTCGTGCCAAACCTGGTTTCAGCACCGTCAGCTGTTTCCGGGTTGTGTCAAGCTCACTGAGACACCTATGCTTGCCTCGTCGTGGTGCGGTCGGGTTAGCCAACTCCAGGGTGCCTCCAGTTTAGGAGCTTCCTATGTGGGCTGCGTGAACTGGTAGTCAAGGCTGGTTCTGTAGTGCCAGTAGGCCCAGCTCCCCCTGTAGGACTGTTGGGGTTCGGTAACTGCGGCTGCCTCGCGGCCTAGCTGTTCTCTCCTCTCCTGTGGGCCTTCGGGTCCACCACCTGGTTCCAGCACCGTCAGCTGGTTCTCGGCAGTGTCTTTTGCTCTTGTACCTTCTGCTCCCCATCCTGGTTCCAGTACCGTCAGCTGGTTCCGGGCAGAGCCTTTGGCTTAGGTGCCTCCTTCTGGGTATCCAAGTTCCACCAACGTCAGGTGGTCCTTGGTAGTGCTTTCAGGCACGGGTACCTCCTGCTTAGTAACCGGGTTCCAGTAACGTCAGCTGGTCCTTGGTAGTTCCATTGGCTCTTGGACCTTCGGCTACCAATCCGGGTTCCAGTACCGTCAGCTGGTTCTCGGCAGTGTCTTTTGCTCTTGTACCTTCTGCTCCCCATCCTGGTTCCAGTAACGTCAGCTGGTTCCGGGCAGAGCCTTTGGCTTAGGTGCCTCCTTCTGGGTATCCGAGTTCCGCCAACGTCAGGCGGTCCTTGGTAGTGCTTTTTAGCACGGGTACCTCCTGCTTAGTAACCGGGTTCCAGTAACGTCAGCTGGTCCTCGGTAGTTCCATAGGCTCTTGAACCTTCGGGTAGCCATCCGAGTTCCAGTTCCATCAGCTGGTTCTTGGCATTTTCTCAGCCTTCTTGTACCTTCTGCTACATTTCCAAGTTGAAGACCCTAACGTCGACGACCCGGAAGACCACCCCGATGACGACGACCCGGAAGACCACCCCGATGACGACGACGACGACGGCGGAGACGACGACGGCGGAGACGACGACGGCTGAGACGACGACGGCGGAGATGACGACACTGGAGACGACGACCCTGGAGACGACAACATGGAAGACCGAGAAGCAGAAGAACAAGAGGCTGCAGAACAAAGAGCAGAAGAACATTAAGCATAAGACTTAATATCAGAGCAAAAGATATTATCTAAATTATATGCAGAAGAAGACTAAGCAGTGTATGGGGGTGAGTCCGTTCCTCCTCGTGGTGCCCCTGGATAAAGCCTGATGCTGCAGGCCAAACTGAACGCGGACAAATGTAACTTTTGTGACTGGCAGAACGGAAGGTGTAATCTTCCAACTTTTATAGATAACAACTACGGGAATGCCTGTCACAAATGAGAATATGATGAAGAAGTAGAATAGGAAGAATAATAACAGTGGAATAAAAAGAATATGTAGAATAGGAAGAATAATAATAGTTGAAGAAAATGAATATGAAGAATGTAATAAAAAAAAAAATATAGGTAGAAGATGAAGAAGAAGATGAATAAGGTGAAGAAGTTGATGTCAAAGATGCTGATGATGATGAAGATGAAAGTGTGGGAAAAGGAAAAAAAAGAAGGGGAAGGTCGTGGAATAGTGAAACATCAATATCTGACAAAATAAAAAAAATTTACATAGTCAATATCTTTTTCAATCCGAACGTCTTTAAAAAAAAAAAAAATCATGCTATTCTATTTGATTGGACTAATCCTCATTGCCTTTAATGTCTCCGCCACCTCCCCCATACATCCTACATTATTCTTAGTTGTTTTCCTTCATGTAGAATGAACCTACAAGGAAAGAAAGGGTTTATTTTAATTCCGATATTTTGGTCCCATTGACTTGCATTGGGATCGGGTATCGGTATCGGCGATATCCGATATTTTTTGAATATCGGCCGATCCAAACCGATACCGATACTTTCCGATATCGGAAGGTATCGCTCAACACTAGTTATAAACAAAAAAAATTATAATGTCGTAATTGCTGTTTTTTGTCCCTTTGCCTCCTCCAAAACATAGGAAAAATAGTGGTCAAGAAGACTTTCTGTACTGATTAAAACCTGAATCTAATAGAATAAAAATAGTGCTTTTGGAAGGAAAGTGGAAAAATTGGCTGTGGCAAGATAGGGTTAATGGCGGTTTACAAAAAAATAATACAGAAATGTGACATTTGGTACAGATCCACAGACAAACCTTTTTACACCTGCCTCCTGGCACATTTGCAGTTATGAGATTAGTTTTTCAGACTACAATAACACTAAGGATTTATTTTCCGCAGTATTCGGCACAAGACCACTGAGGCCAGTGATCTGCTGCAGTGGTCATGGTGGAGTGTACAGGATGGGACGCGATGGCTCCAGCCAAAGAAAAAAGGCCATTGGGGAGGGTGGCGTTCAGCTATTCCCGACCGTCCCATAGTAAGTGGTTGCCGCAGAGAATCGCTCGATTGAAGAAGGGATCCAATTCCCAGGTTCCAGAGACCCTATCTCAGGATCACTGGTGGTTACAGTGACCGAACCTCCGCCGATCAGTAGGTAGCACTTGATATCTTAATATTTGGGGCGTAACCCTTTAATTCCTAATTCACATTTGTCTGTATTATGTATTTTAGAATCACGGACACCTAACAGTCTATGGCTAGTGTGTCATGTCGCAAGAAGAAAACATGTCTTGATATCTTCCAATTTGAAGAGCAAACTTGCCCAGTTTTTATGAATGGATGAGAAAAAAATAAAGGAGCAACTAAGGAAAAAATTGGTCCGTTCCTTCGGATAGTAACACAAGGATTTGTGTTACAGTGTCGGACTGGGGTGTCGGGCCCACCAGTAACCAACTCCAGGTCCCCACTTCTCAGCTACAGGCAAATGTGACATTATCCTCAATCACAATTTATACAACAATGAGCTGAGTAGTTTTTACATGAATAAGATGCCGCCTTTGTCTGTACACAGTGATTAGAGTATACTGTGCCAAGTACTGCTGATATAAAAGGGTGGTGACCTACTCTTGCACAAGGGCCCACCGGAGGATTTTCCTTTTCTCCTGGAGGCCAGTCCAAGCCTGCGTGTGTATGTAGCCTAACAGCCTTATCAGCATACGGAAAACTGATGGCCGGTCTGGAAATCACTGTCTGTACACAGACCGTGATCATAGTGTGATCAGATTCTCTCAGCTGTGGAGAAGATGGAGAAAAAAAATGTGTTCATGTTCTCCATTCTGTCAGTCTGTGGAAATCGGACTACATTCAGATGTGATCTGAGCGAAGTCCAATGTTTTCCACAGACACATTGACTTACATGGTCTAGTGCAATCAGAGTATCACATCAAACTCGGGCGTGCACCGATTTATTTTTTTTTGGGACATGTGCCCGGCCCCATAGGCTAACATAGGTCCGAGTTCTAGCTGATGTTTTGTCAGATCGCACTCGAACAGTAAATACGGCCATATGCACGAGCCCTTAATCTGTGGGCTGGTTGCCCGGTGAAATTAGCCTACTAAACATGCCCTTCGTTACCATGGATAGCCCTCCGTTGTATAAAATCTCCTCTGCTTTACAGGCAATAGAGCCGCCCGTGCCCAGAGCAGAAGGCCAGAACAGGTTTGACATGTATTTGTTTTAAAAGGAATAGCCCCAGGTATAAACCACATTGCAAAAGTTCCTGAGTCAGAAACCTCTTTTGTTGAATACCAAATATGTTGTTTTACTTTTTTTTTTCATCGGTGCCTCCTGGGCCGCACCCGGCTGTTATGCAATTCTCTTCTTCCAAGTTGCAATACACCCGATAGCACAACATGTCTGACTCTCCTAGACACCCTGAAAACACCACTAATAATCGTGCTTGTATGTCGTCCTTAGACTCGTCACCTCTGCATAGTAGTTTACAATTATAATGGAAACCAGACGCCGTGCTTCATTCTTTGCCCCGTGGACACTACTGCACCCATCCCCAAGGTCCCTGTTCATTTATAACGGGGTCCATTGGGGTCTATTTTGATGTCTGCTGTTTTGTCAGGAAATATAATGCTGGTGGGTTTTTTTTTCCGTCAGACGATATGCCCAATGTTAACACTTTGTAGTCTTATAGTCCTTGTTTTCTCTCTTCTTTTTATGGGCCCTGCGGTTGGCAAGGCCCGTGAAAACTTGCAACCGTTTACTGTGGGCGTCACTGTCACCGAGGAGCTCAAGGACAGGACACAAGTGCTGAACGAACTCTGATCCGCCCTGAATTTTTATTCCCTGAAGAACTTATCACTGGGAAGACGCTGACTATAACTGGGATTGGGGGTATTTGCCGACTTTTTACTTATGGTCCGGGTTTTCCTAGATTGGGGTGTCAGGAGGGGGTTAAGGGAAGTGAGGGTGTCCGAGAACCTCCAGACAAATGTTTTATTGCTGATCAACCTGGGGCGGTTGGTCACTCAATACATTACAACAGGAGATCTGCTCTGAGAACTAGCCACCAAGACGTGGATTCGTTTACTCAGAGGCGGAAAAGGCAAGAGCCTCCTCTGTTCAAAGCATTGATCGCAGACTTTTTGGAGCCAGTGGTCAGTATTGAATATTGGGGTTTGCATCGATCCGTGATTTATGGAAGACATATTTTCTGTGTCGTAGTGAAGTGAGGAACATATCGCATTCACTTACATTAACGTAAGGCCTTTCTAACTGCATCAACTTAATATCGATCTAATGGATTATGCTATCTATGCCATGTTTCTGATCTTATAAACTTCTAAAAGACCTAGCACATCCCACAACCAGCCCCCACATGAGCTCATCAAGGGGAGGTATGTAGGCATAACCTTGATCTATTAAAAGCAGAATTTGGGGTTTGGTCATTTGTCAGTCCTGGAAGGTACAGCTTGCTGTGGGTACTGTTTGTTTTCCTAAGAAGTATCTCTTTCCACTAAGTTCTGAGCCATTTCCATGACACAGGTTTAGTTTTCTTTTGTTATCCCTTTTATGCCATGTAATTGTATATACCGTATTGTTTTGTTCCCATTTTGTATCACCTTTTTACATTTTTATAAACACTACCTACCTTTCCGGCTTAAATATATAAAACTGAATACCTCTGATCCTCTTGCTCTGTAAACCGCACCCCTGAAGCCATATAACAGCTGTCTAATCAGCCTGTATAAATGATTGGTGGTGGCAGCTAGTAGTTCCCCTTTGTTATATATACATATGTATGTATATATATATATATATATATATATATATATATATATATATATATATATGTATATATATATATATATCAGTACAGACCAAAAGTTTGGACACACCTTCTCATTTAAAGGTTTTTCTGTATTTTCATGACTATGAAAATTGTAAATTCACTCTGAAGGCATCAAAACTATGAATTAACACTTGTGGAATTATATACTTAACAAAAAAGTGTGATACAACTGAAAATATGTCATATATACTAGGTTCTTCAAAGTAGCCACCTTTTGCTTTGATTACTGCTTTGCACACTCTTGGCATTCTCTTGATGATCTTCAAGAGGTAGTCACCGGAAATGGTTTTCACTTCACAGGTGTGCTCTGTCAGGTTTAATAAATGGGATTTCTTGCCTTATAAATGGGGTTGGGACCACCAGTTGTGTTGTGCAGAAGTCTGGTGGATACACAGCTGATAGTCCTACTGAATAGACTGTTAGAATTTGTATTATGGCAAGAAAAAAAGCAGCTAAGCAAAGAAAAACGAGTGGCCATCATTACTTTAAGAAATAAAGGTCACTCAGTCGGAAACATTGGGAAAACTTTGAAAGTGTCCCCAAGTGCAGTTGCAAAAACCATCAAGCGCTACAAAGAAACTGGCTCACATGAGGACTGCCCCAGGAAAGGAAGACCAAGAGTCACCTCTACTTCTGAAGATAAGTTTATCCGAGTCACCAGCCTCAGAAATCGGTGTTCTAGCAGCAGACACATCTCTACAACAACTGTTAAGAGGAGACTTTGTCCAGCAGGCCTTCATGTTAAAATAGCTGCTAGGAAACCACTGCAAAGGGCAGGCAACAAGCAGAAGAGACTTGGTTGGGCTAAAGAGCACAAGAAATGGACATTAGACCAGAGAAAATCTGTGATTTGGTCTGATGAGTCCAAATTTGAGATTTGGCTCCATCCTCCGTGTCTTTGTGTGACGCAGAAAAGGTGAATGGATGGACTCTACATGCCTGGTTCCCACAGTGAAGCATGAAGGAGGAGGTGTGATGGTGTGGGGGTGCTTTGCTGGTGTCAGTGTTGGGGATTTTTTAAAATTGAAGGCATACTGAACCAGTATGGCTACCACAGCATCTTGCAGCGGCATGCTATTCCATCCGGTTTGCGTTTAGTTGGACCATCATTTATTTTTCAACAGGACAATGACCCCAAACACACCTCCAGGCTGTGTAAGGGCTATTTGACCAAGAAGGAGAGTGATGGGGTGCTAAGCCAGATGACATGGCCTCCCCAGTCACCAGACCTGAACCCAATCAAGATAGTTTGGGGTGAGCTGGACCGCACAGTGAAGGCAAAAGAGCCAACAAGTGCTAAGCATCTCTGGGAACTCCTTCAAGATTGTTGGAAAACCATTTCCGGTGACTACCTCTTGAAGCTCATCAAGAGAATGCCAAGAGTGTGCAAAAACTCTTACTGTTTCACTTATTCATTCCCGTCTGGACTATTGTAACTCTCTACTAATCGGCCTCCCTCGTACCACTCTCCTCCACTAACGGAAGCTCACAGAGAGAATCAGCCGAAGTACCACTTGTGACCACAGGAGGGAGCTCTGCCACAGAATTCACAACAGTACCCCCTCTTGAGGAGGGGTCACCCTCACCAG
This sequence comes from Ranitomeya imitator, assembly GCF_032444005.1. Taxonomy (NCBI): domain Eukaryota; kingdom Metazoa; phylum Chordata; class Amphibia; order Anura; family Dendrobatidae; genus Ranitomeya; species Ranitomeya imitator. Next base: position 787,920,607 of record NC_091284.1, on the reverse strand, counting down.
AGCCCCCAGGACGACCAGGATGAGCCACATGAAAGGCACGAACAAGATCGGGAGCATGGACATCAGAGGCAAAGACCAAGGAATTATCTTCCTGAGCATAACCCTTCCACTTAACCAGATACTGGAGTTTCCGTCTTGAAACACGAGAATCCAAAATCTTCTCCACAATATACTCCAACTCCCCCTCCACCAAAACCGGGGCAGGAGGATCAACAGATGGAACCATAGGTGCCACGTATCTCCGCAACAATGACCTACGTTATGTATGGAAAAAGAATCTGGAAGTGTCAGACGAACAGACACAGGATTAAGAACCTCAGAAATCCTATACGGACCAATGAAACGAGGTTTAAACTTAGGAGAGGAAACCTTCATAGGAATATGACGAGAAGATAACCAAACCAAATCCCCAACACGAAGTCGGGGACCCACACAGAGTCTGCGATTAGCGAAACGTTGAGCCTTCTCCTGGGACAAGGTCAAATTGTCCACTACATGAGTCCAAATCTGCTGCAACCTGTCCACCACATTATCCACACCAGGACAGTCCGAAGACTCAACCTGCCCTGAAGAGAAACGAGGATGGAACCCAGAGTTGCAGAAAAACGGTGAAACCAAGGTAGCCGAGCTGGCCCGATTATTAAGGGCGAACTCAGCCAAAGTTAAAAAGGACACCCAGTCATCCTGATCAGCAGAAACAAAGCATCTCAGATATGTTTCCAAGGTCTGATTGGTTCGTTCGGTCTGGCCATTAGTCTGAGGGTGGAAAGCCGAGGAAAAAGACAAGTCAATGCCCATCCTACCACAAAAGGCTCGCCAAAACCTCGAAACAAACTGGGAACCTCTGTCAGAAACGATATTCTCTGGAATGCCATGTAAACGAACCACATGCTGGAAGAACAATGGCACCAAATCAGAGGAGGAAGGTAATTTAGACAAGGGTACCAAATGGACCATCTTAGAGAAGCGATCACAGACCACCCAAATGACTGACATCTTTTGAGAGACGGGAAGATCTGAAATAAAATCCATAGAGATATGTGTCCAAGGCCTCTTCGGGACCGGCAAGGGCAAAAGCAACCCACTGGCACGAGAACAGCAGGGCTTAGCCCGAGCACAAATCCCACAGGACTGCACAAAAGAACGCACATCCCGCGACAGAGACGGCCACCAAAAGGATCTGGCCACCAACTCTCTGGTACCAAAGATTCCAGGATGACCAGCCAACACCGAACAATGAACCTCAGAGATAACTTTATTCGTCCACCTATCAGGGACAAACAATTTCTCCGCTGGGCAACGATCAGGTTTATTAGCCTGAAATTTTTGCAGCACCCGCCGCAAATCAGGGGAGATGGCAGACACAATTACTCCCTCTTTGAGGATACCCGCCGGCTCAGATAAACCCGGAGAGTCGGGCACAAAACTCCTAGACAGAGCATCCGCCTTCACATTTTTAGAGCCCGGAAGGTACGAAATCACAAAGTCAAAACAGGCAAAAAACAGCGACCAACGAGCCTGTCTGGGATTCAACCGCTTGGCAGACTCGAGATAAGTCAAGTTCTTATGATCAGTCAAGACCACCACGCGATGCTTAGCTCCTTCAAGCCAATGACGCCACTCCTCGAATGCCCACTTCATGGCCAGCAACTCTCGATTGCCCACATCATAATTTCGCTCAGCAGGCGAAAACTTCCTGGAAAAGAAGGCGCATGGTTTCATCACCGAGCAATCAGAACTTCTCTGCGACAAAACAGCCCCTGCTCCAATCTCAGAAGCATCAACCTCGACCTGGAATGGAAGCGAAACATCTGGTTGACACAACACAGGGGCAGAAGAAAAACGACGCTTCAACTCTTGAAAAGCTTCCACAGCAGCAGAAGACCAATTGACCACATCAGCACCCTTCTTGGTCAAATCGGTCAATGGTTTAGCAATACTAGAAAAATTGCAGATGAAGCGACGATAAAAATTAGCAAAGCCCAGGAACTTTTGCAGACTTTTCAGAGATGTCGGCTGAGTCCAATCATGGATGGCTTGGACCTTAACAGGGTCCATCTCGATAGTAGAAGGGGAAAAGATGAACCCCAAAAATGAAACCTTCTGAACACCAAAGAGACACTTTGATCCCTTCACAAACAAAGAATTAGCACGCAGGACCTGAAACACCGTTCTGACCTGCTTCACATGAGACTCCCAATCATCCGAGAAGATCAAAATGTCATCCAAGTACACAATCAGGAATTTATCCAGGTACTCTCGGAAGATGTCATGCATAAAGGACTGAAACACTGATGGAGCATTGGCAAGTCCGAATGGCATTACAAGATACTCAAAATGGCCCTCGGGCGTATTAAATGCAGTTTTCCATTCATCGCCTCGCTTAATACGCACAAGATTATACGCACCACGAAGATCTATCTTGGTGAACCAACTGGCCCCCTTAATCCGAGCAAACAAATCAGATAACAACGGCAAGGGGTACTGAAACTTAACCGTGATCTTATTTAGAAGGCGGTAATCTATACAAGGTCTCAGTGAACCATCCTTCTTGACTACAAAAAAGAACCCTGCTCCTAATGGCGACGATGATGGGCGAATATGCCCCTTCTCCAAGGACTCCTTCACATAACTCCGCATAGCGGCGTGCGCAGGCACAGACAAATTAAACAGTCGACCTTTTGGGAATTTACTACCAGGAATCAAATCGATAGCACAATCACAATCCCTATGCGGAGGTAGGGTATCGGACTTGGGCTCATCAAATACATCCCGGTAATCAGACAAGAACTCTGGAACCTCAGAAGGGGTGGATGACGAAATAGTCAGAAATGGGACATCACCATGTACCCCCTTACAACCCCAGCTGGACACAGACATGGATTTCCAATCTAATACTGGATTATGGACTTGTAGCCATGGCAACCCCAACACGACCACATCATGCAGATTATGCAACACCAGAAAGCGAATAACCTCCTGATGTGCAGGAGCCATGCACATGGTCAGCTGGGTCCAGTACTGAGGCTTATTCTTGGCCAAAGGCGTAGCATCAATTCCTCTCAATGGAATAGGACACTGCAAGGGCTCCAAGAAAAACCCACAACGCCTAGCATACTCCAAGTCCATCAAATTCAGGGCAGCGCCTGAATCCACAAATGCCATGACAGAATACGATGACAAAGAGCAGATCAAGGTAACGGACAAAAGAAATTTTGACTGTACCGTACCAATGGTGGCAGACCTAGCGAACCGCTTAGTGCGCTTAGGACAATCAGAGATAACATGAGTGGAATCACCACAGTAGAAACACAGCCCATTCAGACGTCTGTGTTCTTGCCGTTCAACTCTGGTCAAAGTCCTATCGCACTGCATAGGCTCAGGTTTAATCTCAGGTAATACCGCCAAATGGTGCACAGATTTACGCTCACACAAGCGTCGACCGATCTGAATAGCCAAAGACATAGACTCATTCAAACCAGCAGGCATAGGAAATCCCACCATGACATGACATCCTTAAGGGCTTCAGAGAGACCCTTTCTGAAAATAGCTGCGAGCGCACCTTCATTCCATTGAGTGAGTACGGACCACTTTCTAAATTTCTGACAATATACCTCTATATCATCCTGAGCCTGACACAGAGCCAGCAAATTCTTCTCTGCCTGATCCACTGAATTAGGTTCATCGTACAGCAATCCGAGAGCCAGGAAAAACGCATCGATATTACTTAATGCAGGATCTCCTGGCGCAAGAGAAAATGCCCAGTCCTGAGGGTCGCCACGCAAAAAAGAAATAATGATCAAAACTTGTTGAACTGCATCACCAGAGGAGTGAGGTTTCAAGGCCAGAAATAGTTTACAATTATTTTTGAAACTCAGAAATTTAGTTCTATCTCCAAAAAACAAATCAGGAATAGGAATTCTTGGTTCTAACATAGATTTCTGATCAATAGTGTCTTGAATCTTTTGTACTCTTGCCGAGAGCTGATCCACACATGAAGACAGAACTTTAATGTCCATCGCTACACCTGTGTACTGAACCACCCAAATGTCTAGGGGAAAAAAAAGGCAAAACACAGTGCAGAGAAAAAAAAATGGTCTCAGAACTTCTTTTTTCCCTCTATTGAGAATCATTAGTACTTTTGGCTTCCAGTACTGTTATGGTGAGGTAATTCAGTACCACAATGGACATAGAAGTCAGAGCACATACAGTGATCTGACAATTACCCAAAAAACAAGAACGAGCTCTGAGACGTGGGAACTCTGTTGACCGCAATCCCTAATCCTCTCCAACCACACTAGAGGCAGCCGTGGATTGCGCCTAACGCTTCCTATGCAACTCGGCACAGCCTGAGAAACTAGCTAGCCTGAAGATAGAAAATAAGCCTACCTTGCCTCAGAGAAATACCCCAAAGGAAAAGGCAGCCCCCACATATAATGACTGTGAGTTAAGATGAAAAGACAAACGTAGAGATGAAATAGATTTAGCAAAGTAAGGCCCGACTTACTAAACAGAGCGAGGATAGGAAAGGTAACTTTGCGGTCAACACAAAACCCTACAACAACCACGCAAAGGGGGCAAAAAGACCCTCCGTACCGAACTAACGGCACGGAGGTACACCCTCTGCGTCCCAGAGCTTCCAGCAAGCAAGAAAAAACAAATAGACAAGCTGGACAGAAAAAAACAGCAAACAAAATAGCAAAGCAGAACTTAGCTATGCAGAGCAGCAGGCCACAGGAACGATCCAGGAGGAAACAGGTCCAATACTAGAACATTGACTGGAAGCCAGGATCAAAGCACTAGGTGGAGTTAAATAGAGCAGCACCTAACGACTTCACCACATCACCTGAGGAAGGAAACTCAGAAGCCGCAGTACCACTCTTCTCCACTAACGGAAGCTCACAGAATCAGCCGAAGTACCACTTGTGACCACAGGAGGGAGCTCTGCCACAGAATTCACAACACCCGGCGACCTTCCAGAGGCTGGCTGACTGGCTTCTGGATGGTCTCCAGGACTATTGCCATCTACAGCGCGACATGGGAAGAGCATCTAAATCACCTAGAGACAGTATTAGACAGGATCCACAAGGCCGGAATCACCCTGAACCCAAACAAGTGTCACGTGGGCAAAGCAGAGGTTCAGTATTTAGGGCATTGGGTGGGAAGTGGGAAACAGAGACCAGAACCAGCCAAGATTGAGGCCATAGCCAAATGGCCCACCCCACGCACTTAAGGTACCTTCACACTAAACGATATCGCTAGCAATCCGTGACGTTGCAGCGTCCTCGCTAGCGATATCGTTTAGTTTGACACGCAGTAGCGATCAGAATCCTGCTGTGATGTCATTGGTTGGGGCTAGAGGGCCAGACCTTTCTTTGGTCGCTGGCTCTCCCGCTGACATCGCTGAATCGGCGTGTGTGACACCGATTCAGCGATGTCTTCGCTGGTAACCAGGGTAAACATCGGGTTACTAAGCGCAGGGCCGCGCTTAGTAACCCGATGTTTACCCTGGTTACCATTCTAAAAGTAAAAAAACAAACGCTACATACTTACCTACCGCTGTCTGTCCTCCGGCGCTGTGCTTTCCTGCACTCACTGTGAGCACAGCGGCCGGAAAGCAGAGCGGTGACGTCACCGCTCTGCTTTCCGGCTGCCCGGCGCTCACAGCCAGAGCAGAGAAGCAAAGCGCCGGGGACAGACAGCGGTAGGTAAGTATGTAGCGTTTGTTTTTTTTACTTTTAGGATGGTAACCAGGGTAAACATCGGGTTACTAAGCGCGGCCCTGCGCTTAGTAACCCGATGTTTACCCTGGTTACCGGCATCGTTGGTCGCTGGAGAACGGTCTGTGTGACAGCTCTCCAGCGACCAAACAGCGACGCTGCAGCGATCCGGATCGTTGTCTGGATCGCTGCAGCGTCGTTTAGTGTGAAGGTACCTTAAAACCCAGGTCATGGCGTTTCTAGGGACAGCGGGGTATTATAGGAAATTCGTTCCCAATTACAGCAGCGTGGCCAAGCCCCTCACTGATCTGACCCATAAGAACCAACCCCGCCAGGTAACCTGGACCCCAGAGTGTGAGGAAGCCTTCCGCCAGCTAAAGGACGCCCTCACCAATACCCCTATATTGGCCGCACCCTGTTGTGAATTCTGTTATCGAACTCCCTCCTGTGGTCATGAATGGTACTTCGGCGAGTTCTGTCCATGGACTCCCTCTGGTGGCTGTGAGTGGAGCTGCTGCTTCTGAGGTTCCTTCCACAGGTGACGTAGTTTATTCTTTGGCTGGCTGCTCTATTTAACTCCACTCAGATCGTTACTCCATGCCAGCTGTCAATGTTCTTGTACTGGTTCAGTTCGCTCTTGGATCTTTCTGGTGACCTGTCTACTCCAGCAGAAGCTAAGTCCCTGCTAGTTAATTATTTGTTCATTGTTTCCTTGTCCAGCTTGCTATCATGATTTTGTCTCGCTAGCTGGAAGCTCTGGGATGCAGAGTGGCACCTCCGCACCGTGAGTCGGTGCGGAGGTCTTTTTGCATACTCTGCGTAGTCTTTTTGTAGTTTTTTGTGCTGATCGCAAAGATACCTTTCCTATCCTCAGTCTGTTTAGTAAGTCTGGCCTCCCTTTGCTGAAACCTGTTTCATTTCTGTGTTTGTGACTTTCATCTTAACTCACAGTCAATATATGTGGGGGCTGCCTTTTCCTTTGGGGAATTTCTCTGAGGCAAGGTAGGCTTTATTTTCTGTCTCTAGGGCTAGTTAGCTCTTAGGCTGTGAAGAGGCGTCTAGGCCGAGTTAGGTACGCTCCACGGCTATTTCTAGTTGTGTGATAGGATTAGGGGTTGCGGTCAGCAGAGCTCCCACTTCCCAGAGCTTGTCCTGTGGTAGTTTAACCATCGGGTCGTTCCGGGTGCTCCTAACCACCAGGTCCATAACAGTACAGCTGGCCCAAAGTATTAATGCATCTCAATAGAGGGATAAGAGAAGTTCTGAGACCATTTTTTTTTTCTCTGCAGTGTGTTTTGTCTTTCTTTTCCCCTTAACCTCTGGGTGGTTCAGGACACAGGTGTAGATATGGACATTCAAGGTCTGTCCTCTTGTGTGGATCATCTCACTGCAAGGGTACAAAACATTCAAGATTTTGTGGTTCAGAATCCGATGTTAGAGCCTAGAATTCCAATTCCTGATTTGTTTTCTGGGGATAGATCTAAGTTCCTGAATTTCAAAAATAATTGTAAACTGTTTCTAGCTTTGAAACCCCGCTCCTCTGGTGACCCCGTTCAACAAGTAAAAATTATTATTTCTTTGTTGCGTGGTGACCCTCAAGACTGGGCATTTTCCCTTGCGCCAGGAGATCTGGCATTGCGTGATGTTGATGCGTTTTTCCTGGCGCTTGGATTGCTTTATGATGAACCTAATTCAGTGGATCGGGCAGAGAAAATCTTGCTGGCTTTGTGTCAGGGTCAGGATGAAGCAGAGGTGTATTGTCAGAAGTTTAGAAAGTGGTCTGTGCTTACTCAGTGGAATGAATGTGCCCTGGCGGCAATTTTCAGAATGGGTCTTTCTGAAGCCCTTAAGGATGTCATGGTGGGATTTCCCACGCCTGCTGGTCTGAATGAGTCTATGTCCTTGGCCATTCAGATCGATCGGCGCTTGCGTGAGCGCAAAGCTGTGCACCAATTGGCGGTATTCTCTGAGCATAGGCCTGAGCCTATGCAATGTGATAGGACTTTGACCAGAGCTGAACGGCAAGAACACAGACGTCGGAATGGACTGTGTTTTTACTGTGGTGATTCCACTCATGCGATCTCCGATTGTCCTAAGCGCACTAAGCGGTTCGCTAGGTCTGCCACCATTGGTACGGTACAGTCAAAATTTCTTTTGTCCGTTACTCTGATTTGCTCTTTGTCGTCCTATTCTATTATGGCATTTGTGGATTCAGGCGCTGCCCTGAATTTGATGGACTTGGAGTTTGCCAGGTGCTGTGGTTTTTTCTTGGAGCCCTTGCAGTATCCTATTCCATTGAGAGGAATTGATGCTATGCCTTTGGCCAAGAATAAGCCTCAGTACTGGACTCAATTGACCATGTGCATGGCTCCTGCACATCAGGAGGATATTCGCTTTCTGGTGTTGCATAATCTGCATGATGTGGTCGTTTTGGGGTTGCCATGGCTACAGGTCCATAATCCAGTATTGGATTGGAAATCTATGTCTGTGTCCGGCTGGGGTTGTCAGGGGGTACATGGTGATGTTCCATTGCTGTCAATTTCGCCTTCCACTCCTTCTGAAGACCCTGAGTTTTTGTCAGACTACCGGGATGTATTTGATGAGCCCAAATCCAGTGCCCTACCTCCTCATAGGGATTGCAATTGTGCTATTAATTTGATTCCTGGTAGTAAGTTTCCTAAGGGCCGACTGTTTAATTTATCTGTGCCAGAGCACGCCGCTATGCGGAGTTATATAAAGGAATCCTTGGAGAAAGGTCATATTCGCTCGTCGTCATCACCGTTGGGAGCAGGGTTCTTTTTTGTGGCCAAGAAGGATGGCTCTTTGAGACCTTGTATTGATTACCGCCTTCTTAATAAGATCACAGTCAAATTTCAGTACCCTTTGCCGCTGCTGTCTGATTTGTTTGCTCGGATTAAGGGGGCTAGTTGGTTCACCAAGATAGATCTTCGAGGGGCGTATAATCTTGTGCGAATTAAACAGGGCGATGAATGGAAAACAGCATTTAATACGCCCGAGGGCCATTTTGAGTACCTGGTTATGCCATTCGGGCTTTCTAATGCTCCATCTGTGTTTCAGTCCTTTATGCATGACATCTTCCGAGAGTACCTGGATAGATTCATGATTGTATATTTGGATGATATTTTGGTCTTTTCGGATGATTGGGAGTCTCATGTGAAGCAGGTCAGAATGGTGTTCCAGGTCCTTCGTGCGAATTCCTTGTTTGTGAAGGGGTCTAAATGTCTCTTTGGAGTTCAGAAGGTTTCATTTTTGGGTTTCATTTTTTCCCCTTCTACTATCGAGATGGACCCTGTTAAAGTTCAGACCATTTATGATTGGACTCAGCCGACATCTGTGAAGAGCCTGCAGAAGTTCCTGGCTTTGCTAATTTTTACTGTCGTTTCATCGCTAATTTTTCTAGTGTTGCTAAACCGTTGACTGATTTGACCAAGAAAGGTGCTGATGTGGTCAATTGGTCCTCTGAGGCTGTAGAGGCTTTTCAGGAGTTGAAGCGTCGTTTTTCTTCTGCCCCTGTGTTGTGCCAGCCAGATGTTTCGCTCCCATTTCAGGTCGAGGTTGATGCTTCTGAGATTGGAGCAGGGGCCGTTTTGTCGCAAAGAAGTTCTGATGGCTCGGTGATGAAACCATGTGCCTTCTTTTCTAGAAAATTCTCGCCTGCTGAGCGCAATTATGATGTTGGCAATCGAGAGTTGTTGGCCATGAAGTGGGCATTCGAGGAGTCGCGACATTGGCTTGAAGGAGCCAAGCATCGCGTGTTGGTCTTGACGGATCACAAGAATTTGACTTATCTCGAGTCTGCCAATCGGTTGAATCCTAGACAGGCTCGATGGTCGCTGTTTTTCTCCCGTTTTGATTTTGTGGTTTCGTACCTTCCGGGCTCTAAGAATGTGAAGGCTGATGCCCTGTCAAGGAGTTTTGTGCCTGACTCTCCGGGTGTTCCTGAGCCGGCGGGTATTCTCAAAGAGGGGGTAATTTTGTCTGCCATTTCCCCTGATTTGCGGCGGGTGCTGCAGAAGTTTCAGGCTGATAGACCTGACCGTTGTCCAGCGGAGAAACTGTTTGTCCCTGATAGATGGACTAGTAGAGTTATCTCTGAGGTTCATTGTTCGGTGTTGGCTGGTCATCCTGGAATCTTTGGTACCTGAGATTTGGTGGCTAGATCCTTTTGGTGGCCTTCTTTGTCAGGGGATGTGCGTTCTTTTGTGCAGTCCTGTGGGACTTGTGCTCGGGCTAAGCCCTGCTGTTCTCGTGCCAGTGGGTTGCTTTTGCCCTTGCCGGTCCCGAAAAGGCCCTGGACGCATATTTCCATGGATTTTATTTCAGATCTCCCTGTCTCTCAAAGGATGTCGGTCATTTGGGTGGTTTGTGATCGCTTCTCTAAGATGGTCCATTTGGTACCCTTGTCTAAATTGCCTTCCTCCTCTGATTTGGTGCCATTGTTTTCCAGCATGTGGTTCGTTTGCATGGCATTCCGGAGAACATCATCTCGGACAGAGGTTCTCAGTTTGTTTCGAGGTTTTGGCGGTCCTTTTGTACTAAGATGGGCATTGATTTGTCTTTTTCTTCGGCTTTCCATCCTCAGACAAATGGCCAAACCGAACGAACTAATCAGACTTTGGAAACATATCTGAGATGCTTTGTTTCTGCTGATCATGATGATTGGGTGTCCTTCTTGCCTTTGGCTGAGTTCGCCCTTAATAATCGGGCCAGCTCGGCTACTTTGGTTTCGCCTTTTTTCTGTAATTCTGGTTTCCATCCTCGTTTCTCTTCAGGGCAGGTTGAGCCTTCGCACTGTCCTGGTGTGGATACTGTGGTGGACAGGTTGCAGCAGATTTGGACTCATGTGGTGGACAATTTGACATTGTCCCAGGAGAAGGCTCAACGTTTCGCTAACCGCCGGCGCTGTGTTGGTCCCCGACTTCGTGTTGGGGATTTGGTTTGGTTGTCGTCTCGTTATGTTCCTATGAAGGTTTCCTCTCCTAAGTTTAAGCCTAGTTTCATTGGTCCGTATAAGATTTCTGAAGTTCTCAATCCTGTGTCATTTCGTTTGGCCCTTCCAGCTTCTTTTGCCATCCATAATGTGTTCCATAGGTCGTTATTGCGGAGATACGTGGCACCTATGGTTCCTTCCGTTGATCCTCCTGCCCCGGTGTTGGTCGAGGGGGAGTTGGAGTATGTGGTGGAGAAGATTTTGGATTCTCGTATTTCGAGACGGAAACTCCAGTACCTGGTCAAGTGGAAGGGTTATGGTCAGGAAGATAATTCCTGGGTTTTTGCCTCTGATGTTCATGCTGCCGATCTAGTTCGTGCCTTTCATTTGGCTCATCCTGATCGGCCTGGGGGCTCTGGTGAGGGTTCGGTGACCCCTCCTCAAGGGGGGGTACTGTTGTGAATTCTGTTATCGAACTCCCTCCTGTGGTCATGAATGGTACTTCGGCGAGTTCTGTCCATGGACTCCCTCTGGTGGCTGTGAGTGGAGCTGCTGCTTCTGAGGTTCCTTCCACAGGTGACGTAGTTTATTCTTTGGCTGGCTGCTCTATTTAACTCCACTCAGATCGTTACTCCATGCCAGCTGTCAATGTTCTTGTACTGGTTCAGTTCGCTCTTGGATCTTTCTGGTGACCTGTCTACTCCAGCAGAAGCTAAGTCCCTGCTAGTTAATTATTTGTTCATTGTTTCCTTGTCCAGCTTGCTATCATGATTTTGTCTCGCTAGCTGGAAGCTCTGGGATGCAGAGTGGCACCTCCGCACCGTGAGTCGGTGCGGAGGTCTTTTTGCACACTCTGCGTGGTCTTTTTGTAGTTTTTTGTGCTGATCGCAAATATGCCTTTCCTATCCTCAGTCTGTTTAGTAAGTCTGGCCTCCCTTTGCTGAAACCTGTTTCATTTCTGTGTTTGTGACTTTCATCTTTACTCACAGTCAATATATGTGGGGGGCTGCCTTTTCCTTTGGGGAATTTCTCTGAGGCAAGGTAGGCTTTATTTTCTGTTTCTAGGGCTAGTTAGCTCTTAGGCTGTGAAGAGGCGTCTAGGCCGAGTTAGGTACGCTCCACGGCTATTTCTAGTTGTGTGATAGGATTAGGGTTTGCGGTCAGCAGACCTCCCACTTCCCAGAGCTTGTCCTGTGGTAGTTGAACCATCAGGTCGTTCCGGGTGCTCCTAACCACCAGGTCCATAACAGCACCCGATCCAACTAAACGTTTCCTTGTTCACACAGACGCTTCTATGTTTGGATTGGGGGCAGTACTAAGCCAAGTTGGGCTGGACAGCCAAGAACACCCGGTAGCTTACCTGAGTCGGAAACTACTGCCCCGTGAAGTGAGCTATGCGGCCATCGAGAAGGAGTGTCTGGCAATAGTATGGGCACTCAAAAAGTTACAACCATATTTGTATGGACGACAGTTTTCCCTCCTAACGGACCATAATCCTCTAGTCTGGCTTAATTGGGTCTCCGGAGACAACGCCAGATTACTGCGGTGGAGTTTAGCGCTACAACCTCTGAACTTCACCATCCACTACAGACCCGGCAAACAAAATGGAACTTGTACCAACCCCATAAACTTCGGTCATCCCCAAACCGATCTGTTAAGGATCAGACTGTGTATGCCGATCGCGTCGCTGAAAAGGGGAGCCGTGTTACAGAACCCCCAGCACCAAGAATATGTTATGCAGTATATATTATGTATAATAGGTTCCATGTGAAATGCATCAGTCCGCAGGCTGCGCCCCTGGTCAGAAGGGACAAGATATTCTCCTTCTGACCTCCCCCACCTTTGTAATTCCCACAGTAAATATCAGCAGGCTCCGGCCCCCTGCGGCTATTGTAATGTACGAGGGGCGATCCAAAAGTAATGATAATCGGTTATTTCTATTGCACACAGAAATTAAAATAAAATGTTTTCTTCTCTCTTAGGTACTCACTAGTCCAGGAAAAAAAAAATCACTTAAATAGACCACGATTCTCAGGCGCTACATTCATTTGAATATGAACTGCCGAGGAGTGAACATCAAAATGGAAAAAAACGAGCTCAGAGCTGTCATCAAATACCTCTGCTTGAAAAAAATGACTACCAAAGACATACACAGCGACTTGGTGGAAACATTGGGGGACTCTTCTCCTCCATAATCCACAGTTGCACGCTGGGCCAAGGAATTTAAGCTGGGAAGAACATCGACGGAAGATGAACATCGTGAAGGATGCCCATCCACGTCCCTCAATGAAGAAAACGTGAAAAAAGTTGAAGAAGTTGTATTGGCAGATCGAAGAGTGACTATCAGGCATGTAGCTGAGGTCACAGGGATCTCATATGGCAGTATTCAAAGAATCCTTGCAAAAGAATTGCATATGAGAAAGGTCTCCGCGCGTTGGGTGCCAAAAATGTTAACCGACGAGCAAAAGAAGAAACGAGTTAACATTTCAATAGCAAATCTCGAAAAGTTCCAAGCAGACAAGGAACATTTTTTGTCACGTTTTTTGACCATGGACAAGACCTGGATCCACCACTTTGATCCCGAAACAGAACAACAATCGATGACGTGGAAACGAGCCGACGAACCGATGCCAAAGAAATTCAAAGTGTCAAGCTCAGCAGGGAAGGTTATGGTGTCCGTTTTTTGGGACGCTGAAGGAATTATTATGGTGGACTATTTGGAGAAGGGAGCCACTATTACGGGCTCCTACTACGCAGAACAAATAAGAAGATTGCAGGAGGCTATCAAGGAGAAAAGGCGCGGCAAACTGCGGGCTGGAGTGTTGTTTCACCAAGATAACACGCCGGCTCACAAAGCTGCAGTTGCCATGGCTACCATTCCAGAAGCGGGCTTTGAACGGGTGGAACACCCCCCCCCCCTATTCACCAGATCTAGCCCCCAGTGACTTCTTTCTCTTTCCTCGGCTCAAGGAACACCTCCGGGGCAAGAAATTTGATGACAATAGCGACGTGATAACCGCTGTTGGGGATTTTTTTGAGGGCCAAGATCAATAATTTTTTTTCTAAGGGAATTCTAAGTTTAGAAAAGAGATGGACTAAATGTATAGACTTGTTAGGGGACTATGTAAAAAATAAAAAAAATTTTTGACTATATTCATTGTGTTTAGTATTGATTATCATTACTTTTGGATCGCCCCTCGTATGTCTGGCCTGCTTTTTCTATTGGCCTGCCCTGTGTATCTGTGTTATATATTCTGTGTGCTGTGAATAAAGTGTGTTCTTTTAGACTGGAAATACATGGAGTAGCAGTCAGCTTTTATATGCTCTCACGTAATCAAGGAATTCCAGCCAGCGTCCTTCATTCAGAATCCAGCAAAAGCAGAGTGGACCTCCTGATACACGGGGGTGCTGAAAGAGGTACAGCACAGTAGACCCCGTTACATATATAATTCCACATGTGTTAACTCATAGTTTTGACGCCTTCAGCGTTAATTTACAATTTTCATAGTCATGAAAAATCTTTAAATGAGAAGGCGTGTCCAAACTTTTTGTCTGTACTGTGTATATATATATATATATATATATATATATATAGTGACAAAGTCACTGGTAAGGTGCTGGAGGGGAGATATGTGTCACTACGTTTAATGGCGTCAGTGACATAAAACCCAGAGTTTTATCCTCCAGCACACTAAGCGCTGTGAGTGGTTAAGCTGATTTATATAATGGACTGGCTTTTATGTTGACATCCATAGAGCGGGTGGGAGGATGTCCACCTCATCTCCACCCCAGGGTGTGGTCTGGGGCTTAAATAGCTGGGCTCCAGAGGCAGTCTTGGTTCAGCAGGACTGGAGAGAGGATCTCCAGTGCTTTGTTGTAATTGAGGAGGAAAGACTGAACCTGTGTTGCTCCAGAGCGGGCAGCTCCCCGCAAATATATGGACTGTGTACAGCATTTTTGTTTTCCTGTTTTTGCCTGAAGGGCTGTGTTTTACTTTCCCCTTCTTGTTGGCTTATGCTGCCATATAATAAACCAACCGAAGAACTAAAGAGACAGTGTTGCTGTTTTATACCTCCGTGTACCGCTGAGTGAGTTGAACTTGCACTATATATATATATATATGTATATATATATATATATATGTTTTCCATGAACTGAAATCAGAGGTGTGTGCCATATACTCACTGTGAGTTCCCCAATAACTGGCCTAGTAGTTGAGCGTCCGTGGCCTCGTCAATCACTAGACAAATGCTGACCATTGGAGCAATAATACTGCACTGCATGCTTTCTGGAAATGACCTAGAAATGTGATTAGAAGCCAGATCCCAGGCAAAATGGCGCATGCAGACATCATACTAATGATGGGCCAGACATCCCACCGTGACAAACATCCATGGCTAGAGACAAATTGGTCTGTGGCTGCAGGCATTAGTCAGAGTGTTCAAGGCTCAATATCTGGTTACCATAATAACCTGAGGTCATTATATTCTACCTAAATAATTCATGTCTCGGAAGCTGCTCCCTGTGCACATCTGTGTACCGGCTGTATGTTTTCATGCAGGAAATATAATCTTATATTCCAGAGACTATTTCCCTAGAATCATTCTGAAGTAAGCTACAAAGTGCATATGGTATATCACTAAAAATATAGAAGGCATGTAAAGAAGTAAAAAAAAACCGTAATAATTCAATGTTGTATTCCAATTCCAGGTTATCCTAAAAATCCAACTCTGATAAAATGTTGGATTTTAGCCCTTAAAATGGACCTTTCACCGGATATTTTAATTTAGTGTTCGCTCACACTAGCGTATAAATCAGACAAGTGTAATCCAATAAAAATAAAAGAAAATCGGGGTGTGAGAAGAAAAAAATCGGTCGGCACACGGACCATCTGTATGCCGTCTTATTTTTTTTTTTTTTTATGCACACATCTCGAAGGAACCAGGAAAAAGCATGAGCCAAGTACAGGAAGGACATGAGCCAAGTATATGTTCGTGCCCTCACTTACTTTGGTTATTACGTAGATTGCTATCTGTGCTTAGATTAATACGTTTGATTATTATTTGCCACCATTTTTTATTAGTATATTATAGGACTAGCTATTATTTTTACTAGGTCTGGTTTGACCACTGTATTACTATAGGACTATGCACTTTATATAACTTTGCTCAAACATATTCTGCTTGAGGACAGGTCATTACTTCACCTCTAGATTATATTTTGAGTCATTGCTTATGTGTATTCTCATTGTTTCTGACTCTTATCAGGCATTTATATAGACTTTCACACTAACTTGTGGCACTAAGTTGTCGTCAGCCTTTGTACTTTTAATTGTTTATATTTCTATTATATTTGTATGATTACTAGCTGTAATATAACTAAACATATACTTTTTACATATTGCTCTGTTGTCCATTCCTTTTTTGGTAATCTGTGTGAATATTTATAGATAAGCCCCCTTTCTTTAATAAGCCTTTTTGTGGGTTTAGGTGTAGCACAGGCAATCGGAATATCACAGCTTCAAGTCTACTATGAAGACTATGGAAACAAGTGAAAAATAGGGAAAAAATTTTTTTTTAAAAACATTGAAAAAAAAAATTCTAAAAGTTCAAATCACCCCCAATTCGCCCCATTCAAAATAAAACAATAAAAAGAAAAAATACACCTTCCCAATCCCTAATGCTATGGGCACCCTAGCTATCCCTGCTCCCCCGATTACTTCTGATGGTGAAGACGCCGGGGCCTCCCCTTCCCATCGAAGTGGATAGTGTATAAGAATACACAAACCAGACTAGCAAGGGAAAACATACAGGGATAAATGAAAATACTAATTATACAACTATGCACTCACAGACAGCAGAGTGGAACACTGAGAAGTAAAAGAAGGAAAAACCAAACAGGAGAGCATGAGCATATGCATACTGTCAAATCACCAAGCAACAGTCTTCAGAACAACACTTTAAACACCTCTTCAAACAGCCAACACCTCCAACTCCAGAACCAGGCTGTATGAACTAAGACTGGCAACTCCTGATTGCCAGAGGCCAGTATATATAGCATATGGGAGTTGGCCGATACTGAACAGCTGAGAGCGTCAAAGCAGGAGAGTTCCAGGAGCTCTCAGAAGAGCAGATTAACACCTGCACTGTTTAATATGATGGTGAAGTGCTTCTCATCAGTGCAGGAGTATGTGAAATCAGACACTGTGGTCTTTTGACCCTCTCTGTAAACTCGTGACAACGGCATTATAAGTTTGCGTGTCTGTACACTCCTAATTAGCTTTTCTATCTCATTACAAATCCTGCATGCAGTCTTTTTCCCATTACAGATGTCCTCAACTGGGTGCATACTGCCCGAATCATTTATTAATGAGGCTCGTCGATTGAAGTAGAACATGTAAATCACTATAAAAATGGAGATAATTGTATTAGGGAAGGTTGTGATCAGTGGAATGAGCAGATACATAAATTGAGTGATGGAACAAGATGTCTTGCAAATCCTAATTTGACGAGGGCAGAGATGTGTCTAGGTTTTCTGGCACCCGGGGCAAGAATTCAGTTTGGCCCCCACCACCCAGCACATATGCGATTTGCACACTTAGTCACGTACCGACGACCTGCTCGTCCTAATTCAATATTAAGTGAAAAACTGAGAGAAGCAGGAAGAGAAACTCAATGTCACGTGACTGTAAGTATGAAAATCACATATGAGTGAAGTGGCCATGTGATGACTGCTGGAACCAGCGAGCAGAGCTGAATCCTGACAGTGAGTATATTACACTCTGTTAGGATTGGCTACAGGGCTTCATTTTTTAATGAAAGGGCTCGTCTAGGTTTGAGATAAAAGTCTGCAGTCACTCTATGCGACTGCAGGCTTCTCAATTCTCACAGCGCATGTACTGAACGCTTTTAGGATTCTCCCTTGCACAAGTATGTGATTTGGATGCTTCTTGCCACATTTTGACTAGACGTGCCCGGCCTCGCTCAATTCATTTTCATTAAGTGAGGCCACACATGCCTAGTTGACACGTGACTGCATGTATGCAAATCGCTGTCACGAGAGAATCCTGACAGCGTGTAGTGTATGCTGTGAGAATTCAAACATCTGCAGTCACATTGAATGACTGCAGACTCATCACAAACGTGGACAACCCCTTTAATGCTCCTAACAAATAAAAATATGAGCATTAGTATCACAAAAAAAAAATTACATCCAGGGACCTCATAGATGACATTGTCTCTGGAGTTCTTCTCTTTCTTTTCTTCTTCATTTTGTCCAGACCCCATGATGAGTTTTCTTATCCACAGCCACCTCTGCAGACTTCTATCTTCTCCAGTCTTCTGTCGCACATCCCCACACAATACCCTTAAAAATAGCAGTTTCATTATAATGCTCTTGAATAAAAATATCTGCCCTACACTGCGCCCCTGAATAAATAATTGCCCCTCACTATATTCCCTGCACAAAATATGACCCCCCACGCTGTCCCTCTTATAGTACATGCTCTCCACGCTGCCTCCTCCTTTCCATACTGGGCCCCCTCTTCAAACTGTCCTCTCACACTGGGTCCCCTATAGGGCCCAGTCTCTATACTATGCCCCCTCACCACACTCCCCCTCCTTGGCATACTGTCACCTCCTGTCTGTGCCTTTACACTGTTCCCCCATGCTACCCCCACACTATTCAGTCTCTATTCTGTGCCCACTCACACTTTTCTTCCCCATTGCTGTCTCCTATTCCCCTCAATAGTCTCCTAACACGTTTCCCCCTCCCATCTTATACATTTACCCTCTCACTTTCCATACTGTCCTCACACATCCCTCCAACTCCCCATACTGTATCTGCACCCATCTCATCACCCTCGCTCCCCGTACTGTGTCTGCATAAATTTTCCCCTCGCTCCTCATACTGTGTCTGCACCTTGAAGAGGCTGGTTTTGGTTTTGAATCCCTTCGAGTTCTATGAAAGCAATAAAACTGCACTTGATTGGACCAAACCGCCTTGCCTGTGTGAACGCTACACAATGCCTATCTGAGAGTGAATCCCTAAAAGAGTATGACTTTAGAACTGGATAAACGATGGTTGGATTGTAGTCTGTTACAACAGAGACACATAGGTATTCAGAGGTGGAAATTTTGCAATGAAATGGCTTCATGTATTAGAGCCGCAACATATAAACATGATCAGAAATAAGAATTAAAAATTAACTTAAAAAAAAATTATTATAAGGGACACTAATTTCCTGGGACATGTCTTTCAAGCCTTGATCTTCCCTGAAAATTGGGCACATATAAGCTTTACAAGACGACTTTGATGTACCACAAAGAAGTCTACCTTTATGTTTCCTTCCTTTTGATATTTGGCAGGAATACTGAATTAGATGACTCATTACTGACATTTATATGAATTTGTATTGAGGAAAAGTGAAAACACCCTCATCTAGGATAAAAAAAAACAAAAGTCACTCCTAAAACAATGAGCATAATGTGATATATCCCCAAGGAAAGTTGCTGATGATATGTAGAAAAAAATAGAAATTTTGCAATTTTCACACTGGCTACTGAAGCTTTTTTATACTATAACTTCCTGTTGTTTCAGGAAACAACACATGTACATAGCCACAATGGGCAGACCCCAACTCTATCTTTTGTATTGAAGTGTCCAATGAGCTCATGCAAAGGTGATTGTGAAGTCAAGGGAAGTAGGGTCAGATGTGACATCGCCTATTGTGAATTGTGTGTTATCAGCTGTGTATAGAGGTGTCACCTGTCATTGTAATCGTGTCTCTGATGATAATGAGACTGCTGAAAACTCTTCCTGAAGGTACAAGAGGTATAAGTCTAAAACAAACAAACCTGATTTAAACAATAGGTCATTTTCTGATGATCACTTCCATTTAAATCCCCCAATAATGTCAATGTAAATCATTTTGTCAATTTTTTAAAACCGATGCTAAAAATACTGACCTCCAGCTATAGGGAATAAATGATCGTTTTGTTTTTTTTATTCTGAATAAACGATCGTTTTAATGTTTTTTTTTTTTTATTCTGCATTTAGTTTGTATACGCCAATGTAAATCTGCTTTTAACCCTTTGGAGAGATCCACTATACATGTGTGACGGATGTGAGCGCTTTGCCGTATAGTCAGAAGCGGGTGTTGGCTGCATTTTTATACAACTGGTACCCGAGAGTAATTGATGTATGCTTTTGTCAGGCGTTCATAGGAGATTGCTAATTAAGCAATGCAATGCACAAATACAGTTTTGCAGTGTATTGTATGAGCAATTAAATGATTGCTGGTTCAGTAGAAAAAAATTTTTTTTTTTAAAGTAATGTGAAAAAAATAAACATATATAAGTTTAAATCAGCCACTTCTCCTGAAATGTACATAGCAAGATATAATAAATAATAATAAATAAGATATTTGACATCACCACATGCATAATTATCCAAATTAATAAAATATCAAAATATTAATGGAAAAATAAATTAGTTGCAGAATAACTGTCTTTTGGAATGAAAAAATAGAATATAAAAAGATCAGAAAGTTGTATAAAAACTACAACTCATCCCACAAAAAAAGCCCTCATATTTCTCAGAATATGGTGACCTCAGCTAAATTTTTCTTTACTTTACTTTTTTTTTCTAGTACAACAAAAATAAATGAATAAATAAATTTGGTATCACCATAACCGTACTAACAGGTAGAAAAAAGTTACCTGGTAATTTGTTGGGGTTTTTTTTGCCAGAAAGTGAACCCTGTAAAAACAAAACACAACCACAAAATTACTGTTTTTATTTCTTCCATTCCACCCCACTTGGATTTTTTTCCTAATTTTCAGCACATTGTATAATAAAATTAATGGTGCCGTTGAAAATTTCAATACATCCTGCAAAAAAAAAGTCGTTATATGGTTATTTCGACAAAAGAATAAAAAGAGCCTGTAAATGACCACTTATACAAAGCCGACAGGAGGTCGTTTAGTGGCCTAAATCAGTCTCTCTAAATGGTCCATTAGACTTATAGGCATAACTCAAATAACCAATAGTTTAGATGAGAAATTTGTAATACCTCATGTGAGGCAGTGTCTGGTGTTACATGTGAGTGTATGTCCCCCCCCATGATGCGCACGGAGGCGTATTGAGGCCATGAGAGTGAATTGCAGTCACAGGCGTAGCTGTGGTTGCAATGTAGACTAAAGTGAGTATAGGTATTGGACATGCTGGTTGTCCAAGACAGATTTAAAGAAAACCTGCTCTGGACTTTTGTGTTTTGAAACATACTGAAGGATGGTAGTTGTGCAATCCGTTTCAATCCTGGCCATGTTTTCATGTGGCTAAAGGCCACAGATTCTAGTGAAAAACCCTGCAGTATAGGGTTTGGGTGTATCAGGGTCAGAGTCAGTGTCAGTCTGGTGTTTGGAGGAGTACAGAGCACTCAGGTCTGCAGAGCTCCATGCTGTGCGAGTCAACACACAGCATACACTGTGGTGGAGTCGCCCACGGCAATTAGTCCCAAGAGGTGGACTGGCATTTTTAGTGACTGTAATCCAGAGGATATGGTTCCCGGCTGCGATCCGTAGGATATCGTGTACTGTGTGATACTGTGGGTAGAACATTAACAGGGAGGTACAGTCATCCACGGCAACCGGTCAGAGGTGGACTGGTGAGTTTAGTGATTGTAATCCAGAGGATATGCTTCCCGGCTGCGATCCGGAGGATATTGTGTGCTGTGTGTTTTGAGTTGAATATTAAAGAGACGTTTTGCTTTGAACTTTGCTGGGTCACCGCCTCATCACTGCATACGGTGCTAGCGTTGCACTACATATGGTGGAGAATGCGGGCAGTGTGAACTGAGGCATATCCCAAAGAGTGCTGCATGTCGGTGAGCAAGTCTGTTGGAAAAATGGAGGAGCTTTTGCAAGAGGTGCTGCAGTTTCAGCAGCAGCAAGAAGCGCTGCAGTGGCAGCAGCAGGAGCTACAGTTCCAGTGGCAGCAGCAAAAGGCGCTGCAGCAGCAGGATCTACAGTTACAGCAGTGTAAAGAGGAGACCCCTAAGGTGAGGGGCGATCTGCGGTATAAAGAGGAGACTCCTAAGGTGAGGGACGATTAGCAGTGTTAAGAAGAGACCTTTAAGGTAAGAGGTGATCAGAGGGTGTATTAGTGGTCCTTTTCAGAGACTCGTCCCGCAGGTCTCAGGCATATGACTTATTGCAGAATTTGCAGTTGGTGGAGGAATGGCTCCAGCCTGAGACTTTGACCCCAGCCCAAATGGTAGAGAGGGTGGTGGTCGACGGACTGGTGAGGGCTCTGCCTGCCGCCCTGCAGCGTTGGGTGGGGCAAGGGGACATGGGCACTCTGGACCAGCTGATAAGTTGGATTGAGCGGTACACAGCTACTCAGAACTTTTTACTGGAGCATGGGAAAAGTCCACAAACCACTGTTGGGACTAACCAGAATGGAGCCCGTAATGAGGGGGAAGCCCGAAATGAGGGTGACAAAAGTTCTGTTTCCCCTAAAGCGACTCCAAGGTGTAGTCGTGCCGCAGAGATTAAGTGTTGGTGATGCCGAACTCTCGGATATGTCAACTGCTCTCTGACATCTAAACTCATGGACTGCAGGTATGCTCACCGGGTATCTATGTACAGTGGGTGCGGAAAGTATTCATACCGCTTTAAAATTTTCACTCTTTGCTTCATTGCAGCTACTGTATTTGATAAATTCAAAAACATTCATTTTTTTCACATTAATGTACACTCTGCACCCCATTTTGGCTAAAAAAAAAAGAAATGTAGAAATTTTTGCACATTTATTAAAAAAGAAAAACTGAAGTATCACATGGTCATAAGTATTCAGACCCTTTGCTCAGTATTGAGTAGAAGCACGCTTTTGAGCTACTACAGCCATGAATCTTCTTGGGAATGATGCAACAAGTTTTTCACACCTGGATTTGGGGATCCTCTGCCATTTTTCCTTGCAGATCCTCTCCGGTTCTGTCAGGCTGGATGGTGAACGTTGGTGGACAGCCATTTTCAAGTCTCTCCAAAGATGCTCAATTGGGTTTAGGTCAGGGAAATGTCTATCTTCGTCTCATCCGACCAGAGAATCTTATTTCTCATAGTCTGGGATTCCTTCATGAGTTTTTTAGCAAACTCTATGCGGGCTTTCATATGTCTTGCACTGAGGAGAGGCTTC
The DNA here is from genome assembly GCF_032444005.1 of Ranitomeya imitator. Lineage (NCBI taxonomy): Eukaryota > Metazoa > Chordata > Amphibia > Anura > Dendrobatidae > Ranitomeya > Ranitomeya imitator. The sequence continues at coordinate 787,897,741 of NC_091284.1, read as the reverse complement.
CGTCGGGCCACTCTGCCATAAAGGCCCGACTGGTGGAGGGCTGCAGTGATAGTTGACTTTGTGGAACTTTCTCCCATCTCTCTTCTGCATCTCTGGAGCTCAGCCACAGTGATCTTGAGGTCCTTCTTTACCTCTCTCACCAAGGCTCTTATCCCATGATTGCTCAGTTTGGCTGGACGGCCAGGTCTAGGAAGAGTTCTGGTGGTCCCAAACTTCTTTCATTTAAGGATTATAGGAGGCCAGTGTGCTCTTAGGAACCTTGAGTACTGCAGTAATATGCGGAGGTTCTGCAGAGAAATTTAACGCCTGCTTTTGAGTTCACCTACTGGTCACAGCCAGTTCCAGTAGCAGGATACCTTTTGATTACCTTAGGCTACTTTCACACTAGCGTCGTACGACGCACGTCGCAATGCGTCGTTTTGGTGAAAAAACGCATCCTGCAAAGTTGTCTGCAGGATGGGTGTTTTCCCCATAGACTAACATTAGCGACGCATTGCCACACATCACAACCATTGTGCGTGTTATGGCTGACCGTCGGAACAAAAAAACGTTGCTTGCAGCGTTTTTTTGCACGTCGTGTCCGCCATTTCCGATCGCGCATGCGCGGCCGGAACTCCGCCCCCTCCTCCCCGCTGTTAGGGCTAGCAGAACGCACCGAGTAAATATAGATGTTTTATTGAAATTGATGCGTTCGCAGCCCGGGGTCCACCGTGCAGGAGAACCTGCTGCTAGCAAACAGCGGAACTATATGGCGGTATGAACTAACTCTGTTATTTCACAGAGTAGGCCGTGAAAGCAAAGCACTGCGCCCTGTTAGACTTCACAGAGGCACAGGCTAATTGCCCAACTGAGAGCAGTCAGTGGTCATGCATGCACACAAAACTCGCCGGAGGTGCCAGCATTCTAGGAGCTTATTTCAGCCAGGTCCCTGAATACATACACACACAATCTCCTCGCCAGAAGTGCCAGCATTCTAGGAGCTTATTTCTGCCGGGTCCCTGAACACAAACTTACATGACCACACTGGCGCAAAGTACATAACATAGAAAGATACTAGCGCATGGCCGTGCGGTCATGCGAGCCTTAAATAGTTGCAGCACGTACAGGACCTTCCTAGAAGGACCAATGAGAGGCTGCCATAGAGCCTGAGCACCTACAGGACCTTCCTGAAGGACCAATGGCTTTAGCTGCAGTATCTGAACATGTGATCTCCACTGAGAGATCTTACTCTGGGCATGCTCAGAATGAGAAAAGCAGGACTTAGTCCCAGAAGCGTCTGCTCGCCGCTGCCCAGCACTGACTCCAATGGCAGAAGCAGGAAAAGGCAGCAGTAACTCTTTGTACAGAGTCAGACTGAGCGAAACGCTGGGACCGACGTCTCCGCTGAGCAGGCTCCACTGCGGCAGGAGAAGAATGGGAGACCGCAGCGGAGATGGCCCGAGATTACCCCTGTGCAGAGGCGGAAACTCGACCCCTAACACCCGCAACTCACAATGGGTCAGCGGGTGCGTTGTAATAATGCATCTGCTGCCCCCGTTGTGCTGCGTTGTCACAGGATGCGACGGGCTGACGCTAGTGTGAAAGTAGCCTAATTCAGGGACATCCTTCTAACAAAATGGGATTGATCTAGTGTACAACCCACTTATATTATACTGTTTAGTTATATCTCTTGTTATTTTTGATTCTTTGCCCCTGTCCTTTCTAAAATTGAATAAATATCATTTGAGAAGACTGGAATAAAGATGAACGATATTATGACTAGATCCTGTGAAATATCTCTATAAGCAGAGTATGGATATTGCAAGTGAATTAATTAATCTTAGAACAAGGTTAAAGAAACTGTAACGTTCCACCATTGGTAATGTCACAACCTTGTGAGCAAGATAAACCACTTCATGATTTACATACAGGCCTATGAGGAAAGCGGTGAAATCTTTTCTGGGCATGAGGCCAGCCGGGCAGACTCATTAACAAGCCCCATATTTTCATCACAATTTAGTGTTATGAAGATAGTGTATGTTTCTGATACTTGGTAGAACATAGATAACCCATTCAAATATGCAGAGGCGATTCTTGGTTTTCCTGCACCAGAGGTAAAAATTCAGTTAGGTGCCCCCACCTATACACAGCATAAGTGGTTTGAGTAGTCATCATCTGACCTCCCATATGTGGTTTGTATACTTTATGCTGACTAGCTGGTCTTCCTGATTCTGTAAATGTTCGTTGAAAAACTATAGCCCCTTCTTCAATCACAGAATTAAGAAGGGAAGCCGGTTAGCAAGAAATAAAAATCGCTATGAGTGGTTACATGAGGAATCGGCAAGAAGAATCCAATCCTGACAGCGAGTATATTACACTTTGTTAAGATTTGGCATGCTACAGTGCTTATTGTTATAGTTAATGCTCCTAACATAAATTCAGAGATAAATATCAAAAGACTGACAGTCCCTTCCAAACAGAAAACTGGTGTGCACAGGTGCAAACTAAGGGTATGTTTCCACGTTCAGGAAACGCTGCGTGTTTGACACTGCGTAGAGCCGCAGCATCAAACACGCATCGTCCAGATGTTACAGCATAGTGGAGGGGATTTCATGAAATCCCATCTCCACTATGCGGTAAAACACGCAGGCGGCAGACCCGCGTAAATGGACATGCGGCGCGACTGTTCAGAACGCAGCATGTCTGTTTACAAAGCGGCGACGCTCTGTTGCCGCGCCGTAAATTTACCATAGACTATCATTAGATGCGATAAAATCGCATCTAATGATTAGTCACATGCGTAGAAACTGCGTACATGCTGCTTACTACGCATGTCTGCCGGCTCACCTGTCCCGCCGCCGGAAGTCCCTCGTCCATTGCAGTTCTCGCGATAACTTATGTTATCGCGAGAACTGCCGTGCACGTGACCGGGAGTTACCTAGCGAGAATGCTGTTGCTGCCATGTTGCTGTTTTCGCAGCTTAAGGATGGCTTGTTTCACCTTCATGGAGAGATCCTTTGACCACATGTTTACTTCACAGCAAAACCTTCCAAATGCAGCACCACACCTCAAATCAACTCCAGGCCTTTTATCTGCTTAATTGAGAATGACATAACGAAGGGATTGCCCACGCCTGTCCATGAAATAGCCTTGGAGTCAATTGTCCAATTACTTTTGAGCCCTTTAAAAACAGGGCGGCACATGTTATGGAGCTGAAACTCCTAAACCCTTCATCCAATTTTATTGTGGATGCCCTCAAATGAAAGCTGAAAGTCTGAACTTCAACTGCATCTGAATGGTTTTGTATAAAATTCATTGTGGTAATGTCTATAACCAAAATTAGAAAAATGTTGTCTCTGTCCAAATATATGGACCTAACTGTATATCTATCGATAGATATATTTATAGATAGATAATAGATACGATAGATAGATGCGATAGATACGATAGATCTATCTGTTATCTACCATCTATCTGTCTGTGTGTAAACATTATTCTTCAATGGAGTATGTAAATGAAGAGGTTGGACAAGAAATGACATCACTTTTTTTTTGTATATCTTTATTGAGCTTACAAATACACACACAAATCCGCATGAAAAAAACGCGTCAAAAAACACATGAAAAACGCAGGTGACCTGCCAGTGACCTCAGGTGCAGATTTGGTGCAGATTTTACCTGTGTCAAATCCTGATGCAATCCTGAACGTGGACACATACCGTAAGAATAGCCATCTCTATACATCACTATAACCTCTTAACGACCAGAGATATTTTCGTTTTTGTGTTTTTGTTTTTCGCTCCCCTTCTTCCTAGAGCCATAATACGTTTTTTTATTTTTCCGTCAATATGGCTATGTGAGGCTTTGTTTTTTGCGGGATGAGTTATACCTTTGAACGACACCATTGTTTTTAACATATCGTGTACTGGAAAATGGAAATAAATTCCAAGTGCAGTGAAATTGCAAAAAAGTGCAATCCCACAGTTGTTTTTTTGTTTTGCTTTTTTACCATGTTCACTAAATGATAAGACTGACCTGCCTTTATGTTTCTCCAGGTCATTACGAGTTTATAGACACCAAACATGTCTAGGTTCTTTTTTCATTTAAGTGATGAAAAAAATTCCAAACTTTTTTGTTAATTAAAAAATAAAAAAATTGCGCCATTTTCCAATATCCGTAGCGTCTCCATTTTTCACAATCTTGGGCTGACGTTTTTAATTATACCATTTTGATGCAGATACGTTCTTTTGATCGCCTGTTATTGCATTTTAATGCAATGTCACGGTGACCAAAAAAAACATAATTCTGGCGTGTTTAGACTTTTTTCTCGCTATGCCGTTTAGCGATCAGGTTAATCCTTTTTTTGTTGATAGATCGGGCGATTCTGAACACAGTGATGCCAAATATGTGTATGTTTGATTTATTGTTTTATTTTGAATGAGGCAAAAGGGGGGTGATTTGAACTTTTATATTAAAAAAAAATAATAATATTTTTAAAAACTTTTTTTTTTTACTTTTGGCATACTTCAATAGTCTCCACAGGAGACTAGAAGCTTCCAGAACCCGATCGGCACTGCTACATACAGATGATGATCAGATTGCCTCTATGTAGCAGAATTATTCACTTGCAATGAGAGCTGACCACCAGGCGGCGCTCATAGCAAGCCAGCAGTGACAACCATAGACATCTGCAGAAGACCACTGGTTGTCATGCCAACCCATCAGTGACCCATGATCATGTATTGGGGGTCACTGATGGGCGCATTTCCGGCGTGCTTGCCGGAAGCTCTTGTTAAATGCTCCTGTCAGAGTTTGACAATGGCATTTAACAAGTTAACAGCGGCAAGAGGATCGAGATTCCTCCGGCGGCTGTTAGGGGCACATGTCAGTTGTTCAGAACAGCTGACATGTGCCAGGAAAGATGTGGGCTCACCCCCAGAGCCCACATCAAAGTCAAAGGAAGGGTGTCCGACATCGGCATACATTTACGACTGTTGTCGAAAAGGGAAGCTGCAATCTGTAATGCTATAGCATGTAAACATGAAATATATGAAACTTGAATTGTATTGCTACTGTAGAAAATAGGAAAAAGCAAAGCTATTTTAGCACATAATTTGGCAAATTCATGTATGCCCAGCAGCCATGTGAAGGCGATCTTCTTTGCTGGGAACCTATCCTCATGTGAATCCACTCCAGGGCTAATAGCCTACATTTAAATGGGTAGGTAGGATCCTGCTGTAATTAAAACCACCAGAGGCTGATGGGTGGAGTACTCAGTCAGAAAGCCTATACATACAAATATCAAAAGACTGACCGTCAATTCCAAACAGAAAACTGGTGTGCACAGGTGCATACTAAGAGTAGCCATCTCTATACATAACTAACAAATAAAGCTGTAATGTTATAGCATGTAAACATGAAATATATGAAATACAGAAAATAGGAAAAAAAACAAAGAAACTTAGCACATAATTTGGCCAATTGATGCGTGCCCAGCGGCCACGACAACGCAATCTTTGCTGGGCAGCATGAAATAATGTGCTAAGGATCTTTGTTTTCACTTATAAATACAGATATAATAATTTTTAACTTGTCATATATCACAATACTTTATTAACATAGCCAATGGATGTACAACTTCCAGTATGTCTGTCACATGTTTACCGCGACAGAGAGGAGCCAGAAGACCATAGTGTCTGATTCCTCCTACTCCTGCACTGTTTGAAGCACTTCGCCTCCATATTAAACAGTGCAGATTTGTTTTACATAGTAACATAGTGTCAAGGTAAAAATATACGTTTTTATACCCTTTTGTACTTTTATATATTCTTATGCTGTGAAACAATAAGTTTTTCCCCTTTGCTTGCCAAATGCAAATTTAATTGTATTTAAGATGGCTGCCAGTATTCACTTTTGCCTTAGTTTTTGTACTTGCCAAGAATCTACTTTCGTTTCTGAAGCTAAAGTATCGTTTCTGGAGAAATGGAAACTTAACAAGATGTGGACAAAGAAAGATTCATCATATGAGGTCAGGCCAACCAGAGGGACTGAATACTAGATACATTGCTTAACCCCCGCCTAACCCCGCCCTCTGCACACCTTCCCCCAATAGATCATGTAATATTGTGTTTTAGGAAATAAAGTTCAGTTGTTGCTGTGACGTTACACACGAGCGTGCAATGAGTTTGAACCAGCATTGTGTCTGACTCATTCTTATCCGGTACCAACATGCTCCTAATCTGATTTGGAATGACTGGTGGATGAAGGGTATTGTCGTGACGACCCCGACAATAGTAACATAGTTAGTAAGGCCGAAAAAAGACATTTGTCCATCCAGTTCAGCCTATATTCCATCATAATAAATCCCCAGATCTATGTCCTTCTACAGAACCTAATAATTGTATGATACAATATTGTTCTGCTCCAGGAAGACATCCAGGCCTCTCTTGAACCCCTCGACTGAGTTCGCCATCACCACCTCCTCAGGCAAGCAATTCCAGATTCTCACCGCCCTAACAGTAAAGAATCCTCTTCTATGTTGGTGGAAAAACCTTCTCTCCTCCAGACGCAAAGAATGCCCCCTTGTGCCCGTCACCTTCCTTGGTATAAACAGATCCTCAGCGAGATATTTGTATTGTCCCCTTATATACTTATACATGGTTATTAGATCGCCCCTCAGTCGTCTTTTTTCTAGACTAAATAATCCTAATTTCGCTAATCTATCTGGGTATTGTAGTTCTCCCATCCCCTTTATTAATTTTGTTGCCCTCCTTTGTACTCTCTCTAGTTCCATTATATCCTTCCTGAGCACCGGTGCCCAAAACTGGACACAGTACACAGTTTTAGCAGTGCATGGGTTATTCTGCTCAGTTGACAGCTCTTGGAAGCTTTCCTGCATTAAAGCTCTCAGCTGTTCACTGTTGGCCACCCCCCTCTCCTATATATTTTGGGCCCTGGCTAACACTCATTGCCAGAGTTAGCTTATGCTGCATGGTTAGGAGATGGTGGATTGTGGTTGTTGTTTGAGATGATGTTTGGTGGATTTATCTGAGATTGTTGTGAGGTTTTGGGTGTGTGCCAATTCACTTCTTCTACTTCTGTTTTTCCTCATCCTCCACTCCCTGGTGTTTATCTATGTTGTTTGTGTGAGTATATTTGTATGATTGGTATTATCCTATATCCCTGTTTGTATTACCTAGTTAGTCTGGTTGGTGTATTACTTTACACTACTTCTCCCCTCTTCCCTGGCTGGGGGAAAAGTACCGACTGAGGGCGGATTTAGAAGTTAAAGCAAGGTACCTGACCCTGTCGTCTTCACCATCATAAGTAATTTGGGGGAACAGGGCGAGCTAGAGTGCCCCTAGCATTAGGGTCATGGAAGGAGCCCCTATTCTCGGGACACCCAACAACAGAGCCATGACAATGTCCTTAATAATGGTGATGAGATATTGGGCCCCCACAGCGCCCACCACATCCAGTATGATGCACATTGAGGCTGTTCACATAGCCAGACAGCCCATTCACATTATCATGCCACTCCCAGTGCACTCCAGACACAGTATGATGGTCATCAGCCGCCAACAAAGTATAATGTCCCTATAAACGTCCCGCATTATAGTGATTCCACAATCCCTCCCCACTCAATGTGAATCCCCCATAGTGTACCACACAGAATGATGCCCTACACAGTGCACCACACAGTATAATGCCCCTCAGGCCCCCTCACTGAATAATACGCTTAGCTTTTTGAATAACTTTTTGTGAAGTAAACAAAATAAACTAAAAATTCAAATTAGAACAGCACTGGCGCCCCTGCGCGTGTCCACTTCCTCCTCTGAGCAGAGATACTGGTGTGTTCACTTAACCGCCTGCGCTGCTCCGGTCACCTCAGCATGTTTCCTCCCAGGACCTGCACACAGCACGCAGGTCTCCTGGGAGGGTGCTTAGGATGCGCCTGCTCCCTGCCTCTGAAACATCCTCAGCCAATAGCTGGAAGACATCAGGTATTTAATGCACCCTCCTCTATTGAGACGTGTCTTAGCAACATTAGTATCAGTGTGTACTCTGCTACCTAATTGTAGGGTCCCTGTTCCTGTGCTCCCTGAGTCTGATTCTGTCCCTCCTGGCTGATCTTGATCCTGTCCGTTCCGCTGTAACCTGTTCCTGAGCCCATCCTGCCTCTACCAAGTCTTCAGCCTGAGCCACTTTGTCTGTACCTATACCGTTACCCTCATCAGTCCAATCTGAACCTGCACATATGACCCTGTACCCGAGTCGCCCTGTGTTCCTGAACCTATCCTGTCCGTTTCTGATCCAAAACCTGTTCTGTCTACCAGCCGTGCAGTCCAGATCCTCATCCTGTACTATCTATCTGCCGTGCAGTCCTGATCCTGAACCCGTTCTGTCTAGCCGCACGTCCTCCTGTTTACCAGTTCCTTGCCGATCCTGCCCCACTGTGCCCTTTTGTGGATCAGCTGCTGTGCCTCTGGGTCTATCGTGGAGTCCCACCTAGGTCCAAGTCTAACCACACCATCAGGAGTTCTAGTGAAGAACCAGGTGGTCATTTTGATATGCCGCTCCTGTCTCTCCCTGGAACGTGGCACAGTGGTTCCACAAACACATGCACAACAGTTTGCTAAGGCCATGGAACCTGCTGACTTTTATACCTGTCCAATCTCTGACCTGTTCCAAGAGATGACCCGTCAGAAAGATAAGATGTTTTCATATGTATGGACTGTGAAACCCAGCTGGACGCTCTGACATCAGCTGCCACAACTGCTCAGGTTCAATCTGCGGCACCCTCGGCAGTGACTATTCATTCCACAAGTCATGCTCCAGGTCTTGGACCCCATCTGTCTGCACCATCACATTTTGACAGGGATCCAAAGCATTGCTGAGAGTTCATCAAACAGTGCTCGGTGCACTTTCAACTACTGGCCCACCATTTCCTCTTAGATCTGGCGAAAGTACTCTTCCTAATGTACCATGTGGGAGAAGAGGCCCTGGCTTGGCTCAACCCCTTGTGGGAAAGAGGATATGCTATAATTTCTGATCTGCAGAAATTCCTGGAGGCTTTCTACAAGATATTTGAAGCTTCGGGCCGAGTTACCTCTGTTGTCTCATCCCTCCTCAGACTACGTCAAGCTGGTCTGTCTGTAGGCCAATATGCCGTCCGGTTCCACACCCTGGCTTCTGAACAGAGAGGAAACAGCAAGGCACTGGTAGCCACCTTCTGGGAGGGATGCTCCAGTGTGCTCAAGGATTATCTAGCAGGTTGAGACATTCCCACTACAATGGACGATCTAGTTTCCCTGACCTCCAGTTCAAGGAGTGCTCCCGGGAGATGTCGCGTGAGAGAAAAATGCTTCGTCTGGCTCCATCCTTCCAAAGACCACTCATTCCTCAGTCTCTGCAGGTTGACAGCGTGGACCTGGCTGAGCATCAACAGGAGACTCGCCAAGCCAAGCACTTGTGCTTCTATTGTGGAGGCACAGGACACCTCATTCGCACTTGTCCCATGAAGTTGGTAGACTCCCACGCTTAGGGCCGGTAGGAGAGGCTACCCTGAGCTATAATAATTCCTTTCCACCATTGATACTGTATCCAGTTCTGGGCACAACATTTGAAAAAATACATTGAAAACTGGAGCAAGTTCAGAGAAGAGCTACCAGGATGGTGAGTGGACTGCAAAGTACGTATGTCCTATGAGGAATGATTAACCCCTTCATGACCAGGGGATTTTTCGTTTTTCCGTGTTCGTTTTTCGCTCCCCTCCTTCCCAGAGCCATAACTTTTTTATTTTTCCATCAGTTTGGCCATGTGAGGGCTTATTTTTTGCGGGACGAGTTGTACTTTTGAACGACATCATTGGTTTTAGCATGTCGTGTACTAGAAAACGGGAAAAAAATTCCAAGTGCGGTGAAATTGCAAAAAAAGTGCAATCCCACATTGGTTTTTTGTTTGGCTTTTTTGCTAGGTTCACTAAATGCTAAAACTGACCTGCCATTATGATTCTCCAGGTCATTACGAGTTCATAGACACCTATCATGACTAGGTTATTTTTTATCTAAGTGGTGAAAAAAAATTCCAAACTTTGCTAAAAAAAAAAAAAAAAAATTGCGCCATTTTCCGATACTCGTAGCGTCTCCATTTTTCGTGATCTGGGGTCGGTTGAGGGCTTATTTTTTGCGTGCCGAGATGACGTTTTTAATGATAGCATTTCGGTGCAGATACGTTCTTTTGATCGCCCGTTATTGCATTTTAATGCAATGTCGCGGCGACCAAAAAAACGTAATTCTGGCGTTTCGAGTTTTTTTCCCGCTACACTGTTTAGCGATCAGGTTAATACTTTTTTTTATTTGATAGATCGGGCAATTCTGAGCGCGGCAATACCAAATATGCGTAGATTTGATATTTTTTTTATTGATTTATTTTGATTGGGGCGAAAGGGGGGTGATTTAAACTTTTATGTTTTTTTTATTTTTTTCACATTTTTTTAAACTTTTTTTTTTAACTTTTGCCATGCTTCAATAGCCTCCATGGGAGGCTAGAAGCAGGCACAGCACGATCGGCTCTGCTACATAGCAGCGATCTGCTGATCGCTGCTATGTAGCAGAATTGCACGTGTGCTGTGAGCGCCGACCACAGGGTGGCGCTCACAGCGACGGGCAATCAGTAACCATAGAGGTCTCAAGGACCTCTATGGCTACAATGGAGACGCATCGCCGACCCCCGGACATGTGACGGGGGTCGGCGATGACGTCATTTCCGGCCGCCCGGCCGGAAGCGGTAGTTAAATGCCGCTGTCTGCGTTTGACAGCGGCATTTAACTAGTTAATAGGTGCGGGCAGATCGCGATTCTGCCCGCGCCTATTACGGGCACATGTCAGCTGTTCAAAACAGCTGACATGTCCCGGCTTTGGTGCGGGCTCACCGCGGAGCCCTGCATCAAAGCAGGGGAGCCGGCATCGGACGGTATAGTACGTCCGATGCCGGTAAGGGGTTAAAGGATCTGGGAATGATTAGCTTGCAAAAACTTCTGGAGTGAGTTTGCTGCACTGAAAGTAAAGGAGCCGAATAATATTGCACGCCCCACTTTTCAGTTTTTGATTTTCCACAAAAATTTAACATAACCAATAAATTTCATTCAACTTCACAATTGTGTTCCACTTGTTGTTGATTCTTCGCCCAAAATTTACATTTGGTATCTTTATGTTTGAAGCATGATATGTGGGAAAAGGTTGAAAAGTTCCAGGGGGCCGAATACTTTTGCAAGGCACTGCACATGTGGGGATTCCCTAGCAACCAGGCAACACCCACATGTATTTATGCTGGCTAACAGATGTAAATCATTCAGCTGCGGTGATGAAAACTAAATTTCCGAGCACTAAAAAAATACTCGGAGGACACCCGAGCGTGCTCGGGAAATCTTGAGTAACAAGTATATTCACTCATCACTAGTGGTGAGTTCTCCTTCTATGGAAGTCTTCAATCAAAGGCTGGACAGACTTCTGTCTGAGATGGTTTAGAGCACTGTTTCCCAAACTCCAGTTCTCAAGGACCCCAACAGGTCATGTTTTCGGCCGTTCGCAATAAAAAAAACAAAACAGAGTTCTCCTCACCTGTCTGCGCTCCTTCGGCGATGCTCCCTCCAGCAGCGCACACTCGCCGGCGATTGACAATGACATCCAATTGGCTGGGGCTGTTAAATATTGACGTGCAGGCACGCGCCCGCACGCCAATAGTGTTAAACTGCCGCAGTGCCAGTAGGGGCCCGGTGAGCAGATGAGACGGGGCCGATGTGGGCCCCCTCTGCCCACCGGGCCAATACGCGAGTCAGGGCAGTAATGCCCTGATGGTGGCGGTCGATCTGAGTGGTTGCCCAGGGCCCCCCCACACCACTGGGCCCTGGGCCACCGCCCAGATTGACCTCATTATAATCCGCCACTGCACAAGTGTATGGGGAAACAACAAAGCTACTTTAGAAAAATCTTTTGAGCGTTTAAAGAGCCATGTGGACAAGAGACTCTAAAGCTACCTTCACACTAAGCGACGCTGCAGCGATACCGACAACGATCCGGATCGCTGCAGCGTCGCTGTTTGGTCGCTGGAGAGCTGTCACACAGACAGTTCTCCAGCGACCAACGATGCCGGTAACCAGGGTAAACATCGGGTTACTAAGCGCAGGGCCGCGCTTAATAACCCGATGTTTACCCTGGATACCATCCTAAAAGTAAAAAAAACAAACACTACATACTTACCTACCGCTGTCTGTCCCCGGCGCTCTGCTTCTCTGTACTGGCTGTGAGCACAGCGGCCGGAAAGCAGAGCGGTGACGTCACCGCTCTGCTTTCCGGCCGCTGTGCTCACAGTGAGTGCAGGAAAGCACAGCGCCAAGGGACAGACAGCTGAAGGTAAGTATGTAGTGTTTGTTTTTTTACTTTTAGGATGGTAACCAGGGTAAACATCGGGTTACTAAGCGTGGCCCTGCGCTTAGCAACCCGATGTTTACCCTGGTTACCAGCGAAGACATCGCTGAATCGGTGTCACACACACAGATTCAGCGATGTCAGCGGGAGAGCCAGCGACCAAAGAAAGTGCTGGCCCTCTAGCCCCGACCAACGACATCACAGCAGGATTCTGATCGCTGCTGGGTGTCAAACTGAACGATATCGCTAGCGAGGACGCTGCAACGTCACGGATCGCTAGCGATATCGTTTAGTGTGAAGGTACCTTAAGATTCACCTTGTTATCATCAAGGGGATAAGGTGTGGCTATCTTCTAAGTACATCCATCTCAAAATCCCTTCCTACAAGCTGAGTCCTCGATTCATCGGCCCCTGAAGAAATGTCTTCGGAGCCTAAAGAAAATATTCATGCTCCATTTCTTCTACAGGAATTCTTTATGGGCTTTATGAAGAGGGGATGTAAGTGGGGTATTGTTAGAACAGTGCCAGCATCCCTGCACGAATCCCCTTTCTCCTCTCAGCAGGGATGCCGGCGTGTTCACTTACCAGCCCGCACTGCTCCAGTCCTCGCGGCATCTGTTTCCTCCCTGGACCTACGCACAGCGCGAAGGTCTCCTGGAAGTGTGCTTAGGGCGCGAGCAGATGCTTCAGAAGACATCCCCAGACAATAGCTGGGAGACACCAGGTATTTAATGCACCCTCCTATTGGGACATGCCTTAGCAACATTAGTATCCGTGTGTACCTTGCTACCTAGTTGTAAGTTTCCGGTACCTGTGCTCCCTGAATTTGATCTTGTTCGTACTACATACCTGACTCTGTCTTTCCTGACTAATCTTGATCCTGCCCATTCCGCTGTAACCTGTTCCTGTGCCCGTCCTGCCTCTACCAAGTCTTGAGCCTGATCTGCTTTGTCCGCACCTATACCGCTACCCTCACCAGTCCAATCTGAACCTGCATCTATGACCCTGCACCCGAGTCACACTGTGTTCCTGAACCTATCCTGTCCGTTGCTGAGCCAGAACATGTTTGACTACCAGCCGTGTAGACCAGATCCTGAACTTGGACTACCTGCTGTGCAGTCTGGATCCTGAACCTGTTCTGTCTAACCAGCCACATGTCCTCATGTTTACTAGTTCCTGGCCGGTCCTGCTTCCCTGCCTGTTTGGGGGTCAGCTACTGCAGCTTCAGGGTCTGTCACGAAGTGGCACCTGGCATCCACCTGGGTCCATCTTTAACCTCACCATCAGGGGCTCTAGTGAAGAACCAGGTGGTCACTTACTTACTCCCTTCCAGGCTCTCCCCAGACTATGGCAAAGTGGTTTCACAACCACTTGCATAACGGTTCCCTGCAGGAACATATCTTGGAATAGCATTACCTGTAATGAATGTCTTAAGTCTCAGAACCCTAATCCCAAACACTGTCATAGGAGACAATGAGCAGAGGCAGCGAGTCTAAAGCTTAATGCACAGATACATACAGATGATGTATATTTGTGTAAATTTTGTCCCTGTAGCCGTCTGGATCATTTAAATCTTTTTGAACTTTGGTGTCATATAATGCGGAGACTTCTATTTATGGTCAGAAGAATGGCCCATCAGGGGGCGAGAGGATCCTTCAATAAGCCCACGTTGTAGCACAATAATGCCATATGCACCAATGGGGTACAGAGGACAACCTCATGTTTTCCAGTTTTCTAAAGATAAAGCGTAATCAGTGTATAAATGAAAAAGTTATAGACCTTTCTAATGTACTTGAAGCACAATGAATCATTTACATTTTTTCTAAGTCACTTTTTTTTTGTTTTGTGTAATTTGTGGATGCTTTTTGCAACAAATTCTTCAAAATTTGGTTTATGAATTTTGCGCAAAAAATAAAATGCTCTTTTATTTTTACTTTACTTTGACTCTTTTTGTGACTAATGCATAGGTTGCACGTTCCCCTAAAGTGTTGCAAAATGTGCTAAAAAATGTAATGCATGCATAAAATAAGCAGGGACTGGAGTAAATTTGCACAAAAATTGTAGAGACTTTTTAAAACCACAAACGCATACAACACGTAGCTCCCATCTGAGAAGTGGATAAATGCATTTGCATCGTCGGTTCGGTCCATTCAATGCTCTGTGAGCTAAATAGCCATGACGACTACAGACTGATACAATGTAGCAAACTGAAAAAAGACATTTGTGCAGCCTGCTTATGTGTTTAGCTCACAGAGCATGGTGCAGTCTGGATATACCATTGTATCCACTCCTAAGCTGAGGCCAGCACTGGCCATTTATGAGTTTGCAGCCAGTTTCAGAAGTATTTAGATGCCTGAATATTATGACACTGTCAATCTGGATCCCTGGACTTGTGGTTTGGATGGAACTTGCTCTTCTGTACCTGACCCGTGACTGTAATATCAAGCTCTGAGTGTCAGTTACAGGTGGGTGTCAGCACCCGTCATGTATGGAGCAGGGCAGCAGAGCTCACTCACACATGCTGCACCCATCATGTATGGAGCAGGACAGCAGAGCTCACTCACACATGCTGCACCCATCATGTATGGAGCAGGACAGCAGAGCTCACTCACACATGCTGCACCCATCATGTATGGAGCAGGACAGCAGAGCTTACTCACACATGCTGCACCCATCATGTATGGAGCAGGACAGCAGAGCTCACTCACACATGCAGCACCCATCATGTATGAAGCAGGACAGCAGCGCTCACTCACACATGCAGCACCCATCATGTATGGAGCAGGACAGAAGAGCTCACTCACACATGCAGCACCCATCATGTATGGAGCAGGACAGAAGAGCTCACTCACACATGCTGCACCCATCATGTATGGAGCAGGACAGCAGCGCTCACTCACACATGCAGCACCCATCATGTATGGAGCAGGACAGAAGAGCTCACTCACACATGCAGCACCCATCATGTATGGAGCAGGACAGAAGAGCTCACTCACACATGCTGCACCCATCATGTATGGAGCAGGACAGCAGAGCTCACTCACACATGCAGCACCCATCATGTATGGAGCAGGACAGAAGAGCTCACTCACACATGCTGCACCCATCATGTATGGAGCAGGACAGCAGAGCTCACTCACACATGCTGCACCCGTCATGTATGGAGCAGGACAGCAGCGCTCACTCACACATGCTGCACCCATCATGTATGGAGCAGGACAGCAGAGCTCACTCACACATGCAGCACCCATCATGTATGAAGCAGGACAGCAGAGCTCACTCACACATGCAGCACCCGTCATGTATGGAGCAGGACAGCAGAGCTCACTCACACATGCAGCACCCATCATGTATGGAGCAGGGCAGCAGAGCTCACTCACACATGCAGCACCCATCATGTATGAAGCAGGACAGCAGAGCTCACTCACACATGCAGCACCCGTCATGTATGGAGCAGGACAGCAGAGCTCACTCACACATGCAGCACCCGTAATGTATGCAGCAGGACAGCAGAGCTAACTCACACATGCAGCACCCGTCATGTATGGAGCAGGACAGCAGAGCTCACTCACACATGCAGCACCCATCATGTATGGAGCAGGGAAGCAGAGCTCACTCACACATGCAGCACCCATCATGTATGAAGCAGGACAGCAGAGCTCACTCACACATGCAGCACCCATCATGTATGGAGCAGGGCAGCAGAGCTCACTCACACATGCAGCACCCATCATGCATGGAGCAGGGCAGCAGAGCTCACTCACACATGCAGCACCCATCATGTATGAAGCAGGACAGCAGAGCTCACTCACACATGCAGCACCCATCATGTATGGAGCAGGACAGCAGAGCTCACTCACACATGCAGCACCCATCATGTATGGAGCAGGACAGCAGAGCTCACTCACACATGCAGCACCCATCATGTATAGAGCAGGGCAGCAGCGCTCACTCACACATGCAGCACCCATCATGTATGGAGCAGGGCAGCAGCGCTCACTCACACATGCAGCACCCATCATGTATGGAGCAGGACAGCAGAGCTCACTCACACATGCAGCACCCATCATGTATGGAGCAGGACAGCAGAGCTCACTCACACATGCAGCACCCATCATGTATGGAGCAGGACAGCAGAGCTCACTCACACATGCAGCACCCATCATGTATGGAGCAGGACAGCAGAGCTCACTCACACATGCTGCACCCATCATGTATGAAGCAGGACAGCAGAGCTCACTCACACATGCAGCACCCATCATGTATGAAGCAGGACAGCAGAGCTCACTCACACATGCTGCACCCATCATGTATGGAGCAGGGCAGCAGCGCTCACTCACACATCCAGCACCCATCATGTATGGAGCAGGACAGCAGAGCTCACTCACACATGCTGCACCCATCATGTATGGAGCAGGACAGCAGAGCTCACTCACACATGCTGCACCCATCATGTATGAAGCAGGACAGCAGAGCTCACTCACACATGCAGCACCCATCATGTATGAAGCAGGACAGCAGAGCTCACTCACACATGCTGCACCCATCATGTATGAAGCAGGACAGCAGAGCTCACTCACACATGCAGCACCCATCATGTATGGAGCAGGACAGCAGAGCTCACTCACACATGCAGCACCCATCATGTATGGAGCAGGGCATCAGAGCTCACTCACACACATGCAGCATCCATCATGTATGGAGCAGGGCATCAGAGCTCACTCACACACATGCAGCATCCATCATGTATGGTGCAGGACAGCAGAGCTCACTCACACATGCAGCACCCGTCATGTATGGAGCAGGACAGCAGAGCTCACTCACACATGCAGCACCCGTCATGTATGGAGCAGGACAGCAGAGCTCACTCACACATGCTGCACCCATCATGTATGAAGCAGGACAGCAGAGCTCACTCACACATGCAGCACCCATCATGTATGGAGCAGGACAGCAGAGCTCACTCACACATGCTGCACCCATCATGTATGGAGCAGGACAGCAGAGCTCACTCACACATGCAGCACCCATCATGTATGGAGCAGGGCATCAGAGCTCACTCACACACATGCAGCATCCATCATGTATGGAGCAGGGCATCAGAGCTCACTCACACACATGCAGCATCCATCATGTATGGTGCAGGACAGCAGAGCTCACTCACACATGCAGCACCCATCATGTATGGAGCAGGGCAGCAGAGCTCACTCACACATGCAGCACCCATCATGTATGGAGCAGGACAGCAGAGCTCACTCACACATGCAGCACCCATCATGTATGGAGCAGGACAACAGAGCTCACTCACACATGCAGCACCCATCATGTATGGAGCAGGACAGCAGAGCTCACTCACACATGCAGCACCCATCATGTATGGAGCAGGACAGCAGAGCTCACTCACACATGCAGCACCCATCATGTATGGAGCAGGACAGCAGAGCTCACTCACACATGCAGCACCCATCATGTATGGAGCAGAGCAGCAGCGCTCACTCACACATGCAGCACCCATCATGTATGGAGCAGGGCAGCAGCGCTCACTCACACATGCAGCACCCATCATGTATGGAGCAGGACAGCAGAGCTCACTCACACATGCTGCACCCATCATGTATGGAGCAGGACAGCAGAGCTCACTCACACATGCTGCACCCATCATGTATGAAGCAGGACAGCAGAGCTCACTCACACATGCAGCACCCATCATGTATGAAGCAGGACAGCAGAGCTCACTCACACATGCTGCACCCATCATGTATGGAGCAGGGCAGCAGCGCTCACTCACACATGCAGCACCCATCATGTATGGAGCAGGACAGCAGAGCTCACTCACACATGCTGCACCCATCATGTATGGAGCAGGACAGCAGAGCTCACTCACACATGCTGCACCCATCATGTATGAAGCAGGACAGCAGAGCTCACTCACACATGCAGCACCCATCATGTATGGAGCAGGACAGCAGAGCTCACTCACACATGCAGCACCCATCATGTATGGAGCAGGGCATCAGAGCTCACTCACACACATGCAGCATCCATCATGTATGGAGCAGGGCATCAGAGCTCACTCACACACATGCAGCATCCATCATGTATGGTGCAGGACAGCAGAGCTCACTCACACATGCAGCACCCATCATGTATGAAGCAGGACAGCAGAGCTCACTCACACATGCAGCACCCATCATGTATGAAGCAGGACAGCAGAGCTCACTCACACATGCTGCACCCATCATGTATGAAGCAGGACAGCAGAGCTCACTCACACATTATGTACAATGCATACAGTTTGCATATTGCTGCCAATGTGTCGTCTGCTGCTGACAATAATATTTTAGACAAAAGTGCGAAGTTTTCTAATATTTGCCGTGACTGTCCCAATGTTTTCTGAAACAATCATGGATAATTTACTAGGTCCAGATCCCAAAAAATATGTAGAGATTACACAACCTGAAATTTCTCTGAGGAAACATAGCCAATGTGCAGTAGATATCTAGTCTGCTATTGCTTGCTGTATTATCAGTGCTCTACTGCCCACTGGTGTCCACAGCTTCTGCATGGCTATGTTTATATGTCACCAAAAGTTTCTGTTCCGATCCTAATTATTTGGGGCAAACATTTTATCCACATCCATTACAGAAAATTAAACATGCAGCCTTGCAATCTCAATAGCCATCTTTGTTCATCATGACAAAGTACATTTACAACTGGTCAAATTGTCAAAATTCATCCCCGTTGGAGATGTCCTGGTCAACTGTAGGTGCTGTGATTGTGATGTAGAAACCAGGCAAATTTGCAATAAAATTTTCTTTTTATTTGTTAACCTTCTTTGGGTTGTTCCTGGGTGGAACATGAGTGGGGGCTCAGTAGGTAGAAGCAATGAACTCCACGAATGAGCTCATACACTGCTGTGTGGGCACTCATGCAGGAGCTCAGAGCTTTCAATCGAGCTTGCAATCTTTAGAGTCAGTGGTGTACCGCTGAGTTGGGGTGTGTGCCGCTTCACAACACTCAGGTTGCACGTCTGTCCGACTCCATTCATTCTCTATGGCAGAGGTGGGCAATTAATTTTCCCCGAGGGGCCACATGACAGACCGTGACTGTTGTGGAGGGCCGAACCAATAGGTAGAAATTAATTCTGCTCAATATTAATATTAACATATCAATTATAATTTTTAATTGTATCAATTAATATTGAGCAGAATTAAGTATGTTGACATCCCCTATATACCGTAAGAGCCCACATAGCCCCTATACACAGTATGAGTTCCCACATAGCCTCATATATACAATATGAGCCCCAACATAGCCCCGTATATACAGCATGAGCCCCCACATAGCTTCTGTATAATATGAGCCCCAACATAGCCCCGTATATACAGCATGAGCCCCCACATAGCTTCTGTATAATATGAGCACTCTCATAGCCTGCTATATTCAGTATGAGCCCCCATATAGCCTTCTATAAAAAGTATATGCCCCACATAGCCTCACTACATACAGTTTGAACCCCCCACACCGCCTCCAATATACAGGTTGAGCCCCCCACATAGCCTTCTGCACACAGTATGAGCCCTCACATATCCTCCATGTATACACTGTGAGCCCCACATAGCCTCCATATATACAGTTTGAGCCCCCACCTAGCCTCCTATATACAGTATGACCCCTCACATATCCTCCATATATACACTGTGAGCCCCACATAGCCTCCATATATATAGTGTGAGCCCCACATAGCCTCCTATACACAGCATGAGCCACTACATAGGTTCCTATATACAGTATGAGACCTCACATAGCCTCCTATATAGTGTGAGCCCCCACATAGCCTCCATATATATAGTGTGAGCCCCACATAGCCTCCATATATATATATATATATATATATATATATATAGTGTGAGCCCCACATAGCCTCCATATATATAGTGTGAGACCCACATAGCCTCCATATATATATATATATATATATATATATATATATATATATATATATATATATAGTGTGAGCCCCACATAGCCTCCATATATATAGTGTGAGCCCCACATAGCCTATACACGGCATGAGGCACCACATAGGCTCCTATATACAGTATGAGCCCCCACATGGCCTCCTATAGTGTGAGCCTCACATAGCCTTCTATATACTGTATATACAAATATCCCATATATATGAAAAACACCACATACTTATCTCGCTCCTGTTCCCCCGGCGCTCTGCTCCTGTCTCCTGTGCACTGAGTTCCAGCAGCAGCGTGATGAAATGGCGTTATTGCGTCAGCTGTCTCATACTTTGAATGGTGGAAGATAGAGCTGGCAGCTCCGTCCTCCATCAATGTATTTATCGGTATCTGCATCTCGAGGATGCAGATGGCGGCAGCTGACAGTGGTGTCATATGGACAGTGGGCGGGGGAGGGCATGACCTGGTCCGTGGGCCACTGTCTCAGCACCTCGGCTGTCTTCAGTTTGCCCAGGTCTGCTCTATGGGGCTACTGGAAAAAGCCGGATGGAGCGATCAGCAACCCCAGGGGGAATGAATGGAGCAGTGGTTGCTAAATTCTAATGCGGATAAAAATGACCCGTGCTGCTGATCGGTGCAGGTCCCAGAGGTCGGACCCCACTGTTTTAATCTTTCCTGTGGATTGGTGATAACTTGCTTTCACCGGAGAACCCGTTTTTCCTGGTGCCATGATATCCGGATGAATGAAGGGGGTCGTGTACATTATGGCCACGATTCATCATTTGCCGTTTTTTTTAAGTCACTTTCCTTCTGCGTCTTGTGGCATTAGTTGTCATCTTCCCAACCAATACATCAAAATGGCGCACGCAATTCATGAATTTTATAGTAAGTAAAAAATTGGCTTTCTTCCTGTCTTGAACTGTTTTTTTTTTACTTTTGGCACAAAAAATTGCACCAAATTTTTGGCGTACTCAAAACGACACTGGGGTGACTGGAGAAAAGTTGCGTAAATCCTCTGAAAACATGATCTGTGATCGCTGAACTTCGCCCACAAAGCAGAAAACAAAGAAAAACAGGCGAGCACATTTATAATAGACTATAAAAAGGCACAAACAGAATAATCAATTAGGTGCAAACTAAAAAAGACGCAAAACACACAAAAGTAGACAAAATACAGGCAACGATGAGGCCAAGGACTCAAATGTGGTGGTGGGGGACGTCTTATACCAATGGGTGGAGCAGAACCCAATATTTTACTCCTACTCAACTTCACCCTCCACTTTCCAGAATCTCCCTGATGTTCCTTTTAAAAAGTTGGCAAATTTGTGTTTTTGGATCAGAGCAATGACTGAAGTGGAGCAGCAGGACTGCAGGATCCACGGTTAGAAGTCACAAGCAGAAATAAACACGAGCCTGTAATCACTATATTAATTTCCAGTTATAATCACATTATATTTTGTATGGAATAAATATATTTTTACTGCGCTTGTACACTGAGGGAGAACTGCCCCTATCAAAGATGGCGGAATAACAGTTTCCGGTGACGTTGTCACCCGGCGCCGGATGTGTTAGCAGAGACTCTTCTGCGTCGCTTTGTATTGACGTCACCAGTCTTATTCCGGCTTTTTATCGGCGCAGTGTCCGAGCTGGAGGGACGGGAGCCTGCGGGGTATGTGTACAGCAGATGTGTCGTGTCTGTGTGCCAGCTACACTCAGTGCAGATAGGTCCTGCCGTGTCCACGAGGAACTTGTGCTGACATCTTTGGCTTCTTGTAGACATTAGTCTGCAGCGGTGGGTGATAACTTCCCAAATGGTGGTGTCTGGTCTCCAGGGTGGGCCACTTCAGTTAGGGTGGTCTATAGTAACCCCTCTTAAGTAAGTACACCCTCCTGTTACTCGCACTATAGTCTATGGAAATCCAAGCAGTGAGCTACTTCCTCCCTAGACCTTGTAACCTTTAAAGGGGTTTACTGTTTTGCAACACTCTGGACCCATTCATAATGTGTTATAAATGGCCACCCACCCCTTTAAGTTAAAGGGGTTGTCCAGTGTTGAGGTTCCAGTCTCCAGATCTGTGAATCCTGACAGAAGGCACGGTGCTCGCTGTCCGCATTCTCCGGTGTTGTGCCGAGAGCAGCGGCCTATGACCAAATGCATATGATTTGCATACATGTGGTCACGTGCCGACTAAACTTGTGCGGTCTCAATCAATACAAGTGAACTGGTTTAGACCGGACATGTCTAGTCGGATTGTGGCCAGAAGTATGCAAATTGAATGCTTGTGGTCACATGACCAGAATCCTGACTGTGAGGATTACCAAGTCTGCAGTCACATAGTGACTTTAGGTTTGAGCCCCAAGTCTGGACAACCCCTTTAAGGAACACCCGCTCAATTCACTGCAGTGCATATAGTTCCTGCCGGTCCGTGATTTCCTGCAGCAGCAGTGACCTCATGTGCATTCATGTGACCGCTGCATCCAATCATTGGTCTCCACCAACCACCGCTGATGCCTGTACAAATGACACCACTCCGCTCGGGGCAGTGATTGGCTGCAGTGGTTACTTGGATGTACATGACGACATCACTGAAGCGAAGTGGATGCTGCAACATGAATGTTGGCAGTGAAAATGTGATGATTATCTTGGTGGCGTCTCGGACTGACAGATCCCCACAGATTTCTATAAGCAGAGAGGTGGTGCTCTGAGCGATGTGCCCCTTTCCTTTCCATGGCTCTATGGAGTGATGGGGATCCCAGATTTTGGATTTCCAACTGTTCATTATGGGTTGTCAGACATTATTTAATGGCCGCACCTTTCATCTTTTTATGAAATAGCCGCTTAGAGGATGACGACCGCAGCCAGGCCAACGTTTGAGCCGGCCAGAGGAGGCAGAGGAAAAGGGGAAGGAGATCTCAGTCAGCTGTCCAAACAGTATTCCAGCCGAGACCTTCCGTCACACACCAAGATCAAATACAGGTACTGCACTATGTATATCGGCGTTATGCAAAGGAAATGATTCATTATGACTTTCCAGATTCCTGCTGGCTGTCAGTGAATGGAAATTAATGGCTGTTTCAAAAAAACTTATTTTGTGTTGGGTTTTTTTGTGCCATAGATCCAAAATACGCTAAAGAATAGATGACCATTTATATGTTTTGTTTTTCCATATTTCAGTGCCCTTACAATTATAAAGATTCATTGGGGGGTCCAGGTTCTGCAACCCCCACTAATATTGCCAATGCTCCCTTCCCAAAAGGTACACAGCTCGGCAAACTGGAGCTTCTGGCTGAGCGCACACATAGCGGGGTAGGGACAAAACGCAGGCTTCATAGCTTTCTGTTGAATCCCAACCCTGCTCTGTGTGCGCTCAGCCAGAAACTCCAGTTTGCTGAGCTCTGCCCCTCTTGGGAGGCGAAGGGGATGTTTGGGTGATCAATGAGGGGTCTCGGGACCCAAAAACCGCACTGATCTGCTTATAATTACAAGGAAAATTAATTATGTAAGCACAGTAGAAATGTTTAGTCACTCTTTACTTATTCTGTACGGATATACATTGGAAGTTATCAGATATTTATAATTTATCATGTGCTTTTATATTATATATACATCTAAAGGGGATGGAAAATATACCATATGTCCACAGATTTTCTTGTACACCATGCATGATGTAATTTCTGTACTTTATATTTATGGCACACCTGGAGTTATTCTTGTTCAGTGTTGTTCAGTAGTGGAAACACCCCTTTAAACATGTAATTATAACTACAGTAGGCGGGGTGGTGGCTGTGTATTCCAGCTGCCACTGGCTGCTGACCGTGCAGTCACAGATCCGTCCTGCACCGCTTCATCCATATTCCGTAACTACACTGCACTTTGGATGACTTTGTACATCCACCTGAGGGGCTAAAGATGTGATCAAGTGAGATCCAGAGAGACAATTATCGGCATTAGACAACAGTGTGGATCTGTAATTCTGCCTGTGTTCGTAGACAGACCACCCAGGATGCCCCCGAGGAGGTGAGAAGCCGTGACTTCAGGAGGGAACTGGAAGAAAGGGAACGCGTTGTTGTGAGAGAGAAGAATAGAGACCGACCGCCCAGAGGTAGAGCACTGAATTATTATATGGATATTTCTTCTTTTTTTCCTTCAGATTAAAGGGTTATTCCCAACTTTGAAAGTTATTGTCTGTCCGCAGGATAGAGGAATAACTTAAAACACCATCCTAGAAATGGTGACAGTGACAGAAGTCGGCGCTCTATTCAGTAGCTAGGGGACTGCCAGAGAAAGTCATGCGATCCACCATGTCATGCAGCTCTAGAAGGAAGGAATGGAGCGGTGGTGTGGCCATAAGGAATGAGTGGAGCGGTGCTGCGGCCCTAAGGAATGAGTGGAGCGGTGCTGCGGCCGTAAGGAATGAGTGGAGCGGTGCTGCGGCCGTAAGGAATGAGTGGAGCGGTGCTGCGGCCGTAAGGAATGAGTGGAGCGGTGCTGCGGCCGTAAGGAATGAGTGGAGCGGTGCTGCGGCCGTAAGGAATGAGTGGAGCGGTGCTGCGGCCGTAAGGAATGAGTGGAGCGGTGCTGCGGCCGTAAGGAATGAGTGGAGCGGTGCTGCGGCCGTAAGGAATGAGTGGAGCGGTGCTGCGGCCGTAAGGAATGAGTGGAGCGGTGCTGCGGCCGTAAGGAATGAGTGGAGCGGTGCTGCGGCCGTAAGGAATGAGTGGAGCGGTGCTGCGGCCGTAAGGAATGAGTGGAGCGGTGCTGCGGCCGTAAGGAATGAGTGGAGCGGTGCTGCGGCCGTAAGGAATGAGTGGAGCGGTGCTGCGGCCGTAAGGAATGAGTGGAGCGGTGCTGCGGCCGTAAGGAATGAGTGGAGCGGTGCTGCGGCCGTAAGGAATGAGTGGAGCGGTTCTGCGGCCGTAAGGAACGAGTGGAGCTGTGCTGCGGCCGTAAGGAATGAGTGGAGCGGTGCTGCGGCCGTAAGGAACGAGTGGAGCGGTGCTGCGGCCGTAAGGAACGAGTGGAGCGGTGCTGCGGCTGTAAGGAACGAGTGGAGCGGTGCTGCGGCTGTAAGGAACGAGTGGAGCGGTGCTGCGGCCGTAAGGAATGAGTGGAGCGGTGCTGCGGCCGTAAGGAATGAGTGGAGCGGTGCTGCGGCCGTAAGGAATGAATGGAGCGGTGCTGCGGCCGTAAGGAATGAGTGGAGCTGTGCTGCGGCCGTAAGGAATGAGTAGAGCGGTGCTGCGGCCGTAAGGAATGAGTGGAGCTGTGCTGCGGCCGTAAGGAACGAGTGGAGCTGTGCTGCGGCCGTAAGGAACGAGTGGAGCGGTGCTGCGGCCGTAAGGAACGAGTGGAGCGGTGCTGCGGCCGTAAGGAACGAGTGGAGCGGTGCTGCGGCCGTAAGGAACGAGTGGAGCGGTGCTGCGGCCGTAAGGAACGAGTGGAGCGGTGCTGCGGCCGTAAGGAACGAGTGGAGCGGTGCTGCGGCCGTAAGGAACGAGTGGAGCGGTGCTGCGGCCGTAAGGAACGAGTGGAGCGGTGCTGCGGCCGTAAGGAACGAGTGGAGCGGTGCTGCGGCCGTAAGGAACGAGTGGAGCGGTGCTGCGGCCGTAAGGAATGAGTGGAGCGGTGCTGCGGCCGTAAGGAATGAGTGGAGCGGTGCTGCTGCTGTAAGGAATGAGTGGAGCGGTGCTGCGGCTGTAAGGAATGAGTGGAGCGGTGCTGCGGCTGTAAGGAATGAGTGGAGCGGTGCTGCGGCTGTAAGGAATGAGTGGAGCGGTGCTGCGGCTGTAAGGAATGAGTGGAGCGGTGCTGCGGCTGTAAGGAATGAGTGGAGCGGTGCTGCGGCTGTAAGGAATGAGTGGAGCGGTGCTGCGGCTGTAAGGAATGAGTGGAGCGGTGCTGCGGCTGTAAGGAATGAGTGGAGCGGTGCTGCGGCTGTAAGGAATGAGTGGAGCGGTGCTGCGGCTGTAAGGAATGAGTGGAGCGGTGCTGCGGCTGTAAGGAATGAGTGGAGCGGTGCTGCAGCTGTAAAGAATGAGTGGAGCGGTGCTGCGGCGTAGCCTTATAGGAAGGTGATACCTTTCATTGTTGGGAATAATCTTTTAGGACAAGTCACAACTTCCTAATGACCCTTGTGATCCTGCGTCACTGAGCAATGATCCTTTTGGGGGACGGCACAGTCGCCATCTCTTGTCTTCTAGACCAGGTTCCCCTTGAGCGGTATGTCAGACACGTATGCACCTACATGCCTCATGAATCCCGGTGGGGGTGCAGTATTTGCATTACTATTAACAGTAGCGAGTACAAATAAATAAAGCTCATTATTTGTGGACGATCTTCATGTTGAAACCTTGTGTTGTGTAATTATCACACAGGAGCTCCGCTTGGTGGCATTGAATAGTGTACAGTACGGTCATGTAATGGTGCCGGGCTCCTGGCAATACGTTCGGATTTCTGTGTGATCGGCACTTGACCAAGGTTTTCATCCACTGGGGTTTAGTAAACAGGGTTTTGATTCACTGACCACAAACAAAAATCTTCCAAACTGGAAAAAAAAACATTCATTTTGTAATACGCTTAAAATAAAAAAAAAAATTAGCGCATGTCGCTAAAAAAAAGGAGGCAAGTTTATTGAATAACCGGATCAGACAGAAATTTAAAACTTATTTTAGAAGGAAAAAAACTGTAATGTGCATGCATGGGTTAAAATTAAAGGGATTGTCCCACTGGTAAAATATCAAATAAAACAAATGGAATCCCTTCTGATAATTACTGTTGTGATATTGATGCTGCACACTTGTGGCGCCCCCTGCTGTTCTTTTGAGTTTTTCCATGATCGTCCACCTCAAGTAGCCAGTGCTGGTGCTAAGACGTCACTTCTAGTTCTCTGATCGCTATTGGCTGCCTGCAGAATTACTTCACCTATCTGGGTACAAGAGGATGAGTGTGATAGGATGGATCCACTGAGCATGTGCGACCACCAGCACTGAACACGTCAGGTGGACGTTCTGAGAATGATCTAAACAGCAGGAGGGGCCATCACAAGCGCCTGAGATAACCGAGAAATGTAACATTAATTTCTAGAATGATCCCTTTAATAATCTTGTAATTCTTCATTGTTTCTGTCATGTATTTTAATCTTATCCCTTTTTTTCTCTCCTTTTAGAGCACACGTCATCTGTATCCAAGAAGCCTCGTCTAGATCAGATCCCAGCAGCCAATCTAGACGCAGATGATCCGCTGACTGATGTACGTATGTCTGTTTTCCACTCTTTACTTTTAGTGATTGACCGATCAAGGAAGAATCATGGATTTCCGGAGCCATTAGCGGACCTCATTGTGTCCCTACGGCGTCTCTTCAGAGAGAAAGAGGTTGAAGCGGCGCCCATATAGGATCCATCCACATGATGAGTCGCCAATATCAGATCAGTGGGGGTCCAACACCCGGCACCCACGTGTACAAAGTGTAACACCGCTGTCGGGCACCATTCAATCATTGACCGGTGATTAAAAAAAAAAAAAATCCGGCAGCAGTGACTGGAGCCAGCTCCGATCGCTGCTGTTTAACCCTTTAATCGCTGTTCTTCTGCCGAGCGGCATTTCAGTGGAGCCATTGTGTCCCGCAATGGTTCCGGTGTGCCGATATTGTGCGTCACATCATCCCGGAGCTGCAATGGAAGATGGAGCCACACGTCACAGCCATTAGACATTTCTTCTATACACTAGAGTAATGAAGAACAAATATGCGGATCCATGCTGTCCAACTCCACTAAAAGATTAATAATAAGAAAACAAAATAAAATAATTTAAAAACTATAGTAATCATTTCTCTTTTCACAGTTGATAAAGAAATAATAAAATTAGAATAAAATTAGAAAAAAATCATATTTGGTATCCTCTGTAAAAGGTAATATGAAAGTAATTAACGAGTCTGGTAAATGGCGTAACGAGAAGAAGAACTGAATAGCTTTTATTTGGTTTCTCTACATCCCTCAACAAAACAATAAGAACATAAGCACCCCAAGATGTTAATTAATGACATTGTGTTGTGTTTTTTTTGTTTTTTTTTTGTTTTGTTTTTTTACATTTCACCCTCCCACATGGAATTTTCATCCAGTTTTTCAGTACATTATACAGTAAAATGAATGTTGTCGTTCAGAACTGCATCTCGTCCTTCAAATAAACCCCAATATGGCCGTGTTGATGGAAAAAAGAAAAAAAAAAAAAGATGTCTGTTAGGGGGAAGAAAAAAACTTGGAGAAACTAAAAATTTCTTAGTTGGGAAGGAGATAATATTGGTGCCCCCGCCCCCTGCTGCTGGGTCTCCAGTATTGCTTGATAGCTACGTGCGTAAAGATGAATTTTTATGAACAGATTATATAGAAGTGAGGGGTGGGATGAAATCCTGGTGACTTTGGATTAATCAGCAATTGTTGTGATTCCTTATGTCCCTGCAGATTTATTACACGGACTAGGGGGGTCCTGCAGGCACTGGGGTGGGAGACGGGGAGGCCCACAGGACACGCGCTATGGCTCCTGGAAGACTCAATGAATGGAGATGATCTTGGAGGATTCATTCTTTTGTTGTTTCTTTTTTTTCTCTTTAGGAAGATGAAGACGATGACGACTCAGATGAAGACAGTGATGATGACACCGCAGCCCTCCTGGCAGAATTGGAGAAGATTAAGAAGGAGCGGGCCGAGGAGCAGGCCCGGAAGGTGAGCGGTATTAAGAAACACATTCTGCTCCCTTTCCAATCGTTCTTGTGTTTGTAAGAGATCTCAATAGTGTGATTTCCATAGCCCTGTGATGGCGTTAGTAGTCATTTGCCGCTGCGATAGTTGGTCTCATTCACTTGTAAAAAGGAAGAAACATTATTGACTAGAAAATCAGATTAAAGAGGCGGCCTCATCATTTGTTGTCAGGAGCGCACCCGCTTCTTGCTTGCTAAGGGCTGCACGCTTCAGATTGGCAGTTTGGACATTTGTTATGGTTGCGCCCTGACCCAATCTGTGCGCTTTTGGGGCAGTTTTTTTCCTCTGTTGCATCTGAGAAATTCAGCAATCCGACCAGCTCCAGAGCAGAAAAAAGAGCTTGTAAGTGCTGCACTGCTCGGTGAAAAGACCGGCCACCTCTCTTGGCAATGAGCCGTAAATCATAAAATAAAAAAAATATCTTCATGCTTGAGAATAGAGAGGAATTTTTTTTTCATAACAAGTAAATTTGCACTTTGTGATTTTGCTCACTTAATGTAAAAAAAATTAAAAAAAATCATTTATTGTATAGATTGTAATAAAATAGCAATATTTGCCATTTATGTGCTTACAAGCTTGGTTAGCTTGGAACTGGGCACCTTTTTGAGTCAGGTCATTATGTTTAGTATCATGTATTACGGGTAGATCAGCTAAAATGAGACATTGATGATTTTAAGTGAATATTTCAATGTTTACTAAAGCCCTTCATGGCTTTACTGTTTACCGCAGATCATCAGCGTTACTGTGTAGACTGTGACAGAGTCAGCAGAGTAATCTAATGATCATTAGAGGCCAAGGTATTTAATAACAGATGACGGGTTTATTGAACGGCTGGAGGCCCAAATAATAACACTGTGCACAGACCAGCCAGCTTCATAGCAAAGAAGTGCTGCTCTCCTTGCCTAGAAGCCACTGCTGAGAGACTGCAGAAGTGGCCGGTAACCAAGACAATGAAGAGTAAAATTAAAAATGCCTCCATTTTCGAGAACGGAGAGGATTTTTACTAACGAATTGCTAAGTGTCTTTTATACAAACACCTTGCAAATTTAACTTTAAAGCTGCAAGTATCCGTCATATGTGGTGCATGCATGTCCTTCACCCGGATGGTCTAATAATGAACTTCAGGCTTTGTCTCTATTTAATTAAAGTGTAATATGGAAATGATGTAAGATGCAGATAAGACGACTGTAGGCAGTCTGCGCCACATGTGCAATCACGTACTGTGTGCACATAGGGAAGCGCTTTTCATGTATATGCCAAATGCATCCATAGATTTTACTAGGTGTCGGCAGCGTCCTTTTGGCACAGGCTTGGGTTACAGCGTTATTTCTCTTCTCCACTAAAGGTGTAAGCACGCAGTTTTTAATTAAAATAGCTTTTTTTTCTGCTGTTTTTTTCCCACCAGAGTGCAGTGTTTAATCTAAAGTATATCACTAATGAAAGACAAGGAAAAAACAAAGGCTGAGTATACTCACTCAGGAGTTTAAGGGTTATTCTCAAGTAGTCTCTTGAGCAGCTCACAGCTCTGCAGTCTCCCCACTTCCTGGTTTCTGGGGGTGCAGACATTGCTCCTCTTTGAGTGACCGTTCTAGTGAGCTGTAGAATTCGTAGAACTATAAGGCTATATTCACACTTAGCGGTTTTTACCGCGGAACCGCCGCGATTTTGATGCTGCGGGTCCGCAGCAGTTTCCATAGCGTTTACAGTAACATGTAACATGGTTGTAGATGACGAGGAAAAAGCTAACATATTAAACACCTTCTTCTCCACGGTATTCACGGTGGAAAATGAAATGCTAGGTGAAATCCCAAGAAACAATGAAAACCCTATATTAAGGGTCACCAATCTAACCCAAGAAGAGGTGCGAAACCGGCTAAATAAGATTAAAATAGATAAATCTCCGGGTCCGGATGGCATACACCCACGAGTACTAAGACAACTAAGTAATGTAATAGATAAACCATTATTTCTTATTTTTAGGGACTCTATAGCGACAGGGTCTGTTCCGCAGGATTGACGCATAGCAAATGTGGTGCCAATATTCAAAAAGGGCTCTAAAAGTGAACCTGGAAATTATAGGCCAGTAAGTCTAACCTCTATTGTTGGTAAAATATTTGAAGGGTTTCTGAGGGATGTTATTCTGGATTATCTCAATGAGAATAACTGTTTAACTCCATATCAGCATGGGTTTATGAGAAATCGCTCCTGTCAAACCAATCTAATCAGTTTTTATGAAGAGGTAAGCTATAGACTGGACCACGGTGAGTCATTGGACGTGGTATATCTCGATTTTTCCAAAGCGTTTGATACCGTGCCGCACAAGAGGTTGGTACACAAAATGAGAATGCTTGGTCTGGGGGAAAATGTGTGTAAATGGGTTAGTAACTGGCTAAGTGATAGAAAGCAGAGGGTGGTTATAAATGGTATAGTCTCTAACTGGGTCGCTGTGACCAGTGGGGTACCGCAGGGGTCAGTATTGGGACCTGTTCTCTTCAACATATTCATTAATGATCTAGTAGAAGGTTTACACAGTAAAATATCGATATTTGCAGATGATACAAAACTATGTAAAGCAGTTAATACAAGAGAAGATAGTATTCTGCTACAGATGGATCTGGATAAGTTGGAAACTTGGGCTGAAAGGTGGCAGATGAGGTTTAACAATGATAAATGTAAGGTTATACACATGGGAAGAAGGAATCAATATCACCATTACACACTGAACGGGAAACCACTGGGTAAATCTGACAGGGAGAAGGACTTGGGGATCCTAGTTAATGATAAACTTACCTGGAGCAGCCAGTGCCAGGCAGCAGCTGCCAAGGCAAACAGGATCATGGGGTGCATTAAAAGAGGTCTGGATACACATGATGAGAGCATTATACTGCCTCTGTACAAATCCCTAGTTAGACCGCACATGGAGTACTGTGTCCAGTTTTGGGCACCGGTGCTCAGGAAGGATATAATGGAACTAGAGAGAGTACAAAGGAGAGCAACAAAATTAATAAAGGGGATGGGAGAACTACAATACCCAGATAGATTAGCGAAATTAGGATTATTTAGTCTAGAAAAAAGACGACTGAGGGGCGATCTAATAACCATGTATAAGTATATAAGGGGACAATACAAATATCTCGCTGAGGATCTGTTTATACCAAGGAAGGTGACGGGCACAAGGGGGCATTCTTTGCGTCTGGAGGAGAGAAGGTTTTTCCACCAACATAGAAGAGGATTCTTTACTGTTAGGGCAGTGAGAATCTGGAATTGCTTGCCTGAGGAGGTGGTGATGGCGAACTCAGTCGAGGGGTTCAAGAGAGGCCTGGATGTCTTCCTGGAGCAGAACAATATTGTATCATACAATTATTAGGTTCTGTAGAAGGACGTAGATCTGGGGATTTATTATGATGGAATATAGGCTGAACTGGATGGACAAATGTCTTTTTTCGGCCTTACTAACTATGTTACTATGTTACTATGTAAACCCTATGGAAACCGCAAACCGCTGTGCACATGCTGCGGGAAAAACCGCGCGGGAACGCAGCGGTTTACAACCCGCAGCATGTCACTTTTGTGCAGAATCGCTGCGATTCTGCACCCATAGGAATACATTGAACCGCTTACTTCCCGCATGGGGCTGTGCCCACGTTGCGGGAAGTAAGCGGATAATGTGCGGGTGGTACCCGGGGTGGAGGAGAGGAGACTCTCCTCCAGGCCCTGGGAACCATATTTGGGGTTAAAAAATAAAAAATCTGGTTATACTCACCCTCTGATGTCCGGAGCTCCTGGGCGCTGCACGCGGCCGTCCGGTCAGAGTTGCTGTGCGACCAGGACCTGCGGTGACGTCGCGGTCACATGACCGTGACGTCACGAAGGGTCCTTCTCGCACAGCATCTTTGGAACCGGACCACCGGGTGCAGCGCCCAGGAGATCCGGACATCAGAGGGTGAGTATAACCAATTTTTATTATTTTTAACATTACTATTGATGCTGCATATTGCTGCATATGAAGACACAAAAGAGAATAGTAAAACCTTGGTTTTACTATTCTCTTTTGTGTCTTCAGGTTTCTTGGTGGTGTGTGAACATGTTCTTACAGACTTGTTCACTGTGCAAGTAGCCCATGTGTTCCTGTTTCCATAATTGTTCTCTTGTGTCTACAAGACTGGGGAGTTCCACCACTCCTCTTGGGCTATCTGCACAAAAGCTGTTCTACCCTGTATGCACACATGGATTTTTCCTCTCTGAACCCTGTTCACACAGGTTATATACAGATGATCAGGTTTTTAAATACATCAGATAGGGATTGCATACATTAGTTAGGACTGCTCTGATAAGGGTATACCGTGAAGATTGGTAGAGCAGCTTAGTATACATTTTTTGCAAAAAACGTATCAACCAAATACCCTGTTTTTTACATCTTTTACTAGCACTTGCGGATTACTGCAACATTTTTTCAAACTGAGTGTTTTTGGTTTTACTATTCTCTTTTGTGTCTTCAGGTTTCTTGGTGGTGTGTGAACATGATCATACAGACTTGTTCACTGTGCAGGTAGCCCATGTGTTCCTGTTTCCAATATTGCTGCATATGCAGCATCAATAGTATAGGCGGAAACCCGCAGCGGAAAACGCGGAACAAACCGCGATAAATCTGCAGGGAGAACCGCAGTTGTTTTGCTCTGCAGATTTATCAAATCCGCTGCGGGAGAACCCGCAGGGACCCGACGCAAGGTGTGAACATAGCCTAAGGCTCAGCACAAGTTCTGCTATAACACATTTGGCAATCAGTCGTTTGTTCTGTCTAGCACTTCTATCACTGTGTATGCACATAGAGATAACAGGGCATTTGAACAAGCCATGTTCGCGTGTCCTCCGGCCGCCCGCTTGTCGTCCACATGTCCTCCAGCCGCCCCCGTGTCATCCGCTTGTCCTCTGGCCACCCGCTTGTCATCCGCATGTCCTCCGGCCGCTTGTCGTTTGCATGTCCTCTGGCCGCCCGCTTGTCGTCCGCGTGTCCTCTGGCCGCCCGCTTGTCGTCCGCGTGTCCTCCGGCTGCCCGCTTGTCGTCCGCGTGTCCTCCGGCTGCCCGCTTGTCGTCCGCGTGTCTTCCGCCCGCTTGTCGTCTGCGTGTCTTCCGCCCGCTTGTCGTCCGCATGTCCTCCGGCCGCCCGCTTGTCGTCCACGTGTCCTCCGGCCGCCCCCGTGTCATCTGCTTGTCCTCTGGCCGCCCGCTTGTCGTCCGCGTGTCCTCCGGCCGCTTGTCGTCCGCGTGTCCTCTGGCCGCCCGCTTGTCGTCCGCGTGTCCTCTGGCCGCCCGCTTGTCGTCCGCGTGTCCTCTGGCCGCCCGCTTGTCGTCCGCGTGTCCTCTGGCCGCCCGCTTGTCGTCCGCGTGTCCTCCGGCCGCCCGCTTGTTGTCCACGTGTCCTCCGGCCGCCTGCGTGTCATCCGCTTGTCCTCCGGCCGCCCGCTTATTGTCCGCGTGTCCTCCGCCCGCTTGTCGTCCGCGTGTCCTCCGGCCGCCCGCGTGTCATCCGCTTGTCCTCCGGCTGCCCGCTTGTCGTCTGCATGTCCTCCGGCCGCTTGTCGTCCGCGTGTCCTGTGGCCGCCCGCTTGTCGTCCGCGTGTCCTGTGGCCGCCCGCTTGTCGTCCGCGTGTCCTGTGGCCGCCCGCTTGTCGTCCGCGTGTCCTGTGGCCGCCCGCTTGTCGTCCGCGTGTCCTGTGGCCGCCCGCTTGTCGTCCGCGTGTCCTGTGGCCGCCCGCTTGTCGTCAGTGTGTCCTCCGTCCGCTTGTTGTCCGCGTGTCCTGTGGCCGCCCGCTTGTCGTCAGTGTGTCCTCCGTCCGCTTGTCGTCCGCGTGTCCTGTGGCCGCCCGCTTGTCGTCCGCGTGTCCTGTGGCCGCCCGCTTGTCGTCCGCGTGTCCTGTGGCCGCCCGCTTGTCGTCCGCGTGTCCTGTGGCCGCCCGCTTGTCGTCCGCGTGTCCTGTGGCCGCCCGCTTGTCGTCCGCGTGTCCTGTGGCCGCCCGCTTGTCGTCCGCGTGTCCTGTGGCCGCCCGCTTGTCGTCAGTGTGTCCTCCGTCCGCTTGTTGTCCGCGTGTCCTGTGGCCGCCCGCTTGTCGTCAGTGTGTCCTCCGTCCGCTTGTCGTCCGCGTGTCCTGTGGCCGCCCGCTTGTCGTCCGCGTGTCCTGTGGCCGCCCGCTTGTCGTCCGCGTGTCCTGTGGCCGCCCACTTGTCGTCCGCGTGTCATCTGGCCGCCCGCTTGTCGTCAGTGTGTCCTCCGCCCGCTTGTTGTCCGCGTGTCCTCCGCCCGCTTGTCATCCGCGTGTCCTGTGGCCGCCCACTTGTCGTCCGCGTGTCATCTGGCCGCCCGCTTGTCGTCAGTGTGTCCTCCGCCCGCTTGTCGTCCGCGTGTCCTCCGCCCGCTTGTCGTCCGCGTGTCCTCCGCCCGCTTGTCGTCCGCGTGTCCTCCGCCCGCTTGTTGTCCGCGTGTCCTCCGGCCGCCCGCTTGTCATCAGTGTGTCCTCCGCCCGCCCCCTTGTCGTCCGCCTGCCTGGTTGTCGTCCGCGTGTCCTCCAGCAGCCTGAAGACTGATTAACATTCCTGTCGCCTGACAGCAGCAGATGGAAGCACTTTCTCATTCGCAGGTAATCTAATCTCCCAGCGTCATAGTCTGCACATTACGGATGGGACACAAGTGGATGGCACGGCAGCGGCACATAATTGGATCGGCCACCCAAGTAATCGCTGCTAATGTTCAGGGTCTCCGGTGTAACCTTGCAGGGCTGTGGCTGCGTACAAATTTTAGGTGTCGTTGATATGTAGATGATTATCTTGAAGGATTAGTCTTGTCTAGTAAAGTAGCGTATTGCGAGTAATCGGCCTCTGGGACCCTCCTCAATTCTCGACATAAAGGGCAGTTGCATCAGTTCAGCGCAGCAGTCTCTGTACTGTTTTCTTCCTGCACAGTGCTCCTAGTGGCTGGGCAGACAACTGCAACTTTCACCCATTTGCTCTAATGGGACCACCGCACTGCACTGCTGAATCAGCGCTGCTGTGCCTGAAGTTGTCGATGGCTTGACATCTGCAGGGATCCATGATCTCGACAGGAATCTGTAGTGTCCCACCTTGACGCTGCTCCCCCTGTGTCTGTTGTTGCCGCTGATTTTCCATTTAAAGGGATTGTCTTCCTTTTGTATGAGGACAGACTGCTTCGCTTGTGGGGGTTGAGGCTAAGGACCATGATCTAGTGTCACTGGGGGAAGCTCTGTGTGACTGCTCATTGCCACTGCTGGAGATGAGCTGTATTATGTGAGGACCCCCAGCCATGACCTCTGTATGCCCCAAAAAGGCATAAGGACAGGGGTTGTCGTTATGAGGCATGCTCGTTAGCACCTTCCCTCCCTAGGATGTAATGGTGCATCATAGTACAGGTGAAGGTGTTGCGTCTGCTCCACACAGGGGAGGTGCTGGCTGTGTTATACAGCCGGCACCTGCCTCCAGCAGCAGCGACCAGAGCTCTGATTGCTGCTGTTTAACGTGTTTAAATGCAGCTCACGGCGGTATTTTAGTGGCTCGGCCCTGCAGGGGTGTTAGTTCGGGTGCGTCTCATGCCTCCTGGCAATGTGATCGCAGGGAGCCGATGTGTTTCATGCCGTATTAGTGCTGCTATAAGGCCCAGTGAAAGGCCCGGCTTTATAGGAGACCATGATTTCTATATGGTTCAATAATGAGGTATTGTAAAATATAGTACAAGCAATCAAAGCACTGCGGGCTCAAGTCTGTGAAAAAGGAAAGAGATCAAGTGAAAAGTAAAGGAAAAAAAAATCATTACATTTTAATCATCCGGTCCCATCCAAAAGTGATAGTCTTCATCACCGCGTCAAAACCTGATCTATCAGAATATACATTTTTTTAACCCATATAAGTGCTGTAAAGAACTGAAAAATGGATGCTGCAGACCTGCAAACAACAAGCCCTCGTACGGCTATGTGGACGGAAAAGTAAAATGGTTATGCCTCTTGGAAGAAGGCGAGGAAAAAACGGAAGCGCCACAAATGAAAATTTTACTTTATCATTAAGGAGTTGAGTAAAGGTGGCTGCGCTGTAATACCAGACACAGCCAATGGACAATAGTGGCGCTGTTTCTGGGGGAAAAAGAGCACAGACCAGCTATAGTAATTGTAGAAGCCCCTATCGGCCAAGACTATGGAAAAGCCGCTGAAAACGCCTCATGAGTGGTCCCGAACGACAAACAGGGCTCTGCTTCTTGGGAGGACGTGATTTCGGTGTCTTGCCGCCATTAATACATTGCTCGGCTTGCCTTTATGCAGTCATTGAGTTGTAATGAGATCTCCGCCGCCATGTTTCCTTCACGGGAGCACAGATTTTGCATCAAGCCTGAAGAAAGCGTCTCCAACAATGGGGCCTGGTCCTTGTGTGGTCATGTACGGAGCCACAACCAAAGGCGACAAATCGATTCCCCATCACTGACCGTTCCGTAATGGAAAATGAAGCCTCCTTTTTGGCCTGACATTGTCTACCGCTCACAACCATCA
Source organism: Ranitomeya imitator (assembly GCF_032444005.1). Lineage (NCBI taxonomy): Eukaryota > Metazoa > Chordata > Amphibia > Anura > Dendrobatidae > Ranitomeya > Ranitomeya imitator. Next base: position 787,860,065 of record NC_091284.1, on the reverse strand, counting down.
CATATGTCCTTGAAGCTTTTTACCGCTCTACTCCTAAAAGACCTGTCTGCAGCCATTTAGTGAGAGGAGAATGTTTGATCGGTGTGGCTCGTCCTCCTGGATCGCAGCTGATCAGTCCTCCTGCCGGCACAGCCTCTCTTTTCTTCTTTACACAGTCGCAGCACCATACACACCACTAGTACCTGCAGCTCTTCCAGGAGATTGTGGGTAAAATCCATGGGATAGAAATCCACCATGTGTACATGTTCCTTCTTGTGTTTTGGATACCCCCTCGACCTACATAGAATCTTCTGTAATTTGTTGCAGAAAATTTGCATCATCTGAATTCAGCCTTAGGAAATGTTTGCAGATCGGTTTCCGTTGCGAAATGTTCTCTGCAGCGCTCGGTTCCTGTTTGCTGCTCCTGTTTTACGCAGTGGATTTTTAAGGTCACAATTGCACGTGGAAAATCCACAGTAATTCTGTCACACATGACCACAACCTCACAGCTTGCTCACATGCTGCATTTTTTAGGCTTTTTCTTTTTTCCATGCAGAAAGTTAAATGCAGTTTTACAGTAGCAACAAAATGAATGACATCTCATTCACACACTGCATTTTATTTTATATATATAATGGGCAGCACGGTGGCGCAGTGGTTAGCACAGCAGCCTTGCAGCGCTGGGGTCCTGGGTTCCAATCCCACCCAGGACAACATCTGCAAAGAGTTTGTATGTTCTCTCCGTGTTTGCGTGGGTTTCCTCCGGGTTCTCCGGTTTCCTCCCACATTCCAAAGACATACTGATAGGGATTCTAGATTGTGAGCCCCATTGGGGACAGTGATGATAATGTGTGTAAAGCGCTGCGGAATATGTTAGCGCTATATAAAAATAAAGATTATTAAGATTATTATATCTATACCTGTGGTGCATTTCTAAACGTCACAGCATGGTAGTTCTATCAGTGTTTTTACTGCAGCATTTCCCGAGATAGATCAAACTCAGTTGGCACCAAAAAAAAAAGCAGAAAAAAGCCTCCATATTTCATGCAGAAAAAAGCTACACGAGAACATTAACCCTGAGCCGTATTCAAATGATGCAGTCCCAGTTTGTTTTTGTTGCGACTTTATGAAAATGTGGAAAAATATTTTTGAAAATGGTAAAATTGATGAAAACAATGCATCAAAAGAGCATCGTGTGAACACAACCTTAGGGCACATTCAAAAGCACCCGATTTGGTACAGAAATTTGAGATGACAGAACTATCAAAAATATCTGCATCAAATTTCCCATTCATGAGTTCATCGAAACTATTAGGTGTGTGCCCCTTCAACCAGACTATCGACTGGTTACGATGACAACCAGTAGAATTATGAATTCAGCTCTGGAGTACAACACAGGTTCAAGTATATAATTTATTTACAAAGTTACTGAACGTTTTTTTTTTTTTTTTTTGTACGTTTTATCTACACTATAAATGTGGTGCTTGTATGTGAATGATTTTTAGGCCATGTTCACATGGTGCCAAAAATTTTATTGGTCACAAATCCTGTAAGCCAGGGGTGGGGAACCTCAGGCCCCACGGCAATTTACGGCCCTCGACGACCTTTTATCAGGCCCCCGAGCAGATTCTCAGGGACCTCATTCTTGGGCAGGAAGCTGTATTTTGATTACAACCAGCTCATTAGTTTCTTCTTGGTCTGTTAGCACACACACACAGTGTTCATTACTGAACACTGAAGGGCATGCAATGAAAGATTACGTCCTGACACCAGTGCTAGAGTCAGGATGTACTTTGCGGGCGGAGCTTGTGCGGCCCCCGAAGGATGGTATAAATATCCAAATGGCCTTTGGCAGAAAAAAGGATTCCCCACCCCTGCTGTAGGCCATAGTGCTGTTTGTGTAAGATGCTCGCCATAGTCAGACATGTCGTAGTGTTAGTTGTGTCAGATGCACACCATAGTCATAGACCCGCCATTGTGCTGGTTGTGTAGGACACACGCTATAGTCATAGACACGCCATTGTGCTGGTTGTGTAGGACGTACGCTATAGTCATAGACCCGCCATAGTGCTGGTTGTGTAGGACGCACGCCATAGTCATAGACCCGCCATAGTGCTGGTTGTGTAGGACGCCCGCCATAGTGCTGGTTGTGTAGGACGCACGCCATAGTCATAGACCCGCCATAGTGCTGGTTGTGTAGGACGTACGCTATAGTCATAGACCCGCCATAGTGCTGGTTGTGTAGGACGTACGCTATAGTCATAGACACGCCATAGTGCTGGTTGTGTAGGACGTGCGCCATAGTCATAGACCCGCCATAGTGCTGGTTGTGTAGGACGTACGCTATAGTCATAGACCTGCCATAGTGCTGGTTGTGTAGGACGTACGCTATAGTCATAGACACGCCATAGTGCTGGTTGTGTAGAACGTACGCCGTAGTCATAGACACGCCATAGTGCTGGTTGTGTAGGACGTACGCCGTAGTCATAGACACGCCATAGTGCTGGTTGTGTAGGACGTACGCCGTAGTCATAGACCCGCCATAGTGCTGGTTGTCGCACGCCATAGTCATAGACCCGCCATAGTGCTGGTTGTCGCACGCCATAGTCATAGACCCGCCATAGTGCTGGTTGTCGCACGCCGTAGTCATAGACACGCCATAGTGCTGGTTGTGTAGGACGTACGCTATAGTCATAGACCTGCCATAGTGCTGGTTGTGTAGGACGTACGCTATAGTCATAGACACGCCATAGTGCTGGTTGTGTAGGACGTACGCCGTAGTCATAGACCCGCCATAGTGCTGGTTGTCGCACGCCATAGTCATAGACACGCCATAGTGCTGGTTGTGTAGGACGTACGCTATAGTCATAGACCTGCCATAGTGCTGGTTGTGTAGGACGTACGCTATAGTCATAGACACGCCATAGTGCTGGTTGTGTAGGACGTACGCCGTAGTCATAGACCCGCCATAGTGCTGGTTGTCGCACGCCATAGTCATAGACCCGCCATAGTGCTGGTTGTCGCACGCCGTAGTCATAGACACGCCATAGTGCTGGTTGTGTAGGACGTACGCTATAGTCATAGACACGCCATAGTGCTGGTTGTGTAGGACGTACGCCGTAGTCATAGACCCGCCATAGTGCTGGTTGTCGCACGCCATAGTCATAGACCCGCCATAGTGCTGGTTGTCGCACGCCATAGTCATAGACCCGCCATAGTGCTGGTTGTCGCACGCCGTAGTCATAGACACGCCATAGTGCTGGTTGTGTAGGACGTACGCTATAGTCATAGACCTGCCATAGTGCTGGTTGTGTAGGACGTACGCCGTAGTCATAGACACGCCATAGTGCTGGTTGTGTAGGACGTACGCCGTAGTCATAGACACGCCATAGTGCTGGTTGTGTAGGACGTACGCCGTAGTCATAGACACGCCATAGTGCTGGTTGTGTAGGACGTACGCCGTAGTCATAGACCCGCCATAGTGCTGGTTGTGTAGGACACACGCTATAGTCATAGACCCGCCATAGTGCTGGTTGTCGCACGCCATAGTCATAGACCCGCCATAGTGCTGGTTGTCGCACGCCATAGTCATAGACCCGCCATAGTGCTGGTTGTCGCACGCCGTAGTCATAGACACGCCATAGTGCTGGTTGTGTAGGACGTACGCCATAGTCATAGACCCGCCATAGTGCTGGTTGTGTAGGACGTACGCCGTAGTCATAGACACGCCATAGTGCTGGTTGTGTAGGACACGCTTGTGAATATGGAATATATATATTTTGTTTTATTTTAACTTTTTTTTTTTTCAGTAAGTTAATAGTCTGGCTTCTGAAGTTAAATGCCAATTTGTATTAATTGTAACCTCAGTGTGGCGCGTTAAAATAGCAGATAAAATAGATCCAGTCCGGATATTCTCTAATCTGTATAATCCAATCTTTACAACCTGAAGGTGAACCCTAATACATATATGTTTAATAAAAGGAACTAGAGCAGAAAGCGGAAGAGGAGCGAATCCGAATGGAGAACATTTTAAGCGGCAACCCCCTGCTGAACCTCGCGGCTCCCGCTGTGTCTCTAGCAAGTTTTAAGGTGAAACGGAGGTAAGTTTTATAATCAGGATTCACAAAATATGATCTTAAATTATCCCAGAACTATCACTTATCCCCTGAATAGAAAAATGCGTGATCATTGATGGGGGGTCTAGCTACGGAGACCCCTCACTGATGCTGAGAATAGTAGTGAGCATGTGCGACCAACACTTTTATTGACGGTGGTCACATGCTCCATTTAAACAGGGGTTGTTTTTGGTCCACCTGACTTAGGATCAATAATCTTTTTTCCTGTTCTGTGAACAGACTTTTTATATGGGTTTTACCCTTTAAAGAACCAAAGTAAGTACACCGGTTTCTGCTGTAGCCTGAGCACTAGTGACCGCTCCATGATTTGGCTGCATGGTGTAGGGTTTTTATGATGGAGAGTGCTGTTCTTCAGGATTTATGTCTGTGAATGGAGGTCCAGGACTGCTAAGCGTGTATTGTTTCCAATCATTGTCTTTTAATTAGTTGTCGTATTCTTTTTGTAGAAGGGAACACATTACATAATTGTCACCCTGAACCATCCCAGTACACTTTGCATGTAGTTCCTACATGCTAGTGTATCGTTAAACTGCGCCTGTGCCCTGCAGGTGACATTTGGACACGGTTCACCCCATTGATCAAACCCTATGGGTGTGATTAGAGGCCCTGATCCTTGACTCTTCCTGAATGTAGCCCTTGAATGGAAGTAGGAAATTAGCGTTACACTGAAACTTAAGAAATACTTCTAAATAATTTACTATGGGTTGTTTATGGAGCCAAAATTATATGATGGGTTACCTTTTAAAGCCTGTTTTCAGGACTCGTGTATATACGGGCAGTATATGATAAATGGGGAAACACTATTTTGGCATATATAATTTTCTTTGTGTTTTCTTATACAAATGCTAGCTATGGTTAAGAACAGAGACGCATATGAGTCCTTCTTTTGTCCACCCACTCAGAGTGGGAGCATCAGAGTCCATCATTTCCCTGCTCACTTACGGAGAGGCAGCCTGTGAGTCCTTTTCCCATCCATTCAGACAGAGCCTTTGAGTCCTTTTTACCTGCTTTCTCAAAAGGAAGCCTATGTGTCCTTCTTTTTCCCAGCTCACTCAAAGGGAGTCCGTGAGTCCATCATTTCCCTGCTCACTTAGAGAAGGCGCCTGTGAGTCCGTCTTTCCCCCACCCCCTTCAGAGGCAGGTAATGTGTGCCTGTCCTTCTTTTGCCTGCCTCCTCAGGAGCCTGTGTGTTTTTCTTTACCCCACCCCCTTAGAGGGAGCCTGTGTGTCCTTCTCCCTTTCCCGCTCAGAGGGAGCCTGTGTTTTTCTTTTCCCCGTCCCTCAGAGGGAGCCTGTGTCCTTCTTTTCCATGTCTCTCAGAGGGAGCCTGTGTGTCCTTCTTTACCCCGCCCCCTCAGAGGGAGCCTGTGTGTCCTTCTTTACCCTGCCCCTCAGAGGGAGCCTGTGTGTCCTCCTTTACCCCGCCCCCTCAGAGGGAGCCTGTGTGTCCTCCTTTACCCTGCCCCCTCAGAGGGAGCCTGTGTGTCCTTCTTTTCCACGTCCTTCAGAGGGAGCCTGTGTGTCCTTCTTTACCCTGCCCCCTCAGAGGGAGCCTGTGTGTCCTTCTGTTCCATGTCTCTCAGAGGGAGCCTGTGTGTCCTTCTTTACCCTGCCCCCTCAGAGGGAGCCTGTGTCCTTCTTTTCCACGTCCCTCAGAGGGAACCTGTGTGTCCTTCTTTTCCATGTTTCTCAGAGGGAGCCTGTGTGTCCTTCTTTACCCCGCCCCCTCAGAGGGAGCCTGTGTGTCCTTCTTTACCCCGCCCCCTCAGAGGGAACCTGTGTGTCCTATTTTACCCTGCCCCTAGAAGGGAGCCTGTGTGTCCTCCTTTACCCTGCCCCCTCAGAGGGAGCCTGTGTGTCCTTCTTTACCCCGCCCCCTCAGAGGGAGCCTGTGTGTCCTTCTTTACCCCGCCCCCTCAGAGGGAGCCTGTGTGTCCTTCTTTACCCCGCCCCCTCAGAGGGAGCCTGTGTGTCCTTCTTTACCCTGCCCCCTAAAAGGGAGCCTGTGTGTCCTTCTTTACCCTGCCCCCTCAGAGGGAACTTGTGTGTCCTTCTTTACGCTGTCCCTCAGAGGGAGCCTGTGTCCTTCTTTACCCCGCCCCCTCAGAGGGAGCCTGTGTGTCCTTCTTTACCCTGCCCCCTCAGAGGGAGCCTGTGTCCTTCTTTACCCCGCCCCCTCAGAGGGAGCCTGTGTGTCCTTCTTTACCCCGCCCCCTCAGAGGGAGCCTGTGTGTCCTATTTTACCCTGCCCCTAAAAGGGAGCCTGTGTCCTCCTTTACCCTGCCCCCTCAGAGGGAGCCTGTGTGTCCTTCTTTACCCCGCCCCCTCAGAGGGAGCCTGTGTGTCCTTCTTTACCCCGCCCCCTCAGAGGGAGCCTGTGTGTCCTTCTTTACCCCGCCCCCTCAGAGGGAGCCTGTGTGTCCTTCTTTACCCTGCCCCCTAAAAGGGAGCCTGTGTGTCCTTCTTTACCCTGCCCCCTCAGAGGGAACTTGTGTGTCCTTCTTTACGCTGTCCCTCAGAGGGAGCCTGTGTCCTTCTTTACCCCGCCCCCTCAGAGGGAACTTGTGTGTCCTTCTTTACGCTGTCCCTCAGAGGGAGCCTGTGTCCTTCTTTACCCTGCCCCCTCAGAGGGAACCTGTGAGTCCTTCTTTTCTCTGTTCACTCAGAGCTGGAGTCTGTGAATCTATCATTTCTTAGAGAAAGAGTCTTTGAGTCCTTCTTTTTCCTGCCCACTCGGAGAGGACACCTGTGAGTCCTTCTTTTTCCTGCCCACTCGGAGAGGACACCTGTGAGTCCTTCTTTTTCCTGCCCACTCGGAGAGGACACCTATGAGTCATTCTTTTCCCTGCCCACTCGGAGAGGACACCTGTGAGTCCTTTTTCCTGCTCCTCCTCAAACAGTAAACCCCTGACTCTTCCTTTTTCCCTGCCCACTTATAGAAAGTGCCTGTGAGTTTTGCATCCCCTAATGGGGAAAAATGGACTTCAAAAGCTTTTCCTCTTAAGTATGTGGAGGAAGCAGGGCTTGGAAGATGTTGCTATTGCTGGGCAGGACTGGCATGTATTCTCTATAGTTGGGCTAAAGATGACAGAATCCTTCTATAATATTGACTTATTTTGGACTGACCGGACTTGTGTCTTTCCTCTCAGGTGGGACGACGATGTTGTGTTCAAAAACTGCGCCAAAGGAGTGGACGAGATGAAGAAGGAGAAGAGATTCGTCAATGACACACTGCGCTCCGAGTTCCACAAGAAATTCATGGAGAAGTATATAAAGTAGTACAGTTTTATGTGCTCCAGCAGACGACCAGGAGGTTTCCTTCTATGCCGGCGAATACGGACGTCACTTATTCTTCACATCGCCAGTATCTTGTGATGGGAACGTTTGGGGGAACTCGTCGTGTGTCGCCCCGTCTTGTACCTGCATGTTCTATGTGAATAAAAGGCTTGTTGTTTTTTTTCTTTAATTCTTCTCTGTGGATCTCCCATACCCTGGATGTGTTATATTAAACCAATGCTACTGTCGTTGTTTAGTGTCTATGATACGTGCCAGCCCCGTGCTGCCCCATCAGTGCCCTCTGTGTGATGGGTCTAGTTGCCATGCACAGAGCAGGAGAGCTGTGATCCTGCATCTTTGGCCTCTATTATGGGAGGATTGTGACAGGTCTTGTTAAAAAAAATAGTATTATAACAGTGCGTATGTGTATACAGTGACATTTCTCTAAAATCGGAAATTCTGGAATATCAAACGTAAGATTAAAGGGCTCTGCTCAGGGTCATTTTACTAATCCATGTAGTAAATAAAGATTTCCAAAATTTAGGAAAGTTTGCTACATGCGTAAAGGGCTTGTCATGTGCCGCCCATTTCCACCATCCCGGTTACTGCTACCTACTGGGATGCAGGTAAGATTGGCAGGTAGATATAACGTCACCGGCCCCTCTCACCTCTCCAGGGGGAAGGGAACAGAGTAGGACTAACTCTATCATGGGGGTCCATGAAAAGTGTGCCCGCTCTGTAATTTTCAATACTCATGAGTTGCCGATCCCGTCCAGTATAAACCTGGTGACATTCAGGAAAATTTGGATAGGTGATGGCTTTTAGCACTGATTTTGCTCTGATGTTTTATGGTTTTCTCTTCCCATCTCTATTGCTGAGCTGTGCTGTGCTGTGCTGTGCAATTTCACAATAGTATGGCGGCTGCATTCCCTGCCTCTGCTTTTATACAGGCTGTGATAGTTCCTCCTGATTGGCTGTAATTTCTGCTGTGCATTATAGGGAATAATTTTTCAAAGTCGCCTGCAGACACCACTAGGGGGAGATACGGAGCTCACTGCGAATAGATTGAAGTCAAGAAAATGGTATTCTGAAAGCTCTACAGCGCTCTACAGGTGTCTGAAAGCGTCAGCATGCGATATGTAGCAGCTGTCGAACTGCCGCGCGACATCTCGAGCACGACAAAATTCTCGCTCATCACTATGATGTTTCTCCCAGTTTCTAAAGGCTGTAAAAATGCATGTTCAGCCACCCCATCCGTGCAGGTTTACAAGGAGACCGCGGTCAGGCTGATTTCGCTCTAGTTGTGCGCCAGTCTTGTCTGGCCTCCATCAGACGGCATCGGTTTATCCTGCCCAGTGGTGGGTAAGATGATCCAAACTCATAGCATTATAAGGGTTTATGATCCGGGCACTTGACTCCTGGTTAGGTCCGCTATAATATGGGCACTGAAAGTTTTTTTTTGCGTACACCCCCTAATGTCAAATTCACAGTGTACGAGTTTGGGCCGCCGCAGCTCTGACCCCATCCGGGCAGCCTCAAAGGCATACGGGATGTGAGGCTGGAATCTCGCATATAGTTCTGGGCTCAGATAATTTATCTGAATGCATAAGAGTAACCATGAGTGTAAGTTTTTCTCCAGCTCCTATGATCCCAGCAGCTTAACCTCTGTGATGCCACTGTCACAATAGACTGGTCTCTCCCCGCGAAACTACCGCGGGGAGACTGGTTTATCATGGCAGCCAGGACCCTCCTGAGGGTCTCAGGCCCCCAATTCATCATTTCTCTTTACTCCTGTTTTTTGTTTAGTTTTGCGCTGGATTTTTGTTTGCACCCAATTCATTATTCTGTTTTTTTAGACTATTTCCTGTGCTCTCGCCTGTTTTTTTTTCCGTTTTGCGCAGTTTAGCCATTCGAGATGATTTCATCTTATTCATTAATTGCGACGTCCCAAAATTTAGCGCAACTTCACCTCCAGTCCTCTCTGGTGTGTTTTTTTTTGATTATGCCAACATTTTGGCACAATTTTTTAAGTTGCAACAAAAAGAAACAGTTCAAGGGCAAAAGAAACAGTTCAAGGCCGGAAGAACCCTGACCCCTTTTTTTTTTTTTTTGCTTTGCACCAAACTCACATCACGCGTGAGTCATTTTGATGACTTGGATGGCAAAAACAAAAAATGGAAAGTGGCTTAAAAAAAAATAAAAAAAAAAAAATCATCAAATGATGAATCGGGTCCTAAGTGTCTGACGTGTTCGTACAGATATAAAGCACAACCTCCTAGGAAACCGCTAATGATTCAATCCACCGCAATACTACAGTAGTGCAGGGTACCGTACAGGCTCATTAAAATTGTAAAAGAATACGGTATATCCAAAAATAATCTGGAAGCTCAAGTTCCCCCCTTCCCTTTTCCTATAGCACAAAATAAAAAAATACTTATTTGGTATCTCTGCATTTTTGTCTGAACTAATAAAATATAAGAATGTTTATCCCATATGGTGAATGCTGAGTTGGAGAGAAAAAAGAACAAAACTGAATTTCTGCTTTATTTTGGATCAGGTCTCCTCCAAAAAAAAAAGGAATAAAAGAAGTTCAAAACTCGTGTTTATCAGAAAGTGGAACCAATAGTAACTACAGCTTGCCCTGCAAATAAAAAAATAAATAAAAAAAAGCCTTCCTAAAAATCAATACATTTTGGCCCTTATTAATATATATATTTTTTGCAAGTTTCTTTGTATTTTAAACCAAGAAAAACAGTGAAAAAGTTGTAAAATTACATAAGAAAAAACATAAATTTGGTATCGCCATAATTGACCCATAGAACAAAGTCACTAGCGCATAAAAAAACAAACCACCAACCAAAACAAACAACTCATACTGCAAAATAAAAAAAAAAACCTTTTTACTAAAAAAATGACAGCCCTTGGAAGAGGGGAAGGAAAAAAAATAAATTGAAAACCACAAGCAATGTATGGCAGCATAGCCACGGGGCAAGAGTCAATCGTGAGATTTTAAAAGACAACACTCTTTTGTTTGTTGTGGGGTTTTTTTTCTGGCTTTTTTTCTTACTCAAAATTTACTATAGGCATTGAAAGTAAAATAAAAAATGGAAAAAAAACAAAAAAACGAATACAATAAAAAAAAATTGGTCCTAAAAGTAAAAAAAAAAAAAAAATTGTAAAAAAAGTGAAAAAGAAAACGTGGAAAAAGTTACTGATAGATGCTGATCTGAATATAGTGTATTTTGGGGATTTTTTTTTCCCTCAAGGCTTTACTATAGGACTTAAAGAGAAAAAAAAAAACTTAGTGAAAAATTGGTGCTAAAAAATAATATAGTGAAAAAAAACCTGCAAAAAAAAAAAATACTGTTAGAGTGTATTTTCTGTGTTTTAATATAGTGAAAAAAACCTGCAAAACAAAAAAATACTGTTAGAGTATTTTCTGTGTTTTTTTTTTTCTTAAGGCTTTACTATAGGACTTTAAAAGAAAATAAGAAACGGGTTATAAAAATAAATTGGTGTTAAATATATATAAAAACCTGAAAACCTTCGGAAAAAAATACTGATAGATGCAGTGTCTTTTCTGGCTTTTTTTTCCCCTCAAGGCTTTACTATAGGACTTTAAAAGAAAACAAGAAAGAGACCGGTTACAAAATAATAATAAAAAAAAGGTATAAAAAAATTCTTTTTTTTCTGGCTTTACTATAGGACTTAAGAAGAAGAGAAAAAAATACAAAAAAAATTCTAAAAAAAGAAAAAAAAAATACAAAAAAATTCTAAAAATGAAAAAAAAAAATACAAAAAAAATTCTAAAAAATACAAAAAAAATACAAAAAAAAACCCCAAGAAAAGTACTGATATTATACGGTAGATTTTTTTTTTACAATTCTGATTCATTCCAACCCTTTTGTGTGTATATGTCCTTCGTGCAGCAAGTCGCCCAAGCCCACTCTCTGGGGGTGAAGAGTCACAGCCTGCTCCTCCTGTGGTTTCTGGATTTCTTGGCCTTCCACCTGTCGCCCCAGAAGCTGTGAATTCCCGGAGGGTCTTCCGCTGGCCGCACCGCGCTACGTGGGAAGGAGCGTATTGGCTTTTCGGCCCTTCATGGCACTCCTGGACATCCGCTTAGTCCGGAGGGAACGTGGTTGTGTCTGAATGTTCCCCGAGGCTTCGGTGATGGCTCCATCTTAATAGCTTGTAAGGAAAGTTAATGAAGAGCGACCGACGCTTGAGGGTATAATCTGCTTTACAATGAACCCATATGGCCACATGCTAGCGATTCATTCCAGCCAACCAGTCACTGTGAGTTGCTTTGCTGCATGCTGTAATATTAGCGCGTACATCATATGATATAATTGCTCTTAATTAGATGAGAAATCACGCTTTGGCTCCGTATTCTAAGTGACGTGCTTCTACATCAAACGCTCGAGCCGTTATTCTAGTAATGCTAATGTGAAACGGTGTAGTACCGCTATCTGGCCATTAGGAGTCACTGCTGTCTATAGGTCAGTAAATATTGCAGTGGAAACAGTGACACCTGCAGGTGAGTGGTAGAATTGCTTTTCAGATTTTCTAATATTAAATCACTTTTTTGCGACAAAAAATGTAATGGTAATGTACATTGTGTGGTGCAAAACTGGACACACTGTGAATATATATACATATATCAATATATACATGATATACATATTTGCTCTCTAAGGAGCCTTAACACATGCACGTCCTATTATCTGTGATATCTATATAAAATAATCAATGATTCAAGAACGTATAGCATAGATATTGTGCTTCTTTTCAAGAACGTATAGCATAGATATTGTGCTTCTTTTGAATCCCCCATGAGAGTAAATAATGGGTTCAGTACATTGGTAGTACCCGTGCCCCCCACTAGGGCGCTTTTGAGAATAAGGCTATGTTCACACGTTGCATTTTTGATGCTTTTTTTAATGCAAATTTTAACCTGCGTTTTACAGTCTAATTGAAACCTATGAGATTTCAGAATTCTCACGCACACACATTGGGTTTCTCCTGTCTGATTTGGAAAACCGCAGCGTGTCATTTCTTTCGTTGTTTTTGCGTTTTGTTTTTTTTCACCCATAGTAATCGATGAGTAAGAGCAAAAACACAGGTATCAGGTTTTGCGGCGTTTTTGGTGCAAAAACCTTAGGGAAGCTGCATCATGATTTTTTGGGCGGGCACTAAATTTCATCAGCACGCACAAGAGACCATAAAAACGAAGCAAAACAAACTTCTTTCAGGATTTGCCTGCAGAAAAAAAAAACACAGCAAAAATGCAACATGTGAACAAAGCCTTAGGCTAATGTGAAAATCAAGAATTTGATGAGAAGTTAAACGTTTCATGTGAAAGAAATAAACCAGAAATGACCATACAAACCTGTGAGGCGTCTTTATTACAGCTCTTATTTTTGTATAGATATACATAGATATAGCCGGAGCTGCAATCATAATTCTGCAAGTTTCTTTTGAACACTGCTGGCAGTAAAAATAAACAAAAACATGATCCATAATATACAGCCCAACGTAGAGGGAGTTTGTTCCTCCTATATCCTGCCTATGTAGGGATACATTAACAATTGTTAATTGTTCGGCCCAGTAAATAATTGCAAGTCTCTGGCAGTGCCGGGTATTGAGGCGAGAGACTCACATTGCACTCGCCAGTGTGACCCCGGCCTAAGAGTTAGGTGGGCTGCCTCAGTGATATATGCCGGTCACAATATGATTCCGTAGTTTCCACTTTCGGACAACTTGATCTTATTTGATAGATAATGCGATAAATTGGCGACATCTGAAAATCATGTTATTTACAAATTCTATTGTCTTACACCTCAAAAACAACCCGCAGTGCCGAATATGTCTCCCTTCTGTCTAACCTGCCGTTTGTAAAATGTAATCTATCTGTAGCAGCAGAGATGGATTAGAGGGTCTTTATCACTCTACAGGAAATGGGGGGACAGGTCCTTATTCTGTACAGTAAGTGGGGGCAGGTCTTTATTATTTCTGTACAGTAAGTGGGGGGAGGGTCTTTATTATTTCTGTACAGTAAGTGGGGGCGGGTCTTTATTATTTCTGTACAGTAAGTGTGGGCGGGTCTTTATTATTTCTGTACAGTAAGTGTGGGCGGGTCTTTATTATTTCTGTACAGTAAGTGGGGGGAGGGTCTTTATTATTTCTGTACAGTAAGTGTGGGCGGGTCTTTATTATTTCTGTACAGTAAGTGGGGGCAGGTCTTTATTATTTCTGTACAGTAAGTGGGGCGGGTCTTTATTATTTCTGTACAGTAAGTGTGGGCGGGTCTTTATTATTTCTGTACAGTAAGTGGGGGGAGGGTCTTTATTATTTCTGTACAGTAAGTGGGGGCGGGTCTTTATTATTTCTGTACAGTAAGTGGGGGGAGGGTCTTTATTATTTCTGTACAGTAAGTGGGGGCGGGTCTTTATTATTTCTGTACAGTAAGTGGGGGGAGGGTCTTTATTATTTCTGTACAGTAAGTGGGGGCGGGTCTTTATTATTTCTGTACAGTAAGTGGGGGCGGGTCTTTATTATTTCTGTACAGTAAGTGGGGGGAGGGTCTTTATTATTTCTGTACAGTAAGTGGGGCGGGTCTTTATTATTTCTGTACAGTAAGTGGGGGCGGGTCTTTATTATTTCTGTACAGTAAGTGGGGCGGGTCTTTATTATTTCTGTACAGTAAGTGGGGGCGGGTCTTTATTATTTCTGTACAGTAAGTGGGGGGAGGGTCTTTATTATTTCTGTACAGTAAGTGGGGGTGGGTCTTTATTATTTCTGTACAGTAAGTGGGGCAGGTCTTTATTATTTCTGTACAGTAAGTGGGGGCGGGTCTTTATTATTTCTGTACAGTAAGTGGGGGCGGGTCTTTATTATTTCTGTACAGTAAGTGGGGCAGGTCTTTATTATTTCTGTACAGTAAGTGGGGGTGGGTCTTTATTATTTCTGTACAGTAAGTGGGGCCGGGTCTTTATTATTTCTGTACAGTAAGTGGGGGCGGGTCTTTATTATTTCTGTACAGTAAGTGGGGGCGGGTCTTTATTATTTCTGTACAGTAAGTGGGGGCGGGTCTTTATTTCTGTACAGTAAGTGGGGGCGGGTCTTTATTATTTCTGTACAGTAAGTGGGGGCGGGTCTTTATTATTTCTGTACAGTAAGTGGGGGCGGGTCTTTATTATTTCTGTACAGTAAGTGGGGGCGGGTCTTCATTTCTGTACAGTAAGTGGGGCGGGTCTTTATTTCTGTACAGTAAGTGGGGGCGGGTCTTTATTATTTCTGTACAGTAAGTGGGGGCGGGTCTTTATTATTTCTGTACAGTAAGTGGGGGCGGGTCTTTATTTCTGTACAGTAAGTGGGGGCGGGTCTTTATTATTTCTGTACAGTAAGTGGGGGCGGGTCTTTATTTCTGTACAGTAAGTGGGGGGAGGGTCTTTATTATTTCTGTACAGTAAGTGGGGGCGGGTCTTTATTATTTCTGTACAGTAAGTGGGGCAGGTCTTTATTTCTGTACAGTAAGTGGGGCGGGTCTGTATTTCTGTACAGTAAGTGGGGCTGGGTCTTTATTTCTGTACGGTAAGTGGGGCGGGTCTGTATTTCTGTACGGTAAGTGGGGGCGGGTCTGTATTTCTGTACGGTAAATGGGGGAGGGTCTTTATTTCTGTACGGTAAGTGGGGGCGGGTCTTTATTTCTGTACAGTAAGTGGGGCGGGTCTTTATTTCTGTACAGTAAGTGGGGGAGGGTCTTTATTTCTGTACAGTAAGTGGGGCGGGTCTTTATTTCTGTACAGTAAGTGGGGGCGGGTCTTTATTTCTGTGCAGTACGTGGGGGCTGGTCTTTATTTCTGTACAGTAAGTGGGGGCGGGTCTTTATTTCTGTACAGTAAGTGGGGGCGGGTCTTTATTTCTGTGCAGTACGTGGGGGCTGGTCTTTATTTCTGTACAGTAAGTGGGGCGGGTCTTTATTTCTGTACAGTAAGTGGGGGCGGGTCTTTATTTCTGTGCAGTACGTGGGGCTGGTCTTTATTTCTGTACAGTAAGTGGGGGCGGGTCTTTATTTCTGTACAGTAAGTGGGGGCGGGTCTTTATTTCTGTGCAGTACGTGGGGGCTGGTCTTTATTTCTGTACAGTAAGTGGGGGCGGGTCTTTATTTCTGTACAGTAAGTGGGGCGGGTCTGTATTTCTGTACAGTAAGTGGGGGTGGGTCTTTATTTCTGTACAGTAAGTGGGGGCTGGTCTTTATTTCTGTACAGTAAGTGGGGCGGGTCTGTATTTCTGTACAGTAAGTGGGGGTGGGTCTTTATTTCTGTACAGTAAGTGGGGCCGGGTCTTTATTTCTGTACAGTAAGTGGGGCGGGTCTGTATTTCTGTACGGTAAGTGGGGGCGGGTCTGTATTTCTGTACGGTAAATGGGGGAGGGTCTTTATTTCTGTACGGTAAGTGGGGGAGGGTCTTTATTCCTGTACGGTAAGTGGGGGCGGGTCTTTATTTCTGTACGGTAAGTGGGGGCAGGTCTTTATTTCTGTACGGTAAGTGGGGCGGGTCTTTATTTCTGTACAGTAAGTGGGGCTGGTCTTTATCACTCTTCAGGAAGTGAGTGCAGGGCTTTATTTCTGTACAGTAAGTGGGGGCGGGTCTTTATTTTTGTACAGTAAGTGGGGGCGGGTCTTTATTTCTGTACAGTAAGTGGGGCGGTTCTGTATTTCTGTACAGTAAGTGGGGGCGGGTCTTTATTTCTGTACAGTAAGTGGGGCGGGTCTTTATTTCTGTACAGTAAGTGGGGGAGGGTCTTTATTTCTGTACAGTAAGTGGGGCGGGTCTTTATTTCTGTACAGTAAGTGGGGGCGGGTCTTTATTTCTGTGCAGTACGTGGGGGCTGGTCTTTATTTCTGTACAGTAAGTGGGGGCGGGTCTTTATTTCTGTACAGTAAGTGGGGCGGGTCTTTATTTCTGTACAGTAAGTGGGGGCGGGTCTTTATTTCTGTGCAGTACGTGGGGCTGGTCTTTATTTCTGTACAGTAAGTGGGGCGGATCTTTATTTCTGTACAGTAAGTGGGGGCGGGTCTTTATTTCTGTGCAGTACGTGGGGCTGGTCTTTATTTCTGTACAGTAAGTGGGGGCGGGTCTTTATTTCTGTACAGTAAGTGGGGGCGGGTCTTTATTTCTGTGCAGTACGTGGGGGCTGGTCTTTATTTCTGTACAGTAAGTGGGGGCGGGTCTTTATTTCTGTACAGTAAGTGGGGCGGGTCTGTATTTCTGTACAGTAAGTGGGGGTGGGTCTTTATTTCTGTACAGTAAGTGGGGCGGGTCTGTATTTCTGTACAGTAAGTGGGGGTGGGTCTTTATTTCTGTACAGTAAGTGGGGCTGGTCTTTATTTCTGTACGGTAAGTGGGGACGGGTCTTTATTTCTGTACGGTAAGTGGGGGAGGGTCTTTATTTCTGTACGGTAAGTGGGGGAGGGTCTTTATTTCTGTACGGTAAGTGGGGGAGGGTCTATTTCTGTACGGTAAGTGGGGACGGGTCTTTATTTCTGTACGGTAAGTGGGGGAGGGTCTTTATTTCTGTACGGTAAGTGGGGCCGGGTCTTTATCGCTCTTCAGGAAGTGAGTGCAGGACTTTATTTCTGTACAGGAAGTGGGGCGGGGTTTTATTGCGCTACAGGAAGTGGGGGCGGGTCATCATCAATCTACAGGAAGAGGGAGCAGGTTTTTGTGATTCTGTTCCTGCTGTTTTGTGTGTCAGGCTGCATACATGCACAACAGAGAGGCGTGCTTTCAGTCCAGGGCAGGTGAGCCGTTGGACAAGAGCAGGGCATTCTGGGAAGTGAGGGAAAGGTAGGTCCCACACCTATAGTGCAAACCTGTGACTAAAAAAAATATGGCTGGCAAGTTGTACAGGATGAGAATTGGGGCAGTTCCTGGAAATTTTAGACTAGTATGGACTCCAGATTTTGAAGGTAACGAGGGAAGCAAAACGATGCTTTTCTACAGGATTTATGTGAAAGGACAAGTACGTTTTAATAGGGAACTAAAGGGAATCTACAGACAGAAAATAACTTATTGTTTAAATCAGGTTTTTGTATTACATGCATTTTTTTATTTTTGCCAATGTTTATGGAAAAAAAAGTAAACAGGCAATTTTCACACTGGGGCTGTCTTAGACTCATACTGCCTGTCCTTTCAGGAAGAGTTTACAGCAGTTTCCTCACCATCAGAGGGAGGATTACAAAGACAGGTCACACCTCCATACACAGCTGATAACACAGGATCCACCAATCACAATAGATGATGTCACAGCTCCCCTGCTTCCCCTTCCTTCACAATTACCTCTGCACACGCTCATTAGATGCTTCAATATAAAAGATAGGGTCGGGATCTGACCATTGTGGCTAATGTACATGAACATTTCTCGAAACAACAGCAAGTTAGATTCTCATAAAGCCCTACTGGCCGGTGTGAGAATTGCAACATTTTTATTTTTTTATATTTATTGTAATATGCAAAAAACAAACAAACCCAAAATAAGAAAAAACTGCACGTAACACAAAACCTGATTTAAACAATAGTTTATTCTCTATAGGAGGATGAATAGAAAAGAGCTAATACTTTAACATCAAGGGCTTGTCAAGAAACAAAGGGGCCATCACTTTGGCAGCCTGCTCACAATGGGGCGAATGCACTTTTTTTTCCTCAGTAAGATTTCAGCCATTAATTGTGCCTTGCAGCAAGATGCCATTAATGCCCTGTTCCCTGCCATTCACCTGGCATTTTGATTTTTTTCTAAAAGGCAATGCCAGGCCACACATTGCTCGTTCTACTCTGGCCTAAATGTGCTACCATGACCTGCGGCGTCCCGGACTTGTCTTCCATCGAGCACATCTGCAACGGAAGCTGCCAGCAGCGGAACTTGATGATTTTCCCAAGTGAATTCAGAACCTTCCTCAGACGACCATGAATAACTTCACTGATGGCAGCCAAGGCTGTAAATATGGGGATTTCCGCACGTTGCGCTCATACTCCATAATGAATAAATCGAGATGTTTATAACATTTTGTTTCCATTTTTTTAATCCATTAACATATCTGTGACTTCCATAATTGCGCGACTTTTCCATCTTGGTGTTACAATTTCAATGTTGAAGAGTGTAAGTGTAATTATGCACCAGGTTCCTCTAGTCCAAATGTCTCAGGCAAATGTTTTTCCTTCCCCGGACTATTTAAAGCAGCGTATGGCGGCATACCCGCGCTGCAGGACCTCCGCGCTGTGTCACCCGATATATGCTAATGACATTTTTGTGATAGGGGGCAAGTGCTGTCTGAGGTCAGCCTCATTGTCTTCATAACTGGCATTTCTGATCCCACTTAAAAGCTGAGCCAGGAATTTGTTTTTAATAAACTCATTCACTGTTATCTCAGTTTTGTAGTAGATATATGATATGTTGTCTTTCCTTAGAATATAAATTTTATTAATGATGTAAAAAGATTTATCCTATTAAAATATTTTAGTAATCACATATTTCCAGCACAAACACATGCAACCAGAAAACACACACTAAATTTTTTTAATTTTAAATTCTCCCACTAGAGGGAGCTGTAAAATAGTACAGCTGTAGAAAACTTTATGCAGTGAGCTCCCCCTAGTGGTGGCTGCAGGTGGACTGAAATTTGTCCTTTATATCTAGGCGTTAGAACCAGGAAATTTGCAGCTTTGTATCTCATAAGTGCAGCCCATATATCCAACATAGATATTTTATAAAAGTATGGTAGGCATTGATTGAAAAATAATAGATTTGGCTCCACTCTTAGTAGGTGATCGTGTTGTTATAGGGCGCTAGGATTTATATGTACAGCTGTGTTATAGGGGTTTTTAGTAGTATGGCCTGAGTTAATCATTTGCAGGTTTTTTAAGCCACTTTTGTTCTTTTGATCAGTAGTATTGCACACAATTCTTCAATATGGCGACTCTTAGTTAATTAATTTTCCAAAAAAATAAAAAATGCTATTTATTTTTACCTTTATTTAGCGCAAAAAGTTGCATGTTCCACTAAAATATTGCAAAAATTGACCAAAACAAAAAGATGCGAACACATAAAATATACTTAAAAAGGTGCAAATTAAAAGAAAAATAAAGCACAAATGAAAAACAGGTGAATACCATCAAAAAGTAGGCAAAAAAAAGCAAGATGTAATAATAAATCTGGCCCCATGTATATATCAACCAGTCTGTCTTTGATTTCTCAAGGCTGACTTGTCGTAAAAAGAAAAAATACAAATCTCACTTTATTACCCCCTTTTGCCTTATAAACCAGCACGTGTCACAGGTTTACCACGACAGGAGCCAAAAGACCTCAGCGTCTAATTTCTCCTACTCCTGCACTGATTAGAAGCACTTCACCTTCATATTAAACGGTGCAGATTTCTTTTAGCAGTGCAGGGGTTAATCTGCGCTGTTGAGAGCTCCTGGAGGCTTTCCTGCATTAAGGCTCTCAGTTGTTCACGGTTAGCCCCTCTCCTATGTACTCTTGGCTTTGGCTAGCACTAGTGAGGAGTGAGTATACTCATTACTCGAGATTTCCTGAGCATGCTCTGGTGGTCTCCGAGTATTTAAGTGTGCTCGGAGATTTAGTTTGCGTCGCCGCAGCTGCATGATTTGCGGCTGCTAGACAGCCTGAATACATGCAGCACGCCCAAATACTCGGCGATCACCTGAGCATGCTCGGGAAATCTCAAGTAACGAGTATACTCACTCATCACTAGCTGGCACTCATTGCCAGAGCTAGCTTCCTGCTGCATGGTTTAGGAGATGGGTGTGGTTGGATTTAGCTAAGACTGTTTCAAGGTTTTGGTTGTCTGCTAATCCCCTTCTCCTACTTTGATTTTTCTCCATCCTCCACTCTCCGGTGTTTTGTGTGATTATATTTGTATGATTGGTATTTTCCTTTATCCCTGTTTGTATTACCTTGTTAGTCTGGTTGGTGTATTATAGTACACTACTTCTTCCCAGGGTGGGGGAAGGGTACAGACTGAGGGTAGATTCAGGAACTAAGGCAAAGTACGTGGCCCCGGTGTCTTCACCATCAGAAGTAATCTGGGGAACAGGGCAAGCTAAGGCGGCCCTAGCTGTACGGACAGAGAAGGAGCCTCTGGTCCCACAATTTGTGACAACACGTATGTTGAGAACACCTTTATCCATACTGTTTGAAGCCATTGTTTTAACCTCATTGTTTCTAGACAGCCAGGGTCTTTCCTTTTTGCCATCATTTTCTTGCAGGGTAACTTCAAATTGTTTTGTGACTTAAGTGAAACTTTTTCTGTTTTCGCACAGTAGTTCTGAGTAATCTTTCATTATGAATAAACCTTTTGTTATTAGTTATGATGATACCTGATGGTGCCCGCTTTAATCCTGATAATCCTCTGCCAACAAAACAATGGAGCTGCCTAAATGTTCGGAGCTTAACTACATCTACGAACATGAGACATCCACATTTTATTTCTTAATGTTCTGCTATCAATGCACACACATACTGTCGGATCATCAGTAAAATGTATTATATTTATGATCATCCCATAGTGACAAATGATTGCTCCAAAGTCACCTCCAAGTTGGGTGGTTTTCTGCAAAAGATTTGGGAAACATGGACTTCCCATCAGAGAATCTTTGTCTACTCTGGTGGCAAATTGCCCCTTTCTTTGAAACCCTAGTCTTGTGACCGGGTACTAATAACAAGTGATTGCTCCAAAAGTCACCTCCTAGTTGGGTGGTTTTCTACTAGAGGTTTGGGGGACATGGACCTCGCATGAGAGAATTTTTGTCTACTCTGGTGGCAAGTTGGACCTTACGTTGAAACCCTAGTTAGTCTTGTGACCAGGCACTAATAACAAGTGATTGCTCCAAAAGTCACCTCCAGGGGGTGTTGACAGGGGGTGAAACACATGGACCTCCCATCGGAAAAGCCTTGTCTGCTCTGTTGGCCATTCGGACCTTAAGGTACCGTCACATTTAGCGACGCTGCAGCGATCTAGACAACGATGCCGATCGCTGCAGTCGCTGTGTGGTCGCTGGAGAGCTGTCACACAGACAGCTCTCCAGCGACCAACGATGCCGAAGTCCCCGGGTAACCAGGGTAAACATCGGGTTACTAAGCGCAGGGCCGCGCTTAGTAACCCGATGTTTACCGTGGTTACCAGTGTAAATGTAAAAAAAACCAAACACTACATACTTACATTCCGGTGTCTGTCGCGTCCCCCGGCGTTCTGCTTCCCTGCACTGTGTAAGCGCCAGCCGTAAAGCAGAGCGGTGACGTCACCGCTGTGCTTTACGGCCAGCCGGCGCTCACAGTCAGTGCAGGAAAGCACAGCGCCGGGGGACAGACACCGGAATGTAAGTATGTAGTGTTTGGTTTTTTTTACATTTACACTGGTAGCCAGGGTAAACATCGGGTTACTAAGTGCGGCCCTGCGCTTAGTAACCCGATGTTTACCCTGGTTACCAGTGAAGACATCGCTGAATCGGCGTCACACACGCCGATTCAGCGATGTCTGCGGGAGATCCAGCGACGAAATAAAGTTCTGGCCTTTCTGCTCCGACCAACGATGTCACAGCAGGATCCAGATCGCTGCTGCGTGTCAAACACAACGATATCGGTAGCCAGGACGCTGCAACGTCATGGATCGCTAGCGATATCGTTGTTAAGTTGTTCAGTGTGAAGGTACCTTTACTTCAAAAGCCAAGATAAGCTTTTGAATGAGATCTAGTGACAAGTGTTTTCTCCAAAGACAGCTCCAGATTGGGTTGTCTTCTACTGGACCTTTGGGACACATGGACATCCCTCCAAAGAATCCTCTGCTACATTTATGGGGTTGTCGGACTTTGTTTCAAACCTAAATTGGTCTTGTGACCTCCAACCTCTTCTCTCATCTTATGTCTCCTAACAGGAATGCAACATTTAAAAAAAATAAAAAGCAATATGGATTCCGAATACTTAACCCCTTCACCCCCTCAGCTAATCCTGTGTTCTGTTCATTCATACATTTCTTTTTACCTGGGGGAAAACCAGAATTTAGTCATCCCAGGTGCAGCTGTGCCAACTGGCCGCCTCTCGGAAATTCTATACTTCGCTTGTGTTGTAGTGTACACTTCCTCTTATCTTTCACACTGACAGATGTCCTAATCCTCATGCCTTCCCTGACACCACGGGCATTCAGGTCTGCCAACTCTCGTTCGTAGCTAGTAAGTCTCGGGCATCTCCATGGATATAAAAATCTGCCTGAAAAGACAAACAAAATCACTTTTTACCATTAAAGGGGTTGCCTACTACTTAGATATTGATAACCTATCTTTAGGGTTGCTAATCATTACCAGATCAGACAGAGTCCGATAATTGGCACCCCGACCAGTCATGAGAAAGACTGCCTAGTGCAGTCGAAACGCGTCAACTGGGTCATGACGACCATGTAAGGCTACGTTCACATTTGCGGTGCGTCGGGCGCAATCGCGGCGACGCATGCGCCATGCGCCCCTATATTTAACATGGGGGGCGCATGGACATGCGTTTTGTTGCGTTTTGTGACGCATGCGTTTTTTGGGCGCAAGCATCAGGGCGCAGAGGACGCTGCTTGTTGCATTTTTTTTGCGCTATAAAAATGAACACATGCGTCACAAAACGCAGCGTTTTGCATGTGTTTTTGCGTGCATTGTGCGCTGCGTCGCCGACGCAGCACACAACAACGCAAATGTGAACGTAGCCTAAATTTTTCTTTTGTATGCACCATATTTTCTTTTGAAAAAGAAAATCCAGTCCTGTTGAGCCGGACTCCAATTTTTTCTATTTACCTTTTCTCCTGTCCTTTTCTTGCATATTAATCGCCCTTAAAATAAAATAAATATAAAAAAAGAAACATCTTCACAAGTGCGGGTATCCCAAGGATTTTCTGTATGATCAAAAACTATTGCTGAGAGTTTATTTAACATAGTAACATAGTTAGTAAGGCCGAAAAAAGACATTTGTCCATCCAGTTCAGCCTATATTCCATCATAATAAATACCCAGATCTACGTCCTTCTACAGAACCTAATAATTGTATGATACAATATTGTTCTGCTCCAGGAAGACATCCAGGCCTCTCTTGAACCCCTCGACTGAGTTCGCCATCACCACCTCCTCAGGCAAGCAATTCCAGATTCTCACTGCCCTAACAGTAAAGAATCCTCTTCTATGTTGGTGGAAAAACCTTCTCTCCTCCAGACGCAAAGAATGCCCCCTTGTGCCCGTCACCTTCCTTGGTATAAACAGATCCTCAGCGAGATATTTGTATTGTCCCCTTATATACTTATACATGGTTATTAGATCGCCCCTCAGTCGTCTTTTTTCTAGACTAAATAATCCTAATTTCGCTAATCTATCTGGGTATTGTAGTTCTCCCATCCCCTTTATTAATTTTGTTGCCCTCCTTTGTACTCTCTCTAGTTCCATTTGATCCGTTACTAATGTAGCACTGTACTAATGCAGCGATGTACAGAAATTGCCCAATTGCACCCTGTACCCCAACCCTAAATTAACCCTCTGTTAATGTAAGGAAAACCCACGATAGTCATTGAAATAACTCGAAATGGACAAAAGTAATATTCTATGTAAATTTACTGAATATCAACTAATGGAAATCAGACATTGCCTTTTTGCCTTTGACTTCAACAGAATAAAAGTAAAAAAAGGCAAATTAATGAAAATGGCTTGGACAAAAATGATGGTTCCCATATCTCAATATTTTGTTTATTTTGTTTGTTATTTACCTTTAGAGGCCATCGCTGCAAACAAATGATTTCTGTGACTTTCAATGAGACGTTTGAACCTGTCCACAGGCATTTTCGCCTCCTCCTCATGATCAGATTGCGTCAGGAGTGAAGGCACCTTCTCCAGACTGCAGGTCTCAGCTCCTTCCACAGATGTTCAGTAGGATTTAGATCAGGGCTCATAGAAAGCCACTTCAGAAGAGTCCAATGCTTTGCTCTTAGCCATTCTTGGACTTTTTTAGCTGTGTTTTATGGCATTATCCCATTGGAGGACCCATGACCTTAGAGTCAGACCAAGCTTTCTGTCACTGGGCAGTACATTTTGCTTCGGAATGTCTTGATATTCTTGAGATCTCATTGTACCCTACACAGATCCAAGCCCCCCTGTGCCAAATGCAGCAAAGCAGCCCCAGAACATAACCGAGCCTCCTCCATGTGTCACAGTAGGTATAATGTTCTTTTATTTGTATTCCTCATTCTTGCGTCTGTGAACATAAAGCTGATGTGACTTGCTAAAAAGCCTTAGTTATGTCTCATCTGGCATTCTCCCAGAAGCTTTGCGGCTTGTCAATATTCATTTTGGCAAATTCCAGTGTTTTATGATTTGCTTTCAGCAGCAGTTTCCTCCTCCGTAGTCTTTAATGAAGTCCACTTTGACCAACAAAGTGACAGATGGTCAGATCTGATGTACCTTCACCTTGAAGTTTACCTCTAACCTCTATGAAAATTCGTATTATCCATCTATTCAACTTGTCATCAATTTTTGACTTGTGGCCACATCCAGGAGGTCAGCTACGGTCCCTTAATCTTCTGAATAATATGTATAACTGTAGTAACAGGAACATCGAGCTGTGCATTGAGATTGGCTTATATTACCCTTAACATGTTTATCTATGATTTTTCTTTCTAATCTCCTGACACAAGGCTCTCCACAGCTTTCATTGCTCCATGTTCAGTGTGTAGACACCATGATACCAAACAGCACAGTGACTACTTT
This sequence comes from Ranitomeya imitator, assembly GCF_032444005.1. Classification (NCBI taxonomy): domain Eukaryota; kingdom Metazoa; phylum Chordata; class Amphibia; order Anura; family Dendrobatidae; genus Ranitomeya; species Ranitomeya imitator. Next base: position 787,834,869 of record NC_091284.1, on the reverse strand, counting down.
TCACCCTATAAATAGGCACAAGACTGATTACAAGTTTGTAGACACATATGATGTAAATTACAAGACACACCTTAGTTTAACATGTGCAGGGGTATCATCATCTTTGTCTAGGCCATTTTCATCAGTTGTTTTTTTTATTTTATTTTTCAATTGAACCACAATTCAAAAGCGATGTCTGATTTCCATTAGTTGATATTTGGTAAATTTAAATCAAAAATTACTTTTGTCCGTTTAAAGTTATTTCTGTGACAATTGTGGGTTTTTCTTACTCTAAGGCCGGGGTCACACTCGGCGTATGAAAATACGGTCCGTTTTTTACAGCCGTAATACGCAGAAATGTTCCAAAAATAGTGATCCGTATGTCATTCGTAGGCAGGGTGTGGCAGCGTATTTTACGCATGTTTACCTCCGTATGTAATCCGTATGGCATCCGTAATGCGTTTTTTTTACGCAAACTCACAAATTGGACATGTTAACGGTTTTGAGGCCTGAAAATAATTTAAATCATCAGCATAATCCTATTTAAGGCCTCAACAACAGATGAAACCCTCCCATATGGCCATTTTGTTGCTGTGCTTGGGTAGGTGTTGTGGTGTTACTTGTGCAACATGTCTGACCTCCTGCAATTCACACCAACTCAGCGGGTGTTATTTAATTGGGTCTTGTCACGCCGCTTTGGCCACCCATACCCTGTGATAGTTGATCCGCGAAGAATGTGGGTGCATCCACTTTTGCAGCAACGCACCACTAAAGGGCATTTTCACAGGCTATATTCAGCTCTGCGGACACATCCTGGGAAATTCTACAACTACTGTCGGATGACAATATCCACCTTTGATATGTTGTTGGAGATCGTACGTCCAGGAATCACGTGGAATCACGTATCAGGACACCAGGATGCGGAAATGCATATCCGCAGAGGAGCGTCTTCTCCTTACCTTATAGTATGTAATCACTATCCTCACATACTGTATGTTGATGATATTTTTTTGGTCATGTTAACAACCTAGCCTATTTTGTTAATTATCTTACAAAATGTTTTATCAATCCTAGACAAATATGTCTTAAAGGTTAAATGTTGTTATCCAGGGTAAATTTATGAAGGTAAACTGTTCTCCTGCTTTTTTTTTTTAAACTATGGTTTAGTCTAAGCATTGTAACGTATATATTTTTTGTCTTGTGCTTTCAGATTCCTGTCAACTAGCTTATCTTATGCAGGATTGCATCTAGAATTTCTCATAGGGCGGTCAACAATTTCAGGCATTGCACGTAACACATGTATGGAAATCTGGAGCAGACTGCATGGACTTGTGATTTCGGAGCCGAAAATGGATGATTGGCTCAAAATAGCCCGTGATTATCCTCAATCTTGTCAATTTCCGCACTGTATTGGAGCCCTGGATGGGAAACATATCAGGGTGCGTAAGCCACCGAACTCGGGCACCCAATTCTATAATTATAAGCAGTTTTTCTCTGTAGTTCTGTTAGCTGTAGTTGACAGTAACCACAGGTTTATAATTATAGATATTGGGGCCTATGGGCGAACTGGAGACTCTAGAGTCTTCAATGCGTCCATTATGGGTCGGCAGCTACGTGAAAACCTGTTGGACCTCCCACCACCACAACAACTCCCAGGCTCCAATTCTGAAGCACTGCCATATGTTCTTGTGGCAGATGAGGCCTTCAAATTGACCAGTCATGTCATGAGGCCTTATCCCCGGCGTAACCTAGACCACCGGCGGCGTGTATTTAATGTCAGAGTTTCACGGGCAAGGTGACTGGTGGAGTGCGCCTTTGGCATTATGGCAGCAAAATGGCGTGTTCTCCAGTCTGCCATTGAGCTGAGTGAGGCAAATGTTAATGAAGTAATAAAAGCTTGTGTTGTTCTACACAACTTCACAAGAATTCATGAGTGCTCCTCAACTGACAGTGGTGAAGGCATGTCGCCTAATGTGGGTAGGCCTACAACACAAGTCCTTTCTCCGCGGCGTCCCCTATCTGTCCTAAAAGTTAGGGATATATTGACAAATTATTTTGTGTCAACTCATGAAGCTATTCCCTGGCAAGATAATGCTGTTTCTATGTTGTAATGTTGAAATATATATCTATATATGTTTTTGCAAGTTAAAATTTTTAAAAAATAACTATGTGTGCTTCTTTGACTAATGTAGCAGATGTTCAACAACTGAGAATTGTGTCTGATGTTTGAATCATTTGTCAAACAAACTGAAAATGATTTTGGACTCTATTTTTTATTTTGAGCCCAAGCCACTTTTTGTGTTTAAACGCCATATTATTATCATATGTTTTTTTTATAAAAGTAATGAAAAGAAATAACAAAACAAACAAAATATAACCAAGTGCTATCAAAGCAGATTAAAACATAAAATTTTAAGAAAATTAACTATAAAAAATTAGCAAAATTTAAAAATAAAAAAATCACAGATTTCTGTACGTCGGTGGAGGAGATGGTGGAAGCTCTGGGTTCTGGTCATGTTGCCTTTGTTGGGCCAATTGTACATCATCCTGTGTGTTGGATGTTTGACCATGCTCAAAATGATGCCCTTGATCATATTGGCCAGTTGGGTATTGGCTAGAAAGATACGTGCTTTGAGTCTGGCCCTCACGAGGTTGCAAAAGAGGCCTTGGCTCATAACCCCACCCAATATGGCCATGTCGTCCAAAACCAGGTTGGGACCAGCCTCCAGCACTGAGTCTGGACAAGTGGCCATATTGGGAAGGTTGCTTGAATGTTGGATTGTAATATGATGGCCTTGGTTGGTTTTGGGTGGGAAGGGGAAGAGGTGTAGGCTCATGTGGAGGGGGTGCTTCAAATACTTGTTGATCATGCACCTGCTGAGATGATGGAATTCGCAGGAGGTTACGTGATGAGAGCTTCCACCTCTCAATGATCTCAAACAATTCATGTGGGGAATTCGGGGTGGTGCATGAATCAATAAGTATTTGAATACACCCTCTCACACGTAGCCTTGCCTCACGGGGTATGGGGCGGAGGTACCGGGCCAGGCTCCTCGCAAAGGCCTCCTCACCTTCATCCTGTGCAGCCCTGGTCAAATAATTTAGGACCCCAGTGTCAACATTCCTGCGACTTTCTTGCAGCTCTCTCCTCCTGCGGCCATGGCGGGAAATGACAGCAGGCTAGGGTGATGTCTCCAGAGGAACTGTAGGGCTGCTACTGTTTCCTGGCTTCCTGGATGTGGTGCTGCTGTGGGTGGTTCTGCAGTTTCTTGTCCACTTGATGCCGGATCTTGTCTTGGAACTGAAGATGTTGCAGGAGGGAGGACACTGGAAGGATGTGAAGATAGACCAGCCACCTCTTCCGCTTCCCCAACCGGATCTATGATGGCCTCCGAGTCCGAGCCGGTCTCCCTCTCAGTGAGGTTGGACTGTGTTCTGTTAGTAAAGTATGAGAATAAGTAATTTGTTTACGTTGACCGTAAAAAAATATATGTGTAATGTGTTTTGATGTTTTTACTTATGCTCTCAGATCCATACTGGGATCCAAAAAGGAGAGTCGGTCGTAATACATATATTTCCGCTTTTCGGCAGGTGCTGCGGACCCACTCCTGGCCCTCTGCTGTCTTTCTCTCCTATACTGGTCGTGTATGCTGCGCCATCATCTTATAACATCTTCCACTGCAATGAAACATCAAAAAATAATGGATAAGGTCATTGTGCACAGTGATAACACAAGGCGACAGTGATTTTTAAGATTTTAATGTGGCCTAGCAACCTGCATTTCCAAAAAAAAATCATCAATATAAATATTGTCAACACAAACAGCACAATATGATGTAATGCAAAAGAACAAGAATTTCTGGACATAAGGACAGGGTACTCTTCACTCAAACTCATGAATATGTTTAATTCGTTCACACTAGGACTCAATTTAACACCTGGATTTATGAGTCACTACATGGATACAATTCACACCTCCACCAGACAGACTACAGATAAGGCCAGTCTCACACGTCCAGATAATTCCGGTACCGGAAAAAATCGGTACCGGAATTATCCGTGTCCGTGTGCCCCTACGTTTCTGTGGCACATCAGTGTGGCACACGGGCGGCACACGTGTGCCGCCCGTGTGCCCACTGGGTACCACACGCACTGTGCTGGGTACCACACGTACCAGCATCTGGTGCTGAACCCCCATTCATATCTTCCCTGCAGCAGTGTTTGCTGTAGAGAAGATATGAATAATTGTGTTTAAAATAAAGATCTATGTGCCCCCCGCCCTCCCACCTCCTGTGCGCCGCCCCCCCTCCACCCCCCCCCCCGCTGTTCTGAAAATACTCACCCGGCTCGCTCCCTCGCCGGCGCTGCTTCCTGTTCTGGCCGCCCGCATCTTCTCCTGTATGCGGTCACGTGGGGCCGCTCATTTACAGTAATGAATATGCGGCTCCACCCCTATGGGAGGTGGAGCCGCATATTCATGACTGTAATCGGCGGCCCCACGTGACCGCTGATACAGTAGAAGATGCGCCAGAACAGGAAGCAGCTCCAGCGAGGGAGCCGGGTGAGTATTTTCAGAACAGCGGGGGGGGGGTGGGGGGGGGGGCGCACACAGTGGGCGCATAGATCTTTATTTTAAACACAATTATTCATATCTTCTCTACAGCAAACGTTGCTGCAGGGAAGATATGAATCGCGGCTTCAGCACCAGTGGGGGGGACAGCGCTTAATGTAGCGCTGTCTCCTGCACGGCACACGGACTGCACACGGACAACGTCCGTGTGCGGTACGTGTTTTACACAGACCCATTGACTTTAATGGGTCCGTGTAATACGTGCACTCCCACGAACACTGACATGTCTCCGTGTTTGGCACACGGAGACACGGTCCGTAAAAAATCTATGACATCTGAACAGATGCATTGATTTTTATGTGTCTACGTGTGTCAGTGGCTCCGGCATGTGAGGAAACTGTCACCTCACGTACCAGAGACACTGACGTGTGAAACCGGCCTAACTAAGAACATTATTCCCACTGCCTCTCCATTTGTACAAAAATGCCTAATTTTATTACCTTGGCTTATCTATGGACTCATCACAATTCCCACCCCCTAACAAATGTCCTACTGTAGTATTCTTTAAAGGGACACTGTCACCTGAATTTGGAGAGAACAATTTTCAGCCATGGAGGCGGGGTTTTTGATTCACCCTTTCCTTACCCGCTGGCTGCATGCTGGCTGCAATATTGGATTGAAGTTCCTTCTCTGTCCTCCATAGTACACGCCTGCACTGTGCAAGATTGCCTTGTGCAGGCATGTACTACGGAGGACAGAGAATGAACTTCAATCCAATATTGCAGCCAGCATGCAGCCAGCGGGTAAGGAAAGGGTGAATCAAAAACCCCAAAACCCCGCCTCCATGGCTGAAGATTGTTCCCTCCAAATTCAGGTGACAGTGTCCCTTTAAATGTTGTGCTTGTTTCTTATTAATCTATTTGTAATCGTGCCTGAAGAAGGAGCCTCTGTGCTCTGAACGCTGCAAACATATTCTTTTCTGGTTAGCCAATAAAGGTATCACTCCTAGAATACTTCTGTTATCATTGGGCAGAAAAATATTCACATCGATTTCTCTGTAGCAGTATGTAATTGTGAATTTTTATAATGTAACCGACATTTTCAAAAATCTGAATGTAACCCCTTTCTCATGTCCAGCACCATGTAATTAATGGTGCTAGATAAATAAATGCTAAGAATTTTAATGTAAAATACAATAGGTAGGAAATTATGTAGATAAGGCATTTTCACATATTAATTAATAGATAAACATGAGTGTACTTACTCATTTGATTCTGGACCTCACGTGGCCGCTGGTCATATTCTGGGAAAAGGATGCCACAAATGCTCCTCCAAGCAGCCTCTTTCCGAGCCCTGTTGGCATAATTGGCATCCCGTTGGTCCCAAATTTCGGGCCTTTCCTGGACCAGGATGAGGAGCATATGTACATTTATTATGCTTGCCATGCTGCTTGAAACTCCGTGGAGGCGAGCGCCAGACTTCCGGGATGTCTGTCTGGCTTTCTCAGCTAATTAGCATGTCTGAGTTTCCTGATTGAGGGCTTGGCACATTTCCTTGCACCTGGAGATGTCTGGTGTATTTCTCGCAAGTCACACTGTTGGTCCGTGTGTAATCCGTATTTTTCTCGCCCCCATTGACTTTCATTGGCGTATTTTTTGCGCAATATGTTGACAAACGCAGCATGCTGCGATTTTCTACGGCCGTACAAGACCGTATAATACGGATCCGTAAAAAACGGCAGATAGGAGCTGGGCCATAGAGAATCATTGTACCGTGTGCAATCCGTATTTTCTGCACCTCTCATACATCCGTAAAACTCGCTAGTGTGACCCCGGCCTAACAGAAGGAGACCAACAATTTTGTCCATATGTGTACATAATCTATATACATAATTGTCTAAGGGGTACTTCCGTCTGTCTGTCCTTCTGTCACAGTTATTTGTTCGCTGATTGGTCTCGGCAGCTGCCTGTCATGGCTGCCGCAACCAATCAGCGACGGCCACAGCCCGATTAGTCCCTCCCCTACTCCCCTGCACTCACTGCCTGGCGCCCACTCCGTAATCCCCTCCCCTCCACTCACACAGGGTTAATGGCAGCGGTAACGGCCCGCGGTGTAATGGACTCCGTTACCGCTGCTATTAACCCTGTGTGTCCCCAACTATTTACTATTGATGCTGCCTATGCAGCATCAATAGTAAAAATATGCATGTTAAAAATAATAAAAAAAAACCTGCTATACTCACCCTCCGCCGCCTTTCTCGCTCCTCGCCACGCTCCCGGGACCGCTCCATTGCAAGCGGCAGCTTCCGGTCCCGTCCCAGGGCTGGTGTGCGGCAAGGACCTGCCATGACATCACGGTCATGTGACCGCGACGTCATCATAGGTCCTGCTCACACCAGCCCTGGGACTTGCAATGGAACTCGGCTTCAGGAAAATGGCCGCCGCGATCTCCATCTGCGCACGCGCTGCATCCCACGGACATTTTCCTGAAGCCCCGGGAAGCCGAGCACTACCATCTGCGCGACCTCCGGAAGATGGCCGCCGCCAGCGATAATCCGTGGAATAGCGCAGATCGCGCTCTTTTTCTTCAGCTGCACAGTGGATTCGGCTGTTGGGCATGCGCAAACCACTACGCCACCAATGGAAAAATGAGCAAGATCTGGGGGAGAAACAGCGATGTCACCACGCCCATATGACCAGACCAGCGTGAGTGACAGCCCAAAACGGCAACTTTACAAAGGTATTTCGGCAGCATAGGTGGGGAATAAAGGCCCAAAAAATACACTAATGTAAAGCACAGCTCTGCCCCTATTAAACGCTATTTTTACTACGTGGCTGGCCAATATACTACGTCGCTGGGCAATATACTACGTGGGCTGTGCTATATACTACGTGGCTGGGCAATATACCACGTGGCTGGGCAATATACTACGTGGCTGGGCAATATACTACGTGGCTGGGCAATATACTAAGTAACTGGGCAATATACTACGTGGCTGGCCAATATACTACGTCGCTGGGCAATATACTACGTGGCTGGGCAATATACTACGTGGCTGGGCAATATACTACATGGCTGGGCAATATACTACGTAACTGGGCAATATACTACGTGGCTGGGCAATATACTACGTGGCTGGGCAATATTCTACATGGACATGCATATTCTAGAATACCCGATGCGTTAGAATCGGGCCACCATCTAGTTTACTATATAATTGTCTAAGGGTCACTTCCGTCTTTCTGTCTGTCCTTCTGTCACGGTTATTCATTCGCTGATTGGTCTTGCCAGCTGCCTGTCATGGCTGCCACGACCAATCAGCGACGGGCACAGTCCGGAAGAAAATGGCCGCTCCTTACTCCCCGCAGTCAGTGCCTGTCGCCCGCATACTCCCCTCTGGTCACCGCTAACACAGGGTTAATGCCGCGGGTAACGCACTCCGTTACCGCCACTATTAACCCTGTGTGTCCCCAACTTTTTACTATTGACGCTGCCTATGCGGCATCAATAGTGAAAAATGTAATGTTAAAAATAAGAATTAAAAAAAAACCTGCTATACTCACCCTCCGTAGTCGCTCGCACCGGCCGCCATCTTCCGTTGCAGGTTCCGGTGGCAAAGATGGTATGGGAGAAGGACCTGCCATGACCGTCTCGCCTGCGCGAGAAGGACCTGCCATGACGTCACGGTCATGTGACCGCGACGTCATCACAGGTCCTGCGCTCATACCAACCCTGAGACCGGAAGCTGCCGTAGACTACAAGGGGCCCTCGGAAAGGTGAGTATATGTTTATTTTTTATTTTTTAACCTGTGACAAATCTGGCTGGGCAATATACTACATGGCTGGGCAATATACTACGTGACTGGCCAATATACTACGTGGCTCTGTGCTGTATACTACGTCGCTGTGCAATATACTACGTGGCTGGGCAATATATTACATGGCTCTGTGCTGTATACTACGTCACTGGGCAATATACTACGTGGCTCTGTGCTGTATACGTCACTAGGCAACATACTACGTAACTGGGCAATATACTACGTGGCTGCGCAATATACTACGTCACTAGGCAATATACTACGTAACTGGGCAATATACTACGTGGCTGGGCAGTATACTACGTGGCTGGGCAATATACTTCGTGACTGGGCAATATACTACGTGTCTGGGCAATATACTACGTGGCTGGGCAATATACTACGTGACTGGGCAATATACTACGTAGCTGGGCAATATACTATGTGGCTGGGCAATATACTACGTGGCTGTGCAATATACTAAGTGACTGGGCAATATACTACGTGACTGGGCAATATACTACGTGGACATGCATATTCTAGAATACCCGATGCGTTAGAATCGGGCCACCATCTAGTAGACATAATAACCATTGAAAGAACATGCATGGCACGCAATGCCGTTATTGTAGCGCACATCTTGTAGCGCATGCGTGCTACAAACGCGCATTTCCTTTACATTGGAGTAGCTGTACAATATCACTACATCTGTACTTGTAGTTTTTAGAAATGTTGGATAAAACTATAAGAGAATATGCAAATTCGATGCAAACATGACCCTTTAAAATCCAGGACCTCAGTGGTGCAAGGAAACAGAGCCAACGAAACACAGCCAACCACAGAGATTTGCTCAGTCTGGAAACTTCACCACCACCAGTACACAATGACAGACAAAATGTTGTTGATGGGCAGTGCCAGGACTTCCCGCTGCGAGAGAGGCAGAGAGAGCTGCTTCCTCATTATTAGCATTATTAGTTGTTTTTTTTTAATAAACAGGTGCAAAGAAAATCATTTTGAACAAATGAACAGGAATATTTGCTTTTTAAAAAAAGAAATTATTTTTTATTTCAATTTTTTTTTTGTTTTTTTACAAAAGAAAAAGCTTTCATTATAAAAAATATATTCCAAAAATGTTCGGGGAAGAGAATGTGCACAATAGTTTCGTGGAAGCTCAAAGCAGCCGAGTAAGGTTCATACAGAAGCAAACACTGCTCACCGTAGCACTGAGATCACCCCACAACTACCGGCAGCGGGAAATGATTGCATATCACAAGGAGAATTCGCACCAAACACTTTGCAGAAAAACAATGGCATATACCTAGTACACAGTTCAGTCATACATTTGACATCAGAGGACGAAAGCGACAAATTTGACCCTTCCCCTACTGCACAGGTAAGCAGCGCTGCACGCTTGTAGGATCAACTATCAAAAGTCTTAGCAGTTAAAAAGTGAGACGAGTGAATTGTTTCAGGAATTTTTGGAGCAGAAACTGAGCAGCACCTCTATATTTTTGAGATTTGGAGGAGAATGTGAAGAGTTTCTGCTCAGTTCTGGCTCCAAAAACTCCTTAAAAAACTTTTTAGACACTGGTGGAGCAGCAGAGTTTTCCCCACCTAAACCTTCGGTCGTGAAGTATAGAGAGCAGAAACCGCCCCAAAAACGAGCTTGTCACTTATTTATCCACTGCAGGGTTTCCAAATGGTTAAAGAGTGATGTAGGGTGGAACATGTGCACCAAAATGTCATTTTGACATTGCTGTGCTCTATGTTTATTTTATGGAGCGTCTTTACTTTTATAGGATTGCGGGTGGAATCCGCCAGAAAAAGACATCGTGTGCACATACAATAAGAGTATGTTCACACTGAGGGGTTTTTTTTAGGAGTTTTTGGAGCAAAAACTGATCAGAGACTCCCAAAATCCTCAAAACTCCTCCAAAAGTTCTAGTTTCTGTTCTGAAAACACAGCAAAAAAAAAAAAAAAAAACTCACAGCGTGAACACACCCTATAAAAGTATGAGGACACAGAGTTTTCTTGAGATGAAAATAATTAAATTTTCTATTGGAAACTGCTACGGCCCGGGAACGCTCCTTTTTTCTGAAGTTTTGGGAGGAGTTTTGAGCTTTTTTAAGCAGTTTTGGAAGAGTTGTTTTGCTGAAGCATTTCTTTACAGCCTTCTGATTGGACATTGCTTAGTTCGGAGCACTTTGCATCAGGAGACGCTTCAAAGAAGTGACATGCTCTCTTAACCCCCAAAGGCTATGTACACATGAAGTATTTTTGCAGAGCATTCGGAGGAAAAACTGAACAGAACCTCAAGAATTTTGGATTTTTGAGGAGAATTTGGAGTGTTTTTGCTCAGTTTTTGCTCCAAAAACCTCTAAAAAAAAAACCCGTGTGCGCATAACCAAAGCCTGAAGTTGAAGAAAGCCAAGCAAAACACTAAATATATAACCAGCAAAGTGGCTTAACACTAGAAATAAAAAAAGTATTACAAGTATTTTTTGAGCATTTTTAGGGCCCACAGCTAAATCTCATACCCTTATAGCACCTCATACTCACTATATTTTCTAATTGTAAATGTGGCTTTAAAAAAAAAGCAATATCCCCTCCCACTAACAGTAGAAAGTGGAAACAATCAGCAATATAATATACAGATCTTTCAGAAATGCCTTTTTTTTAATGTACAACATTTTTTTTTAAGCTGGTCTGCTGGAAAATTAAGGTCATCTGAATCCACCAACCATCTGATGTGTGTGGGGGCCTCCTTCTCACCAACATCATCTATTACGGAGAAAAGGAACGGGCAGATGGAATTTCAATGGTTGATCCTTTTGTTTTCAGAGGAGATAAGACACCGCCAGAGAATTCTGGCGTCAGCTTTCACCTCTCTACTCGTTGAAATCACATAAACGCACGGCCAAGTTGGAGCTAAGAGAGACATCTGTCTGTCAAATGTGCAGCTGATAGCTATTTCATAGTAAAGGCTAGCTTTACTAACCACTAGCAAACCCGAGAAAAGGGCTACAAAGCCCTGCCTGAATGGAGTCTCATAAACAATGATTTGAAATGAGCTGAGCATGCGCGACCTCTGCTCCATTCAGAAGGGTCGGTTCCTAAGATTGCTTGGTGTCCCAGCAATCAGTAAATTATAACTTCTAATTTTGGGACAGAAGAAGAATCAAAGCCGTCAAAATGTGGTGCCAGAGAAGGATGTTATCAATACCATGGATGGCAGGAAGAACAAACAAATCAATCTTGGAACAAATCAAGCTAGACATGCCACGTGACGCAAGGATCACCGATCTAAGACTTCCTTCCTTTGGACACATCTAACAAAGAGAATAATCACCGGAGAAGGAATATCAGGGTCAGAAGAATAAAAGAAACAAGGCGAAGAAGTCCAGCAACCTAATGGCTTGATAATATCAACATAATGGCGAGAAGGCCCTGGTGGATCTATCTAGGCTTGCACAAGATCAATCTTCGTACAGATCGATCAACTATAAAGTCGCCATGGCTCAAGATCGAGCTGAAGGCAGTTAAATACATTTCGGGGAAACCTCAGTCAAATGTAGAGTCAGTGCTAATTGATCTGAAGGACTCTGACCATCAGCCACATCAATGATCTCTAGTCGCTGGATGGGGTCTCTTCGAATTGCCTCTTACCTGACAGCATTCATGGCTCTTCTTTTGATTAGCCAGCTGGTAGCAACCTTCTAATTGCAGTGTGCCATACATGCAACATCACGTCAGGCCAGCTAATCAAAAGAAGAGCCGTGGATGTCATCATGTTAAAGAGTAGAGTTGAGCGACTTTTACTTTTTTCGGATCGAGTCGGGTTTCGCGAAACCCGACTTTGTTAAAAGTCAGGTTGGGTGAAATCGGCTGATTATTGTGAAAAGTCGGGGGCCGACTGAAAAACCCACTGCAAGTCAATGGGGAATCAAAGTCGGCAGTGAGTGGAGGACAGGAAAACACCTACAGTGCCCATTTTAATGCCAAAAACATCAATTCTTATTACTTAAGCTTGTAAATCTTAATTTACTTTATAACAATAGTTAGGCATTGAAAACTGGGGGTCATTTGGCTAAAGTTGTGGGGGGATAGGGCTGGCTCAAGATTTTCGTGGACCCAGGAAACGCGGAATACGTCACGGCGGTGGAGCAGGGAGAGGTAAGTATTTCAACTTTGCAAGTGCTGTGATCCTGAGCAAGCAGGGGGGCCCACTCGTTGGCACTGGCACAGGGCCCCTCATAGTACGGCGGTGTGTTTGACGGCGGGTGGCGCCTCCCACTGGCAGAGACACTTTTGCGTACTATGAGGGGCCCTGTGCCAGTGTCGTCGCCAACGAGTATGCCCCCCCCACCTGATGAAGGAACCTGCACTTTCATCTGCACCTTCCTCTTTGTCCCCGTGTAAGGTGGTATAGTATGCGGGAAGGGGAACCTGACTTTCAGCAGGGTCAGATTCTGGCTGTGTAGAGTGCAAGGGGAATGTAGCGGTCTGGGTCAATGTACCAGCAGACTCATCTAGCAATGGCTGGGCAATGGGCAGGATGAGGAGGAAACACAGTAGGCCCAAATAATAAAGTAGGCTAAATGCAGTTCAAAATTGGTAACAGGACTAAACAGGCGGCATTGCTTTGTTCAGTGGAGGAAAACTGTAATGAGTGGCAGACACAGTTAGCAGGCCCAAATATTAAAGTGGGCTAAATGTCTGCCAAAAAATTGTTCATAAATAAACAGGCGACATTGCTTTGCTCAGTGTCGGAAAATTGTAATGAGTAGCAGACTAAGTTAGTAGGCCCAAATAATAAAGTGGGCTAAATGTCTGCCAAAAAATTGTTCATAAATTAACAGGTTCCATAGCTAGGTACAGGGGTGGGCTCCTCTGCTGAGTTGCAGACAGTGGTAGTAGGCTCAAAGTATTAACTGGTCTAAATGGAGGCCAGGGCCCCTGTATATTTTAACTATCATCTATCATTTCAACAAATTTGTATTGGCAGTGCCATTGAAGGATTTAACAGCACAGACTGCACAGTGGTGGAGCAGGGAGAGGTAAGTATTGCAAGTGGTAGAGCACTGTTCGAGCTGGGGGGGAACCCTCTCTCGTGGGCGGCGGTACTGGCACAGGGCCCCTCATATTATGACGGTGTGTCTGACGTTGGTTGTGCACCACCACCGTCAGAGACACTTCATTGTACTATGAGGGACCCTGTGCCAGTGCCGTCGCCCAAGAGTGGGCCCACCCACCTGTCCAGGCAAACGGCACTCGCACGGGTGCTTATGCCAGGTGGTGACCACGGCCCTGTGGGGGGAGTCAGCCCATTTAGGGAGGTATAAAAATGGCCTATGGTGGACATTCAGCAGCTGCAAATGGAGGAATTGGTTTGGGTGAAGGACACAAGGAAACGTCTTGTTCCTGACCGGGAGCATCCACTGACAACTCGCTGCTTTTATATTTGGAACTTTCTGAAGGGGAGGGGAAAGAGCTAGAGGCTGAGTCAGCAAGGAAAGCCAAAACTTTTTGCTGCTGCGCTGGCTTTAAAAGCTGTTTTCCTACTCCCAGATAAGGGAGCCTTCGATGCCTCGTGTAGCCAGACAATGACGCTGGCTCAACACCTCCAGCCTTAGGTACTATTATGCTTTTGCCACTACCACCAGATGCACCACCACCATCAGTATCAGCTGGCAACCACCGCCCAAGGGCTCTTCCACCAGACTTCCTCATTTTTTGGAAAATCTAACCAAAATAAAAACCGTTATATGGTACTGTAAAACAAGGTAGGTGTATATAAACTTGTTGAGAATTTAAATCTCCCTTTTTTTTTTTGGGGGGGGGGGGGACTGAACCAAAACTCAGGCCCTGTGCATAAAACAACACAATGCAAGTGGCAGAAAGTGGCTGGCTGACATACGACAAACTAACAGGACTGAAGTATATCCACTTTGTGAGAATTTGAATCTCCCTTATTTTTGGGGGGAGACTGAACCAAAACTCAGGCCCAGTGTATAAAACAACACAATGTAAGTGGCAGAAAGTGGCTGGAAGATATATGAAAAAATACAAGGACTGTAGTACAATTTCAATCTCCCTACAATGATCTCAGGAAAAGTATGGCAGCAATAAAAAGGACTGCTGCACACAAAAGTGTGGACAAATAAACAAGAGAACTGTGCAGAAAGGAGCAACAGGATTTTTGCTTTTAAAAAAGCAGTTGGTTTGCACAGCAGCGTACAAACAGCAATGCAGCTATCAGGGAGCCTTATAAGGCAGCCTAATAAGCTACCGAGATGATGCACAAAAATATAGCCTTCACTGTCCCTGCAAAAAAATGGTGGTGTTGGACAGTGGAAATCACAACAGCACAAGCAGTTTGGGGGGTTAATCTTCCCTCCCTAACTATATCCCTTCTTCTGACGAAGCTGCAGCAACCTCTCCCTATGCTAAGATCGGCAGAAGTAAGATGGCGGCCGGCGTGCACGCCCCTTTATAGCCCCATGTGACGCCGTAGAAAGCAAGCCAATCACTGTCATGCCCTTCTCTAAGATGACGGGGACCGAGACCTATGTCATCACGATGCCCGCACTCTGCATCCGCCTTCATTGGCTGAAAAATGGCGCTGAAAGCGTCATATGAAACGCGACTTTTGCGCGCAGATCGCCGACCTCATGGCTGATCGCACACTAGGATCGGGTTCGGGTTTCATGAAACCTGACTTTGCCGAAAGTCGGCGATTTTTGAATTTGTCTGATCCGTTTCGCTCAACCCTATTAAAGAGCACAGATTGCTGATGTGGTTGATGGACCGGGTTCTACAAATCAGTTTTCAACGACTCTTTACTTATATTAGTAAGTACACAAATCCTACAAGGGGAGACAACCACCGCTGCAAGGTTTTGATGTCGCAGCAGTGGTTGTCAAAACCACACCCCCAATCACAGCTTTGTAGTTATTGGCTACATCTACAGAGCCCCACCCACTTGTCCATTACAGTCTTTACAATCAATGCCTGATAAGCCGATCTAAAACAACCGCTGTGCATATTGGTGTATACCGAGTCTGAATGAAAGTATTCACCGTGGGATGGTGGGATTCATACTCCCACAGCTGTTTACACACTACAATTAGTTTATTACTTAGAAATAACTCCCTTAGTACTTTAAATACCTAAAGAATTTATTATCAAAATGATATTGCCATCAGTACTGGATAATATATACCGTATATAAAATATATATTGCGCACAAGGATCTTCTGACACCCAAGATTCAAGATGGCTTCAAAGATCTTATACAACAAGCAAAGAGCCCACAATGCCGGTGTCCTGGAACCTGATAAAGATATATACACAAATATGAGATTTCCATATATTAACACTTATGTTCAAGTCCGAATGTGGGAATCAGCTGCCCTGTATGACAATAAAGGTTTGTTCTTTATTAGTCTTGTACAATAAAGTTTTGTTGTTGTTCTTGGCTTTTGCCACTGTCATGTAATTTTGAGTCCTTACCGTTGCCTAGTAACAGGCAGCCATTATAGATTTTACACATCTGTTTTCTAATCTGTATGACAAAGTTTCAGTAGAGCAAAAACACATTCTAATAAACTCTGCTCCACTTTCTTCCCCTGGGTAGTGATGGCACATGTATCAGGTAGTGCTGAAACATGCGTCAGGTAGTGCTGAAAGACGTGTCAGAGAGTGCTGGAAGATGCATCAGGTAGTGCTGAAACATGCGTCAGGTAGTGCTGAAACATGCATCAGGTAGTGCCAAAGCATGTGTCAGGTAGTCCCGAAACATGCATCAGGTAGTGATGAAACATGCGTCAGGTAGCGATGAAACGTGCGTCAGGTAGTGCTGAAAGACGTGTCAGAGAGTGCTGGAAGATGCGTCAAGTAGTGCTGAAACATGCGTCGGGTAGTGCTGAAAGACGCGTCAGGTAGTGCTGAAACATGCATCAGGTAGTGCCAAAGCATGTGTCAGGTAGTTCCGAAACATGCATCAGGTAGTGCCAAAGCATGCGTCAGGTAGTGCCGAAACATGCGTCAGGTAGTGTTGAAAGATGTGTCCGGTAGTGCTGAAAGATGTGTCAGGTAGTTCTGAAAGATGTGTCAGGTAGGCCGGGCTCATATCACATTCCTGCCACACATTTGAGACTCCATTGAGGCTTCCATCTAAGGCGCTTAAAAATGGGATTTGGATAGAACACCTGTCGGGTATAATGAGGTGGGCAGAGTTACTGTTCAGGCAGTGGCGGGCACAAAAGTGTGGTAAATCGTTGTTTAACCCCAAGTATGAAAGGACACTTGCTCGCCCCCTATGCTAGGGTACTTATCATGATAACACTATGGGTTACTGTGACTGTCACATGATTGAAATATTTGCCGAAATCTTTCTACGACCGTGACATGCAGAAAAACACGGAGGTCACAACAAACCCGCATTTTCACGATGATGAAAAACTGCTGTGAGGTCCCGGCCTTCATCACAGATCGCACAACAATGGCCATTTTCTGAACAATACTGAATACCCACAGATGAAATTCACATGTTCTCGTTTTTTTTCTTTTAGGATTTACCAAAGTCCCATTTTGATTTTCGGGGCTTCAGTTCTTAGTACTCAGTCATTTCTGAGAAAATAAAGTCCCCGTATTCCATGATGGAGGAAAACCAAAAGATCTAAAATGTGTCAGTGTAGGGGTAGCTTGATGCAATAATCTCATAATACAGGTATGTCCACCTTTCATCAGCAGTTTTTACATAAATCACTGTGTATATACTATACAACCCTATTTCCAAAAAAGTTTGGACACTGAGAATGTAAAGGAACAAGAAACAAGGATGCAATGATTTGGAAATCTCTGATAGCCATATTTTATTCACAACAGAACATAGATCACAGATCAGAAGGTGAACATTGAACAATTTAACTTTTTATTTGAAAACCATTTACTAATTGAGAAATTGATGGCAGCAACACATCTCAATAGTTGGGACAGCACTAACAAAAGGCTGGAAAAGTAAGTCGCATGACTGTATCTTAGAGAGGCAGAGTCTCTCAGAAGCAAAGATGGTCAGAGGTTCAACAATCTGTGAACATCGGCGTTGAAAAATTGTGAAACAATTTCAGAAAAATGTTAGCCACCGTAAAATTGTAAAGACTTGGAATATCTCACCATCTATAGTACATAATATCATCCAAAGATTCAGAGATTCTGAAGAAATCCATGCGCACAAGGGACAAGACAGACGGAGGCTCTTGATCTATGAACCCTAAGGTGGCACCGCATTAGAAATAGGGATGATTCGATCGTTCAAATCACAGCATGGACTCAGGAATACTTCCAGAAGTCAGTGTTCGTGAACACAGGTTGGCACACAATCCACAAAAGAACAAAAAAATAAGTTAAAGCTCCATCGTGCAAAAAAAGGTGTACATCATCACAATCCAGAAATGCTGCCATCTTCTCTGGGCCAATGCTCATTTATAAAGGACTGAGGCAAAATGGAAAACTGTTCTGTGGTTGGACAAATCAAAATGTGAAATTATGGAAACCAAAGACATATGTCCTGAGGACTCATGAGGAGAGGGACCATCCAGCTTGTTATCTGCGCACAGTTCCTCCATCTCAGAAGTTATGGGGCTGCATTAGTGCCAATGATATGGGCAGATTATACATAAGAGAACATTAGAACATCCGCTCCATCCAGACATCGCCTATTCCCGGGAAGACCTTGTATATTTCAGCAGGACACTGGTAAACCACACTCTTCATCCATCACAGCATGATGGCTCCGCAGAAGAAGAGTTCGGGTGATGAACGGCCGCCTGCAGTCCGGACCTTTCACTAATAGAAAACATTTTGCACGTTATGAAACAAAAAATACGGCAAAGACCTTGAACTTTGGAGCAGCGAGAATCCAACATTAGACAAGAAAGGGATAATGTTCCTTTCCTAAAACTCCAGCAATTGTCTCCTCACCTCCCCGATGATTTCATACTACTCTAAAAGTAAGAGGTGCTGCTCCACAATGGAGGACACTGCCCGGGGAAACAACTTATTTGAGATTTGATGCTGCCATCAATTTCTAAAAGAGTCAAATCTTTCAAATGAAATGTAGAAAAGTCCGACGTTCACCCTCTGATCTGTGATCTATGTTCTGTTGTGAACACAATATGGTGAGAGCTTTACAGATCATTGCATTCTTGTTTTCTTTACATTTTACACAGTAGCACAACCTGATATATCCTGTATTATACTCCAGAGCTGCGCTCACTGTTCTGCTGGTGCAGTCACTGTGTACATACATTACATTACTGATCCTGAGTTACATCCTGTATTATACCCCCAGAGCTGCACTCACTATTCTGCTGGTGCAGTCACTGTGTACATACATTACATTACTGATCCTGAGTTACATCCTGTATTATACTCCAGAGCTGCACTCACTATTCTACTGATGGAGTCAATGTGTATATACTGTACATTACATTACTTAGCCTTAGTTACCTCCATTACTATAGTCCAGAGCTGCGATCACTATTCTGCTGGTGCAGTCACTGTGTACATACTGTACATTACATTACTTATCCTGTACTGATCCTGAGTTACATCCTGCATTACACTACAGCGCTGCACTCACTATTCTGCTGGTGCAGTCACTATGTACATACATTACATTACTGATCCTGAGTTACATCCTGTATTATACTCCAGAGCTGCACTCACTATTCTGCTGGTGCAGTCACTGTGTACATACATTACATTACATTACTGATCCTGAGTTACATCCTGTATTATACTCCAGAGCTGCACTCACTATTCTGCTGGCGCAGTCACTGCGTACATACATTACTGATCCTGAGTTACATCCTGCATTACACTACAGCGCTGCACTCACTATTCTGCTGGTGCAGTCACTGTGTACATACATTACATTACTGATCCTGAGTTACCTCCTGTATTATACCCCAGAGCTGCACTCATTATTCTGCTGGTGCAGTCACTGTGTACATACATTATATTACTGATCCCGAGTTACATCCTGTATTATACCCCAGAGCTGCACTCACTATTCTGCTGGTGCAGTCACTGCGTACATACTTTACATTACTGATCTTGTACTGATCCTAAGTTACATCCTGTATTATACTCCAGAGCTGCACTCACTATTCTGCTGGTGCAGTCACTGTGTACATACATTACATTACTGATCCTGAGTTACATCCTGTATTATACCCCAGAGCTGCACTCACTATTCTGCTGGTGGAGTCACTGCGTACATACATTACATTACTGATCATGAGTTACATCTCATACTATACTCCAGAGCTGCGTTCACTATTCTGCCCTCACATCATGCTGCTGCCAGATTACATAGCAAAACCCTGCTGACAGATATTATTACTAGAAATTCATTTTGAATGCATGCATGTAGAGCTGCCCTATTACCTTCTTAGTAGCAACATCATAACAAAAGAAACGCCACATCCCCCATTGCCAGAATCAGCATGGTTCTGTAATTGTGCTGTTTTCTAGTGGATTTCATTGTGCACCATGTTTCAGTCTTTATTGTATGTTTTGCTTTTCTACTATTATTGCATCCGTCTATACAATATAAATTAGGAATAGAAAAAAGTACAATATGTGCATATTATAAATAATGTGACCTACCATGAAACACATGGAAAAATTGCATCATAGCCACAAACTTTAAGAATTCCAGATTATGGCAACTTATTGGAAACTGAAAATGTTCCACTTGGTGTTAGGGAAGAGTATAAAATACCATACGACTATCTACATGGTGGGAGAGTCACTGTGTACTCAGTCAGAGAGTAGCAAGAAAAATTTACAGTTATCCAAAGTTATCCAGCTGGAAAAATAATCCGGAGGAGTCACAGGTGTTGATTTCTTTTTCTCAGTTGTCTAAAATATTCTTAGCAATGTCTTAAAGTGTTTTCAGTCTGTCTGGCTAAGAAGCCACGAGAAGCGATTCCAAGTCTAAACAAGTCTTCAAATAAGCACTTCCATTGTGTTGTCGGGCTCCGAAAGGTCGTTCTTGTGGTTTGGAGTACTAGCTCTAAGTTTCGGTTCTAGAGTCTTGCCAAGGACAGGGGAATGTTCTGTAAGACAAGAAAACCGTTAAAATTGACGGTAATTAGTGGTATGGTGTGTAGAATTTTTAACATCAACCATGAAAATGGAGAAGACCATGTACATACCTGACTTCTCCTTGTTGGTGTTGGGGTGACGTAGAAGAGGACTACTGGATGGGGTTAAATTTATCCGTCCACGACCTGGTAATGAAGAGCAGCTTGGCCAGAAAAGGTCATGGCTTTTGTCTGTCTGGGTGCTGTTATCTTTACTCCCGGATTTGGCATGTGACACAGTGACGGTAGGTTGACTTGAAAGAGGTGGTGGTGGCAACATAAATGAAGGTGGTGGAAGTGCTAAGGAAGGTGAAGGACTTTCATGATTGTCTTTGCCGTCTTTATTTTGAAGAAGTCCTGGAAAGAACACAAAACCTTTAAAGGGTTGTTTCATGAACAAAGTACATTTTAACTAAAAGATCTTACAATAATAATTAGTTACGCACATGAATGTACAAAAAAAAAATCTTATAAATGTGACCCTGCTATACACTATCTTACGGTACTTGCTGTGTACTACCATGCAAAGCTGCTCCAGTTCAGTTCCAGCAGGAACTCCTAGCTGCTGCTTTCTGAGGAAACACATTTCCCTGTCTGTTTAATCACAGGAGTGTTTCTGCCACATCTCCAGCCCTGTGAGCTCATAATAAATCACATCAGTGAAGTAAGAGTTCTGGTGGCTGCTTAGCTTGTATGTCACAGACTTGATTTATGATGAGCTCACAGCACTAGTGACGTGGCAAAAACACTCATTCCTGTGATAAAACAGGGAGGATAATGTGTTAGCCCCTGCTATGTCTGTGTACTCAATTATTATAAGTGACTTAATTATGCTTCCTCACCGGCCAGGGGCTTTGGTGTGTGCCAACCATGAACTGGAGCAGCTCTCCATGGTCGGACACAGCCATTACACAGTACATAGCAGGGGCACATTTGTAAGATTATCTCAGCACAGACACTTTTTTTAACACATCCAATTGTGGAACTTATTATTATTTTATTATTTCAAGATCTATTAAACGAATGAACCTCAAAGGAAACTTCAGGAGACCCCGTGATAATTCAGTGGGATCCATTAGGCGACATTTTGATCAGTCATCCTATGGATCCGACTCAAATGCTGTGGCTTCTGTTGTGAATGAAAGCCATGAAGCAAATGTGAAAATTGCCTAAAACATTACAGCTTATAAGGTTACTCCCAGTAGTATATATGTATTATTTTTTAGCATAGGCCTTCCTGCCCATGACTATTACTATATTCTCATAGGTGTTTCCAAAACAATCCCAGGTAATTATTTATTTCCGCTCTCAATAAAAATGGATCCTCAGTACTAACCACCACTCCCAATGACCCAAAAATCCACATTTTTACAAGATTTTCAAAATTAAAAAAATAAAGTAAAAAAAAATTCTCACCTAAACTTCCTTTACGAATCTTTTCATCCTTCTTCTCCTCTGCCACCTGATTAGTGGTCAGAGACGTCTGCCGTGAGTGAGACCCAGAGGTAACAGCTGCCACCGCTGCTATAGATGGCACAGAGAGTGCAGGGCGTAAGCTGGAGTTGTCATTCTTGCTCTGATCTTTTCGAGAACGTTGATGGAGAACCTTTATCATGGCATCTTGCTCTATGATTTTGGCATGAAGATTCTTTATTCTGATGTAACAAATAATGATAATAATAATAATAATCTTAGAAACACATTTGTTATTAAAGAGCAGCACACTTTTTAGGAATGTAAACTAAAGTGGATGACCTCATTAAGATGTAATAAAACTTACGTATGTTCCATGTCCTGGAATTTTCGGTTTGCCTGTACAATCTCTTCCTCTTCAGGCCACATTCGTAGATCCAATGAGTTATCCGTGTGGCTTCCATTCCGCGAATGATTCATGATTGTCAATTCTCTATCATGACAAAAACCAGTGTACATCAGATGCAGTATACATCCCATTTATACAGGACACTCCTGGAAATCAGCAAGTTATCACCTCTTCTGTGAATAGATCATACCTTACAACTAAAGGATAAAACTCATTTAAGTGACAGAAGTTTCCAATTCACCATCAGGAGCAGCACTACATGGAACATTTCCTGGCAGTACAACTTTTCTCAAGCTGTATCTTCTGGAGCGCACTGCTGCCAGCCCATTGCTTCCTGTTTGCTGGATGGCGGTGCGCTCCTGAAGACTGAAGAGGCGGCTCACAATGCTGTACATCATGTCTATCTGAAATAATACTAGAGATACCTGGGGTGCTGAGGTAAGAAGAGGCTGCTCACACTGCTGTGCACCCTGTCTTTCTGATCTAATACTAGAGATACCCATGGTGCTGAGGTAAGAAGAGGCTGCTTACACTCCTGTCTACCCTGTGTATTTGATCCAATATTGGAGATACCAGGGGTGCTGAGGTAAGAAGAGGTCAGTCACACTGCTGCCCACCCCATCTATCTGATATAATACTGGAGATACCAGGGGTGCTGAGGTAAGAAGAGGTCAGTCACACTGCTGCCCACCCCATCTATCTGATATAATACTGGAGATACCAGGGGTGCTGAGGTAAGAAGAGGCTGCTCACACTGCTGTCCACCCTGTCTATCTAATCTATTACTGGAGATACCAGGGGTGATGAGGTAAGAAGAGGCTGCTCACACTGCTGTCCACCCTGTCTATCTAATTTATTACTGGAGATACCAGGGGTGATGAAGTAAGAAGAGACTGCTCACACTGCTGTACACCTTGTGTATCTAATCTACTTCTGGAGATACCAGGGGTGATGAGGTAAGAAGAAGCTACTCACACTGCTGTCCATCTCGTTTATCTGATATAATACTGGAGGTACCAGGGGTGATGAGGTAAGAAGAGGCTTCTCACACTGCTGTCCACCCTGTCTATCTAATCTATTATTGGAGGTACCAGGGGTGATGAGGTAAGAAGAGGCTTCTCACACTGCTGTCCACCTTGTCTATCTAATCTATTACTGGAGATACCAGGAGGGTTGAGGTAAGAAGAGGCTGTTCACACTGCTGTCCACCCTGTCTATCTAACTTATTACTGGAGATACCAGGGGTGATGAGGTAAGAAGAGACTGCTCTCACTGCTGTCCCCCTTGTGTATCTAATCTACTTCTGGAGATACCAGGGGTGATGGGGTAAGAAGAGAATACTCACACTGCTGTCCACCTTGTGTATCTAATCTACTTCTGGAGATACCAGGGGTGATGGGGTAAGAAGCTTCTCACACTGCTGTCCATCTCGTTTATCTGATATAATACTGGAGGTACCAGGGGTGATGAGGTAAGAAGAGGCTGTTCACACTGCTGTCCACCTTGTCTATCTAATCTATTACTGGAGATACCAGGGGTGATGAGGTAAGAAGAGGCTGCTCACACTGCTGTCCACCCTGTCTATCTAATTTATTACTGGAGATACCAGGGGTGATGAAGTAAGAAGAGACTGCTCACACTGCTGTACACCTTGTGTATC
The DNA here is from genome assembly GCF_032444005.1 of Ranitomeya imitator. Lineage (NCBI taxonomy): Eukaryota > Metazoa > Chordata > Amphibia > Anura > Dendrobatidae > Ranitomeya > Ranitomeya imitator. The sequence goes on along the minus strand of NC_091284.1, from coordinate 787,810,885 downwards.
TAATCTACTTCTGGAGATACCAGGGGTGATGAGGTAAGAAGAAGCTACTCACACTGCTGTCCATCTCATTTATCTGATATAATACTGGAGGTACCAGGGGTGATGAGGTAAGAAGAGGCTGTTCACACTGCTGTCCACCTTGTCTATCTAATCTATTACTGGAGATACCAGGGGTGAGGAGGTAAGAAGAGGCTGCTCACACTGCTGTCCACCCTGTCTATCTGATCTAATACTGGAGATATCAGAGCTGCTGAGGTAAGAAGATGATGCTCACATTGCGGTCCACCACGTCTTTCTGAATAAGGAGCAGCTGCTGTGACCTGGAGTTGCTTGAGAGTATGTGGTATAGGTTATCACCAGGTAACAGCAGCGGAGTTTATTACTGCACATGCTCACATGCACTTGTACTATTAACATTCTAGGACAGGATTCTGTCAGTGTACCACAGAGATTAACTTCATAGACAACATAAGTATCAATTATTAATTAAATACATTTGTTAATTTATTCATGAAGACCTTTCTTTCATTTATATATTAATTTTTCTGTTCCTGGGAAACCTATTTTAAAAAAAAAAATGAGACTGAACAAAGAAGTTGAGCACTTACGCTTGGGCTATGGCAGTAGTGGTGGCATCCATGGTAAAATGCCTTTTTGCACTTTCCTCTAGGTATTTCTGTTCCCATTTGGTCGTATCTGCTTCCAGAGCCAAAATGGTCTCTTCCTTCTTCCTTAACAAGTCCATGAGTGCAGGAGCACTGTAATCTGAATTATTAGATGCCTGATGGTTTGCTTGTCTCTATAGGAAGAAAAAAAAATATTACCTGTGAGTGGAATTGGTTTTCGATCACGTAAATCCATACTGTCCAGATAAAAGTGTGTTATGCCAGGGTCTGTGGGGGAGGAGCATGATGTGATCTTGCTCCATCCCCTGAGGATTTGCACTATGCGTTACACTACATTTTTTTTCCTTGGAGTGTTCCTTTTAAATATTCTTATAAAAGGTGAAAAAAAATGTTAAAATGTATGATAAAAATCACTAGACCCGGAGCCATTAAGTCATTACAAGAAGGTACGCCATGTGGACATCTACACAGCTACAATTAATCAATCACATCACTCAACTGTCATGATCTCTAAAGACCGCCATGTACTGTTAAAGTCAAAATGTCGAATATCTAAAAAAATATAAGACTATTCCAGGATGTTCCATCGATGACCTATCCATTGGCTAGGCCATCAATGTATGATTGTGGGGGTCAAAACCTAGAGAAACAAGGTAAAGCATCAATATACCTATGTGGCAACCCCTGACGCAATGACAGCTGTGCTTGGGCTCGCAATCGTTGGGATCACTTCCTGGGATTGAAATCCCACCGATCATCCAATGATTGGCTATTCTAAAAATAGGCTATTGACTTATAATCCTGGATAATCCTGAAAAACCTTGTAAAATCTAATTTCCTCACTTTTACTTAAAAAAAATGTCAGATGGCTACTTATAAAAAAAAAACTAATGTAATTTTATGCAGAGAAGACAGATTCAATTAAATTATTTTAGATCAAGATGGCGCGCAGGACTCCTTCCCCCAAATTCTTTCTCTATGATTGGATCGCATTTCGCATGAATCGTCTCATTTCAGAAGTTTTTCAAAGTGCGAGAGCAAATTATACTGTCACATTTATACTAATTAGCCTAATTTCTGACTAACCGAGAGAAGCCTTGTGGGCGCTTCATCTATGCAAATTAAATAACGATTCCACATGACTTCCATTTACTGCACAGACCCGCTGCTGTCGGCCCTCGGGGGGATACATTTATAATAGGGATCATCTGTTGTCTCCAACCCGACAGCAGCCCCCGAGCGGAAACACCAGGAAAGCCTGTTGTGCGACTAGTAAACCCAAGGATCTGAGGGGTCACAGGTCCTGGTCAGTGCTTTATAGTATAGCTAGGATGGGCGATAAATGTCCGAATGATGGAGACCCCAATACTGGGACCCCTCTGATCCTGTACACAAGACTCTGCAGTGCCCCGTCTGAATGGAGCGGCAGTCGAGCATGTGCATCTCTGTTCCATTCATGGTCTTTGGGACAGTGAGTAGAGTGCTCAGCTATATTTGGGGAAGGTTATCACTGACCCTAAGAGCACGAGGTATGTTTCAAACTTAGTACAATCCCTTTTTTATAGGGTGACTTTATCAAGTGTTTTCCACCCATATCATAGGGTACAAAATTCACAAACACCATATTGACACTAAAATTTTAGACTTTTTTTTTCCACTCACCATTTATAAAAAAAAAAAAAAAGGTACCAAGTTTGCCGAGATACTTACAATTTCTAAACTCAGAAAGTGGAACGTGTTTACGCTGAGACTGATGAGTAATTACATTTCTCATGTATAGTCACCCGACCTGTCGCCTTCTTTTTGCCTTCCCCGCCCTGTTTGGTGCTCCATTCCTCTTAGGCTTCTTTCACACTAGCGTCGGAATCTCCCCGTCGCAATGCGTCAGGCAGAGATTCCGACGCTAGCGTTTAACTCACTGCACAACGGAGGCAGCGGATGCATTTCTCTGGCGCATCCGCTGCCCCATTGTGAGGTGCGGGGAGGTGGGGGCGGAGTTCCAGCCGCGCATGCGCGGTCGGAAAAAGCGGTCCGTCAGGAGCAAAAAACGTTACATGTAGCATTTTTTGCTCCCGACGGTCCGCCAAAGCACGACGCATCCGTCGCACGACGGATGCGACGTGTGGCAATCTGTCGCAATGCGTCGTCAATACAAGTCTATGGGGAAAAACGCATCCTGCAAGCACTTTTGCAGGATGCGTTTTTTCTGCAAATCGACGCATTGTGACGGATTGCAGTTAACGCTAGTGTGAAAGTAGCCTTAAAGGAAAGCCTTGCAGCGCTGTAGTCCTGGGTTCAAATCCCACCAAGGACAAAATCTACAAGGAGTCTGCATGTTCTCCACCGTGTTTGCATGGTTTTCCTCCCACATTCAAAAGAAATACTGATAGGGAATCTACATTGTGAGCCCCAATGTGGACAGTGATTATGTCTGGAAAGCGCTACGGAATACATTTTCTAACTCATTTCAGTTTGAGACTGGAGTAAAAATTTTCCAATATATGCAGCTTCGTACCAGAAAGATGGTCACTTACTGTAAATGTGAAATCGCAGAATATCAACTTTCAACATGTAGTTATGGCATTTAATCTCCTAATATTGAAAACTTTGCACTCCCTGCTGGTTCAGTGTCTGCAGAGAGCACGTTATGTCGCGGTGCTTTGTGACACCATCTGGCAGCTGTGTATTCTCAGAATGCAGGCTTCCATAACCAGCACTGACGCCTCCCGCTGTGCAGTCTGAAAATTCTCTGCTGTTGTTATGAGACCGCTCCTGCTTATAAATGCAGCAATTTCAATAATAATACTATTGTTTGAGGATGATTAGTAATGCGGTCCTCTAATACACTTGTCACAGTGTCTGCGCGCTAAGGGTTAACCTTTCTTTTCCCGCACTGACGGCTGATTTGCATACTCATTAGTATGGCGCTTTCTTCGCCACTGCTTGATACAAGCAGCTTTGTCTTTTTTGAGATAATAATCTTCCGTTCTGCTGCAATGTCACCGGGAGGTGACACTCCGCAGAGACAGCGGTTACCTGCTGCATCCTCAGGCACTCCAGCTCTTTCTCTAGTCGGTTCCGCAGCCGCCGCTCCAGCTGTTCTCTCTTCTCTCCCGCTGCCTGGAGCTGGGTCAAAGACTGCTGTAGCTTCTCCACCTCCTCAACATAGATCTGCTTCTTACGCAGCTAAGAAATAGAAGAAAAGTGTTCATCTGATCATTCACAACAATGTCAACTGTACGGAAACTTTCTGTAAACGGTTAGCTCCTGGTAGTACGGCAGGATTTCTGGGCCAGGTCAGATTTTCTAAACTTTGGCTACGTCAAAAGTCGGCCTGACTGGTGTACATGACTTGTGCCATGCTTATTCTCTGTTTTAGTCACTTTTTGTACCTCGTTAGTCAAGAAGGAGTGGCTTAAATTGAAGGGGTGTGTCTTAGTGGTAAGGGAGTGGTTTAAAATTAAGTGTGTGTCTTAGAGGAAAGAGGCTGTCTTAAATGATTTCACAATGTGACAAAATTTGGGCACAAAAAAATGGTCTAGAGTAAGCCAACCAAGAGGTGGTGTAATGATAGAAAAAAAAATCTAAAGATGCCCAAGAGATAACGTCTGTCCTGGTAGAGAGTGATATGCCGGTGTAAGGAGACTTATAGGCTATGCAATGTTCCACTGGGAAATTAAAGATGCAAATTTCCTCTACAAAGAGGAAGAGAACTTAAACTCTAGTGCCACCTATTAGAAGTAGAAATCTTAAGTCAATATCGGCCCTTTAACGAGCCTTGCCGAGCCAAGTCCATTGGCGGTTGCTGTTGGAGACTAGTCGGCGAATGCAACCTTGGGGTTTCCTGCTCCGGTGTGTGGGGCGTTGTAAGGTGAAGAATGCAAAGTCCTGATTCCATCCACCAGCTAAGCTCCAGCCACTAGTAACACTGTGATGTCAACCTTCCTTTCTCGAAGTCTGACCATGACATGTGACACTAAAAATAAGAGACTTGTCAGCCCCAATCTCACCTCTTCTTCGAATTTGACCACTTTGGCTTGGGCATTATTCAACGCTTGGTCTAGGATTTCAATATGCCTCCTCTGCTCTTCGTTGGTAGTGCGCAGTGCTGCCAGCTCCCTCTGCAGCCCTTCCATCTCCTTCAAGTGTTCTTTGTCTGGGGAATGGATGAAACAGATCGGTTTCTATCAGAATCCTTCATGGAATCTGGGCCGGATGCCAGCTTACCTCTGGCACCGGAATACGGGAGAAAAAATAAAAACATGGAAAGCGTCAGATGTGTAGGTGACTACAGGGCTCTCTGTGTTCTTCTACCCGTTGTCTGGTGAACATCAGTAATAACCTGCCCTCGGCCAGACGTCTATGTGGCTCCATGCAGTTGTCAGAAGTTATTGAAAAGTCGTAACTAGGTGACAAACTAAAACTGAATCTTAACATCTCATCCACTTGGATGAGAAACTGGATATTGGCCCATGGTATATGGCAGCACAAATAGGTAATGTAATGCTCCACGCGTGGCATAGGTCTACCCAATATGGGATCCTTTTCCAAATGGGATCACAGCCCTTATCAATTTGCCAAAGCATATGAAAGCTGCAGGGAGCAGATCTCTCTGGATTGCCCACTTTTTACACATGCAGGCCTGTGTAATGCTTTATTATTTCCACTATTTTGGCACTGTAAGGTTTACCAAGGTTCCTCCGCAGTTTAAGGTTGATTGCTGGAGTTCCCGATGTAGGACTGGACACCATTATCATCGAGGAACTCTTTTAACAAAAATAGATTGTCCAAACCAGAGCACCCATTTACTGTTATGGTGATGACCACCTTAGGACACCAATAATGATCATAATTAAAAATTATACTTAAAGTGTATATTCTTTTTTTTAAATGGTTGTTTCAACAAACTTTGCATAAATCAATTGCACAGGTGAATTGCCAAAACTTTATAATATATCTTATCAGAATAATAAAAAACTTTCTCCACTTATCCACTTCTTCTCTTCCCTCGTGAACTCACTATTGACTCTGAAAGGGGTTGTCCAGGACTATTTTATTTTTTTTTTTTAACTATGGGCCTAAAAACTAACGTGCAGGTAGTTTGCTCACAGAGGCAACTACCTTCCTGATCTACCCAGCAGCTCCTACCAGCGATTCAGCTGCTCCATGTCAACAGAGCAGCTCTTCTTCTTCCAGGCTGCTCTGTTGTCAGGATGTGACGTCATGCTGATTGACAGCCGACTCCCTGCAGTTGGGCAGCCTGGAGCAGGCTGTCAATCAGCATGACGTCGGCAGTCACGTCCTGTTAATAGAACAGAGAAGAGAACCCACTGCTGTCGACGTGACGTCAGCAAAAGCTGCTGAATGGCCGGCACAAGAAGGCAGATAGTTATCAACTATTTGCCTGTCCTTAGGCCAGTAGTAAAAAAAATAATAATTAGTCTTGGATAATCGCTTCATCTTCATCAAATAAGACAGACTGCCAGCTCACTGAAGTGTCAGATTACAGCTATTAGAGTCTAAAGGGAGGAGGAGCGAACAGCACTCAGCACAGTGAGAGAACAAGCAAAACTGGAACTGGATTCACAGCTACACTGCTCAGTACTGCTGACTAATGTTCTCCATGCTGCTGCTTCTGAATATATAATACATAGAGACAGGAAAGCAGGAACCTCTCATTCTCTGTGCATGTGGAAGGTATAATTTCAGATAGTCTCAACCAACTGGTTCACAGATAACTCGTTTCACAATTTTTTTTCACCACCGAGGAACTTCTTTGTATGATGTATATTGCATAAGGGGCTACGATGCAGAAACCGTAAAGGAATACAAACAAATAGTATTCAGTAACCAATTACACACGTTTAATTGGAGTTTACTTAATTTAGAATTATTTTGTCACAATTGGTATCAGCGGTGAACTCTCTTTATGCATCGTGTTCAGACTCTTGGGTTTAGCGACAACCTGTAAAATTACCAATTTGGAGCCATTAAAAGGAGAGGTGCGATATTTCTCCTCCAGTCTGTGCAATTTGGAGGTAAGATCACCCGATACCCATGACGCAGACCGTATAGCAGTCCGCACACCCCTGCAGTACAATGGCCGCCGGGGCCTTTGATCTCTATATTCAAATGAAGCAAACAAGGCAGAAGTATTTTTGGCCGCACATTAGAGAAGCCGCTTCTATTGCCCGAGCTCTGTTTTGTCAGGTTTAATTACGTGCTGACATTTCTTATTGTTTCCCGGTCTGTTCTGTCCGGTCAACACTGTGAAATGTGAAGTAATTAACTGCGCTGGAGGCGGCTCCATTGTGACGGGACGAGAACTTAATAAAGGCCATAATGAAAAGCTCTTCAGGACCATTCATTCTTCTTACCGATGGCACATAAATGAAGGGAAAAAAAATACACATGTACACATACGTAGGATTGTAAGGCAGCGCTGTGCCCCGGGGGTCTAGCCATGGGGATGATATGGGTCCACATTTAGGGAAAGGGGATAAATTAGCTTCAGATTGGATGAGTAGATCGGGACATCATCACCTAAAGGCCAAACCCAACAATTTTGGTGGGACCGGACGACCGTCTGATACTTTTTCCTCCGGGTAAGTAGGCCGCCATCCCTAAAGAGAACTCATGGATGCTCATTCATCTGTTTCAAGAGTCGTTTGAGAAAGTCAACAGTGACTTATAGGCACCTTAAATCCTTATAATAAGTGATGTATACATTTTTTGAAAGGGAATCGGTCACCGGGTTATTGCTATGTAATCTGAGAGCAGCATGATGTAGAGGCGGAGACCCTGATTCCAGCGATGTGTCACTTACTGGGCTGCTTGCTGTCCTTTTGATACAATCACAGTTTTCTCTGCTGCAGATCTAGCAGTGCTCTGAATGCTGAGCTCTGTGTAGCCCCGCCCACACCACTGATTGGCAGCTTTCTGTGTACACCATCCACTGACAGAAAGCTGTCAATCAGATATGGGGGGCGGGGACTCACAGAGCAGGAGGACCAGGAGGCACGAGACACCTAGTCCTGTAGTGATAATCTCCTGCTGATCAAACACTGAGACAGCAACCTAGTGAGTGATACACTGCTGGTTTCAGGGTCTCTGTTCCTACATTATGCTGCTCTCGGATCACATAGCAAAAACGAGCTGACTGATTCCCTTTAAACATAATTCCCCCTACATGTTTTTCACGCTCCCTCGACAAACCTTCAGGAAGTTCTGTATTTTTGGGATGTTTCGGGAGTTTTCAGCGTTATCAGGGGATTTTAGGAGTCAAGGTCTCTCATTTTTCTGGGAGCCTTCCCATAAGTTTCAGGACAGTTGACAAATATGACCACACATTTATTTATTGATGGTATTCCTATACCATATGCCTTTAAAAGTAATCAATATCAATGTTCCGTCAATAGACCCTGGGCTGAGTTCCCTATCATGTCCATGGGTCGCGGCCAGTACCGTGACTGCAGCCTAGCCTCATGGAAGTGACTCAGGCGGAGATGCAGTACCTTACACGGCCTAAGGATGCTAATGGCGCTGCTTATGATACAACAGATCTTATCATTAAAGCTGGCCATACACATACACAGAAGATAGAGGTTGGAAGAAGGTTTACTTGGCCGGCAGCCATCTCTCCCAACTCCCACAAGCGATCACCTCAGATGGCCAACTGGTCCTGCTAAAATTGGAGGTTTCAGCTGTTTATCAGATAATATAGGGCCCTAAATGGAATCTGTCACCAGGTTTTCCTGTGTAATCTGAGAGCAGCATGAGATTATCCTCTACAGAGCTGCCAGTTCTCTGAATGCTGAGCTCTGTATAACCCCGCCCTGATTGGCAACTTTCTGTGTACACTCTGCATAGGCAGAAAGCTAGTAATCAGTTCTAGGGGCGGGGTTACACACCTAGCAGGAGAACTACGTGGCACGAGACAGCTAGTCAGTCCTCTAGTCATAATCTCCTACTGTTAAAACCCTGATTTTATTGAAGCTACAACAAGCAGCCAAGTAAGTGACACATCGCTGGAATCAGAGTCTCAGCCCCTACATCATGCTGCTATCAGATTATGTAGTACCTGATGACAGATTCCCATTACGTTTCCGCCAGAAAGTGATACATTTGGATTGGAAAATAAACCCTTTGAATGAAAGTTTAGGTATTTAGTAGTTGTGAATAGAGATGAGCGAATCCGTGGATGTTCAGATTCACCGGGTTCGACGGACATACAGTAAACAGTTTGGTTTGGGTCTGAACTTGACCCTGGACCCGAACCCAATAGATGTCACTGGGGACCCAACGTTGGGGCTTTATAGTGGCTGTAAAACGGTCATGGTGAGGGCTAGTGGGCTGCAAAAGGAAGCTAAATGGGGGTAAGAGCAGGACAATTACCCTGCAAAAAATGTGAATAGGGAAATTACTTAAACAGGTTCTGTCACCATAGCAATCATGGTAAAATAGGAAGTAAATGAAGAACATAAACATTTTTAAGGCTACTTTCACACATCAGGTTTTCAGTGTCAGGCTAAATCCGGCTCATTTTAAAAAAACCGGATCAGGCGTTTCGTCCGGTTTTTGCCAGATCCGGTAAATCTGCCTCTTCCGGTTTCTTGAAAAAACATCCATAGCAACGTTTTTTTGTCTCCGGCGAAAAAGCCTGAAGCGCCGGATCCGGCACTTCTGGCTGTTTGCTAGAATGGAAGCCTATGGGAGCCGGAGCCGGAGCCGGAAAAAGGCGGATCCGGCGGCCTGATCCGTTTTTTTAAACTGAGCATGCTCCAAATTTTTTTTTTATCCAATAATCTAGATATGCTAGCCGGATCCGTAAAAAAAAAACTGATCTGTTGCATCAGTTTTTCACAATCTGCGCCGGATCCAGTTTTTCCAACACTCGCCGGATTTAGCCTGACACTGAAAACCTGATGTGTGAAAGTAGCCTAACATTGCCCTTACAGAGACTGAGGCTTGGTACTTCCAGCCCAGTTAAAAAATTCACCCACAGAGTATGGGCAGAGTACCCCAACATTAGCAGCTTACAAATTTCACCCACAGAGCATGGGGTAGAGTGCCCCAACATTAGCAGCTTATATATTTCACCCACAGAGCATGGGGCAGAGTACCCCAACATTGGCAGTTTACCAATTTCACCCACAGAGCATGGGGCAGAGTACCCCAACATTAGCAGCTTACAAATTTCACCCACAGAGCATGGGGCAGAGTACCCCAACATTAGCAGCTTACAAATTTCACCCACAGAGCATGGGGCAGAGTACCCCAACATTAGCAGCTTACAAATTTCACCCACAGAGTATGGGCAGAGTACCCCAACATTGGCAGCTTACAAATTTCACCCACAGAGCATGGGGCAGAGTACCCCAACATTGGCAGCTTACAAATTTCACCCACAGAGTATGGGCAGAGTACCCCAACATTGGCAGCTTACAAATTTCACCCACAGAGTATGGGCAGAGTACCCCAACATTAGCAGCTTACAAATTTCACCCACAGAGCATGGGGCAGAGTACCCCAACATTAGCAGCTTACAAATTTCACCCACAGAGTATGGGCAGAGTACCCCAACATTAGCAGCTTACAAATTTCACCCACAGAGCATGGGGTAGAGTGCCCCAACATTAGCAGCTTATATATTTCACCCACAGAGCATGGGGCAGAGTACCCCAACATTGGCAGTTTACCAATTTCACCCACAGAGCATGGGGCAGAGTACCCCAACATTAGCAGCTTACAAATTTCACCCACAGAGCATGGGGCAGAGTACCCCAACATTAGCAGCTTACAAATTTCACCCACAGAGCATGGGGCAGAGTACCCCAACATTAGCAGCTTACAAATTTCACCCACAGAGTATGGGCAGAGTACCCCAACATTGGCAGCTTACAAATTTCACCCACAGAGCATGGGGCAGAGTACCCCAACATTGGCAGCTTACAAATTTCACCCACAGAGTATGGGCAGAGTACCCCAACATTGGCAGCTTACAAATTTCACCCACAGAGTATGGGCAGAGTACCCCAACATTAGCAGCTTACAAATTTCACCCACAGAGCATGGGGCAGAGTACCCCAACATTAGCAGCTTACAAATTTCACCCACAGAGTATGGGCAGAGTACCCCAACATTAGCAGCTTACAAATTTCACCCACAGAGCATGGGGTAGAGTGCCCCAACATTAGCAGCTTATATATTTCACCCACAGAGCATGGGGCAGAGTACCCCAACATTAGCAGTTTACCAATTTCACCCACAGAGCATGGGGCAGAGTACCCCAACATTAGCAGCTTACAAATTTCACCCACAGAGGATGGGGCAGAGTACCCCAACATTAGCAGCTTACAAATTTCACCCACAGAGCATGGGGCAGAGTACCCCAACATTAGCAGCTTACAAATTTCACCCACAGAGTATGGGCAGAGTACCCCAACATTAGCAGCTTACAGATTTCACCCACAGAGCATGGGGCAGAGTACCCCAACATTGGCAGCTTACAAATTTCACCCACAGAGGATGGGGCAGAGTACCCCAACATTAGCAGCTTACAAATTTCACCCACAGAGCATGGGGCAGAGTACCCCAACATAAGCAGCTTACAAATTTCACCCACAGAGCATGGGGTAGAGTACCCCAACATTAGCAGCTTACAAATTTCACCCACAGAGCATGGGGCAGAGTACCCCAACATTAGCAGCTTACAAATTTCACCCACAGAGCATGGGGCAGAGTACCCCAACATTAGCAGCTTACAAATTTCACCCACAGAGCATGGGGTAGAGTACCCCAACATTAGCAGCTTACAAATTTCACCCACAGAGCATGGGGTAGAGTACCCCAACATTAGCAGCTTACAAATTTCACCCACAGAGCATGGGGCAGAGTACCCCAACGTTTGATCCCAGTCCACAGCCCCTGCGCGTTGTGGGATTTGTCCCCCAAACAGAGGAGTTTAAGAGCAGCCTGCTGTTGTTTCCCACTGGTTGTGCTCAAGTTGGTGGAGCAAGTAGTCCTGTGACCAAATGAGTAGGAGGCCTTGGAAGAAGAAGTAGTAGGAGGAGGCACCAGGACAGATAAACGTCCAGCAATACTAGGTGGTGGTAGGACATGAGGTAGAACGCCTCCCGCCTCTGCCCCAGCCGCCACATTTACCTTGTAGGCAGTTAGGGAGATGTGAGGTCCCTGCCAGTGCTTACTGGTCCACGTATCGGTGGTTATGTTGACTTTGACACTGATGGTGTTGCGTAGTACACACCTGATTTGGTCCGCAGCATGTTTGTGCAGGGCAGGGATGGCCTGGCTGGAAAAGTAGAGGCGACTGGGAACAACGTACAGAGGGACAGCCACCGACATCAGTTTTTTTGAAAACTGTCCGTCTCCAGCAGCCGGAATGGCAGCATTTCAGTAGTAATTTTGAAATGCTATCATTCAGGACCATGGCTTGTGGGTGGCTTGGTTGGTATCTCCTCTTTCATTCAAGGATTTGGGGAATGGAACACTTCCATAGGATGGTGTGAAGATGCTCGGTGACACTGGTAGTGGTGGTGGTGATGCCGTCACATCCTCTCATTGCGGGGAGGAGGTTGATTGTGAGCGAGGTGAAAAGACTGAGACAGCAGCAAAAAAGGGAGCAGGAGGAGGCTCAGATATGTCAAGCTTTTAAGGTGTGTACTCCACTGCACCTCGTGCTTGAAATTCAGATGCTTCGTCATGCAGGTGAAGCTCCGGTTCAGAACATTTATGCCTCGCTTCAGGGTCAGAGTGCAAACCACCTGTCGCTTGTCGGCAGCACATTTCCTGATGATATGCCACAACAGGGAGCTCTTTTGAGTTGCCTTTGGTATTCTTACATCAGTGGCACGGTGAACAGTAGCAGTCGATGTACTGGCAAGGGGCTGCCCGCTGTGTCTTTGCACCTTGCCCCCTCTTTTGCCATGCTCTTGTGGCAGTGTGGCCACCTCCTCTTCCTCCGAACCGCGCATATTGGGTCTAGGACCTCTTCATTCCCGGCATCATCTTCCAACGAATCCCCAACCCTGCCCTCCTTGCCAGTCTGACACTGCATAAAGACGTCGCAGTTGGCAACCGAGTTACGTCATCATCTGACCTGTGTTGCGGTGGTCCACTGACTGTGTGCACTAGCCCTCCCACGTACTCATCATCCATCCTAACAAGTGGTTGGATATAATGGAACTAGAGGATATAAGGAGGGCAACAAAATTAATAAAGGGGATGGGAGAACTACAATACCCAGATAGATTAGCGAAATTAGGATTATTTAGTCTAGAAAAAAGACGACTGAGGGGCGATCTAATAACCATGTATAAGTATATAAGGGGACAATACAAATATCTCGCTGAGGATCTGTTTATACCAAGGAAGGTGACGGGCACAAGGGGGCATTCTTTGCGTCTGGAGGAGAGAAGGTTTTTCCACCAACATAGAAGAGGATTCTTTACTGTTAGGGCAGTGAGAATCTGGAATTGCTTGCCTGAGGAGGTGGTGATGGCGAACTCAGTCGAGGGGTTCAAGAGAGGCCTGGATGTCTTCCTGGAGCAGAACAATATTGTATCATACAATTATTAGGTTCTGTAGAAGGACGTAGATCTGGGGATTTATTATGATGGAATATAGGCTGAACTGGATGGACAAATGTCTTTTTTCGGCCTTACTAACTATGTTACTATGTTACTATGCATGCAGTCTCTTCTGAGTCTGGGGCAGGGCCAGGTGGATGGGCCGCGGAACCCAAGTAAAAGGAGTCATCGAAACTCAGAAGAGACTGCTGCATGACTTGGGGCTCAGATTGCTAGGTGTCCACTACGAACCCTTAACTTCCAAGTTCAGGTTCACTCATCCCTAGGTGTGAAGCCTTCCCTCTGACTTCGTCACAGCCATTTCTTCCAGCTGTTTCCGTGTTAATTGTTGTCAAAAGATTCTGCTCTTCAGAAACCCGAGTCAGATGGGCCTCTTCCTACAGAGGAACAACACAGAGCTTGTTCATCAGCTGAGCAGTCGCATGTCCTTCATGACTCCATTCGCTCTCTGGATCGTGTGACCTACATTCATCCACAGAATATTCATTACGCCAATTCATTTTGTTGGAAAGTATAAATTGTCTCGGCTGAATAGGATTGAATTCCGGGAAAGTGTGAACTGGATGTCTGCTATTAGAGTTCACCATTTTCTACAGAACTTTACTCTGTATGCTCAGACCAGACCAGAGAGCTGATAAAAAGTGACCATTGGGTTCTGGAAGACAACGCGCAATCACATATTGCAACCCCAATTCCAAAAAAAAGTTGGGACGCTGTGGAAAGTGAAAAGAAAAGAATAATGTAATGATTTGGAAATCTGTTCACGCCATATTTTATTTACTAAAAAAAAATCACAGATCGGAAGGTGAACGTTGAACGTTTTTTCCATTTCATTAGAAAAAAATAGAAATTGATGCCAGCGACACGGCTTAAAAAAAAGGTGGGACAGAGTTAACAAAAATCTGAAAATGTAAATGGTACTGATGAAAAATAGCTGCAGGGTCACATTTTAGCTAAGGCACATGACTATATAAAAAGAGCATGTTAGGGAGGCAGAGGACATTTTACTTCGTACTTCCCCTGTTGTCCTGTGAGTGTTACAGGAGGAATAACACTATTTCTGGCCATTGCATGACCAGTTTTTCCCCTCCGCAGCCTTTATCACTCATTTTTCATTGCCTCCGAGCTTGTGGATGGAAACTATCTGCTATGATGTCTTCAAAATACAGCAGATACAGACATGAGGGATTCCTGCTCTTCTTTCAATGTAGAACATGAGATGTTAGCAGCAGCAAGATGGAGTATAATATACACTGGTATTGAGCTGCGTGGCTGTGAATCCAGCTCTGGAGTGAGCTTACACAATTGCTTCAAGCTGGAGCATGATCATCCTTGTCTATCTACCCTCATATAATAAGAGGTGTAACCTGATCCCTCAGTGAGCTGGCAGTCCATCTTGCTTTGCCTAAATGTGAGATGGTTTTTTTCAGTTTTTCAGAGAGGATGGTGAGTTCAGGAGGGAGGAGTGGAAGAAGTAGCTCAATAGTGGACACAGAAGCAGATTTCTCATCTTTTCCTACTGATTTATGTAAAGTTTGTGGGAATTAGGGATATTTAAGTCCTGTCCACCAACCAGATACAGAATGCCCCGAACCTCTCTGTAACACCCAAGGAACAGCCTGGTACTCCCGTTTTTAAGTGGGGTTTACACAAAGTCTGCCCCCTTTCAGAGCTGGGACAACCCAATTTTGTCCGGTACGAAACTAAAAACTCTGGAGAGTCCCAGTAAATTTTGGACAGTTGGTGGCAGGTACGAAACGGGAAGATAGGTGAACTGCATGTGATAAGATTGTGGATGGACGGGTAATAAGGTTGTCATCTTATAACGTCACATTCGGTAGCGTCTTGTCAATGTCATTATGAAATACTTATCCTACATATCTCCTCCGTCGCTTTTATTTGTCTTATTTCCCCGCGCGGTTTCTTCGAAACGTTTAGCGTAGCGACTACTCCCAATGGTGACTATCAGATGACTGATCCTGCCGCGCCGTGATTGAGAGCGGCAGGTCTCCGCAGTACAGTGGATTTCTGTACAAGAGCTCAGGATTAATATTCAACTCCATTTCGGGCTTCAGATAATCACAGCATGCCTAGCAGGGAATGCTTTTGAAGATAAGACGCGCCTGGGAACAAGTGGAGATTCGTGTTGCATGGTGTGAAATAAATGGCTTTATATGAGAGTTCATTGTGACACTCCGACTGCAGGATGTACTGAATGTAACAAGATGTTTTATTGTAGTGAAAGGGATTCAAAAAAAGTAGCTGCATTTTTCGGATACAGAGCTCCAAATTCTGTATTCCTGCAGTGACCACTAGGGGGCCCTTAGAGGCTAATGTATGCAGTAAGCTCCTAAGCTCCCTCTAGTGGTGACTGCAGGCATTAAAAAATAATAACCTTTATCACCAATTTAGGAAATTTGGAGCTGCATGTTAGAAAATCAAAGCCCCGGCCACGAGGTGGGTACACTAGATATTAATCAGTACCGAATTTTTGTCCAAAACACAAAAATCCAACCAAAGTCCTGTCCTTAAGCCTTATTAAAGGGGTTGTCCCCTATCAGAGAATCTTCATCTCCAGCTACAGTTTCTTATAAAAAAAACAAAAACAACAACCTGTTCTTTACTCACTGTCACCTGGTCCAGCATTGAGTCTCCGCCGCTCCTCCTGGTGTCTGTTATTGGCTGTAGCTCTGATGTCACCAGCCAATCAGCGAATGCCCCCTAAGAGCCGCTGCGATCACTGATTGGCTGCTCCGCTGTGGATGTGACATCAGCACTGCAGCCAATAGCAGACACCGGGAACAGCACCAGAGACTCAGCACTTGACCTGGGGAGGGGAAGTAAGGCACGGTTTGTTTTGTTATTTACAAGGAACTTAACTCCTACCAGGGAAAAAGCTTTTCTGAAAGGGCAACAAAAAAGGAGTGTTCCTTTATGGAGGCAGAGATAAGAGCTGCTGAGAAGAAGCGGCTGATCTATCCGTGTCTTAGTAATCTTCTGAATGGCCGTGTCGGCCCTTGTGTCAAGGGTTTCTGATGAGAAAACCCCTTTAAAGTTACAAATGAATGTTGACATCTATGGAGCAAATTTCAGGGCAGGTTTGTGGACTCAGAAGGGTCTTTGGGTGCTCTCTGGCACCATACCGGGGTGTGATGGCGACCTCTGCACCCCCACCGGCTACGCTCCTGCCTGCCCTGCAAGGCCAGCACTTTAGGAAAAACAATAAAAGAACTAAGAGGAGTCATCAATTTTCCGATGCATTGTGCGGCTTCCTCTGCAGTCACAGCGGGTTTAGGAGAAAGTCGCCTTTCGGCTGCTTATGGGAACCTCTGAGACTCCAGCACTCACTTTTCAAGGCGTAGTGCCCCTCTTCCGATGCGTCCTCGTGTCCATTATACTCTCGGCTGGCCAGCTGCCTGTTCGCCGTCTCTAGCCGATCTGCACAAAGACAGGAAACGAGGATGAAAGATTGGGAGCTGGAAAGAGTATTCCCTGACCCGACGGACTAACGAGAGGACCTCCGCTCCGCGCTGACCTTGTTATGGAGGATGGAACATACGTGTGGGGTAGGGGGGCTGGTTTAAAGGGAGTTTACTATTTTCTCAGTGCACTTTTTAGCTTCTTTGCGCTGTTGTAGTTGATTGACAGGTCTCTAAGGACACACAATGGAGAGAAAAGCTGGTTGGGGCGGCGTCAAACTAGTATCACCTCTGCCTATAGACCCGGTAGTGATGAGCGAACGTGCTTGGACAAGGTGTTATCTGAGCATGCTCGGGTGCTTACCAAGTCGGCGTGCTCGAATAATATGTTTGAGTCCCCGTTCGACAGCCGCTGCACATGCAGGGATTGTCCAACAAACAGGAACTCCGAATAGCCATTAAACCTGCAGGGAGAGCCTAATAAACAGGCAGTGTTGCGGTGAGACATGGTACTGCGAGGACTCGAATGTATTTTTCGATCACGCCGAAGTCACTCTGTTAGCATCAGAGCATGCTCAGATAACACCTTATCCCAGCACGTTCCCTCATCACCAGTCCCCAGTTCTCCAAACTACATAACTGTGCAGTCAAGCTTCGATTCGTGCTCTCCATAGTTTAGACAGCATGAATCGACTGACAAGTTCCCTTTGGGGACCCCAATTTCTCATTTTAAAAATCCATAATAGCCTCACAACCTTTAAACACAATGCAATTTCCATCAGAACCATACGGCACAAACATCTCCCGACAGACTGTGGTAAAATCTATTGGTCATCAAGCTCCGTCCATCCTTGAATATGAGGAGGAACGTTTGGAAGGATCTGACTAAAAAGACCTTGGCTGCTGTAATCCTCATTGAAATTCCCCTTTATTTTTATTTTTCTGCACAGCATACTCTTCGCTCCATTGCAGCCTCTGCTATTGGCTATGGAAATATTTTTTTAAAAAAAAGACCGTACCCTTTAAACTAAGTAATGGAATTAGGAGGCCACAACCTTCGAGGGAGAGCAGATGGGATCTAAGAGTATTGTGCAGCACCAGCATTTGGTGGGTGTCAGGAAGCTGCACCAAAAGCATGCTGGCTTCTTGTAGCTGGTGATTAGTGGACACAAGGTCTATGAACCTGTTCTGTGCCAATAAACAGGGCTTCAAAGGACAAGCTTTGTGCTAGCCACCTGGCCTTCATTCTTGGACTTTGGACTTATGCGGGGACCTTGGGTTGAGTCCATGGAGTGACTGCTGGCCGGTGAAGCAGACTGGCAGGAACTGATTGGATTGCCAGGTCAGAACCAAGAAGTAAAGATCTGGAACAACGTCGTCACGCAGAAGAATAGCAAAACACGGGGTAATGATAAAATAACGCCGAACGTGGGCGTTCTGACTGTTATGACATCACGATGGAGCGGCAGATCAGGACCCCATTACCTCTCAGGTCACGGTTGAAGTCGTGCAACCTCCGGATTTCACCCTCCAGCTTATTTTTCATGGCTTTATCTAGCGCCTCCCTCTTCGAAGAGGATTTCACCAGACTCTCGTAAGCTTCTGAAATCTTCTGGATTTCGGATTCAAACTAGGTAAAAAAGGAAATAAGGAAATGAGAAAAATGAAGATGTCCGTGAGGTGATGAGATGACGCTGCACAGTCATGGAAACATCTAAAAGATCATGGTAATATCCACTAAACAGATTTATGTGGCAACTTTGCAAACACTCTTAAATAGGGATTCACATCCCCAAGATCTTACCCCAATATGTAGTAGGTGTAATAATAATAATATTTGCAAATACCTGCAATTAGAAATGTAGTATAGTTCTTCTGATTAGCTATCTCACCCCATGAACAGGGCATTGCAGTGACATTGCAGTAGTATCCATAGTTACAACCACTCATACAGTGACAGTTAGATACCTATTAGTGGTGGTAACCATGGATACCTAAGCTACTGCAATGCCCTGCACATGGGGTAAGCGACATAGCAAATCAGAAGAACTGTACTACATTTCTAATTGCTGATATTATTACTACACCTACTACATATTGGGATAAGATCTTGGAGATAGGAATACCCCTTTAATCAACAAGAGCCTATTGTTTTGTGCTTACAGCACCAATGCACACATAATTATTATTATTATTATTTATTTATATAGCACCATTGATTCCATGGTGCTGTACATGAGAAGGGGTTACATACAAGTTACAAATATCACATACAGTAAACAAACTAACAATGACAGACTGATACAGAGGGGCGAGGACCCTGCCCTTGCGGGCTTACATTCTACAGGATTATGGGGAAGGAGACAGTAGGTTGAGGGTTGCAGGAGCTCCGGTGTTGGTGAGGCGGTAGCTCCGGTGTTGGTGAGGCGGGGTGTTGGTCACAGCTGATAATGCATTATGAGCTGTGCCATCACCTATTGTGAATGGTGGATCCTGTGTTATCTACTGTATATAGAGGTGTCATCAGTCATTGTACAGGAGGAGGAGGTGAGCTGTGCCATCACCTATTGTGAATGGTGGATCCTGTGTTATCTACTGTATATAGAGGTGTCATCAGTCATTGTACAGGAGGAGGAGGTGAGCTGTGCCATCACCTATTGTGAATGGTGGATCCTGTGTTATCTACTGTATATAGAGGTGTCATCAGTCATTGTACAGGAGGAGGAGGTGAGCTGTGCCATCACCTATTGTGAATGGTGGATCCTGTGTTATCTACTGTATATAGAGGTGTCATCAGTCATTGTACAGGAGGAGGAGGTGAGCTGTGCCATCACCTATTGTGAATGGTGGATCCTGTGTTATCTACTGTATATAGAGGTGTCATCAGTCATTGTACAGGAGGAGGAGGTGAGCTGTGCCATCACCTATTGTGAATGGTGGATCCTGTGTTATCTACTGTATATAGAGGTGTCATCAGTCATTGTACAGGAGGAGGAGGTGAGCTGTGCCATCACCTATTGTGAATGGTGGATCCTGTGTTATCTACTGTATATAGAGGTGTCATCAGTCATTGTACAGGAGGAGGAGGTGAGCTGTGCCATCACCTATTGTGAATGGTGGATCCTGTGTTATCTACTGTATATAGAGGTGTCATCAGTCATTGTACAGGAGGAGGAGGTGAGCTGTGCCATCACCTATTGTGAGTGGTGGATCCTGTGCTATCTACTGTGTATAGAGGTTTCCTTTCAATATAACCATCTATTAATATAGGTGATACAAGTATGATCTCTGAGGTGCTATCACTGAGAAGTGCTGCTGAGGATGTGTGACCCCAGATTCATGAACTGTCCGCTGTCTATAGGGGCTAGAGAGGTAATGTAGCAGCGGTCACACATGCTCAGTAAGGCTTCAATCACACAGGGGACCTTGGGCTATGGGTTCTCAGTGGGAAAGAGGAGAAATTCCATATTGTGTAAATCCAAACCACCATCCACATTAATGTCTATATACTTTTTAGCTACAAAAGTCCTTTTTTCACCACCTCAGTTCTGTAGCACTTTTCCTACGCAGCACAATGCAGATGTGATATAAACTTTATATACCGTATGTCTATAAGTAATAACGCTGCCGAGGCAAGGATGACATTACACGCCTACAGCTGTCATGGACCCTGCTGGAAAGTTACAATGGCGGCCCCGCAGATAACATCTTCACAGTCTACAACTCTATGTCGCTAGAAGTGCGCCGTACATTACAGGCGCAGATGAGTGCGGTAAAAAACCAGCAGAAGCCAAGTGTCAGCCATAAGTGACAGGCGCAGCAATCATAGAAACAACAGGAGCGGAGAAAGTCTATAAAGGAACAGGCTGCCAAGGAAAGACGTTAACCCCTCACTGTACTCACTACCCAGAAAGCCGCCATCTCCTGCTACTACAGGAAAACTATCAGCTGTGGAAAAATGCAAAAACGGCATCTGGCGGCAGGATGACACTGTTATTAGGGCACTATGGGACTGTTATTAGGAAATTATGATACTGTTATTGGGGCCACTATGACACTGTTATTGGGACACAATGACACTGTTATTAGGGCACTATGACACTTATCGGGGCACTACGGCGCTGTTATTGGGGCACTATAGTACTGTTATTGGGGCACTATGGCATTGTTGTTGGGGCCCTATGGCATTGTTATTGGGGCCCTATGGGACTGTTATTAGGAAATTATGATACTGTTATTGGGGCCACTATGACACTGTTATTAGGGCACTATGGGACTGTTATTAGGAAATTATGATACTGTTATTGGGGCCACTATGACACTGTTATTGGGACACAATGACACTGTTATTAGGGCACTATGACACTTATCGGGGCACTACGGCGCTGTTATTGGGGCACTATAGTACTGTTATTGGGGCACTATGGCATTGTTGTTGGGGCCCTATGGCATTGTTATTGGGGCCCTATGGCATTGTTATTGGGGCCACTATGACACTGTAATTGGGGCCCTATGGCATTGTTATTGGGGCACTATAGTACTGTTATTGGGGCACTATGGCATTGTTGTTGGGGCCCTATGACACTGTTATTGGGGCCACTATGACACTGTTATTGGGGCACTGTGGCATTGTTATTGGGGCACTATGACACTGTTATTGGGGCACTATGGCATTGTTATTGGGGCCCTATGGCATTGTTATTGGGGCCACTATGACACTGTTATTGGGGCACTATGGCACTGTTATTGGGGCACTATGGCATTGTTATTGGGGCCACTATGACACTGTTATTGGGGCCCTATGGCATTGTTATTGGGGCACTATGACACTGTTATTGGGGCACTATGGCATTGTTATTGGGGCACTATGGCACTGTTGTTGGGGCCCTATGGCATTGTTATTGGGGCCACTATGACACTGTTATTGGGGCACTATGACACTGTTATTGGAGCACTATGGCATTGTTATTGGGGCACTATGGCACTGTTATTGGGGCACTATGGCATTGTTATTGGGGCACTATAGTACTGTTATTGGGGCACTATGGCATTGTTATTGGGGCACTATGGCATTGTTATTGTGGCACTATGACACTGTTATTGGGGCACTATGGCACTGTTATTGGGGCACTATGGCATTGTTATTGTGGCACTATGACACTGTTATTGGGGCACTATGGCATTGTTATTGGGGCACTATAGTACTGTTATTGGGGCACTGTGGCATTGTTATTGGGGCACTATGGCATTGTTATTGTGGCACTATGACACTGTTATTGGGGCACTATGGCATTGTTATTGTGGCACTTTGACACTGTTATTGGGGCACTATGGCATTGTTATTGTGGCACTATGACACTGTTATTGGGGCACTATGGCATTGTTATTGGGGCACTATGACACTGTTATTGGAGCACTATGGCATTGTTATTGTGGCACTATGACACTGTTATTGGGGCACTATGGCATTGTTATTGGGGCACTATGGCACTGTTATTGGGGCACTATGGCATTGTTATTGGGACACAATGACACTGTTATTAGGGCACTATGACACTTATCGGGGCACTACGGCGCTGTTATTGGGGCACTATAGTACTGTTATTGGGGCACTATGGCATTGTTATTGGGGCACTATGGCACTGTTGTTGGGGCCCTATGGCATTGTTATTGGGGCCACTATGACACTGTTATTGGGGCACTATGACACTGTTATTGGAGCACTATGGCACTGTTATTGGGGCACTATGACACTGCTATTGGGCCACTATGACACTGTTATTGGAGCACTATGGCATTGTTATTGGGGCACTATGGCACTGTTATCGGGGCACTATGGCATTGTTATTGGGGCACTATGGCACTGTTATCGGGGCACTATAGTACTGTTATTGGGACACTATGGCACTGTTATTGGGGCGCTATGGTACTGTTATTGGGGAACTATGGCACTGTTATTGGAGCACTATGGCATTGTTTTTGGGGCACTATGGCACTGTTATTGGGGCCCTATGGCATTGTTATTGGGGCACTATGACACTGCTATTGGGCCACTATGACACTTATCGGGGCACTATGGCACTGTTATTGGGGCACTATGGCACTGTTATTGGGGAACTATGGCACTGTTATTGGGGCCCTATGGCATGGTTATTGGAGCACTATGGCACTGTGATTGGGGCACTATGGCATTGCCCTTTGGGCACTATGGCACTGTTATTGGGGCACTATGGCATTGTTATTGGGGCACTGTGGCACTGTTTTTAGGGAACTGTGACACTGTTATTGGGGCACTATGGCACTGTTATTGGGGCACTATGGCACTGTTATTAGGAAATTATGATACTGTTATTGGGGCACTATGGCACTGTTATTGGGGCACTATGGCATTGTTATTGGGGCACTATGACACTGTTATTGGGAATCTATGGCACGGTTATTGGGGCACTATGACACTGTTATTGGGGCACTATGGCATTGTTATTAGGAAATTATGACACTGTTATTGTGACACTATGACACAGTTATTGTGACACTATGACACTGTTATTGGGGCACTATGACACTGTTATTGGGGTACTATGGCATTGTTATTGGGGCACTATGGCACTGTTATTGGGACACTGTGCAATTGTTATTGGGGCACTCTTACACTGTTATTGGGGCACTGTGGCACTGTTCTTGGGCAATTATGACACTGTTATTGGGGCACTATGGCATTGTTATTAGGAAATTATGACACTGTTATTGTGACACTATGACACAGTTATTGTGACACTATGACACTGTTATTGGGGCACTATGACACTGTTATTGGGGTACTATGGCATTGTTATTGGGGCACTATGGCACTGTTATTGGGACACTGTGCAATTGTTATTGGGGCACTCTTACACTGTTATTGGGGCACTATGGCATTGCTCTTGGGGCACTATGACACTGTTATTGGGGCACTATGGCACTGTTATTGGGGTACTATGGCACTGTTATTGGGGCACTATGACACTGTTACTGGGGCACTATGGTAGTGTTATTGGGAAATTATGACACTGGGGCACTATGACACTTATTGGGGCACTATAGCACTGTTATTGGGGCACTATGACACTTATTGGGGTACTATAGCACTGTTATTGGGGCACTATGACACTTATTGGGGCACTATGGCACTGTTCTTGGGACATTGTGCAATTGTTATTGAGGCACTATTACATTGTTATTGGAGCACTGTGGCACTGTTCTTGGGGAACTATGACACTGTTATTGGGGCACTATGGCACTGTTATTGGGAAATTATGACACTGTTATTGGGGCACTATTACATTGTTATTGGGGCACTATGGTACTGTTATTGGGAAATTATGACACTGTTATTGGGGCACTATGACACTTATTGGGGCACTATGGCACTGTTCTTGGGACACTGTGCAATTGTTATTGGGGCAATATTACATTGTTATTGGAGCACTGTGGCACTGTTCTTGGGGCACTATGACACTGTTATTGGGGCACTATGACACTGTTATTGGGGCACTATGGCACTGTTATTGGGGCACTATGGCACTGTTATTGGGGCACTATAACACTGTTATTGGGGCACTATGACACTGTTATTGGGGCACTATGGCACTGTTATTGGGGCACTATGACACTGTTATTGGGGCACTATGACACTGTTATTGGGGCACTGTGGAATTGTTATTTGGGTCACTATGGCACTGTTCTTGGGACACTGCAATTGTTATTGGGGCACTATTACACTGTTATTGGGGCACTATGGCACTGTTCACACGGGCACCACTGGATCATAATTATAGTAAGTGCAAAGGTTGCAGTCACGCTCAGGTCCTAAAGCATAGTGGGTATTTTGTTTTTTCTCATTCAAATTTTTTTTATTGTTTTTATAATACAGAACAAAACAATCATATCAACAGGTTCATACAAACACACCATATGGCATATGAGCTACTGAAATAGAGAATTGTTTAGTTACATGAAAGAAAACAACTCCACGCGGTGTACTATTTTGTCTTTTCCTCCCCTTCTTCCATGAGCCATAACTTATTTTTTCTAGTTTTCTATTGATATAGCCACAGGAGGGCTTGTTGTTTTTGTTTTTTTTGCAAGACGGGTTGTAGGTTTGGTTGACACCATTCGATATGCTGAAAAATGTGAACAAATGAATTCCAAGTGGAGTGAAATGACCTGATAACTTTTTTTTCTCCAGGGCAGGTCGCTTATGGAGAGAAAAAACTTGTAAAATTTTGTTTATATTTTTGTGGTTTAAAAAATTAAAAACTTTGTAAAGAAAAAGAGTTCTGACATTTTCTGAGACCCGCAGCCTTTTTCGAGAGGGCTTGTTTTGAATAGTAAGCTATAGGGGTTTTTTTGTACCATTTTGGGGTACAAACACTGTTTTAGTTGCCTCTTCTTCCTTTTTTTATTTGAGGATGACTGGTAAAATGCGAATTATGTAAGTCATGGGGGTGGGGGTTGGGGAAGAAAGGGTAATGGGAGTCTGAATGGGTCCCACATGTCAGAGGTTGCCAACTAAGTGGTTAAACAGCAGTAATCTTAGCCAACACCAGCCTTCTCCTTCTATGTTGGAAATGGATGAAATGGGTTGTCCATCTTTGGGGTACATGTCTGCAGTCGCTCAATATGACTGAAGACTTGTGAATCCTCACAGCGCGCAGTGTGCACGCCATCAGGATTTTTCAGTGCCGGTGCGAGTGCCGAGCATATGACGGTAAGTATATGATTTGCATGCATGTGGTCACGTGCAGACTAGACGTGTGCAGCGTCATTCAATGCAAGTGAATTAAGCGAGGTCGGACAAGTCTAGTTGGAATGTGGCCGGAAGTACTCACCAACCACCCGAGCTGCCGCCTCACCAACCACCCGAGCTGCCGCCCCACCACCCAAGCTGCCGCCTCACCACCACCAGAGCTGCCGCCTCACCAACCACCTGAGCTGCCGCCTCACCACCACCAGAGCTGCCGCCTCACCACCACCAGAGCTGCCGCCTCACCAACCACCTGAGCTGCCGCCTCACCACCACCAGAGCTGCCGCCTCACCACCACCACCAGAGCTGCCGCCTCACCAACCACCTGAGCTGCCGCCTCACCACCAGCAGAGCTGCCGCCTCACCACCACCCGAGCTGCCGCCTCACCACCACCAGTGCTGCAGCACACCCACCTCCTGTCTCTTCCCCATTATCCTGAAAAATGTAAGTCTGCAAGGACAGGGTCCTCTCCCCTCTGTACCAGTCTGTCACTGTAAATTTGTTTACTATTAATGATATCTATAACTCTGTATGTAACCCCTTTTCACATGTACAGCACCATGGAATTAATGGCACTATATAAATAAATAATAATAATAATAATAAAGTGCGCAGATCGCAACCAAGTGACAGTGTTGGGGGCCATGTAGGAGATTTTGCATTTGGGGCCCACAAGCGTCACCAAGGTGGTAATTATTAGGGAACACTAGTGATTATTACGGCATTGTTTAGGAGCTCATCCTGACTTTTATTGGAAACACTTTACCATTGTTTTAGTCTTATTTACTGATGCTTATTTTAGGGCTCGTTGCCGTTGTTCACACTCTGGTGACATTTACACGGGCACATTATTGTTGCTTAGCACCCTTAGACTATTTTTGGCTGATCCTGGGGCAGATTTTATGGGCACTCTGGTGGAAATTAGTAATGCACACCTTTCTGGGCCCCTAGGTGCAACATTTACTAGTGCTGGTTACAGAAGCACTGTGCCCTGTCTGTGAGGATAGCATCCAGCTGGTGGGGAGATCATAGCAGCATCCATGGGGCAATCTGGTAGTGTTTTCAAGGGCGCACTAATATTATGTGATTCTGCAGGTCTCATTTATACAATGACACCATTTTGGCACTATTAATGGAGCCCTATTAGCTATATTTTGGGGGCTGTTCACATTGGTGACATTTGCAGTGGCACATTGGTGTCGCCGGGTAGCTCTGTACCAGCACTTTTGCAGCTGTTGGTGGAATCTGCAAGGACAGATTGGTTTTGCTCACACGCGTGGTGGTAATAGGTGGGAATGAGCACTATGTTGGGGGTCATCCTAGTGCTTTTTCTGCGGACACTCCAATTATGGTGGCAAGCAGAATGGGGCTTATGTGAAAATTTCTAAAGCTTCCCTAACAACTATTCAGAAAATAGGGCATCATCCGAGGCTACCAAAAAAATGAAATAAATAATATAGATATATTTAATTTTTTTCTCCAAACCTCTCCTACCCAACAAGGTATTACCATTTTGATTTTTTGTCACGGACCTATTCAAGTGAACAAGCGAGTTATATCCACAAATTGGATAAAAATAGAACAATTCTCCATTTTTATTCCTGATTTCCTGAAGACGATTAGTCCACTTCCATTGGAGCTGACATGCAGTACCTGAGAATAGTCGCTATTTAGTTTGTGGCGCTGTTTACATTCGGCCACCGCTGGATGTGATGACAGCTGATTGTGGGGTGTGGGATGTCAGGCCCACACTGATCTGAAATTTCACAGTCCAAAACAACCTCTTTACACAGCAACTAAATCATTTTTATTAACCCTGCTGTTGTCTTTGGTCTGGGGAGACCGATTTTGAACTTTGGTATTTTTGGGGGTGTTCAAGATGCGGTTCTGAAACTTGTGGTTGATTGACTTAAATGAGGATGGGTCGGTCGGCCACGGGTTTCAGAGCCGCATCTTGAATATTTTAAAGAATATTGAAGTTCAAGGTCGGTCGTTTTTGACCGAAGACAACAGCAGGGTTAAATTATTTAGTCCAGTGTGGAAAATTATGAAACTTCACAAGTCACTTTACTAGGGGATTGGTCTTCATTTCTGTAAACAAATAACATGTAAGTTGCTCCTGAACTTTGCTTTTCCCCAGCCTGTTTGCTGCCTTCAGCTGCATTGATATCAGAACATACGCACTTGGAGTACAGCTGATGGAAGTGATAGGTCAGCTCAGCTCCTGTGACTCACTTAGGCTTCCATCAGATGTAAGTTTTCTGAGAGCACACGAGAAAAACGGACTGAATTTCAGAGGTTGGGCATTTTTGTTCACTGATGAGACAAAAAAAGTTTCTCCAACTTCTCAAATCTATCAGTCAATGAAAAGAGGACAGAACATGGATGGTATCCCAGTGCTGTCTGATTTTTTTCATTTGGATCCTAGACTTTCAGTGTCAACTTTGATCTGACACTAAAATCAATATCAAATATGTCACTGCTTGGCGAAATGATGGATGAAAGATCTGTAGGAAGATCTATCTTAAGCCTAGATAGGTCTACCAGGGTCTTCTCCGCCATCATCTTGATTGCATCAAGCCATCAGGTTGCTGGTCTTCCTCTTCGCTTTGTTCCTTCTATTCTTCCAACCATGATGTCCTTCTCCAGTGATTGCTCTCTTCGTATGATGTGTTAAAAGTAGTCAAGTCGTAGCTTGGTGATCCTTGACTCGAGTGACATGTCTGGCTTAATTTATTTGTTCTTCTTCTTCTCCAGCACCACATTTCAATGTTGATTCTTCTTCTGTCTTGTTTCTTTTTCGTCCAGGTTTTGCATCCATATGTTACCACTGAAAAGACCAAACTATGTACTTGCCGTATCTACGTCACCAGTGAAATGTTCCTCGTTTTGAAGACCTTGTCCAGTGACTTCAGCGTTTATTTGCCCATAGCTATTCTCCTATTGACTTTCGGTGTTGTTGCGGCTGTCACGATTCCACCCCTCAGTGTGTCTGGACCCAGTTACTGACGTCTCAGCCGTCCAATCGGGCGTGCTGAAGTTGTTAGTCCTTTGATTGACAGCTCAATCGTCCAGTCTGGTGCAGGGGCGTGCTGAGCTGCTGGCAGTTTGATTGACACCTCGGCCGTCCAATCTGATTCGGAGGTGCTGAGTCGTCTTCAGATGTTCTTTGTCCAGCTACTTAGATGGGCTGTCAGTCCCACATCCCTGTCGGATGTAGCTTCAGCTATGTGTGGTTGGTTTTCTCTGTGCCTAGTACCGTATTTGCTTGATGATCTTTCGCTGTCTGACCTTGAACCTCATTCTGACCATCCGTCTGTTGAACCCCTTTGCTCTGATCCGCCATCCTCCTGGTACCGCAGACCGTTACCTGACTAGGCCTTTGTCTCTTCCCTCTGTTTATGACGTACCCTCCTGGCTTTTGACCTCGGAATTCTTGACTATCCCAACTCACGGATTGTCCGTGAGAAGTGACTCCGCGTCACAGTTGCATCTTGAGAGGTCTTTAGGTGCAAATATACCCCAGTGATGTAATATTATAGTTGGAAGGGTCAGAAAATAGTCTCTCTCCTCCCTTGGCATAAAAAAAGGAGCAATGAACTATGAAGCTATAGAACAGTTGTATACATACAGAAAACGTAAGCAATAAAAGCAGCAAGAATTATGACTTTCATAATTTTTTTTTTAAAGAATTTAAAGGGATTAGTCATAGTGTATCACCACAACTAAACTTTTCTCCGGCAGTGGAACAGTTAGCTTGTGATAACCATGGCAACAGGATATAATAAGATTGGCTTTATGCCGAATTCCTGTGGTTTCCTCAATCCTGCAAAGGTAAATATGTCGGCCCCATAACATCACTCTGCTCCAGCACAGAGCCAGCCTTTCATGTCTGGGTTATCAACATCCCGGCACATGAGCGCAACCACAATATCTGTGAGGGCGGCTTTTGTCCGCTGTGACATGTGAAGGGAGGGCGGACATGGCATGAACATCATGCTTCTCTGAGGTTCGGCAATGTCCTTTTAATCTCCCTCTGTTCACTGATGGAGCCTGAGGCCGAGACTCTTCTCACCACTTACACAGTGAATTTGGCCATAGCGATCAATAATCACATGGATGAACGTCAATCAGAGATACAAGATAGCGGTGCCCTTAAAAAGGACCTGTCACTTGCCATAAATATGTAATTCCTGTTCCCCTGAATCCGGCAATGTTTTTCTTTTGTTTCTACGCCTCTCCATTCCTGAGATATGGCCTCTTATCCTCTGTATTATAAATCTAGTCTTTTTAGCCAACTGGGCATAGTTCTCAAAAATACGCCCCCCAGAGAAGAGCAGATGACCACGCCCACTTGGCTAACAAGATCAGACTTACATATAGTGAAAAGGGGCCACATCTTAGGAATGGAGAGGCGCAGGAACAAAAGAAAAACAATGCCGGATTCAGGAGAAGAGCGGCATTTACACCAGGAAACAAAAAAAATGATAAATACAAATTATGGTTAGTCAAACGGGGCACTGATAGCAGTCGCGCCAGAATCCTGGTGAAAGTCCCACTGCCACATGAGAAGACCCCAATATACAAATGACACACGATAGGTGGTGGACCTTATTACAGATTTTGCATTGGAGACCATGACCTGCTTGTGTATTAGTGTAACTTTTGTTTTAGAGGATTTAACCATGCTGTCTAATAATTATGAGATTAATTTATTATATAGTTGCAATCTACAGAAAGCAAACATCAAAATCAACTCTCAATCCCCTCTAGAAGGGACCAGCGCCCTACCTCCACCCCGAGGCAACCATGACCAACTTTCCCTCAAGTGCAGGCAAACAGCTGCGCTCCTATAAACCTAGTCTGCCAAGTGTTCACACCTTACCAGCTGACTCCACATGTGAGGCTGTATGGCATCTGCTAGGCCTCATTTAGACATCACAGAACATGGACCCATAAATGTCTATGGAGCTGTTTCTGTTTGGAGATCTAGAGGTGGTCTTTATGAGAGGTTTTACAGTATTGCTTGAAACAAAAAGATTGTATTCTGCATCACTTCTATGGGGCCTGTGAGTCACGAGGGCCTCGTCCCAGCACCTGGCTCACCTGCCCTGGCATCATACTTTATTATGTATCTGCATCCTGGATACAGATACAGTTGAAAGCAATGATGGAACAAGGAGTCTTCAGCTCCTTCTTCCATCATTCTCCAGCTGAGTCTGAGCGCTGACGTCTCAGCGCAGCGGGCGCGATGACGTCACTACATTGTGCCCAAGGGTTGTGTGGGGGCCATCATATTATGTGGAGGGTTGTGTGGGGGCCATCATATTATGTGAAGGGTTGTGTGGGGGCCATCATATTATGTGGAGGGTTGTGTGGGGGCCATCATATTATGTGGAGGGTTGTGTGGGGGCCATCATATTATGTGGAGGGTTGTGTGGGGGCCATCATATTATGTGGAGGGTTGTGTGGGGGCCATTATATTATGTGGAGGGTTGTGTGGGGGCTATCATATTATGTGGAGGGTTGTGTGGGGGCTATCATATTATGTGGAGGGTTGTGTGGGGGCCATCATATTATGTGAAGGGTTGTGTGGGGGCCATCATATTATGTGGAGGGTTGTGTGGGGGCTATCATATTATGTGGAGGGTTGTGTGGGGGCTATCATATTATGTGGAGGGTTGTGTGGGGGCCATCATATTATGTGGAGGGTTGTGTGGGGGCCATCATATTATGTGGAGGGTTGTGTGGGGGTCATCATATTATGTGGAGGGTTGTGTGGGGGCCATCATATTATGTGGAGGATTGTGTGGGGGCCATCATATTATGTGGGGGCCATCATATTATGTGGAGGGTTGTGTGGGGGCTATCATATTATGTGGAGGGTTGTGTGGGGGCCATCATATTATGTGGAGGGTTGTGTGGAGGCCATCATATTATGTG
This sequence comes from Ranitomeya imitator, assembly GCF_032444005.1. Classification (NCBI taxonomy): domain Eukaryota; kingdom Metazoa; phylum Chordata; class Amphibia; order Anura; family Dendrobatidae; genus Ranitomeya; species Ranitomeya imitator. The sequence continues at coordinate 787,779,502 of NC_091284.1, read as the reverse complement.
GAGGGTTGTGTGGGGGCCATAATATTATGTGGAGGGTTGTGTGGGGGCCATCATATTAAGTGGAGGGTTGTGTGGGGGCCATCATATTAAGTGGAGGGTTGTGTGGGGGCCATCATATTATGTGGAGGGTTGTGTGGGGGCCATCATATTATGTGGAGGGTCGTGTGGGGGCTATCATATTATGTGGAGGGTTGTGTGGGGGCTATCATATTATGTGGAGGGTTGTGTGGGGGCCATCATGTTATGTGGAGGTATAATGTATAGAACCAGCCACATTTAAATACAAAGATCACCAATATATTAACTCAAAATAAATATTGAAAAGATAGGAGGACTAGAGTTTTCATATATTAAAAAATTCTATTATTTATTTATGTCAAAAAAGTTTTTTTTATAGTAAACATAATACAAAGATTATATAAATAAATAAATCCAATGTTTAATTAAATATCATATGCATAGAGATTGATCCTAAAAGGTGACAACATAGAGCAGCCGCCAGCCAGGACAAATGTAACACAGTGCTGAAAACTATGTCTACATGAACAATGTGTCAAATCATAGGCTCACAATCCTAATACAATAGGAAAAAAGTAATAGCAAGGTGCTAGTTAAGCCATACAATTAGTTCCAAGCCAAAAAGACACAATTCGGTTCTCGTAGTGCAGCGCTGTTTCAGAGAGACACACAAACATAAACTAGATAAGGGGTTAATTGCCCATGACGGTGTCTCTGTTTGAATCCAGTCCCGGGGGTGACCACTCACCCCGACGCGCATTTTGCAAGCGTGATTGTCGCTTCATCAAGGGGGCGTGCACTGTGTTACATATGTCCTGGTTGGCGGCTGCTCTATGCTGTCACCTTTTAGGATCAATCTCTATGAATATGATATTTAATTAAACATTGGATTTATTTATTTAAAGAATCTTTGTATTATGTGTACTATAAAAAAAACTTTTTGACATAAATAAATAATAGAATTTTTTAATATATGAAAACTCTAGTCCTCCTATCTTTTCAATATTATGTGGAGGGTTGTGTGGGGGCCATCATATTATGTGGAGGGTTGCGTGGGGGCCATCATATTATGTGGAGGGTTGTGTGGGGGCCATCATATTATGTGGAGGGTTGTGTGGGGGCCATCATATTATGTGGAGGGTTGTGTGGGGGCCATCATATTATGTGGAGGGTTGTGTGGGCGCCATCATATTATGTGGAGGGTTGTGTGGGGGCCACCATATTATGTGGAGGGTTGTGTGGGGGCCATCATATTATGTGGAGGATTGTATGGGGGCTATCATATTATGTGGAGGGTTGTATGGGGGCTATCATATTATGTGGAGGGTTGTGTGGGGGCCATCATACTGTGTTTTGAGGATTGTGGGGCCATTATACTGTGTTGGTGTCATTGTGTAGGCATGATACAGTGTTGGGGTCACTGTGGGGGAATATTACCTTATTACCTTGCGGGGTGGGCATACTGAGTTATCATACTGTGCGTGTGGAGGGTATTCACTGTTGGGGTATCTTACTGTGTTTAGAGTGCACTTTTGTAGGAATCATACTTGATGGGGGCCATGAAAAGAGTATCTTAATGCGTGGAAACACTAAGGGCTTCAAAAGGAGCCAAATTACTTTATAAGGCTACGTTCACATTAGCGTTTTGCGGGGCTGCGTCGGGCGCAGCCGCGGCGACGCATGCGTCATGCTCCCCTATATTTAACATGGGGGCGCATGGACATGCGTTGCATTGCGTTTTGTGGCGCATGCGTCTTTTTTGGCGCACGCGTCAGGGCACAGAGAACGTAGCCTAAGAGCTGCAAAGTTGTTTGATATGCTCGTCTGTGACCCCGCCAAATATTTTTTGGTGAGTGTCCCAATTAGGACTTTCTACACCCCTAATGTATCACATAATACCATATACTCTTATTTTACATTTTGTGGTACGATATGTGTAACGAACAAATAAGTGCCTTCCCCGTTATCATCAAAGTGGTAATCCAGATTTGAGCCAAGTCATTTTAGACAATCTGGGTACTAAGTATACCCTACCCAACAGTTCTAGGATTTAACACCAGGTTGCTGGGAATGAAACCGGCGGTACCAAGTCTGTCAGTATCAGGGGCCAAACTGGTATTTTAAGGAAGCTAATTAGCTGTGCTCATGGGGTGACGATGTTTGTTTTTTGATGGATTGGGGTAAGTTATATTTTCGGAGATATATCAGTTGAGATGGGGGAGACTCTGGAATGGCGCGGCGTGCACACAATTTATATTCTCTACCCAGCTTTGGGGTGAAAAGGGGGTCACTGTGCAGGGTGCACAGCGCTGAGTGCGGGAACTGGGCTCCCTACACGCAGTGAAGACGCTGCAGCCATATGTGCAGCAAGTTCCAGCTGTTACTACATGCAGAAAAATAAACTAGAGTTTGGAAGCTTTCTCCAAGTAGTAAACACTTTTCGGGGATTTCGACACTTCTCTAAGCTTTTAAGTGACCGAAGCCAAGAGACGGGATCTGATAAATCTGAGCTGTTATACATTAGGAAAAGTCTTTATTAGTGCAAGTAATGGTGGCTAAAGCGGTTGTCAAAAAGGACGACAACAAAAAAATCTATGTATAGTACCTGTAAGTACTCTATTCACTCTACGACAGTATTCGAGAGTAAAAAAAGTCACAAAATGGGGACACAAAATATCCAACTGTGTGCTACAATATACCTTTTATATAAGGTTTACTCATAGTAATGCAATTGACTTATTAGTTTTTGTTCACTCAGATTATAACCTTTATTTTGTGACTCTAGTATAATTTGCTAGCGCTAAATTTACTTTACCTTTCTAAAAAATTTTATATTTTCACTACAAAGTGCACCACACAGAAAAACTGTAACAGTTATTGTATAGTGTTTGTAAAAACAAGCATTTTTCCAATTTACTGCTAATTAAAATGTGATGCCATTCTTGAGATATTAACACTTTTCTTTTGTTTACAGCTTGTTGCCTGGGAAACCGACCACCGCTGCTGTCTAGCTTGTAAACACTGCGTTGTATTTTGCTTGGATTAGGAGGTAATTGTGCGCTCCAGTGATCCTAGCCAACTTCAAAATAACGCTTACAGGCTCAATAGGAAAGGGCTTGAAAGTAGTGCGCATGAACTACTGTCTAGCAGTAGTGGTCGGTCTCCAAGGCAACGAGTAAACAAAGGAAAAGTGTTAATATCTCAGGAACGGATCACAATTTTAATAAGCAGTAAATTGCAAAATTGCTTGCATTTACAAGCTCTATTCGATAACATGGGAATAAACTCTTACATTTTTGGATATCACATTCTAGCTGATATACAACATACCTTTTGGAGTTTATCTGTTTTCTCATAGCAGATTTCTAGGTGCTGCCTCAGGCTGCTGTTCTCCTTGGTAACCATCTCCACCATTTGATGCGCTCGTTCCACAAGGGCTTCAGGTGGAAGCTGCGGGCCCAGAGACGGAGATTGGGATGGAGCGAGATGTGATGCCATAGTCATTGTTGAGTGCAGGGAGCCGCTGACTGAGGACACTTGTGATGACATAGGACTGTGTTGCTGAAATGGGACAGAGGTGAACAGCATCGGAGGATGCTGCCGGCTGCAAAATAAATGCCAATATAAGATATTAGTCTTTTACATCGCTCCCGCCATGTGTGAGGCTTTAGGTGGCCGTACGATGTTTACTGTATACCACAGGTATAAAAAACTGTAATATTGGCCAAGGCCACCGATCAGACACCACGGCTTTCCAATTGTTTAAATTGCAGACTAAGTGAAATTGCATGAAAAATGCAAATCTTCTTAGTGAATGGCGTGCTGCTGAGCATGTGCAACCACCACTCTCATTACTGTCCATAGGAGTGGTGGTCGCACATTCACTGTGCTAAGTTTCATGTCTTCATGCTGTATATGTGTCTTTTCATTGAAATACTGTAAAAAAAAAACATACAATCGCATTGTGCTATTGGCATAACATGTATTAAAGCCTTGAAGCCTGTTCCTTAAAAACATATTGTGACTATGATCACAGTGATCTGCCATCAGCATGTGATAGAGCAGTAGAAAATGAGAATATTCATATATATAGAATGGTAGCTAGGCTCACTAGGATGCACACAGAGGTAGCTGTCTCTTTAAATTTTCCACTGGTTTATTGAGGTACAGCATAAACCAGGGCAGGGATAGCAACATAAACATGGCCTTTCTGGCCAAATGGGAAAACAACGGGGATTCGCCCGCTCAAAAAACAAACATAAAAAAGGTTAAATTTTCCTTATTCTCAAACACAGCTCTGGAGCTCCCATCTCCAGGCACACCCAACACAGAATGAGCAAGAAGGCTGTGTATTTAACCTCTGGACTTCACCCTAGGGGTGGAGATATGGTGACCATACTCCCACACCTCAGGTGTTCAATAAACCTAGCCCTAAACATGGCTGATTAACTCTGCTCAGCACTTAGTGTGCTAGAGTATTTCTCTAGGTTCATATCATTGAAGCTAATACTCTCAATTATATGTCATGTAATCTCATATAATTATATATATATATATATATATATATATATCATATCTCCCTTCCAGTACTTTGCCAGTGACTTTGTTACATATCCCCCCTCCTCTGCCCAAAGCCAGGGGGTGTTTTGGCACCTTCAGTCACTAGACAGGGAAGTCTAGACGAGGGCATCTGCGTTACCATGCAGTTGCCCCAGCCTGTGCTCCACATGAAAGTTGAAGTCCTGGAGCCTTAGAAACCATCTAGTCATCCGGGCATTCTTCCCCTTCCTTTCTCTTATCATCTCAGAATACAGATTTACATGGATAAAAGTCAGGTTATACTGAATACTTTCCCACAAATCTATATATCTACAGTGCCTACAAGTAGTATTCAACCCCCTGCAGATTTAGCAGGTTTACACATTTGGAATTAACTTGGCATTGTGACATTTGGACTGTAGATCAGCCTGGAAGTGTGAAATGCACTGCAGCAAAAAAGAATGTTATTTCTTTGTTTATTTTTTTTTTAAGTTGTGAAAAGTCTTTTCAGAGGGTCATTTATTATTCAACCCCTCAACCCACCAGAATTCTGTTTGGTTCCCCTAAAGTATTAAGAAGTAGTTCAGGCACAAAGAACAATGAGCTTCACATGTTTGGATTAATTATCTCTTTTTCCAGTCTTTTCTGACTATTTAAGACCCTCCCCAAACTTGTGAACAGCACTCATACATGGTCAACATGGGAAAGACAAAGGAGCATTCCAAGGCCATCAGAGACAAGATCGTGGAGGGTCACAAGGCTGGCAAGGGGTACAAAACCCTTTCCAAGGAGTTGGGCTCCACTGTTGGGAGCATCATCCGGAAGTGGAAGGCTTATGGAACTACTGTTAGCCTTCCACGGCCTGGACAGCCTTTGAAAGTTTCCTCCCGTGCCGAGGCCAGGCTTGTCTGAAGAGTCAAGGCTAACCCAAGGACAACAAGGAAGGAGCTCCGGGAAGATCTCATGGCAGTGGGGACATTGGTTTCAGTCAATACCATAAGTACGTACTCCACCGCAATGGTCTCCGTTCCAGATGAGCCCGTAAGGTACCTTTACTTTCAAAGCGTCATGTCAAGGCTCGTCTACAGTTTGCTCATGATCACTTGGAGGACTCTGAGACTGATTGGTTCAAGGTTCCCTGGTCTGATGAGACCAAGATCGAGATCTTTGGTGCCAACCACACAAGTGACGTTTGGAGACTGGATGGCACTGTATACAACCCCAAGAATACCATCCCTACAGTCAAGCATGGTGGTGGCAGCATCATGCTGTGGGGCTGTTTCTCAGCCAAGGGGCCTGGCCATCTGGTCCGCATCCATGGGAAGATGGATAGCACGGCCTACCTGGAGATTTTGGCCAAGAACCTCCGCTCCTCCGTCAAGGATCTTAAGATGGGTCGTCATTTCATCTTCCAACAAGACAATGACCCAAAGCAGACAGCCAAGAAAACCAAGGCCTGGTTCAAGAGGCAAAAAATCAAGGTGTTGCAGTGGCCTAGTCAGTCTCCTGACCTTAACCCAATTGAAAACTTGTTGGAAGGAGCTCAAAATTAAAGTCCACATGAGACACCCAAAGAACCTAGATAACTTGGAGAAGATCTGCATGGAGGAGTGGGCCAAGATAACTCCAGAGACCTGTGCCGGCCTGATCAGGTCTTATAAAAGACGATTATTAGCTGTAATTGCAAACAAAGGTTATTCCACAAAATATTAAACCTAGGGGTTGAATAATAATTGACCCACACTTTTATGTTTAAAATTTATAAAAATTTAACTGAGCAACAAAACTTTTTGGTTTGTAAGATTTATGCATCTGTTAATAAATCCTGCTCTTGTTTGAAGTTTGAAGGCTCTAACTTATTTGCATCTTATTAAACCTGCAGGGGGTTGAATACTACTTGTAGGCACTGTATCTGCTCGCTTCCTCCTGTTCGATTGCATACTGCCCACGGATAGGACTGCATGAACAACGTGACAGGTTCCCTTTAACAAGCAAATAATAATGTTCAATTTCTTTACCTGCTCATATTTAGTATCGCCATTCCTTTCCAGAGCATATTCAATTATTAATCCCAGTGATATACAGTAGCTCCCACGTCCTGGCTAATCCCACATGAAGGTATGAATATTTTTAATGACTTTTTATAACATTACATTTATGTGCTGTGCCATAGAGCATGAGAAAGGGGAAGGATAATTTTTCACTTTTATGAGAAAGTTGTCATCTGGCAGAACCAGTGTGACCATGAATGGGACAGCATTATAAAAGCAATAAAAAGAGATTCCATATTGAGGTCTACTTTAAGGGTATGTTCACACAGCATTTTTAAAGGTTTCACTCCGAAATATAGCTGAAAAATGTGTTTTCTTCATTGCTTAATGGATGTAAAATACCATAAAAGAAAAGCTAAAATAAAAAGAATGGCCAAAAGATATTTAACGAAAATGCCAACAAAAATTTTAACACGCTTCAGGAAACGTTAAAAAAAAAACATTTACAAAAGCACTGAGGAATTTAAAAAAATGCTGACATTTCCAGATGCAGTTTCCACTTGAAAACCCTGTTGCTTTTGCCTGCCTGAAATAAAAAAATATATAATCCTTGGGCTAGGCAATCACAACCACACGGCTTCTCTATGGGGGAAAATTAGTGATAATTACAAGAATGAATACATGCTGCAAAAATTGCGACTTTTTCCTTAAACACTGAAGCAGTAAGGCTAGGTTCACATTAGCGTTTCTGTGCGCAGCGTATCATCTGCAAGCGCAAACGCATGCCAAAACGCATGCAAAGGCACGCCTGCACATCATCTAGCGCATGACAAAAACAAAAACACTGCGTGGCATGCGTTTAAATGCGTTTTGGCATGCATTTGGGTTTTTTATGCGCATGGTGGAGGCTGTGATATCATTTTCTGGACATGCACAGTCTAAAGTACACATGCGTATCGAACGCATGCGTTCGCATGTCCTTGCATACCAATGAGGTCGCCAATCATCTGCAATCGTCCGCATGCAGACGATTGCGCAATATTTGACGCCTCAAAAATGCAACATGTTGTGTTCGCCGGAAACCGCCGCACACCGCGAAAAGATGCATACGCATGCGAACGCATGTAAAAGCATGTCGCTGCGTACACCATGTTAAAGATATGTACGCATGATGCATGCGGTTGTATGCGGATCATACGCTGCGCACAGAAACGCTAATGTGAACCCGGCCTTAAGTCATTCTATTCCTGAAAGTTCCCTGTGATTTCTGACTCTCAAGAGTTGCTGTAGAATACTTGCCACTATGACCAAATAGAGACTTTTAGTAATATGCCCTTTGAATGTGATCGCTGTTCTAATCAAAAATGTGAAATTTAATTTTAGACACATTGGGGCGTTAAAAATATGGTTGCAAAGAAGACAAATACGTTTTTTTTCTGAGCATTTGGTGTAATGCCAAATTTGTAACACTGTCCAAAGAAGAATGGCACATTACCTGGTGACATTGTAATCTGGAGGAGGCTGGTACCGGAGGACAGACACCTCCGTCCGAGACGGTTGTGAGGTGGGATAGGGATTTATCATTTCATGTACCATCAGGCGCTGCTGGTCATTGTAAAAGTGTCCTTGTTCCTGAATTTTATTCACAGGAGTTGGGGCCTGTTTCACCTTGTAGGGATAGTCTGGTGGAGGTCCTCTTTGCTCCCCACCTTTGCCAAAACTTGGAGCTGGAGATGGAGCCCCATGTTTAAGTCCTTTAATGCTGCCCGAGGAGTGTTGTTTAAGTACGTTCCTCTCGAGTGACAACATTATCCTTTCACTCATCGAGCGAACATGACCCTGTTTGAGTTCTTTAAGTGCCTCATCCTGGTGAGCCTGTCCACTGTTGGCCCGACTGACAGCAGGCCTTCCTTCAGTTTTGGATTTATGATTGGCCACAATGCCGGCAACATAAAAACCCGGGACCATAGGTCCAGGTGGCTGAGCTCTAAAAAATTGGGACTGAGCCTTGGCTTCCTCGTAGGTTGGCAATTCCTCGTTATTTTGTTGGGGCTGGGCTGTCCTCAAGGTTTTCTCCATCACAGTGTTGTCCACCTGATGTTCTTGCCCCTGTGGTTCTTGCCTCGCTGACTGGCCGACCATTTGTGGGTCTTCTTGGGTGAGGTTTTCAGTAGATGAAACAGAATTTGCAGGGATATTAGTTCCTGTTGCTTGTTGTATGGCCAGAAAGTTCATATTATCGTTTGGATTGCCATATCTCAGCTTCTCTTGGAGTAATCGCTTAAGAACGGTTCCTGTTGAAGCATCTTCAGAACCTCGCATTTCCACCTCCGGTATCCGGTGGAAGTCTTGAGGTATGAAGTTGGACCTTTGTTCTTCTTTGAAAAATTCTATGAAAAAAAAGGAAACAGAAAATTAGCAAAAACATAAAATAAAGTTGGAAATTTGTCACATCTGACAGAAATATTAGCCATTTTTTGGGCTGTATTGCAGACACCATGACAAAACCCAATAGTCCCAGTTATAAATCAATGTTGTCCATCACATAAATGGAAACCAAGGAAAATTTTTTTACCAAAACAGTTAAATACTGCTGAAAAATCCCAAGAAATAGGTTTGAACAAACCCTTCACCCAAGTGGTCCCTGACAATGTTTTGATATAGACAATAACTTACCACCTGCCTGTTCTTTCAGGATGCCTGGTGATTCGGCAACTACGGATGATTGCTCATTGCTGGTAGTGTACAGACGACAGTCCTGATAAAGACAGGCATTATCATCACAGGGTATAGGGACACAGAGATTGTAGTATCCTGTAGAAGCACCTAGAACAAGACAATAGAGAATTATTATCGGTGGCGTCATCGTTAAATGTAAATACCACCCAAGACCCATTGAAACGACTTTTAGGCAACATTTATGGTCTATATTTTGGTTGTAATACCTACAACCCATTCAACTGAATTCTGCTGGATTCCAGAGAAATCGCAAAGGTTTAATAGGTGTAATACAAACTCAACAATTTGGGAAAATTGCGCAAGGCTGGGCAGAGTCATGTGTTACATGCTGAAATTGCACCATGAAAACAATAGAAACCAGAAGCGATTTTGTGGACTTGTTCGCACTGCTGATCATTACAGACGTCAAATTCAGAAGATGAATTAACTATATGGTTTTATCCAACGCGTTTCGAAGTACAATACACTTCTTCCTCAGGAAAAAACATATACCGTAGATGTATTTTTTACTGACACCAGGACTCAATAGACATCAGAACAACCAAACAACACCGGGTTCCACAGGAGATCATTACTGGCCCAAATGACCAGAGGATGGAACAGATCACTTGCTGCCAGAAGCCAAGTTGAGGGTTTACTTTCAGAAAAGGACTAACCTTTCAAGATTTCTAACATAATGATTTGCTCATATTGGAATAACATCTTGTACTTAACCACCAATATCTTGAGAGCCTCAGCAGTCTGGCTTCTTCTAGACATGACCTTTCAAAAGTTTGTCTCTCATTCACACTGAGTTTTTCCTGATAGAAACCCACCTTACGTCTACCTTCAATCAAAGCCTTATAAAACATGTATAGTCTTTTCCTGCTCTTATACAGATGCAGCATATCGAAAGCTTCATGTTTGATTCTAGCAAAGAAATCCCTCTGGAGAGGATTAATACTCCGATGCGTGATCCTGACTGCCAAGCAGATTACAAGAGATCAGTAATAGACGGCACAAATAATTACTCTCTGAGGCTGTGAGGCACCGATGAGATGGGAACTACCTAGAATACTAAAGTCAAGTATTAAAGATCTATAGGATATTCTGACAGCATGATGTAGGCTATGAGTTCGTAAGGTTAGAAGTGAATAACTTCAGTGTTAAACATGGGTGAGAGAAACAGCAGCAGTCTACGCCAAAAAGACTAACATTTTATGCAAAACTTAATATCGGTGCTCATTCAAAGGCCCATTCACACAGTTCAAAACTGACTGTGGGGGACAGACTATATTTCAATTGATTTGTCCCCACCCAGCATTCATTTTGTCAGCAGCATATCCCATTTACAAGGTATTAATGATATAATGGCCACCTGAATGATCAAACCAACTGCCCAACAGACATTGTTTTTATATCTTTACATGGGCCAATGACTGGGAAAAAACCCTACAGGTCCCCATTGTTAGCCACTTACAAAGGATGCATCTCTCTCCATCCATCTCCTTTGGAAAATTGGAGCACTTGTACTGCAATTTCAGAGCTTCCATAAGCAACGAATGGAGAGACACGTGCATGCGCCCAACCACCCACCATTCCTGACAGCACATGCCCTGGCCTCATTCTTGAGATCCCAGAGGTGGGATCCACTTTTATTGACATTATATGGTCTATCCTATGGACCATCGTTGTGTTTTGATTATTCTACTGCCTGACAATTTGGTTCCTGGTCCTGACCTCAAGGTGCTGACTGTCAATCTTCCCATTCCAGGACAGTCCTTTTCACCAGCCAGCAGCCACTCCGTTGACTCAACCTAGGGGCCTCTGCATATTTCTATATCTCTGTATATTTGTTAATTTGTGAAATACAGAGTTCTCCTGGTATCGGCTCCTTGGAGTGGCTAGCGCAAAGCCTGTCCTTGGAAGTCCCTTTAAATGCAACCAGCCTTCTACTGACTGTGCACCTGAGACCCTCATTCAGTGAAGGATACATAGAGGTTATGCATTGGAAAGATCATGGGTCTCAGCTCCTTAGGTTCCCCCTACAGAGATCAGAGCTGTACCAGAGATGACTTGATTGAGTGCTAGCAAATACAAGTAAATGCAAGTAAAAGTCTAGAAGATCCTCAAATCCACCCCATACAGTGGTTAGCATGAGTTGCCATCACCAGGGGCAAAAGTCAAGCATTTTGTGCCCCCTAGCCCAAGGATTTTTAGTACCGGAAGTTAGAGTCCCGTCCCTTTATTTTTATTACTTTATGTGTTTTTTTTATAGGGAACACTTTTTCAAATTTTGGACTAGTATCCCAACAGATGTTGATCTCTCTTATCACAAAATTACAAGTGAGTAGAGATGTAAAGCGTTGTGGGACACCACAGTGCAGCAATTTGCAGTGCACATGATTCAATACTGTCTTAATTCAGCATCTGCTCAGCCTCTATCATCTCAGTCGCTGGCGATGCAAAGTGCAGTTTGTCATCGGCTGGTGTGCTCAGCAAAGACAGCAACTGAGATGACAAAGCTCACTTCCTTATTTCTTATACTGAGAGCTTTGTGATCTTGGCCACTGCTTTTAAAGAGCGCAGCAGCTAATGACAACGTCATCTCGGCTGCTGCACTCTGCATAAGATCTGTCAACGGCTACCGAGATGACAAAGCGGCTACTGGCTGCTTTCCTCATTCAGCTCGGGCACTCACTGCGTCAATGTGACGCTCGGCGCATTGGAGATTTCTCAGCGCTGGTCCAAGGAGGGAAGGAATTTTGCACATAGAATTTGACATCGGTGAAACCATCCCCATGCTAAGATGCTATGCTAATGTGGACAGGCACAATACTGCTCAAGAATATGTAATCGTCAACGTTTTCCAATTCTATGTGGAGGTCATGGCAGGCCAGCCATTATTTTAGTTCCCTTGTCATTGCAAGGACCTTACATATAATGTATGGACACGTGGAATGGCCGACTATCTGAGTAGCCATGCTATATAAATGAAAGATGGGAAGTTTATTATCATATGAGAAGTATAGAACTTGTATAATCCTCTGCACTTCATCACCATGATTAGACACCAGGCAGCCTACGACTACACTTACTGCCTGCCTGATATACCACATCTCCAATTCACTGTGAATTAACAGCGAGATGCATCAGCAATTTCTTCAAAGCTTCTCTCTGAAGTTATTAAATTTCAAACCGGCCTAGGCATAATGGGAGAAATATTTTATTAAAAGCTAGTTTAACTACTGCTTACAAGGAGATATTCCTATAAATACAGATACCCTAGGAAAAATAAGCCTAAAGGTGGTAAATAGAGATGAGCAAACCAGAACTGTAAAGTGTACGTTCTGAACTCCGAACGTGGACTTCTCCTGGAAGTCCTTATTAGTGCTGAGGAGAGAAAAAGATCTTTCTTCTTCAGGTTCGGGTCCCTAATAACTTCTTTGGGGTTCAGGTTCAAGTTCATTTATAGTTCTGGTGCCTGAACTGAACTTTTGACTAAAGTTCTTTCCAACTTGACGAACCTGGACATCAACGGGTCCGCTCATCACCAACGGTAAATTAACTATTTAGTTTTATGGATGCAACCACGCAGCTCTGTTTGGTCAATTATCTAAACGCTACTGGGCACAAGAGCGCCGGTTGTCCTCTTCTTCTAGCATCCGTTAAATGCCCTATGAAGGTCACATTCATAGAGAGCAGATTTTTCACCAATTTAAAGCGTGGACTAATAATCTGCCCCCCAAAACTTTAAGGATACTTATTAAGTCTCCAAAAAGGTCCAGGATGATCCAGGAAAAATGGGAGACTTTCTGGTCATTGTAGAAACCTGCGAAGCTGCACTTTCGGAAAGTTTTTTATGCTTGACGCAGATATACATCATCATTGATTATGGCGATAAAAGGAGGCACGGAAGGCAGGAAAGGGGAATGGCATGGTAAAAAGTTTAAATTTGAGCAGTGAGCTTCACGTATAAAAATATGGGGCACCATGTCCTACATGTTAGATATCTCGTGTTACATGTAATACATGCATGTGCATGGACAAATCTCTACCACATCTGATCATGTACAAGACATATCAACTTACTGGGGTATAAACATAATGCTCAACTCACAGGAGCCTAGCAGGTCAAAAATTTAAGAAGGACGAATGCTTCAGTTTCCATAGGACCTCCACCACCGGTGTGATTGAGGAGGCGTTCACAATGCTGCATTTAAAAAATATTCTACTGGGGCTTAGTTTTTGCTGAATGGTCAGTATTATTTTTATACCATGTCACGTAAAATTTAAAGATTCAGCTTAATTAATTTTGTATGAAGAGCATAACAAGCAAAGGGGAGCAAATGAGTCATTTGTTTTCTATGCCATGTGGTATAAAGAACGTTATCTTTTTGCAGAGGTCGAAATAATTGTGATAAAAAAATGTTTAAACTTACGGTAACTATTTTACTTTTTGTTTTAGGTGGACAGCCCTTTATCTTATTCGAATTGTATTCCCGTTTCATTATTTTTTTCAAGCTATAATCATTTGATCTCTAATACAATCCTTTGGGATATTTAATATTCCAAAATATTATTGCCTCTGGCTTTTTGACCACATAGACTAAGGGATTAATCATTATTAATCTGTCACCAAAAATCTAGTCTATGCGAGAGTGATCGTCAAGAGGCTTCACAATAGTCGTGAGTGACCAAAAATTTTGAGACTGACACAGGTTTTGATTTTCAGTTTGATGCTTCAGAATATTTAGATCTTTTAGTTGGATGCTTATATTGTTACTGGAGAACAATCAGCATTTCATACGCTTTTCAACTTTTCTTGACAAATACATCAAGTTTATGTAAAAACTCAATATTTAAAAAGTCGACCTTTATTTTTCAAGACATCTGCCCTTCTTCCCGGCAGTTGGATACCAAATCCTGACTGATGACCACCCATACCTGTCTAATCAGTGTTTGGAATTTATCACAATTTCTTTGGTTGTGTTTGTCTATACACTTTTTGAAAACTGAGTATAGGTTCTCAATAAGATTCAGTTTTGGGGAGTTTCCTGGCCATGGATCCAAAAATGTCAATGTTTTTTTTACCGAGCCGCTTAGTTATCACTTTTGTCTTGTTTCGTGGTCTCCATCATGCTGCAAAAAACATCATCACCAAATTGCTCCTGGATGGTTGGGAAAAGTTGGGATCCAAATCCTTAGTCAATACCATGTTCTTAGGCAAAATTGTCAGTGAGCCCTCTCAATGGATGCAACATCCTCTCATATATATGGTCTCAAGACACTTTCGGGTTGAAATGATGGCAGAGCTCACCTCTCCGGATAATCATTCTTCCAGAGGTCCCAAAAAGTCTGAAGGGGGCTTCATCAGAGAAAATAACTTGTAAGTACATAGATTGAGCTGCAGAAGACTAGGGTAACATTATTTTCTCTGATAAAGTCCCTTTGATGATGCATTTGTCAAGAAGATTGCAAAAAACCTATTAAATGTTTATAATTGTTCTTCCATTCCGGAAGGAACAACCGACTACAAGATCTAAAAATTTTGAAGCAGCGAAAATTTGTTAAAAACAAAACTTGCATCAGTCTCAAAACTTTTGGCTACGGCAGTACAGAATATTAGAAATTTTACTCCGATTACAATTTTGAAAAAAAAGGGAGAAGCAGGTGATCGTTTTACAAACTTCTCCCTCAGCTCTCCATGTTTCATAGCTGCGAGATTATCGTACACTGTTTGTTATTATAATTAACGCCAATTATAGTTCAGCTTCCTCCCATACGCACTCAGTGTTTTCAGAGCACAACAATTTTTGTATTTTCTGTGAATCTCAAGGACTTTTTGGTACTGCCTGCCAGACTGTTTGGTGCCAGGTCTGTGATAGCAGCTTTAAATGCAAGATAAAAATTTACATTCCCACTTGATTTTCTGATCTGTGTTTGGACAGTTAAACACAGCAGAATTTTTGTGCAAAAACAGCGGAAAGAAAACAGCATTTACATGGCCTAAATATGCAAGCAAAGTGGATAAAAAAGCAAAGTAATGTGATTTCATTAAATCTCCTGAGCTCGGTTCATCTGAAGATGCTACTGATCTCTGCGGTTTCACTGCTTTTTTTCTCTAGAGTCTTCGGTGGAGCTTGAAAAAAACGCATTCCCCCCCCCCCCAAAAAAAAAAAATCGCTATTGTATTTTTAAGTGCAGGATCAAAGCTTTTACGTATGGTACTAATAAAAAAGCATTAAAAAAGTGGCTTCACATCTGCACCAAAAACGCAGATTGTTATTGCGTTGCGTGGTGCGGACACCTGCAGAAAAATTGCAAAAAACAGCAGTATAAAAAAAATCATATATGCTATGTGTAAACATTGACTTAGTGTTACATTATCATTATTTTTTCTTGTTGATTTTATAGAGAAAAAAAAATCACAACATTTTTTACACCCTTTGCTGATCACAATATATAATCCAATCGCCGCGTTGTGTAGGTTGTTACGATTGCAGGGGCACCAAATAAGTTGGCTTTTTGCAGACTTGAGTTTTTGTTTTTTTAAGTGCATTAAAAATTACATTATTGTAATTGTTTTTCATTTTGTTTTAGTAATTTTATAGGAAGAAAACAATGTTTCATTTATTTTCCCCCTAGAATACAGGGACATAGAAATACACTGATGTGTACAAATGTATCTCTATGTACCTGTATATTCTACCTGTAGATTCAGAGCCTGCAAGTAGCTTTAGCTACTACCTGCAATGATGTAGGTTGTGTGTTCACTTCCCAGGAAAACGCACAAAAAAAAGATAAAATTGTATTTTTGTAATTGATTTTAATTATTTTTTAGGCAGTTTTATAGGAATAAGAAAATCTGACTTTTTCTTCACCTCTAGAATACAGGGACATAGAAATACACTACTACATACAGATGTATCTCTATGTACCACTATCTTCTGCCTGTGATTTCACTGTCTCCAAGGAAGCTTCAAATACACAATATACTCCTATCTCTATCAGTGCATTGCTTTAGCTAATGCCTGCAAAGATACAGGTTGTGGGTTCTATTCCCAAGGAGACCAGATCACAAGAAGAGAATTGTTTATTTAATGTAGTATGTACAGAAAGATGCCAGCTCTTCCCCTGAGGAGACTCAGAGGGATGAAGACGTCAAAGAGAAGTAGTATTGGAAATCCGGCAAAGCCTTGACGTGCCGTAACAGCGGGACTAACCTTTCTAATCGGGACAGTCTTGCTAACTCCGATTGGGAGCTATGGTCATATTGTGACATACTGTTTATTTTAAAAATTTAGTAGACTAATATGGGATTTGTTTTGGTACGTTTTAAGGTTTTTGTCCCTTTAAATTTCAAGTTGCAATCCATTCACACTTTCTACAAGAGGCAGCGCATGGAGAGGCCCAGCTAGCAGATTGAATCAGTGCTGTGTTACATTATCGCTGGGCCTTTCTGGTTGGAACAACATACTGTATTTCCACAGAGACTTCCTGTGCTGTGTGACTTCTCGGGCAGAATGTAATCTGAGCCCTGAACATTTCACCGGACTAAACATAAACATGTTCCATTCATCTCCTGTTTCCTGCAGGTATCACTTCTGCTGAGCCGTGATAACATCCAGCGCCAAGTATTAAACCGGGGGGACCCTTGCGCCAGGGGAGGGAGGACGTTACCCTGCCGCGAATGCCTGAAAGTTTTCTTTCCAGCAACTCCCAGGATACTAAAAATAAACCCGGCTAAATATTTTCTCATGATCTGCAGAGATCTCCTTAGGGTCATAGACCCAAAATGTCTAAGAAAAAGTCTCGCCAGTAGCACAAAATTAGTCATAGAAAAAAAAGCGTCTGCTGGTATTTGGGGTGATAAAGTATCTTCCTAAAATGGTTCTCAATTTTGGTTTTTGGAAAGTGCAGTGAAAAAAATCATGCGATATCTTGCGATGAGATGAAGACGGGAATTGTCTCAGATCCGAACATCTAAAGACGGATCAGATTTGCTAAACTTCAACACCCGATCCTTGGGTTCTCTAAGATACGCCGCTACCAGAGGCTTACTCCCCTCTCCCCAGTGGAAAATGATGAATACTTGGTCAATAGCTATGTAAAGTATATTCCACGTTAAGGCCATGTTCCCACCTAGGGAAATATGGTGTCTGAATGCTAAAATTTAATAGCAAAGTTTGTTTTTGGTTTATTTTCTGCATCTTAGATTTGATGCATTTTTTTTACGTGTATTTTTTTTAAGTGTAGAAATGCTGGGATTCTTCAGTTAAAAACACAACTGCATATTTTAAGTCTTTTTTTCCAGGCTCTTCACAGAAGCCTATAAAAAAAGCATTAACAAATGCAGAATAGAGTCTTTAGTGCAAAGTCAGAATGGGTTTTCATGAATTCACATCCACTTTGCTTGAACTGTTAATCAGCAAATTTTCTGTAGGAAAAAATAAAATCTAATGGGAAAAAAACACAGTTTACACTATGTTGGAACATCGTCGTATATCCACGTTCACGTGATGCGTTCCAGATGTGGTTCTCCCCAGACTTAGAAGAAGGTTCTGTGAAAAGCATTGACAGAATTCTGCACTTGCCATCAAAAGTACTAAACACCTTGACAGAATTTCAAGTGACAATATATTGTTAATATATCCCAAAATTCAATCCCACTTACGACCTTTCTCTTCCCTTCCGGTGCTAGTGCATGGGAGCAATAAAATTGGGAAAAAGAAAGATCCTAAAACGCCTACATACACATTAGAACAAAGATGGCCTAACCCACCGACACTGTCTAATCATGTGTATAGAGCTTCTCCCGACAGACAAGGTTCGGGCGGTATGAATTGCAGTTGCAGATCCTTCTTGTTCTCTAGGAGATAGGCCACCACCAGAAGTGTCCAACAGCGACTTTCAACAAACTCCCTTTTGAGAAGAAAGTAATATTCAGTCACACAGTTCGGGTAGCCAGGAGAGGTGGAAGACAAATGAACAATCATTTGGCAGACAGCTATCTAATGTGTAGTCCTTTTGTTGGCCATGGACACAAGACAGCTATCGACAGCCATCGGTGAAAACTGCCCGTAAACACGCAACGCACATATCGGCTCAGCATTCTTGTTTATTCCTATAGAAAAAAAAAACTCACAATGGCAGCGCAGATCTCCCAAAGGAGCAGAAGGTTAGGCAGGTTGAAATCTAAAGCCTCCCATATATTTTAGTTAGCTGACAGCTGAGCTCGGTCGTGCGCTCCCATGTTCTCTATGACAGAGCCGCCACCAGACATATCTGGAGGTGGCTTATCTTTAAAGAACAAAACGATCAGCAGTCTGAAATTGGACATGCTATTTCCTTATCTCTCCCAACAATCATCTTCCGGATGCCCCCATACACAGTAATCTGTCATTTGAACCTGTCGATACACCGTCAACGTTAGAAGCTATAACGGTGTGGTCAGTAGAGTCTCCAACTTGTGAGGACCCCATGTTCAGGATTAGGATATGGCTACACGGGGACATAAGTGGAAAATATTTCCAAATATGTTTGAATTTTGGCCGCTGGTCATAAGTGACTTATTTGTCAAACGTCCATACAAAAATTGCACTTCTAAAACAGTCATGCAACAACAAGTTGCAGCCATGTGCACAGATCATTTTGGTGGCTTGTCTGAGAATTGCTGTTGTGTGACACATGTCCACAGGTCACTATGTAGCCCCAGCGTTATTGAGCACTGCAGCACCTTTATGGTAGTAACCAGTAACCGACATAGGACAGTCCATGAGCATCGAAGAAGGCAACTCCATGCTGAATACTGTAGCCCCGTATTAACATGGGGGGCATACACCAACAGATCAAATACCGGTAACCTACCCTAACGATATTACATTCTTGTAAATCCTCTGTAAGCACTTCATAGGGTTGTTATAAAGTCATATTTCCACATACATTTTATTTAGAGAAAAGAGGGAGACACAAAAGCGCAAATAGGGTCTTATGAAACGTTACACAAAGTTGCCCACCAAGAGAACTATTCACCTGGTGAGATTGAAGGAAGGACATATATTAATGGCGGCTGCTGCAGATCCACAGGTCAGTGCAGGACCTGATTGAAACACACACTTAGGTAGGAAAAAAGGATAATCCCCGCGCTGCCGCAAGAAGAATTCCAAAAATTGTAGAGGTTTCAATGTGGTTTATTCATGCTGACGTGTATTTAAACCCTGTATACCTATGACTGTTGTACAATATTTGTGGTATGTCCTGATGAAGGGGTCACCTGAACCCTGAAACGCGTAGAATAAACCACGTCGAAACCTGTACAATTTTTGGAATTATTCTTGTGGCAGTGCGGGGATGATCCTTTTTTCCTACCTAAGTGTTTGCACATATATTTTATAACATTTAAAGCTCATAAATAGGATATTTCTTTATGATCAGTGGGGATCCAACCTCTGATCTTGGGAATGAAGGATTATTTAGTGTTTTGGCCCTTTTACGGTCTTTCCCTATCCCGACTGTGCAGGAAGATCGCAGCGCCGCACCATTTAAGTGATTGCAGCTGCTTGTAGTTTTCTATAGAATTTTGTGAGAAAAAACAAGAAGGGGTCGCAATACAGAATTAGTGCCGCAGCCCCATCGTTCTCATGATTGGTGGTGGTCTCAGAGGTAAGACCCCTGACGATTATAAACTGATGGCATGATATGCTACCGTTATGCCATCAATTCACAAGATGGGAATACTCCTGTAAGTTCTGTTCAAAGTCATCAACCAGAAAATGTATCTAGTGAGGTTCTGACCTAATATAAATGAAATATGTCTGGGCTGGAAGCCAGTTATACGTCTGCGGACTTGTCAGTACGCAGCACATGAATCAAATGTTCTAAATCTAGGATACGGAGCTCGGTAACCAATCTATATCTTATAAAGAAAAAAAAAACTTCTCTCCAGTACGCCGTTCCTCACTTATTCCTCCTGGGATATATGGAAAATTGGTTGACCTTATATTTGTCAAAGAAGGCATATCCTTTCAAATTGCTGACTGTGAACAGTAACGGCCAAAAGTTTTGAGACTGAAATACATTTTGATTATCACATAATTTGCTGATTCAGTTTTTATAGGGATAATCTGTAGTAACTCTAGATAGTTTTGAAAGGGAAGTCATTCCTTCCCATGAATCTCAACGTAACTCACAAAAACTTAATTTTCACAGGATTTCAGCCCTGCCACAAAATGACCTGCGTACATAATTTCACTGATCATCTCGATAGCTCGAGGACAAGGCAGCTGTCACTCTGTCGTTCTGATTGAATTATAAGAGCAGACTGGTTTCTTTAAAGAAGACTGGTTTTTGAAAGTGTTGTCTTCTTTTGTAAATCATGGATATCCCCAAGGACACATGTGCAGTCATCACTGCTTTGCATCAAAAGGGCTTTATTGGCAAGGACATTGCTGCTTGTAAGATTGCCCCCAAGTCATTGAATCATCAAGGACTTCAAAGAGAGAGGTTCAATTTCTGTGAAGAAAGATTTAGGGAACTCAACAAAGTCCAGCAAGTGCCAGGACCATCTCTTAGGCCGGTTTCACACGTCAGTGGCTCCGGTACGTGAGGTGACAGTTTCCTCACGTACCGGAGCCACTGACTCACGTAGACACATTGAAATCAATGTGTCTCTGCACATGTCAGCGTGTTTTCACGGACCGTGTGTCCGTGTGCAAAACACGGAGACATGTCAGTGTTCGTGGGAGCGCACGGATTACACGGACCTATTAAAGTCAATGGGTCCATGTAAAACACGTACCGCACACGGACACTGTCCGTGTGCAGTCCGTGTGCCGTGCAGGAGACAGCGCTACAGTAAGCGCTGTCCCCCCAGCCTGGTGCTGAAGCCGCCATTCATATCTTCTCTGCTGCAGAGAAGATATGAATGGCGGCTTCAGCACCAGATGCAGGGGACAGCGCTTATCTCTAGCGCTGTCTACTGCACGCTCCGTGTGGTACCCAGTCGGCACACGGGCGGCACATGGCTGCCGCACGTGTGACACACAGATGGCCTAAGTGAGCTCACGGACACGGATAATTCCAGTACTGATTTTTCCGGTACCGGAATTATCTGGACGTGTGAGACTGGCCTTACAGAGGATTCAGCTACATGATCGGATCAACACCTGTGCAGAGCTTGCTCAGGAAAGACAGCAGTCAGATATCAGTACATGTGCCTGGACAGTGAGGGGGAGGCTAGACTGGCAGCAAGGGAAGAAAAGGTGAGCGTTATCATTTTGTGTCATGCCACGGGCTTTTTATTCATGGAGGGGGCTCACTCACAATTTTGCCTAAGATTATTGCCAAGAATAAAGAATGAGCTCTAAACATCCTCCAAGAGAAACTTGTCCCAACCATCCACGAGTAATTTGTTGATGAACGATAATTTTTACCGCATGATGGAGACTGTGTCACAAGGCAAAATTGATAACTTAGTGACTCGTTGGAGAAAAAATTTACATTTTGGGTCCATGGACGGTAACTCACCAGATCTGAAACCCAATGGCAAAGTGCAGAAGTCTAAAAAAATAAGGGTACATGTCCTCTTAAGAAAAACAATGGAAATACAAACTCTCCATTCACTTAAATTATACAAGGGCCTCACAACTTTCCACCGCAGGAGATGTCAGGGGGCAGAAGGATTGGACATCTTGAATTAAAATGCCCAATCTTTTTGTTTTCCATCTGACAGCAGCTTACTCCACTCTGCCCATACCGAAGACATGTATGATTGGCACAACCGAGCGTACATGTGTATTGTGGAGTTGAACAAGATATCTGCCAGCCTGGGAAACATTTGGGTGGCAGATATCCAAGGTGGTCTTTAGGTGTCACTGTACAAATGGTGGCATAGGAACATGCCTTCACGGAAAAGTTTTTGGACTAAAATTTTAAAAGTGGACTACTGCTATTCAGCTGATGATGGACTGTCGTCAGTCGTTAAATGATTGTATTAAAATCTTGGATAGAAAGCATCCATTTTGATCGACTTTAGGCTGAACGTGTCTGGCCATTTTTAAGGTGGAATCAGAGGAGACTGCACGTCTGTCACTTTAACAGTATTCTAATCATTGTCCAATATCCATTTCTAAGCCACAAATGAAGATATACGGTAATAAACATCCCTGTAAATAGAAAGTAAATGTTCCCCCAGGGTATTTCTTTGTATTTTAAATTGAGTATCTGCATTGGGAGGTATCTGATTCTCATTTCAAAAGCTTAAAATACATGATAAAAGACTCCTATTGCCCCAAAATATCTAAAATATTGCTTATTTTGCACTTAAAGATCCAATATTCGCTACTTCAGTTAAGGCATGTTTACGCAGTTTTTACCATTTTTTTTTGCTTAAAAAAAACTTAGTTTTTCCACTCATATTTTAGTGTGCATTTATTCCGTGCTTTTTGTGCATTGGTTGGGTGCTGTTTTGTTTAAAGCAGAAATACCTCAAGTGTTGTCATTTTGCTCCCTTATTCACTATAGAAAAAAAATCACCATATGCACTGGGAGTGTTTTCCCTTTTTTAAACAACAGGAAGCTTATTCAAAGAGTATATGCCAGATTTTTCATGCGTAGTTTGAAGCAGAGTTAGCTACAAAATCGATGTAGAATACCCTGTGTAAACATAACCCTAGGCAGTGTTCCCACAATGCCTTCATGATGTTTTTTGTAATGTGATTTTCTAAAAAAAAAGCTGCAAGACGAAGCTATTTTACTGCATTTTCTGAAAATTGCTGCACGAAAAGAAGCATCTAGAACACAATGTGGGCACATGGACCCAGACTATGTTCTGCAGGAGTATTTTTTTAAAGAGGTTTTTCCAAAAACTGCTTGATCACTAGGATCACTTAATTATCTATGATGTGTCCTATTGTGAAGTTTAGCACTTTTCAGATGCAGATTGCACGATCGGCATCCTGTAAGATTTCGATCATCTGCTTGTTAGAGGGTTATGAAAGGAGCAGCAAACAAATGATCGACGCCTGACAAGAGGTTAATCATTTGCATGCTACTTCTGGACCTTGAAGCAGCTCCAGTATTGGTGTCACCCATGTTTGATAGCTCTTGTCTATATGCCCCTGGATATACTGTATAGCCAACACAGGATCCCATTATATCAGCCATTGTTTTTCATGTGGATTTTGAAGCAGAGTTAGCTACAAAATAAATACATTTCTGAGTGAAGCTACCCTTAAGGAAATGTGCACAGATCTTGTTTTTATACCCATCAAGTTTTCGAAGAACCTTTAGGAAAATGCTGGTTGCTTTTTTCATGAAGCATCTTCATCAGCATCTTTTCAGTTGATTTTGTGGGCTGCCGGCATCTTTTTTTTTAATTTAAACTTTTAGGTTATGTGCACACGTTGCAGATTATTTGCGGTTTTTTAGCGTTTTTGCGCTATAAAACGGCTATAAAACTGCAAATAATCTGCATACATTAAGCATCCCATCATTTATAATGGAATCCGCAATTTCTGTGCACATGATGTGCGTTTTTCCGCATGAAAAACGCATTGCGGAAAAATAATGAACCTGTTCATTAATTTTGCGTTTTTTTTCGCGGATTTCCCACTGTCTAATGCATTGGGAAATGTCCGGGAAAAAACGCGCAAAAAACGCATCAAAACCGTGCAAAAAACGTGCAAAAAAACGCATGCAAATTTCATGCGGAAATCTGGCAGAAATGTCCGGATTTCCACAGGAATTTTCTGCATGAATTCCTGAACGTGTGCACATAGCCTTAGGCTGCCGTCACACTAGCAGTATTTGGTCGGTATTTTACATCAGTATTTGTAAGCCAAAACCAGGAGTGGGTGATAAATGCAGAAGTGATGCGTATGTTTCTATAAGGGTATGTTCACACGTTCAGGATTTCCATCCTTTTTTTTTCCTGACTGTTTTTTAAAAAACTGCAGCTCTTGGCAGAAAACGCAGGTCCTTTTTTTGGTCCTTTTTTGGTCCGTTTTTGATGCGTTTTTTGATGCGTTTTTTGATGCGTTTTTTTGATGCAGTTTTCTAGCCAGAGTCTGTGTGTTTTCTAGGAATTTTTTTAGGGTTAAAATGGCTGAAAATACCCTAACCCTACCCCTAACCCTAACCCTACCCCTAACCCTAACCCTACCCCTAACCCTACCCCTAACCCTAACCCTACCACTAACCCTACCCCTAACCCTACCCCTAACCCTAACCCTACCCCTAACCCTACCCCTAACCCTACCCCTAACCCTACCCCTAACCCTACCCCTACCCCTATTCTAACCTTAGTGAAAAAAAAAAAAAAAAAAAATTCTTTATTTTTTTTATTGTCCCTACCTATGGGGGTGACAAAGGGGGGGGGGTGTCATTTACTATTTTTTTATTTTGATCACTGAGATAGGTTATATCTCAGTGATCAAAATGCACTTTGGAACGAATCTGCCGGCCGGCAGATTCGGCGGGCGCACTGCGCATGCGCCCGCCATATCTGCCGGCCGGCAGATTCGGCGGGCGCACTGCGCATGCGCCCGCCATTTTGCAAGATGGCGGCGCCCAGGGAGAAGACGGCCGGACGGACACCGGGACGCCGGGTGAGTATAAGGGGGGGAGATTAGGGCACGGGGGGGGGCATCAGAGCACTGGGGGGGGGCATCGGAGCACTGGGGGGGGGCATCGGAGCACGGGGGGGGCGGGATCGGAGCACGGGGGGGGCAGCCACACTCCGCCCACGCACTTCCGCCCGCTCCCCGCACTTCCTGCTGCAGCGGTTCTGCACATCAAACCGCAGTAAAACCCGCAGATATATTTTTGATCTGCGGGTTTTACTGCGGTTTGGACCTCACAATGGAGGTCTATGGGTGCAGAACCGCTGCGGCTCCGGAAAAAGAATTGACATGCTCCTTCTTTTTTCCGGGAGCTATTCAGCGCGTCTTTTTTTTTACAATTTCCGGACCATGTGCACAGTGTGTCCTGTTTTCCATAGGGTACAGTGTACTGTACCCTGCATGGAAAACAGCCGCGGAACCGCAGCGGCAAAACCGCCGCGGTTCCGCGGTAAAAAACGCACTGTGTGAACATGGCCTTATACTTTTCCTTTGACTGTTCCACTCCTGGTTTTGGCTTACAAATACTGAGGTAAAATACTGACCAAATGCTGCTAGTGTGACGGCAGCCTTAATAGTAAGGAGCAAGCCGCCCAAAGAATGGACATGCTAATTCTTTTAACCACTTCCCTGCTTTTGAAGTGGTTAAAAGAAGTGACAAAAAAAAAAAAACAGAACATGTGCCCAGAAAGTCATACATTGCTGTGCATCATGTTCATTCTGAATTTTTTTTTTTAAGCTGCGTAACCTGACCTGTGGTGCGTTTTGAACTCCGAAACATGTCAACCGCTTTGGAGTAAATATGTGTTTTATCTGTAGATTTTCCCCATAGACTTGAATTAGATGAGGAAAAATCCTCAGGTAAAAAAGCATATGCGTTTTTAGCTCGTATACTCTGCAGAAACCCGGTCTTAGGTCATTATGCGCTGCATTTTTCCAACAAACTGCTTTTGAAATTGGGGGCTGAACATCTTCAGCTGCAGATTGAATTTGGGTTTAGGGCAGAATCTTGACAATGTATGACTCGGTTTAGACTTAGTCTGTGCCCACTGTCGGGTGCATATGCTCAGGACGAAAGCCCCTGATGGTGGCCTCATTCAAAATGGATAAAGAGGCATCCATTTATCATAGAAGCCCACTGTAAGGGTATGTGCACACAATGCGGAAAACGCTGCGAATCCGCAGCGTTTCCGCAGCTGCGGGTCCGCAGCAGTTTCCATGAGTTTACAGTACAATGTAAACCTATGGGAAACAAAAAACGCTGTGCGCATGCTGCAGAAAAAAACGCACGGAAACGCAGCGGTTTACATTCCGCAGCATGTCACTTCTTTCTGCGGATTCCGCAGCGGTTGTACAGCTGCTCCAATAAAAAACTGCAGTTGTAAAACCGCAGTGAAATTCGCAGAAAAACCGCTGTAAATCCGTGATAAATCTGCAGCAAAAACGCAGCGTTTTTGCCCTGCAGATTTATCAAATCCGCTGCGGAAAAATCCGCAGTGGACCATTCTACGTGTGCACATAGCCTAAAGAAACCGGTCTGCGGTGGCTTCCTATACACTTAAAACAATGGGTTTGCTGGTGAATATTAGCCACACGAAGGCTGAAAGAACACACTTTTGGTTTAGGTCTGGTGAATGGCCACTTATGGCGATACAGCAAGTACCTAGGATAATTATTATGACCTAACAAGACAAAGAGATCAATTAGGCCGCTGTTACACGTCCGTGAAACACGGACCATGCTCATATCGAAAAACCCCACCGACCGCCGGGAATCCTAATCTGACCCAACTACCTCAGGAACATTTATGAAGCAGTTCGCTCCAGTCAGGAGAATCAATGGTTGGGCCGGGTATTGGCCTTTCTTTCATGGACACGTGAATTTGTGAATCCGGCCTTAAAAGAACAAAGATGTTTACTGAATCTCAAAAAACGTACGACAGGAAAAAAAAATTACGCGCCATCATAAATCAAGCCACAAAACCAACCAAATGTGCTGTAGACAGGAAATCCAAACCACAAAACTATTAAAGGAACTTCTCATCCTCTAAATATTTGTTCCTCTCATCGCCCAGGACACCTTCATACACTCGGGAGCAAAACTCTAGACATTATTGTCTTCATTCCCTCAGTTTCTGAGGAAAAAAAAATATCCATATTGCCCATAACAACCCAGAATAGTTCAGCTTTCACTTTCACACCAGCACCAGTAAAATGGTTGCTATGGAAAAAGGCCAAATTTTCTCTTGTTCTGACACAAGGCCTTGCAATTATTTTTATTGCTGTGTATAATGCATTTTAATCCCTTAGGAACATATTTGCCTACTGTAGGTCTTCACATATGGCCACATTAGCGTTCTTGAGGCTTCATTTAGACATCTAGGTGTTGGGTTATTTTGCTGCATATGTACTATTTTTCATCAGTTCAGTCCATGTAGCATCTGGTTTTCAAAGCTTCTCGTACCTATAAAAAACGTTAAAAAACAGACCTATCCAAGTCTACAGGTGCGTAGATCTGTTTTTTTTTTCTACTTATACATTGCCACTATTGACATAGGAAACTGTATTCAATTTTGTAAAAATGTTTGTGTTGATGCATAAAAGTGGATGCCATACGGAAGTAAAAATAGAGATACAGCCCACAAACGTCTGGTATATAGATGGAATATGAGTTAAAATTGTTTTTTTTCTGGATGCAAATAGAACTACTGGTATATATATACAGTGGGGCAAAAAAGTATTTAGTCAGTCAGCAATAGTGCAAGTTCCACCACTTAAAAATATGAGAGGCGTCTGTAATTTACATCATAGGTAGACCTCAACTATGGGAGACAAACTGAGAAAAAATAATCCAGAAAATCACATTGTCTGTTTTTTTAACAATTTATTTGCATATTATGGTGGAAAATAAGTATTTGGTCAGAAACAAACAATCAAGATTTCTGGCTCTCACAGACCTGTAACTTCTTCTTTAAGAGTCTCCTCTTTCCTCCA
Source organism: Ranitomeya imitator (assembly GCF_032444005.1). NCBI lineage: Eukaryota > Metazoa > Chordata > Amphibia > Anura > Dendrobatidae > Ranitomeya > Ranitomeya imitator. Next base: position 787,751,623 of record NC_091284.1, on the reverse strand, counting down.
CTCATTACCTGTAGTAATGGCACCTGTTTAAACTTGTTATCAGTATAAAAAGACACCTGTGCACACCCTCAAACAGTCTGACTCCAAACTCCACTATGGTGAAGACCAAAGAGCTGTCAACGGACACCAGAAACAAAATTGTAGCCCTGCACCAGGCTGGGAAGACTGAATCTGCAATAGCCAACCAGCTAGGAGTGAAGAAATCAACAGTGGGAGCAATAATTAGAAAATGGAAGACATACAAGACCACTGATAATCTCCCTCGATCTGGGGCTCCACGCAAAATCCCACCCCGTGGGGTCAGAATGATCACAAGAACGGTGAGCAAAAATCCCAGAACCACGCGGGGGGACCTAGTGAATGAACTGCAGAGAGCTGGGACCAATGTAACAAGGCCTACCATAAGTAACACACTACGCCACCATGGACTCAGATCCTGGAGTGCCAGACGTGTCCCACTGCTTAAGCCAGTACATGTCCGGGCCCGTCTGAAGTTTGCTAGAGAGCATTTGGATGATCCAGAGGAGTTTTGGGAGAATGTCCTATGGTCTGATGAAACCAAACTGGAACTGTTTGGTAGAAACACAACTTGTCGTGTTTGGAGGAAAAAGAATACTGAGTTGCATCCATCAAACACCATACCTACTGTAAAGCATGGTGGTGGAAACATCATGCTTTGGGGCTGTTTCTCTGCAAAGGGGCCAGGACGACTGATCCGGGTACATGAAAGAATGAATGGGGCCATGTATCGTGAGATTTTGAGTGCAAACCTCCTTCCATCAGCAAGGGCATTGAAGATGAAACATGGCTGGGTCTTTCAACATGACAATGATCCAAAGCACACCGCCAGGGCAACGAAGGAGTGGCTTCGTAAGAAGCATTTCAAGGTCCTGGAGTGGCCTAGCCAGTCTCCAGATCTCAACCCTATAGAAATCCTTTGGAGGGAGTTGAAAGTCCGTGTTGCCAAGCGAAAAGCCAAAAACATCACTGCTCTAGAGGAGATCTGCATGGAGGAATGGGCCAACATACCAACAACAGTGTGTGGCAACCTTGTGAAGACTTACAGAAAACGTTTGACCTCTGTCATTGCCAACAAAGGATATATTACAAAGTATTGAGATTAAATTTTGTTTCTGACCAAATACTTATTTTCCACCATAATATGCAAATAAAATGTTAAAAAAACAGACAATGTGATTTTCTGGATTTTTTTTTCTCAATTTGTCTCCCATAGTTGAGGTCTACCTATGATGTAAATTACAGACGCCTCTCATCTTTTTAAGTGGTGGAACTTGCACTATTGCTGACTGACTAAATACTTTTTTGCCCCACTGTATATATATATATATATATATATATATATATATATATATATATATACTATAATCTGGTTTTATGGTGGGAAAACTGACTTCTGAATGAGCGGTTATGCCAGGTTCAAACAAAATTGTCAGTTTTTCATCCAAAAAAGAATGCACAATTCTTCATCTGTATGTCCATTTTTTACACCCGCATGCCATCCACCATGGCATCTGGTTTTTACATCGACATTTTGATAAATAATAATAAAAGCAAAGTACAGTTTTTCTATGTAACTGGATCCGTAAAAATGGATGTGATCCGTTTTCTGTGCACCCATTGACTTATATTGATCCAAAATACGGATCAAAGTAGAGCATGCTGCGATTTCTTTTTTTCACGCGGCCCATTGATTTGTGTATAAAAAACATTTCCGAGAACTACCACATTGACGTGAAATGGTCACAGCGCTCTTCGTACCCTACCTGTTTTGCTGACGGACAGATTATACGCTCATCTAGGAAGACAAAAAAATCTCTGCCCTTCCGATCACTAGCTTGGCTTCAAATGCCTCACACCTCAACCATGAGTATGGAAATCTAGAGTTATCAGCTGGTAAAGGCACCCGGTGCAAAATTGATACTACCCATTTGAACTTGTCCCTCTCGATCACTTTTTTTTACCCCTTATGCCGCAAACGCATTTAAAACAAGTTCTAAAAAATATATATTTCCTAAGATGAGAAAAAAAAATTCAGGCAAAGTTGCCTGGACTAGTTGCCCCATCAGCTTTCTGCGATATGATACCAGTCTTTTGCCCACTCATTTTTGCAGAACACACGGTTAGGTCTGGACTGTGCGTTATTATGTTTGGAGAGGGGAAGCGCACTCTGAAAGTCTTTGTCCGTAATATGGAGGGTTAAATCTTGAACATTGCCTCTTTCTGCTGCTAAAGACCGTCCAGATGTTTTCTGTAAAAATGAACCCTGGTAACAATAGAACACATGTGAAGACGGAACTAGAACCCAACAAATCGCACAAAAACGTTCTAGACCTGTGATATTCTACTCACAGCTGTCGAATGTTTCCTCGATGATAAATCCTGAGCGATAGATGTCGATAAAACCCCAAGTTCAGCGCTTTATTAGGTGCCGCCTGCTTCCCATATCCTGTCCTCCTTCTCTGTACCCCTCCTGCCTCTCTCTTCCTTCCGTCTATCTCCAGGACACAGATAGAAAGCCCTCACTGAAGCACTAGACGACCTACTGTGGACAGAGGGACCTCAGGATGCAGCTCCAGGACTGACTAATTATGGTCAGAGGCTTGAGGAGAGACTCTCAGCCCATGTCTGCAGTCTACAGTTTTCTTGTGCAGCAGATGCAATCTACACTTGCAGTTTTTTCTACACGCAGCTTTTTTTTCATGCAGTCACATGATCTTCAATCCTCCATCACAAAGAGTTTTATTCTAGACTCATACAGGTTAAAGTGATGGCCTGCCATTGTTTGGTGGCATTTCTGCTCCAAGACATGCTGCTGTCTTTTGTCTTGAAGCATCTTTTTTTGTGTCTTTTCAGTTGTTATATATAGATATATATATATATATATATAATATAACGCTGGGAGCGTCACTCTGTCCGAAGCCTTTATAGACTGCGCAGGCGCAAGCGCCGGCGCAGTCTGGCCCCCACAGAGTGACGCTCCCAGGAGATCGCGGTATGCGTAAGCACTGAACGCATACCGCGATCTCCACCGGAGAGTCAGGGACCGCCAGGAGGGTAAGTATATTCACCTTTCCCCGTTCCAGCGCTGCGTGCGGCTCCGTCTCCCGGCTCCTCTGCTGTGACAGTTCAGAGGGCGCGATGACGCGCTTAATGCGCGCCGGCGCCGCCCTCTGACTTACCAGTCACAGGCAGAGGAGCTGGAGTGTGTCTTCAAGAAAATGGCGCTGGAAAGCGCGGACTGCGCAGGCGCCGATTCCTGCTGCCGGAATCGGCGCCTGCGCAGTCCGCGCCTTCCGGCGCCATTTTCTTGAAGACACACCTGCAGTGGAGCCGGACGATAGGTGAGTATGGTATTTTTTTTTTTTATATGGCAGCAGCATACGGGGGCATACACACTGGAGCGTCTTATGGGGGGCATATAATACAATGGTGGCGGAGGATGGCAGCAGCACATGACAGAACGGGCGCAGGATGGCAGCAGCACATGACAGAACGGGCGCAGGATGGCAGCAGCACATGACAGAACAGGGGAGCAGGATGGGAGCAGCACATGACAGAACGGGCGCAGGATGGCAGCAGCACATGTCAGAACGGGCGCAGGATGGCAGCAGCACATGACAGAACGGGCGCAGGATGGGAGCAGCACATGACAGAACGGGCGCAGGATGGCAGCAGCACATGACAGAACGGGCGCAGGATGGCAGCAGCACATGACAGAACGGGCGCAGGATGGGAGCAGCACATGACAGAACGGGCGCAGGATGGGAGCAGCACATGACAGAACAGGGGAGTAGGATGGGAGCAGCACATGATAGAACGGGGGCGCAGGATGGGAGCAGCACATGACAGAACGGGGGCGCAGGATGGGAGCAGCACATGACAGAACGGGGGCGCAGGATGGGTGCAGCACATGACAGGATGGGAGCAGCAAATGACAGAATGGAGGCGCAGGATGGGAGCAGCACATGACAGAACGGGCGCAGGATGGCAGCAGCACATGACAGAACGGGCGCAGGATGGCCGCAGCACATGACAGAACGGGGGCGCAGGATGGGAGCAGCACACGACAGAACAGGGGAGCAGGATGGGAGCAGCACATGACAGAACGGGGGCGCAGGATGGGAGCAGCACATGATAGAACGGGGGCGCAGGATGGGAGCAGCACATGACAGGATGGGGATGCAGGATGGAGCAGCACATGACAGAATGGGGGCGCAGAATGGAGCAGCACATGACAGGATGGGGACGCAGGATGGAGCAGCACATGACAGGATGGGGACGCAGGATGGAGCAGCACATGACAGGATGGAGACCATATCTAATATATAATTGCCTAGAATACTACTTCCTGCTAATGTCCGGAGCTAATGTCCGGAGCTAATGTCCGGAGCTAATGTCCGGAGATAAGTGACGTCAACAGTGTCCAGTGTCTGATTGGTTGCCGCCTGCTGCGAGCGACCAATCAGAAACGTGCTGTACTGTGACACACTCCGCCCGCCAATTTTGGTGTGATTTTTGAATTTTTACCTCACAGCAAGTTTCTACTGCGTGGAGGCGGGCCCAGTGACGTTGCTCTTCAAGCTCCTGCCGAATTTCAAGTATATATGGATTCTAGACTCCCGATTCTTTAGAATCGGGCTGCCATCTAGTACCAATATAAATGCTCGCCACCCGGACGTAGAACGGGTTCAATAGCTAGTATATATATATGTATAAAACATGATATACCAAAAAGAGACATCGACCATAGTGTCAAAAACACAATAAAAAGACATTATATATATATATATATATATATATATATATATATATATATATATATATATATACTAGATTGTGGCCCGATTCTAACGCATCGGGTATTCTAGAATATGCATGTCCCAGTAGTATATGGACAATGATGATTCCAGAATTCGCGGCAGACTGTGCCCGTCGCTGATTGGTCGAGGCAACCTTTATGACATCATCATCGCCATGGCAACCATTATGACATCATCGTCACTGTGCACGTTGCTGATTGGTCGAGGCAACCTTTATGACATCATCGTCGCCATGGCAACCATTATGACATCATCGTCGCTGTGCCCGTCGCTGATTGGTCGAGGCAACCTTTATGACATCATTGTCGCCATGGCAACCATTATGACATCATCGTCGCTGTGCCCGTCGCTGATTGGTCGAGGCCTGGCGGCCTCGACCAATCAGAGACCTGGGATTTCCAGGACAGACAGACAGACAGACGGAAAAACCCTTAGGCAATTATATATATAGACTAGATTGTGGCCCGATTCTAACGCATCGGGTATTCTAGAATATGCATGTCCCCGTAGTATATGGAAAATGATGATTCCAGAATTCGCGACAGACTGTGCCCGTAGCTGATTGGTCGAGGCAACCTTTATGACATCATCGTCGCCATGGCAACCATTATGACATCTACGTCAATACTGTCCCCGTCGCTGAATCAGAAACGTGGGATTTCTACGTCTTTTATGACATCATCGTCGCTGTGAGACGCGGGATTTCCAGGACAGACAGACAGACAGACGGAAAAACCCTTAGGCAATTATATATATAGATGTCTTTTTATTGTGTTTTTGACACTATGGTCGATGTCTCTTTTTGGTATATCATGTTATACATAATGCTGCTTTGTTTCTGATACTTCCAGGTATTTGGCTTTGACAAAACGTCATGTGCAGATTCTATACGTTTTAGCGCTTTCAGCTGCCCGTGCGTTTTTTACCGGCAGATTTTCCGCATCTAATACGATTCTATGGGGAAAATATAGACATAAAACTCGAGTACCCGCAACAGCATTTAACATATTGCGGCATTTCTATAAATCCCATCCACTTTACTGGCGCTTCATCTTTTATGCAGAAAATATACGCAGTGTCAAAAACGTACTGTCCGAACACAGCCTGCAGAGTAAAAAGTCACATGATCCTTTTAATAAGCTTATAATGTTGCATGTAATGTTGCGTCCCCATCCTGTCATGTGCTGCTCCATCTTCAACCGTCCAGAACACAAAAGTAGACAGATTTTGTGCTTGATTAGGGTGCCGGAGTACTTCTATATACGGTATACATCTTGAGACATTTGGGAAAAGTGGCAAATGATGAATTATGCAATCACATCTGGATAATAAAAAAATACATTGTCAAGCAAACCTATAAAATGACAAGTATTGTAAAAATAGTGCGAAAGCCATAATGAATTTGGTGCAAAAATTTTGCTTTAACTCCAAAAACAGAGACCTTAGTATGTAGTAAGTTACATACTCCTCTGTAAAATTTCATAAAAGTGAAATCGCCCCTCCCCCCCCCCCCCAAAAAAAAAAATAAAAAATGCAATGACATCTCGCACAAAAAAAAACTATAAAGAGTCTGGGTATGTATCCAGCCTAAACATAACATAACATAAGAACGAAGTATAATTCCAAAGCGTAGTAAGCGTGGACCCTGCCCGTCTTCTCTGTCCTTTTGAATTTTTGGAAACTGCAAGTCCTAGCATGTCCTGTACAAGGGTGGGGGAAGTCAATGTAAATGTCCACGCAAGGCTACATTGTCAACTTCTGTACATATATGAAGGGTTCTAGTTTGGGTCAACATAGCCCAAGTAAACTATGTAAATGGCTCAATGTTAGGAGTCAGAAACATAATAGATAGCTATAAGCCAAGTCAAGGTTCAGATGGTTATTCGACTAGCAGCTATCTTGCCTGTCTCTCTCCCGAGTTCTCACGTGTTCTCTGAGTCCTCCGCTTATCTATCAGAGAACTAGAGCCAGAAATTGGACATGCCAGATCCCTATCTCCATCAACATCTGTCCGGCTTGAGTTGGCCAACCCTACTGATACCAGATACCGTGACATTAGAATACTGTGTATGGGGCCTTACGGTTGGTTATACAGAAATGATAGCCGTTGTCTGATCACTCGTTAGGCTGACAGCTATCTTTCTGAAGCTCCTCAAATCTGAAGGCTTCACTCAACTTCTCATGTCTGGCGATAACCTATCTCTCATAGAAATATAGGATTAGGCTTGATAAATTCCAACTGCTTGATCCTACTCTTCCATTATTTCTACGGTAAAGGAAGGGTCGGGAAGTCATCACACACATTAGATGTTCATCGGTTCCTACTGGAATAGACTAGTTCAGCCAACATATGTGTATGGCCACCAGATTTAAAGGATGGGTCATATCTAATTGATCACTGGGTTCCACCAATGCCGATAATGAGGCTCGGCACACTCTGTTTAATTCGAAAAAAATATTCTGGAGGAGCTAGGATGGGATCGAGCCCATGCAGTTGTTATGGGACCCTTGGAAAAAAGGAGATAAGTTTTGATTGGTCCTACCCTATTTGGATATCAGGGGTGTGAGAACTTGTGGAGGGGTCATCATCAGTCCAGAGGAAGTGCATGTCAGCAAAGAAAAAAGGGATGTTAAATTTAACCAAGGGTATAGGAAATGGAAAGGAGAAAAAAAAAAAAAACTTTTCTGTTCAAGCTTGTAACCATAACTGAAAGCCCAGTGTGATTTCTGTTACGGGCCCTTTTTTCGTTCGCGAAGGCAACGCCATGAAGAGCTTGCAAAGTCATATCACGCAACATCCAAAAATTTTGATTATCAGATAATCCAAAAACTTGTGGGTTCCTAAAGTTTGTGGCCAAGTAAAAAATCAAAAAGCACTAGTACGCAAATTGTTCCCAATGTTCTATACTTTTGGTGGCTCCAAGCTTATTGCAGATACAATATCCTGTAAAACTTTTGCTGTGATAATCTGCCCACAGTCATAGATCTGGAGCCTGGCGGTCATGTTATAATCGTCCGCTCTGCATTATGTAGGACAGTTCATACATCAGACATGCCATTTACAAGCATTACAACACAGATCCATTTATTGTAGTCTAGTTCAGTATTGCTACATGCCTAGTGCCCACCATCTACTTATTGGCAGTGACTGCCAACGGGCACGGAGTAAATGAAAAATCAGATCTGACACATCCCATTGTTCAGAAATGGAGGCGCCTGCATCTATGAGCAAGTTCATGATCATAATGTCTACGTCCCAGGACATCTGTGTAGGAACTCAGGATGGGTCATAAATATAAGATCTGTGGAAGTGCGACATCCGGTACGCCAAAGCGAGCAGCTGATGTGAACACTGAATGAAGAACTGCACCTTCCGTTCATCGTGTAGCGGTCGCTCTAAGGCCTCTTTCACACTTCAGTTGTTTGGCGTCAGTCTAAAACCGCCATTTTCCTCAAATAACGGATCCGTCATTTTTTTTGACGGATCCGTTATTTTCCCATAGACTTGCATTAGCGACGGATTGTGACGGATGGTCGTCCGTTCCATCCGCCATGCGACGGATCCGTCGAAATTTGGCGGACGTTTTCTGAAAATAGACGGACATTGAAACATTTTTTGTCAACGCCGAAATGGCGGATCGCGACGGATCCGTCGCGTCCGCCATTCCATAGAATGGCCGCCTATGGGCGACGGATCCGCCGCAACCGTTTTTTCGGCGGATCCGTCGCCCCAATCCGTTTTTTCAATTGCGCATGCTCCGAAAAGTATCTACTTTTCCCAGACAACCCCCAAGTAACGGAATCCGTCAAAAAAAAGGATCCGTTAGAACCGTTTTCTCAACAATTGATCCGTCAATCCGTCACTATGTCGGTAGTGACTGACGCCAAACAACTGAAGTGTGAAAGAGGCCTAAGGAGCTGACCTGCAGTACCCGGCAGCAGCCACTACACAGTGAACGGACGATGCTGACCACCCTAATCTGCATTAGTTTCTCATTATACAATGACATTTCTCAGCTGACTGACAGCCCATGTCTACTTTTGCAACCGATATACAATATATAGTGGACAGATAGGTTACGGAATGTGGCTGCGGGTTGTTTGTAGTCTGAAAACCTGAAGACAATTACAATGGGGAAAATAAGTATTTAATACACTGATGATTTTGCACAGAATGGAGAGGGCTGTAATTTTTATTGTAGGAACACTTCACATGTGAAAGATAGAATCTTAACCCCTTTACCCCCGAGGGTGGTTTGCACGTTAATGACCAGGCCAATTTTTTCAATTCTGACCACTGTCCCTTTATGAGGTTATAACTCTGGAACGCTTCAACGGATCCCGGTGATTCTGACATTGTTTTCTTGTGACATATTGTACTTCATGATAGTGTTAAAAAAAATTTGATATTACCAGCGTTTATTTGTGAAAAAAAATGGAAATTTGGCAAAAATTTTGAAAATTTCGCAATTTTTCAACTTTGAATTTTTATGCAATTAAATCACAGAAATACATCACACAAAATACTTAATAAGTAACATTTCCCACATGTCTACTTTACATCAGCACCATTTTGGAACCAAATTTTTTAGGGAGTTATAAGGGTTAAAAGTTGACCAGCAATTTCTCATTTTTACAGCACCATTTTTTTTTAGGGACCACATCTCATTTGAAGTCATTTTGAGGGGTCTATATGATAGAAAATAACCAAGTGTGACACCATTCTAAAAACTGCACCCCTCAAGGTGCTCAAAACCACATTCAAGAAGTTTATTAACGCTTCAGGTGTTTCACAGGAATTTTTGCAATGTTTAAATAAAAATTAACATTTAACTTTTTTTCACAAAAAATTTACTTCAGCTCCAATTTGTTTTATTTTACCAAGGGTAACAGGAGAAAATGGACCCCAAAAGTTGTTGTACAATTTGTCCTGAGTACGCCAATACCACATATGTGGGATTAAACCACTGTTTGGGCGCATGGCAGAGCTCGGAAGCGAAGGAGCGCCATTTGACTTTTCAATGCAAAATTGACTGGAATTGAGATGGGATGCCATGTTGCGTTAGGAGAGCCCCTCATGTGCCTAAACATTGAAACCCCCCACAAGTGACATCATTTTGGAAAGTAGACCCCCCTCAGGAACTTATCTAGATGTGTGGTGAGCACTTTGACCCATTAAGTGCTTCACAGAAGTTTATAATGCAGATCCGTAAAAATAAAAAAATCATATTTTTTCACAAAAATGATCTTTTCGCCCCCAATTTTTTATTTTCCCAAGGGTAAGAGAAGAAATTGGACCCCAAACGTTGTTGTACAATTTGTCCTGAGTAGGCCGATACCTCATATGTGGGGGTAAACCACTGTTTGGGCGCATGGCAGAGCTCGGAAGGGAAGGAGCGCCGTTTGACTTTTCAATGCAAAATTGACTGAAATTGAGATGGGACGCCATGTTGCGTTTGCAGAGCCACTGATGTGCCTAAACATTGAAACCCCCCACAAGTGACACCATTTTGGAAAGTAGACCCCCTAAGGAACTTATTTAGATATGTGGTGAGCACTTTGACCCACCAAGTGCTTCACAGAAGTTTATAATGCAGAGCCGTAAAAATAAAAAAATCCTTTTTTTTTCCACAAAAATTATTTTTTAGCCCCTAGTTTTGTATTTTCCCAAGGGTAACATGAGAAATTGGACCCCAAAAGTTGTTGTCCAATTTGTCCTGAGTACGCTGATACCCCATATGTGGGGGAACCACCGTTTGGGCGCATGGGAGAACTCGGAAGGGAAGGAGCGCCATTTGGAATGCAGACTTAGATGGAATGGTATGCAGGCGTCACATTGCATTTGCAGTGCCCCTGATGTAACTAAACAGTAGAAACCCCCACAAGTGACCCCATATTGGAAACTAGACCCCCCAAGGAACTCATCTAGATGTGTTGAACCCAAGTGTTTCACTACAGTTTATAACGCAGAGCCGTGAAAATTAAAAAAAAAAAATTTTTCCACAAAAATTATGTTTTAGCCCCAGTTTTGTATTTTCCCAAGGGTAACAGGATAAATTGGACCCCAAAAGTTGTTGTCCAATGTGTCCTGAGTACGCTGATACCCCATATGTTGGGGTAAACCCCTGTTTGGGCGCACGGGAGAGCTCGGAAGGGAAGGAGCACTGTTTTGCTTTTTCAACGCAGAATTGGCTGGAATTGAGATCGGACGCCATGTCGCGTTTGGAGAGCCCCTGATGTGTCTAAACAGTGGAAACCCCCCAATTATAACTGAACCTCTAACCCTGACACACCCCTAACCCTAATCCCAACCCTATTCCCAACCATAAACGTAATCCAAACCCTAACTTTAGCCCCAACCCGGTGTTCACTGAAGGGGTTAACTAGTGAACTAGTGTGACAGTTTTATAGGTCGGGTCGTTATGGACGCGGCAATACTAAATATGTGTGCTTTTATTGTTTTCTTTTTATTTAGATAAAGGAATGTATTTATTGGAACAATATTTTTTTTTTATTATTTATTTAGGATTTTTTTTTTTTTACACACGTAAATATTTTTTTTACTTTGCCCCGGGGGCGATCTGACGTGCACTCCTGGAGGCTTCCCGGCGCCTGCTCTGATCAGGCGCTGTGAAGTCACCTCCCTGCAGGACCCGGATGCAGCCCCGCGGATCATTTTGGACACTCGGCCGCGCACCCCCCTTGAGCGCGGCTGATCACGCTGGATGTACTATTCCGTCCTTGGGAAGTAAGGCCCACCCCACATGGACGGAATAGTACTTCCAATGTTAGAAAGGGGTTAAAAAAAATCCAGAAAATCCCTTTGTATGATTTTTACGTAATGAATTTGCATTTTATTGCATGAAATAAGTATTTGATACAATAGAAAAACAGAACTTAATATTTGGTACAGAAACCTTTGTTTGCAAAAAGGTCAGACGTTTCCTGTAGTTCTTGACCAAGTTTGCACAAACTGCAGCAGGGATTTTGGCCCCCTCCTCCAGATCTTTCAGGTTTCGGTGCTGTCGCTGGGCAACATTGAGTTTCAGGTTCCTCCAAAGATTTTCTATTGGGTTCAGGCCTGGAGACGGGCTAGGCCACTCCAGGACCTTGAAATGCTTCTTATGGAGCCACTCCTTAGTTGCCCTGGCTGTGTGTTTCTGGTCATTGTCGTGCTGGAAGACTCGGACACATGACCCATCTTCAATGCTCTCACTGAGGGAGAAATCTCGAAATACATGACCCCATCCTCCCTTCAATACGGTGCAGTCGTCCTGTCCGCATTGCTGAAAAGCACTCCCAAAGTATGATGTTTCCCCCACCATGCTTCACTGTTGGGACAGTGTTCCTCAGGTTGCACTCATCCTACTTCTTCCTCCAAACATAGCGAGTGGGGTTGATACCAAAAAGTTCTATCTTGGTCTCATCTGACCACATGACCTTCCTCTTTATTATGTAAAAATCATACAATGTGATTTTCTGTTTTTTTTATTGTTAGGTACACTTCACCTGTGAGAGACAGAATCTATGATAAAAAGTACAGACCTCTTCATTCTTTGTAGGTGGGAAGATTTGCAAAACCAGCAGTGTATGAAATACTTATTTTCCCTACTGTAGGTATGCTTAAATGCTGTAGATACAAAACAGTAGGAGGTTCTTAAGCAAAACTGTTTGCAAAGTTCCTTCACACTTTCATTTATTGAAGCAATGACATTGCAATGAGCAATTGGCGCCTGGTAGGATGCTGGACTTTACAGCAGGGAGACCAGCAGTGATTGTTACAAAGGTGTGAAACTCATCTTCATCCCATACCAGAGGCTTCTCCCACACTGACTTCTATTGGGTGAAGATTTCTATGCAACTTCATGTAATGAAAGTCATGGTGAAGAACAGCAGCTCTGAAGCGTGAAAGTCTACACATATGATTCCTACTGGACGCCATCTGCAGACTGTAAGCCCCCACCTGAACCTAACACCAGGCTGACAAGGTGCAATCATCTGCAGCGGCACAGGCCAGTCAAGCAATGGCGTGAGCCAAATATTGCCGTTTCCCTGTTATTCTTAAACTGTTCTCATGGGTGTATTAAAGTAGGAGTCAAACATAGTTTCATAGTTTTTAAGGTTGAAGGTAGGCATTGAGTTCTACCCATACCCCAACATGTTCATTCAGAAGGAGACTAAAGCCCCATGGGGCGATGCTAATAGTCCCATATTAGAGGAAAAATTCCTTCTCCACTCCACATACGACAATCAAACTGGCTCCCTGGATCAACGTCCCTAGTAGCCTTAACCTGTAATATTTGGACTTTTGTAGTGCATTATTCATTACAACATTGTGTAGCAGAGAGTTCCACAGTCTCACTGCTCTCACAGTAAAAAAATCTATAGTCTCACTGCTTTTACAGTAAATAATCTATAGTCTCACTGCTCTTACAGTAAATAATCTATAGTCTCACTGCTCTCACAGTAAAAAATCTATAGTCTCACTGCTCTTACAGTAAATAATCTAGTCTCACTGCTCTTACAGTAAATAATCTATAGTCTCACTGCTCTCACAGTAAAAAATCTATAGTCTCACTGCTCTTACAGTAAATAATCTATAGTCTCACTGCTCTTACAGTAAATAATCTATAGTCTCACTGCTCTCACAGTAAAAAATCTATAGTCTCACTGCTCTTACAGTAAACAATCTAGTCTCACTGCTCTTACAGTAAATAATCTATAGTCTCACTGCTCTCACAGTAAAAAATCTATAGTCTAACTGCTCTTACAGTAAATAATCTAGTCTCACTGCTCTTACAGTAAATAATCTATAGTCTCACTGCTCTCACAGTAAATAATCTATAGTCTCACTGCTCTTACAGTAAATAATCTAGTCTCACTGCTCTTACAGTAAATAATCTATAGTCTCACTGCTCTTACAGTAAATCTATAGTCTCACTGCTCTCACAGTAAAAAAATCTATAGTCTCACTGCTCTTACAGTAAATAATCTAGTCTCACTGCTCTTACAGTAAATAATCTATAGTCTCACTGCTCTCACAGTAAAAAATCTATAGTCTCACTGCTCTTACAGTAAATAATCTAGTCTCACTGCTCTTACAGTAAATAATCTATAGTCTCACTGCTCTTACAGTAAATAATCTATGGTCCCACTGCTCTTACAGTAAAGAATCCACAGTCTCACTGCTCTTACAGTAAAGAATTTATAGTCTCACTGCTCTTACAGGAAAGAATCCAGTCTCACTGCTCTTACAGTAAATAATCTATAGTCTCAATGTTCTTACAGTAAATAATCCATAGTCTCTCTGCTCTTAGAGTAAAGAATCTATAGTCTCACTGTTCTTACAGTAAAGAATCTATAGTCTCACTGCTCTTACAGTAAATAATCCATAGTCTCACTGCTCTTACAGTAAATAATCTATAGCCTCACTGCTCTTATAGAAAAGAATCCACAGTCTCATTGCTCTTACAGTAAATAATCTATAGTCTCACTGCTCTTACAGTAAAAAGTCTATAGTCTCACTGCTCTTACAGTAAATAATCCATAGTCTCACTGCTCTTACAGTAAATAATCTATAGTCTCACTGCTCTTACAGTAACGAATCCACAGTCTCACTGCTCTTACAGTAAATAATCTATAGTCTCACTACTCTTACAGTAAAGAATCTATAGTCTCACTGCTCTTACAGTAAATAATATACAGTCTCACTGATCTTATAGCAGAGAATCTATACTCTCACTGATCTTATAGCAGAGAATATATAGTCTCACTGCTCTTACAGTAGAGAATCTATAGTCTCACTGCTCTTACAGTAAAGAATCTATAGTCTCACTGCTCTTACAGTAAAGAATCTATAGTCTCACTGCTCATACAGTAAAGAATCTATAGTCTCACTGCTCTTACAGTAAATAATCTATAGTCTCACTGCTCTTACAGAAAAGAATCCACAGTCTCACTGCTCTTACAGTAAATAATCTATAGTCTCACTGCTCTTACAGAAAAGAATATATAGCCTCACTGCTCTTACAGAAAATAATCCAGTCTCACTGCTCTTACAGTAAATAATCTATAGTCTCGCTGATCTTATAGCAGAGAATCTATAGTCTCACTGCTCTTACAGTAGAGAATCTATAGTCTCACTGCTCTTACAGTAAAGAATCTATAGTCTCACTGCTCTTACAGTAAAGAATCTATAGTCTCACTGCTCTTACAGTAAAGAATCTATAGTCTCACTGCTCTTACAGTAAAGAATCTATAGTCTCACTGCTTTTACAGTAAAGAATCCATAGTCTCACTGCTTTTACAGTAAAGAATATATAGTCGCCAATTTTAAATAAATATATTTCTAAAGGTGCTATTAACATGGAATTCTTACCAGATGTCGGTAACAATCCATCCAATCCACACAGGCAAAGAAATCAACCCATAGATGTCCATAAATTAAGTTATGTGTTATAATGAGAAATGACACAGGGAAAAAGTATTGAACAATCTTACTGAAATTTATTTGATATTTCGTACAAAAGCCTTTGTTAGTGGTGACAGCTTCAAGACGCCTCCTGTATGGAGAAACTAGTCGCATGCATTGCTCAGGTGTGATTTTGTCTCATTCTTTCACACAAACACTCTTCACATCCTAAAGGCCTAAAGCTTTACTTTCTTTCTCTGAAACCAATTGAGAGTTTCCTTGACTGTGTGTTTGGGATCATTGTCTCACTCATCATCCTGGTAGATGACAGCAGATTTTTATCAAGAATGTTTTGGTACATTTGTCCATTCATCCATCCTTCAATTATGAAGAGTGCCAGTGCCGTATGCTGAAAAACAGCCCCACACCTTGATGTTCCCACCTTCAAACTTCACTGTTAGTATGGTGTTTTGGGGTCATATGCAGTGCCTTTTGGCCTCCAAACATGATGTGTACTATGGAATCCAAAGAGTTCAATTTTGGCCTCATCTGACCAGACTATGTTCTCCCAGTATTTCACAGGCTTGTCTAAATGGTGCTGAGCAAACTTTAAACGTGCTTGAACGTGTTTTGTTCAGCAATGGGGTCTAGCGTGGTGAGCGTGCATACAGGCCATGGAGGCTTAATAGTTTTCTTTGAAACAATTATACCTGCTGATTCCAGGTTTTTCTGGAGCTCTCCACGGGTGGTCCTTGGATAACTCACTCTTCTGTGTGAAATCTTGTGGGAAGCAACTGGTCGTGGCCGGTTTATGGTGATACCATGTTCTTTTCATTTCATTATTATGTCCCGAACAGTGCTCACTGGAACCTTCTGTAGTTTAGAAATTCTACTGTATCGAATGCCATCAGTATGATTTGCAACAATAAGGTTGCAAAGGTCTTGAGACAGCTCACTGGTTTTAGCCATCATGAGAGATTTCATGTGTTGCACATTGGTAATTAGACATTTCTTTATAGGCCATCAGTTGAACCAGCTGATATTGGTTTCCACTAAGTGGCAGGATTGCTTTCTAATTACTGAAAGATTTCAGCTGGTGTCAGGACTTTCCATGGATTTTTGCACCTCTCTATCATCATGTGTTGAATACTTTTCCCTCATTATTACACATAACTTAATTTATGGACATCTGTGGTTTGATTTCTTTGCCTGTGTGGATTGGATGGGTTGTTACCAACATCTGGTGACAACTTCATGCAACAGCACCTATAGAAATAGATTTACTTAAAAAATTGTTGACGTGTTCAATAATATTTCACCCACTGTATATTATACCCGCTGTATAGTATTACTACATGTACTATATTTACTATATCTAGTATTATCTGTAATAAGTATAGTTGAGGTAGGAATGCTACATATAATACTACATATAAGTGTAGTGCAGGTAGTAATACTACATATAATAAGGATACCCCACTTGAAACACCTTTCCAATTGGATGTGCAATTGCAATTAGTAGTACATATAATACTACATATAATAAGTGTAGTACAGGTAGTAATATTACATATAATACTATATATATATATATATATATATATATATATATATATATAGTACATATAATATGTAATATTATATACGTGTAATAAGTATAGTAGAGGTAGTAATACTACATATAATAAGTGTAGTACACATAGTAATACTACATATAATAGTACATACAAGTATAGTACATATAACACTATATATAATACGTGTAGGAAAGGTAGTAATACTACATATACTAGATATGTAGCACAGATAGCAACACTGCATTTAATACTACATATAAGATTACTACATATAATAAGTATAGTACATATAATACTACAACATATAATACTAGCTATAATAAGTGTAGCACATATAATACTACATATAATACTAGATATAATTAGTACATATAATACTATATATAAGTGTAGCACATATAATACTAGATATAATTAGTACATATAATACTATATATAAGTGTAGCACATATAATACTAGATATAATTAGTACATAGCATATTATATATAAGTGTAGCACATATAATACTACATATAATTAGTACATATACTATATATAAGTGTCGCACATATAATACTAGATATAATTAGTACATATAATACTATATATAAGTGTAGCACATATAATACTAGCTATAAGTGTCACACATAATACTAGATATAATTAGTACATAGCATATTATATATAAGTGTAGCACATATAACACTACATATAATTAGTACATATAATACTAGATATAAGTGCAGCACATATAACACTACATATAAGTGTCGCACATATAACACTACATATAATTAGTACATATACTAGGTATAATTAGTACATATAACACTACATATAAGTGTCGCACATATAATACTACATATAATTAGTACATAGCATACTATATATAAGTGTCGCACATATAATACTAGATATAAGTGTAGCACATATAATACTACATATAATACTAGGTATAATTAGTACATATAATACTAGATATAAGTGTAGCACATATAATACTACATATAATACTAGGTATAATTAGTACATATAATACTAGGTATAAGTGTAGCACATATAATACTACATATAATACTAGATATAAGTGTAGCACATATAATACTACATATAATACTAGGTATAATTAGTACATATAATACTAGCTATAAGTGTAGCACATATAATACTACATATAATACTAGATATAAGTGTAGCACATATAATACTACATATAATACTAGGTATAATTAGTACATATAATACTAGGTATAATTAGTACATATAATACTAGGTATAATTAGTACATATAATACTAGGTATAATTAGTACATATAATACTAGGTATAATTAGTACATATAATACTAGATATAATTAGTACATATAATACTATATATAAGTGTAGCACATATAATACTAGCTATAAGTGTCACACATAATACTAGATATAATTAGTACATAGCATATTATATATAAGTGTAGCACATATAACACTACATATAATTAGTACATATAATACTAGATATAAGTGCAGCACATATAACACTACATATAAGTGTCGCACATATAACACTACATATAATTAGTACATATACTAGGTATAATTAGTACATATAACACTACATATAAGTGTCGCACATATAATACTACATATAATTAGTACATAGCATACTATATATAAGTGTCGCACATATAATACTAGATATAAGTGTAGCACATATAATACTACATATAATACTAGGTATAATTAGTACATATAATACTAGATATAAGTGTAGCACATATAATACTACATATAATACTAGGTATAATTAGTACATATAATACTAGGTATAAGTGTAGCACATATAATACTACATATAATACTAGATATAAGTGTAGCACATATAATACTACATATAATACTAGGTATAATTAGTACATATAATACTAGATATAAGTGTAGCACATATAATACTACATATAATACTAGATATAAGTGTAGCACATATAATACTACATATAATACTAGGTATAATTAGTACATATAATACTAGGTATAATTAGTACATATAATACTAGGTATAATTAGTACATATAATACTAGGTATAATTAGTACATATAATACTAGGTATAATTAGTACATATAATACTAGGTATAATTAGTACATATAATACTAGGTATAATTAGTACATATAATACTAGGTATAATTAGTACATATAATACTAGGTATAATTAGTACATATAATACTAGATATAAGTGTAGCACATATAATACTACATATAATACTAGGTATAATTAGTACATATAATACTAGGTATAATTAGTACATATAATACTAGGTATAATTAGTACATATAATACTAGGTATAATTAGTACATATAATACTAGGTATAATTAGTACATATAATACTAGGTATAATTAGTACATATAATACTAGGTATAATTAGTACATATAATACTAGGTATAATTAGTACATATAATACTAGATATAAGTGTAGCACATATAATACTACATATAATACTAGGTATAATTAGTACATATAATACTAGGTATAATTAGTACATATAATACTAGGTATAATTAGTACATATAATACTAGGTATAATTAGTACATATAATACTAGGTATAATTAGTACATATAATACTAGGTATAATTAGTACATATAATACTAGGTATAATTAGTACATATAATACTAGGTATAATTAGTACATATAATACTAGGTATAATTAGTACATATAATACTAGGTATAATTAGTACATATAATATTAGCTATATTGCCGCCCATAAGTGCAGTGCAGGTGATAGCAGCAGCTCCAGCTGTTTCCCTGCCCGGGCACATGTGTCAGAGGTGCCAGTCTCCCCTCTCAGTGCCTGTGTGCTCGGTGTCTGGCAGCAGGGCAGAGGTGGCACTGACAGGATGATGCCAGCGTGTCCTGTGCCCCCCGTGCTCCGGAGCTGCACGCAGACTGGCACATCCCTGTGCCCGCACACTACCCTACTTTCCCCGGCTCTGCGGAATGAGCTGGGCACAGACAGCCTCCCCCTTTACCTGTCACACGAGTGTCCTGCAGAAAGTTTGGGTGCAGCCTGGGTGCGCGGCCGGGGGCTCAGCATGGTGCCGTCCAGCGGGCAGTGAGGGCTGCGCTCAGCGCTCTGCACCAACAATCAGCCCCGTTCACTGGAATGAGAGGAATGTGCGAGCGGCGCTGGGTCCTAGAGCCGACCGCTGCTGTGGCCGCCTGGCGCCCCGGGTCCTAGTGCCGGCGAGTTGTGTGTGTCTGATGCTGAGCAGGGTCCTAGACTTTTTCCTATTTCATCTCATCATTCCAGAAAACCATTTTCCCCTTGATGTAGATTACTTTATGTTGCACCAACATGGAGCACAATTTTGGAGTACATGTATCTTACTGGGCAGTAATAATTTAGAGATGAGCCAATTGATATAGAGGACCCTGGTGCAGCGGCCCCGTCAGTAGTCCGTGGGCACCAGACGGGACCCCTGAGGACGGCCTCCTACCTGCCGGCGCCTCCTGTGATTTGTTGGGTCGGCGTGATGCCACAACAAAGGCGTCACATCAGAAGATGCGCCAGGGATGCTGAGAGGTCGGAGGTCGTCCACAAGGCTCGGTGCCCACAGACTACCGACAGGGTCGAGCTCTCTACTATTAATGACTATTAATGCCATGATGTCGTGGTGCCATGGCGGGGCACAGAAGTGAAGACCGGCTGCCATGGAGGATCCTCCTCCACCAGCACAGTGTGAACCAAATTGTGACTGCCCTCTTATGAATCCACACAGTGAGCGGGCGGTCATGTGACCACAAATATGTGATTTGCATACTCCTGGTCACATTCCGACTAGACGTGTCCAGCCTTGTCCAATACACTTGTATAGAGCGAGGCCACGCACGTCTAGTCGGCACATGACCGCAAGCCTGGACAACCCCTCCAGGTAATACTGAATATGCAAAGGTTTTATGTTGTGTCACTTTTGCTAAAGAAAAGATTGACTTTTCGATCACTTTTTTTATCCTATTCTTACAGAAATCAGGATCAAAAATCAACAATTCTGGATATTTTTAACTAACAGCGTTCACCGTGCTTTATTGATGGACAGTGTGACTCCGGGAATACCAAATTTATATACCGGTAGCTTTTTTTGTGTTTTATTATTTTTCCAGAATAAAGATCCACAGGGGACGGTTCATCAAACAGTTTATGCCACAATTGATTGATTTTGTGACTTTTCCTTTTTGAAAATAGGCGGAGCTGGCCAGAAGGGGTGTGGCCAAGCACCCCCCACAAATTCATCGTTATTTGCATAGCGTGAATTTCAACAGTGACATGCGGCAGCGCCTGGCTGAAGCAACACTTCTTGTGCTGGTACGCCACAAATTCATAAAGAGGGGAATATTACCTAGTCAATTTAGCAAATCTTACCCCAGCGGACAAAACACCAGTCTTTATAAATAGGGGCCTTACATTTTTACTGACCATTTGTTTTATGCCATGTGAAATAGAAAATGTGATATTTTATTATTTTAGATATTTATACTCCGCAATACAAAGTACAGTATTTTTATTGTTTACATTTTTTATATTACAGATAGGAAAAGCGGAAGTTACAGCTCACACGAGCATCCCTCTTCTGCAGCCTCTGTCCCTCTGCCCTGGCTCTGCACACTCGGCTCGGGTCTCCTAGCTCTGGTCTCTCATCTGCGGTTCTGGTCACTCCACTATGGATCTGGTTACTTGGTTCTGGTCACTCGCTTCCTCGCTTGGATTAGTTTATTTGGTTCTTGTCACTCCATTTTTGTTACTCGTTTCTCCACTCAGATCTGGCTACTCAGTTCTCCACTCAGATCTGGTTACTCGTTTTGGCGTCTATAAGCCAACTCAGCTGCACCACATGTCCGTCCTTCCACAGGTCCAGGTGCCAACTGCTCCCCTACTCTGCCCTACTGGACCTTTCATAATTAATAACTGTGCCACAGCTGTCACCTGACCTGGTGTCTCCTCCAACCTCTTCCCCTGAGGAACCAAGTATTTCTTCTTACAAGTCCTGCTGATGAAGTTCTTGCTACTTTCTCTTGTCCCACAACATTTCACCAGCAAATGGCGGTGCCTGCTTGCCGACGCTCTATTAGTAGTGAGGAGCGAGTATACTCGTTACTCGAGATTTCCCGAGCATTTTGGCATGCTCGAAGATTTAGTTTTTGTCGATGCAGCTGCATGATTTGCGGCTGCTAAACAGCTTGAATACATGTGGGGGTTGCCTGTTTCTTAGGCAATCCCCACATGTATTTAAGCTATCTAGCAGTTGCAAATCATGCAGCTGCGTCAACAAAAATGAAATCTTCAAGCATGCCAAAATGCTCAGAGACCACCCAAGCGTGCTCGGGAAATCTCAAGTAACAAGTATACTCGCTCATCACTCTTTATTAGGCCTCAAACTGTGAAATCTCTCATTTGTTCATCTCCTTACATTCCTCTCTTCTTTAAATTTGCCAGTTCTCTGGCGAGAAAGATCATATTATCTCTAGATGCTCTTCAGAGGCGGTCTGAGCATTGCTTGATTCTGAGCATATTCTTGTGTCTCTTGCATTATGTACTTCCAAATTAAGTCATCCTCCTTGTACTTTGTGGGTGGGACACCAGCATTGGAACACTCAGTTTTGTGAGGCCCCTCCTGGCTTATCTTATCTGAAGCACTCCGGCCTTTTGGTACTGCGGCACCCCAGGGTCCTGGTCGTTGCAGTGGTATTGCTTTCCTCTCGGGGAGAGTGATGTTACGTTTGGAGGCAAAGAAGGATAACTGCATCCAGGTATCACAAACATGCAACACAGTTCACACTCCAGACCACCCCCCTGGCATGCACAGCTCCTTTAACCTTCCATCCTCCTCAGAATCTGGTCTGGAACGTTCTAACTGAACTCCTGTCTGGAGCTCTGCCAGGAACAGACTTCTGTCTGGAACTCACTAACTTTCCCTACAGACTACCAGTTATATATATATATATATATATGGGAGTGACCTAATAGATAGGAGCAGAAGCTCCCCCTGAGCCAAATAGTAACGTGTAAGGCATGTACCCAGTTGTGGCGTGAGCTCTGTTGTAACTCCGGAACAAATTCAGGACACGTCATTTTTCCATCATCTTCCAATATCCTCAGCATCTGTATGAACGTTCTGTTGAAATGTTCACAGGCCCATTCCCTGAGGCTTTGAATTGGACGTTTCAATGACAGAGAGTCGGTGCAAAGGGTGCAAAGGGTCTTGGAAACACACTTCTTGGTTAGAGTGAATCCTCTTCAGGCATATTACTGGATGAAGTCGTGACAGATGGCTCGGGCCGCTGACTTTGCCGTCTGACGCCTGGTAGGAGGCACCACTACAAACATCGTTAAATGGTCCGTCAGCACCAAGCCATATTCACAACCATTATGGGACAGGCCGATCATGAGGTATTCCACTATCAACACTTCCATCTGCTCATACGTCCTTATCACCTGAGTGGGTGCCCTCTGTTCTGGAGGCTTAGCCAATTCACACTGATGGCACTTCCGACAAACTTCTTCTACCACTTGACTTAATGGAGGCCAATACACAAACCGTTGCAAGTATTGGAAGGTCCTTTCTGTTCTGAGATGTGCACCCCTCTCTTGGGCTTCCTTCGCCACAATAGGTGCCATCCTTTCTGGAATAATGTATAAATACAGTATATGAGGGGACCGTACAAAGACCTGTCTAATGATCTTTTCACTCTCAGACCTGAGATGGGGACAAGAGGCATCCTCTACGTCTAGAGGAAAGAAGGTTTAAGCATAATAACAGACGCGGATTCTTTACTGTAAGAGCAGTGAGACTATGCAACTCTCTGCCGTATGATGCTGTAATGAGTGATTCCCTACTAACATTTAAGAGTGGACTGGATACCTTTCTTGAAAAGTTTAATGTTACAGGTTATATATACTAGATTCCTTGCGTTGATCCAGGGAACTAGTCTGATTGTCGTATGTGGAGTCGGGAAATAATTTTTTTCCCCAATGTGGAGCTTAGTGTTTGCCGCACGGGGTTTTTTCTTTTTTGCCTTCCTCTGGATCAACAGGTTAGGCTATGGGTTGAACTAGATGGACCTAAATTCTTCCTTCAAGCTTAAATACTATGTTACTATGTTACCACTTGCCACGTAGTCCCGAATTCTGTCGGTATCTGTATTCATCTGTATAGCAGACCACTTTTCATACAGAGACGCTCCCATTGTCCCAGTGTCTGTAAGGCACTGATTGACAAGGCTGCCCTTTTTTACTGCTGGGCTTCTGGCCTAGGGTCACTCACATCTGTAGCTTTGATAGTTCTATGTCAGACTGTTGAAGTTGTACCCATTTGTTTCTTGGGCCTCACAGCACTTGATTTGGCTGGTTTCAACCTGATGATTTTTGAAATGCCATTAAAGCTGTTTCAAAGCATCTGAAATCTGGGGTTTCATCCCCCTCCAGATCTTCATCCACATCATGTACTGGTCATTCATGAGTCTCTCTGGATAGAGCATCTGCATGGGTATTTTCAGCATTCGTCCAATAGACTATCTTATACTGGCACTTGGACATCCTCGTCACACACCGTTGTTCCAATGCTCACAGTTTTGTGTTTCCTAAATGGGCAAGTGGGTTGTTGTCAGTCTGCACATTAGCTTCAGACCCCGATATATACTCTGCAAACGTCTCAGTCATGGCCCATACCAGGGCTAACGATTCCAGTTTGAATGAGCTGTAATTTTCTGCATTTATCTCTGTATCCCGTAGGATTTGACTGGCGTAGGCAATCACTCGTTCTTGCCCTTCCTGGACCTGGGAAAGCACAGCTCCCAGACAGTAGAGGCTTCCGTCCGTGTATAACACAAATAGTTGAGATAAATCTGTCTAAGCCAAGTTTTAGTGCCTGGAAGGACTCTTTTTTTCTTGGCCCCCACTGGAACAGCCGACTTTTGGGACCTCCTGAGCAGATCATGCAGTGGTGCCATAGTATTCACAAAATCCTTGATGAATCTTCAATAATACCCCAGCAGATCCAGAAATTCTCTTAACTCTCTCAATGTCACGGGTGTTTGCCACTTCTGCATGGCAGTCACCTTTTCCTTTGTTGGGTACATACCTTCACTAGAGACCATATGCCCTAGGTATTCTATTTCCCGCTGGAACAGGTGGCACTTTCAAAGTTTTATCTTCAGTCCATGTTTCTGAAGTCACTCTAGCACGTGCCTTAGTCTAGCAAAATGCTCCTCAAACATGGTGGAGTGCAGCACCCCAGGGTCCTGGTCGTTGCAGTAATGTCATTCTCCTCTAGGGGAAAGTGATGTTACGTTTGAAGGCAATGAAGGAGAACTCTTTATCGGGTAACACAATGTATGCAACACGTTCACACTCCAGACCAGAAGGGGGAGATCTAAACCAGTTTAAGGTGAACTCCCCTATAAGAACATCCTGATCTGGAGGGAAAGGGTTCAGTTCCTGTCAGGAAGACAGGGGAAAGGAAACAGAGGAGCCTGTGGCCTGAAGTGCTGCAGCTCCTAGGAAACAGACGGATAGAAAGCAGAACATATTGCAGCAAGCATGAAGGAAAGCAAAGCAAAGGAGAGGATATCAGAGGGAGATCCGCTCAGAGCAGGCTGCCTCCTTCTGAGGCACAGAAATCCGGCAGCCAGAATACAAAGGGAGTAAGGATCTCTACGCTTTACTTCAGAGACTGGCAGGACAGCTAATTGCAAGTTACCTGTCCGCACCTACATCAAGGAGGCACAGTGGCAACCCTCAGAGGCCGGGGCGTGCTAGAGTCCCTACAAACAGCCTCAAGCCACCAGTCATACGGGTTTGTCCTATCCATAGGGGGACAGAGAGAGACATAACTTCTAGAACATCTACAACAGTTGTGAGGACCTTATGAGAGGCTCAGCAGTAAGGTTCCACCTGGATAAGGGGACTATGGATTTGCCTCCAAACCGGCCGGACCCTGCCTGCCCTGTGATCTGTGCTCTGGACTGTGGATGCTATAGTCTACAGTAAAAAGGTAAAGAGACTGCAACCTTGTGTCCTCGTTCTTCACTGCGCCTCACACCATCCACCATCTACACACTGGGAAGCCCTGGGGACATACTTCACCTGTGGGAAGGTATACCCTCTAGCTGCCATAACATCACCCCAGCGGACCCCTTAGCAGCGTCGGTCACCCTGACCGAATACCACAGGTGGCGTCACCAACATATCCCTTTAAAGACCTTTCCCTTTTACACGGACTGTTGTGAATTCTGTGGCCAAGCTCCCTCCTGTGGTCGTGAGTGGTACTTCGGCTGGTTCGGTCTATGAGCTTCCTTTGGTGGATGAGAGTGGTACTGCGGCTTCTGAGTTTCCTTCCTCAGGTGATGAGGTTAAGTCGTTAGGTGCTGCTCTATTTAACTCCACCTAGTGCTTTGATCCTGGCCTCCAGTCAATGTTCTAGTATTGGTCTTGCTTTCTCCTGGATCGTTCCTGTGGCCTGTCTATCCTGCATAAGCTAAGTTTTGCTTGTGTTATTTTTGTTTGCTATTTTTTCTGTCCAGCTTGCTATATTAGTTTTTCTTGCTTGCTGGAAGCTCTGGGACGCAGGGGGAGCACCTCCGTACCGTTAGTCGGTGCGGAGGGTCTTTTTGCCCCCTCTGCGTGGTTGTTTGTAGGGTTTTGTGTTGACCGCAAAGCAATCTTTCCTATCCTCGGTCTATTCAGTAAGTTGGGCCTCACTTTGCTAAATCTATTTCATCTCTGCGTTTGTATTTTCATCTCAACTCACAGTCATTATATGTGGGGGGCTGCCTTTTCCTTTGGGGTATTTCTCTGAGGCAAGCTAGGCTTATTTTTCTTTCTTAGGGCTAGCTAGTTTCTCAGGCTGTGCTCGAGGCGCATAGGACTGGTCAGGAGCGCTCCACGGCTACCTCTAGTGTGGTTTGATAGGATTAGGGATTGCGGTCAGCAGAGTTCCCACGTCTCAGAGCTCGTCCTATGTTTTTGGTAATTGTCAGGTCACTTTATGTGCTCTGAACTTCAAGGTCCATTGTGGTTCTGAATTACCTGTTCATAACAGTACTGGAGGCCATCTCCCCTGATTTGCGGCGGGTGCTGCAAAAATTTCAGGCTAATAGACCTTACCGTTGCCCAGCGGAGAAACTGTTTGTCCCTGATAGGTGGACGAATAAAGTTATCTCTGAGGTTCATTGTTCGGTGTTGGCTGGTCATCCTGGAATGTTTGGTACCAGAAATTTGGTGGCTAGATCCTTTTGGTGGCCGTCTCTGTCGCGGGATGTGCGTTCTTTCGTGCAGTCCTGTGGAATTTGTGCTCGGGCTAAGCCCTGCTGTTCTCATGCCAGTGGGTTGCTTTTGCCCTTGCCGATCCCGAAGAGGCCTTGGACACATATCTCTATGGATTTTATTTCGGATCTCCCCGTCTCTCAAAGAATGTCGGTCATTTGGGTGGTTTGTGATCGCTTCTCTAAGATGGTCCATTTGGTGCCCTTGTCTAAATTGCCTTCCTCCTCTGATTTGGTGCCATTGTTTTTCCAGCATGTGGTTCGTTTACATGGCATTCCAGAGAACATCGTTTCTGACAGAGGTTCCCAGTTTGTTTCGAGGTTTTGGCGAGCCTTTTGTGCTAGGATGGGCATTGATTTGTCTTTTTCCTCGGCTTTCCATCCTCAGACAAATGGCCAGACTGAACGAACCAATCAGACCTTGGAAACATATCTGAGATGTTTTGTTTCTGCTGATCAGGATGATTGGGTGTCCTTTTTGCCTTTGGCTGAGTTCGCCCTTAATAATCGGGCCAGCTCGGCTACTTTGGTTTCGCCGTTTTTCTGCAATTCTGGGTTCCACCCTCGTTTCTCTTCAGGGCAGGTTGAGTCTTCGGACTGTCCTGGTGTGGATACTGTGGTGGATAGGTTGCAGCAGATTTGGACTCATGTAGTGGACAATTTGACTTTGTCCCAAGAGAAGGCTCAACGTTTCGCTAACCGCAGGCGCTGTGTGGGTCCCCGACTTCGTGTTGGGGATTTGGTTTGGTTGTCATCTCGCTATATTCCTATGAAGGTTTCCTCTCCTAAGTTTAAGCCTCGTTTCATTGGTCCATATAGGATTTCTGAGGTTCTTAATCCTGTGTCTTTTCGTTTGACTCTTCCAGCTTCTTTTTCCATCCATAACGTGTTCCATAGGTCATTGTTGCGGAGATACGTGGCACCTGTGGTTCCATCTATTGATCCTCCTGCTCCGGTTTTGGTTGAAGGGGAGTTGGAGTATATAGTGGAGAAGATTTTGGATTCTTGTGTTTCGAGACGGAAACTCCAGTATCTGGTTAAGTGGAAAGGTTATGGTCAGGAAGATAATTCCTGGGTCTTTGCCTCTGATGTCCATGCTGCCGATCTGGTTCGTGCCTTTCATGTGGCTCATCATGGTCGGCCTGGGGGCTCTGGTGAGGCTTCGGTGACCCCTCCTCAAGGGGGGGGTACTGTTGTGAATTCTGTGGCCAAGCTCCCTCCTGTGGTCGTGAGTGGTACTTCGGCTGGTTCGGTCTATGAGCTTCCTTTGGTGGATGAGAGTGGTACTGCGGCTTCTGAGTTTCCTTCCTCAGGTGATGAGGTTAAGTCGTTAGGTGCTGCTCTATTTAACTCCACCTAGTGCTTTGATCCTGGCCTCCAGTCAATGTTCTAGTATTGGTCTTGCTTTCTCCTGGATCGTTCCTGTGGCCTGTCTATCCTGCATAAGCTAAGTTTTGCTTGTGTTATTTTTGTTTGCTATTTTTTCTGTCCAGCTTGCTATATTGGTTTTTCTTGCTTGCTGGAAGCTCTGGGACGCAGGGGGAGCACCTCTGTACCGTTAGTCGGTGCGGAGGGTCTTTTTGCCCCCTCTGCGTGGTTGTTTGTAGGGTTTTGTGTTGACCGCAAAGCAATCTTTCCTATCCTCGGTCTATTCAGTAAGTTGGGCCTCACTTTGCTAAATCTATTTCATCTCTGCGTTTGTATTTTCATCTCAACTCACAGTCATTATATGTGGGGGGCTGCCTTTTCCTTTGGGGTATTTCTCTGAGGCAAGCTAGGCTTATTTTTCTTTCTTAGGGCTAGCTAGTTTCTCAGGCTGTGCTCGAGGCGCATAGGACTGGTCAGGAGCGCTCCACGGCTACCTCTAGTGTGGTTTGATAGGATTAGGGATTGCGGTCAGCAGAGTTCCCACGTCTCAGAGCTCGTCCTATGTTTTTGGTAATTGTCAGGTCACTTTGTGTGCTCTGAACTTCAAGGTCCATTGTGGTTCTGAATTACCTGTTCATAACAACGGACGTCCCGAGGGCCACGGACTGGGTCAGCCACCGTGACATCCCCCCTGAAAACCGAAGGACCCGGTACCAAGTACCCCACTGCCCTTGAGGGCGCTTCAGGAGTATATTATAATGTTATATACAGTGTGGCCTCAAAGTTCAAGTCTCCAAGACACTTTTCCATCAACTGCTGAAATGTCCCCGGGGCATTAGTTAGCCCGAATAGCATCCGAATGAACTTGAACAGTCACATAGGGAGAATGATAGCTGTGTTCGGCCGATCACGCTAGGCCATAGGGACTTGCCAGTAATCACTGGCCAAATCGAGAGAGGAAAAGTATCTAGCAATCTGTAGCACCAACATTTCTGCCTTTCTTCAGCCCCCGTCTTGCACTGTCTCCTCCTTCCGGGTCGGTGGCTGCACTTACCAGAATATCTGTTGTGTCCCCAATACCAGCCTGTGTGTCTGTCTTGGCAGCCACTGTACCAGCCGTGCCTGTCAGTACTTGTCCAATACACCATCCCTGACCCTTGGGGTTCAGCTGACATCCACCCGAGGTCAGTCCTGGTGTAGCACCTAGTCCCACCTCCTTCATCTCTCCTCGGATCACGGTATCATCAGTCGCTATGTATTCAAAGTCAGACTTGGTGTGGCACCTAGTTACATCCCTTTCCTTGGTCACGGCACAGTGGTTCCACCACCCAGCCCATTAAAGTCTCCCTGTGCCAAGAGGGATTATTCTATCTTCAGCAAAGGGTATGAATCTCGAACTGTATAGGTGTTCATCCGTCTGACGATATCAACAGTCTAGCATTATATTTTTCATATGGGTGCTGTGTTTCCCATAGGGATCTTATGTTGAATGGCCTATGTACATCCAAAATCATCATCGTGTCAGGCGAACACTTCCCAATATTGTCCCAACAGGCCTTCCACTTTTCTGGGGGAGAACTCAGATAGGTTCGCTTCCATTTGTTCCAATATATCACTGCCGTCTCTTGCCTTGTAACTCCTCATCTTCTGGTCTATGGACACCAATAATGTTCACGGGTCCCTATCCACAGGGGTCAAGTTCACAGCATCCGGTCTCACATGATTTTGTGCATCACATAGACTCGTGCCACTTCCTTCTTGGAAGTCATCCGCAGGCTTGTTTCTCTGAAGTTAAGACATCTTACCAGCACATGTCCCTGATGCACTGTCATCAGACTGTGGCCTACGTGCAGCCATGACATCACCTCTCCCGTCCCCTGGGGTTCAAACTGCAGTTCCACTCCTTCCAAGAATGTCCAGGCCCAAACAAGCATAGTGACTGTCTGTCCTTGTGGCAAAGTCAAGGTGGTAGTAGAGGGTACGACCACTTTTCCCAGGACCTGGGAGGCGACTGGCGATCACTGTGTTTGACTGGCCCGGATTAGCTGCTGGAATATTCTTCTACTAGGATGATGCCGCTTCAAACACCTCCAATTGCTTCCTCCCCAGCTGTCTGCCAGGTAATGTCCTGCTTCATTCGCCACACTCAATGTGACGATTGGTCCATCCCGATGAGGACAATAACTAGCACAATACCCTTCTTTCCTATATTCCATTCGCAAACACGTATCTCCATCATTGCCACCCCCGCCACTGGGATAGGTAACTGATTGGCAGCCATCAGTCGAATGGTTGGGCCCCCTCTTTACTGGGCAACGTTCATCATTGTAGTCACCTGGGACCCTGTATCCATTAGGCAACAAATCCTGTACTATGTAGTGGGACTCTTGGAAACAACATCTTCAGAGCCTTCAGTCTCCCTTACAACGGTACCTAGCTTCGCAGTTTGCTCCTTTACCACAGGATGCTTTAGTTTGATGGCCACCCCCATTGCTGGCTACCACGGTTGGGGAAATGCCTCGACATGTGTCCCACTCCACCACAAGTCCAACTCTTAACTTCATAATCTAATTTACATCCCCCTTCTCTCACCGTGAATATTTCACCATTTCATTCATTCATTTGTTGGTTCCATTGGACATACGTAGGTCATTACATCATAAACTAAGTCCCACCCTTTATGTACATCGCGTATGTATGCATGCGCTGTTCGCGGCTCTCAGCGACTTCCGATCCTGCGCACCAGGAGCGACATGCTTTCCACACTTGTGTTCCAAAGCACAGTGACAGGAAGTCACTTTTACTCCAACGAGAGATCAGCAAGTGCTTCAAACGCTGGCCGTGACAAAGTGGTAACAATGGTGGGATATGCGTGACCCCCCTCCCCGGCTGTTATTCTTGACACAACTATATGGGTGAGCATGAAATGATAGCACCCTCTTCAGAACTGCTAGGTGTAGAGGGAATCTGCCCAGCTCAGCACAGCGGGCAGAAGGTAGTGCAGAATTCCAAGTGGAATATTTCTATTGGGCAGGAATCTGTTATGTAGGCAATCCAGTGACACAGTGTGCCAGCAATCAGAGCACATACAGTGATCTGACAATAACCCAAAAACAATAGAACGAGCTCTGAGACGTGGAATCTCTGTTGACCGCAATACCTGAACCTATCCTAAACACAACTAAAGGCAGCTGTGGATTGCGCCTGTCACTACCTATGCAACTCGGCACAGCCTGAGGAGCTGACTAGCCTGAAGATAGAAAAACAAGCCTGACTTGCCTCAGAGAAATACCCCAATGGAAAAGGCAGCCCCCCACATATAATGACTGTTAGCAAGATGAAAAGACAAACGTAGGGATGAAATAGATTCAGCAAAGTGAGGCCCGATATTCTAGATAGAGCGAGGATAGCAAAGAGAACTTTGCAGTCTACAAAAAACCCTAAAGCAAAAAACCACGCAAAGGGGGCAAAAAGACCCACCGTGCCGAACTAACGGCACGGCGGTGCACCCTTTGCGTCTCAGAGCTTCCAGCAAAAACGAATAGACAAGCTGGACAGAAAAAGTAGCAACAAAAGCAAAGAAGCACTTATCTAAGCAGAGCAGCAGGCCACAGGAAAGATCCAGAAGCTCAGATCCAACACTGGAACATTGACAAGGAGCAAGGAAGACAGAATCAGGTGGAGTTAAATAACAAAGCAGCCAACGAGCTCACCAGAACACCTGAGGGAGGAAGCTCAGAAGCTGCAGTACCACTTGTGACCACAGGAGTGAATCCAGCCACAGAATTCACAACAGTACCCCCCCTTGAGGAGGGGTCACCGAACCCTCACCAGAGCCCCCAGGCCGACCAGGATGAGCCACATGAAAGGCACGAACAAGATCTGGAGCATGGACATCAGAGGCAAAAACCCAGGAATTATCTTCCTGAGCATAACCCTTCCATTTAACCAGATACTGGAGTTTCCGTCTAGAAACACGAGAATCCAAAATTTTCTCCACAATATACTCCAATTCCCCCTCCACCAAAACCGGGGCAGGAGGCTCAACAGATGGAACCATAGGTGCCACGTATCTCCGCAACAACGACCTATGGAATACATTATGTATGGAAAAGGAGTCTGGGAGAGTCAGATGAAAAGACACTGGATTGAGAATCTCAGAAATCCTATACGGACCAATAAAACGAGGTTTAAATTTAGGAGAGGAAACCTTCATAGGAATATGACGAGAAGATAACCAAACCAGATCCCCAACATGAAGTCGGGGACCCACACGGCGTCTGCGATTAGCGAAAAGTTGAGCCTTCTCCTGGGACAAGGTCAAATTGTCCACTACCTGAGTCCAGATCTGCTGCAACCTGTCCACCACAGAATCCACACCAGAACAGTCCGAAGACTCAACCTGTCCTGAAGAGAAACGAGGATGGAACCCAGAATTGCAGAAAAATGGAGAGACCAAGGTAGCCGAGCTGGCCCGATTATTAAGGGCGAACTCAGCCAACGGCAAAAAGGACACCCAATCATCCTGGTCTGCAGAAACAAAACATCTCAGATATGTCTCCAAGGTCTGATTGGTTCGTTCGGTCTGGCCATTAGTCTGAGGATGGAAAGCCGAGGAAAAAGACAGGTCAATACCCATCCTACCACAAAAGGCTCGCCAAAACCTCGAAACAAACTGGGAACCTCTGTCAGAAACAATATTCTCAGGAATGCCATGCAAACGAACCACATGCTGGAAGAACAAAGGCACCAAATCAGAGGAGGAAGGCAATTTAACCAAGGGCACCAGATGGACCATTTTAGAAAAGCGATCACAGACCACCCAAATGACTGACATCTTTTGAGAAACGGGAAGGTCAAAAATGAAATCCATCGAAATATGTGTCCAAGGCCTCTTTGGGACCGGCAAGGGCAAAAGCAACCCAC
Organism: Ranitomeya imitator; assembly: GCF_032444005.1. Classification (NCBI taxonomy): domain Eukaryota; kingdom Metazoa; phylum Chordata; class Amphibia; order Anura; family Dendrobatidae; genus Ranitomeya; species Ranitomeya imitator. The sequence continues at coordinate 787,718,207 of NC_091284.1, read as the reverse complement.
TGGCACGTGAACAGCAGGGCTTAGCCCTAGCACAAATCCCACAGGACTGCACAAAAGTACGTACATCCCGTGACAGAGATGGCCACCAGAAGGATCTAGCCACTAACTCTCTGGTACCAAATATTCCAGGATGACCAGCCAACACCGAACAATGAAGTTCAGAGATAACTTTAGTGGTCCACCTATCAGGGACAAACAGTTTTTCCACCGGACAACGATCAGGTTTATTCGCCTGAAATTTTTGCAACACTCGCCGCAAATCAGGGGAGATGGCAGACACAATGACTCCTTCCATGAGGATACTCGCCGGCTCAGATGAACCCGGAGAGTCGGGCACAAAACTCCTAGACAGAGCATCCGCCTTCACATTTTTAGAGCCCGGAAGGTACGAAATCACAAAATCGAAGCGGGCAAAAAATAACGACCAACGGGCCTGTCTAGGATTCAAGCGCTTGGCAGACTCAAGAAAAGTAAGGTTCTTATGATCAGTCAATACCACCACGCGATGCTTAGCTCCTTCAAGCCAATGACGCCATTCCCCGAATGCCCACTTCATGGCCAGCAACTCTCGGTTGCCCACATCATAATTACGCTCAGCAGCCGAAAACTTCCTGGAAAAGAAAGCACATGGTTTCAACACTGAGCAACCAGAACCTCTCTGTGACAAAACCGCTCCTGCTCCAATTTCAGAAGCATCAACCTCGACCTGGAACGGAAGAGAAACATCTGGTTGACACAACACAGGGGCAGAACAAAAACGATGCTTCAACTCCTGAAAAGCTTCCACAGCAGTAGAAGACCAATTAACCAAATCAGCACCCTTCTTGGTCAAATCGGTCAATGGTTTGGCAATGCTAGAAAAATTACAGATGAAGCGACGATAAAAATTAGCAAAGCCAAGGAATTTTTGCAGACTTTTCAGAGATGTCGGCTGAGTCCAATCCTGGATGGCTTGGACCTTAACCGGATCCATCTCGATAGTAGAAGGGGAAAAGATGAACCCCAAAAATGAAACTTTCTGCACACCGAAGAGACACTTTGATCCCTTCACAAACAAAGAATTAGCACGCAGGACCTGGAAAACCATTCTGACCTGCTTCACATGAGAGTCCCAATCATCTGAGAAGATCAAAATGTCATCCAAGTAAACAATCAAGAATTTATCCAGATACTCACGGAAGATGTCATGCATAAAAGACTGAAACACAGATGGAGCATTGGCAAGTCCGAACGGCATCACTAGATACTCAAAATGACCCTCGGGCGTATTAAATGCAGTTTTCCATTCATCTCCTTGCCTGATTCTCACCAGATTATACGCACCACGAAGATCTATCTTAGTGAACCAACTAGCCCCCTTAATCCGAGCAAACAAGTCAGATAACAATGGCAAGGGATACTGAAATTTAACAGTGATCTTATTAAGAAGGCGGTAATCAATACATGGTCTCAACGAACCATCCTTCTTGGCTACAAAAAAGAACCCTGCTCCCAGTGGTGATGACGATGGGCGAATATGTCCCTTCTCCAGGGATTCCTTCACATAACTGCGCATAGCGGCGTGTTCAGGCACGGATAAATTAAATAATCGACCTTTAGGGAATTTACTACCAGGAATCAAATTGATAGCACAATCACAATCCCTATGCGGAGGTAGGGCATCGGACTTGGGCTCTTCAAATACATCCTGATAATCAGACAAGAACTCTGGGACCTCAGAAGGAGTGGATGACGAAATAGACAAAAATGGAACATCACCATGTACCCCCTGACAACCCCAGCTGGATACCGACATAGAGTTCCAATCCAATACTGGATTATGGGTTTGCAGCCATGGCAACCCCAACACGACCACATCATGCAGATTATGTAGCACCAGAAAGCGAATAACTTCCTGATGTGCAGGAGCCATGCACATGGTCAGCTGGGTCCAGTACTGAGGTTTATTCTTGGCCAAAGGTGTAGCATCAATTCCTCTCAACGGAATAGGACACCGCAAAGGCGCCAAGAAAAACCCACAACGTTTAGCATAATCCAAATCCATCAGATTCAGGGCAGCGCCTGAATCCACAAACGCCATGACAGAATACGATGACAAAGAGCATATCAAGGTAATGGACAGAAGGAATTTGGATTGTACAGTACCAATGACGGCAAACCTATCGAACCGCTTAGTGCGCTTAGGACAATCAGAAATAGCATGAGTGGAATCACCACAGTAGAAACACAGACCATTCAGACGTCTGTGTTCTTGCCGTTCAACTCTGGTCATAGTCCTATCGCACTGCATAGGCTCAGGTTTAATCTTAGACAATACCGCCAAATGGTGCACAGATTTACGCTCGCGCAAGCGTCGACCGATCTGAATGGCCAAAGACATAGACTCATTCAAACCAGCAGGCATAGGAAAACCCACCATGACATCCTTAAGAGCCTCAGGGAGACCCTTTCTGAACAAAGCTGCCAGCGCAGATTCATTCCACAGAGTAAGTACTGACCACTTCCTAAATTTCTGACAATACACTTCTATATCATCCTGACCCTGGCACAAAGCCAGCAAATTTTTCTCAGCCTGATCCACTGAATTAGGCTCATCGTAAAGCAATCCGAGCGCCAGGAAAAACGCATGGACATTACTCAATGCAGGGTCTCCTGGCGCAAGAGAAAATGCCCAGTCCTGAGGGTCGCCGCGCAAAAAAGAAATAATAATCAAAACCTGTTGAATAGGATTACCAGAAGAATGAGGTTTCAAGGCCAGAAATAGCTTACAATTATTTTTGAAATTAAGAAACTTAGTTCTATCACCAAAAAACAAATCAGGAATAGGAATTATTGGTTCTAACATAGATTTCTGATCAAGAGTATCTTGAATCCTTTGTACATTTGTAACGAGATTATTCATTGAAGAGCACAGACCCTGAATATCCATGTCCACACCTGTGTCCTGAAACACCCAAATGTCTAGGGGGAAAAAAGACTGAACACAGAGCTGAGAAAAAAAAATGATGTCAGAACTTCTTTTTTCCCTCTATTGAGAATCATTAGGTAGGCTCCTTGTACTGTTATGTAGGCAATCCAGTGACACAGTGTGCCAGCAATCAGAGCACATACAGTGATCTGACAATAACCCAAAAACAATAGAACGAGCTCTGAGACGTGGAATCTCTGTAGACCGCAATACCTGAACCAATCCTAAACACAACTAAAGGCAGCTGTGGATTGCGCCTGTCACTACCTATGCAACTCGGCACAGCCTGAGGAGCTGACTAGCCTGAAGATAGAAAAACAAGCCTGACTTGCCTCAGAGAAATACCCCAAAGGAAAAGGCAGCCCCCCACATATAATGACTGTTAGCAAGATGAAAAGACAAACGTAGGGATGAAATAGATTCAGCAAAGTGAGGCCCGATATTCTAGATAGAGCGAGGATAGCAAAGAGAACTTTGCAGTCTACAAAAAACCCTAAAGCAAAAAACCACGCAAAGGGGGCAAAAAGACCCACCGTGCCGAACTAACGGCACGGCGGTGCACCCTTTGCGTCTCAGAGCTTCCAGCAAAAACGAATAGACAAGCTGGACAGAAAAAGTAGCAACAAAAGCAAAGAAGCACTTATCTAAGCAGAGCAGCAGGCCACAGGAAAGATCCAGAAGCTCAGATCCAACACTGGAACATTGACAAGGAGCAAGGAAGACAGAATCAGGTGGAGTTAAATAACAAAGCAGCCAACGAGCTCACCAGAACACCTGAGGGAGGAAGCTCAGAAGCTGCAGTACCACTTGTGACCACAGGAGTGAATTCAGCCACAGAATTCACAACAGGAATCCCACCTTAAGCAGTCTGGGTATGTGTGAGGGCCTCTCCGACTTCACTGCAATACAGGAGGATTGGAGCTATGATACAATCAAAGGTCTTTAGCCAGTTCCTAACTGGTGGCTTCAGATGGTAGATTTTCCTTTGGATGGCATAACAAGGTTCTGCAGGCCTTATTTTTTAGGATCTCTATGGCTTGTTTGAAGTTCCCTTACTCATGGATTCCCAGGCCCTAGTAGGTGTGTTTGACCACTCTTCTAAGTGGGCAGTTGTGTTGCACAAATTAAGGGTGTTGGTCCAATTTTGTCCTTGGAATGTCATGATATTGGTTTTCTTTGGATTAATGGGTAGTGCCCATATGGAGCTGAATTTCTCCAGGATTTGCATTTGCCTTGGAGGCTTTTCTCAGGTGGCGATAGTATCAATAAGTCATTCGCATATAGAAGAAATTTCATGTCGGTATCGTGGAGGGTGAGGATTTCAGAACGGTGGCCACTCATTGATGTAGATTTTGATGAATGTCGGACTATGATGCCGCCCTGTCTGACTCCGTGGCTCTACTGGAAAATAGACGATTTTCTCCCATTTACTCTCATGCTGCAGCGGTTCTTGGTGTAGAAATTTTTTGATGATGTCATAGGTCTTTCCTCATATTTCGCTGTTCAATAATTTTAAGATTAGGTTCAGATTCCAAACTGAGTTGATGGCCTTTATAAAGTCCACATAACAGGTGTATATCTTTCCATGCTTCATGTTGTGGACGTGGCTCTGGAAGAGGCTGTGCAGGGTGTAAATGTGGTTGGGGGTTTGCCATGAACCCTAGTTGGCTTTTGCTGAGGATGTTGTGCTCTATGAGAAAACAGGATCCTCTTGTTCAGGATGCTGTTGACCTGTTTTCCTAGGTTGCTGCTTACACATATGCCTCTGTAGTTGGTGGGGTTGTACCGCTTCCTGACCTTGTAGATGGGTGTGATGATGAGGTTTAGGTTCCTGATATTTGAGAAGTAGCCAGAACTCAGCACAATGTTTATCAGTTTAGCCATTGTGGTCTGTAATTTTGGTGAACTTTTCAGCATTTCTGGTGGGCTTGCATCCAGGTCCTTTATGCTATTTCCTGCAGTGTGCTTGGTGAAGCCAAAGGATTTAGGAAACCTATGTGTTTTTGCTCCATTGTCTTTAGTTTTGTAATTGTTTTTTTGGTTCTTGGCTTAGTCTTTTCTTTGGGATGTCTTTGCAGAAGTCCTTGAATTACTTTAGTCCTTGAATTACTTTAATCAGGTGTTTTGGATATGGATGTTGCTTTTATTACAGTTTGTGCCCATGTGGTTTCATAATTCCCAAAAGGAGTTGTCTTGGAAGGCATATTTGAGTTGGTTGAATTTGGTGGAGATGTGACTTTGCTTTGGAGGATGGTTTTGTATTGCCTTCGGACCTGGGTGGTTGGGGTCTCTGTATTTTTTGTTTGAGGCTGTTCTCCATATGGCTTTTCAAAATCACAAAAAAATGATGATGATCTTTTCTTTTGCCTCTTGCCCTCTTGTTTTCTCAGGAGACATTTTGGCCATGGTGTAAAATATATTGTTGAGGTTGTTGGCGCCTTTTGAGTTTCTCATACACTCTGTTGTAGCAGTGGTGAAGCACCTACTGCATTTCTGGACTGCTCGGAACCTCTTCATCCAACCAACCGTCTCATCATTGGAGAACACTGACAGAAGCGAGCCCCAGTGTAAGAACAGTATATGCTTTCTTCGCAGGCCAACAATGTGCCTGTGACAGAAGCAGTTTGCTGCTTTGGAGGTGATAGTGGGCCATCTTACCTCTTGGACCCCTGTGTGGCAGAGAAGGTTCCATCAATTGTATGTCTGCCTCTGCATCTCATTTATTTGTATCATCTATCTTTTCTTATTTTTTCTCTTCTTCCCTATGTAGTAGATTTCACAGACAGTCGTTAAAGTAATTTTCATAATTAATAGATCACAGCCGCACATTTACCAAATTCTGTGTTTCTTCACAGAGAGAGAGAGAGGATATCTGGCTGCTCCTCTGTGATTTTCTAAATTAATTACAAGCGTTCGGCCTTTGGAGTCACACGCTGCTAACATCACACAAGGTTACACTTCCTTCTTTCTTTCACATGGGTTTTGTTAAGTAACAGTATGGTGGTAATTACTTGTATAGCGGTATTATTTGCTGACTCTATTACTGTGTGGTCTATAAATACATATTTGTGTTATTTTATTTATTGAGGGATAAGGGACATATAACTTTACAGATGTTAACAGAGCCACAATGGTCCAGGCGTCCAAAGAACAAGCTGGTGGTTGTGAGAGGAGCAGTATCGTAGCTATCGGGAAGGCGGCTGCGTTTGCGGATATCGATAAGCTCTGCGGTAGAGCAGGGAGACATGTAGACTGCAGGTTGCTTTAAGCCTTCGGTCTACAGAACTGCAGGATGATGCATTGGCCAAGGACTGGGCCAACATATAGGATGTCGGATTCCAGTCGAGGTAAGATCATTGCGCTGCGCCAGGAATCTGACGTCCTGTGCGTGAACCGGTGCAATCACAGCACGTTGATTCACCTGTACTTTGTCGGTGGACTCATCAGAATCCTGTGATTGTGGGGGCAACATGACGTATGGGGGACCCTCACACAGTGTGGGGGCTAATATGAGGGTGCCCCTCATACATTGCAGGGACTACTGTGGGGAGCCCTTATAGAGTGTGCGGCTTCCATAAAGTGTGGAGGCCATTATACAGTGTGGGAGCTAATGTGGGGGCCATTATACAAATTAAGACTTCCGTTCAAACATGGGGACTTTACTGAACTTGATGAGGGTTATGTACAAGGGTTAGTGGGTACGCAGTGTTAAGCATGTTTCTTTCACAGTAAGAAGCTTTTTCATTCCCACTGTATCCTTCCTCTGTACGCTACTCCACCAGGGCTCTGCAGCTTAGCTGCTACATCTCTACATTACCACAACCTAGCTTCTAGGCCACAGTCCTGATCACCGAGTTTCTCTCTACTCGCTCAGCGGCTCCCCGTCCTATCACTATGGACACCCTGGATCTACTGCTTGGGACCAACCACCAGTCCCACGCTCTCAGTCCTCTTTATGTCCATTACCTTCATCACTAGCTATCTCTCAGGTTTATCGTAACTCGGCGCCTTATCCGATAATGCCTTCTGGAAGGTTTCTCAGTCTCGTCAGTAACTCTCTTTAGAATCTTGCTATTCCTCTCTTCAGTCTCTTATAGCTGTGGATCACCCCTTCACAGCACTGCAGACTTGTTACTATCTCACTCTATCCAGGACGCACAGTCCTGTCCCTATCACTAAGCCCTCAACCTGTGGGCTAGTCCCAACACTTATCTACTTCTGACCCTGCTGTCTATTGCTGGGCAGAACTTCCTTAAACTACACACTATGCATTACATTACTTATTTTATACTCTACATTCCCTATAACACTGCCACATACTATGCATATAATGTATACAACAATACTTATCTCATTCTATACATTACACAGGCAAACACCACAATGCAATGCAATTCACATGACACAATATATGCAAAGATGCATGACATAATACACATAACCCGATTGGTGTCTGCAGGGGCAGCACAGTCCACCATCCTTACCAGGGCCAGTTTTAGACAAAGTGTGGCCTTGGGCAAAAGTTTAAAGTGGGGCCCCAAATGCTCACATATCACACCATCACACAGAAACATTTCCGTTGTATTTACATGCGCAGAGTTCAGGCCGCTAAACGAGCAAGACCGACAATATTGAAGTCGTTCGACGCTTGTTTCCCAGCATCTTTACACCAGCTGAGGAAGAATAATGGGGACAGATAGTCCTTGATACAGTATAATGCAGGTCCCATATACGGTAGTACATATAGTATAATGCAGCACCCCTCCTAGACTATAACGCAGCCCCCCTCGCATAGCATAATGCAGCCACCTCAGAGTATAATGTAGTCCCCTCAGAGCATAATGCAGCCCCCCTCAACGTATATTGCAGCCTCCTGAGAGTATAGTGTAGTCACTTCATAGAGTATAATGTAATCCCATCATAGAGTATAATGCAGCCCCCTCAGAGTATAATTCAGCCCCCACACACAGTATAATGCATCCCGCTCAGAGTATAGTGCAGCCCCCCACACACAGTATAATTCAGCCCCCTCAGAGTATAATACAGCCCCCTCAGAGTATAATGCAGCCCCCTCAGAGTATAATGCACCCCCCACACACACAGTGTAGTGCAGCCCCCTCAGAGTATATTGGACCCCACACACACATAGTATAATGTAGCCCCACACACACAGTATAATGCAGCCCCCTCAGAGTATAATGAAGCCCCCTCAAAGTATAATGCAGCCCCACACACAGTATAATGCAGCCCACCACAAACATACAGTATAATGCAGCCCCCACAGTATAATTCAACCCCCTTACAAATACACACACAGTATAATGCAGTCCTCCCAAACACAGTATAGTGCAGCAGACACACACACACTATAATGCATATACACACATTAGAATGCATTCACACACGCACAGTATAGTGCAGCAAACACATACACAGTATAATGCAGTCCTCCCACACACACACAGCATAGTGCAGCAGACACACACACTATAATGCATATACACACACTAGAATGCATTCAAACACACACACAGTATAGTGCAGCAAAAACACAAACAAAATGCTTACCTCTCCTCGTTCCCCACTGCTCTTGCTTCTGCCCTCTGCAGAGTGTCTCCGCTCCCCTGCTGGCACACGCTGAGTCACAGGCAGAGGGGGAATGATGGGAGAAGGAGTGTCATGTGACACATCACCTCCATCACTGCTTTCAACTGTATTGGCATCTATGATCTATGATGTATGATCTAACATAAGATAGTTAGTAAGGCCGAAAAAAGACATTTGTCCATCCAGTTCAGCCTATATTCCATCATAATAAATCCCCAGATCTACGTCCTTCTACAGAACCTAATTGTATGATACAATATTGTTCTGCTCCAGGAAGACATCCAGGCCTCTCTTGAACCCCTCGACTGAGTTCGTTATCACCACCTCCTCAGGCAAGCAATTCCAGATTCTCACTGCCCTAACAGTAAAGAATCCTCTTCTATGTTGGTGGAAAAACCTTCTCTCCTCCAGACGCAAAGAATGCCCCCTTGTGCCCGTCACCTTCCTTTGTATAAACAGATCCTCAGCGAGATATTTGTATTGTCCCCTTATATACTTATACATGGTTATTAGATCGCCCCTCAGTCGTCTTTTTTCTAGACTAAATAATCCTAATTTCGCTAATCTATCTGGGTATTGTAGTTCTCCCATCCCCTTTATTAATTTTGTTGCCCTCCTTTGTACTCTCTCTAGTTCCATTATATCCTTCCTGAGCACAGGTGCCCAAAACTGGACACAGTACTCCATGTGCGGTCTAACTAGGGATTTGTACAGAGGCAGTATAATGCTCTCATCATATGTATCCAGACCTCTTTTAATGCACCCCATGATCCTGTTTGCCTTGGCAGCTGCTGCCTGGCACTGGCTGCTCCAGGTAAGTTTATCATTAACTAGGATCCCCAAGTCCTTCTCCCTGTCAGATTTACCCAGTGGTTTCCCATTCAGTGTGTAATGGTGATATTGATTCCTTCTTCCCATGTGTATAACCTTACATTTATCATTGTTAAACCTCATCTGCCACCTTTCAGCCCAAGTTTCCAACTTATCCAGATCCATCTGTAGCAGAATACTATCTTCTCTTGTATTAACTGCTTTACATAGTTTTGTATCATCTGCAAATATCGATATTTTACTGTGTAAACCTTCTACCAGATCATTAATGAATATGTTGAAGAGAACAGGTCCCAATACTGACCCCTGCGGTACCCCACTGGTCACAGCGACCCAGTTAGAGACTATACCATTTATAACCACCCTCTGCTTTCTATCACTAAGCCAGTTACTAACCCATTTACACACATTTTCCCCCAGACCAAGCATTCTCATTTTGTGTACCAACCTCTTGTGCGGCACGGTATCAAACGCTTTGGAAAAATCGAGATATACCACGTCCAATGACTCACCGTGGTCCAGCCTATAGCTTACCTCTTCATAAAAACTGATTAGATTGGTTTGACAGGAGCGATTTCTCATAAACCCATGCTGATATGGAGTTAAACAGTTATTCTCATTGAGATAAATCCAGAATAACATCCCTCAGAAACCCTTCAAATATTTTACCAACAATAGAGGTTAGACTTACTGGCCTATAATTTCCAGGTTCACTTTTAGAGCCCTTTTTGAATATTGGCACCACATTTGCTATGCGCCAGTCCTGCGGAACAGACCCTGTCGCTATAGAGTCCCTAAAAATAAGAAATAATGGTTTATCTATTACATTACTTAGTTCTCTTAGTACTCGTGGGTGTATGCCATCCGGACCCGGAGATTTATCTATTTTAATCTTATTTAGCCGGTTTCGCACCTCTTCTTGGGTTAGATTGGTGACCCTTAATATAGGGTTTTCATTGTTTCTTGGGATTTCACCTAGCATTTCATTTTCCACCGTGAATACCGTGGAGAAGAAGGTGTTTAATATGTTAGCTTTTTCCTCGTCATCTACAACCATTCTTTCCTCACTATTTTTTAAGGGGCCTACATTTTCAGTTTTTATTCTTTTACTATTGATATAGTTGAAGAACAGTTTGGGATTAGTTTTACTCTCCTTAGCAATGTGCTTCTCTGTTTCCTTTTTGGCAGCTTTAATTAGCTTTTTAGATAAAGTATTTTTCTCCCTATAGTTTTTTAGAGCTTCAATGGTGCCATCCTGCTTTAGTAGTGCAAATGCTTTCTTTTTACTGTTAATTGCCTGTCTTACTTCTTTGTTTAGCCACATTGGGTTTTTCCTATTTCTAGTCCTTTTATTCCCACAAGGTATAAACTGCTTACACTGCCTATTTAGGATGTTCTTAAACATTTCCCATTTATTATCTGTATTCTTATTTCTGAGGATATTGTCCCAGTCTACCAGATTGAGGGCATCTCTAAGCTGGTCAAACTTTGCCTTCCTAAAGTTCAGTGTTTTTGTGACTCCCTGACAAGTCCCCCTAGTGAAAGACAGGTGAAACTGTACAATATTGTGGTCGCTATTTCCTAGATGCCCGACCACCTGCAGATTTGTTATTCTGTCAGGTCTATTAGATAGTATTAAGTCTAAAAGTGCTGCTCCTCTGGTTGGATTCTGCACCAATTGTGAAAGATAATTTTTCTTGGTTATTAGCAGAAACCTGTTGCCTTTATGGGTTTCACAGGTTTCTGTTTCCCAGTTAATATCCGGGTAGTTAAAGTCCCCCAAAACCAGGACCTCATTATGGGTTGCAGCTTCATCTATCTGCTTTAGAAGTAGACTTTCCATGGTTTCTGTTATATTTGGGGGTTTGTAACAGACCCCAATGAGAATTTTGTTACCATTTTTCCCTCCATGAATTTTGACCCATATGGACTCGACATCCTCATTCCCTTCGCTAATATCCTCCCTTAAAGTGGACTTTAGACAAGACTTTACATAGAGACAAACCCCTCCTCCTCTCCGATTTTTACGATCCTTTCTAAACAGACTGTAACCCTGTAAGTTAACTGCCCAGTCATAGCTTTCATCTAACCATGTCTCGGTTATTCCCACTATGTCAAAGTTACCTGTAGATATTTCTGCTTCTAGTTCTTCCATCTTGTTTGTCAGGCTTCTGGCGTTTGCGAGCATGCAGTTTAGAGGATTTTGTTTTGTTCCAATCTCCTCGCTGTGGATTGTTTTAGAAATGTTCTTACCTCCCTTCTGAGTATGTTTTCCTGGATCTTCTTTGTTCAAGTCTAATGTTTTTCTTCCCGTCCCCTCTTCTTCTAGTTTAACGCCCTCCTGATGAGTGTAGCGAGTCTTCTGGCGAATGTGTGTTTCCCAGGTTTGTTGAGGTGTAGTCCGTCTCTGGCGAGGAGTCCATCGTACAAGTAATTCACACCGTGGTCCAGGAATCCGAATCCTTGTTGTCTGCACCATCGTCTTAGCCAGTTGTTTGCATCAAGGATCCTGTTCCATCTCCTGGTGCCATGCCCGTCTACTGGAAGGATAGAAGAAAAAACTACCTGTGCATCCAGTTCCTTTACTTTCTTCCCCAACTCTTCAAAGTCTTTGCAGATTGTCGGTAGGTCCTTCCTTGCCGTGTCATTGGTGCCAACATGTATCAGAAGAAATGGGTGGACGTCCTTGGAGCTGAAGAGCTTTGGTATCCTATCGGTCATATCCTTGATCATCGCACCTGGAAGGCAGCATACTTCTCTTGCAGTTATGTCCGGTCTGCAGATGGCTGCTTCTGTGCCTCTCAGTAGTGAGTCTCCCACCACCACCACTCTTCGTTGCTTCTTGGCTGTACTTTTTGCTGTCACTTGTTGCTGTGTGCCCTTTTCTTTTTTGCTTGCTGGTATTGCTTCATCCTTAGGTGTGCCATCTTCATCCTCTACAAAGATTTGATATCGGTTCTTCAGTTGTGTGGTTGATGGTGATTTCTCCATGGTCTTCTTGCTTCTTTTGGTCACATGCTTCCACTCATCTGCTTTTGGAGGTTCTCTGACACTTTTTTCACCTTCTGTGACCAGTAGAGATTCTTCTGTTCTGTCTAGAAAGTCTTCATTCTCTTTGATGAGTTTCAAAGTTGCTATTCTTTCTTCCAGACCCCGTACCTTTTCTTCTAAAAGGGCCACTAGTCTACACTTCTGACAGGTGAAATTTGATTCTTCTTCTGGTTGATCTGTGAACATGTAGCACATGCTGCAGCTCACCATGTAGGTTGTCACATCTGCCATGTTGCTCCTAGATCCTGCTGACTTGCTGTGTGTTTTCCTTCTTGTGTAATCTACTCAGCCAAGCTCTCTTGCAATAATGTCCTACAGGCAAAAATTTGCGCGCCGTAAGGCGCGCGGTTTGGTGATGCTTTCCAAGCAGCTGGTCCCGGCTGTACCCAACGATCTTCTAGCTTAGGGAGACTCTTCGCTTTTCCCAGAAGGCACCTGAAATATGCAAATTAGCCTCCTCAAGCTTGAATCCCTGGTTTGGTGATGCTTTCCAAGCAGCTGGTCCCGGCTGTACCCAACGATCTTCTAGCTTAGGGAGACTCTTCGCTTTTCCCAGAAGGCACCTGGAATATGCAAATTAGCCTCCTCAAGCTTGAATCCCTGGTTTGATCTATGATGCCGATAAGTTGAATGGGGGAGGGGGCAGCGCCGGTCCCCTTTTACTCACAGGCCCCATAGCGGCCGTGTGGTGTGCCACTATTAGCAGCACGACACTGGCTGGGGACCCCTGGAGGCAGCTGCCTGGTCTGCCAGCCCCTAAAGCCAGCCCTGACCCTTACATCAGCAGGATGAGGAGTTTGAGCATGTTGGGAGTAGATGGGGATGGTGCTGGAAATGTGAGAAGTCCATAGACCTCTAGCTACCTACAGTGACCAAACAGCTCCATGCACAAAGTAAGAAAGTACTAAGGGCATAATACTATTATACAATATCCAGATAACACAACTACCGTACTTTAAATTCCTGGTGGTCACAAGCCTTTAGTTGCAGGCTCATAATATACACCGTGGGCCCAACTCATTTTTTGCATTTGCGCTTGTTTTGTCCAGTTTTTGGTGTTTCTCATTCGAGCCGTATTCTTCTTTTAATTTGCTCCATTTTTTACAGTCTATTTTCTATGCATTCGCCGGTTTGTTCGTCACTGTGGGAAATGTATGGGGTTTTAAGACTTTTTCAGCTGATTTATCAATTGCAACTTTTTAAAATGTCGCAATTTTTTTTGTGCACCCACCCACAAAGTGATTTCATTTGCGTCTACAATTTTTGCAATATTTTAGCAGAACCCGTGAATTTTTTTTTTGCGCAAGAAAGTAATGTCTCAAGAAATTAAAAAAATTATGAGCAGATTCATGAACCGTGTGCGCAATGTTGAAGAATTTGGCTCAAAAAACACCAACGAACAAGAAAAGACAAAAAAGATAAGTAACTTAAAAAGACCCAAAGCTAAGGACAAATCGCTATATGTTTGGCTCAGTACATTCGGCAGCACCATACGCGCACAGAAATCACTTTTTCTTTTTAGAGTCGCTGCCTGAAATGTTCTCATCTTCATACGAGGTCACATTGCGATTATGCTGAGCCTGTAAATGTCCTCATTATGCCGGGACTATATGTCGCTCTCAGCAAGTTCTGCACAGGCGAGAAAATGGAGACAGATGTCGTATCAACCAAGGACTGTTCCTCGGGATGAGCCAGCATCTCGTGTGCTGCTATCCTTTGTCTCAGAGGATGGAGAGGGCCTAGGTTTGTATACATACTCACGAATTTGGACTGGCCATTTGGGTATTGGGCAAAACCTGGGGGCCCATGGCCAGAGGGAGCCACGGTCCTTTGGTAAGGCAGAACGCCCTATATTAAGTACAAGTTATAATTGCTCCTATTATGCATTTCATGATCCTAAGTGTATAATTTAGTGGTTATTTTGGGTCCTATGATCTCCAATGCACGGGGTCCAGATCACCATCAATCAACAGCTGTCTATAATTATTAGTTTTCTTATCATTAGTTCAGACATCACATTGAGGTTTGGGGTCTGAATATATACAAATCATTACATTCATCCAGAGCTGTATTCACAATTCTGCTGTAGACAGACTGCATTTATCTCCACTTTTACAGTTAAAAGTGGTTCCTAAGATTAGAAAAGGAAATCTGTTCTAGTGAACGTGCTCAGATAAGGCGTTATCCGGGCATGGTTGTGTGTTGGCGGAGTGATTTCGGCGTAATCGAAAAATATGTCTGAGTCCTCGCGGCTACATGTCTCGCAGCTGTTCGACAGCTAGAACACATGCAGAGATTGCCTATCAAACATACAATCCCTGCATGCGTTGTAGCTGTCGAACAGCCGCGAGACATGTAGCCGCGGAGACTCGAATATATTTTTCGAGCACGCTGAAGACACTTGGTTAGCACCCGAGCATGGCGGACAACACCTTACCCAGCACGCTCGCTCATCACTAATCTACTCTTTCCAAAAACCTGCCTGGTCAGTGTCCTGTGGCTGAATGGGGGCCCTAGAGACCCTTCCTGTACGCATCCGCTGCTCCTCTTTTGACCAGCCTGGCATGACGCCATCGTTGCAGCGTAATGCACATACGATATCGTGCAAAAAAGAAGAGCAGGTAGGAGGTGGTTCATGAGGCTCTAGTTCAACAGCCACGAAATATTGACGTGGCTTCTGGATCAGGATCCTGAGAATCGATTTGCTCGTCTCTAGTTATTTCAGTTTTGCATCCCTACTCAATAGAACTTGGATGAGCTGCAAAATCAGCTACAAACCATGTGACAGAGGTAGCGCTGTTTCCTAAAAAAAAAAGAAAAAGCTGCTCTTTGAACCGCCGCCGCGATGCAGTGTTCTCATATAAACTGTCAACCAGAAGACTTCTGAATTTAGCTTTGGATGTAAAAGTAGAAAAAATTTTTTTTACATTTTTTATCTACTCACATCTTTATTCATGATTAGAACTTGAAGTGCCGTTATGCGATATCCCAGTTCCTAATATATAAGGAAAATTGTTAGGCTTTTAAGGTGTCCATTCCTATAGTTCTTCCCCAAAATATCCAATAAAACTAGCCCAAAGTATCTGACACATAGCCATCCTTCCAGCAGGGGTGAGGATCCGGCAACTGTTGAATTCTAAGCATTTCCCATTTTCTATGTATTGTGGGACTCGGCCCAATACTAGTAGTTCATCTATGAATCAGATGAGATTTCCCGTCACTGGAGAAGTCCAGGATTTTATAGCTATGAAGTATGCATCCAGTTCACAGTTTTCCATAGAGACAAGTGTATAAATACCTCTGCCAGTGAGTAAAGTAAAAAAGAAAAAAAGACAGTATGTGGAAAAAAAAGTCTCGGCGTCGTCTTAACACATCTGTTTTTGATATCTGGCTTCCAGAAAGTTGGTTGTCTTGTAATAATGTGAGCGCTCTGTTCTCCATAGAGCGATGACTGTATACTGTACAATTATTGGCTCTCTGGTGCTTTTCCAGCTAAAGATTAGTTTACAAGAGAGAAAAACAGCTGTCCGTGTATTACCACGGAGAGCGTGGCGGATCCAACCGCGTTTTATGTCACTTGCTGGATTAGATCGTCTTAAAGCCCAGCTTGGCAGATGGAGAGCAAATAAGCATTAGAGGTAAAATACTTAAAGAGCCCTGGTAATCCGGGATTGATCTTCTCGCTGCCCCGTTATGCTCAAACTCATGTGAACTGGACATAAGGAGCGACCTCTTCGTGTCCAAGATGGACATGGACCATTATTCTACTTTGTAGTTAAATTACACTCCTTCTTTAGGTCAATAATCTTACCCATAGGCGGCAGTAAGGTAAGGATTTATGGTAGTATGTGTTCAGTAGAGTTGGTGCAAATAGATTGGCCATACCCGGTACATTGGCCACGTCAGTAATCTGTGGCCGCTGAATGAGACCCCCTTACCCGACAGTATCCGTGGCTCTTCTTTTGATTAGCCGGTCTGGTGTCATGTCATCGTTCCGGCATAATGCACAAACCAGGCCGGATAATCAAAAGGTGAGTCATGGATTCCATCACCTAAGAGGTGGTTCTCATTGCCCTCATCCAGCAGCCACAGATTACCAACGTTGCTGATGGTCCTGCGAATCGACTTGCACCAACTGTAATGTTCTGCTCGGCTTTTCCATATATTAATTGGTTTGAAAGGTGACATCCAGTCCATTAAAATTGTATTTTTTTTACCTCCTGCAATCAGAGTGCCCCTCTGTGTTCCCTAAAATTTCCCTCAATGGGCACGCGAGCTTTAGAACTGGACTATGGAACAATGGAAGAAGATGGCCTGTTATGATGAGTCAAATGGATCCTTTGGAGAAGAGATGGCACCGATGGCACCGAACGCATCATTGGGGAAGAGATGGCACCAATGGCTCTGAATGCATCCTTGGGGAAGGATACCTATAAGAAGAGTACAAGCTGTCGAAGGCAGAATGATGTGGCAATATTCTGCAGGGAAACCTTGAGTCCTGGCATCATGTTGATGTGACACGTGACACCTACCTAAAATTGTAGATGAAACGTACCTCCCATCTCTGGCAGTGGTATTCCCTAATGTCAGTGCCTATTTCAGCAGGATTATGTAGAATGGTTTGAAGAACATGGCAAAGAGTTCAAGGTGATGAATTATCTTTAAAGGAATATTCTCAAGTTGTCCCTTGAGCAGCTCAGCACTTTGCAGTCTCCTCACTTCCTGGTTTCTAGCAGGACGAACTCTCCTCCTCTTCCTTTAGGGACAGCTCTGGTGAATAGAACTGTAGTATTGGTAAAACTATAAAGTTCAGCACAAGTTCTGCTAGAACACATTCAACAATCAGTGGTTTGTTGTGAGTCTACATTGCCATCACTATGGTTTCACATAGAGATGGCAACAGGGCATTTTAAGGGCGGACATATCATGAGTGCAACCTGTGCAGTTCCACAGGGGCCCAAAAGAGAAGGGGTCCTATTTACACATCCAAAGCAGGTGCAATTTTGCATTATGCTGAGCTATTGGACTGTGAACAGCCCTATGCTGTTGTTGAACAGGGTCCCTCTTCTGTCTGTGTCCACCACGGGGACATTTCAACAAGTTCACGATTCCGGACAGGGAGAGCAGAAAGCCAAGATTAGGACCCTGCTCAGAAAGCTGTGGGGCTGGTGATGTTGCAAGAAAGGGAGAGGGATGGTGAGAGAGGTGAGAAGATAGCTGCTGCATAATAATCAATGGGATGGAGAGAGGTGGCTGGTATGTTAGGAGTTAACCCTCTCTCCAGGCACACTCAGCCAGGCTCTAGGGCCAGGCTCCATGGAAACGAGCTGTACACTATAAAAGATAAAAGCTGTCAATGCAGGAGAATGACAGCAGGTAACATAGTAACATAGTAAGGCCGAAAAAAGACATGAGTTCGCCATCACCACCTCCTCAGGCAATAGTAAAAAACAGGTAAAAAAAAGTTAACTGCAAACTTGCATATGTTCATGTTGTCTAACTAATTAAAGCAATTTAAGAATTTGAGAACACCCCTTTATTTCCCCAGAGCTAAATCTGATCGATCATCTGTGGGATGTGCTGGAAACGTTAATCCAATCTATGAAGGCAGAACACCACAAATGACAGGATCCATTGCTAATATCTTGGTGCCAGATATCATTGGACACCTTCAGAGTTGTTTTGATGGTTAGGCAAGTGGTTTCAATATTATATGATATGATGAGATGAAGGGTTTTCTTCAAAGACTAAAAGACTTCCATTCACATTTGTTAGCTGTCGACGGAATGATTGTCGATACACGGGAATACTCAGCTCAGATGAACGCTCTTGTGTTCTTTTCCAGAAAGCCAGACTCTCTAGCAGCGGCTTATCTCCAAGAAGAACAAGAGGATTGATAAATGAAATTGAACAGGATGGATCCTTTATCTTCCCCCAAATCATTTGTCAGGGGATAGTCAGGAGGTCCCATATGCATTAGACAGTCTGCCAATTCTGTCGATATTGGGAGGTTAGGAAGACCATGGTCTAATTTGTATGGGGGCCTCAAGGATGATCCATGAGGCCATGCTCCACCTCTGCAGAGCCTGCACTTGGCATGACACAGCGCATCAGTTTTCCCTGTAGGGTTCCCTTAAATCAATCTTTCAATGTTCCTAAAGGTACCGTCACATTTAGCGACGCTGCAGCGATCTAGACAACGATGCCGATTGCTGCAGCGTCGCTGTGTGGTCGCTGGAGAGCTGTCACACAGACAGCTCTCCAGCGACCAACGATGCCGAAGTCCCCGGGTAACCAGGGTAAACATCGGGTTACTAAGCGCAGGGCCGTGTTTAGTAACCCGATGTTTACCCTGGTTACCAGTGTAAATGTAAAAAAAACTCTACATACTTACATTCCGGTGTCTGTCGCGTCCCCCGGCGTTCTGCTTCCCTGCACTGTGTAAGCGCCAGCCGTAAAGCAGAGCAGTGACGTCACCGCTGTGCTCTGCTTTACGGCCAGCCGGCGCTCACAGTCAGTGCAGGGACGCGACAGACACCGGAATGTAAAGTATGTAGTGTTTGGTTTTTTTTTACATTTACACTGGTAACCAGGGTAAACATCGGGTTACTAAGCCCTGCGCTTAGTAACCCGATGTTTACCCTGGTTACCAGTGAAGACATTGCTGAATCGGCGTCACACATTCAGCGATGTCTGCGGGAGGTCCAGCAACGAAATAAAGTTCTGGCCTTTCTGCTCCGACCAACGATGTCACAGCAGGATCCTGATCGCTGCTGCGTGTCAAACACAACGATATCGCTATCCAGGACGCTGCAACGTCACGGATCGCTAGCGATATCGTTCAGTGTGAAGGTACCTTAAGTCACATTATACTTTATATATGAACAGTCAAGAGGGAACACACAATGCATTAGGAATTATGCTGCAGGTCGAGAATACAAAGCTCCAGACACAATCTGTAACAAAAATGCCTGCAAATTATTATTAAGGGAAAGAATGATTGTTCAAAGGGGTGACAGGTCTGCTACAAAATGGATTAAAACTTTCATGGTTTCTACACGGGATGATGGAGGCCGCCGGGATGAAGGGCTTTCTGCAAATTATATTTTGGTTTTCAAGGTCAGAAACGACTTAAGAGACAGACTTGGCGCTGTCAGGAGCTTCACTAACAAGTATGGAGTATGATCAGCGCAGTGTGACAGTACTAAAATAAAAAGCAAAAGATACTGAAAGATCGTTATGTCTAATTGTATGCAAATGAGCTCCTCTCCAGGTGGAAGAAAGCTGGATCTGTAGTGTCATCCACACTAATGAGTCTTGCAGTATGATTCGTCTCCAAAAGGTCAAAGAAACTCATCTACAGACAGCTGTTCCAGGGCTTTTACCCCTCATCATTACAGTGCTGCTGAGAGGCTTTTGTTTTTTTACTGAGGTCTATGGGGGTACTGTTTCTCCTTGAAGAGACTGACTGGAAATGCTCCATCTATTGTCTTTGGAACTGAGGGTAGTTTAGTTAAATGTCCTTAAAGGGGTCTTCTTTCTTCCTATCGTCTATAGCACTGCAGCCAAACACTTAGCTCAACGGCTTTGCCTAAGATGATGGCACAAGCCGATCAAAACTGCAGAACTGAATGATTGGCTGCAGACACTGGGAGCAGCAGGGGAGACTCAGTATTGTACCCGGGGCTGGTGACTAAAGCACAGGTGGACAGGGGTTCTCTGAAAACAGACAATCCATATGAGATTGCTGATCTATAGTCCATTCGACACTTGGCTCTACCATCTCCCACAAAAGCTCAGCTGAGCATTCCTGTGTTCTCTATGACACAGCTGCTTCCAAAATCATATTTCTGTGCCGCACAACAGGATCAGGCGACTAAATTCCAAATTGTCGATCCTTATGTTCCTCGACAAAATCTGTCGGGGAAGAGTCAGGAGGTCTCCATTCACATTAGTTGGTCGGCTGATCCCACCAAAACCTGTGGGTTTTAATGACCATTGTCTAATGTGTAAAGGGGCTTTTAGACATATGGCAAGGCTCGTTAAAGGTTCAGACATTGACTCGTAGGGTAGCTACCTCCAATAGGTGACACTAGAGAGCCGGCTTTCTTCTATCTTTGAGGTGAGCTAATTGCCGTACTGTGATCTAGAAGTCTTTCTATGCCAGCTCGGAGTCTCCCCAAGGAGTAGCAGTACCCCTACACCTCTACCTAAAAGGAAATTTATAGGAGCAGTCCTTGTCTCATCCACTAGTGCTAACGGGTTATTAATAAGTCAAGTTTGCATCAAAATAAACATATATTCGGAGGACACCTGCAATCCACCAGTGCTGGGAATTCTGATGGACCCATCTTGTAGTTTAGGGGGCAGAATGCTCTTAGACATCTGAAAAAGCAATAGAGGGGTTTTACCATCATGGTAAATTATTAGGATCATGGTCAACGATTCATAAGAAATTCCCTTTTTTTTACTGGCGGTGTTGAGCAGATCAAAAGTCAAAGAAGAAATGGCCACTTCATCGTAGGAACCAGCAGTTGGGCTCCCAACAATCCCAGTGATATGTAAGAGTTGAAGAGTTATCGCAATCTCCTTTAGGAAGAATGAGGATATGATTTCAATAATTTTTTCCCCACTGAAATGAATGGAGTCATGACTTTCTTCCATAGACATTTTTGTCATTTACTAACACCCATTAATTTATGGCCATGTTGATACTATAGGATACCAAACAGGGTATATTTGAAGATAATCTGTATGATTGGAGAATATGATACTAGTCCAAAGGGACGAGTAATTCAAAAAAAATATAAAATCGCCTTACCTGGCTGATCTGACCAGTACTCAGGGGCCAATGTGTTGGAATTGCTACTTCCTAAAAAAAACAATGAAAAAGGAATATAAATGATAAAATACAGAGCTTGGATAAGTAGTGGTATAGAGAGAAGATGGAAGGAAAAAGTGGCAGCGCGGGCATAACATTAACTGAAAACTACAAATAAAGATTAAACAACAACCACAAGACGGATTTCATCACCAGGTATCACTGTAATCAGTATAACGGCACCGACCTGACCCTGTCTGTAGGTCACTGTGCACAATCCTGCTGACAGGTTCCCTTTAAAATGTAAACAATTTGTATGAATTTGAGCCTCATACAGGTTGGGCCAATTTTGCACACATTTAGATGAGATCTTATCCCCTTAGTATCCATGTCCTAAAATCAAGACCGTACCTGAGAAATGAGACATTATATTTTCTTATGTATTTCCACCTTGAAGGACTTGCTCCATAACTATAACATCCAGAGGATAGATAATAAATGTATGATTGCAGGGGTCCGGCTAAATTAGAGCTCAATCGCAGTGCTTTTGAGGAATTTTGAAAATGAGGGAAAGGCTCCTCTGCCGCCACACAACCCTTCCACAACATGATTGTGGGGTGCCAATAGAACTGTAATTGCAACAGCGGGCCCCACTTAAGACCTTTGTGTACCTGTGAAGCCTAACCTGTGGGGAGTTTTACAATACATGTTAATATGACGGTTAGGCCGGCGTCACACTAGAGAGAAATACGGACAAGGGAGAGGCGCAAAAACAACGCATTGCACAAGGACCAATGTTTCTCTATGGGGCAGCTTCCATCAGCTGTATATTTCTCGGCCGTATTTTACGGGCTGAGAAAAACGCAGCATGCTACGATTGTGAGCGTATTCTGAGAAAAATACATCAATGCAAGTCTATGGGGGCGAGAAAAATACAGATTACACACGGGCCACATGTGTGACTTGCGAGAAATACGCAGCGGTGTTCTATAGAAAAGCCGGCAATTCAGTGCGGTGTACAGTAAAATCACACTGAAAGGTTAGAAAAGAATAGGTAGAATAAATGTGTACACATAGAATAGGTATATATACTGCATACAGTACAGGCGAAAAGTTTGGACACACCTCATTTAAAGATTTTTCTGTATTTTCATGACTATGAAAATTGTAAATTCACACTGAAGGCATCAAAACTATGAATTAACACATGTGGAATTATATACTTAACAAAAAGGTGTGAAACAACTGAAAATATATCTTATATTCTAGGTTCTTCAAAGTAGCCACCTTTTGCTTTGATGACTGCTTTGCACACTCTTGGCATTCTCTTGATGAGCTTCAAGGGGTAGTCACCGGGAATGGTTTTCACTTCACAGGTGTGCCCTGTCAGGTTTAATAAGTGGGATTTCTTGCCATATAAATGGGGTTTGGACCATCAGTTGTGTTGATCAGAAGTCTGGTGGATACACAGCTGATAGTCCTACTGAATAGACTGTTAGAATTTGTATTATGGCAAGAAAAAAGCAGCTAAGTAAAGAAAAACGAGTGGCCATCATTACTTTAAGAAATGAAGATCAGTCAGTCAGTCCGAAAAATTGGGAAAACTTTGAACGTGTCCCCAAGTACAGTTGCAAAAACCATCAAGCGCTACAAAGAAACTGGCTCACATGAGGACCGCCCCAGGAAAGGAAGACCAAGAGTCACCTCTGCTTCTGAGGATAAGTTTATCCGAGTCACCATCCTCAGAAATCGCAGGTTAACAGCAGCTCAGATTAGAGACCAGGTCAATGCCACACAGAGTTCTAGCAGCAGACAAATCCCTACAACAACTGTTAAGAGGAGACTTTGCGCAGCAGGCCTTCATGGTAAAATAGCTGCTAGGAAACCACTGCTAAGGACAGGCAACAAGCAGAAGAGACTTGTTTGGGCTAAAGAACACAAGGAATGGACATTAGACCAGTGGAAATCTGTGCTTTGGTCTGATGAGTCCAAATTTGAGATCTTTGGTTCCAACCACCGTGTCTTTGTTCGACGCAGAAAAGGTGAACGGATGGACTCTACATGCCTGGTTCCCACCGTGAAGCATGGAGGAGGAGGTGTGATGGTGTGGGGGTGCTTTGCTGGTGACAGTGATGGGGATTTATTCAAAATTAAAGGCATACTGAACCAGCATGGCTACCACAGCATCTTTGTTATGACCCCAATGGCGAGGGTCTCAGAGGAACGTGGAAGTCTGCAAGATACAAAAATCCCTATCAAAAATCCACACTGGAAATTCAAGAACCCCCGAACCGTCTAACGGTCCGGGGGGAGAACACCAGCGCCCTAGAGCTTCCAGCAAAAGTCAGGATACAGATTAGGAACAAGCTGGACAAAAATACAAAACCAAAAACAAATAGCAAAAAGCAAAGTAAATGACTTAGCTGAATAACCGGACCAGGATCAGTAGACAAAAGCACAGCAGATTAGCTCTGATAACTACGTTGCCAGGCATAGAACTGAGTGTCCAGGGAGCTTATAAAGCAACGCCCCTAACTAACGACCCAGGTGCGGATAAAAGGAAAGACAGAAAAACCAGAGTCAAAAAACTAGTAACCACTAGAGGGAGCCAAAAAGCAAATTCACAACAGTACCCCCCCCTTAGTGAGGGGTCACCGAACCCTCACCACGACCACCAGGGCGATCAGGATGAGCGGCATGAAAGGCACGAACTAAATCGGCCGCATGAACATCAGAGGCGACCACCCAGGAATTATCCTCCTGACCATAGCCCTTCCACTTGACCAGGTACTGAAGTCTTCGCCTGGAGAGGCGAGAATCCAAGATCTTCTCCACCACGTACTCCAACTCGCCCTCAACCAACACCGGAGCAGGAGGCTCAGCAGAAGGAACTACAGGCACAACGTACCGCCGCAACAAGGACCTATGAAATACATTGTGAATAGCAAACGACACAGGAAGATCCAGACGAAAAGATACAGGATTAAGGATTTCCAATATCTTGTAAGGACCAATAAAACGAGGTTTAAATTTGGGAGAGGAGACCTTCATAGGAACAAAGCGGGAAGAAAGCCATACCAAATCCCCAACGCGTAGTCGGGGACCCACACCGCGGCGGCGGTTGGCAAAGCGCTGAGCCCTCTCCTGTGACAACTTCAAGTTGTCCACCACATGATTCCAGATCCGCTGCAACCTATCCACCACAGAATCCACCCCAGGACAGTCAGAAGACTC
This sequence comes from Ranitomeya imitator, assembly GCF_032444005.1. Taxonomy (NCBI): domain Eukaryota; kingdom Metazoa; phylum Chordata; class Amphibia; order Anura; family Dendrobatidae; genus Ranitomeya; species Ranitomeya imitator. The sequence continues at coordinate 787,693,695 of NC_091284.1, read as the reverse complement.
CACATGACCTGAAGAAAAGCGAGGATGGAAACCAGAGTTGCAGAAAAAAGGCGAAACCAAGGTGGCGGAACTAGCCCGATTATTAAGGGCAAACTCAGCCAACGGCAAGAATGTCACCCAATCGTCCTGATCAGCAGAGACAAAACACCTCAAATAAGCCTCCAAAGTCTGATTGGTTCGCTCCGTCTGTCCATTAGTCTGAGGATGGAAAGCAGAGGAAAACGACAAATCAATGCCCATCCTACTACAAAAGGATCGCCAGAACCTGGAAACGAACTGGGATCCTCTATCTGACACAATATTCTCAGGGATGCCGTGCAAACGAACCACGTTCTGGAAAAACACAGGAACCAGATCGGAAGAGGAAGGCAGCTTAGGCAAAGGAACCAAATGGACCATCTTGGAGAAGCGATCACATATCACCCAGATAACAGACATGCCCTGAGATAGCGGAAGATCAGAAATGAAATCCATGGAGATATGTGTCCAAGGTCTCTTCGGGACAGGCAAGGGCAAGAGCAACCCGCTGGCACGAGAACAGCAAGGCTTAGCTCTAGCACAAGTCCCACAGGACTGCACAAATGACCGCACATCCCTTGACAAAGAAGGCCACCAAAAGGACCTGGCCACCAGATCTCTGGTGCCAAAAATTCCCGGGTGACCTGCCAACACCGAGGAATGAACCTCGGAAATGACTCTGCTGGTCCACTTATCCGGAACAAACAGTCTGTCAGGTGGACAAGACTCAGGCCTATCAGCTTGAAATCTCTGCAACACACGTCGCAGATCCGGAGAAATAGCTGATAAGATAACTCCATCCTTAAGAATACCAACAGGATCAGCGACTCCAGGAGCATCAGGCACAAAGCTCCTAGAAAGAGCATCGGCCTTCACATTCTTTGAACCTGGTAAATACGAGACAACAAAATCAAAGCGGGAGAAAAACAATGACCAGCGGGCCTGTCTCGGATTAAGGCGTTTAGCAGACTCGAGATACATCAGATTTTTGTGATCAGTCAAGACCACCACACGATGCTTAGCACCCTCGAGCCAATGACGCCACTCCTCAAATGCCCACTTCATGGCCAACAACTCCCGATTGCCCACATCATAATTTCGCTCGGCAGGCGAAAACTTCCTAGAGAAAAAGGCACAAGGTTTCATAACAGAGCAACCAGGACCTCTCTGCGACAAAACGGCCCCTGCTCCAATCTCCGAAGCATCCACCTCAACCTGAAAGGGAAGTGAGACATCGGGCTGGCACAAAACAGGCGCCGAAGTAAACCGGCGTTTCAACTCCTGGAAAGCCTCCACGGCAGCAGGAGCCCAGTTAGCTACATCGGAGCCCTTCTTGGTCATATCCGTCAAAGGTTTCACAACGCTAGAAAAATTAGCGATAAAACGACGGTAGAAGTTAGCGAAACCCAAGAACTTCTGAAGACTCTTAACTGACGAGGGCTGAGTCCAATCAAGAATAGCTCGGACCTTGACCGGGTCCATCTCCACAGCAGAAGGGGAAAAAATAAACCCCAAAAAGGGAACCTTCTGTACACCAAAGAGACACTTTGAGCCTTTGACAAACAAAGAATTTTCACGCAAAATTTTAAAGACCAACCTGACCTGCTCCACATGCGAGTCCCAATCATCAGAAAAAACCAAAATATCATCCAGATAAACGATCAAAAATTTATCCAGATACTTCCGGAAAATGTCATGCATAAAGGACTGAAAAACTGAAGGCGCATTGGAGAGCCCAAAAGGCATCACCAAGTACTCAAAATGACCTTCGGGCGTATTGAATGCGGTTTTCCATTCATCACCTTGCTTAATGCGCACAAGGTTGTACGCACCACGAAGGTCTATCTTGGTGAACCACTTGGCACCTTTAATTCGGGCAAACAAGTCAGACAACAGCGGCAGAGGATACTGAAATTTGACAGTGATCTTATTTAAAAGCCGATAATCAATACAAGGCCTCAAAGATCCGTCCTTTTTAGCCACAAAAAAGAATCCTGCACCAAGAGGGGAAGAAGACGGACGAATATGTCCTTTCTCCAAAGACTCCTTGATATACGAACGCATAGCGGTATGTTCAGGTACCGACAGATTAAAGAGTCTTCCCTTAGGAAATTTACTGCCTGGAATCAAATCTATAGCACAGTCACAGTCCCTATGAGGAGGCAATGCACTGGACCTGGACTCGCTAAAGACATCCTGATAATCAGACAAATACTCCGGAACTTCCGAAGGCGTAGAAGAAGCAATAGACACAGGCAGGATATCCCCATGAATACCACGACAGCCCCAACTAGAAACTGACATAGCCTTCCAGTCCAGGACGGGATTATGGGTCTGTAACCATGGCAGCCCTAAAACAACCAAATCATGCATTTTATGTAAAACAAGAAAACGTATCACCTCGCGGTGTTCAGGAGTCATGCACATGGTAACCTGTGTCCAATACTGCGGTTTATTTGCTGCCAATGGCGTAGCATCAATACCCCTAAGAGGAATAGGATTTTCTAATGGTTCAAGAGTAAAACCACAGCGCTTAGCAAATGACAGATCCATAAGACTCAGGGCAGCACCTGAATCTACAAACGCCATGACAGGATAAGACGACAGTGAGCAAATCAAAGTTACAGACAGAATAAATTTAGGTTGCAAATTTCCAGCGGTGACCGGACCAACAACCTTAGCTATACGTTTAGAGCATGCTGAGATAACATGTGAAGAATCACCACAGTAGTAGCACAAGCCATTCCGGCGTCTATGAATTTTCCGCTCATTTCTGGTCAGGATTCTATCACATTGCATTAAATCAGGTGTTTGTTCAGACAACACCATGAGGGAATTTGCGGTCTTGCGCTCCCGCAATCGCCGGTCAATTTGAATAGCCAGTGCCATAGCATCATTCAGACCTGTGGGAATGGGAAAACCCACCATAACATCTTTAATGGCATCAGAAAGACCATTTCTAAAATTAGCGGCCAGTGCACACTCGTTCCAATGTGTCAGCACGGACCATTTCCGAAATTTTTGGCAATACACTTCAGCCTCGTCCTGCCCCTGAGACATAGCCAGCAGGGCCTTTTCTGCCTGAATCTCAAGATTGGGTTCCTCATAAAGTAAACCGAGCGCCAGAAAAAACGCATCAATATCAGCCAATGCCGGATCTCCTGGCGCCAGCGAAAAAGCCCAATCTTGAGGGTCACCCCGTAAGAACGAAATAACAATTTTTACTTGCTGAGCGGAGTCTCCAGATGAACAGGGTCTCAGGGACAAAAACAATTTACAATTATTCTTGAAATTCCTAAACTTAAACCTGTCTCCGGAAAACAGTTCAGGAATCGGTATCTTAGGTTCTGACCCAGGACTTCTGATAACATAATCTTGTATGCCCTGCACACGAGTAGCCAGCTGGTCCACACTTGTAATCAAGGTCTGGACATTCATGTCTGCAGCAAGCATAAGCCACTCTGAGGTAAAGGGGATGAAGAAAAAAAAAAAAAAAAAAAAAAAAATGAGAGAGGAGAAAAAAAAACTCAGAATCTTCTTTCTTATAATCCCTCTTTTGCAATGCATTAAACATTTAATATTGGCCTGGCAAACTGTTATGACCCCAATGGCGAGGGTCTCAGAGGAACGTGGAAGTCTGCAAGATACAAAAATCCCTATCAAAAATCCACACTGGAAATTCAAGAACCCCCGAACCGTCTAACGGTCCGGGGGGAGAACACCAGCGCCCTAGAGCTTCCAGCAAAAGTCAGGATACAGATTAGGAACAAGCTGGACAAAAATACAAAACCAAAAACAAATAGCAAAAAGCAAAGTAAATGACTTAGCTGAATAACCGGACCAGGATCAGTAGACAAAAGCACAGCAGATTAGCTCTGATAACTACGTTGCCAGGCATAGAACTGAGTGTCCAGGGAGCTTATAAAGCAACGCCCCTAACTAACGACCCAGGTGCGGATAAAAGGAAAGACAGAAAAACCAGAGTCAAAAAACTAGTAACCACTAGAGGGAGCCAAAAAGCAAATTCACAACACATCTTGCAGCGGCATGCTATTCCATCCGGTTTGCGTTTAGTTGAACCATCATTTATTTTCAACAGGACAATAACCCCAAACACACCTCCAGGCTGTGTAAGGGCTATTTGACCAAGAAGGAGAGTGATGGGGGGCTACGCCAGATGACATGGCCTCCACAGTCACCAGACCTGAACCCAATCGATATGGTTTGGGTTGAGCTGGACCGCAGAGTGAAGGCAAAAGGGCCAACAAGTGCTAAGTGCTGTTGGAAGACCATTCCTGGTGACTACCTCTTGAAGCTCATCAAGAGAATGCCAAGAGTGTGCAAAGCAGTCATCAAAGCAAAAGGTGGCTACTTTGAAGAACCTAGAATATAAGGGTATGTGCACACGTTGCGGATTCTCTGCGGATCCGCAGCGTTTTTTGAGGTGCAGAAACGCTGCAGATCCGCAATTGATTTACAGTACAATGTAAATCAATGAGAAAAAAAATGCTGTGCACACTCTGCAGAAACGCTGCGGTTTAAAAAAAGTAGCATGTCACTTTTTTTTTGTGAATCTGCAGCGTTTTTGTACCCATTCCATTATAGAAAACCGCAGGGGTAAAAATCGCAGCAAATCCGCAGGAAAACTGCAGCAAAAACGCACACAAAATTCTGCGGAACCGCACAAAAAAACGCGACAAATCAGCAGGTGCGTTTTCTGCCAGGAGAGGCAGAATCCGCACCAGAAATTCCTAAGCCTAATCCGCAACGTGTGCACATAGCCTAAGACAGATTTTCAGTTGTTTCACACTTTTTTGTTAAGTATATAATTCCACATGTGTTAATTCATAGTTTTGATGCCTTCAGTGTGAATTTACAATTTTCATAGTCATGAAAATACAGAAAAATCTTTAAGGTGTGTCCAAACTTTTGGTCTGTACTGTATATATGTACAATATAAATTGTGACTTTTATTGAACCCACATCTCTGTGCAATGTTTCGGCTCACACTGAGCCTTTTTCAAGCTTGAAAAAAGGCTCAGTGTGAGCCGAAACGTCGCACAGAGATGTGGGTTCAATAAAAGTCAAATTTTTTCACCTTCAAAAGGACTTGGAGTGCTGCCTTCGTTTGCTGATTTTTGTATATATGTGGGCAGATGAGTGGACCATTCTGCCCAGGAGGCCAGGCACCCACCGGTGAGCATTGTGCTGTTCCAATTTTGATGGTATATATATATATATATATATATATATATACACTACCTTTCAAAAGTTTAGGGTCACTTAGAAATTTCCTTATTTTTGAAAGAAAAGCACAGTTTTAAAGCTAACATTAAATGATTCAGAAATACACTCTATACATTGTTAATGTGGTAAATGACTATTCTAGCTGCAAACGTCTGGTTTGTAATGCAATATCTTCATAGGTGTATAGAGGCCCATTTCCAACAACCATCACTCCAGTGTTCTTATGGTACTTTGCGTTTGCTAACCGTGGAAGAAGGCTAATGGATGGTTAGAATACCCTTGAAAACCCTTGTGCAAGTATGTTAGGGCAACACCCTAGGTAACCGGCTGTTGCAGTGATGTTGCCTTCCTTTCCGGGAGGGTGATATCACGCTAGGAGGCAAGGGAGATTCTCTCTATCATTTAAGGCACTCGCATTCAACACATCTGAATCTAGGCCAGGAGGGGGAGCTCAGGACCCAGATTCAGGGGAGCTTCCTTACACTTTATCCTGGTCTGGAGGAGGAGCTAGTCAGACTGAGAGAAGAGAGTAGAAGAACGTCTGGAGCAGATATAGGGGCCAAGCAGCCATGAGGGAGCTGCTACCCCTGGAAAGAGCAAGAATTAGAAGGAGAGTTGAATTGTGAAGGAGCTGAGAGGGAAGAAGCACAGTGGAGGAAAGGGCTCAGGAGTGGAACAGCGGAAGGACACCCTCAGAACCAGAGCACAGAAGCCAGGTACCGGGAGCCTGAGGTCGTGTTGTTCTCCAGGACGCGTGACAGAACCGGAGGGCATAGTACTACATGTCAATTGCCTGTAACAAGTCTGAGGTGAAGCAGTGACCTTAAGAGCCAGGTCATCTAAGAGATCCTATAAACAGGCTCAAACTGCCTATCGTAGAGACATTACTGATGACGGCACCGCACGTCCCTGGAGCTACGTTACCATCATTTCATTCATTCCCCAGTCTTTTACAGCCAGGAGCGGTCGCATTAGCACCGCTTCTGGTTGTAAATGTATTTAACCCCTTCAGATGGATTTACAGCGTGGGACATGACTGTACGGCGGACAGGTATGGGATATTGATGCTTTTTTATTTTCCTTTTTTTTACAGGAGAACGAGGGTCATCAGTTGGATTGAGCATACAATAAAGATAATAAAACCCAATGTGTTTATTTATTTCTTTAAAATACTTCATTCTTAATGTGTGTGTATTATTAACCCTTTTCTAATATTGGATTAGTAATGGATACGTGTCTTATTGACATCTCTCCATTATTAACCAGGCTCAATTTCACCTTACAATAGCAAGGTGACATTAACCCCTTATTACCCCATGTAATGGGAAGAGAGAGGCTAAGTGCCAGAATAGGCGCATCTTACAGATGCGCCTTTTCTGGGGTGGCTGTTGTCAGGTGATTTTAGCCGGAGGGGAATAACCATGGTCCCTCTCTAGGCTATTAATATCTGCCCTCAGTCACTGGCCTTCCCACTCTGGCGGAGAAAATTGCGCGGGAGCCCATGCCAGTTTTTTCTGTGATTTAACCCTTTATTTTAACACCTAGAGCTCCAAAATTTTGCACACACAAACTACTAACATTATTATGTAAACCATGTCTCATATCCTGTCGGCTTTGATAAGGAATTAGCAAAAGCCGGCAATTGAATTACTGGCTTTTATGCTATCTAGCTCTGTATGAAATATAAATATATATATATATATATATATATATATATATATATGTGTCTCACTGACATATATATACAGTGCCTTGCGAAAGTATTCGGCTCCCTTGAACTTTTCAACCTTTTCCCACGTATCATGCTTCAAACATAAAGATACCAAATGTAAATTTTTGGTGAAGAATCAACAAGTGGAACACAATTATGAAGTTGAAATAAATTTACTGGTTATTTTAAATTTTTGTGGAAATTCAAAAACTGGAAAGTGGGGCGTGCAATATTATTCGGCCCCTTTACTTTCAGTGCAGCAAACTCACTCCAGAAGTTCATTGTGGATCTCTGAATGATCCAATGTTGTCCTAAATGAGTAATGATGATAAATATAATCCACCTGTGTGTAATCAAGTCTCGGTATAATTGCACCTGCTCTATGATAGTCTCAGGGTTCTTTTTGAAGCACAGAGAGCATCATGAAGACCAAGGAACTCAACAGGCAGGTCTGTAATACTGTTGTGGAGAAGTTTAAAGCCGGATTTGGATACAAAATTATTTCCAAAAGTTTAAACATCCCAAGGAGAACTGTGCAAGCCATCATATTGAAATGGAAGGAGTATAATACCACTGCAAATCTACCAAGACCCGGCCGTCCCTCTAAACTTTCATCTCAAACAAGGAGAAGACTGATCAGAGATGTAACCAAGAGGCCCATGGTCACTCTGGATGAACTGCAGAGATCTACAGCTGAGGTGGGACAGTCTGTCCATAGGACCACAATCAGTCGTACACTGCACAAATCTAGCCTTTATGGAAGAGTGGCAAGAAGAAAGCCATTTCCAAAAGATATCCATAAAAAGTGTAATTTAAAGTTTGCAACAAACCACCTGGGAGACACACCAAACATGTGGAAGAAGGTGCTCTGGTCAGATGAAACCAAAACCGAACTTTTTGGCAACAGTGCCAAACGATATGTTTGGGGTAAAGGCAACACAGCTCATCACCCTGAACACACCATCCCCACTGTCAAACATGGTGGTGGCAGCATCATGGTTTGGGCCTGCTTTTCTTCAGCAGGGACAGGAAGGATGGTTAAAATTGATGGGAAGATGGATGGAGCCAAATACAGGAGCATTCTTGAAGAAAACCTGTTGGAGTCGGCAAAAGACCTGAGACTGGGACGGAGATTTGTCTTCCAACAAGATAATGACCCCAAACATAAACCAAAATCTACAATGGAATGGTTCACAAATAAACGTATCCAGGTGTTAGAATGGCCAAGTCAAAGCCCAGACCTCAATCCAATCGAGAAGCTGTGGAAAGAGCTGAAAACTGCTGTTCACAAACGATCTCCATCAAACCTCACTGAGCTCAAGCTGTTTGCCAAGGAAGAACGGGAAAGAAATTCAGTCTCTCCATGTACAAAACTGATAGAGACATACCCCAAGCAACTTGCAGCTGTAATTGCAGCAAAATGTGGCACAACAAAATATGGCACATTCTATATATATATAGACTGTATATATGGTTTCAAGAATATTTAAGCCCATGGATCCATTCTATGTCTATTTTGCAAGCTGGTGAGAAAATCTCGCCGTACGGATGCCATACGGATGACACACAGATATTTTTTTAGAAAAAAATCGCATCCTCGCATTGAATACGGATCACTGTTCAGGAACTTTTCTGCAATCTCGGCCGTGAAAAACGTACCATATTTTTATACATTATGTCTGACCTCGGCCTAATGCAGTGTTTTATACAAATGATCACATGTTCAAGTCTCCTAGGGAGACCAATAAAAAATGAATAAAAATTAAATATTAAAAAATATATATAAAAGTTCATATCCCCTTTTGCCTTCACATAAATAATTAAAATAAAAAAAAACGTAAAAAAAAACAAAAAAACTGTCATCGCTTGTGTAACTGGCCAAGCTAATAAAATAAAACGTTGAAAATAATTGACATGACAGAATCATAGTTTGTGCGAGGAGGGAAAATAAAAAATGAAGAAGGACCCATTGGCACTGTGTCATAAACCTTGATCTGGGGCTGCTTTGGGGGTCCCATTGTTTACGTGCAGGGTGTAGGACCCAAAAGTCAGCCCCCCAGCAATCGTCTATTTATCAGTAATACTTGATAGTTTTAGGACAACCCCTTTAGGATAAGGCAAAGAAAACTATAATACATCACCAATGTAATATTTTATATTCAATATCTCCAAAAAAATCCGGTTCATGACTTATCCCTTTAAGTTTGCAACCGTCTGCCCACACATGTCAGTAAGGAAAGATGAATGTTAGACATGTTTGCACCATTTTTTTTACTTTTCCCACTAGTTGCTAAGCAACAGCCACGGCTGATAAATCCAGCAATATCTCCACATTCTTTCTTTTATCATTCTAAATTATTAAAACATGAAAGAAATGTCGCCAGAAAAATACTTTGTTTAGTCTTCATACGGTCTGATATCTACAGTGAAGGAAATAAGTATTTGATCCCTTGCTGATTTTGTAAGTTTGCCCACTGACAAAGACATGAACAGTCTGTAATTTTAAGGGTAGGTTAATTTTATTATTGAGAGATAGAATATCAAAAATATCAAGAATATCAAAAATAAAATCCAGAAAATCACATTGTCTAAATTATATAAATTGATTTGCATTTTGCAGTGAGAAATAAGTATTTGATCCCTCTGGCAAACAAGACTTAACACTTGGTGGCAAAACCCTTGTAGGCAAGCACGGCAGTCTGATGTATTTTGTAGTTGATGATGAGGTTTGCGCACATGTCAGGAGGAATTTTGGTCCACTCCTCTTTGCAGATCATCTCTAAATCATTAAGATTTTGAGTCTGTCGCTTGGCAACTTGGAGCTTCAACTCCCTCCATATGTTTTCTATGGGATTAAGGTTTGGAGACTGGCTAGGCCACTCCATGACCTTAATGTGTTTCTTTTTGAGCCACTCCTTTGTTGCTTTGGCTGCATGTTTTCGGTCATTGCCTTGCTAGAAGACCCAGCCATGACCCATTTTTAATATCCTGTCGGAGGGAAGGAGGTTGTCACTCAAGATTTTACGATACATGGCACCATCCATTCTCCCATTGATGCGGTGAAGTAGTCCTGTGCCCTTAGCAGAGAAACACCCCCAAAACATAATGTTTCCACCTCCATGCTTGACAGTGGGGACAGTGTTCTTTGGGTCATAGGCAGCATTTCTCTTCCTTCAAACACGGTGAGTTGAGTTAATGCCAAAGACCTCAATTTTTGTGTCATCTGACCACAGCACCTTCTCCCAATCACTCACAGAATCATCCAGGTGTTCATTGCAAACTTCAGACTGGCCTGCACATGTGCCTTCTTGGGCAGAGGGACCTTGCGGGCACTGCAGGATTTTAAACCTTTTCGGCGTAATGTGTTACCAATGGTTTTCTTGGTGACTGTGGCCCCAGCTGCCTTGAGATCATTAACAAGGTCTCCCTGTGTAGTTTTAGGCTGATCTCTCACCTTCCTCATGATCAAGGATACCTCCCAAGGTGAGATTTTGCATGGTGCCCCAAATCGATGTCGATTGACAGTCATTTTGTATTTCTTACATTGTCTTACTATTGCACCAACAGTTGTCTCTTTCTCACTCAGCGTCTTACTTATGGTTTTCTAGTCCATTCCAGCTTTGTGCAGGTCTATGATCTTGTCCCTGACATCCTTATAAAGCTCTTTGGTCTTGCCCATGTTGTAGAGGTTACAGTCTGACTGATTAATTGAGTCTGTGGACAGGAGTCTTTTATAAAGGTGACTATGTAAGACTAGATTGTGGCCCGATTCTAACGCATCGGGTATTCTAGAATATGCATGTCCCCGTAGTATATGGACAATGATGATTCCAGAATTCGCGGCAGACTGTGCCCGTCGCTGATTGGTCGAGGCAACCTTTATGCCATCATCGTCGCCATGGCAACCATTATGACATCTACGTCGATACTGTGCCCGTCGCTGATTGGTCGAGGCCTGGCGGCCTCGACCAATCAGAGACGCGGGATGTCTACGTCCTTTATGACATCATCGTCGCTGTGCCCGTTGCTGATTGGTCGAGGCCTGGCGGCCTCGACCAATCAGAGACGCGGGATTTCTACGTCGATGCTGTGCCGGTCTCTGATTGGTCGAGGCCTGGCGGCCTCGACCAATCAGAGAGCCGGGATTTCCAGGACAGACAGACAGACAGACAGACGGAAAAACCCTTAGACAATTATATATATAGATGGCTGTCTTTAATGCAGGTAACCAGTTGATTAGGAGCGTCTAACTGGTCTGTAGGAGCCAGAACTCTTACTGGGTTAGTAGTGGATCAAATACTTATTTCTCACTGCAAAATGCAAATAAATGTATATAATTTATACAATGAGATTTTTCTGGATTTTATTTTTGATATTCTATCTCTCAATGTTAAAATTAACCTGCTCTTAAAATTACTGTATAGATTGTTCATGTCTTTGTCAGTGGGTAAACTTACAAAATCAGCAAGGGATCAAATACTTATTTCCTTCACTGTATAGATAAAAAAAATCGACCTATGAAAGTGGATTAATGAAGAAGTCCAAAAAACTGCAGTAAATTCTTCCGTGGGTGTGTGTCGGGTCTGACATTGCATTGAAGTTGGGTAAGTGAAGGGCAGTCTCTGTGGAGCTGGACCAGCATTAACCCTTTCAAGTTTAAGCAGGACATCATGTAAGGTGTAGGCATATTGTGCGGGCTCAGGAGCTGACTCCTCTCCCCAATATGGCAGGTGGCAGCTGCGTCATACAGCCGGCAACTACTTCTAACAGCAAATATTAGTGTTAGCTCCATGCTGCTGTTAATCACTGATAGTGATATTTCAGTGGTTAATTCAGAACTATTTTTTTTTACTATGGACCTATAACCAACATGCAGGTATTTGCTACCTACCCACCTGTTGTGACCACCGCCGATCTCAAACGGCACAGACCGCTCCTGCTGGTGATAGAGGGGCTTCTCTTCCGTTGGGTTAATGTGGCTTGACTCCTGATGTCATGCTGATTTACAATGTCTGCCAGCACAGACAGCTCTTGCTGGCAATACAACGGCTTTCGCTGATGTCACGTTGACAGAGGACCTGCTTCTCTTCCGCTCTGCTCCATTGAAGGGACGTGACTGTCATGTTGATTGATAGCCGGCTCCCTGTCACCTAGCTGCAGGAAGATGGCTGCCAATCAGCATGACGTCGCTAGACACACCCGTCAATAGAGTAGCCTTAAAGACGAAAAGCTTCTCTGTTGACGTTGAGCAGCTGAATCGCCTGCACGAGTGGTCAGTGATCGCTCAGATAGAGCATGCATGGTGTTAGCAACTACTTGCCTGTTAGTTTTTAGGCCCATAGGGAAAAAAAGTCCTGGATAAACCCTTAAAGGCATGCGGTCCTGCACAGACATCCATTCGAGCACCCATCGAACCACTCAATCACGTTGCCATGGGGTGCATATGCTAGACTACAATGGAGACTATAATTTTTCCTTTATAGTATTAGGAATTTGTAATTTTCTGAAATACTGTGGTATTTCAGTATAAAGAACAAGTATTTAAAAGACCCTACAGAGACTAAAAACAGTAGTGAAAAGTTATAAAGAACAATTTTCCAAAACATTAAAAATAAATAATAATAAAACATTAAAATTCAAATCAACCCCAACCTCTCGTTCCTTTAAAAAACGAAGACATTTTAAAAAAATCACAAAAGTCCAATCTATTTTATAGAAAACTAGCTGAAGAGCCCAGCGTTGCCTGGGCATAGTAAATATCTGTGGTTAGTTATAGCACCTCACTTCTCTTATTTTCCCATCACGCCTCTCATTTTCCCCATCACATCTTTCATTTTCTCACTCCTCTCATTCCCCCCTAACACTTGTAATTTCGACCTCACATCTGTTATTTTCCGATCACTCCACTATTTTCCCTCACTCCTCTCATTTTGCACTCACACCTTTTCATTTTCACCTCACACCTCTCATTTTCACCTCAGTATATACATGTTTGTCATCACCCTTATATATAGTATACACCTGTTTGTCATCACCCTTATATATAGTATACACCTGTATGTCATCTCCTGCATATAGTATATACCTGTATGTCATCTCCCCTGTATATAGTATATACCTGTATGTCATCTCCTCCTATATATAGCATATACCTGTATGTCATCTCCTCCTGTATATAGTATATACCTGTAGGTCATCTCCTCCTGTATATAGTATATACCTGTATGTCATCTCCTCCTGTATATAGTATGTTCCTGTATGTCATCTCCTCCTCTATATAGTATATACCTGTGTCATCTCTCCTGTATATAGTATATACCCGTGTGTTATCTCCCCTGTACATAGTATAGATCTGTATGTCATTTCCTCCTGTATTAGACCTCGTTCACACGTTATTTGGTCAGTATTTTTACCTCAGTATTTGTAAGCTAAATTGGCAGCCTGATAAATCCCCAGCCAACAGGAAGCCCTCCCCCTTGGCAGCATATATTAGCTCACACATACACATAATAGACAGGTCATGTGACTGACAGCTGCCGGATTTCCTATATGGTACATTTGTTGTAGTTTGTCTGCTTATTAATCAGATTTTTATTTTTGAAGGATAATACCAGACTTGTGTGTGTTATAGGGCGAGTTTCGTGTGTCAAGTTGTGTGTGTTGAGTTGCGTGTGGCGACATGCATGTAGCGAGTTTTGTGAGATGAGTTTTGTGTGGCGACATGCGTGTAGCAACTTTTTGTGTGTCGAGTTGCATGTCACAGGTTAGTGTAGCAAGTTGTGTGCAGCAAGTTTTGCGCATGGCGAGTTTTGCGCGTGGCGAGTTTTATGTGTGGTGCCTTTTGAGTATGTGCAAGTTTTGTGTGAGGCAACTTTTGCATGTGTTGCAACTTTTGTGCATGTGGCAATTTTTCCGCGAGTGCAAGTTTTGCGTGTGGCGAGTTTTCCTATGAGGTGAGTTTTGCACGTGTGGCGAATTTTGCGTGAGCCTAGTTTTGCATGTGGTGAGTTTTGAGCGGCGACTTTTGTGTTTTGACTTTTATGTGGCGAGGTTGGTGTATGTGTGGTGAAATGTGTGCTGAGGGTGATATGTGTTCAAGCACGTGGTAGTGTGTGGCGCATTTTGTGTGTGTTCATATCCCCGTGTGTGGTGAGTATCACATGTCGGGGCCCCACCTTAGCAACTGTACGGTATATACTCTTTGGCGCCATCGATCTCACTCTTTAAGTCCCCCTTGTTCACATCTGGCCGCTGTCAATTTGCCTCCAACACTTTTCCTTTCACTTTTTTCCCCATTATGTAGATAGGGGCAAAATTGTTTGGTGAATTGGAAAGCGCAGGGTTAAAATTTCACCTCACAACATAGCCTATGATGCTCTCGGGGTCCAGACGTGTGACTGTGCAAAATTTTGTGGCTGTAGCTGCGACGGTGCAGATGCCAATCCCGGACATACACACATACACACATACACATACATTCAGCTTTATATATTAGATTATTCATCCAGTAGAGTGCAAGCCGTAAAGTGAAAAAAAAAATGGAAAAGTCGCTGGAAAAAAATAGCGATTAGAACATGCTATGTGCCGTAAAATGGTACCAATAAAAACATCAACGTGCCGCGCAAAATTCAAGCCCTCACAGAGCTCAATTGACAGAAAAAAATAAAAACAATCACAGGTCTCAGAAAATGGCGACACAGGTAAATTTTTCTTTTTACAAATTTCAGACACAATTGTCATTTTAATATATGTTGAACTGTATTTATTATATTTAATACATGTTTTTATCATGCGGTTTTGCATATCGCTCACTTCTATTGTCTAGATTATTGTTTCTCTAGATCAGGGGTCCCCAACTCCAGGCCTCGAGGGCCGCCAACAGTGCAGGTTTTCAGGATTTCTTTAGTATTGCATCGGTGGTAATGTGATCATCTGCACAGGTGATGATTCCAACCCCTGTGCAATGCTAAGGAAATCTTGAAAACCTGCACTGTTGGCGGCCCTCGAGGTCTGGAGTTGGGGACCACTGCTCTAGATAATATATATATTCAGGATGCACTCCCCTTTTTAGGATATCACTTATTTCACTCAGCCTAGGCCAGAGGTGTCAAACTGCATTCCTCGAGGGCCGCAATCAGGTCATGTTTTCAGGATTTCCTTGTATTGCACAAGGTGCTGGAATCATTCTGTGCAGGTGATTAAATTATCACCTGTGCAATACAAGGAAATCCTGAAAACATGACCTGTTTGTGGCCCTCGAGGAATGCAGTTTGACACCTCTGGCCTAGGCTCTATAGGGGATTAGTATATCCCAGAAGTAATATTGTAATTTTATTAAGTGCACACTTTTATTATTATTTAATTAATTAAGAAATCATTGTATTTATACCAGAGCACTTTCTCTTGTCCTGTACGCTCTCCTCCGTTCGCACCTAATATTTTGCATTTTTCACTGCAATATCTCTCACAGTTAAAGATATTTTGCTTTTTCACTTTTCAGTATTCCAGTAACTCCCTCCCAGCACTCGTCTCTATCAGGCACCCGAGAGAAAGAGCGCATGCGCAGATTATCGGGTCACTATGCATTTCCTAAGGAGCTCCATACTGGGCCTGCGCACACTATTGTGCGCGGTCCAGGGAGCGCTGGTCTGGAAAAGCTTTTTAATGGATGATGACGATGACCGCATGCACCGTAGACTCTGCTCGTGGTATGCCGACACAGACAAGCCCTTTATGCGCAGTCTAAGTACGGTGGGTGTAGAAAGCGTGCGCTTCATTTGCTGGTCATTGACGTCATTTCCCCCCACTGGTAACTAGGGCACAGCACGTCCAATAGGAAACAATCTATGATACAGGCCTTCCCTGTCCTCGCATTTAAAAGACCGCATCTTTCATCCCTTGGGCATGTCCCTGGAAGAAGCCAAGGGCGAAACGCGCGTCGGGGCGACAGGGGAGCACAGAATCACCCGATACCATCTGATTTACTGCCCTAACAAATCCACGTGTTACAGCTGCGAGGTAATATACGCTCTAGGATCTGTGCCTGCATATGAGTATGATTTACGATTTATGCCCAGTCAGGGCACTGATGAATGATCAATTCTTACCTCATGTATTTGGCAGATCTGGTAGTGTTTGAGTGGCTCTTAGCATTTGCTAACCCTAATAAGCAATAGACTCTCCTCTTCTGCTGTGTTTTGTGGCATATATTCATGTTCCCCTGGGTATTCTTTGTATTGTATGTACCATACCTGTTCTTTTTTTAATTTTTGGTAATAAACTAAGATATTTTATGATACCCAGGGGGCTCAGGGGTTAATTCGCACTGAGTTTCCCATATGTCGATTAACATGTTTTGAATTGCCAATTAGTATTCTGGGTCATTCTGTTGAGTATGAAAGGGGCATGAATCACCGGAAGATCGGGGATGTCCGTGTATTGCATGACCAAGTATTTATTTTAATAGCTGGCTATGTAATACTTCATTTATGCTCTAGTGGCCACTGCAGAAAAAGTGCATGATCTGTCACAGAGATGACCAGCGATCCCCAGTGATCAGCTGGTATCATTAAGGGGTAACCAGTCGCCATAGCGTGGAAGGCTTGAATTTGAGAAGACCCCATTATATGTACGGATATGGTGCACGGTGGTTTAGATTTCTTTGGTCTTTCGAAATAGCTCTGTGAATCATACAAGACGTTGCACAGAGCCATCAGGGATTTTGTATTCACAGCCACTATTTTCTAGTTTAAACTTTCTTCAAGTGTGAAAAGATTATTTCGTTTTTCCTTTGCCTGAGGCATCAGGGTGTGAACTCATCGTCCTGTGACTGAGAATTTCTGTTTGAACAGTTGTGTGTACCTAACTTCTGCCCACATATCATGGGTGGTTGGAGGTGGATGTTGCCAGATGTTGCAAATACTGTTTATTTCAATTGGGGCACAATAGTTGGTGGTGGTAAAAAAAAAAAAATTTGAGACAACCAACTTATACCTCTAAGATATAGGCCATAAGTTGAGGTTCCTTTCTTCTAGTCCTCCTGTGGCATATCAAGTCAGTTCATTTTTATAAACAAGTACATGTAATTCTACATTTCACCTGTAGTGGCCACTGCAGAAAAAAAAATGAGCTGATAAGGGTTGTTTCTCTAAGCAGTGGCCACTAGAGGGCAAATTAAGCATTACAAGCTAGCTATTAAAACAAATATCTGGCTATGCAATACGCGGACAGCCTGGATCTGCCACAGTGATACTTGCTCTATCACAAGGGTCCTCCACTGTGGCTAATAGATTGGGGTCCTAAATAGCAAGACCCTCTTATACTCCTGCAAACAACTAATTTTACTAATTTACCCTACAGTGGCCACTATAGGAGAAAAGTAGAATTACATGTATTTAAATGTGTGGACCTGCGACAATGTTATATTAACGCAGGGTAATGAAAATAAGAAAATGTAGTAATTGCTGCTATACCCAATGAAAGGCACCCAGAGTCCCCAGTATCACTTACAGACAAAAGCTGAGAGGCATGAAAAGATAAAAATACTGTCTATTCTACCACACTGATTTTGCTTTTAAAGGCCAGGTGTCTCTTTAGCAGGTGCATAGCACTCCCCAGCCCAATTTTAGTGGGGGATCTTAAAGCTCTAGCTCATGACTGATACACTTTAACTTAGTATGCAGCCATTATCTCGTATCTCTTATTGCATGGAGAGCGGTGGAGAGGACTCCTGCTATGGCCAGTTGCCTTACAGCCACAGCGAGGTGCGAAAGAACGAGGAGAGGGGATGTTACTGATATCATGGCACAAATAGAGAAGACTCCTTTGTATATTTTTGTTACATCCGGGTCTGAACTCTGCCTCGGCCTTTCTCAGTGGACGACGCCACACTTGGACTGCTGATAAACTGTTCGACACAAGTGTGGTCCACATCCTGTCTAAACCCTATGGAGTATGCTGCTAGCTGCCAGGGATAAGACTATTCTGACCGTGGTCTGCTGTTTCGGTCTACCGTTGCTTCTGGTTACTAACTTTGGACTGGTTAGATGTCCTGTCTGCCTTATGAGTCTGACTCTGACCCGGTCTTCTTGGCATGTATCTCAGCTTCTTCTTGACCATATTCCTGACTTCAGATTTTGTGCTGACTTAGCCCCCTCTGGTTCTGACCCGACATATCAAATATCATCTGCCAGTTCACTCCACCGGCCAGCAGCCACTCTGTGGCTGTAACCCAGGGGGCCCTGCATAAGTCCAGATCTCTACATAAAGGTTAAAGGGTGAAGGCCAGGGTTCCTCTGGGACCTGCTAAGCAGAGTCTCTTCAGCCAAGCTGATCATGGAAGCCTTATTAAGAGCTGTCAGGCTTCCACCTCCACCTTCCTCCTTTTACCTTACAATTCATCACAGCTTTGATTGAATCAGAAGCAGATAAGGTAATTCAATGCACAGTGACTATGCAAAGTGCACACTTTCTACTATATTTTCTGTTGTACAGATAACCCAGCATATTGGTGATAGTATTGCAATATATAAGCTCTATTTATGTCTTCTTAATTTTTCTTGTTGTAGTAAGTATGGGAAGTTGGCATTACCTCAGTTTATATTAGCAGTGATTGATGTGAAAGGAAGCACCGGAGGGAAGCCCAGAGGCTATGTCTAGCTACAGTTTGTGAATAGAAACCTCAGACTTATAGCTCACACCCTCCAGCAAAGTCAAACACACCACAACCATTTCAGGTTTATTACAGCTTATTAGATAGGGAAGTTTGAAGCATCCTGTATCGGCAGTCTAGCCATGCAATAGAACAATTCCAAAAAAATGTTCTTCATCTAAGGAAATAAAGCAAATTATATACATTTGACTGGTTTCAGGCCTCATTACAGCTGTCTGGAGCAGGCCTTAAAGACCTCAACAGATCTTTGCACTCTCATAGAGAAACCAGAACATCCTTACACTTTCATGGCGACACCACCAGATCTTCCCATTTCTATGGAACCACCACCAGATTTTCACTTCATTGAATAGACACCACCAAATAACGCTCTTATGAAAACCCTACCAGATATTTAGACTCTAGAATCCTCACAAAATCTTCACACCTTCAGAGAAGACACTTTCAGATTTTGACCCTCTTGTGCAGACACCAACCGATCTTTATGCTCTTGTGCAGAAAACACCAGATCTGCATGGTCATATATAGACACCATCAGAACTTTAACCTGTTGTGCAAACACCTCCAGATCTTCACATCTTCCTGGAGGCACCATTCTTGGAAACAACAATCTATATTTATACTTTTATGATAACACCATCAGATTGTTACACTATTATGGATGCATCACCAGATCATCATACTCTTTTGGAGATACTAACGGATGTTTACACTGTCATGGAGCCACCATAACATGTTCTCATTCTTATGGACACACCATCAGATTACCCTTTTATGGAGACCCACACCAGATCTTGACACTCTTCTGATCTTGACTCTCTTATTGAGGCATCACCAGATATTCATAGCATTGTGGAGACATCATGAGATCTTTACATTCATGGGCTAACATCACCAGATATTCACACTCTTGTAGAGATGCCATCAGATCTTTACCCACTTGTTAAGACACCACCAGATCTTCACACTTCTTATTGAATCACTACCAGATTTTCCCAATCATAGAGGAACACCACTAGATCACACTCCTATAGAAACTCAACCAAATCTTCACAATCTTTTATAAACACCTTTAGATCTTGACACTCTTACTGAGGTATCCCCAGATCTTCATGACGTTGTGAAGGTACCATCAGATCTTTACACTCTCATAGAGCCACCAATTTTTTGTATTCTCGGAGACAACAAGCTACGGTATATTTACACTGTTGTGGAAACACCATCAGATTTTTACACTCTTGTAGATACTTCACCAAAGTCTCACACTCTTATGGAGATTCCAACAGATCTTTAAAATTCAATGAAACCAACATTAGATCATTTCAGTCTGATGGTGTTAAGTATGTGCCAAATGCTCTTTTAGTTACAGCATTCAGGGAGAGAAAGATAATTACTTGGACTAAAGTTAGACTGGCCCAGCAGAACGTTCTTGGTGGTCATGGGCTACAAGACACTTAAAGTTAAAATCTACGTTAAGAATTAATGGTTATTTCTCACATTCAGTATTTACCGAAGTTTGAGGTCTCTGGAGTGACCATCAAACACATTGTAATGATCTTCTAGAATGTACCTATGATGGATATGACAAGGCTTTCTTTTACGTCTTTAAAAATTATTTGCACTTCGGTATAATATCTCAACTAAATCCATACCTCGTCTTGATCCCATGCGATGAACAATGGGCTGTATTCTGCCCATGTCATCCTGCAGCCATCTCTCATCCATGGTCCCACAAAAAATCAGTTGGTGTGATGGCACCTAAGGAAATCAAAGATATTACATTAACTCATTGGGCACCAAGAATTTCAGTTGCATCATATCTGCTGTCTTGCAATCTAAGTGTCCTCTATAGTTAGGTAAAGGCCAGCACAAACTTATAATGACAACCAGACGTGGTACAAGCTCTCCTAGTACTCTAGGCAGAATTTTCAGAATGGTCTAACCACCCTTGGTTTCTAAAATGCAGCTTAATTTATTTTGGAGAACATATTATACCATTACTAATCTCCTTCCTTGCCTTTATTCTTGGCTTGACATATCCCGAGATGAGTGGCATATGATGACCAGCTTTAATTTTTTTTATGATACTCTGTTGGGTGATGTTTATATTATATATGTCTACGTGCGGCCACCCAGTTGGTTTTAAGTGAATTGCAATCTCTAAAGGGCTTTGCTAGAAATTCAGGATAATGTATTGAATGTCTAATACTCTTTAATATTTACGGACAATGCTTAAATATTAAATGGTATGGACCGATTGTTAGAAGTCCAACCACTGGGACCCTCACAGATCCTGAGAAGAGGGCTTTCAAACCTCCATGGAGCAGAGGCATCGATTCTCAATGGGACTGGCAGAGACAGACAATCTTGTTTATGGAACTCCCATTGGGAATGAATGCAGCGGAGGTGCGCATACTCGGGATCTACTCTATTCCCGATCTCTGGATCTTTGGGGGTTTCGGCAATCGCCCCCCCAATCTTGGTACAAACCCTTTAATTCCCTAAAATAATGTTACGACCCCCTTCAAGTATTAATAAGCAGTGCAATAACATTGGAAATAGGTGCAATGTGAATGACAAACCTTAGATTAGCTGGATTATATACTTGTGTCATCACAAAAAGACTTATTGCATAAATTAAGTTTTTGTATTAGATGTTTTTTTTTTTTTTATTTATCACCTTTTGTGTTTTTCAATCTGCATTAAAAAGATTAAATCTTGCAATTTTTACACTAATCACTGGTGTTATTTTAACCTCATGCTTCTTGATATTTACAGAAGACTTTTCAGAAACCTCATTATCATCAGAAGCCGGATTACAATGACAGCTTAAACCTCAGTATTCAGCTGGTATCACAATATCCACCAATCACAATAGGTGATGTCACAGCTCCCCTCCTCCCCCTTCCTTCGCTCACTTCAATACACAACACAGGGTCAGAGTCACAATATGGTTGCTCGAGATCACATGGATTTGCTGAAAGAATAGGAAGTAGGAGACCAGGATAGCCCTATGGAAGTGTGGAAATTGCAAGACTTCTAAAACTTTTATTGTAATACAGATTGTTATGTGAAAAAAAAAAAAAAATCATTACTATTTTTTTAAATGCATTTAGCATAAAATTAGCTTTAAACAGTGTTTTTTTTATGTGAAGACTCATTCCTTTTAAAGTAGTTGTCCTTTCTTTTTCTATATACCCCATAAACTAATTCAGAATTAATAATCCCCATCTCTTGGCCAGACTTAGCTCTTGCTCTGGAGGACCTGACCTCTCCTACATTACACAGACAACCCATTGGCTTGTATGGTCACTCCTGTAAGGCTTTATTTGCCCTGTCGAGGCGCTGCAGGGAATTTTGAACACATTCTCCGTATTCCCTACCAATCACAGCTGATCGCTGGAGGGTCCCAGCACTAGAACAGTTTGTGATCAATTTATTGCCAGACAAGAAATCCTTCTAACAAGTCTAAAGCAGAAACCCACTTTTAAAGGAGTTATCTCAAAAAGACTGATGGTGTCTTATTATAATGTATGGCATTAATAGAGGAGGAACTATCAAGGAGTAACAAATTGGGTTTATTACTTCTTCAGCTGTAAGTATAGGGTAAGCATGTGTACAGGCAACACTCATACCCAGATCCTTGTGCCAACAGGCGTCCAAAACCCGTCTGGCAATACTTCTGATTGCATTACTGCTGTTTGTAAATATACAAAACTATACGGGTTCCAACAATATAATGCTCCATTGTCCTTTTGAGGCCACATCAGCAGCCATAGCCTAATACCAACTGGAAACCACAGCTCCCTGCCCCCTCCTGATACTAATCATGGCGAGTAACCACAAATTAAACAATGCACAATCCATTCCTCAATTGCGTCTGCAAAAAAAGGTATATTTTTGTATGTCGGGTGCTAGGAGGATGTTCTGCTTTGTCCAGGTCAACCTCCATAGCTTAATTACCTGCCTCTAATTGCTCAGGAAGCCACTTGAGTGTGTGACCTCCTTAAGAGAGGTCAAAAAGTCAACCAGTCGGAGGTCATGTCCGCCCTAACAAAGGGCTCCTTTCATTTCTAGAACAGAGCCCAGGAACATTGTGGAATATGAGCGGAGATGTATTACAGTGATAATGAGAGGGGCTTACAACTATGGTGGTGGTGCCCATGTTAATATTTGATTGGTCCCTTTACCTCCAGGTCTTTGTCTCCTGCTGTAATAAAATGATCATATTCCTAAGACATATCATATGATTTTGTCACCTAAAATCGTGAGACGATGTCAGTTCTTTTTAAATTATATTTTGCATTTTTTTAATAAAATGTACAATTGGTGTGGAAAATAAAACAAAAAAAGGTGGAAATGTAAAATAAATAAATAAATAAAAAACGAGCCTAGCCATACATAGAGGATAGGTGTCTACAGTCAAAAAACCCCTCCTGATCCTGGTGCTTCATGCCATCATCCTGTCTATGCTGATAGAGAAGACACCGATGTTTCTTTATCTCCCCCATCACTTTTCAATCCCACATAACCCTAGAATGCATAACCCTTACTTTTTGCAAACAATTAAAATTACATTGTTATGCATTTTTCTTATCTTACTTTGCAATTTTGAAATAAATTTGTAAAAGTTTATTTATTTGAGTTCCTCCATATAATTTGCCCAATGGCAAGAGTTATGTGAAACTCAGCTGCCCGACTAATCCACCTGTCCCCCCGCTATTCCCCGGCCTCTCCCCTCTGTCAATCCCTTCACTGGCTCCCCATTACCCGGAGACTCCAGTACAAAACCCTTAGGCTGCCGTCACACTATCAGTATTCGGTCAGTATTTTACATCAGTATTTGTAAGCAAAACCAGGAATGGGTGATAAATACAGAAGTGGTGACGTGTTTCTATTATACTTTTCCTCTATTTTGTTCCACTTCTGGTTTTGGTTTACAAATACTGAGGTGAAATACAGACCAAATACAGTTAGTGTGACGGCAGCCTAACCATGACGTACAAAGCCATCCACAACCTGTCTCCTCCATACATCTGTGACCTCGTCTCCCGGTACTTTCCTGCACGCAACCCCCGATCCTCACAAGATCTCCTTCTCTACTCCCCTCTTATCTCCTCTTCCCACAATCGTATACAAGATTTCTCTCACGTATCACCCCTACTCTGGAACTCTCTACCACAACATATCAGACTCTCGCCTACCATCGAAAGCTTCAAAAAGAGCCTGAAGACCCACCTCTTCCGACAAGCCGACAACCTGCAGTAACCACCGCTCGACCAAACCACTGCACGACCCGCTCTAACCTCGCCTACTGTATCCTCACCCATCCCTTGTAGATTGTGAGCCCTCGCGGGCAGGGTCCTCTCTCCTCCTGTCCCAGTTGTGACTTGTATCGTTTAAGATTATTGTACTTGTTTTTATTATGTATACCCCTCCTCACATGCAAAGCGCCATGGAATAAATGGCGCTATAATAATAAATACCGTAATAATAATAATAAGTTATATACAGTACAGACCAAAAGCTTGGACACACCTTCTCATTTAAAGATTTTTCAGTATTTTCATGACTATGAAAATTGTACATTCACACTGAAGGCATCAAAACTATGAATTAACACATGTGGAATTATATACTGAGCAAAAAAGTGTAAAACAATGGAAAATATGTCTTATATTCCAGGTTCTTCAAAGTAGCCACCTTTTGCTTTGATGACTGCTTTGCACACTCTTGGCATTCTCTTGATGAGCTTCAAGAGGTAGTCACCGGGAATGTTTTTCTAACAATCTTGAAGGAGTTCCCAGACATGCTTAGCACTTGTTGGCCCTTTTGCCTTCACTCTGTGGCCCAGCTCACCCTAAACCATCTCGATTGGGTTCAGGTCTGGTGACTGTGGAGGTCAGGTCATCTGGCGTAGCACCCCATCACTCTCCTTCTTGGTCAAATAGCCCTTACACAGCCTGGAGGTGTGTTTGGGGTCATTGTCCTGTTGAAAAATAAATGATGGTCCAACTAAACGCAAACCGGATGGAATAGCATGCCGCTGCAAGATGCTGTGGAAGCCATGCTGGTTCAGTATGCCTTCAATTTTGAATAAATCCCCAACAGTGTCACCAGCAAAGCCCCCCCACACCATCACACCTCCTCCTCCATGCTTCACGGTGGGAACCAGGCATGTAGAGTCCATCCGTTCACCTTTTCTGCGTTTCACAAAGACACGGTGGTTGGAACCAAAGATCTCAAATTTGGACTCATCAGACCAAATCACAGATTTTCACTGGTCTAATGTCCATTCCTTGTGTTCTTTAGCCCAAACAAGTCTCTTCTGCTTGTTGCCTGTCCTTTGCAGTGGTTTCCTAGCAGCTATTTTAACATGAAGGCCTGCTGCACAAAGTCTCCTCTTAACAGTTGTTGTAGAGATGTGTCTGCTGCTAGAACTCTGCATGGCATTGACCTGGTCTCTAATCTGAGCTGCTGTTAACCTGCGATTTCTGAGGCTGGTGACTCGGATAAACTTATCCTCAGAAGCAGAGGTGACTCTTGGTCTTCCTTTCCTGGGGCGGTCCTCATGTGAGCCAGTTTCTTTGTAGCACTTGATGGTTTTTGCAACTGCACTTGGGGAAACTTTCAAAGCTTTCCCAAGTTTTCAGACTGGCTGTCCTTCATTTCTTAAAGTAATGATAGCCACTCGTTTTTCTTTACTTAGGCTACTTTCACACTGGCGTTTTTTGCCAGACGTCACAATGCGTCGTTTATGGCAAAAAACGCATCCTGCAAAGTTGTTTGCAGGATGCGTTTTTGCCCCATAGATTAACATTAGCGACGCATTGCGACGCTTTGCCACACGTCGCAACCGTTGTGCGACGGTTGCGCCGTGTTGTGGCGGACCGCCGGGAGCAAAAAACGTTAAATGTAACGTTTTTTGCTCCTGACGGACCGCTTTTTCCGACCGCGCATGCGCGGCCGGAACTCCGTCCCCACCTCCCCGCACCTCACAATGGGGCAGCGGATGGGCCGGAGAATGCATCCGCTGCACCCTGCTAGCGTCGGAATCTCGGCCCGACGCAATGCGACAGGCCGAATTCCGACGCTAGTGTGAAAGTAGCCTTAACTGCGTTATTCTTGCCATAATACAAATTCTAACAGTGTATTCAGTAGGACTATCAGCTGTGTATCCACCAGACTTCTGCACAACACAACTGATGGTCCCAACCCCATTTACTGTATAAGGCAAGAAATCCCACTTATTAAATCTGACAGGGCACACCTGTGAAGTGAAAACCATTCCTGGTGACTACCTCTTGAAGCTCATCAAGAGAATGCCAAGAGTGTGAAAAGTAGTCATCAAAGCAAAAGGTGGCTACTTTGAAGAACCTAGAATATAAGACATAATTTCAGTTGTTTCCCACTTTTTTGTTAAGTATATAATTCCACATGTGTTGATTCATAGTTTTGATGCCTTCAGTGTGAATGTACAATTTTCATAGTCATGAAAATACAGAAAAATATTTAAATGAGAAGGTGTGTCCAAACTTTTGGTCTGTACTGTATATTTCAGATGTCACGGCATTTATTTCAGCAATTTTTGCACTATTACTTTACATTTTCATAATTATTTAGGAACACACCCTTTTAGCTAGGATGGGAAATTTTCTAATTCCCGATTAAAGGTCTGACTGGTGTAACAGGCCAGATTAACCCCCAGCCCAGAATATACCCGGGGAATAAATTGAATTTGGCCAGATTATACCCCTCCAGGTCAGAATATACCCCAGCTGCTGTAGATCAGATTTTTCAGGCTTTTGAGAACCATTGAGTGATATACTCAATAACGGGGCCCCAGGCAGCACACGGGGTCCCAGGCAGAACATGGGGCCCTAGGTAGCGCATGCGGGGGCAGAGACAGGGAACGAGGTCCCAGGCAGCATACGGGGCCCCAGGCAGCCCATGGAGCTCGAGGCAGCATAAGGGGGCCCCAGGCAGTGCACCTGACCTCAGGCAGCACACAGTTGGCCCAGGCAGCACATGGGGGGGAGACAGTGAACGGAGTCCCAGGCAGCACACGGGGGCTCCAGGCAGCTCACGGGGGTTCCAGGCAGCACACAGGGCCCCAGGCAGCGCACAGGGTGACAGGCAGTGCACAGTGGTCCCAGGCAGCATACAGTGGCCCCTGGCAGTGCACGGGGGCCCCAGACAGCACACGGCACTCCAGGCAGCGCACAGGGCCCCAGGCAGCACACAGTGGGCTCCAGGCAGTGCACTGGGACCCCAGGCAGTACACAGGGGCCCCAGGCAGCGCACGGGGGCTCCAAGCAGTGCACAGGACCCCAGGCAGTACACAGGGGCCTCAGGCAGTGCACAGGGGCCAGAGACAGCATACATGGGCCCCTCGGAGCACATGGGGCCCGAGGCAGCACACCGGGACCCCAGGCAGTGCACAGGGCCCCAGGAAGCACACATGGGCTCCAGACAGCATACAGGGGCCCCAGGCAGTGCACAGAGGGGCAGAGACAGCGCATGGAACCTCAGACAGCGCACAGGGGGGCAGAGAGAGCGCAGAAGGGGGGGAGAGACAGCATTCAAGGGGGGAAGAGACAGCACGCAGGGCCCCTGTGCGCTGTCTGGGACCCCCCGTGTGCTGTATAGGACCCCCTGTAAGCTGTGTGGGACCCCCTGTGCGATGTCTGGGGCCCAGTTCTTAAGTATATCACTCAATCCTGTGCGATGTCTGGGGCCCAGTTCTTAAGTATATCACTCAATCCTGTGCGATGTCTGGGGCCCCTGTGTGATGTCTGGGGCCCCTGTGTGATGTCTGGGGCCCCGTGCGCTGCTTGGGGCCCAGTTCACTCTCTGTCTCCAGTGTGTTGCCTGGGGCCCCTGTGTGCTGCCTGGGACCCCGTGTGCTGCCTGGGGCCCCGTGCACTGCCAAGGGCCTCTGTATTCTGCCTGAGACCGTGTTTGCTGTCTCTGCCCCCCGTGTGCTGCCTGGGGCCCCGTGTGCTGCCTGGGACCCCGTTCGGTGTCTCTGCCCCGTGTGCTGTCTGGGGCCAGTGTGCTGCCTGGGACCCCGTTCGTTCACTATCTCTGCTCCCCCTGTACGCTGCCTGGGGCCCCGTTCTTGAGTATCACTCAGTCCTGTGTGCTGCCTGGGGCCCCTGTGCACTGACTGGGGCCCCGTTATTAAGTATATCACTCAATGGTTCTCAAAAGCCTGAAAAATCTGATCTACAGCAGCTGGGGTATATTCTGGCCCAGAGGGGTATAAACTGACCTAGTCCAATTTATACCCTGGGGTATAGTTTGGCCTAGGCCAGAATATACCCGGGGTATAATGTGGCCACTTTAACCCCGGGTAAATTCTGGGTGGGGAGGTTAATATGGCCTGTTACACCGGTATTACACCGGGCAACCTTCACTATTTATTTTGATTGTTTTCACTTGTGTGTCACCCTGTCACTGTGGTGTGTCAGTCACTAGACCTTTTGAGGGTGCAGTTCCCTTACTGGTTCCCTCCTGATTGTTCTAGTGGGGAAGTGTGTAGCCAGCAGGTTCTATCCCGCCCCTCCTTCGACCTCCCTTCCCTGGCGGATCCTAGTTCTTGCATGTGTGGCAGCCCAGACAGATGCTAGGAGCAAAATTTGATCTACCCTGGCTTCGGCTAGTGGAAGCTATTTGCCCTTGACCCTCGCTGTGGTGTTCTGGCTCAGAGGGATAGGAAATGGTTATTGGGGGCCTTTCTCCTGCTTGACAGGGCTACAAGAGGCCCAATCCTAGTATACTTTTTAGTGGCGCCATTAGTCACATTTTTAGCACACTCAGGTGGAGAGCATGATCTCAGTCTTTCACATAACTTTTCAATCAATTTCTGGAAAAAAAGACTGTGTTACACACTTGTCCTAAGGTATCCCGGGTTCCACTTCCTTCCTCTTTTTCTAGGTCCCTCTGTTGTTCTCCACTCTGTGATTTGTAAGTGGTCTGATGTGGCTCAATGACCTCATCTCCCTAGACCAGTGTTTCTCAACTCCAGTCCTCAAGACCCCACAACAGGTCATGTTTTCAGGTTTTCCTTAGCATTGCATAGGCGATGGAATTAATGCTTGAGCAGGTGATGAAATTATCACCTGTGCAATACTAAGGAAATCCTGAAAACGTGACCTGTTGTGGGGTCTTGAGGACTTGCATTGAGAAACACTGCCCTAGACCTATTTAAGGCTTAGTAAGACACCCACCTGTGTCTTAGGATTGATACAGCCCATACGTAAAAAGGAAATGTCCCAACCTTCTTATCATGGATCTCTCAGCCATTTAATGATCTTCCTATGGTATGTAGCTGCCTTGTCATTCATATTTTATTGACTTTTGCTCATGTCCCAATGATTAGTTTTCTATCTATTTCCTACATTCGCTGGCAGAGATAGATGCAAAACAAGTAGGTGAGAAGGTGCACTGAATTGTTTGGCCATGGTAAGGGTGCAATGAAGTGTGGCTTCCCAATCAAATATGATGGCCGGTTCTATGGCTTCTATGGCTTCGTCCTCCGCAGTGGGGCAGAATGGAACACAAGTGGAGGAAGAAATGCAGCCAGGAGGTCTCAAGGCAGCAAAAAACTCCAGCAGCCGTCAAACTTCCCAGAAGATAACCTCAAGGCGGAGATGCCTCTGAAACCTTCGAAAGTGGAACTGTTTCTCCACGGTAATATTAGTATTTTGTTTTTTTTAATTAATGATCAGTATTGTAGTATTCGGTCACTACATGGTGGTAATATGTGGTCTGGTCATGGTGTGGTGGTATTTGTTCCTTGTATGTGGTATTATTCCATCACTGTGGTGGTAATATGTGGTCTGGTCATGGTGTGGCGGTATGTGTAACTTGTATATGCTATTATTTGGTCACTATGTGGAGGTAATATGTAGCATGCTCATGTTGTTGTGGTATATGTTCCTTGTATGTGATATTATTGGTAATTTTAAAAATTGAAAAATAAATAAAACTATACCTAAAGAGTATTGGAGATTTTAACAAATGTTTAATAAGTTACAGTAGAGTAGGGCCCGGCTAAAAGAGTCCACTTGTGGCGGCTTAAAAAAAATATTTTTTTACAAAACAAAGGCTGCTGGCTAAATTTGTGATCTGGTGATGGGAACTGTTAATGTGTGATTGGTGAGGACGTGGTGCAGAAGTGGAGTTTTTCCAAGAGTGGGCAGTGGGACTGTGGAAGGTTCAAGAGATGGAGGCAGGGCTGGTGGTGGAGCCTGGGTAGAGTCTCAAGGGTGCCTGAAAGCTTTGCCAGTATGGGGCCCTAAAATTCCTGTTGGCAGCCCAGTCAGAGATGTAATATAATGTCCTTGGGCTCCAGTGTAAAATCTACAAAGATTTGGGAGAAAAGCAATAGCAGTCTCATCCAAGTCCCTGAGCCTCCAAGTGGTCTGCTTTAGATTTTGCATTAGGGTCCAGGACCAAGGTTCAGCTTCTAAAAAGTCTTTTAACTATCATACATCATGTACATTAACCCCTTCATGACATGAGCAGTACATGTACTGCTCATATCGTGTCTCCCCCTTTGATGTGGGCTCCAGCGGTGAGCCCACATCAAAGTCGCGACATGTCAGCTGTTTTGTACAGCTGACATGTGCGCGCAATAGCGGCGGGTGAAATCGCTATTCACCCGCCGCTATTAACCTGTTAAATGCCGCTGTCAAACACAGACAGCGGCATTTAACTACCGCATCCGGCCGGGCGGCCGGATATGACGTCATCACCGACCCCCGTCACATGATCGGGGGTCGGCGATGCATCAGGAAGGTAACCATAGAGGTCCTTGAGACCTCTATGGTTACTGATGCAGGTCTGCTGTGAGCGCCCCCCTGTGGTCGGCGCTCACAGCACACCTGCATTTCTGCTACATAGCAGCGATCTGATGATCGCTGCTATGTAGCAGAGCCGATCAGGCTATGCCAGCTTCTAGCCTCCCATGGAGGCTATTGAAGCATGGCACAAGTAAAAAAAAAATGTTTTTAAAAATATGAAAAAAATATAAAAAATATAAAAGTTTAAATCACCCCCCTTTCGCCCCATCCTAAACAAAACAATTAAAAAAAAAAAAAAACCTACACGTATTTGGTATCGCCGTGTTCAGAATCGCCCGATCTATCAATTAAAAAAAAGCATTAACCTGATCGCTAAACGGCGTAGCGAGAAAAAAATCCGAAACGCCAGAATTACGTTTTTTGGTCGCCGCGACATTGCATTAAAATGCAATAACGGGCGAGCAAAAGAACGTATCTGTGCAAAAATGGTATCATTAAAAACATCAGCTCGGCACGCAAAAAATAAGCTCTCACCCGACCCCAGATTACGAAAAATGGAGACGCTACGGGTATCGGAAAATGGCTTTTTTTTTTTTTTCTTTTTTTTTTAGCAAAGTTTGGAATTTTTTTTCACCACTTAGATAAAAAATAACCTAGACATGTTAGGTGTCTATGAACTCGTAATGACCTAGATAATCATAATGGCAGGTTAGTTTTAGCATTTAGTGAACCTAGCAAAAAAGCCAAACAAAAAACAAGTGTGGGATTGCACTTTTTTTGCAATTTCACCGCACTTGGAATTTTTTTCCTGTTTTCTAGTAAAAGACATGGTAAAACCAATGGTGTCTTTCAAAAGTACAACTTGTCCCGCAAAAAATAAGCCCTCACATGACCATATTGACGGAAAAATAAAAAAGTTATGGCTCAGGGAAGGAGGGGAGCGAAAAACGAAAACGCAAAAATGAAAAAGGGCCGCGACTTGAAGGGGGATCTCCCCTAAGATTCAGGTGAACTTCTATAGTTTCTCCCAGTGACCCCATTGTTCCCAACAATAACCTGAAATGGGTTGTTTCATAATTAAAATATACCTTCACAATATACAGGGAAAGCATGTAAAAGTTTGGGCACCCCTGGTCAAAAATACTGTTATTGTGAAAAATTTACCCATTTACCCCCAAGGGTGGTTTGCACGTTAATGACCGGGCCAGTTTTTACAATTCTGACCACTGTCCCTTTATGAGGTTATAACTCTAGAATGCTTCAACGGATCCTGATGTTTCTGACCCTGTTTTCTCGTGACATATTGTACTTCATGATAGTGGTAAAATTTATTTGATATTACCTGTGTTTATATGTGAAAAAACGAGAATTTGGAGAAAATTTTGAAAATTTCGCAATTTTCCAACTTTGAATTTTTATGCCCTTAAATCAGAGAGATATATCACAAAAAATACTTAATAAGTAACATTTTCCATATGTCTACTTTACATCAGCACAATTTTGGAACCAGTTATAAGGGTTAAAAGTTGACCAGCAATTTCTCATTTTTACAACACCATTTTTTTTAGGGACCACATCACATTTGAAGTCACTTTGAGGGGGTCTATATGATAGAAAATACCCAAGTGTGACACCATTCTAAAAACTGCACCCCTCAAGGTTCTCAAAACAACATTTTGTTTCACAGGAATTTTTGGAATGTTTAATAAAAAAATGAACATTTAACTTTTTTTTCACAAAAAATTTACTTCAGCTCCAATTTGTTTTATTTTACCAAGGGTAACAGGAGACATTGGACCCCAAAAGTTGTTATGAAATTTGTCCTGAGTATACTGATACCCCATATGTGGGGGGTAAACCACTGTTTGGGCGCACGGCAGAGCTTGGAAGGGAAGGAGCGCCATTTGACTTTTCAATGCAAAATTGTCTGGAATTGAGATGCGACGCCATGTCGCGTTTGGAGAGCCCCTGATGTGCCTAAACATTGAAACCGCCACAAGTGACACCATTTTGGAAAGAAGACCCCCTAAGGAACTTATCTAGATGTGTTGTGAGAACTTATAAACTGTAGTGAAACACTTGGAGGTTCTAACGCAGAGCCATGAAAATAATTTTTTTTTTTACACAAAAATTATTTTTTAACCCCCAGTTTTGTATTTTCACAAGGGTAACAGGAGGAATTGGACCCCACAAATTGTTGTCCAATTTGTCCTGAGTACGCTGATGCCCCATATGTGGGGGGAGCCACCGTTTGGGCGCATGGGAGGGCTCGGAAGGGAAGGAGCGCCATTTGGAATGCAGACTTAGATGGATTGGTCTGCAGGCATCATGTTGCATTTGCAGAGCCCCTGATGTACCTAAACAGTAGAAACCACCCAAAAGTGACCCCATATTGGAAACTAGACCCCCCAAGGAACTTATCTAGATGTGTTGTGAGAACTTTGCACCCCCATGTGTTTCACTACAGTTTGTAACGCAGAGCCGTGAAAATAAAAAAATCTTTTTTTTTCCACAAAAATTATATTTTAGCCCCCGGTTTTGCATTTTCCCAAAGGTAACAGGAGAAATTGGACCCCAAAAGTTGTTGTCCAATTTGTCCTGAAATTATTTTTTAGCCCCCAGTTTTGTATTTTCCCAAGGGTAACAGGAGAAATTGTCATTGTTTTATAGTGTTTTTTTTTGGCTGATTTTTATGATTGGCAGCCGTCACACACTAAAAGACGCTTTTTATTGCAAAAAATAGTTTTTGCGTCTCCACATTTTGAGAGCTATAATTTTTCCATATTCTGGTCCACAGAGTCATGTGAGGTCTTGTTTTTTGCAGGACGAGTTGACGTTTTCATTGGTACCATTTTCGGGCACGTGACTTTTTTTATCGCTTTTTAGTACGATTTTTGTGAGGTAGAATGAACAAAAACCAGCTATTCATGAATTTATTTTGGGGGATGCTTATACTGTTCCACGTTTGGTAAAATTGATAAAGCAGTTTTATTCTTCGGGTCAGTACAATTACAGCGTCACCTCATTTATATAATTTTTTTATGCTTTGGCGCTTTTATATGATAAAAACTATTTTATATAAAAAATAATTATTTTTGCATCGCTTTATTCTGATGACTATAACTTTTTTATTTTTTCGCTGATGATCCTGCATGGCGGCTCATTTTTTGCAGTACAAGATGACATTTTCAGCGTAACCATGTTTATTTATATCCGTCTTTTGATCGCATGTTATTCCACTTTTTGTTTGGCGATATGATAATAAAGCATCGTTTTTTGCTTTGTGCGTTTTTTTTACGGTGTTCACTGAAGGGGTTAACTAGTGGGACAGTTTTATAGGTCGGGTCATTATGGACGCGGCGATACTAAATATGTGTACTTTTGTTTTTTCTTTAGATAAAGAAATGTATTTATTGGAACAATATATACATTTTTTTTACACATGTAAACATTATTTTTTTTAACTTTTTTTAATTGCCCCGGGGGGGGACATCGCATTATAGTGACAGACCGCTGATCTGATCTGACCTGACAGGCACTGGACCCGGAATGCCTCCCGCAGCAATTTTGGATCCGGGCCTGCAGGGAAGAGGAGGTAGGATCTCAGGGAAGCACGCAGGGAGCCAACTCCCTGCGCCATGCTTTCCCATGCCGCCGGAACGCTGTGATCATCTTTGATCGCAGTGT
The DNA here is from genome assembly GCF_032444005.1 of Ranitomeya imitator. NCBI lineage: Eukaryota > Metazoa > Chordata > Amphibia > Anura > Dendrobatidae > Ranitomeya > Ranitomeya imitator. The sequence goes on along the minus strand of NC_091284.1, from coordinate 787,659,551 downwards.
TCCGGGGGTTAATGTGCCAGGAGTGGTCCGTGACGGCTCCTGGCACATAGTGCCGGATGTCAGCTGACACCCGGGATCGATCGGCCGCACTCCCCCCGTGAGCGCGTCTAATCGCGTCAGACGTACTATCCCGTCGGTGGTCATACCACCTCGACGGGATAGTACGCCTGATGTCAGAAATGGGGTTAAGCAAGTTGAAGATGAAATTATTCCTAAAAGGCCTGAAGTTAAAGATTACACATTTCTTTTGTATTTTAGGTAAAACATTTTTTTAAATCTTTTACATTTTAAAAATTGCAAAAAGGAAAATGGGCCGATGAAAAAGTTTGGGCACCCTGCATTGTTAGTACCTAGTAGCACCCCCTAGTAGCACGCTTTTTGTAGCCCGACAAGAGTCTTTCAATTCTTGTTTGAAGGATTTTCATCCATTCTTCCTTGGAAAATTCTTCCAGTTCTGTGAGATTCCTGGGTCGTCTTGCATGCACTGCTATTTTGAGGTCTAACCGCAGATTTTCAATAATGTTCCGATCATAGGACTGTGAGTGTTGTGAATTCTGTGGCTGAATTCACTCCTGTGGTCACAAGTGGTACTGCAGCTTCTGAGCTTCCTCCCTCAGGTGTTCTGGTGAGCTCGTTGGCTGCTTTGTTATTTAACTCCACCTGATTCTGTCTTCCTTGCTCCTTGTCAATGTTCCAGTGTTGGATCTGAGCTTCTGGATCTTTCCTGTGGCCTGCTGCTCTGCTTAGATAAGTGCTTCTTTGCTTTTGTTGCTACTTTTTCTGTCCAGCTTGTCATTTCGTTTTGCTGGAAGCTCTGAGACGCAAAGGGTGTACCGCCGTGCCGTTAGTTCGGCACGGTGGGTCTTTTTGCCCCCTTTGCGTGGTTTTTTGCTTTAGGGTTTTTTGTAGACTGCAAAGTTCTCTTTGCTATCCTCGCTCTATCTAGAATATCGGGCCTCACTTTGCTGAATCTATTTCATCCCTACGTTTTGTCTTTTCATCTTGCTAACAGTCATTATATGTGGGGGGCTGCCTTTTCCTTTGGGGTATTTCTCTGAGGCAAGTCAGGCTTGTTTTTCTATCTTCAGGCTAGTCAGCTCCTCAGGCTGTGCCGAGTTGCATAGGTAGTGTCAGGCGCAATCCACAGCTGCCTTTAGTTGTGTTTAGGTTAGGTTCAGGTATTGCGGTCTACAGAGATTCCACGTCTCAGAGCTCGTTCTATTGTTTTTGGGTTATTGTCAGATCACTGTATGTGCTCTGATTGCTGGCACACTGTGTCACTGGATTGCCTACATAACAGTACAAGGAGCCAACCTAATGATTCTCAATAGAGGGAAAAAAGAAGTTCTGACATAATTTTTTTTTCTCAGCTCTGTGTTCAGTCTTTTTTTTCCCCTAGACATTTGGGTGTTTCAGGACACAGGTGTGGACATGGATATTCAGGGTCTGTGCTCTTCAATGGATAATCTCGTTACACATGTACAAAGGATTCAAGATACTATTGATCAGAAATCTATGTTAGAACCAAGAATTCCTATTCCTGATTTGTTTTTTGGTGATAGAACTAAGTTTCTTAATTTCAAAAATAATTGTAAGCTATTTCTGGCCTTGAAACCTCATTCTTCTGGTAATCCTATTCAACAGGTTTTGATTATTATTTCTTTTTTGCGCGGCGACCCTCAGGACTGGGCATTTTCTCTTGCGCCAGGAGACCCTGCATTGAGTAATGTCAATGCGTTTTTCCTGGCGCTCGGATTACTTTACGATGAGCCTAATTCAGTGGATCAGGCTGAGAAAAATTTGCTGGCTTTCTGCCAGGGTCAGGATGATATAGAAGTATATTGTCAGAAATTTAGGAAGTGGTCAGTACTCACTCTGTGGAATGAATCTGCGCTGAGGCTCTTAAGGATGTCATGGTGGGTTTTCCTATGCCTGCTGGTTTGAATGAGTCTATGTCTTTGGCCATTCAGATTGGTCGACGCTTGCGCGAGCGTAAATCTGTGCACCATTTGGCGGTATTGTCTAAGATTAAACCTGAGCCTATGCAGTGCGATAGGACTATGACCAGAGTTGAACGGCAAGAACACAGACGTCTGAATGGTCTGTGTTTCTACTGTGGTGATTCCACTCATGCTATTTCTGATTGTCCTAAGCGCACTAAGCGGTTCGATAGGTCTGCCGTCATTGGTACTGTACAATCCAAATTCCTTCTGTCCATTACCTTGATATGCTCTTTGCCATCGTATTCTGTCATGGCGTTTGTGGATTCAGGCGCTGCCCTGAATCTGATGGATTTGGATTATGCTAAACGTTGTGGGTTTTTCTTGGAGCCTTTGCGGTGTCCTATTCCGTTGAGAGGAATTGATGCTACACCTTTGGCAAAGAATAAACCTTAGTACTGGACCCAGCTGACCATGTGCATGGCTCCTGCACATCAGGAAGTTATTCGCTTTCTGGTGCTACATAATCTGCATGATGTGGTCGTGTTGGGGTTGCCATGGCTGCAAACCCATAATCCAGTATTGGATTGGAATTCCATGTCGGTATCCAGCTGGGGTTGTCAGGGGGTACATGGTGATGTTCCATTTTTGTCTATTTCGTCATCCACTCCTTCTGAGGTCCCAGAGTTCTTGTCTGATTATCAGGATGTATTTGAAGAGCCCAAGTCCGATGCTCTACCTCCGCATAGGGATTGTGATTGTGCTATCAATTTGATTCCTGGTAGTAAATTCCCTAAAGGTCGATTATTTAATTTATCCGTGCCTGAACACGCCGCTATGCGCAGTTATGTGAAGGAATCCCTGGAGAAGGGGCATATTCGCCCATCGTCATCACCACTGGGAGCAGGGTTCTTTTTTGTAGCCAAGAAGGATGGTTCGCTGAGACCGTGTATTGATTACCGCCTTCTTAATAAGATCACTGTTAAATTTCAGTATCCCTTGCCATTGTTATCTGACTTGTTTGCTCGGATTAAGGGGGCTAGTTGGTTCACTAAGATAGATCTTCGTGGTGCGTATAATCTGGTGAGAACCAGGCAAGGAGATGAATGGAAAACTGCATTTAATACGCCCGAGGGTCATTTTGAGTATCTAGTGATGGCGTTCGGACTTGCCAATGCTCCATCTGTGTTTCAGTCTTTTATGCATGACATCTTCCGTGAGTATCTGGATAAATTCCTGATTGTATACTTGGATGACATTTTGATCTTCTCAGATGATTGGGACTCTCATGTGAAGCAGGTCAGAATGGTTTTCCAGGTCCTGCATGCTAATTCTTTGTTTGTGAAGGGATCAAAGTGTCTCTTCGGTGTGCAGAAAGTTTAATTTTTGGGGTTCATCTTTTCCCCTTCTACTATCGAGATGGATCCGGTTAAGGTCCAAGCCATCCAGGATTGGACTCAGCCGACATCTCTGAAAAGTCTGCAAAAATTCCTGGGCTTTGCTAATTTTTATCGTCGCTTCATCTGTAATTTTTCTAGCATTGCCAAACCATTGACCGATTTGACCAAGAAGGATGCTGATTTGGTTAATTGGTCTTCTGCTGCTGTGGAAGCTTTTCAGGAGTTGAAGCATCGTTTTTGTTCTGCCCCTGTGTTGTGTCAACCAGATGTTTCTCTTCCGTTCCAGGTCGAGGTTGATGCTTCTGAGATTGGAGCAGGGGCGGTTTTGTCACAGAGAGGTTCTGGTTGCTCAGTGTTGAAACCATGTGCTTTCTTTTCCAGGAAGTTTTCGGCTGCTGAGCGTAATTATGATGTGGGCAACCGAGAGTTGCTGGCCATGAAGTGGGCATTCGAGGAATGGCGTCATTGGCTTGAAGGAGCTAAGCATCGCGTGGTGGTATTGACTGATCATAAGAACCTTACTTATCTTGAGTCTGCCAAGCGCTTGAATCCTAGACAGGCCCGTTGGTCGTTATTTTTTGCCCGCTTCGATTTTGTGATTTCGTACCTTCCGGGCTCTAAAAATGTGAAGGCGGATGCTCTGTCTAGGAGTTTTGTGCCCGACTCTCCGGGTTCATCTGAGCCGGCGAGTATCCTCAAGGAAGGAGTCATTGTGTCTGCCATCTCCCCTGATTTGCGGCGAGTGTTGGAAAAATTTCAGGCGAATAAACCTGATCATTGTCCGGCGGAGAAACTGTTCGTCCCTGATAGGTGGACTAGTAAAGTTATCTCTGAACTTCATTGTTCGGTGTTGGCTGGTCATCCTGGAATCTTTGGTACCAGAGAGTTAGTGGCTAGATCCTTCTGGTGGCCATCTCTGTCACGGGATGTACGTACTTTTGTGCAGTCCTGTGGGATTTGTGCTAGGGCTAAGCCCTGCTGTTCTCGTGCCAGTGGGTTGCTTTTGCCCTTGCCGGTCCCAAAGAGGCCTTGGACACATATTTCGATGGATTTCATTTCTGACCTTCCCGTTTCTCAAAAGATGTCAGTCATTTGGGTGGTCTGTGATCGCTTTTCTAAAATGGTCCATCTGGTGCCCCTGGTTAAATTGCCTTCCTCCTCTGATTTGGTGCCTTTGTTCTTCCAGCATGTGGTTCGTTTGCATGGCATTCCTGAGAATATTGTTTCTGACAGAGGTTCCCAGTTTGTTTCAAGGTTTTGGCGAGCCTTTTGTGGTAGGATGGGCATTGACCTATCTTTTTCCTCGGCTTTCCATCCTCAGACTAATGGCCAGACCGAACGAACCAATCAGACCTTGGAAACATATCTGAGATGTTTTGTTTCTGCAGACCAGGATGATTGGGTGTCCTTTTTGCTGTTGGCTGAGTTCGCCCTTAATAATCGGGCCAGCTCGGCTACCTTGGTCTCTCCATTTTTCTGCAATTCTGGGTTCCATCCTCGTTTCTCTTCAGGACAGGTTGAGTCTTCGGACTGTCCTGGTGTGGATTCTGTGGTGGACAGGTTGCAGCAGATCTGGACTCAGGTAGTGGACAATTTGACCTTGTCCCAGGAGAAGGCTCAACTTTTCGCTAATCGCAGATGCCGTGTGGGTCCCTGACTTCGTGTTGGGGATCTGGTTTGGTTATCTTCTCGTCATATTCCTATGAAGGTTTCCTCTCCTAAATTTAAACCTCGTTTTATTGGTCCGTATAGGATATCTGAGATTCTCAATCCTGTGTCTTTTCGTCTGACCCTCCCAGACTCCTTTTCCATACATAATGTATTCCATAGGTCGTTGTTGCGGAGATATGTGGCACCTATGGTTCCATCTGTTGAGCCTCCTGCCCCGGTTTTGGTGGAGGGGGAATTGGAGTATATTGTGGAGAAAATTTTGGATTCTCGTGTTTCTAGACGGAAACTCCAGTATCTGGTTAAATGGAAGGGTTATGCTCAGGAAGATAATTCCTGGGTTTTTGCCTCTGATGTCCATGCTCCAGATCTTGTTCGTGCCTTTCATGTGGCTCATCCTGGTCGGCCTGGGGGCTCTGGTGAGGGTTCGGTGACCCCTCCTCAAGGGGGGGGTACTGTTGTGAATTCTGTGGCTGAATTCACTCCTGTGGTCACAAGTGGTACTGCAGCTTCTGAGCTTCCTCCCTCAGGTGTTCTGGTGAGCTCGTTGGCTGCTTTGTTATTTAACTCCACCTGATTCTGTCTTCCTTGCTCCTTGTCAATGTTCCAGTGTTGGATCTGAGCTTCTGGATCTTTCCTGTGGCCTGCTGCTCTGCTTAGATAAGTGCTTCTTTGCTTTTGTTGCTACTTTTTCTGTCCAGCTTGTCATTTCGTTTTGCTGGAAGCTCTGAGACGCAAAGGGTGTACCGCCGTGCCGTTAGTTCGGCATGGTGGGTCTTTTTGCCCCCTTTGCGTGTTTTTTTGCTTTAGGGTTTTTTGTAGACTGCAAAGTTCTCTTTGCTATCCTCGCTCTATCTAGAATATCGGGCCTCACTTTGCTGAATCCATTTCATCCCTACGTTTTGTCTTTTCATCTTGCTAACAGTCATTATATGTGGGGGGCTGCCTTTTCCTTTGGGGTATTTCTCTGAGGCAAGTCAGGCTTGTTTTTCTATCTTCAGGCTAGTCAGCTCCTCAGGCTGTGCCGAGTTGCATAGGTAGTGTCAGGCGCAATGCACAGCTGCCTTTAGTTGTGTTTAGGTTAGGTTCAGGTATTGCGGTCTACAGAGATTCCACGTCTCAGAGCTCGTTCTATTGTTTTTGGGTTATTGTCAGATCACTGTATGTGCTCTGATTGCTGGCACACTGTGTCACTGGATTGCCTACATAACATGTGAGGGCCATTATAAAACCTTCAGCTTGCACCTTTTGAGGTAGTATATTGTGGATTTTGACGTGTGCTTAGGAATTGGTAACAAAAATATGACAATTTTTTATTTTTGTGCCTAAAATACAAAGGTAATGAATGTGTCATCTTTCACTTTAGGCCTTTTAGAGATCATTTCATCTCCAACTTTCTTAACTGTTCACAATAACAGTAATTTTGATCAGGGGTGCCACTGTAGATGATAAATGCACGATTGCTGAGGTTCTAGATTGCCGAGACCCCTATAGATCCCCAAAACAGGCTCAAAGCTCCTGTGCAAATGGAGCAGTAGTACTAGTGAGCATGTGCGACCACTACCCCTGTAGGAAGTGAATAGAGGGGTGGTCGCACATGCGCTCTACCACTCCATTTACAAAGGGGACAACGGGACACACATTCGTTTGGGTGGGTTCCACAAATCAGGACCCCGTGATGTATGTAGTTTATGGGACACAGCCTTTAAATAAGAGATTTCTGTTAGTGTAGTAGTTAAGGTAGTACGGTGTTCATTTTAGGACATGGTCACAAATCAAAGTCAAACATCAGAAATACTCTGTCTGATACCTCATTCTGATACTTGAGTCTGATACATGAGTCTGATACCTGAGTCTGATACCTGAGTCTGATACTTGACTCTGATACCTGACTCTGATACCTGACTCTGATACCTGACTCTGATACCTGACTCTGATACCTGACTCTGATACTTGACTCTGATAACTTGACTCTGATACTTGACTCTGATACATGAAATTAGTAAAATTAGCTAAAATTAGTACCTGGGATCACTTGAGCTTGTGGTGCAATGGTAAGGTCGACGGCTGTAGTGTCTAGACGCAGGATCCGTTTTTTTTCCGCCGGATCGGTTTTATTTTTCTGCCGGATCCGTTTTTGTCGGCCGGATCCGTTTTTTTTCCGCCAGATCCTTTTTTTTTTCTCAGGATCCGTTTTTTTTTCTGGATCCGTTTTTGTCTGCCGGATCCGTTTTTGTCTGCCGACTCCGTTTTTTTTCTGCCTGATCCGTTTTTTTACGCCGGATCCATTTTTTTTTTTACGCCGGATCTGTTTTTTTTACACTGGATCCGTTTTTTTTACTCCGGATCCGTTTTTTTTTCGCCGGACCCGTTTTTTTACGCCGGATCCGTTTTTTTTAGCCTGATCCGTTTTTTTTCCGCCTGATCTGTTTTTCTTCCGCCGGATCCGTTTTCTTCGCCGGATCCGTTTTTTTAACGCCGAATCCGTTTTTTTCCGCCGGATCCGTTTTTTTTCTGCCGAATCTGTTTTTTTACGCCATATCCATTTTTTTACGCCGGATTTGTTTTTTTTTTTACGCCGGATCCGTTTTTTTTACACCGGATTTTTTTTTTCGCCGGATCCGTTTTTTTTCGCCGCATTTTTTTTACGCCATATCCATTTTTTACGCCGGATCCGTTTTTTTTTACGCCGGATCCATTTTTTTTACACCGGATTTTTTTTTTCGCTGGATCCGTTTTTTTCGCCTGATCGTTTTTTTTCTGCCGGATCTGTTTTTTTACGCCATATCCATTTTTTACGCCGGATCCGGGTTTTTTTTACGCTGGATCCGTTTTTTTTACACCGGTTTTTTTTTTTCGCCGGATCCGTTTTTTTTGCCTGATCCATTTTTTTTTACGCCGAATCCGTTTTTTTTTTACGCCTGATCAGTTTATTTTTGCGCCGTATCCGTTTTTTTTTACGCCGGATCCGTTTTTTTTCTGCCGACGGAAAAAAACGGATCCGGCGTAAAAAATGTTTTTTTTACGCTGGATCCGTTTTTTCCGCCGGCAGAAGAAAAACAGATCCGGAGGAAAAAAACGGATCCGGCGTAAAAAAACGGATCCGGCATAAAAACAAACGGATTCGGCGTAAAAAAAAAACGGATCCAGCGAAAAAAAACGGATTTGGCATAAAAAAAATGGATATGGCGTTAAAAAAAAACAGCCGGCGGAAAAAAACGGATCCGGCAAAAAAACCCGGATCTGGCGAAAAAAAACGGATCCGGCGTAAAAAAAATGGATATGGCGTTAAAAAAAAACAGCCGGCGGAAAAAAACGGATCCGGCAAAAAAAACTGGATTCGGCGTAAAAAAACGGATCCGGCGGAAGAAAAACGGATCTGGCGTAAAAAAACGGATCCGTAAAAAAAAACAGATCCGGCGTAAAAAAAATGGATCCGGCGTAAAAAAACGGATCCGGCAAAAAAAAACGGATCTGGCAAAAAAAAAACAGATCCGGTGTAAAAAAACAGATCCAGTGTAAAAAAAAACGGATGCGGCGTAAAAAAAAAATTTCCGGCGTAAAAAAACGGATCCGGCGTAAAAACAAACGGATCAGGCGTAAAAAAAAAACGGATCCGGAAGAAAAAAATGGATCCGGCGAAAAAAACGGATTCGGCGTAAAAAAAACGGATCCAGCGAAAAAAAAACAGATTTGGCGTAAAAAAAACGGATCCGGCGTAAAAAAAGAGGATCCGGCGTAAAAAAACGGATCCGGCGTAAAAACAAACGGATCAGGCGTAAAAAAAAAACGGATCCGTCAAAAAAAACGGATCCGGCATAAAAAAAATGGAGCCGGTGAAAAAAAACGGATCCGGCAAAAAAAACAAAACGGATCTGGCAGAAAAAAAAACGGATCTGGCGAAAAAAAACGGATCCGGTGTAAAAAAAACAGATCCAGTGTAAAAAAAACGGATCCTGCGTAAAAAAAAAGGATCCGGCGTAAAAAAATGGATCCGGCGTAAAAACAAACGGATCAGGCGTAAAAAAAAAACGGATCCGGAAGAAAAAAATGGATCCGGCGAAAAAAATGGATTCGGCGTAAAAAAACGGATCCAGCGAAAAAAAAAGGATTTGGCGTAAAAAAAATGGATCCAGCGAAAAAACGGATCCGGCAAAAAAAACGGATCTGGCGAAAAAAAACGGATCCGGTGTAAAAAAAACGGATCCGGCGTTAAAAAAAACGGATCCGGCGTAAAAAAATGGATATGGCGTTAAAAAAAACAGAGCCGGCAGAAAAAACCGGAGCCGGCAAAAAAACCTGGATTCGGCGTAAAAAAACGGATCCGGCGAAAAAAACGGATCCGGCGGAAGAAAAACGGATCCGGCGTAAAAAACCAGATCCGTAAAAAAAAACGGATCCGGCGTAAAAAAAAATGGATCCGGCAAAAAAAACGGATCCGGCAGAAAAAAAACGGATATGGCGTAAAAAAAAAAACGGATCCGGCAAAAAAAAAAACGGATCTGGCAGAAAAAAAAAACGGATCTGGCGAAAAAAAACAGATCCGGTGTAAAAAAAACAGATCCAGTGTAAAAAAAAACGGATCCGGCGTAAAAAAAAAAAAGGATTCGGCGTAAAAAAAGGATCAGGCAGAAAAAAAACGGAGTCGGCAGACAAAAACAGATCCGGCGGACAAAAACGGATCCGGAAAAAAAAACGGATCCGGCCGACAAAAACGGATCTGGCAGAAAAATAAAACCGATCCGGCGGGAAAAAAAAGGATCGTCGGAAAAAAAACGGATCCTGCGTCTAGAGGCTACAGCCGTCGGCATTACCATTGCACCACAAGCTCAAGTGATCCCAGGTACTAATTTTAGCTAATTTTACTAATTTCATGTATCAGAATCAAGTATCAGACTCAGGTATCGGAGTCAAGTATGAGAGTCAAGTATCAGAGTCAAGTATCAGAGTCAAGTATCAGAGTCAAGTATCAGAGTCAAGTATCAGAGTCAGGTATCAAAGTCAAGTATCAGAGTCAAGTATCAGAGTCAGGTATCAGAATGAGGTATCAGACAGAGTATTTCTGATGTTTGACTTTGATTTGTGACTTTGATATGTGAAAGTCAGGTATAAGAGTCAAGTATCAGAATGAGGTATCAGACAGAACATTTCTGATGTTATTTCTGATGTTTGACTTTGATTTGTGACCATGTGTGAAAGTCAGGTATAAGGCCGCCGTCACACATGCGAGTTTTACGGACGTAAGAGCGCAGAATCTACGTCCGTAAAACTCGCAAAAAATACGGCACAATTATTCTCTATGCCCCTGCTCCTATTTGCCGTATTTTACTGATCAGTATTATACGGCTTTCTACGGCCGTACAAAATCGCAGCATGCTGCGTTTGTCACCGTACTGCGCAAGAAATACGCCAATGAAAGTCTATGGAAGCGTGAAAAATACGGATTACACACGGACAAGCAGTGTGACTTGCGAGAAATACGCAGCGCTGTTAGAGAGAAAAGCCGGCAATTCAGTGCGGTGTACAGTAAAATCACACTGACAGCTTACAGTCCAATAGATATAATAAATGTGTACACATAGAATAGGTATATATATATATATATGTCAGTGAGACACATATATGTATATATATTAATATTTATTCCAGCGCAGGGCCGGCTCCAGGTTTTTGAGGGCCCCGGGCGAAAGTCTCAGTGGGCCCCCCCTTTAACACATACCCCGATTCATGATCGCACATAAACACAGCCATGTAGTATATAACACTGCCCATGTAGTATATAGCAGCGCAGCCCACGTAGTATATAGCAGCGCAGCCCACATAGTATATAGCAGCGCAGCCTACGTAGTATATAGCAGCGCAGCCCACGTAGTTTATAGCAGCGCAGCCCACGTAGTATATAGCAGCGCCACTCACTCAGGCACTGGTAGGACTAGGAGCTCCTCTGGAACCTGCCTCATAACTTCAGCAGCACAGCAGCCAGCCAGGGGCGGAGGAGATCAGAGCAGAGAACGTGCTCTCTCCGCCCACAAACAATGTCACACTGGCTGCCTTCTCTTAACCCCTATGTGTGCCTGCCTGGTTGCACTGACTGAGTGAGAAGATGCTTGTGTCAGAGCTGGCACATAGGGGTTAAGAGAACGCATCCAGCAGTGACTTTGTGGGCGGAGAGAGCATGTTATCTCCTGCTCTGCTCTCCCAGCTGTATCTTTGACAGTGAGTGGGCCCCCCTCTCTCCCCAGGGCCCCGGCATTTGCCCAGGTGCGCCGGGTGCTGACGCCGGCCCTGTTCCAGCGCTATACAGCTTGAAAGCCGGTAATTCAATTACCGGCTTTTTCCTTCTCCTTCATAAAACCCGACATGATTTGAGACATGGTTTACATACAGTAAACCATGTCTTCTCTCCATTTTTTTTTGCAGATTCCACACTACTAATGTCAGTAGTGTGTATCTGCAAAATTTGGCCGTTCTAGCTCTTAAAATAAAGGGTTAACTGGCGGAAAAAATTGGCGTGGGCTCCGGCGCAATTTTCTCCGCCAGAGTAGTAAAGCCAGTGACTGAGGGCAGATATTAATAGCCTGGAGAGGGTCCACGGTTATTGGCCCCCCCCTGGCTAAAAATATCTGCCCCCAGCCACCCCAGAAAAGGCACATCTGGAAGATGCGCCTATTCTGGCACTTGGCCACTCTCTTCCCATTCCCGTGTAGCGGTGGGATATGGGGTAATGAAGGGTTAATGCCACCTTGCTATTGTAAGGTGACATTAAGCCTAATTAATAATGGAGAGGCGTCAATTATGACACCTATCCATTATTAATCCAATTGTAGTGAAGGGTTAAATAAAACACAAACACATTCTTTAAAATTATTTTAATGAAATAAAAACAATGGTTGTTGTAGTATTTTATTCAACGCCCAATCCAGTCACTGAAGACCCTCGTTCTGTGAGTAAAGAAACATAATAAACCAACAATATACTTACCCTCCGCAGATCTGTAACGTCCAACGATGTAAATCCTTCTGAAGGGGTTAAAACATTTTGCAGCAAGGAGCTGTGCTAATGCAGGCTGCTCCTTGCTGCAAAACCCCAGGGAATGAGGCTAAAAATAGATCAATGATCTATATTTAGCTACATTTGCGGTGAGGCGCCCTCTGCTGGCTGTTCATAGATCGTGGGAAATTACCTAGAAAGCCAGGGAGCCAGGGAGCTTTCTAGGGTGGCTGGGGGCAGATATTTTTAGCCAGGGGGGGGCCAATAACCGTGGACCCTCTCCAGGCTATTAATATCTGCCCTCAGTCACTGGCTTTACTACTCTGGCGGAGAAAATTGCGCGGGAGCCCACGCCAATTTTTTCCGCCAGTTAACCCTTTATTTTAAGAGCTAGAACGGCCAAATTTTGCAGATACACACTACTGACATTAGTAGTGTGGAATCTGCAAAAAAAATGGAGAGAAGACATGGTTTACTGTATGTAAACCATGTCTCAAATCATGTCGGGTTTTAGGAAGGAGAAAGAAAAAGCCGGTAATTGAATTACCGGCTTTCAAGCTGTATAGCGCTGGAATAAGTATTAATATATATACATATATGTGTCTACTGACATATATATATATATATATATTCTTTTCTTTTTGGGACACATGGATCACTTCTATAGCGGTATGTTGGTTTTGCAAGTCTGCGAGAAAACCACGCAGTACGGATGCCATACGGATTACATACGGAGGATGCCATGCGCAAAAAACGCTGACACAGCCTGCCTACGGAGGAGCAACGGACCATTTTTTTGGGGACTATTGTTTTACGCTGTGTGTGACGCCGGCCTAAGAGTCAAGTATCAGAATGAGGTATCAGAGTATTTCTGATGTTTGACTTTGATTTGTGACCATGTCCTAAAATGAACACCGTAAGGTAGAGTGGTTTACTTCACTGCACGTTACACGTTAGACTCATCCACTACAGGTATAGCCCCCGATCCTTGTGAATTCTTCTCAAAGTATGAAATTGCACAACAGGAAACCGTGCACACCCTCCATTAGCACCCGGGCACAGGCAGGGGCATGTCTCCCTGTAAGCTTAGCTCTGAATGCTGGCTAGGCAGGGCCAGATAAACAAAGGGAGCAAAAACGCGTGTCTCTGTGCTTTGTGCACACAATGTGATGCTTTCATGCCACATTCCAATCCTTAATGCAAACACCGACTGAAAAGCATTCATTAGTCTAAAAAAAATTGTGCAGATAGAAAACCTGCATCCAAAAAAGAGGCTGCCTATTCTGCATGTGCCGAAATAGTTGTATATTTTTTGTATTGTTGTTGCGGCATTATTTTATTTCTATAGTATGGCAGCATTATTTATGTCTAATGTATAGTAACGTTAGTTATGAGCACCGTATGGCTGTAAACCTTCCATATACTGTATGATCACATCGTTAATAATGCGGACACAGGTTGTGTGAAGCTACGACTCCGTTACATCAATACATCAGGAATAAAGGGGTTATCTCAACTAATTGTCACATCCCAATCTGGGACAACTAATTTTGCGGCGTAAAACAGTAGCCACACAGGCATTTCTACCTGCAGGAGATGTAGTATTGCATGGCGGCCATTCAGATGAATGGCCATCCTTGTAGTACAAGGACTACTCAAGGACCTCAGAATGGGAGCCATTTTTACAGAGCAGAGCTCCTTTGTGAGACCAAGTGGGGACAGGCCGCTATGTTTTTATGTCCCAGGAGTCAGTATTCACATGGTTGTCTCTCAAGTTTAAAGGGGTTTTTACGAACTTAATGCAGCCATAGCATAGGTCTCGAATTTGCCATCATTTATTGGTCACCGAGTGTAGAACCAAAGGGAACCCCCATTCTCTAAGCCCCATCAACTACACTGACTTCAAAAAGTTTTCAGACCCCATGAACTATCCCACATTTGTTCAGGTTACAACCACAAACTTACATGTATTTTATTTGGATTTTATGTGATATACCAACACAAAGTAGTAAGTATTTGTGAAGTGTAAAAGAAAGGATATATGGTTTTATAATTATCTTAAAAATATAATTCTGAAAATTGTAATGTGTATTTGTGTTCAGTCCCCTGAGTCAATACTGTGTAGGACCACCTTTCATTGCAATTACTGCTACAAGTCTTTTGGGGTCTGTCTCTACCATCTTTGTAAATCTAGAGGTGAAATTTTTGTCCTTTCTTCTTTGCACACACCCTCTCGCTCAGTGACATTGGATGGAGGCGTCCGTGAACAGCAATTTTCAAGTCTTGCCACAGATTCTCAATGGGATTTAGGTCTGGCCTGTGACTGGACCATTCACACACATGATCATGCTTTGCTCTTAACCATTCCTTTGTAGCTCTGGCAGTATGTTTAGAGTCGTTGTCCTACTCGAAGTTGAACCTACACCCGAGTCTCAAGTCTTTTGCAGCCTCTAACAGGTTTTCCGTCAGGATTGCCATGTATTTAGCTCCATCCATCTTCCCATCAACGCTGACCAGCTTCCATATCCCTGCTGAAGAAAGGCATCCCCAAAGCATGATGACATCACCACCATGTTTGACAGCTGGGATGGAGTTTCAGGGTGATGTGCAGTGTTAGTTTTCTGCCACACAGAACGTTTTGCATTTAGCCAAAAAAGTAATACTTTGGTCTCATCTGACCAGAGGACCTTCTTCCACGTGCTAGCTGTGTCCCCTACATGGCTTTTTTCAAAATGAACATCTTATGGCTTGTTTTCTTCTTGCCATTCTTAAAAAAAAACCTGATTTGTGGAGTATATCACTAAGGGCTCATACTCACTTGCGCGAGACTTGGATGAGTCTCGCATGTTAATACCCGGCGCTGCTACTGGCACTCAGATCGGAGCGTGCGGCCGCATAGGAATACATGCAGCCGCATGCTCTACTCCTGAGTGCGGGGTGCAGTGCCGGGTATTGCCGTGCGAGACTCATCCGAGTCTCGCGCAAGTGAGTAGGCGCCCTAACCGTTACACTCTGAGCAGATTCTTCCAACTGAGCTGTGGATCTTCAGCTCCTCCGGAGTGTCCATGGCCCTCTTGGCTGCTTCTCCAAATTGTGCCTTCCTTGCTTGGGATGTCAGTTTAGGTGGACGGCCATGTCTTGGTAGGTTTCCAGTTGTGCCATTCTCCTTCCATTTTTGGATTATTGATTGATCAGTGCTCCGTGAGATGTTCAGAGCGTGGGCTATTTTTTTTATAGCCTAACCATGCTTTACTCTTCTCCACAACTTTATCCCTGACCTGTTTGGTGTGTTCCTTGGTTTTCATGATGCTGTTTAATCCCTAATGTTCTGAATCAAACCTCTGAGGCTGTAACAGTACAACTGTAGTTATACCGAGAACGAGAAGAAATTATTCACAGGTGGACTCAATTTATATATTATTTATTTATTATGATTTGCTGACATAGCACCATCATATTGCACAGCACTTCACATACATCATCATCACTGTCCCTATTGGTGCTCACAACCTAAATTCCCTAACAGTATCACTTTGGAGTGTGGAAGGAAACTAGAACACCCAGAGGAAACCCACACAAACACGGGGAGAACATACAAGATTCTTATAGATCTTGTCTTTGGTGGAATTTGAACCCAGGACCCCATCACTGCAAATGTACTAATTATGTGACTTCTGGAGGCAATTGGTCACTAAGGATTTTATTTAAGGGTATAAGACTACTGGGAGCTGAAAACAAATGCACATCCCAATTTTCAGATATATATTTTTCAAATATTTAGAAAACCATATATAATTTCCTTTAAACTTTACAAATACTTGTGTTGTAATACTGGGTGTTACAAAATCCCAATAAAATACATTTAAGTTTGTGGGTGTAACGTGAAAAAATTTGAAAAACTTCATGGGGCATGAATATTTTTTCAAGGCACTGTATGTATATTCATGCTGACAAGTATTGCATCTACATTGGTTGTAGGGATTAGTAAGGACACCAGTGCTTGGACCCATATAATCCGACAGTGATACCATATTCTAGTATTCGGTACAGAGGGAACAGGGATGCGTACAGGGGTTGCAGTCACACACATGTACTGGAGCTTAACAGGGCACAAAATGTCCCTTTGACCCACATCAGCAGACCAATAATTTTAAAGAACCGTGATAGTTGAGGGCCCTGATGAAGATTTTGCATTGGGGCCCAGAAACTTGAATTTTCACCAATGAGTGTAAAAACCCTGTTGGTTTTGACTTGAAATGTCAAGATTTGGACACTCTGGAATATAAGATTTTCTAGGTAATGAAATACCAGAATCTAGTCTTTGCTGTCCCACAAATCATTGTAAGATGTATTTTGGCATGAAGCTATGTTTGCACAATTTCAGTTTTGCACAGAGCCAGGATTTACATTACGGAGACTGGAATGCTTTATGGAAAACGTTACACAGAGCCACGCGTTCCACTCTTGATGTTTATCTGACTATACTTAACAGCACCAAAAGCTTAGGACGTGAACATGTCTCTTCCTGTGCCCAGGCGCTAATTGAGGGCGTCCACCATTACCGCTTGTGTAATGTGAGACTGTCAGAAGTGTATGGGTGAATAAGGTGACATAGGAAACATCTGGAAAACAGGATTAGCGATAGTCTACAACACATTAATTTCAAAAAGCCTCCCCACCTGAATAAGGTGTGACCTTGGGTGTTAGGTTTATCTTTGTCTTCTGCACAGATAATATATGCTGGGTGACAACCATCACAGTCCATTTAGAGACCATCACCCTGCTTTCTTGTCTTCAACTTTCCATGAGCCTTGGGTTGGGCTGTATGGATTCTGTATGAATATAGGTCTTCATCAACCTAAGCTGGTCTGTCTCTAACCAAAGGCCACACAGCAGCATCACAATCCTTCTCTATGATTCAAACACCCTCATCTAATCTTTCTTAGCTGAGACACTCTTGGTTTCAGCTTCTTTGTGCGTCCTCTCCATAATGTTGATATCTGGTCCTGATCTTGGCCTTCTAGAGTTGGATTCATGGTTGTAATTTCTGCTTTCCATTTGTCATCTCTCATGCTCTTTGGACTCTTGAGTTTATACTATAGTTATAAGAAGAGAAGTCTGCAACCCAAACAATTTACCTTCTCTTTGATTTGGCAAAGCTGATGGGGCACTTTAGTCTTTAAGTATTGGGTGAGCAGATTATAAGGTCCATGTAACTGAATTTTCAGAGTGAATTGGTCTATCTTCTATAATTAACAGTTAAGAATGTATTCTTCCAAATAGGCCTATGTAAACACTTCAGATGCACTACTATATATTAAAGGTGTTGTCGTCCAGTTTATAAAATCCATATTCATGCACTTATTTGGGAATCAAGAGTTAATAGAAAGGGGGTCCTCGGTTCCGGATTCTCAATCTCTTGGCCAGGGTAGGATCAATTACAAAAACACCTTCTGCTCTGGAGGACCTGTCATGTTCTGATTTGCACACATAACCCACTGATGTCAATGGAGAATGTGTAATACTTCATTTTTCCTGGAGTGGCACTGCAGAAAAATTGAACTCTTACTGACAGTTTTCTCCACAGCTGATCAGCACGACTACCCATGGTAATCTGCTTCTTACAAGCAGGAGTTGTCCAAAGCACAGAACCTTTTTTCAGTACAGGGCCTGCTTTACTTCTGTACATTTTCCTAAGCTCCAGTAGACTTGGGTGATAATTATTTGTAGCATTTTGGAGTCCTTTTTGTGAGAAGATTTAGAAACAAGGGTGTAGTTATAGAAAGTATAGAGACAACAGTCACACTTGGGCCCTAATGCCTGACGGAACCTAAAACATCTGATCATGAAGGCACATATTATCATACATGGCAACCTATTTTGCACCCGAGCCATTGGGATTGGCATTTTTGGGATGGTAGATGCAGCATAGAAAATGTTAATCTACAGGAATGTGTACAGAGAACGTAGTACAAGAAGTGAGCAAGTCATTACTTACACCTGATTAATGAGTTTCCGCTTGACCCAGGCCCACATTATAACTTCTTCTTAACCTTTGCCTTGAGCATTAAAACAATCATCATCCTTAAGATCACGGAGGTCAACTACTTGCTTGAAACTGTAATGACTTATTCGCCTGATTTTGTTACTCCTATGCCAAATCCTAGAACCCGAAACTTGTGGAAACTCTCTGTGGTGGTGGCCTAAGTTATATAGACAGGCTGAGATGAAGCAAAAAAAACATAGTCCAAGGTCAATGCCAAAATTCACATGGAGCTCAGAGGATGTGGTCACACGCAGACTCTGGCAACATTTTGAGATTCTTATTTAGGAGCCTAAACATTTGTGGTGAAAATTTTTAACTGAAGCCACGCCAAACCTTAGGCCATGCCCCTCTGCGTCCATTTCCTGACCCATCTCACCCAGTTCCTTGCTTCCCTGAATGAGGAATCCTTGCAGAATTGCTTGTTTCTAGGAAGTTGCAGCCAGAACTGGAAGATTTGCCAACTCTTCCAACTCTTTGGACTTTTCAGGAGAGTGGTCAAGAATGATACCAATAGTATCAATAACACCGAAAATTATCAACATATAATTTTTTTTTCTTAAATGTAATTTTTATTAAAAGTATCTAGCTTCACAAAGAAAATAACATGGATTCATGCAGGACTTTAAGAGAAGAAATGATTCAACTGAGCAAACTAATCATATTGGGATTTTTAAAGCCATTAGTTCCACCTTGGAGGACACTTTTGGGCAGGGATTTCATAAACTTGCCCCTATTCGATCCAGGAAATTGCTGAATTTGGTTGGCAGCTATGATAACGTGTGATACATTAGTGCCTATTGCATATTTTTCCATTGTGGTCCAGAAATTTCAAGTTGTGACACTGAGTTATTACATTTATCAAAAAGAGAAAAAAAAGAAATGTAGGTGGGGCGGTGGGAAAACAGGAGTTCAGTCCTAAACACTGTACTAAAAATATAAAACAAAAGTATTTCCCCAAATAAGTGATAATTAATGGAACGATCCAACCCAGTTTAGATCCACATTGTGGCCCATTCCCGATTCTTCATTTCCCAGTGCCGACTGAAATATGTAGGGTCCCTCAGACATATGTAGGATCCCTCAGACATATGTAGGGCCCCTCAGACATATGTAGGGTCCCTCAGACATATGTAGGATCCCTCAGACATATGTAGGGCCCCTCAGACATATGTAGGGTCCCTCAGACATATGTAGGGTCCCTCAGACATATGTAGGATCCCTCAGACATATGTAGGGTCCCTCAGACATATGTAGGGCCCCTCAGACATATGTAGGGCTCCTCAGACATATGTAGGGCCCTTCAGACATATGTAGGGCCCCTCAGACATATGTAGGGCCTCTCAGACATATGTAGGGCTCCTCAGACATATATAGGGTCCCTCAGAAATATGTAGGGTCCCTCAGACATATGTAGGGTCCCTCAGACATATGTAGGGCCCCTCAGACATATGTAGGGCTCCTCAGACATATGTAGGGCCCCTCAGATATATGTAGGGCTCCTCAGACATATGTAGGGCCCCTCAGACATATTTAGGGCTCCTCAGTCATATGTAGGGTCCCTCAGACATACGTAGGGCTCCTCAGACATACGTAGAGTACCTCAGACATATGTAGGGTACCTCAGACATATGTAGGATCCCTCAGATATATGTAGGGCCCCTCAGACATATGTAGGGCCCCTCAGACATATGTAGGGCTCCTCAGACATATGTAGGGTCCCTCAGACATATGTAGGATCCCTCAGACATATGTAGGGCCCCTCACACAGCAATTACACAGACATATGTAGGGCTCCTCAGACATATGTAGGGTCCCTCAGACATATGTAGGGCTCCTCAGACATGTAGGGCTCCTCAGACATATGTAGGGCCCCTCAGACATATTTAGGGCTCCTCAGTCATATGTAGGGTCTCTCAGATATACGTAGAGTACCTCAGACATATGTAGGATCCCTCGGACATATGTAGGGCCCCTCAGACATATGTAGGGTCCCTCAGACATATGTAGGATCCCTCAGGCATATGTAGGGCCCCTCAGACATATGTAGGGCCCCTCAGACATATGTAGGGTCCCTCAGACATATGTAGGATCCCTCAGACATATGTAGGATCCCTCAGACATATGTAGGGTCCCTCAGACATATGTAGGGCCCCTCAGACATATGTAGGGCTCCTCAGACATATGTAGGGCCCTTCAGACATATGTAGGGCCCCTCAGACATATGTAGGGCCCCTCAGACATATGTAGGGCTCCTCAGACATATATAGGGTCCCTCAGAAATATGTAGGGTCCCTCAGACATATGTAGGGCCCCTCCGACATATGTAGGGCTCCTCAGACATATGTAGGGCTCCTCAGACATATGTAGGGCTCCTCAGACATATGTAGGGCCCCATAGACATATTTAGGGCTCCTCAGTCATATGTAGGGTCCCTCAGACATACGTAGGGCTCCTCAGACATACGTAGAGTACCTCAGACATATGTAGGGTACCTCAGACATATGTAGGATCCATCAGACATATGTAGGGCCCCTCAGACATATGTAGGGCCCCTCAGACATATGTAGGGCTCCTCAGACATATGTAGGGTCCCTCAGGCATATGTAGGGCCCCACAGACATATGTAGGGTCCCTCAGACATATGTAGGGCCCCTCAGACATATGTAGGGCTCCTCAGTCATATGTAGGGCCCCTCAGACATATGTAGGGCTCCTCAGACATACGTAGGGTTCCTCAGACATATGTAGGGCCCCTCATACATATGTAGGGCTCCTCAGACATATGTAGGATCCCTCAGACATATGTAGGGCCCCTCACACAGCAATTACACAAATTACAAAAAAACAACACTTTAAAGTGCAGAGTAAATCATTCCTATGTGGGATCTCTTCTCACAGAAGCTGCAATTACTATAAAACAATGTGAATTATGGGCCACATTCACCAAGCGATAAAGAATAACCTTTGCCAACCGCATGGGAGTGAGCGTGTTATATAGAGTGTGACTACTGCCGTAAAATATTTATTGTTCTTAAATTACCTAATATTTTAGTTTAATGCCTGACGCAAGGTGAGGACCTAATAAATGAAAATGCACCCGATCAATAGGGATGCAGCACACAATAATGGGGGAATGGGAAAAAGGGAATTATTCTATAGAAACACATTTCTTATATCCAAGTCACTATCTATCTATCTATCTATCTATCTATCTATCTATCTATCTATCTATCTATCTATCTATCTATCTATCTATCTATCTATCTCATATCTATCTATCTATCTATCTATCTATCTATCTATCTATCTATCTATCTATCTATCTATCTATCTATCTATCCAAAAAAGATGAAGGCAGCACTCCATAATCCAATTTTCAATAGTTTATTGACCCATTGTGGCAAGGCATTATCTTTTTTGGATATTCTTTTGTTTGATTTCGCCTGAGGCTTTTTGCACCCAACTTTGCATTTTTGTCTTTGCTAGTGCTGCACCTATCTTTTATATTTCATCTATTCCATACCTATGTTATGCATGTAACTCACTCATACACGGATAACAGGAATAATAAATCCTACAACAGAGAAGCAGCACCCAACCTATTGGTCTGTAGTCATGTAATTCAGTGTCCAAGAGATATGCCGCTTTAAATGCTTAAATAATATTACCAAATACTGTTCATCTAATACATAATACAATGTAGTACCATATAATACCCAGGTACAGTGCCAACAATAACAGTGCCAGAATGTGCACAAACAATGATGTCATTTAATGTCCAAGTAATTCCACCATCCATTGCAATGTAATACTGGGTATGAACATCACACAGATCCCACACAGATCACGGGAGACCTGGAGCAGTGAATTGGTTAATAGAGACATCCCTGTTTTCTATAGCAGTGAAGAAAAGTAATGGTTACATATCTATTCCTCTGGGTGGTGGAGAGCTAATGTTTACACTTCTCATGGTATAGGGCAAAGAAATGGTTAAAATCCCCTAACGTTCTACTAGGATCCAAAGTAGGGGATTAGTGTTTAAATCTTCAGTTCTCTTGGATGAATGACAATATTTCTGGTTAAACTTTTGGCTATCTGGAGCAGTAAGAAGAATATTTTTCCTCTCCACTGTCCGGTAGCGGCTTGGCGTTACATCTTTGAGGACAACCTAGAACTTTGGCTTAGGTCAATTGCCAAGTTTCCCACCCACCAATGCCCAATCTCTATAAGGGTTTGTAATGTGACACAGCTAAACTCAGCTGTGCTGCGCCTCCCACCAAAGGATCCTTATCTGAAAAGTGCATGGCTGAATTCACATAGCGCTTGCCACAACGCTCAGTGGTTCCATCGGGCTTACGTCCAAATCCTAGGAAAGTAGAATTCTGTTCATAAGTGCTGACAGGGCAATTGTCTATAATGATGCAGGTGGAGTCACAGTGCGCTCTGTTGTGCATACACGTGTCTTCGGCTAAAAATCATTTTTGCAGCTGTTTTCACTAAATAGTTTTCACTATTTGCCTTCTATATTCTTCGTGTTACACTGCCCAATGTTTGCTGCAGAATGAGTTAACTTGGAATCCTTCAGTGAGCCCATTCTGATGGAAGAGTTAGTAAGTTTTTTCCCTTGTCTTTTTTCTGACCGGTTTTCTGCAGATTTATAACCACAGAACACATCAAAGTTGAACGTGCCATATTCTGCATAATTAATGAAACCCAATTGCAAAAATAATTTTTTGCTCCAAATACAGGCATTCCGTAATAAATATATATATAGTCACTCTGGTCACAGAATGTTTTTAATGCTGTTATGTTGTGTATATGGGAAATCTGTTCTGATTTACGGCTTTGTCAGACCAGTTTCTCTATAATGAGTCACTGAACACAGGAAAGAATTCTGTCCTTCAGGCTCAAAGTTTTGTAATGAGGTACGAGAAAAGCAGTGTAATCGTTGTGATTGTTTCACCTCCAAACGGGGTTGTCTTCTGCTGGGCCATTGGTGCGCGGTCCTATATCAGAGCTCGGGTCCACCAGACTTTTTACTTTAATGGTCCCTGTCGTTTCTACAAACTTTGCACAAATCAGTAGCCCAAGTGAATATAAGAAATGTCACATGTCCTATCTGATAAATGTGTTTCTTTTCCCACTTAATAGCCACTTCTTCTCATCAACCTGCCTCCTAAACTATTAAAAATGGCTTAAATCTGTGTTGGCCAAAGCAAGGTGGGCGAGTCAGCATGGTGAGCTGTCCGCAACTCCTATCAAAAGGACCCTGTCCAATGACCATAAACCATCTCTATGTGCAGAAGTCAGTAACACATACTAACGTGGACTGCAATCTCTAAGCATTTGTCCATGTGGGCAAATGTAGCTAAAGGGTTAAGTACTAGTGATAAGCGAGCATGCTCAGATAAGGTGTTATCCGCCATGCTCAGGTGCTAACCGGGTGTCTTTGGCGTGCTCGAATAATATGTTCCAATCCCCGTGGCTGAATCTCTCACCGCTGTTCGACAGCCGCTACACATGCAGAGATTGTAGATTGTGAGCCCTCGCGGGCAGGGTCCTCTCTCCTCCTGTACCAGTTGTGACTTGTATTGTTCAAGATTATTGTACCTGTTTTATTATGTATACCCCTCCTCACATGTAAAGCGCCATGGAATAAATGGCGCTATAATAATAAATAATAATAATTAAAAAGATTGTCTAACAAATAGGAAATCCCTCCATGTGTGGTGCTGTCAAACAGCCGCGAGACATTCAGCCACGGGGACGCAAACATATTTTTCGAGCACGCCGAAGACACCCGGTTAGCACCCGAGCATGGCGGATAACACCTTATCCCAGCACGTTCACTTATCACTATGAAGTACTGAAAAGGGAAAGTACTTAAAGAGTTAACGTTACGACTAAATTGGTAACTACTTGCATAATATAGTGGTTCTCTGTGCCCAATGTGCGGTTCATCCAGCTTCAACCCCTGACGAAGCTTCGGGGCACGGGGACACACACTAGCACTAGGTGTTACTTATACGTATCATAGCACATGCGGATGGTTTAGGGTCAACTTGCACTTGAACCATTATTTGGGTTTTTCTTTAGGTGTTCGGACACAGAGTATCACAGGTATGATAGCAAGGCGTCAGAATACACAGAGCATTACAGCTAAGATAGCAAGGTGTCAGGACACACAGAACATTGCAAATATGATAGCAAAGTGTTAGGACACACAGAACATCACAGCTATGATAGCAAAGTGTTAGGACACACAGAGCATTACAGCTAAGATAGCAAGATGTCAGAACACACAGAACATCGCAGCTATGATAGCAAAGTGTTAGGATACACAGAGTATCACAGCTAAGATAGCAAGACATCAGGACACACAGAGCATTACAGCTATGATAGCAAAGTATCTGGACACACAGAGCATCACAACTATGATTGTGAGGTGTCAGGACACACAGAGCATTACAGCTATGATAGCAAGGTGTCAGAACACACAGAGCATTACAGCTAAGATAGCAAGGTGTCAGAACACACAGAACATCACAGCTATGATAGCAAGGTGTCAGAACACACAGAACATCGCAGCTAAGATAGCAAGACATCAGGACACACAGAGCATTACAGCTATGATAGCAAAGTATCTGGACACACAGAGCATCACAACTATGATTGTGAGGTGTCAGGACACACAGAACATCACAGCTATGATAGCAAAGTGTTAGGACACACAGAGCATTACAGCTAAGATAGCAAGATGTCAGAACACACAGAACATCGCAGCTATGATAGCAAAGTGTTAGGATACACAGAGTATCACAGCTAAGATAGCAAGACATCAGGACACACAGAGCATTACAGCTATGATAGCAAAGTATCTGGACACACAGAGCATCACAACTATGATTGTGAGGTGTGAGGACACACAGAGCATTACAGCTAAGATAGCAAGGTGTCAGAACACACAGAACATCACAGCTATGATAGCAAGGTGTCAGAACACACAGAACATCGCAGCTATGATAGCAAAGTGTTAGGACACACAGAACATTGCAGCTATGATAGCAAAGTATCAGGATACACAGAGTATTACAGGTATGATAGCAAAGTATCAGGACACACAGAACATCGCAACTATGATGATGCCATGAGATACAGAATATCACAGCTAAGATAGCAAGGTGTCAGAACACACAGAGCATAACAGCTAAGATAGCAAGGCATCAGGACACACAGAGCATTAAAGCTAAGATAGCAAGGCATCAGGACACACAGAGCATTACAGCTAAGATAGCAAGGCATCAGGACACACAGAGCTTTACAGCTATAATAGCAAAGTATCTGGATACACAGAGCATCGCAACTATGATAGCGAGGTGTCAGGACACACAGAGCATTACAGCTATGATAGCAAGGTGTCAGCACACACAGAGCATAGCTACTTGATATGTATGGAGCTTTGCAGCTATTAGTTTTAATGTTTTGACTATTGGTAGATTTAAATCGATATAAATGCAATGAAGGTTACATTAATGAGGCTTATTTAACAATCCTAATTCTAGAACATTGATGTGTGCTGAGCATTACATAAAGTTTAAAGCCTGTAAAGTTTTCAGTTTGCGCAGAGAATAAGCAGAAACCAATAAACTTTGCAGCCATAGACACCGGTAATGAGCAGTCACTGCCCTGGAGTAAAATTCACGTAGTATTAAAGTTTTTGTTTTACCTTATTAGTTGTCGTCTGGAAAAACGTGGATGCTGAGCAGAAGGCTGGTGTAGTGTGCAGGGCTGTCTGAGCGCAGTGTGAATGATCTCTCTCTTTGGGAAATATGCAGCCATTGCCCAGACTTGCTTAGTTTTCACTACACAAGGCCTGGAAATCGCTGATTGCTTTAAATTTCAAAAGAGGCGACCGTGCTGTGACATGCCATCAGCTACCCGGCTGCCAGACATACCTCAGCCTCTCCTGTGCCAGGCTTACAGTCCTATGCACAGTACGGCAGTTTATCAATGTTATACTGAATTATTTTATACACGTTATATACACACTACACAGACACAAACATTGGGGCACGCGTCTTAGGCCGGCTTCACACTTGCGAGTTTTACGGACGTAAGAGCGCAGAAACTACGTCCGTAAAACTCGCAAAACATACGGCACAATTATTCTCTATGCCCCTGCTCCTATCTGCCGTAATAAACTGATCAGTATTATACGGCTTTCTACGGCCGTAGAAAATCGCAGCATGCTGCGTTTGTCACCGTATTGCGCAAATAAAACGTCAATGAAAGTCTATGGAAGCCCCAAAAATACGGATTACACACGGACCAGCAGTGTGACTTGCGAGAAATACGCAGCGGTGTTAGAGAGAAAAGCCGGCAATTCAGTGCGGTGTACAGTAAAATCACACTGACAGCTTACAATAGAATAGGTAGAATAAATGTCTACACATAGTATAGGTATATATATATATATATATATATGTCAGTGAGACACATATATATATATATTAATATTTCTTCCAGCGCTAGACAGCTTTAAAGCCGGTAATTCAATTGCCGGCTTTTGCTTTCTCCTTCCTAAACCCGACATGATTTGAGACATGGTTTACATACAGTAAACCATCTCATGTCACCATTTTTTTTGCATATTCCACACTACTAATGTCAGTAGTGTGTCTATGCAAAATTTGGCCGTTCTAGCTAGTAAATTAAGGGGTTAAATGGCGGAAAAAATTGGCGTGGGCTCCCGCACAATTTTCTCCGCCAGAGTAGTAAAGCCAGTGACTGAGGGCAGATATTAATAGCCTGGAGAGGGTCCATGGTTATTGCCCCCCCCCTGGCTAAAAACATCTGCCCCCAGCCACCCCAGAAAAGGCACATCTGGAAGATGCGCCTATTCTGGCACTTGGCCACTCTCTTCCCATTCCCGTGTAGCGGTGGGATATGGGGTAATGAAGGGTTAATGCCACCTTGCTATTGTAAGGTGACATTAAGCCAAATTAATAATGGAGAGGCGTCAATTATGACACCTATCCATTATTAATTCAATACTAGTAAAGGGTTAAAAAAATACACATACACATTATTAAAAATTATTTTAATGAAATAAAAACAAAGGTTGTTTTAATATTTTATTGAATGCCCAATCCAATCACTGAAGACCCTCGTTCTGTAAAAAAAACCCATAATAAACCAACAATATCCTTACCTTCCGCAGATCTGTAAAGTCCAATGATGTAAATCCATCTGAAGGGGTTAAAATATTTTGCGTATTACGGCCGTGATATACGGACCGTATTTTCATACGCTGAGTGTGAAGCCGGCCTTAATCACTGAATTCATCCAGACCCATTTCCCCAGTGCATATCATCCAGTCCCTAATCACCGCTATATAAGATCGGGTCCCGTTGCCCACAGTGTATAATATCCAGGCCCATTGCCCCCAGTGTATAAGATCTGGTTCCATTTTCTCCCAGTGTATAACATCCGTCCCCATTGCCCTTGGTGTATAACATGCAGTCCCTAATCACTGGTGTATAACATCCGATCCCATTGCCCCAGTGTATAATATCAGGCCCCATTGCCCCCAGTGGATATGATCTGGCCCCTTTGCCTCCAGTGTAAAAGATCCGGACCTGTTGCCCCAAGAGTATAAGAACCGGCCCTGTTGCCCCAAGTGTATAAGATCCGGCCCTGTATCCCCAAGTGTTTAAGATCTGACCCTGTTGCCCCAGTGTATTAATTTGGTTCCATTTGGCCCCAGTATATAACATCCGACCCCTCTACCCCCAGTGTATAACATCCTGCCCCTTTGCCCCCAGTATATTACATCTGGCCCTCAACCCCCGGTGTATAACAACCTGCCCCATTGCCCCCAGTATATAACATCTAGCCCCTCAACCCCCGGTGTATAACATTCTGCCCCATTGGCCCGGTGTATAACATTCTGCCCCATTGGCCCAGTGTATAAAATCCTGCACCATTGCCCCCAGTATATAACATCTGGCCCCTCAACCCCCGGTGTATAATATCCTGCCCCATTGCCCCCAGTATATAACATCTGGTCCCTCAGCCCCCGGTGTATAACATCATTTTCCATTGCTCCCAGTATATAACATCTGGCCCCTCAACCCCCGGTGTATGACGTACTGCCCCACTGTCCCCAGTATATAACATCTGGCCCCTCAACCCTCAGTGTATAACATCCTGCACCATTGCCCCCAGTGTATAATATCCTGCCCCATTACGCCCAGTATATAACATCTGGCCTCTCAACCCCCAGTGTATAATATCCTGCCCCTTTGCCCCTAGTATATAACATCTGGCCTCTCAACCCCTGGTGTATAATATCCTGCCCCTTTGCCCCTAGTATATAACATCTGGCGCCTCAACCCCCGGTGTATAATATCCTGCCCCATTGCCCCCAGTATATAACATCTGGCCCCTCAACCCCCGTGTATAACATCCTGCCCCATTGCCCCAGTATATAACATCCGGCCCCTGTACCCCTGGTGTATAACATCCGGCCCCTCTACCCCTCGTGTATAACCTCCGGCCCCCTTCGCCATGCCGTCTGCCATTACTATCAAGTTGGTAAAGAGCTCACTGATACCAGAACGGTCCTGTATAGGAGCCTCCAGTGTAACAAGTCAGGTCATGATATTTCTTCCTCCTGGATCTTCCCCATCATCTGTGAGTGATATTATTAAGAAGTGGAAGGAACCGCAGCAACTCAGCCAGAAGTGGAGACCCCGTAACGTTACAGATCGGGGTCACTGAGTGCTGAGGAGCAGAGGGCAGAAAAGTCATCAACGCTCTCCTGACTCCATAACTGCAGAGTCCAGACCTTCCCTGGTATTAACATCTGCACAAACACTGCCGGGCGCTTCATGGCCGAGCAGCTGCATTCCGCCGTACACTACCAAGCACAATGCCGAGCGTCAGATGGAGTGGTGTACCAGTGGACTCTGGAGGACACGTGGTCTGTGCAGTGACGGATCACATGTCTCTATCTGGGGTCTGATGGATGAGTCTGCGTTTGGTGACTCCAGAACGTTACCCGCCTGACTGCATTGTGCCCGCTGTACAGTTCGGTGGATGAGGGATAGTGATGGGCTTGTTTTTCAGGATTCGGTCTTGGTCCCTTAGTTACAGTGAACAGAAATCTTAATGCTTCAGGATAGAACATTTTGGATAATTATTTGCTTCCCACTTTGTGGGAACAGTTTGGGAAGGTCCTTTTCTGTTCCCCATGATTGTACCCAGTGCACAAGGTCCATACAGACATGGTCGAGGAGGATGGGGTTTAGTACAGGACCGGCCGCACAGAGCCCGCACCTCAAATCCAACCATCAACCTTTGGGATGAACTAGAACGGAGATCTAACGTGTGTCTGACATGTCTTTTCTAGTGGAGCTACAGATTAAAGAGAATCCCAGACTAAATGTTAAAGAATATTTAGGGGTTAATAATGCAGCCGCTTACCAGTGGTCGCTTGGGATACACTGCTAAACTACCACTGCGGTTTTATTGTGGTTGTCAAGCAGTAGGTCCCTAGCAACCAGTCTGTCTCAGATCGGTATAGTCTTAAGCTCAAGGAAGAAATTCATAAATTAAAGGTACAAAAATGGACAGAGGTTGACGGGACTTCAAAGGGTGTCAGACAGAGGAAGAGGCATGGTATTATGTTCAAGGGGACCTGATTCATGCTGCCCTAATTACAAGCGCTAACAAATACCGCCAGACTTCCTCAGAACATAAAGTTTTACTCTGAAATGCTGCCGTGTATCAGAGGCATCACAGCTTCAAACCAGCCGGGCGTGAAGACAAGTGTCTGCAGGATTGCTCCTCTACAGCTCATTTCTTTGGTTTTGCTGCAGTTTTTTGTGCTTTGTACAAACATGGGAGTGGCGTCCTTTTTACCTAGGCTTTTTATCTATATCTCTTCCCCTGGACAGCTGACTGCAGTCGGACCCCAGTCCTGCTCTGCCCCATCTACATTGAGGTCGTCTGACACAATGTGAGATTTTAATACTAGAGGATGGGGCCGTCCTGATTGGGGTGCACCTTGTCGCGGTGGGATGGCTTTTATGCTTTTTTTTTTCCACCAAAAACAGTGTTTACTAGTCCCCTATATTATTTATATGCACTATTACTATTCCTATTTACTTCCAGCAGGGTAGATGTTCATTTTGTTTCTTCTATCTTAGATATTTCTGGGTGAGGAAAGTATTCTCGTCATTACAGAGGAAAGGCTCTGCTGTGACTACTGAGGCAGTCACCAATATATTTACTAGGGCAGTCACTGCGATAACTACTGAGGCGCACACCTGAAGTGAATAAAGAGAAGTCACTGCTGTGATCACTGGGGCAGTCACTGCTGTGAATAAAGGTGCAATCAGTGCTGCGAACAATGGGGCAGTCACTGCTGCAATTATTGGGGCAGTCACTGCTGTGAATAAAGGTGCAATTATAGCTGCAACTACTGGGGCAGTCACTGCTACGAACATTGTGGCAATCACAACTGTGTCTACTGGGGCAATCAATATTGTAAGTGCCGATGCAGTTACTGCAGTGAATACTGGGGCAGTTACTGCTGTAAGTACTATGGCAGTCATTGCTGTAAGTACTGGGGCAGTCATTGCTGTAAGTACTGGGGCAGTCATTGCTGTAAGTACTGAGGCAGTCAATGCTGTAAGTACTGGGGCAGTCATTGCTGTAAGTACTGGGGCAGTCATTGCTGTAAGTACTGGGGCAGTCATTGCTGTAAGTACTAAGGCAGTCAATGCTGTAAGTACTGGGGGAGTTACTCAACGAAGCAGAAGAAAAAGCATAAATGCGGCACTCACCCTTATCATAGCTGTGCTCTTTATTGGACAAAAAATGTTAATACATCCATTTGGACATCAGGACTGCAGGAGGGTGCGGAAATGGAGTGTGGACGACGGCCGTTTCGCACAGTGTGTGCTTCGACGGGTTTTCTTTTTTTTCTTATTTTTACTGGGGCAGTTACTGCTGTAAGTACTGAGACTGTCAATGCTGTAAGTACTGGGGCAGTAACTGCTGTAAGTACTGGGGCAGTTACTGCTGTAAGTACTGAGGCAGTCATTGCTGTAAGTACTGGGGAAGTCAATGCAAAGTTAAGTAGAACGGACACTAACAGGGAAGAGTATAACAAAATCAGGCAAAACCAGACAGCTAAAATTGGGTCACAGAGGGACAAAGCTGTGATTATTTTTGGGGTTACTGTTATGAAAGGCAATTCAGAATCACAATGGACATGGAGGTCAGAGCACATACAGTGATCTGACAATAACCCAAAATAATAGAACGAGCTCTGAGACGTGGGAACTCTGCAGACCGCAAACCCTAATCCTATCAAACCACACTAAAGGTAGCCGTGGAGCGCTCCTGACCAGAACCTAGGCGCCTCGTCACAGCCTGAGAAACTAGCTAGTCCTGAAGATAGAAAATTAAGCCTACCTTGCCTCAGAGAAATTCCCCAAAGGAAAAGGCAGCCCCCCACATATAATGACTGTGAGTAAGATGAAAACACAAACATAGAGATGAAACAGATTTAGCAAAGTGAGGCCCGACTAGCTGAACAGAACGAGGATAGGGAAGATAACTTTGCGGTCAGCACAAAAACCTATAAATAACCACGCAGAGGGGACAAAAAGACCCTCCGCACCGACTAACGGTACGGAGGTGGTCCCTCTGCGTCTCAGAGCTTCCAGCAGGCGAGAAAAACCAATAAAGCAAGCTGGACTGAAAAATAGCAACAAAATAACATAAGCAAAACTTAGCTTTGCAGAGCAGCAGGCCACAGGAATGATCCAGGGAAAAAACAAGTCCTACACTGGAACATTGACAGGAAGCATGGATCAAAGCATCAGGTGCAGTTAAGTAGAGAAGAAGCTAACGAGCTCACCAGATCACCTGAGGGAGGAAACTCAGAAGCTGCAGTACCACTTTCCTCCACAAACGGAAGATCCCAGAGAGAATCAGCCGAAGTACCACTTGTGACCACAGGAGTGAACTCTGCCACAGAATTCACAACAGGTTACCTACCGTAATTTTCGCAGGCTCGCCGCTGTTCTCAGCATTAATGAAAGTGTGTGGCACTCTTTGCCCATAGGTTCCTTATTTGTACAGTGCCTTGCGAAAGTATTCGGCCCCCTAGAACTTTTCAACCTTTTCCCACATATCATGCTTCAAACATAAAGATACCAAATGTAAATTTTTGGTGAAGAATCAACAAGTGGAACACAATTGTGAAGTTGAACGAAATTTGTTATTTTAAATTTTTGTGGAAATTCAAAAACTGAAAAGTGAGGCGTGCAATATTATTCGGCCCCTTTAAGTTAATACTTTGTTGCACCTTTTGTGAGATTACAGCTGCAAGTCGCTTGGGGTATGTCTCTATCAGTTTTGTACATCGAGAGACTGAAATTCTTGCCCATTCTGCCTTGGCAACAGCTCGAGCTCAGTGAGGTTTGATGGAGATTGTTTGTGAACAGCAGATTTCAGCTCTTTCCACAGATTCTCGATTGGATTGAGGTCTGGACTCTGACTTGGCCATTCTAACAACTGGATACGTTTATTTGTGAACCATTCCATTGTAAATTTTGCTTTATGTTTGGGATCATTGTCTTGTTGGAAGACAAATCTCCGTCCCAGTCTCAGGTCTTTTGCCGACTCCAACAGGTTTTCTTCAAGAATGTTCCTGTATTTGTCTTCATCCATCTTCCCATCAATTTTAACCATCTTCCCTTTCCCTGCTGAAGAAAAGCAGGCCCAAACCATGATGCTGCCGCCACCATGTTTGACAGTGGGGATGGTGTGCTCAGGGTGATGAGCTGTGTTGCCTTTACACCAAACATATCGTTTGGCATTGTTAACAAAAAGCTCGATTTTGGTTTCCTCTGACCAGAGCACCTTCTTCCACATGTTTGGTGTTTACCAGGTGGCTTGTTGCAAACTTTAAACTACACTTTTAATGGATATTTTTGAGAAATGGCTTTCTTCTTGCCACTCTTCCATAAAGGCCAGATTTGTGCAGTGTACGACTGATTGTTGTCCTATGGACAGACTGTCGCACCTCAGCTGTAGATCTCTGCAGTTCATCCAGAGTGATCATGGGCCTCTTGGCTGTATCTCTCATCAGTCTTCTCCTTGTTTGAGATGAAAGTTTAGAGGGACGGCTGGATTTTGGTAGATTTGCAGTGGTATGATGCTCCTTCCATTTGAATATGATCGCTTGCACAATGCTTCTTGGTATGTTTAAAGTTTTGGAAATCATGTTGTATCCATATCCGGCTTTAAACGTCTCCACAACAGTATCACGGACCTGCCTGTTGTGTTCCTTGGTCTTCATGATGCTCTCTGTGCTTCAAACAGAACCCTGAGACTATCATAGAGCAGGTGCATTTATACAGAGACTTGATTACACACAGGTGGATTATATTTATCTTCATTAGGCATTTAGGACAACATTGGATCATTCAGAGATCTGAAATCAACTTCTGGAGTGAATTTGCTGCACTGAAAGTAAAGGGGCCGAATAATATTGCACGCCCCACTTTTCAGTTTTTGAATTTCAACAAAAATTTAAAATAACCAATAAACTGCATTCAACTTCACAATTGCGTTCCACTTGTTGTTGATTCTTCACCAAAAATTTACATTTGGTATCTTTATGTTTGAAGCATGATATGTGGGAAAAGGTTGAAAAGTTCCAGGAGGCCAAATACTTTCGCAAGGCACTGTAGATCTGGTACTACATGCATTAGGAAAAAAATAGTCTCTACTAACCAGATAAATCACGTTCATACTTGGCCCCAACCTCCCTCTTAGTGGAGATGGGTTATGTGCGCTGCCATGTCGTGTAACACTGGAGCTTTCATACAGCCAGTCGCTACCACAATACTGTAAGAGGATTACTTGGACCAAACGTGATTCACCTTTGGCTGCTTGAAGCGCTAAACCTATAGGTCTTGTTTTTTTTTCTTCAGCTTTAAGTAGACTTATCCCAAGGCAAGAAAATCAGGCTTATTACAGGATTAGAGCCAGGGCTACAACCTTTGGCTCTGAAATATAATTTGCGTTATTGAACAAATTAACTCATTTTTAGAGCTAGGCGGTTAATCCTATTATGGTGACTGACCACCAATGTGCAGTATATGGTGAGGTGACCTGATTATATACAGCATAGTGATTTGTCTTTTAATGAAAAGATGCAAATGATTTGTATTGGATGCAACACTGCTTGTGCCCACCAGGAGTCAGTACAGAGCACTCCCAGCTTCATGTTATGTAGTATTGGCCTTACTTTATAAGGGGTGTCTCAAGTTTGGAAGTTATCCCCTAACTGTGATATAACTTCCTGATCACTGGGGGTCTAACTGCTGGCATCCTGAGAACCGATCCGAATGATAGCGGGGTGCTGTGATCGTCAGGCCTTCAGCACTCCCATTAACAATGAACGGAGCGCCAGTGCGCATGATCGACCATCGCTTTATTCACATACTGCTCCTCAGAATACCATTTCTTGGGATCAGTCGGAACCCCTAGTGATAAGGAAGTTATCCCGTATCCAATGGATAGGGTATGAGTTCCAAATTTAAAACATTCCCTTTAAAGAGGACTTTTCACTGGATTTTTTTAAATGTAGGCAGAGTAGCTCATACAATAGGTGTTTCTGTAACAGTTTTTATTTTTCGTCTGTGCATCTCTGTTCCAAAGTTATGCCCCTCGGAAACAATAGCGCAACCAACTGGGCATGTACCACAGAACTTCTCTGTGGGTGTGGCCATATTTTGATTGGTCAGGGTTAGAAAACAAACAGCAAACAGTCAAGGAGTTTTATGGTACACGTCTATATGGTTGAATAAATAAATTTGAACCTTACTTAACAAGGGGGCACAATTTTGGAACGGAGGGGCACAGAAGAAAAAGAAAAACTTCCAGAATCAGTGGAGCCACAGCAATTGGAGGAGGTACTTTAAAAAAAATCCAGTGAAAAGTTCTATTTAAAGGGGCTGAGGTGCAGTGAACTGCCTGATGTTAGCAGTTTTCAGAGTATATATTATATACACTGCTCAAAAAAAAAAAGGCACACTTAAACAACACAATGTAACTCCAAGATAATCACACATTTGTGAAGTTAACCTGACAATTTATGAAGAAACACTGATTGTAAATCAATTTCTCCTGCTGTTTTTCAATTGGAACAGACAACAGGTAGAAATGATCGGCAATTAGCAAGACAAACCACTATAAAGGAGTGATTCTGCAGGGGGTGACCACAGACCATTTTTCTGTTCTCATCCTTTTTGGCTGTTATTTTGGTAACTTTTGCATTTTGTCATTACTCTCACCCCTAGAGGTACTGCACAGTAGCATGAGGCGGTGTCTACAACCCACAGACGTTGCTCAGATAGTGCAGATCATCCAGGATGGCACATCAATGTGAGCTGTGGCAAGAAGGGTAGCAGTGTCTGTCAGCGAAGTGTCCAGAGCATGGAGCAGATACTAGGAGACAGGCCAGTACACCAGATTTGGAGAGGGCCGCAGGAGGCAACAACTCAGCAGCAGGACAGATACCTCCTCCTTTGTGCAAGGAAGAACAGGTGGAGCAGTGCCAGAGCCCTGCAAAATGACCTCCAGCAGGCCACTAACATCCATGTGTTTGCTCAAATTGTCAGAAACAGACTCCATGACGGTGATATGAGGGGCTGACGTCCACAAGTGGTTGTTGCGCTTACTGCCAAACACCATGCAGGGTGATTGACATTTGCCAGAGAACATCAAGATTGGCAAATTCGAAATTGACACCCTGTTCTCTTCACGGATGAGAGCAAGTTCACACCAAGCACGAGACGTGAGAGTCTGGAGATGCCAGGGAGAACGTTCTGCTGCCTGCAACATCCTCCAGCATGACTGGTTTGGCAGTGGGTCAGTAATTGTGTGGGGAGGCATTTATTTGGAGGGTCACACAGCCCTCCATGTGCTAGCCAGAGGTACCCTGACTGCCATTATGTACCGAGATAAGGTCCTCAGACCATATGCAGGTGCACCGATCCCTGGGTGCTTTCTGATGCATGACAATGCTAGGCATCATGTGGCTGAAGTGTGTCGGCGGTTCCTGCATGATGAAAGCATTGATGCTATGGACTGGCTTGCCCAGTCCTGAGACCAGAATCCAATAGAGCACATCTGGGACATCATGTCTTGTTCCATCCACCAATACCACGTTACCGTCATGGGTTTACTACAGAGCAGAGCCAGAAGACTGCAATGTCTCATTCCTCCTACTCCTGCACTGTTTAGAAGCACTTCACCTTCATACTAAATGTTGCAGGTTTCTTTTAGCAGTGCATGGGTTAATCTGCTCAGTTGAAAGCTCCTGGAAGCTTTCCTGCATTAAGGCCCAGCTGTTCACTGTTAGCCAGTCCCATATAATCAGGGCCCTGTCAAGCACTCATTGTCAGAGCAGCTGATCTGCAGCATGGTTAATAGATGGTGGTTGTTTGAGAAGGCGTTTGGTGGATTTATCGGAGACTGTTGCTAGGTTTTGAGTGTGTGCTAATACCTCTCCGTCTCATACTTTGGTTTAACCCCATTCTCCACTCCCAGTTGCATACCTCTGTTGTTTGAGTATATTTGTATGACTGGTATTTTCCTTTATCACTGTTTGTATTACCTTGTTAGTCTGGTTGGTGTATATACTAGTGCTCCTCACTTCTCTGGGTGAGGGGAGGGTAGACTGAAGGTGGATTCAGGAGCTATGGCAAGGTATGTGGCCCGGCATCTTCACAATCAGAAGTAATCCGGGAAACAGGGTGAGCTAGGGTGCCCCTAGCATTAGGGACAGGGAAGGTGACTCTGGTCTTGGGACACCCGACAACAGAGTTGTGGCAAGAGCACCACATACTGCCCAGGAGTTGACTGATGCGTTAATCTAGGTCTGGGAGAAGATCCCTCAGAAAAAAAGTCTGTAGCCTCATCAGGAGCATGCCCAGGCATTGTAAGGAGGTCATAAAGGCACGTGGAGGCCACTCACACTACTGAGCATCATTTCCTTGTCTTGATGCATTTCCACTCAAGTTGGATTAACCTGTAATTTGATTTTGCACTTTGATTTTGAGCATCATTCCAAATGCAGACCTCCATGAGATATTGATTTTGATTTACATTTATCCTTTTTATGTCTTATTGCTAATGTGGCACCCCTAGGGGTATTTGCCACAAAAATAGTTACTGACAGTAAATACAAATACTAAAATAGCAAGACTGCACTACCACCTCCGGCCAGAAGGGGGAGCTCCAGAGACTCCCCTTGATCCATTCTGGTCTGAGAGAAGAAATGGCAGTTGGGCTAAGGAGCTGAAAGTGAGAGGTCATACAGTTGAATATCTAACAGCCCTGTGACTGTTACCAGGCCTAAATCACCGGCCTGAGGAGAAGAGGGAT
This sequence comes from Ranitomeya imitator, assembly GCF_032444005.1. Classification (NCBI taxonomy): domain Eukaryota; kingdom Metazoa; phylum Chordata; class Amphibia; order Anura; family Dendrobatidae; genus Ranitomeya; species Ranitomeya imitator. The sequence goes on along the minus strand of NC_091284.1, from coordinate 787,622,032 downwards.
AGAGAAAAAGGACATTGTGAGAACCGGGTAGCATTAATCACTACCCAGAACAGGCGCAAAGACGGATACCGGATCCGTGGCTGTATTCATTATATATAATACAGCAACCGGAAAAACGTGAGGTGATATCAGCTTCACTAGGGTCGGACGCACCAACAGACACAGAGTTCAGCGGTACTCCTGGAGGGGGTAAGCCGATAAAAGGACTCGGGTTGCCCGTCGAACCAGGACCCGGAGGGGACAGATTGGGCCGGCAGCCAGTTCACATACAGCAGCAGGGCCACACAGAAATTGCGTACAATAAGAGGCGAAGACCCCGGCAGGGTCAAAGTAACTCAGAGTTCCCATACAGACTCCGGTGACAGGACTGGTTGTAAATCCCTTTATGTTGAAGTAAACTGGTTAAACATTTCAGTGCCTCAGTCTTTCATTTGGACAATAGCCATCTATCCAGGATCGGGATCGTCACCGCTGGGAGAACCTGATGCTGATCAAGTAAGTGCCTGTCCCCTCACGATACCCCTTACACTGTGCATTGCCTGAGGCCACAGCACCGGGTCAAGCCACCCGTGACATCCCCCTTTAGAGACAGACCTCATTGGTCCGGTGCTGGGTATCCCGGTCTCTTGGGCGTCACAATTGGCGTCACGAACAGGATTCAGCCAGCCCGTATACCGGGTATTGTGTGCCATGATTGGAGTCCAAAATTGTGAAAACTTGGATGAAAAATCTTGACAATTGACTTTATTAAAGAAAATTCCATTTCCCATTAAAAACTATTGAAAGTGACTTTTCCCCATTGGTTATAATGGAGTAAAGATGGCCGCCATCACCTCATAACCGTTAGGCACGAGACTGTTAATTGAGCTACGCCATTACCTGAGCCCCAGTCTGACTGAAAAACTTCAGAATCCGCCATTACGGAGCGCGCGGCGGGCGGGAGCAGCAGGGGGCGTGTCATTGTGGGTGGCACCAAGCTGAGCGCTCTGACGTCAGAGCAAGGGGAAACCAATCCTGCTGCACAGCGGAACGAATCTACACTATCCCGACGGAAGCGGAGGACCGGAAGGGTCCGGATTAACTAAGGGGGCACAGTATGTCGCAGCACGGAGACGCCGCAGCACCCGGCGACGCTAATGCAGCTGAAAGACAGAGTGTCGATAGAGAGTCCGGTAGCGCAGCGGTGCAAGGAGTGGCGCCCATCATGTCGGTGCTGATGCCATATACCCCGGGTGGCCCATGGCTTCCAATGTATGAAGGTGAGCCTAATACCCTTGACGATTTCAGAGAAAAGATGCTGGCCCATTTTGACATGTTCCCCGTGAGTGAAGTTCAGCGTGTTAGTCTCCTGATGATGCAGTTAAGTGGCCATGCTAAGCGAGAAGTCACAGCATGGGCAGCTGATCTAAAAGGCACTGTTGAACGCATATTTGCTGGATTAAAAGCTACATTTGAAACCACGGCCAGCAGCAAAGCTAAAGTACGATTCTTTAATTGCAAACAAAAAGTTAATGAGGGCGTGAGAGACTTTGCCTTAAACCTGCAGGAAGCCCTTAAATCACTTACACTGGCTGAACCCATTTTTAACACCGGAGCGGATAAACTGCTAAGAGATCAATTTATTGAGGGACTCTACACCCCTTCTCACCGGGGGCATGTGAGCATGCTTGTTTTTAAGAACCCTGAATTGACATTTGCCCAATTAAAGGAGAGCGCTATACGTCTCCAGCTGGCAGAGGCACCTCGGGATCAGGAGCCTGCGCAACTCATGGCAGAGGCTCCTCAACAACATGGAGTACCAGTGACATCAGCTATGTCCGGGGCCATTGCTAAGCCCCTGGGGCCCAGTACTAATGAGGCTCTTCAACAAAAGCTTGACTCTTTAACTGATGTTGTTGCTTCAATGGCTAAAACCATGCAGGAGATGAGAGGACCCAAGATGGAGTTGTCAAACCGTAGAGAAGGTGTTCCATGGATGAGACCCCGGAGATATCCGACATGGAGAGGACGACCCCGCGACCGCTACCAACCGGATGGACAGCCCATTTGCCGCCGTTGCCAGCAGCCAGGCCACTTTGCACGAGATTGTGATTTAAACGGGAATCCCCTGGGAATGCGGGCCGCTTCGCAGGAATGAACTTTCAAGGCCCAACACCCTGGCACGACAGGTACATTGGAGGACGACCCATTATCCCTATCGTGCTGGACGGAATGCCCCTCAACGCTTTGCTGGACACAGGTTCCCAGATTTCATCTATACCGTATATCCTTTATAAGAGGTACTGGGCTGATGCAGATATTGATAAAGGGCCCTCTGATGTTGAACTAGATATATGGGCCAGTAATGGTAAGTTGGTACCGAAACTAGGATTCAGGGAGATGACCATAAAGATTGGTAAAGTAGAATTGAAGAAACAGGGTATAATTGTTGTTGATGTTGACCGGCGGAACTGTGAACCAACTGTATTGATAGGAATGAATGTGTTAGAGAACTGCTTTTCCGAAGTCATTTCTGTCTTACAGCAAATTGCTGAAACTGCCCAATCCTGCCAGCAGAGAGTTCTCCGGAGGGAAATAAATTTATTGATGTTAAGGCAACAGGTAGAAGTTGCAGGTGGAGAAATCGGCAGTGTGAGGGTAAGTGATCCAACGTCTATTGTAATCCCACCAAAAACAGAAATGCTGGTATGGTGTAGAGCAGCCATTGGTACTAAGGGACGAGATTATCAAGCCTTAATAGAACCAGTGTACACCGACAGCAGGCCCACTATACTCACAGCACGAGGGATAGTCGAGGTACACCGGGGACGAGTGCCGGTACGACTTTTGAACTGTGGAGAGGAAGAGGTCACTTTGCCAAGGTATGCTACAATGGCAAAGCTATATACTGTTGACGACAATGCCATCACAACCATTGAGCCCTTAGAACCAACCTGTCAGGTGGAAGGCAATGGCTCAGATGGAGAAATGGAGGATTGGTGCCAACAGCTACACGTGGGCATAAATTCAACACCTACCCATCAAAAACAAGGGGTGTATAGGCTAGTGATGGAATATGAACAAGTCTTCAGTAAACACCCATTGGACTTCGGACGGATAGAAGGGGTAGAACACACAATCCCCACCGGTGACCATCCCCCAATAAAAGAAAGATATAGACCCATACCGCCCGCTCACTATCAATGTGCAAAAGATATGCTGAGGGAGATGAAACAGGCCGGGGTAATAAGAGACAGCTGTAGCCCCTGGGCGGCCCCTCTAGTGATTGTCAAAAAAAAAGACGGAACCATGAGAATGTGCGTAGACTACCGGCAGATTAATAACATCACCCATAAAGACGCCTACCCCTTGCCTAGGATAGAAGAGTCCTTGACTGCTTTGAAATCTGCTAATTATTTTTCCACCTTAGACTTAACAAGCGGGTATTGGCAAGTCCCTGTGGCTGAGAGAGATAAGGAAAAGACGGCATTCACCACACCAATGGGTCTAAGTGAATTTAATCGCATGCCGTTCGGACTCTGCAATGCATCCGGTACCTTCCAGCGGCTGATGGAATGCTGCCTCGGACACAAGAACTTCGAGACCGTCCTCCTGTACCTAGATGATGTGATTGTCTACTCAAAGACTTACGAACAACACTTAATAGACCTGGCAGAAGTGTTCGAAGCCTTATCCAGGTATGGCATGAAAGTCAAGCCATCCAAATGTCACCTTCTCAAGCCAAAGGTACAGTACCTGGGACACATCGTGAGTTCGGAGGGAGTAGCACCGGATCCCGAGAAAATAAGCGCCATAAGGGATTGGCCAAGACCTACCAGCGCAAAAGAAGTGAGGCAATTCCTGGGATTGGTGGGTTACTATCGCAGATTTATAAAAGGATTTACCAAGTTGGCAGCACCCTTGCAAGACGCCTTGGTAGGGCAGACGAAGAAACCTTCAAACCGAAACCCTCCTTTCCAGTGGAACGACGAAAGGGAAGACTCCTTTGAACAACTAAAGAAGGCACTAACCGGAGAAGAGGTTCTGGCATACCCAGATTACCATCAACCTTTCATCCTCTACACCGATGCCAGTAATGTGGGACTAGAAGCGGTGCTGTCACAAAAGCAAGAAGGTCAGGAGAAAGTCATCGCCTTTGCAAGTAGAAAGCTCCGGCCTACTGAAAGAAATCCAGAAAATTATAGCTCCTTCAAATTGGAACTACTGGCAGTAGTTTGGGCTGTGACTGAACGTTTCAAACACTATCTGGCTGCTGCAGAATTTATTGTCTATACTGACAACAATCCGTTGACCCACCTGGACACAGCCAAATTAGGTGCGTTAGAACAGCGATGGATAGCCCGGTTATCTAATTACAACTTCAAGATCAAGTATCGAGCAGGTCGCAAGAATGGAAATGCTGATGCCCTATCCCGGATGCCACACTTGAGAGATGTAGAAGAAGAAACGGAGGAGCTTGAAGAAATTGAACAACCAGCCTTCCATCATCCCAAGGCAAAACATCATCAGTCAAGTACCTATCAGAAACAACAAGAGGTGAATTTTAATCTGTTAGCACACCATAGATGGGCTGACACCCAAGACAGCAATCCGGCTGTGAAGTTGGTGAAGGAACTGTTAACTGACCAAAGTGCATATCCCGATGAGGATGCCCCAGAAGAGACGCATCAACTATGGAAAGAGAGAGGCAAAATGTTCCTGTATCAAGAGAAGCTCTGTAGAAGGTACACCAATCCGAAAACACATGAATTGGTTTGGCAGATTATCGTGCCTAAACAAGATGTCTTATCGTGCCTAAACAAGATGTCAAGATGGTCCTCGAAGCTTACCATAATGGTGCTGGTCACTTTGGTTGGAAAAAGTTAGAAGTACTTCTAAGAGAAAGATTTTATTGGGTCGGGATGAGAAAATCAATCGAACAGTGGTGCAGAAATTGTGGCCCGTGCAACCTCAGAAGAAACGATCAAAAGAACCAAAGAGCACCACTGCAGCCCATAATCACCAAACAACCACTTGAACTTGTAGCCATAGACCACGTGAAGTTAATACCAAGCCGGTCCGGCTATGTCTATGCCTTGACCATCGTGGACCATTATTCACGCTTCTTGGTAGTAGTACCCGTAAAAGATCTGACAGCAAAAACAGCAGCCAAAGCGTTCCAAACGTACTTTTGTAGACCCCATGGATATCCGGAACAGGTTCTCACCGACCAAGGTACAGCCTTTGAATCAGAGATCTTCAGAGAATTCTGTAATATGTATGGTTGCAAAAAGATCCGGACGACGGCCTATCATCCACAAACAAACGGCTTATGCGAGAAGATGAACCATATTGTAATAGAACTACTAAAGACTTTACCTGAGACAGAAAGGAATCAATGGCCAGAGAAATTGCCTGACTTGGTGGATCTGTATAATCATGTCCCGGTGAGCTCCCCCAACTGCACCCCAGCTTACCTTATGCGTGCAAGACCCGGCCAATTACCAATCGATCTAGAAATGGGAATTCTGAAACCAGACGCAGAAGTTTAAGACTCCAATTGGGATATCATACGGCAAAAGCAGTATCGCCAAGTGCAAGAGAGTGTGGAAAGAAGCCTTCAGCAAACTAGAGAAAGACAAGAGCGAACTTTCAACCAGAATGCTCTAGCGACCCCATTAAGACCGGGTGACCAAGTGCTCAAGAGAAATCGTCGAACCAATAAACTGGACAATCAGCGGGAAGCCGTACCCTACACAGTTTTACCAACAAGAGTGGATAATCCTAAAATGTGTCTCATTAGCAAAAACGGAGGCTTAACATCTGTACTAGTGTCAAGAGACAATCTTAAATTATGTCCGGAAGCATTGAAAGAGCCAGACGTTGTCCAGCCAGAACCAGAAGTTATTCAACCCATACAGGTTCAACCAGTAAAGGAAAAAGAAGAGGAAGTGTATCACACCTGTATAGGAGACTTTCCCAAAACCCTACTAACATACCATGGTGCAGTAGTGGTTCCCATGGTGGCCTTTTACCCAACACCGAACCCAATACCAGAAGTCCCGAGACAGGAAGAGGCTGACCCCGTACTACAGGAGATTCCAGGCCAGGAAGAACAGATTCCTGATCAGAGTAATCCCATTCACGGTGGACTTGCCAACTCCATAGTCGTGGAATTATCTTTAGCAGAGCGGGCAGATACTACATCCGCAGTAGACAGTAGTACACCACATGAAGAGACACCGCTATTACGTAGATCACAGCGTAGTACCCAGGGTCAATTACCGGCCAGGTATGCAGATTACCAACTATAAAGCTCATAATGTGAATTGTATATATGTTATGCCGTATATAGTTAAACAGAAAATGTAGTATAGTCATTGTTATCAGTCTGCAACGTTTAAGCCCAGTGCCTACAGAGACTTGTCTGTATGAGCTTCTTGCATATTCTTGAACTTTTTATCAGCCCGGAGGCACTAAATCAAAGCTCCGGAAAGACTGCTTTTTGAACTTTGCTTTTTGCTCTTTTTGAACTTTCTTTAGACTTTATATTGATAACTCCGTTGGAAAAATGGAACTAAATTCCTGGACACTAAGTACAGTGCCTTTCCTAATACCTTCAAGGATAGAACTGTATTAATGGACGCTATTTGAAGTGACTTTTTACAGAACTCTATTTTTGTTTCCTTGAGTGGTTTTTGTAACTTTTCATTTTTAAGACTCTGTACCTATTAATTGTTATTTCAAAATGTTATCGTCCCACAGTCCCGGAGTACTGTTCTTAACTAAGGGGGAATGTGGCACCCCTAGGGGTATTTGCCACAAAAATAGTTACTGACAGTAAATACAAATACTAAAATAGCAAGACTGCACTACCACCTCCGGCCAGAAGGGGGAGCTCCAGAGACTCCCCTTGATCCATTCTGGTCTGAGAGAAGAAATGGCAGTTAGGCTAAGGAGCTGAAAGTGAGAGGTCATACAGTTGAATATCTAACAGCCCTGTGACTGTTACCAGGCCTAAATCACCGGCCTGAGGAGAAGAGGGACAGAGAAAAAGGACATTGTGAGAACCGGGTAGCATTAATCACTACCCAGAACAGGCGCAAAGACGGATACCGGATCCGTGGCTGTATTCATTATATATAATACAGCAACCGGAAAAACGTGAGGTGATATCAGCTTCACTAGGGTCGGACGCAGCAACAGACACAGAGTTCAGCGGTACTCCTGGAGGGGGTAAGCCGATAAAAGGACTCGGGTTGCCCGCCGAACCAGGACCCGGAGGGGACAGATTGGGCCGGCAGCCAGTTCACATACAGCAGCAGGGCCACACAGATATTGCGTACAATAAGAGGCGAAGACCCCGGCAGGGTCAAAGTAACTCAGAGTTCCCATACAGACTCCGGTGACAGGACTGGTTGTAAATCCCTTTATGTTGAAGTAAACTGGTTAAACATTTCAGTGCCTCAGTCTTTCATTTGGACAATAGCCATCTATCCAGGATCGGGATCGTCACCGCTGGGAGAAACTGCTGCTGATCAAGTAAGTGCCTGTCCCCTCACGATACCCCTTACACTGTGCATTGCCTGAGGCCACAGCACCGGGTCAAGCCACCCGTGACATCCCCCTTTAGAGACAGACCTCATTGGTCCGGTGCTGGGGATCCCGGTCTCTTGGGCGTCACACTAGCAATGCATTCCATGCATGTACAGTAGTGAATAAAGACTGTTAACTGGATTATTTCATTCAGTGATATCTAGGATGTGGGATTTTAGTGTTCCCTTTATTTGTCTTGATCAGTGTATATGGTATCACATGGTGCAACAGAAAATGAGAATCAGGCCTTACTTGTACCTGCATGGAGAGATGGGCGAGCTCTGCCATGTCTCTTGTGTGCCACCTAGTGGCAGCAGTGGGTACTAATCCTCACACTGAGCACGGTCCTAGAAAAGAAGAACTGACGGCTTAAACTCAACTACAATTCAAAGAACTTGAGCCCAAATTTATGAAAAATTTTCGACAAGTGTTTATTGTACTCACTTCGACTCCGCCACTCCACATTTATGAAGTGTAGCAGCTTGATGATACATTTGGCTCAGATAATGCCAGCACAACTTTTTAAGCATGTTCTGTGTGCCTTTTTTTGTGTGTCTTTACTTTTTAATAAGAGAAGCCTACAAAGAGTAAAAAAGGTTTCTATTTTTTTTTTACTTTATGGCTTTCACTTTTTTGTAAATCAATGTGATATTTTAGTCATCTGCATCCTTAGTGATGAGATTATTGGTCCTTTCAAAATGTCTGAAGCAGCGCTCCCCTTGATATAAATATTGATCAATCATCAATCTTGTAAAAAATTCACCTGTGAAAATGATTCTCCAGGTCAGTATGATTACGGTGATAATTTTCATTTTTTTTGGTAAAGAAAAGTTAAAAATTCGTGGTTAGTGATGCCATTTTTTGAGACCTGTAACGTTTATTTTTCTGTCCATGAAGCTGAATTTTTTTGCTGATGGTTTTATTGATTCCAATTTGGGGTACATCCAACATTTTGTTCTATTTTTATTGCATTTTTGGGTGAGGTAACCAAAGAACCAAAATTCTGGCATTTTGATTTTTTTTTCTCTTTACCGTATGAGTTAATTCATTTCATTTTTTGATTATTTTGTTAGACCGGATGTTTACAGGTGGGGCAATAACAAATATGTTTATTTTTTTGTCAATTACTGTACTTCATTTTTATCCAGGGAGAAGGGAATATTTCAACTATTCTTTATATAACTTCTAAAAAGAAATTTAACTTTTTTTTAGTCCACTTAGGGGACCTGAACCTGTGATCTTCTGATCGTTGATACATATACTACAATATTCCAGTTTTATACTCTGTAGGACAAATCACGGTCCCCCATGAAGTTTATTCTATGGCATGGGGAAGTCAAAATGGCAGTGACGGGTCATTCGTATACAAAGGCTTAATGTTCCTAATAAATACAGATGTGGTAATCTTTAACCCCTTCCAGATATAACTGGGGGTCACCAATGTGGTGCTATGGTAGCTGGGGGTTTGCACCATTGTCTGCCATCACAATGCACAGTTGAAACCCAGCCTGAGGCTTGCCTTCAAAGGAGACAATGATCTTTACTATACAGTTAGGGCCAGAAATATTTGGACAGTGACACAATTTTCGTGAGTTGGGCTCTGCATGCCACCACATTGGATTTGAAATGAAACCTCTACAACAGAATTCAAGTGCAGATTGTAACGTTTAATTTGAAGGGTTGAACAAAAATATCTGATAGAAAATGTAGGAATTGTACACATTTCTTTACAAACACTCCACATTTTAGGAGGTCAAAAGTAATTGGACAAATAAACATAACCCAAACAAAATATTTTTATTTTCAATATTTTGTTGCAAATCCTTTGGAGGCAATCACTGCCTTAAGTCTGGAACCCATGGACATCACCAAACGCTGGGTTTCCTCCTTCTTAATGCTTTGCCAGGCCTTTACAGCCGCAGCCTTCAGGTCTTGCTTGTTTGTGGGTCTTTCCGTCTTAAGTCTGGAATTGAGCAAGTGAAATGCATGCTCAATTGGGTTTAGATCTGGAGATTGACTTGGCCATTGCAGAATGTGCCACTTTTTGGCACTCATGAACTCCTGGGTAGCTTTGGATGTATGCTTGGGGTCATTGTCCATCTGTACTATGAAGCGCCGTCCAATCAACTTTGCAGCATTTGGCTGAATCTGGGCTGAAAGTATATCCCGGTACACTTCAGAATTCATCCGGCTACTCTTGTCTGCTCTTATGTCATCAATAAACACAAGTGACCCAGTGCCATTGAAAGCCATGCATGCCCATGCCATCACGTTGCCTCCACCATGTTTTACAGAGGATGTGGTGTGCCTTGGATCATGTGCCGTTCCCTTTCTTCTCCAAACTTTTTTCTTCCCATCATTCTGGTACAGGTTGATCTTTGTCTCATCTGTCCATAGAATACTTTTCCAGAACTGAGCTGGCTTCTTGAGGTGTTTTTCTGCAAATTTAACTCTGGCCTGTCTATTTTTGGTATTGATGAATGGTTTGCATCTAGATGTGAACCCTTTGTATTTACTGTCATGGAGTCTTCTCTTTACTGTTGACTTAGAGACAGATACACCTACTTCACTGAGAGTGTTCTGGACTTCAGTTGATGTTGTGAACGGTTTCTTCTTCACCAAATTAAGTATGCGGCGATCATCCACCACTGTTGTCATCCGTGGACGCCCAGGCCTTTTTGAGTTCCCAAGCTCACCAGTCAATTCCTTTTTTCTCAGAATGTACCCAACTGTTGATTTTGCTACTCCAAGCATGTCTGCTATCTCTCTGATGGATTTTTTCTTTTTTTTCAGCCTCAGGATGTTCTGCTTCACCTCAATTGAGAGTTCCTTTGACCGCATGTTGTCTGCTCACAGCAACAGCTTCCAAATGCAAAACCACACACCTGGAATCCACCCCTGACCTTTTAACTACTTCATTGATTACAGGTTAACGAGGGAGACGCCTTCAGAGTTAATTGCAGCCCTTAGAGTCCATTGTCCAATTACTTTTGGTCCCTTGAAAAAGAGGACGCTATGCATTACAGAGCTATGATTCCTAAACCCTTTCTCCGATTTGGATGTGGAAACTATCATATTGCAGCTGGGAGTGTGCACTTTCAGCCCATATTATATATATAATTGTATTTCTGAACATGTTTTTGTAAACAGCTAAAATAACAAAACTTGTGTCACTGTCCAAATATTTCTGGCCCTAACTGTATATAACAATACTAAAGCATTGCAGAATATAGTAAAAGCGATCAGATGCAGGTTCAACTCATACAGATTTAGTCAGCGTTACGGAAACGTAAGATAGATTATATTAGTTTGTGGTATAAAAACCTACTGACAAGTTTCCTTCAACATGTAAGACGGCACACTACTTTATTAATAAAATTCATGCAGAATGTTATCTGACAAGTCATGGATAGCTACATGTGAACAAAATCAAACCCAACAAAATTACGTGAATGCAGCACCTAAACCATCATCAGTACATTAATACATCACTAGAACTATCATCAGTACAGGAGCACATCAACAGAACCACCATCACCATCAGTCCATGAAAACTTCACCAGGAGCACCATCATAACAGGAATACATCACCAGAATCATCATAAGTAAAGAAAAATATCACCAGATCCACTATCAGTAAATTAATACATTACCAGATCCATCACCACTACAGAATTGTAACACCAGGTCTATCATCAATACATAAATATGAATACAGCACCAGAACCACCATTAGTACATAAATACAGCACCGGTAATCAATAGTAAATAAATACAGCACAAGAACCACCATAAGAGCATGAATACATCACCAATACTATCACCATCAGTACAGGAATACAGCACCAGATCTATATTCAGTACATGAATACATCACCAAAATCATCATTACATTACGAGTACATAACCAGAAACACCATCAGCAAAGTAAAACAGCACAACAACCACCGTCAGTAAATTATTACATCACCAGAACCGCCATCATTACATTAATACATTACCATCATCAGTAGAAAAATGCAGCACCACAACCATCATCAGTACATGAATGTAGCACCAGAGCCATCATCATTACATGCAAAATAGCCCAAAACAACCATCAGTACATAAATACATCACAAGAACCACCATCGGCACATAAATATAGCACCAGAACCAGCATCAATACATGAAAACAGCAGAACCAACATCATTACATGAATATCACACCATTATCATCAGCACATGAAAACAGCACCAGAATCACCATCAGTAAATGAATACAGCGCCAGAACCATCATCAGAACATGAATACAGCAACAGAATCAACATTAGTGCATCAATAGAGCAGCAAAATCACCATCTGCACATAAATACAACAGTACGTGAATGCAGCACCAAGCATAGTACAGGGATCAACAGCAATTTGATGACTGACTGCAACCATTATACTTCTATTGCATGAGCGAAGAACTCCCAGTATGTCCTTAACACTAGCAAGGAGATACTGGGAGTTGTTGTCACCAGCCATCATCAGACTGTGGACTATACAGGAAAAACACATTACTTATTAGGCCAGGCCCAGGAACTGTCACAAATGAACATTAACATTGGGGAACCTTATCTGTGACATCTTCTGATTGGAGTTATCATTCTTTTCATCTTCATCTGGTCCAGACGCCATGATGACTTTTCACCTTCACAATTTGTCTTTGTAACTTCACTCGTCTCTGGTCTTCTGCAGCACATTCAGACACAGTGGCCTTAAAAACAACAGTTTGATTATAATGCTCCTGAATAAAAATATCTGCATTACTGTGACGCCTAGGATAGGCGAGCTTCCAAGAGTGGACCTTCTGGGTTGCGGTGCTGAACCTCCCTCGGGTGAGCGAACCAGGTGACCCGACCCCTATACAGGGATCGTTAGGGGCAGACCCGAAGGAGTCTGGTACGAGACGGCTGGTACCGAGAGGGACGGCTCACAGGAAAGCAGAGGACTAACATGAATACGGCAGGCAGGACAGCCATCAGTAGGTAGCAGGGGACAGGGTCCTAAGAAGCCTGGGAAGGTTCTGAGATGCAGAAGGAGGGATACAGCAGACAGGACAGCTGTCAGCAGGGTCCTAAGAGGGCTGAGCAGGTTCAGAGATGCAGAAGGAGGGAACCCGAGAGGGAGAGGACAAGGAACTAGGAGGGAGATAGGGACCAAGGAGCCGAGAGATCTCTGGACAGACCAGGAGGCAGGGATCCCAGGAACAAGGGAAACCTGAGACAGTGGGGAGCTGCAGGACTGATAGAGAACACAGCAGGACAAATAGGTAGAGCTGAGAGGGCCTTAGCGTGAGCACAAGGAGCGAGTACACACACAATAATCAGGCGCCTCCACTAAGGGAGGGTGGCCTGATATACCTGGAGAAGAATCCCGATTGGAGCAGGGAGGACTTCCGGGTCAGACGCGGTACAGCTAAGGAGCCGGCAGAGCGCTCAGTCGCGGCCTAAGGCGCCTGCGCAGAACTGCTGCCGGCCGGGAGATCGACAGCGCGGGAGTGACGTGACGCGACATCCGACCAGCCAGACGCTGAGGTGCTAGAGCGGAGAGGTAAGTATCGGAGAACTGAGCGGTTGTGACCATAAAGTCCGCGGGCATGATAGTACCCCCCTCCTCAGGCCTCCCCCTCCTGAGGTTGGCCAGAAATCTCCCCAGAATATGAGGAGAATCAACATTCTCCCGAGGCTCCCACGATCTCTCTTCTGGCCCAAAACCCTTCCAATCAATAAGAAAGTTTTCCCCCTGACTCTCTTCATGGCCAATATATCCTTTACCTCAAAGACATTGTCGGCTCCAACTGGCTGAGAGACCGGGGTGGGTACAGAATGATACCGATTAAGTACCACAGGTTTGAGGAGGGAGACATGGAAAGCATTAGGGATCCGGCGCGAAGTAGGCAACTTCAATTTATAAGCCATATCGTTGATACGTCCAAGGATCTCGAAGGGACCAATGTACCGAGGACCCAGTTTGTATGACGGAATCTTTAGTCGGATATATTTAGACAAGAGCCAAACCTTATCGCCAGGTCGATATGGTGGAAGGTCTCTCTGCCTCTTGTCTGCATGCCTTTTCATCCGACCTCCAGCCTTTTCGAGAGCCTCCTTGGTCTCCTTCCAAATTTTAGAGAACTGTAAAGATGGGTCGTCAGCTGCGGGCACGCCCAAGACTGCGGTCACGGGGAGAGATACATCAGGATGTCGTCCAGAGACAACAAAAAAAGGCGACTTGGAAGACTCGTTAGGATGGTTGTTATATGCAAACTCTGCCCAGGGAAGAAACCCTACCTAATCGTCTTGATGAGCGTTGGAAAAGTGACATAGGTAAGATGTCAAAACCTGATTAGTTCGTTCCACTTGCCCGTTGGTCTGTGGATAAGCAGAAGAAAAAACCAAAGACACTCCCATGAGTTTACAGAGTGCATTCCAAAACCGGGAAGTAAACTGAACTCCTCGATCTGACACGATACGCAGAGGGAATCCATGGAGTCTGAAAATTTGATAAAAATCTTGGCTAACTCAGGAGCTGATGGTAGTCCAGGCAGAGGAACAAAATAAGTCATTTTGGAGAATTGGTCCACCACCACCAGGATAGCCGAACAGCCAGAGGAACGAGGCAAGTCTGAGATAAAGTCCATGGCTATATGTTGCCAAGGAACCGCGGGAGTGGGCAAAGGATGGAGAGGACTGGAAGGTAATCGTCTTGCAACCTTGTTCTTAGCACAGGAGATGCAGGAGGTAACAACGTCTGACACATCTTGATGGAGGGATGGCTACAAATAATAGCGAAAGATGAGAGCGAGAGTCTTTTTAATCCCGACGTGCCCAGCAATTTTGGAGGAGTGTCCCCAACGTAAGACCTCTACTCTCCCCCCTTCAGAAACAAAAGGTCTTGCCCGGAGGAGGAACAACAAGATTTACAGAAGCCACAGTGATGATCTTAGCAGGCTCAATAATGTGCAAAGGAACCTCCTCCGCCTCAGCTGACTGAAGGGACCTGGACAGTGCAACATCCTTGGTGTTCTTATTGCCGGGTCGGAAGTGAAGTTTGAAGTCAAAGCGGGCAAAAAACAGGGACCATCTGGCCTGCCTGGAATTGAGTCTTTGGGCTGACTGGATATAGGCCAGGTTTTTGTGGTCGGTTTAGATTATGAAGGGATGAATGGCCGCTTCCAGAAGATATCACCACTCCTCCAGAGCCAATTTTATGGCCAACAATTCAAGGTCTCCAATCGAGTAATTGCATTCAGATGGGGAAAACGATTTAGAGAAAAGCCAACAGGGAACTAGATGACCAGATGATGTCTTCTGAGAAAGTACCTACCCAGCGTGGGCTGGAGGAGGCGTTCTCTTCGAGGATGAAGGGCCTGCTGATCTTAGGCTGATGTCGGACTGGGGCAGTTGCAATGGTTTGCTTCAGAATTTGAAAGGCATCTTCGGCCTCCGAAGTCCAGGTATTGGGCTTAACTGCCTTACGGGAAAAAGCGGAGATAGGCTTGGACACCGAGGAAAAATGAGGGATAAATTGCTTGCAGTAGTTTGCGAAGCCTAGAAACCGCTGGATGGACCTGACTCCTACAGGACATGGCCATTCTCAAATGGCAATTTCTCAGGATCCATTCTCAAACCCGGGTCGGAGATAATATATCCCAAAAAAGGCAAGGAGGTTTGTTCGAACAGACATTTTTCAAATTTGGCATAGAGGAGATTCTCCCGTAGACGTTGTAATACAAGGCAAACACTTTTTCTATGGAAGGAAAGATCCAGCGAGAAGATGAGAATGTTATCCAAATATACCACGAGACAAGAGTATAGGAGATCCTGGAAGATTTCATTAACAAACTCCTGAAACACCGCTGGAGCATTGCACAGTCCAAAGAGCATGACCAAATATTCATAATGGCCGTCCCGTGTATTAAAAGCGGTCTTCCACTCATCTCCTGCGCGTATATGGATCAGATTGTAAGCACCATGGAGATCCAATTTAGTAAAGACCCGGGCTCCTCTCAGACGGTCAAAGAGCTCAGGAATGAGGGGCAGAGGATACCTGTTCTTGACCCTGATGTCGTTCAAACCTCTGTAGTCAATACACGGTTGGAGGGATCCATCTTTTTTCTGGACAGAGAAAAAACCTGCCCCCGCAGAAGAGGACTTCCATATGAAACCTTTGGCCAAATTCTCCCGGATGTATCGGACATGGCCGAGGTCTCTGGAGGAGACAGCTGGTAGATCCTTCCTCTAGGAGGGGAGGTCCCAGGGGTTAACTCGATTGGGCAATCATATGGCCGATGCGGAAGAGTCTCCGCCTCCTTCTTATCAAAGACATCCGTAAACGACTGGTAAGCAGTTGGAAGCCCAGGAAGATCGTAGGAAGAACGTGAAGAGCCGGGCCGTGTAACAGGCAACAGACATTGCTTGTGACAAGAGTGACCCCAGCGAAGAACTTCACCAGAGCGCTAATCGAGATCTGGCTCGTGTGACCTGAGCCAGGAAAGACCAAGAAGTGGTGCATGAGAAAGGTTGGGCAAGACGTAAAAGGCAATCCTTTCCTGAGGTAAGGCTCCAATTTGCATCAGCACCTCCGCTGTAACCATGGTGACTTATTCTTGCAGGGGTTTGCCAACCACCGAAGCAATCAAACGAGGATTTTTCAGAGTTACTACCAGAATCTGATACTTGTTCACCTCTTCAAGCCAAATAAAGTTGCCCGCCGAGCCCGAATCCAATCCTTTGAGAAGACGGACGGACATAGTAAGGGGTAGAGAGGAATTAGGTGCATCTAGGGAAGCCTCTCTTACCTGGCCTAGGTGGACGAGTTTCCCGGTCTCTCAGGGCAAGCACGGAGGAAATGAGAAGACAATAGTAGCATTGGCCCAACGCACGTCTCTCCTTACGACGGAGCTCAGCCACCTTGAGCTGATCCACCTGCATAGGTTCTGCAGTGGACATAGTAGTGCCGTGGTTGATCGTGGACTGGGGGGCCAATTCACTGCGGGAGGTGATCTAAAGGACCTCCTCTCCATAGCTGACTCTCGGGAACGTTCCTGGAAACGTAAATCTATTCGAGTGGCTAATGAAATGAGATCCTCCAAAGAGGCCGGAGTATCCCAACCTGTTAGCTCATACTTAATTTTGCCTGAGAGACCCCACCAGAAAGCCCCTACCAGTGCCTCATTATTTCACCCCAACTCAGAAGATAGCATGAAAGCGAATAGCCTACTGTCCGACCGTAAGTGCACCCTGGTGGAAATTAAAGAGAGACTCGGTAAGAGAAGCTTCCTGACCTGGTTCGTCAAAAACTCTACGAAAGGCATCTAAAAAGGCCAGAAGATTAGAGACTAAAGGATCGTCCCATTCCCAGAGGGGGTTTATCCAAGACAGAGCCTCACCCTCCAGATGAGACACGGTGAAAGCTACTTTTGCCCTATCAGTGGAGTATTGCTGGGGTAATAATTCAAAGTGTAGGCAACATGGATTTAGAAAACCCCTGCACAACTTAGGACCTCCACTATACCTCTGCGATTGGGGTGGTTTCCGAGATTGGGAGGACCAAAATCAGAGACGCGAGACGACGCCTGCGACGAGGCGGCTGACTGTAAGGAAAGCAGGCGGTCGTCCACGGAAGCCATATACGTCAATATGTGAGCCTGCGTGTCGCACTGCTGAACAAGCTCCTGCTGGAGACTGGATAACTGGGAGGCATTTACAGGATCTGCAGCCTGTAAAGCAGAGATGGGAGTCCAAGGTTTTCATAAAAGACATGATGCGAGTCTGATTTTCTCGTAGAAACACTAACTCCTTCTGAGCGGAGCCAGAGGCACCAACGGGGTTCATGGCCTGATTATACTGTGACGCCTAGGAGAGGCGAGCTTCCAAGAGTGGACCCTCTGGGTTGAGGTGAACCTCCCTCGGGTGAGCGAACCAGGTGACCAGACCTCTATACAGGGATCGTTAGAGGCAGGACTGAAGGAGTCAGACACCGAGACGGCTGGTACCGAGAGGGGCGGCTCACAGGAAAGCAGAGGACTAACACGAATAAGGCAGGCAGGACAGCCGTCAGTAGGTAGCAGGGGGACAGGGTCCTAAGAGGGCTGAGCAGGTTCTGAGATGCAGAAGGAGGGATACGGCAGACTGGACAGCTGTCAGCAGGTAGCAGGGGGACAGGGTTCTAAGAGGGCTGAGTAGGTTCAGAGATGCAGAAGGAGGGAAGCCGAGAGGGAAATGACAAGGAACCAGGAGGGAGATAGGGACCTAAGAGTGGAACCCAGGAGCCGAGAGATCCCTGGACAGAGCAGGAGACAGGGATCCCAGGAACAAGGGAAGCCTGAGACAGCAGGGAGCTGCAGGACTGATAGAGAACACAGTAGGACAAATAGGAAGAGCTGAGAGGGCCTTAGCGTGAGCACACTGAGCAAGTACACACACAATAATTAGGCGCCTCCACTAAGGGAGGGCGGCCTGATATACCTGGAGAAGAATCCTGATTGGAGCAAGGAGGACTTCCGGGTCAGACGCCGTACAGCTAAGGAGACGGCAGAGCGCTCGGCCGTGGCCTAAGGCTCCTGCGCAGAACTACCACCGGCCGTGAGATCGACAGACGGGAGTGACGTGCCACAACCCCCGACCAGCCAGACGCCGGTGTGCCGGAGCGGAGAGGTATCGGAGAACGGGGCAGTTGTGACTGTAAAGTCCACGGGCATGACAATTACGCTGTGACCCTGAATAATAAACCCTGTGTCCCCTGCACAAAATCTGAACCCCCCCCAACTCTATCCCATTCATGGTACATGGCCTCCACACCATTCCCAGTTCTGAACTACAACCGCCACACCATCTCTCTTTATAAATTAAAACTGCCTCAATGTCCTTTCTTAAGAACTATGGCCTCCACTATGTACTCCCTCCGAACCTGCCGGCCCTTCAAACTGTCGCCATCTTCTATGATTCCCATGCTGTCATTCTCCATACTGTCCTCCCATGCTTCCCCCCTCTCTATATTGTCCTTCCACACAGCTTCCGCTCCATACTGGTCCCCACACTGCCACTTCTCAATACAATCCCCTATGCTGCCCCCTCTTTATACTGTCTCTCCAAGCTACATCTTCATACTTTTTTTCCAGGCTGCCCCCTCTCCATTCTATCCCCCTATGCAGCCACCTCTCCACACTATTCTCTACACTGCTCCCTCATTATACGTGCTATCACACTATCCTCCTCGTCCACTACGGAGCACTTACCCTCCTCCACCTCTGCAGCGCAGCAGTGATGGCAGCAGGTGATGAGGTATACTCATTACACTGCTGCACCCTGGACCAGCGAGCCGAATAGCGCTCCTCTACCCCAGTCCCGGTGCTTGAATCTTCAAGTGTGTCCAGGTCTGAAAACTGAATGCAGAAAAAAAGAGTTCCAATGTTTTACTACTTTTCTGATCTGGCAGCCAGTTTAACTGGTTTGAAGAACTGGCCGATTCCCACTTATAGGAGGAAGCAAAATGCTGCCCCTCAAGAGACACCTGAGACCGACGCCTTAAGCGAGTTGCTCATTTTGCCTCATTGCAGAGGCGGCCCTGTTGGCTAGTCATATGCCATAGCGATGGCTCAAGCATTTAGACTCTTATGAGCCCATACCGGTTTTCTAAGAGGTTGTTTCATCTGGTGAGGTGGATCCTTGAAGCTTTTGGTCTAAATGAGCAGTTGTAATGCAGCACGGACAGGTGGTGCTGGTACAGTAGGGTGGTCCAGTAGAGCAACGGAAGCTGTTGGGTTAGGACAACTGGCGTAACAAAGGAGCAAGGCAGACTCAGAAATGAGGAACACGAATAAACGCGCTAAGAAAGGCGTAACACGCCCAGCGAAATAGCAACATTAACGCAACAATGATTCTGCAGCAGAATTCAACACAAAGCTTTCACATCGGTACCGTAAAGTTGACTCAGCAACGTGGCAGAGCTTAGTTTGTTAGAGAGTCCACTACAAAACTGGCGCAGTTGTGTAGCATAGTTAACTCAGAGGATAATCAGAACTAAGTTTTAAGAGAATCTAATATCCAAAATTGGCCCAGTATTATTGCAGTTACATAAGGGTATGTAACAGAGTCCAATGTCACAAAAATGGTCCAGTGATACAGTGGAATGATCTGATATGGCACTGAATAGGAGAGGGCTGAGCTATATGGGCCAAGACCGCAACATCACGGACATCTGTAGGGTTGACATGGTGCCCGATGTGCAGATGAGCCTGGTCGCAGGTAAAGTGACCTGCGCTGTATCCAGCAGAGGTGAGCAGCAATATATAATATTCACACCAGTCAGTAAAATGCAAGTAAAACTTTAATAAAAAACTTTTATCAAAATGTTAAAAAAAACTTCCTATATACCTATGTAACGATTGTCAAAAGTGAAAATCAGAGCCTCAGATAGAGACACCAGAAAACTTCCATGCATAAACCTGGCGGGCAGATTCTTCCATGTCATATCTCTACCGCCATTACTGGGATATTGTATAAAACATCAACTTATAGGTAAAACAAGGTGTTTGAAAGCTCAATTCTCGGCTCCCGGTGGATGCTCTGTCCGACAAGGAAGGTGAGCTTTTGGGCATACTGGCATGGAGCGGGAACGCGGATCACGCCCTGTGAAGGAATAACAAATACACCATAAAAACACAAATAATAAAAAATACCTAAAAGTAAATAAATGGTTCAATCTACTTTTCCTAATTGAAAAATAAAGAAATTAAAATGAAAAATTGAAACACGAGAATTGCTATTTTTCTGTCTCCACAATTCTCCTTAAAATTAAGGATCAATTGTCCGATTACTCGAAGCTTTCAAACCAGAATTCTGTTGTAAAAGCTTTGAAAGTCTAGCTCTGGACATTGTAATGATTCGTTTTATTGTTTTTCCTGTTTAAAATTTCATTAAAATTTTCAATAAATATATTTACTGAAAAGTTTCAAAATTTAGACGCAATTCAGGAGTTGTGCCTAAATTTTGCGATTATTTTTTTTCTTTTTAGCATCTTACCACCAGTTTTTCTCAGCTTTTTTTTACTTTATTTTTTAGTCCCTCTAGAGGACCTACATTTGTTTAATTGCTTATGCTATATATGCTGGAATACTACTGACTGGCTGCAGCGGTCCCGGGACAAAATAATGTCAAGTCACCAGCTGAAAGAAAGCATTGCCAACATAAATATAAGATCTGTGGAAGTGCGACACCCGCCACTATTTGGGCAGCACCAACCCCAGCCCCAGACACTGATCAGAGAGGGGGTTCTCTCGTATAAGGGCCGAAAGTTCTCAGTAGGTTTAGTCCGGGTGAGGAAGGGGCTGGGCTCATTATTCTTTCAGTGGAGACTTCGATTCTAAGATGGAGCATCGTCCTGCATAGAAATCCAGTTGTTTTTTTTAAGGGTTCAGACTTTTTCTTGTATCACTGCTTTAAGAAACAGTCTTCTATAAACTGGGAGTAGGTTTGGGGACTTCATTTCAACCCAAAAATGTCCAAATAGCTCATCTTTAACAAAGCAAGCCCATAGCAGTCTGCAGGTCCACCTTGTTGTTGTCTGAGTGGAAGCGGAGCTCTTTTCCGGTCACAGACCGATCCATCTAACCCACGAGGAGTCACTCTCATTTCACCAGTCCATAAAACCTGTCTTTAGATATTTCACGGGCTCGGCCTCTTCACCTCAGCCGTGTTGCTCAGCACTGAACACCTTGTACTTCTGTGTCTTGCTCAGTGGTGGTCGGGCTCAGCCTCCTCACCTCGGCCGTGTCTCTGAGCACTTAGCACCTTGCACTTCTGTTTCTTGCTCTGTGGTGGTCGGGCTCAGACTATTCACCTCTGCCGTGTCTTGGAGCACAGAACACCTTGTACTTGTGTCTTGGTCAGTGGTGGTCGGGCTCAGCCTCCTCACCTCGGCCGTGTCTCTGAGTACTGAACATTTTGCACTCTTCCTCTGCGGAGCTGTGCTGCTGTGATGGATGCAGTGTGTGTGTAGCTTTGTCTTGCTGAATTATACAAGATCTTCCCTGATATTGACGCTGTCTGGATGGAGCAGATGTTGTTCTAACGCCTCTATATTATACTCAGCATTGATGGCGCCTCTCATGTGTAATCTGCCCATTTCATAGGCAATAATGCCGCCCCAACCATCAGAGTTGGAGGAACTGTGCGCTGAAAACAAGCTGGATGGTCCCTCTTCTCATGAGTCCTCAGGACACGGCGTCTGGGGTTTCCATAAAGAATTTCACATTTTGACTCATTCGACCACAGAACAGTTTTTCACGTTGCCTCAGCCCTTTATAAATGAGCTTTGGCCCAGAATGGACGGCAGCGTGTCGGGGTTGTGCTGATATATGGATTCATCTCCGCTTTCACTTGCATTTGTGGATCGCATGATGAACAGTGGTCACAGGTTCCTGGAAGTATTCCTCAGCCCATGCAGTGATTTGTATGTCCTACAGGAAAGATATATATCTCGGTACCGTGTTAGCCAGTAGATAAAAGACCTGTGTAGTCTCGAAAGCTTGCAATTTGTTACCATCTTTTCAGTTAGCCATTAAAAGGTATCAACCACTGAGGACTCTCAATTCTAAATATTTTTGTAAGTCCCATTCATGCCTGGGGGCTCACAGATCACGAGCATCCAATAATCTAAAAAAAAGAAGTACTGGAAAGCCACAAAGAACAAACAGGGTATTATCTGTGTCTACTTATACCGACTTCTGCTGAAAGTATCTCTATCATGGGTCTCCTGAAGAAGCTTCTATACTTTGAAACGCGTTGACAAACGAAGCCACTGACACATTACGTGCTATAGATGGTGGGATGTTCAAAGTCTTTGCAATTTATGTTGACTAACATTTTTCTGAAATTGTTACACATAAAAAAATGACCTATTGTTTTAATCAGGTCTTTAGGTTTCGTTTTTTTTTAAATAGTTGGTATTTTTATTTTTCATATTACTACCTACATTAAAAAGCAAAAATTGCAACTTTCACCTAGGCCACTAGGCCTAATATTACAAAAATATTCCAATAAGCAACATTGGTGGTGCAAAGAATTAGTAAACATATAGATGAAAAGTAGAAGTCACTCAATATGCACCCACCATGCATGGACAATATGGATAACTGCCAATATACTAGAACAGCTCAAGGAAAACACAGTCAATGAATCCAATAAAAAATATATCTTTATTAATACATAGTCTAAAAGTACATACAGCAAACCAGACAATTAGTGCAGGTAAAACCAGCAGATGACAATAGCCATGCCACAAACAGCATGTAGAGCAGTCACCCAAGGTACGGTGACCCCTGCAGAGGAACAAAACCCATCAATCAGCACAGCACAGCACCCATCGCCTCATAATGATTTTCACCACTAATACAATTATCAGTAGTGCCACATAAAAGAGGGGATTCTTTAGCTAGTAGCAATAATAGTCCATAAGACAGTGTAGCGAGGCATACAAACACAATGGGCCACCATGCATATTACCTGCCGTGATGAGTCCGGACCAACGCAGAGGACACCGGGACACCCCGACGCGCGTTTCGGTGGCTATACCTTCCTCAGGGGGCGCACGGTGTCATATGGGCAAAGACCGATCTTATATGCCCATATGACACCGTGCGCCCCCTGAGGAAGGTATAGCCACCGAAACGCGCGTCGGGGTGTCCCGGTGTCCTCTGCGTTGGTCCGGACTCATCACGGCAGGTAATATGCATGGTGGCCCATTGTGTTTGTATGCCTCGCTACACTGTCTTATGGACTATTATTGCTACTAGCTAAAGAATCCCCTCTTTTATGTGGCACTACTGATAATTGTATAAGTGGTGAAAATCATTATGAGGCGATGGGTGCTGTGCTGTGCTGATTGATGGGTTTTGTTCCTCTGCAGGGGTCACCGTACCTTGGGTGACTGCTCTACATGCTGTTTGTGGCATGGCTATTGTCATCTGCTGGTTTTACCTGTACTAATTGTCTGGTTTGCTGTATGTACTTTTAGACTATGTATTAATAAAGATATATTTTTTATTGGATTCAGTGACTGTGTTTTCCTTGAGCTGTTCAAGGCCTAATATTAGTAAACTCCTGCTTCTCGTTGGATACATGTACAGCAGCAATATATAGACTCACTCTAATGCATTGGAATAAAGTATGGTCTAATCAGAGGAAAGGTCACTAAGAAGGGGAAGAAAGTGAGCTGTGACATCACCTATTGTGAATGGTGGATCCTGTGTTATCTACTGTATATAGAGGTATTATCAGTCATTGTACAGAGGAGGAGGTGAGCTGTGACATCACCTATTGTGAATGGTGGATCCGGTGATATCTACTGTATATAGAGGTGTTATCAGTCATTGTACAGAGGAGGAGGTGAGCTGTGACATCACCTATTGTGAATGGTGGATCCTGTGTTACCTACGGTATATAAAGGTGTTATCAGACATTGTACAGGAGGAGGAGGTGAGCTGTGACATCACCAATTGTGAATGGTGGATCCTGTGTGATCTACTGTATATAGAGGTGTTATCAGTCATTGTACAGGAGGAGGTGAGCTGTGACATCACCTATTGTGAATGGTGGATCCTGTGTGATCTACTGTATATAGAGGTGTTATCAGTCATTGTACAGGAGGAGGTGAGCTGTGACATCATCTATTGTGAATGGTGGATCTACTGTATACAGAGGTGTTATCAGTCATTGTACAGGAGGAGGAGGTGAGCTGTGATATCACCTATTGTGAATGGTGGATCCTGTGTTATCTACTGTATATAGAGGTGTTATCAGTCATTGTACAGGAGGAGGAGGTGAGCTGTGACATCACCTATTGTGAATGGTGGATCCTGTGTGATCTACTGTATATAGAGGTGTTATCAGTCATTGTACAGGAGGAGGAGGTGAGCGGTGACATCACCTATTGTGATTGGTGGATCCTGTGTGATCTACTGTATATAGAGGTGTTATCAGTCATTGTACAGGAGGAGGAGGGGAGCTGTGACATCACCTATGGTGAATGGTGGATCCTGTGTGATCAACTGTATATAGAGATGATATCAGTCATTGTACAGGAGGAGGAGGTGAGCTGTGACATCACCTATTGTGAATGGTGGATCCTGTGCTATCTACTGTATATAGAGGTGGTGTTGTGAATTCTGTTGTCAAGCTCCCTCCTGTGGTCATGAATGGTACTTCGGCTGGTTCTGTCCATGGGCTGCCTCTGTTGGTTGTGAGTGGGGCTGCGGCTTCTGAGCTTCCTTCCACAGGTGACGAGGTTAATTCGTTAGCTGGCTGCTCTATTTAACTCCACTTAGATCATTGCTCCATGCAACCTGTCAATGTTCCAGTATTGGTCTAGTTCACTCCTGGATCGTTCTTGTGACCTGTTTTCCCAGCAGAAGCTAAGTTCCTGCTTGTTTTTCTTTAGTTTGCTATTTTTCTGTCCAGCTTGCTATTTTGATTTTTTGTCTTGCTTGCTGGAAGCTCTGGGACGCAGAGGGAGCGCCTCCGCACCGTGAGTCGGTGCGGAGGGTCTTTTGCGCCCTCTGCGTGGTCTTTTTGTAGTTTTTTTGTGCTGACCGCAAAGTTACCTTTCCTATCCTCAGTCTGTTCAGTAAGTCGGGCCTCACTTTGCTAAATCTATTTCATCTCTGTGTTTGTATTTTCATCTTTACTCACAGTCATTATATGTGGGGGGCTGCCTTTTCCTTTGGGGAATTTCTCTGAGGCAAGGTAGGCTTATTTTTCTATCTTCAGGGCTAGCTAGTTCCTTAGGCTGTGTCGAGTTGCATAGGGAGCGTTAGGAGCAATCCACGGCTATTTCTAGTGTGTGTGATAGGATTAGGGATTGCGGTCAGCAGAGTTCCCACGCCTCAGAGCTCGTCCTATATTATTTGTAACTATCAGGTCATTCCGTGTGCTCTTAACCACCAGATCCATTATTGTCCTTACCACCAGGTCATAACAGGTGGTATCAGTCATTGTACAGGAGGAGGAGGTGAGCTGTGACATCACCTATTGTGAATGGTGGATCCTGTGTTATCTACTGTATATAGAGGTGTTATCAGTCATTGTACAGGAGGAGGTGAGCGGTGACATCACCAATTGTGAATGGTGGATCCTGTGTGATCTACTGTATATAGAGGTGTTATCAGTCATTGTACAGGAGGAGGAGGGGAGCTGTGACATCACCTATTGTGAATGGTGGATCCTGTTGTTATGATCTGGTGATTAGGGAGCAACATGCGTCTAGCTCTGAGCAGGTGGCAACTATACTGACCGCAGTCCCTAAGCTCAACACAACACTAGAAGTAGCCGTGGAATGCTCCTAACTAGGCCTAGGCATCTCGTCACAGCCTAAGAGCTAACTACCCCTAAAGATAGAAGCAGGAAAACTATCTTGCCTCAGAGAAAATCCCCAAAGGATAGATTAGCCCCCCACAAATAATGACTGTGAGAGGAGAAGGAAATGACATACGTAGTATGAAACAAGATTTAGCACAGGAGGCCACTACTAGCTAAATAGAAATAGTACAGAACAGAACGCTGTGCGGTCAGTAAAAAAAACTAGAAAAAGTCCACCGCAGAGAAATGCAAAAATCTCCACACCTGACTAAAGGTGTGGAGGGCAAACTCTGCTGCCCAGAGCTTCCAGCTTAACTGAATAGATCCATACTGAAAAGCTGGACAAATGAACAAAAACAAAGAAAGTGCTGAACAACAAAGTCCACAACAAGAGAACCGCAAAGGGACAAGCAAGGACTTAAGGCCCCTTCACATTAAGCGACGCTGCAGCGATACCGTCAACGATCCGGATCGCTGCAGCGTCGCTGTTTGGTCGCTGGAGAGCTGTCACACAGACAGCTCTCCAGCGACCAACGATCCCGAGGTCCCCGGTAACCAGGGTAAACATCGGGTTACTAAGCGCAGGGCCGCGCTTAGTAACCCGATGTTTACCCTGGTTACCAGCGTAAAAGTAAAAAAAAACAAACACTACATACTTACCTACCGCTGTCTGTCCCCGGCGCTCTGCTTCTCTGCACTCCTCCTGTACTGGCTGTGAGCACAGCGGCCGCAAAGCAGAGCGGTGACGTCACCGCTCTGCTTTCCGGCTGACCGACGCTCACAGCCAGTACAGGAGGAGTGCAGAGCACAGCGCCGGGGACAGACAGCGGTAGGTAAGTATGTAGTGTTAGTGTTACTGCCCCTATTGGACAAACAATCAGTAGATTTGGTTTCCAGTACCATCTCTATGCTGACGACACCCAATTATACACTTCTTCTCCTGATATCACACCGACCTTTTTAGAAAACACCAGTGATTGTCTTACCGCTGTCTCTAACATCATGTCCTCCCTCTATCTGAAACTTAACCTGTCAAAAACTGAACTCCTCGTGTTTCCTCCCTCTACTAACCTACCTTTGCCTGACATTGCCATCTCCGTGTGCGGTTCCACCATTACTCCAAAGCAACATGCCCGCTGCCTTGGGGTCATCCTTGATTCTGACCTTTCATTCACCCCCCACATCCGATCACTGGCTCGCTCTTCTTACCTGCATCTCAAAAACATTTCTAGAATTTGCCCTTTTCTTACTTTCGACTCTGCAAAAACTCTTACTGTTTCACTTATTCATTCTCGTCTGGACTATTGTAACTCTCTACTAATCGGCCTCCCTCTTACCAAACTTTCCCCGCTCCAATCTGTCCTGAATGCTGCTGCCAGGATCATATTCCTCACCAACCGTTACACCGATGCCTCTACCTTGTGCCAGTCATTACACTGGCTACCCATCCACTCCAGAATCAAGTACAAAACTACTACCCTCATCCACAAAGCACTCCATGGCTCAGCACCACCCTACATCTCCTCCCTGGTATCAGTCTACCACCCTACCCGTGCCCTCCGCTCCACTAATGACCTCAGGTTAGCATCCTCAATAATCAGAACCTCCCACTCCCGTCTCCAAGACTTTACACGTGCTGCGCCGATTCTTTGGAATGCACTACCTAGGTTAATACGATTAATCCCCAATCCCCACAGTTTTAAGCGTACCCTAAAAACTCATTTGTTCAGACTGGCCTACCGCCTCAATGCATTTACCTAACGATCCCTGTGTGGCCTATTTATAAAAAAAAAAAAAAAAAAAAAAAAAAATCAGGTTCCTCGCATTATGTTCTCATTCACTTTATGCAGTTAATAGCCCTCTGTGTCTGTACTGCTACATACTTAGGCAGTTAACTGGTTCATGCAGCTTTACATGAACACCCGAGCCTTACACTATGGCCGGTCCGAATAACTAAAGCAATTGTTACCATCCACCTCTCGTGTCTCCCCTTTTCCTCATAGTTTGTAAGCTTGCGAGCAGGGCCCTCATTCCTCCTGGTATCTGTTTTGAACTGTATTTCTGTTATGCTGTAATGTCTATTGTCTGTACAAGTCCCCTCTATAATTTGTAAAGCGCTGCGGAATATGTTGGCGCTATATAAATAAAAATTATTATTATTATTATTATTAGTGTTTTTTTTTTTTTTTACTTTTACGCTGGTAACCAGGGTAAACATCGGGTTACTAAGCGCGGCCCTGCGCTTAGTAACCCGATGTTTACCCTGGTCACCAGTGAAGACATCGCTGGATCGGTGTCACACACGCCGATCCAGCGATGTCCAAGGGAGATCCAGCGACGAAATAAAGTTCTGGACTTTGTTCAGCGACCAACGATCTCCCAGCAGGGGCCTGATCGTTGGTCGCTGTCACACATAACGATTTCCTTAACGATATCGTTGCTACGTCACAAAAAGCAACGATATCGTTAACGATATCGTTATGTGTGAAGGTACCTTTAGCTTTGATGAACTGGTCAGAGTGTCAGGAAAGTCCTAAGAGCAATGACTCCAGTCAGGAACAATTGCCAACTGGCATTGAATGAGGGATAAGGCCAGACTAATATAGCCGAGCCAGAAAGACGATCAGTGAAAACAGCTGCTGAAGCTAAATCCAAGAAGCAGCCATACCACTAATAACCACAGGAGGGAGCCAAAGAGCAGAATTCACAACAGTACCCCCCCTTAAGGAGGGGTCACCGAACCCTCACCAGAGCCCCCAGGCCGATCAGGATGAGCCAAATGAAAAGCACGAACCAAATCGGCGGCATGAACATCGGAGGCAACAACCCAAGAATTATCCTCCTGGCCATAACCCTTCCACTTGACAAGATACTGAAGCTTCCGCCTCGAAAAACGAGAATCCAAAATTTTCTCAACCACATATTCCAACTCCCCCTCAACCAACACCGGGGCAGGAGGATCAACAGATGGAACAACGGGAACCACATATCTCCGCAACAAAGATCTATGCAAAACATTGTGGATGGCAAAAGAGGCTGGAAGGGCCAAACGAAAAGACACAGGATAATCTCAGAAATCTTATAAGGACCAATAAACCGAGGCTTGAACTTAGGGGAAGAAACCTTCATAGGAACATGACGAGAGGACAACCAAACCAAATCCCCCACACGAAGCCGAGGACCAACACACCGACGGCGGTTAGCAAAACGCTGAGCCTTTTCCTGGGACAACGTCAAATTGTCTACCACATGAGCCCAAATCCGCTGTAACCTGTCCATCACAGAATCAACACCAGGACTATCAGAAGGCTCAACCTGCCCTGAAGAAAAACGAGGATGGAAACCAAAATTACAAAAGAAAGGCAAAACCAAAGTAGCCGAACTGGCCCGATTATTAAGGGCAAACTCGGCCAACGGCAAGAAAGTCACCCAATCATCCTGATCAGCAGACACAAAGCATCTCAAATAGGTTTCCAAGGTCTGATTAGTTCGCTCAGTTTGGCCATTGGTCTGAGGATGGAACGCCGAAGAAAAAGACAAATCAATACCCATCCTAGCACAAAAGGCCCGCCAAAACCTGGAAACAAACTGGGAACCTCTGTCAGACACAATATTCTCCGGAATGCCATGCTAACGAACCACATGCTGAAAAAACAATGGAACCAAATCAGAGGAGGAAGGCAATTTAGGCAAAGGTACCAAATGGACCATTTTAGAGAACCGGTCACAAACCACACAGATAACAGACATCCTCTGGGACACAGGAAGATCCGAAATAAAATCCATGGAAATATGGGTCCAAGGCCTCTCCGGGACGGGCAAAGGCAAAAGCAACCCACTAGCGCGGGAACAGCAAGGCTTGGCTCGGGCGCAAGTCCCACAGGACTGCACAAAAGCACGGATATCACGCGACAAGGAAGGCCACCAAAAGGACCTAGCAACCAAATCTCTGGTACCAAAAATCCCAGGATGACCAGCCAACACTGAACAATGGACCTCAGAAATCACCTTACTCGTCCATCTATCAGGAACAAACAGCTTCCCCACAGGACAGCGGTCAGGCCTATCAGCCTGAAATTCCTGAAGCACCCGCCGCAAATCAGGGGAGATGGCAGAAAGAATCACCCCTTCCTTAAGAATGCCAACCGGCTCAAGGACTCCAGGAGAATCCGGCAAAAAACTCCTAGAGAGGGCATCCGCCTTAACATTCTTAGATCCTGGAAGATATGAGACCACAAAATCAAAACGGGAGAAAAACAGGGACCACCGAGCCTGTCTAGGGTTCAGCCGCTTGGCCGACTCAAGGTAAATCAAATTCTTATGATCGGTCAAGACCACAATGCAGTGCTTGGCTCCCTCAAGCCAATGTCGCCACTCCTCAAATGCCCACTTCATAGCCAACAACTCCCGATTGCCGACATCATAATTGCGTTCCGCAGGCGAAAACTTTCGGGAAAAGAAGGCACATGGCTTCATCAAGGAACCATCAGAATTCCTCTGTGACAAAACGGCCCCTGCCCCAATCTCAGAAGCGTCAACCTCAACCTGAAAAGGAAGAGAAACATCCGGTTGACGCAACACAGGGGCAGAAGTAAATTGGCGTTTAAGCTCCTGAAAGGCAGAAACAGCCTCAGAGGACCAATTAGTCACATCAGCGCCTTTCTTCGTCAAATCGGTCAGGGGTTTAACCACACTAGAGAAGTTGGCAATGAAACGGCGATAAAAATTAGCAAAGCCCAAAAATTTCTGAAGGCTCTTCACAGATGTGGGTTGAATCCAGTCATGAATGGCTTGTACCTTAACAGGATCCATTTCTATAGACGAAGGATAAAAAATAAACCCCAAAAAGAGACCTTCTGAACTCCAAATAGGCACTTAGACCCCTTCACAAATAGAGCATTATCACGAAGGATCTGGAATACCATCCTGACCTGCTTCACATGAGACTCCCAATCATCGGAAAAAATCAAAATATCATCCAAATACACAATCAGGAATTTGTCAAGATAATTGCGGAAAATATCATGCATGAAAGACTGGAACACAGATGGAGCATTAGAGAGCCCAAATGGCATCACAAGGTATTCAAAATGGCCTTCGGGCGTATTAAATGCAGTCTTCCATTCGTCACCCTGTTTAATACGAACAAGATTATATGCCCCTCGAAGGTCAATCTTGGTAAACCAACTAGCCCCCTTAATCCTAGCAGACAAATCAGAGAGCAAAGGTAAAGGATATTGGAATTTGACCGTGATCTTATTAAGAAGGCGATAATCAATACAGGGTCTTAAGGAGCCATCCTTCTTGGCAACAAAAAAGAATCCCGCTCCCAATGGTGACGAAGACGGACGAATATGTCCCTTCTCTAAAGACTCCTTAACATAGCTCCGCATGGCGGCATGCTCTGGCACAGACAGATTAAAAAGTCGGCCCTTAGGGAACTTACAGCCAGGAATCAAGTCAATAGCACAATCACAGTCCCTGTGTGGTGGAAGGGAACTGGACTTGGGCTCATCGAATATATCCTGGAAATCTAACAAAAATTCAGGAACATCAGAAGAGGGGGAAGAGGAAATTGACATTAAAGGAACGTCACTATGTACTCCTTGACAACCCCAACTAGTCACAGACATTGATTTCCAATCCAGCACCAGATTATGTACTTGTAACCATGGAAAACCCGGTACAACAACATCATGTAAATTATGCAACACCAGAAAACGGCAATCTTCCTGATGTGCAGGAGCCGTGTACATAGTCATCTGTGTCCAGTACTGAGGTTTATTCTTGGCCAATGGTGTAGCATCAATACCCCTCAAGGGTATGGGACTCTGCAAAGGCTGCAAAGAAAAACCACAGCGCCTAGCGAATTCTAAGTCCATTAAGTTCAGAGCAGCGCCTGAATCCACAAATGCCATGACAGAAAAAGATGACAATGAGCAAATCAGGGTCACAGACAGGAGAAGCTTAGGCTGCACAGTACTAATGGTAACAGATCTAGCAACTCTCTTAATACACTTAGGGCAATCAGAAATAGTATGAACAGAATCACCACAGTAAAAACACAGCCCATTCTGACGTCTGTATCTCCTCTGTTCCGCTCTAGTCAAAATCCTATCACATTGCATGGACTCAGGACTCTGCTCAGAGGACACTGCCAAATGGTGCACCACTTTGCGTTCGCTGAGGCACCGATCAATCTGAATGGCCAGAGACATAGATTCGCTCAAACCAACAGGCGTGGGAAACCCCACCATAACATCTTTAAGGGCTTCAGAAAGACCCTTTCTGAAAATTGCTGCCAGAGCGTCCTCATTCCATTTAGTGAGCACAGACCATTTTCTAAATTTCTGGCAGTATAATTCTGCCGCTTCCTGACCCTGACACAGGGCCAACAGTGTTTTCTCAGCATGCTCTACAGAGTTAGATTCGTCATACAATAATCCGAGCGATTGAAAAAATGCATCTACATTAAGCAATGCCGGATTCC
Organism: Ranitomeya imitator; assembly: GCF_032444005.1. Lineage (NCBI taxonomy): Eukaryota > Metazoa > Chordata > Amphibia > Anura > Dendrobatidae > Ranitomeya > Ranitomeya imitator. Next base: position 787,589,586 of record NC_091284.1, on the reverse strand, counting down.
CTGACTCAAGTGAGAATGCCCAGTCCTGAGGGTCGCCACGCTGCAGAGAAATTACTATCTTTACTTGCTGAACGGGGTCACCAGAGGAACGTGGTTTCAGAGCAAAAAACAATTTGCAGTTATTTTTAAAGTTCAAAAACTTAGATCTATCCCCGTAAAACAAATCCGGAGTAGGAATTCTAGGCTCTAAGGCCGGAGTCTGAACCACATAATCTTGAATACTCTGTACTCTTGCAGCAAGCTGATCCACACGAGAAAACAAACCCTGAACATCCATGCCTGCATCCAAATCCCGAATCACCCAGAGATCAAGAGGAAGGAAAAAGACAAAACAAAATAAAGAAAAAAAAATGGCTCAGAACTCTTTTTCTCTTCCTTCTTTTGAGAGGCATTCAGCTCATTTTTGGCCAGTTGTACTGTTATGATCTGGTGATTAGGGAGCAACATGCGTCTAGCTCTGAGCAGGTGGCAACTATACTGACCGCAGTCCCTAAGCTCAACACAACACTAGAAGTAGCCGTGGAATGCTCCTAACTAGGCCTAGGCATCTCATCACAGCCTAAGAGCTAACTACCCCTAAAGATAGAAGCAGGAAAACTATCTTGCCTCAGAGAAAATCCCCAAAGGATAGATTAGCCCCCCACAAATAATGATTGTGAGAGGAGAAGGAAATGACATAAGTAGTATGAAACAAGATTTAGCACAGGAGGCCACTTCTAGCTAAATAGAAATAGTACAGAACAGAATGCTGTGCGGTCAGTAAAAAAAACTAGAAAAAGTCCACCGCAGAGAAATGCAAAAATCTCCACACCTGACTAAAGGTGTGGAGGGCAAACTCTGCTGCCCAGAGCTTCCAGCTTAACTGAATAGATCCATACTGAAAAGCTGGACAAATGAACAAAAACAAAGAAAGTGCTGAACAACAAAGTCCACAACAAGAGAACCGCAAAAGGACAAGCAAGGACTTAGCTTTGATGAACTGGTCAGAGTGTCAGGAAAGTCCTAAGAGAAATGACTCCAGGCAGGAACAATTGCCAACTGGCATTGAATGAGGGATAAGGCCACACTAATATAGCCGAGCCAGAAAGACGATCAGTGAAAACAGCTGTTGAAGCTAAATACAAGAAGCAGCCATACCACTAATAACCACAGGAGGGAGCCAAAGAGCAGAATTCACAACACCTGTGTGATCAACTGTATATAGAGACGATATCAGTCATTGTACAGGAGGAGGAGGTGAGCTGTGACATCACCTATTGTGAATGGTGGATCCTGTGTTATCTACTGTATATAGAGGTTTTATCAGTCATTGTACAGGAGGGGGAGGAGGTGAGCTGTGACATCACCTACTGTGAATGGTGGATCATGTGTTATCTACTGTATATAGAGGTGTTATCAGTCTAGTACAGGAGGAAGTGAGCTGTGACATCACCTATTGTGAATGGTGGATCCTGTATTATCTACTGTATATAGAGGTATTAACAGTCATTGTACAGAGGAGGAGGTGAGCTGTGACATCACCTATTGTGAATGGTGGATCCGGTGAGATCTACTGTATATAGAGGTGTTATCAGTCATTGTACAGAGGAGGAGGTGAGCTGTGACATCACCTATTGTGAATGGTGGATCCTGTGTGATCTACTGTATATAGAGGTGTTATCAGTAATTGTACAGAAGGAGGAGGTGAGCTGTGACATCACCTATTGTGAATGGTGGATCCTGTGTGATCTACTGTATATAGAGGTGTTATCAGTCATTGTACAGGAGGAGGAGGTGAGCTGTGACATCACCTATTGTGAATGGTGGATCCTGTGTTATCTACTGTATATAGAGGTGTGAGCACATAATGCAGAGGACTCCTAGGTGTGTGCCCATAATGCAGAGGACTCCTAGGTGTGAGCCCATAATGCAGAGGACTCCGAGGTGTGAGCCCATAATACAGAGGACTCCGAGGTGTGAGCCCATAATACAGAGGACTCCTAGGTGTGAGCCCATAATGCAGAGGACTCCGAGGTGTGAGCCCATAATACAGAGGACTCTGAGGTGTGAGCACACAATGCAGAGGACTCTGAGGTGTGAGCACATAATGCAGAGGACTCCTAGGTGTGTGCACATAATGCAGAGGACTCCTAGGTGTGTGCACATAATGCAGAGGACTCCTAGGTGTGTGCACATAATGCAGAGGACTCCTAGGTGTGTGCACATAATGCAGAGGACTCTGAGGTGTGAGCCCATAATGCTGAGGACTCCGAGGTGTGAGCCCATAATGCAAAGGACTCCTAGGAGTGAGCCCATAATGCAGAGGACTCCGAGGTGTGAGCCCATAATACAGAGGACTCCTAGGTGTGTGCACATAATGCAGAGGACTCCGAAGTGTGAGCCCATAATACAGAGGACTCTGAGGTGTGAGCACATAATGCAGAGGACTCCGAGGTGTGAGCACATAATGCAGAGGACTCCTAGGTGTGTGCACATAATGCAGAGGACTCCTAGGTGTGAGCACATAATGCAGAGGACTCCTAGGTGTGAGCACATAATGCAGAGGACTCCTAGGTGTGAGCACATAATGCAGAGGACTCCTAGGTGTGTGCACATAATGCAGAGGACTCCTAGGTGTGAGCACATAATGCAGAGGACTCCTAGGTGTGAGCACATAATGCAGAGGACTCCTAGGTGTGAGCACATAATGCAGAGGACTCCTAGGTGTGTGCACATAATGCAGAGGACTCCTAGGTGTGAGCACATAATGCAGAGGACTCCTAGGTGTGAGCACATAATGCAGAGGACTCCTAGGTGTGAGCACATAATGCAGAGGACTCCTAGGTGTGAGCACATAATGCAGAGGACTCCTAGGTGTGTGCACATAATGCAGAGGACTCCTAGGTGTGAGCACATAATGCAGAGGACTCCTAGGTGTGTGCACGTAATGTAGAGAACTCCTAGGTGTGAGCACATAATGCAGAGGACTCCTAGGTGTGTGCACATAATGCAGAGGACTCCTAGGTGTGAGCACATAATGCAGAGGACTCCTAGGTGTGTGCACATAATGCAGAGGACTCCTAGGTGTGAGCACATAATGCAGAGGACTCCTAGGTGTGAGCACATAATGCAGAGGACTCCTAGGTGTGTGCACATAATGCAGAGGACTCCTAGGTGTGTGCACATAATGCAGAGGACTCCTAGGTGTGTGCACATAATGTAGAGGATTCCTAGGTGTGTGCACATAATGCAGGGGACTCCTAGGTGTGTGCACATAATGCAGAGGACTCCTAGGTGTGTGCACATAATGCAGAGGACTCCTAGGTGTGAGCACATAATGCAGAGGACTCCTAGGTGTGAGCACATAATGCAGGGGACTCCTAGGTGTGTGCACATAATGCAGGGGACTCCTAGGTGTGTGCACATAATGCAGGGGACTCCTAGGTGTGAGCACATAATGCAGAGGACTCCGAGGTGTGTGCACATAATGCAGAGGACTCCTAGGTGTGTGCACATAATGCAGGGGACTCCGAGGTGTGTGCACATAATGCAGAGGACTCCTAGGTGTGAGCACATAATGCAGAGGACTCCTAGGTGTGTGCACATAATGCAGAGGACTCCTAGGTGTGAGCACATAATGCAGGGGACTCCTAGGTGTGTGCACATAATGCAGGGGACTCCTGGGTGTGTGCACATAATGCAGGGGACTCCGAGGTGTGTGCACATAATGCAGGGGACTCCTAGGTGTGTGCACATAATGCAGGGGACTCCTAGGTGTGAGCACATAATGCAGAGGACTCCGAGGTGTGTGCACATAATGCAGAGGACTCCTAGGTGTGAGCACATAATACAGAGGACTCCTAGGTGTGTGCACATAATGCAGGGGACTCCGAGGTGTGTGCACATAATGCAGAGGACTCCTAGGTGTGAGCACATAATGCAGGGGACTCCTAGGTGTGTGCACATAATGCAGGGGACTCCTAGGTGTGTGCACATAATGCAGAGGACTCCGAGGTGTGTGCACATAATGCAGAGGACTCCTAGGTGTGAGCACATAATGCAGGGGACTCCTAGGTGTGTGCACATAATGCAGGGGACTCCTAGGTGTGTGCACATAATGCAGGGGACTCCTAGGTGTGAGCACATAATGCAGGGGACTCCTAGGTGTGAGCACATAATGCAGGGGACTCCTAGGTGTGTGCACATAATGCAGGGGACTCCTAGGTGTGAGCACATAATGCAGAGGACTCCTAGGTGTGTGCACATAATGCAGATGACTCCTAGGTGTGAGCACATAATGCAGAGGACTCCGAGGTGTGTGCACATAATGCAGAGGACTCCTAGGTGTGAGCACATAATACAGAGGACTCCTAGGTGTGTGCACATAATGCAGGGGACTCCGAGGTGTGTGCACATAATGCAGAGGACTCCTAGGTGTGAGCACATAATGCAGGGGACTCCTAGGTGTGTGCACATAATGCAGGGGACTCCTAGGTGTGTGCACATAATGCAGGGGACTCCGAGGTGTGTGCACATAATGCAGGGGACTCCTAGGTGTGTGCACATAATGCAGGGGACTCCTAGGTGTGAGCACATAATGCAGAGGACTCCTAGGTGTGTGCACATAATGCAGAGGACTCCTAGGTGTGAGCACATAATACAGAGGACTCCTAGGTGTGTGCACATAATGCAGAGGACTCTGAGGTGTGAGCACATAATGCAGAGGACTCCGAGGTGTGTGCACATAATGCAGAGGACTCCTAGGTGTGAGCACATAATGCAGGGGACTCCTAGGTGTGTGCACATAATGCAGGGGACTCCTAGGTGTGTGCACATAATGCAGGGGACTCCGAGGTGTGTGCACATAATGCAGGGGACTCCTAGGTGTGTGCACATAATGCAGGGGACTCCTAGGTGTGAGCACATAATGCAGAGGACTCCGAGGTGTGTGCACATAATGCAGAGGACTCCTAGGTGTGAGCACATAATACAGAGGACTCCTAGGTGTGTGCACATAATGCAGGGGACTCCGAGGTGTGTGCACATAATGCAGGGGACTCCTAGGTGTGAGCACATAATGCAGAGGACTCCTAGGTGTGAGCACATAATGCAGGGGACTCCTAGGTGTGTGCACATAATGCAGGGGACTCCTAGGTGTGTGCACATAATGCAGAGGACTCCGAGGTGTGTGCACATAATGCAGAGGACTCCTAGGTGTGAGCACATAATGCAGGGGACTCCTAGGTGTGTGCACATAATGCAGGGGACTCCTAGGTGTGTGCACATAATGCAGGGGACTCCTAGGTGTGAGCACATAATGCAGAGGACTCTGAGGTGTGTGCACATAATGCAGGGGACTCCTAGGTGTGAGCACATAATGCAGAGGACTCTGAGGTGTGAGCACATAATGCAGGGGACTCCTAGGTGTGAGCACATAATGCAGGGGACTCCTAGGTGTGTGCACATAATGCAGGGGACTCCTAGGTGTGAGCACATAATGCAGAGGACTCCTAGGTGTGTGCACATAATGCAGAGGACTCCTAGGTGTGAGCACATAATGCAGAGGACTCCGAGGTGTGTGCACATAATGCAGAGGACTCCTAGGTGTGAGCACATAATACAGAGGACTCCTAGGTGTGTGCACATAATGCAGGGGACTCCGAGGTGTGTGCACATAATGCAGAGGACTCCTAGGTGTGAGCACATAATGCAGGGGACTCCTAGGTGTGTGCACATAATGCAGGGGACTCCTAGGTGTGTGCACATAATGCAGGGGACTCCGAGGTGTGTGCACATAATGCAGGGGACTCCTAGGTGTGTGCACATAATGCAGGGGACTCCTAGGTGTGAGCACATAATGCAGAGGACTCCTAGGTGTGAGCACATAATGCAGGGGACTCCTAGGTGTGAGCACATAATGCAGGGGACTCCTAGGTGTGAGCACATAATGCAGGGGACTCCTAGGTGTGTGCACATAATGCAGGGGACTCCTAGGTGTGAGCACATAATACAGAGGACTCCTAGGTGTGTGCACATAATGCAGAGGACTCCTAGGTGTGTGCACATAATACAGAGGACTCCGAGGTGTGTGCACATAATGCAGGGGACTCCTAGGTGTGAGCACATAATACAGAGGACTCCGAGGTGTGTGCACATAATGCAGGGGACTCCTAGGTGTGTGCACATAATGCAGGGGACTCCTAGGTGTGAGCACATAATGCAGAGGACTCCTAGGTGTGAGCACATAATGCAGGGGACTCCTAGGTGTGAGCACATAATGCAGGGGACTCCTAGGTGTGTGCACATAATACAGAGGACTCCGAGGTGTGTGCACATAATGCAGAGGACTCCTAGGTGTGTGCACATAATACAGAGGACTCCTAGGTGTGAGCACATAATACAGAGGACTCCTAGGTGTGAGCACATAATGCAGAGGACTCCTAGGTGTGTGCACATAATGCAGAGGACTCCTAGGTGTGAGCACATAATACAGAGGACTCCGAGGTGTGTGCACATAATGCAGGGGACTCCTAGGTGTGTGCACATAATGCAGGGGACTCCTAGGTGTGAGCTCATAATGCAGAGGACTCCTAGGTGTGAGCACATAATGCAGGGGACTCCTAGGTGTGAGCACATAATGCAGGGGACTCCTAGGTGTGAGCACATAATGCAGGGGACTCCTAGGTGTGTGCACATAATGCAGGGGACTCCTAGGTGTGTGCTCTCAGTGTAGCACGGTGCAGCTAGACTGGCATTCACATGAGAACACCAGAATTAATAGGTCCGCCATTACCACCCTGGTTCTTTTCACAGATGAGTTCAGAGACGTCATGGTGCATTTTATGCTGCCATAACAAAGCAGACTTGGTTGTGGGTCACTGGGAATATCCTTGGAAGATCCGCTTCAACCTTCCTGTGATAGCCAGCAGTTCCTTTATTGTTAGGTAAAATCCTCAGATCCATTGTCAGACGTTACACTGGTGCAGGATGATGCCCGGGCTCCTGTGGGCCACGTGTGTGGGCAGTTCCTAGATGCCAGTCACCGACCATCTGCGTGAACCTTTCATTGATGAAGATGTGATGTGCAATTTACGTGTTCCCTTCAGTTTTTAGAGCGGAGTATTAGTGCACATGTCACCATCCACCAGCAGAGGTCGCTGTAGCACAGATATCGCGCCTGACTCTGCTGCTGGATAATTTCGGCTAAATCTCCAATGTACTGGTATCTTGCAAATAAAATCCCTACGAGGTCTGGAATAATCCGTGCAGAATTAACGGGTGCAGAAAAGCACAGAGAGAGAAAATATTTCTATCTTGTCTGAAACCTATTACGAGGAAAGCAAAAGCTGCTCTCAGGGTAATAGCGGGGGGTCTGGAGTGCCCCCCATTAATGGATCAGAGGCTAGAAGTGGTCTGCACTCGCCGGCCAATATTGGGGGGTCCGGAGTGCCCCCCATTAATGGATCAGAGGCTAGAAGCGGTCTGCACTCACCGGCCAATATTGGGGGGTCCGGAGTTCCCCCCATTAATGGATCAGAGACTAGAAGTGGTCTGCACTCACTGGCCAATAGCGGGGGGTCCAGAGTGACCCCCATTAATGGATCAGAGACTAGAAGCGGTCTGCACTCACTGGCCAATAGCGGGGGGTCCAGAGTGACCCCCATTAATGGATCAGAGACTAGAAGCGGTCTGCACTCACCGGCCAATAGCGGGGGGTCCAGAGTGACCCCCATTAATGGATCAGAGGCTAGAAGCGGTCTGCACTCACCGGCCAATAGCGGGGGGTCCAGAGTGACCCCCATTAATGGATCAGAGGCTAGAAGCGGTCTGCACTCACCGGCCAATATTGGGGGGTCTGGAGTGCCCCCATTAATGGATCAGAGGCTAGCAGCGGTCTGCACTTACCGGCCAATAGTGGGGGGTCCGGAATGCCCCCATTAATGGATCAGAGGCTAGCAGCGGTCTGCACTCACCGGCCAGTTGTAGTACAGGTGGCACAGCTTATAGGTGAGCCGCTGCAGGTGGTCGGGTCTCAGGCAGTTGGTGTCATACAGCACATTGTAATGGGTGGGATTCACGCTTCCTTGCCGGGCGTTCTGACTTATCAGGAAGAAGTCATACCTACGGGAAAGGAGTCATAAATAATAATGAATAATCAATTTCGATACGTTTTTTATTTCTTACGCATTTGAATGGGTGAAAAGCACAGCAAAAACGCTGAAAGAATCGACAAACTGCAGATTTACAAAAACAAGCAAAGCATCTTTGATGGTCCAAATCTGTAGGGAAAAAATAACTAACGTACGTCAGAGATCGGTAAAGTAAAGTGCAGCATTTACCCAAGAAAATGGAAATGAAGCAGCAAAAAGGCAGCATGTAAACAAGCACATGCAGTTTTTTATAAAGAGGTTTTTGAGAAGAAACTCTACAAATCCTCCTCAAAAACTTGGGAAGTTCTGCTCAATTTCTGCTCCGGAAATCCTGATGTTTTGTGCGCACAACGTCTTGAACCCGACAAACGCTGGAGTTTTTTTTTTTTTGCCTGAATCGTCCTATGTGTCGTTTCTACAACAGTTTGGCCCACCAGCACCATTTTTTGGAGGATTTTCCCATGGTTTTTCTAATGTTGGTATTTCTGTAGTTTCGGGTGCTTTTTTTCACTCCATTGAATAATTAAGAAACCGCTAATTGTTTTTGTACAGAACATCTTCTGAGCGGAAAACACCACAAGAATGGACGCGGTCACTACATTTAACCTCTTGGTGATATTATAAACCAGAAGTGGTTACAAGATGCTCAAACCATCGAATTTTGAAAAAAACGGATCCGTCGCAGATTGTGAAAAACTGATGCGACGGATCCGAGTAGCTGATCCAGCTAATTGGATCCTAAAAAAAATAGGAGCATGCTCAGTTAAAAAAAACGGAATCCATAGGCTTCCATTCTAGCAAACAACGGACGGCGATGGATTCGTCGCTGTCCGTTTTTTCGACGGACACAAAAAACGTTACTATGTCCATTTTCTCCGGCCGCCCGATAAACAATTTTCAAAGGATCAGGTGAAAAACGGATGAAACGTGAGGCCATCCGTCGCTAATACAAGTCTATGAGAATAAAACGGAGCCGGCGGCAACTTTTGCCGGATCCGTTTTTTTTTTTTCAAACTTCGCCGTAATGTGACTGACAGCAAAAAAATGATGTGTCATTCTCAAGATGGATGTTCCATAGTTCCCTGACTGAATGGGTGGACGTCGGGGAAAAATCAATCATTACGTCGGAGCTGCGGGATTATTTTTTAATAATAAATGGGTGAATGAGTGCGTGTGTCCCCATAAACTATTACCCAGATTGTCACCTGACCAGGACAATCTGGAAAACATGGGGCGAAATGCCAGAATTGGTTCATCTCATGATTGTCCATTTCTGGGGAGGCCGCGGGCTGGTATTGTTAGGCTGGGAAGGACCCAACATCCAAGGACCTTCCCAGCCTGATAATATCAGCTCACAGCTGTCTGCTTTACCTTGGCTGGTTATAAAAAAATGGGTTGGAATCCCGCGTCTTATTTTTTTTAAATAATATATTCATTTATCAGGTTAAATAACGTTAAACAGCCTTAAATGCCACATGACAGGCACTAAAGAGTGCTAGTTTATTATATGTAGGGGGATTGTGACATTAAATATCTACAGGATATCTATACTATCTATCTACTCTTATGAACACTCACACTGCTGTTCATAAAAGCACTTCATTACTCACATGTTCACACACATCACTACTCATACGGCTGATCCCATCACTACTCATGTCACCCCTCCGCTTTTATTTATTGGCTGCTCTTAATGCAGTAATCACATTAATGTATCAAAAAATAGGAGAAATACCTGCCTAGTTATGTGGCAATGCTCCAAATTAGTATAAACATCCAAAAAAGCGAAAAAGAAGCAATGTAACCATAAAATAATGAAATTTTTTTACATATAAATAAATACAAAATATTAAAGTTCATAAAAAAATGGGACAGAAAAAATATGCAAAAGAAATGGTAACCACCATAAGGCAAAAAATACCATATAGAAAAAAAGTAGATGTAATAAATCTATGCAAGTATACTAATTGATGCGCAGTATAAAATAGTGCTAGACATAAATGTAAAGTACAGTGCGCATGAATAAAAAATGGCAAACAGAAAATATCTTTCGAGAACTGCAGGCCCATAGGGACCTCTTAATAGATCATACTCTCAAACTAGAAGATATCTCATCTGGAATGGAGGACCTCGAAAACCGCAATAGACGGAATAACATTCGTATACGAGGCCTCCCAGAATCTGTCGGTTTTTCTCATTTGGACCGTACAGTACAAAATATCTTTTTAGACCTGCTGGACGATAAGGATGGTGGCTCTATCGAGTTCGATAGGATCCATCGCGCTTTGGGTCCTAAACCTACTTCCGATTCTCGACCACGTGATGTTATATGTAGAATTCACTACTATAGAATCAAAGAAGCCATAATGACGGCTGCCAGGAAAAAAAGAAGTCATCAGATTTGGGGATCACCCAATCTTAATCCTTTCTGATCTATCTAGACGTACTTTATTACTGCGCAGAGCTCTAAAACCATTACTGGCCGAACTTAAGAGAAGAGACATCCCATATAGATGGGGGTTCCCGTTCCAATTAACGGCCTCTAAGGGAGGCAAGTCGGCTTCTTTTCTAAGGCTTTGTGACTTAACTACTTTCCTGGGCACCTTTGAACTTCCTATGGTAAATCTTCCTGAGTGGCCCGTGAGCCCAACACTCCCTGAAGCTCCACCAAAATGGCTCAAGGTTTAACAAACCAAAAAACGAGACAACAAGCGGGTGCCATCTGACCCGCCTTGAGAACTTAGCATCCTGGTTTGGTGGTACAGAAAGGCGGGCTCGGCCTACTGATGGAGTGGGTTTCGTTTGAAGGCTTTTATAGTCTGGTTTTTCTCTTTTTTTGTATTTCTGTTATGTCGGTTATGATAGTCTGGCATTTATTGCTTAGTTTTATTATGTTTGCACTTTATTCTCATGTTCTGTGTTTTAGGTGCAGGTGTTGCAGATTGTGAGAAGTCATAGGCCCGTAGCTGGGGCTTTCCCTCCAGACCCTTCCCTTCCTCCTCTCCTAGGTATTCCTTTCCCTTCCCTTCTTCCACCTCTACTCCCTTCCCCACCCCCTCACCACCCTTTTTCCCTACCTCTCCCACCCTCTCTTCCTATCCCTCGCCTCTTTCTCTTTACCTTTTTGGAGGATTCGCCTGTACAAGCAGGCCTGTGCTTACATTTTCCATGATTCATATTCAGACTTGACTTCACACTTAGGTTCCTGCACTGACAATTAATTGCCTTGTTACTTTATATGACATATTTAATTTGATGTTTTGACATGTGTCCAAAAGATATTTCTTATGTTTTCTTGGGTGGGGGTGGGGGGTGGGGGGTCATGGTTCCTCCTTGGGCTTCCTTCCCTTTGGTTGGGTTCTCAGGTAGTATACTACCAAAACTTGTCTTACTGTAGTTAGAGCTACAAAGCTCTGGCTTTAGAGCAATTATAGATGTTTTGTTTTTTCTTTGTTTCTCTTCTTTTTTTCTCTACTCCCTTTCCTTTTCTTCCCCTTTCTAAATACTTCCTCTCCATGCGGGTACTCCTTCCGGGCGGATCAATAAAAATTTGCTGCACAGCGGCGCATTCAGATTATGGGTAAATTAAAGTTTTGCTCCTTTAATGTAAAGGGGCTAAATATTCCTGAAAAAAGGAGACAGGTCCTATACACAAGTCATAAACAGCAGGTTTCAGTCCTGATGCTCCAGGAGACGCATTTTAAAACTGGGGCTGTCCCCCTCTGCGTTTCAAAATACTACCCCAAATGGTACAGTTCCAATCCGCATGCCAAATCTAAGGGGGTCTCGATAGCTTTCCATAAAAACTTTGTGCCGGAAGTGCTGAGTTCCTCTATAGACCCAGATGGTAGATATGTGTTTTTAAAAATTTCCTGTGATGCACGTCAATTGGTCTTGGCTAATGTCTATTTTCCGAATCAAGGTCAGCAGAGCTTCAGTGCGGAGTGTGGGAGGCGCCTCGGGGAATTTGCTGGCTCCTCTCCTGTGATACTGGGGGGCGATTTCAACATTCCCATGAATCCGGCGGTAGACGTCTCTTCGGGTAAGACTTCATACTCGCTTTCTTCAATTGCTCGGATTAGGAAACAAATGCGCGACATGAGACTAGTTGACATATGGAGGGTACTTCACCCGGGTACAAAGGACTACAGTTTTTTCTCACAAGTGCATAACACCTACAGCAGAATTGATTACTTTTTTATCTCACACAACCTGCTGGATCTCCCAGTGGAAGCAGAGGTGGGTTCGATTTTGTGGTCGGACCATGCCCCGATATTTCTTTCAATTCTGTTCCATTCTAATACAAAACCGGGCTTCTCGTGGCGCCTGAATGAGAACTTGCTCCAGGATGCCCAATGCAAAACCGATGTGGAAAAGACAATATCCAATTTTGTAGCGGACCATGGGGGGGACACCACATCTTCTCCTATGAAATGGGAGGCCCTGAAAAGCGTGATACTTATTTCACGTGGTTCTTATTTCACATGGCGCGCGCTTGAAGAGGGAGAGGGTCGCAGAAATAATTAAACTCTCAGACCAAATTCATAAATTAGAAACGCAACACAAAAGAGATCTCAATGAGGTTACATTCGCACACTTGTCCACAACCAGACAAAAGTTGCTCACCTTACTGGACCAAAAGTCACGCTACCTCAGGGAAAGGCTCCGAAATCGCTTCTACCAATATGGAAACAAAAGCGGCAAGATCTTAGCTAGATACATTAACCCACGTGGCCCAAATACATTTATTCCCTTTATTAAAAATGGGAAAGGGGAAAAGTTACATAATACTAGAGATATCATCTCGAGCTTCAGTGATTACTACAAAGACTTATACAACATAGATGGCCACTACAAAGATCTGTCCACATCCGCTCTCCATAACAAAATTAATATGTATTTACAGCAAAACAATATACCCCTTCTACCGGAGGACGAGATTCTGGGCCTAGAGAGTGAGTTTACACTGGAGGAGGTTTTGGAGACTATCAAAGGCCTGAAACAAGGGAAAAGTCCAGGTCCAGACGGGTACTCAGCCGGTTTCTATAAATCATTCTCCTCATTATTGAGCCCGATTTTTCTTGAAGTGTGTAATTCGGTCTCCTCGGGTGGTTCCTTTCCCCCTCAGGCTTTGGCTGCTCATATCACGGTCATACCAAAACCAGATAAAGACCCCTCGTTACGTAATAATTATCGTCCAATATCTCTTATAAATTTAGACATTAAAATCTACGCGAAGATGATTGCAAATAGATTGAGCCCTCTCCTTCCAAACGTGATTAACCAAGACCAGGTTGGTTTTGTCCCAGGCAGGGAGGCGCGTGATAATACCATTAGGACCATCTCTTTAATAGACGGGGCGGGACGGGAGGGGGGTGATCCCATGTGTATCCTGTCGATCGATGCTGAGAAGGCCTTCGACAGGGTACACTGGGAGTTTATGTTACGGGCCCTGGCGGGGATTGGTCTGGGAGAAAATATGATGCACAGAATAAAGGCCTTATATACCTCCCCTAACGCCCAGGTGAAGGTGAATGGCACCCTTTCAGACACGTTCGAGATACGGAATGGTACGAGGCAGGGGTGCCCGCTCTCCCCTCTCCTATATATCCTGTCAATGGAATACCTGGCCACCGCCATACGCAATAACCCCTCCATAAGAGGAGTTAAATTAAGATCAGAGGAACACAAGTTGGCGCTTTTTGCCGATGATATCCTCTTATATGTTACCTCCCCCATAACTAGCATACCCAATATCATTTTAGAATTATCGAAATTCGGTCACCTAAGCAATTTCAAAATTAATTCCCATAAATCCATGGCCTTAAACATATCCCTACCACCATCTGAGGTGAGTGGGCTGCGAGCCTCTTTCCCGTTTGGTTGGCGCTTCGATTCACTTCCATATCTGGGGATCAGAATAACAGCCAAAACATCTGGTTTGTACGATGCAAACTTTAAAAAGGCGTTGCAAAAAGCGGAGCTGGACTTAGAGAAGTGGCATAAACTTCAACTGTCTTGGTTTGGTAGAGTTAATGTAATTAAAATGGACTTATTGCCTCGCCTTTTATATTATTTCCAGACAATCCCGTTATATCTTCCCGCGTCCTTCTTCTCGCGACTCAAGAAAGTGGTCATCCGATTGGTCTGGTCTCATGCTAGATCAAGAATATCACATTTTGTATTAAGCAGGTCCAAGAAGAGGGGGGGAATTGGCCTACCAGACTTCCTAGTATATAGTCGTGCCTCATTAGGTACTTGCATTTTAGACCTATACCACAGCAGTAACAACAAGAAATGGGTGGGCCTGGAGGGTGATCTCGTTGGCGGGGATCCTCAGACGATACTATGGAACACGGGAGGGGGGGGGGTTGAGGTCGAACCTTCCATTCATGACTAGGAACATGCTTCTACTTGTACGACAGAGTGGCAGAAATACTATAACCTCTACAGCCCTGGGTCCACTAACCCCAATTTACAACAATCCTCACTTCCCCGCAGGTCTCCGTAGGGAAAATTTCCTGAGTAAAAACAGAGCTTCAAGACCCATTATATTTGACTTCATAAATCAGACAGGTATTAAGTCCCTACACGAAATATACCAGGGGGGGGGGGAACCTCCTGAGGGCTCTTGGTTCTTTTACGAACAGCTAAAGAGCTTCATAGGCACATCATTTAAACTTAATAAGTCCATGGGGTTGTTAACTCCTTTCGAGAAAATTTGTCTCGCTGAGGAGCCCCCGTCTCGTAAGGTGTCCCTCTTATATCATCTTTTCCAGGAGAGTCAGACCCCAACACATGACTTCCCAACGTTTTTCTCAAGATGGGAGAGTGACTTGGGGATTTCATTGTCCCAAGAGGAAAGAGATAAGATTTTTCTGTTCACCTTTAGGACTTCGCTGTCGGCTGTGTCACAGGAGAGGAGTTACAAGGTTCTGTCGAGGTGGTATAGATGCCCCTGCCAGGTTCACGCTATGTTCCCGGTGATACCGGATATCTGTTGGAGATGCACATCAGAAAAAGGGACTTATGTCCATATCTGGTGGGAATGTCCACCCATAAAGAAATTCTGGATGCTAGTTTTCGATCTCCATAACAAATTATCCTTTCGCAAAATACAACCCACAGTGGAACTAGCCCTCTTGTCTCTCTGTGACATGTCGATATCTGGTTTTAAGAGGAGTCTTCTCAGACATTTTCTTACGGCTGCCAGGAATTTGATTCCTAGATACTGGAAGCAGGATCGTTACCCCTCAGGCTCCGATTTTATTGCGGAGCTTAACAACATTTACAGAATGGAACAATTGATAAGTGAATCCATGGGGGATTCGGCGAAATTTTTTAACACTTGGGCTTCATGGATTGTATTCAGGGAGACCCCGGAGTTGGACATATGGTTGTCCAGGTCCTAATTCATATCTGGAGCCGATATGGGAGCGTTCGCGTAATGGTCGTTACCCCTATCCTCTGGCCTGCTGTCGTGGCCTAAAGCCAATGTTGGTGACTCAATGTTCTTCTTTCCACTACATGGGGCCTGAGGTCGGCCCGGGAGGGGTGCCACATTCCTCATACCTAGCGTACCCTCTTACCTTCACCCGCTTTCCTCCCCCCCCCCCCTTTTTTTTTTTTTTCCTTTCTTTTTCTCTTCTTTCTTTCCTCCTATTTCCGTTTCTTTAATTCTTTCTACTTCTGCTTACTTCTTATATCTAGTGACATTCTATACTAATATAAACGATTAAATATATCTAGTAATGCTTGATTGCCTTTGATGCTGTTTATATGTTTCAACTATGAAGAGTATCATTGCTAACTTGAAAGTGTTATCGTTGGCAGTGGCCAACTACATTTAATATTTGCTGAGACTTTCTTTATTTGTACGATCTACGGGTTGTACCCCGTTGAGTTTAATAACTGTTTCAGCACTGTACCATTGTTTGTATTGTTTATTTGCTTCAATAAACCTGATTTATACAAAAAATGGCAAACAGGCATGCTAAATAATTTTACCAAATATTGTCCTCATAGAGTATATAGAGTGTAATGAAAAGGTATAGAGATCCTCTAAAGTAGAAAAAAATGAATAAGTAAAATACTGCAGATAGAATCCTATGTGTTGGGAATATAATCCCAAGCAGAGTAAGACCAGCCTAATTGCAAATAATAGTCTAATAGCTAGTTATGCAGCAAAAATCATGCTTGCAACATAGTACATGCAGTACCAGAACCATACTCATAGTGAGGCCAAATAACTAAAGGCGTGTATCATTAAGCAGAAACAAGAGGGGATCTAGTAAAGGCAAAAAACTTATCTCAATATAAACTCATATACATGAAGGGTGCAGGATATAGCGGATAGGCTACGTTCACATTAGCGTTACGCTAATGTGCGTCGCTGTTGCGTCGGCGACGCAGCGGCGACGCGCCCCTATGTTTAACATAGGGGACGCGTGCGTCTTTTTGCACGCGTTTTCCGACACGTGCGTCGTTTTAGACGCTAGCGTCGGACGCAAGAAAACGCTACAAGTTGCATTTTCTGTGCGTCCGATTTCGTCAAAAAACGACGCACGCGTTTTTCCGTGCGTCGCCGACGCAACAACGACGCGACGCTAATGTGAACGTAGCCATTGCAGCCAGGAGATTTACCTAATGGTGGTGATGACAGCGAACCCGACGCGCGTTTCGCGTTTAGCTTCGTCCGGGGAAAAGTGTGATCTCTATACCTTTTCATTACACTCTATATACTCTATGAGGACCATATTTGGTAAAATTATTTAGCATGCCTGTTTGCCATTTTTTATTCATGCGCACTGTACTTTACATTTATGTCTAGCACTATTTTATACTGCGCATCAATTAGTATACTTGTATAGATTTATTACATCTACTTTTTTTCTATATGGTATTTTTTGCCTTATGGTGGTTACCATTTCTTTTGCATATTTTTCCTGTCCCATTTTTTTATGAACTTTAATATTTTGTATTTATTTATATGTAATAAAATTTCATTATTTTATGGTTACATTGCTTCTTTTTCGCTTTTTTGGATGTTTAATCACATTAATGGTTTACAGACTGGTTACTTACCATTCTGGTCTTGTCACTTCACTATCAATAATGGTTCCCAAAGGTGGGTTCTGAAATCCTCGCTGAGACTGAGTGAAGAACCGGGTGGTACATCTCTTCCTCACCACAACCACTGTTACCTTAGGGCTAAGGTAGACATATAATTAAAGGGATTCTCACAGATGATGATAAGAATATGACTGATGACACAGACATATCACAGGGGTTACACTTCCGGGATTGAGGCAGTAGTCAGCTGTGTAACACAGAAGGCAACTGGCAAAAAAACTCCCTTCCAACATTAGATGCATATGGTAGGAGAGTGTTAAAAGGGCTTACCCAAACCGCCGCTGGGACCCAACAGGGGATTACCCTTTTAAAGGGGTAGTCTCATCTCCAAGATCCTATCCCAATATGTAGTAGGTGTAATAATAATAATATTAGCAAATACCTCCAACTAGAAATGTAGTATAGTTTTTCTGATTTACAGTGTCTCTTTCCTCATGCGCAGGCATTGTAGGGCCTTCTATATCCACGGTTATGAGCACTAGCAATTACCTAACAGTCACTATATTAGTGGTCGTAACCACGGATACCTAAGGTCCTGCAATGCCTGCACATGAGGAAAGAGGCATAGCAAATCAGTTAAAACTGTACTAGATTTGTAATTCGAGGGAGTTGATAATATTATAATTATTCTTACTGCTACATATTGGGATATGATCTTGGATATGGGCATACCCAGAGCCCTTACTCCCGACTTCCCAGCCCTCCACCTCCAAAACCAACTTCTCCACCATTACAGAAGATCGCCTCTCCACTCTACTCTCAAGATCACATCTCACCACCTGTGCACTTGACCCGATCCCATCCCACTTCATCCCAAACCTAACCACAGTCTTCATCCCAACCCTAACCCATCTCTTCAACCTATCACTAACAACTGGTGTTTTCCCCTCAAGCTTTAAACATGCCTCCATCACACCTATCCTCAAAAAGCCCTCTCTTGACCCATCCTCTGTATCTAGCTATCGCCCTATATCACTTCTCCCCTATGCCTCCAAGCTACTGGAACAACACGTCCATCTTGAACTGTCCTCCCATCTATCTTCTTGCTCCCTCTTCGACCGCTTACAATCTGGCTTCGGGCCACACCACTCCACTGAAACTGCCCTAACTAAGGTCACCAATGACCTCTTAACCGCCAAGAGCAAGCGACACTACTCTGTCCTCCTCCTCCTGGACCTGTCGGCTGCCTTTGACACAGTGGACCATTCCCTATTATTACAGACCCTCTCATCCCTTGGCATCACAGACTTGGCCCTATCCTGGATCTCATCATACCTAACTGACCGAACATTCAGCGTCTCCCATTCACACACCACCTCCTCACCTCGCCCCCTATCTGTCAGAGTCCCACAAGGTTCAGTCCTAGGGCCCCTGCTCTTCTCCATTTACACCTTTGGCCTGGGACAGCTCATAGACTCTCACGGCCTTCAGTATCACCTCTATGCTGATGACACACAGATCTACATCTCTGGACCAGATATCACCTCCCTACTAACCAGAATCCCTCAATGTCTGTCCACTATTTCATCCTTCTTCTCCGCTAGATTTCTGAAACTTAACATGGACAAAACAGAATTCATTGTCTTTCCCCATCTCACACGACCCCCCCAACGAACCTATCAGTAAATGGCTGCCCACTCTCCCCAGTCCCACAAGCTCGCTGCCTCGGGGTATTCCTTGACGCTGATCTCTCCTTCAAACCACATATACAAGCCCTTTCCACTTCCTGCCGACTTCAACTCAAAAATATTTCACGAATCCGTTCATTCCTCAACCAAGAATCTGCAAAAACCCTAGTCCATGCCCTCATCATCCCTCGCCTTGACTACTGTAACCTCCTGCTCTGTGGCCTCCCCTCTAACACTCTCGCACCCCTCCAATCTATTCTAAACTCTGCTGCCCGACTAATCCACCTGTCCCCCCGCTATTCCCCGGCCTCTCCCCTCTGTCAATCCCTTCACTGGCTCCCCATTGCCCAGAGACTCCACTACAAAACCCTAACCATGACATACAAAGCCATCCACAACCTGTCTCCTCCATACATCTGTGACCTCGTCTCCCGGTACTTTCCTGCACGCAACCTCCGATCCTCACAAGATCTCCTTCTCTACTCCCCTCTTATCTCCTCTTCCCACAACCGCATACAAGATTTCTCTCGCGCATCACCCCTACTCTGGAACCCTCTACCACAACATATCAGACTCTCACCTACCATCGAAACCTTCAAAAAGAGCCTGAAGACCTACCTCTGCCGACAAGCTTATAACCTGCAGTAACCACCGATCGACCAAACCGCTGCACGACCAGCTCTACCCTCGCCTACTGTATCCTCACCCATCCCTTGTAGATTGTGAGCCCTCGCGGGCAGGGTCCTCTCTCCTCCTGTACCAGTTAAGACTTGTATTGTTTAAGATTATTGTACTTGTTTTTATTATGTATACCCCTTCTCACATGTAAAGCGCCATGGAATAAATGGTGCTATAACAATAAATAATAATAATAATAATACCCCTTTAAGCCAACCACTGATAGCAGCAAGTCATGCATCCTGGTGCCACATCTATTCAGGTGCCCATCACCCCTGTGTGACAGGTTGCCATGTCAGCCATGGGTCCGCTGAAGGCCATTTTCACTGCTATGTTGGTACTCCTGTGAAACCCAGTGATTTTGGGTACATACCGCAATAATAAAGTACTTAAGTATATAATACAAGCAATTGAGGCCTGTATGGGAACTAAAAAAATTACAGAGTAAAGTAAAAGACAAAAGTAAAAACATATACAGCTCTGGCAAATATTAAGAGACCGCCACATCAAAACCCTGTCATGGGCAGCCCAATCTCCAGACCTGAAACCACTGAAAACCTCTGGAATGTAATCAAGAGGATGATGGATAGTCACAAGCCATCAAACAAAGAAGAACTGCTTACATTTTTGCGCCAGGAGCAGTGTGAAAGACTGGTGGAAAGCATGCCAAGACGCATGAAAGCTGGGATTAAAAATCATGGTTATTCCACAAAATATTGATTTCTGAACTCTTCCTGAGTTAAAACATTAGTATTGTTGTTTCTAAAGGATTATGAACTTGTTTTCTTTGCATTATTTGACGTCTGAAAGCACTAGTTATTTTATCTAATTTTGACCATTTCTCCTTTTCAGAAAGAAAATACAAAATGTATTGCTTGGAAATTCGGAGACATGTCAGAAGTTCATAGAATAAGAGAACAATTTACATTTTTACTCAAAAATATACCTATAAAGAGAAAAATCAGACAAACTGAACATTTTGCAGTGGTCTCTTAATTTTTACCAGAGCTATATATATATATATATATATATATATATATATATATATATATATAATTTTAAACACCTCCCTTTTCCCGTTAGTAATGAAGAAATAAAAGAATAAATAAAATAAATGTGCATTCATAAAAGTATGATCTATCAAGATATAAAATGATCTAATGCATTAGGTAAACATTGTAAAGAAAAAAACAAACTTAATTGTCAAAACTGACATTTTTATGTTGCCACAAATCTGCCCAAAATTGCAATAAAAAGTGATCAAAATTTCCTATTTATCGCAAAATGACACCTCTGAGGCTATGTGCACACGTTGCGGATTGGGGTGCACAAAATCCACACCTCCTGGCAGAAAACGCAGGCGTGGATTTGATTTGTTTTTTATGCGGATTTTCTGTGTTTTTGTTGCGGATTTTCTGCGTTTTTTACCCCTGCAGTTGTCTATAATGGAAGGGCTCAGAAATGCTGCAGTTCCGCACAAAAGAAGTGACATGCTACTTCTTTTGATCCGCAGCAGTTTTCATGCGGATTTTTCCACACCATTAGTGCAGCATATTTTTTTTTCTATTGATTTACATTGTACTGTAAGTCACTATGCGGAACTGCAGTGTTTCTGCGCGGAAAAAAACGCTGCGGATCCACACTAAATCCGCATCGTGTGCACACAGCCTAAAGCTGCAGCTCGGCAAGCAAAAAACAAGTCCTCATACAGCTTTATCGACAAGAATTTTTTTTTTTTAAAGTTATGAGTCTCGGAAAAGGGAAACCAATTTTTTTTTACTTTTACAAAATTCGGATTTTTTTTAAGCCACTAAAATAACTAGAAAACCTATACAAATATCTCTGTAAATGCACTGACCTGAAGAACCATGTCCCTAGGTTATTACTGCATAATGAGCAAAACAAAAACAAAACCCAAACACAATGGTGGAATTGCTATTTTTTCAACCACTTCACCACACTTGGATTTATTTCCCAAGTTTTATTTCACTACTAAAGCAAATGGTGACATTTAAAAGTAAAATAAACATTCCCCAGTTCATTCTCAGAATCAATACAATCTCAGAGTTCAGATGATCACAGATCACAAAAGTGATGGTATAACATCACTATTTAATATGGGTATAACCCCTTTAAGGAGGACCTGCAACTGAAATATCTTGTAAAAATCCCCGAGCTCCCCTGATTCTGCTGTTCTTTTCAATTTGGAGCTGTGTCAATCCTCTACGGAGATATTCACGTTTGTATCTTCTGGAGCACAGCATGTGAAATCTCTGATTGTAGCTCAACTGGGAGTTTCTCCAGTTTTCTCTGAGGGGCGTGCACTTTCACCCCTCTCTGTAAGAAGCTGCGAATCACAGCTCAGCAGCATCTGAGACTGCTAGATTAGTTGCAGAGCTGTGATGGCCATATCTTTTTTAAAGAGGTGTGAAAGTGGAGTGACGCTGCTCAAAATGGAAAACAGCGTTATAATCAGGGGAACTCGAAATTCTTACAAAGTATTTGACTCGATTTTTTTTTAACAAGTCACATGTCCTCTTTATAGTAGCATGGCATAAATATAAAAAAATTGCGCTTGACCAGTCAGAAACCACCATACACAGAAATGCAGAACCTTCTCCTGTAATATGGAGGGTCAAAGATAAAGCTGAGAACAAGCAACACTGTACATCATTGCACATTAAAGAGGACCTGTCACCAGGTGAAAAGAGTCCAGTTTTACTATACGTGTATTCCCGCTCATTTCAATACTAAGCATTTTTTTTTTTTAATCCATCATACGGTTCCACAGGTAACTTTATTTAGTTTGACCGGTCTTTGCTGGGGGTCGTGGCTCATGGGATTTCTGTGGGCGTGTCTTTATGTTCTGTGTTATTACCCTGTGAGCCACACCCCTTTATGAAGACCATAAAAATGAGAACTAAATAAACAGGACCATATCTCTGAAAAAGTATAAAAAAAACAACCTGTAGAATCAGGACATCAGCGTGAATAAAATAAGAGCAAAAACTGCCCACTTTTGACCTGGTGATAGTCCCCTTTAAATTTTGCCACCATACTTGTATGTAGCTGGGGGCTCTTTAAATAAAGAGAGCAGTTGAGGGATCTCATAGTCAAACAACATCTGTAGCTGTCCATCTCCAACACCATCCCGGTAGATGATTATGCGATTTGGCAAGTCGTTATTAGTTTTCTGCCACTTTTCAATAGCACCTAGAGAGAACACAATTATAATATAAGGATGAAGAAGGATGAGTACAAACCCAAGAACACCATCCCAACAGTGATGCATGGTGGGGGAAACATCATACTTTGGGAGTGCTTTTCTGAAAAGGGGGCAGGACGACTGTACCCTATTGAAGGGAGGATGGATGGGGTCATGTATTGTGAGATTTTGGCTAACAACCTCATTCCCTCAGTGAGAACCTTGAAGATGGGTCGTGGCTGGGTCTTCCAGCTTGACAGTGACCCGAAAAACACAGCCACGGCAACTAATGAGTGGCTTTGTAAGAAACATTTCAAAGGTCCTAGAGTGTCCTAGCTAGTCGTCAGATCTAAACCCAACAGAAAATCTTTAGAGGGAGCTGAAATTCAATGTTGCCCAGCAACAGTCCCGAAACCTGAAAGATCTGGAGAAGATCTGTATGGAGGAGTGGGCCAAAATCTCTGCTGCAGTGTGTGCAAACTTGGTCAAGAACTACAGGAAACATTCCCACTCCCAACAACATAGCAGCCTTCACAGTGTGGAATGCATTCTAGACTATGAAGGCTGCTATGTTGTTCATAAACCTGTCCCCTGATGAACCCTTGTAACGTGTTGGGGCTGGAAATGTATATCGCAACATAAACGCACTGTATCATTTATATACTTTTTTTTAAGCAGTGTATATCTACTATATAATTGTCTAAGGGTCACTTCCATCTTTCTGTCTGTCTTTCTGTCTGTCGGTCACGGAAATCCCAAGTCGCTGATTGGTTGCGGCCAGCTGGCCGCGACCAATCAGCGACGGGCACAGTCCGGCCGCGAAATGGCCGCTCCCTACTCCCTTGCACTCAGCGCCCCCTCCATACTCCCCCAGTCAGCGCCCGCCACCCACACAGCGTTGTAGCAGTCCGTTAAACCGACTGCGTTACACCGCGGCATAACGCGGTGTAACGCAGTCTGTTAACGCTGCTATTAACACTGTGTGACGAACTTTTTACTATTGATGCAGCCTGTGCAGCATCAATAGTAAAAAGATCTAATGTTAAAAATAATAAAAAACAATAAAAAATCGTGATATACTCACCTTCCGAGGCCTTTCCCGCTCCTCACGACGCTCCGGGCCATGCACTGTGGTCTCGCGAGATGATGACGTAGCGCTCTCTCGAGACCACTACGTCATCATCTCGCGAGACAGCAATGCATTCTTGGGACCAGATCGTCGCGAGGAGCATCGCTAAATGCCTCGCCTGTATCCGGGGGCCGCTGGAGGGTGAGTATATAACTATTTTTTATTTTAATATATTTTTTTTTTAACAGGGATATGGTGCCCACACTGCTACATAGTACTTGGGCTCTGTTATATACTGCGTGGCTGCTACATACTACGTGGGCTGTGTTATATACTACGTGGGCTGTGCTATATTACGTGGGCAGTGTTATATACTACGTGGGCAGTGTTATATACTACGTGGGCAGTGTTATATACTGCGTGGGCTGTGTTATATACTACGTGGGCAGTGTTATATACTGCGTGGGCTGTTATATACTACGTGGGCAGTGTTATATACTGCGTGGGCAGTGTTATATACTACGTGGGCTGTGTTATATACTACGTGGGCAGTGTTATATACTACGTGGGCTGTGTTATATACGTGGGCAGTGTTATATACTACGTGGGCAGTGTTATATACTACATGGGCTGTGTTATATCCTGCGTGGGCTGTGTTATATCCTACGTGGACAGTGTTATATACTGCATAGGCTGTGTTATATACTACGTGGGCTGTGTTATATACTACGTGGGCTGTGTTATATACTACGTGGGCAGTGTTATATACTACGTGGGCAGTGTTATATACTACGTGGGCTGTGTTATATACTGCGTGGGCTGTGTTATATATTACGTGGGCAGTGTTATATACTGCGTGGGCAGTGTTATATACTGCGTGGGCTGTGTTATATACTACGTGGGCTGTGTTATATACTACGTGGGCACTGTTATATACTACGTGGGCTGTTATATACTGCGTGGGCTGTGCTATATACTGCGTGGGCTGTGCTATATACTGTGTGGGCAGTGTTATATACTGCGTGGGCTGTGTGATATACTACGTGGGCAGCGTTATATACTGCGTGGGCTGTGCTATATACTGCGTGGGCAGTGTTATATACTGCGTGGGCTGTGTTATATACTACGTGGGCAGTGTTATATAGTATGTGAGCAGTGTTATATACTGCGTGGGCAGTGTTATATACTAGGTGCCTGTGTTATATACTACGTGGGCTGTGTTATATACTACGTGGGCTGTATTATATACTACGTGGATTGTGTTATATATTATAACAACGGTCAGACCCCATCGTAATTCCTTCTCCTCGGCTTCATCAATGGATGAAGAGGCGCCCATGGGCAGTCATTCCATAGCCCAACAGAACATACGCCTGGGGATTGGTAAACATGCCTTCAAGAAAGGGTCAACATATAATAAAATGAAACTGACCCCTCCACAATCGCTGGAGAAAAAGTCCAAAACAACTACAAGCTTGGAGGTAATTAACCTCTCAGGGCATGTTTTATCTAGATCCCAGGAGGAGGTTTTGAGATTGGGTTTAACATTCGTTCCAACTAACAATTTTAATTATTTCACAGCCATGAAGGACTTACAACTTTTTTTGCGCAAAGTCATACTCCGCAAACTTCACGTAAGGCCAACTGATGCGGACGGTCTGGATACTACTATGGACCGAGAAATATTGGCCATCTTGGAAGAACTCGAAAATGAAAGCAGGACTCCTACTCAAGGTACCTTTCCTACTACCGTTGTGCCTAGGTCTTTCACGTTCCCCCCTTTTTCTCTGTGCCCACAAATTGAGATTTTCAATAAACTGGTGCTGGCCAACTTCAAGGCCATCTCACAGAATAGAGGGAGGGACAATTTCACCAAGTCCCAGCGGCAAGCCTTGAAAGAATTAAGATCTATGCAGGATGTAGTTATTAAGCCAGCGGATAAGGAGGGGAACGTGGTCATCTGGCCGGCGGATATGTATGAGAGGGAGGCCTTTCGCCAACTTAGGGATAAGGAGGGATATGCTTTGCTACCCAGGAACCCAGTGGTAGCATTCTTAAGATTACTATATGAAATATTAGAAAGGGCATTCCAACAGGGCATTATTCCCAAAAAAGTCTTTGAAGGATTATGTGTAAAAACTCCAGTGATACCAACTTTGTACCTTTTACCTAAGGTACATAAGGACCCCATTACTCCCCCAGGGCGTCTGATAGTTTCTGGCATAGGGGGGCTCTGTGATCCAGCCTGTAAATTCATCGAATACTATTTGCATCCGTTGGTTGAGACACCTCCCTCCTATATCAGGGACACAACAGACGTCCTGAGGAAATTGGTTGGTGTGGTGATGGAATCGGATATGCTACTTGCCACAATTGATGTGGAATCACTTTACACAAGTATTGGTGACGCGGATGGCATTAGGGCCGCCAAATTCTACTTAGAATCGAGCAACCTAGATCCTGCTCTGTGCTCTCTCGTCCTGGAACTGCTGGATTTTGTACTGAGACACAACTTCTTTACTTTTAAAGATCGGTTTTTCTTACAACAATGCGGCACTGCGATGGGCGAGGCGTGTGCGCCATCCTACTCAAACCTCTTTCTCGGCTATTGGGAGAGGGAGGTTTTCGGGGATGGCGCATGCGCCGCCTTCCAGGCGCAGTGCTGGTATCGGTACATTGACGATGTCCTTACGATTTGGCAGGGTGATGAGTCTGGGCTTCATCATTTCATCCATGAACTCAATCAGAACCAATATAATATCAAATTAACGTATAACATCGCTTCCAAAATAATTGATTTTTTGGACATTAAGATTCTGGTTGATGACTTAGGGAAGCTGCAGACCGACGTCTTCCGCAAAGAGACTTCGGTCAATGCATTACTACATGCATCAAGCACGCATATTTCCTCAACCATACGGGCTGTCCCAATTGGACAGTTTCTGCGTATGAAGAGGATTTGTTCATTGGATGGAATGTTTGAGGCCCAGGCACGTGACCTATCCAGCAGATTCCGGGAGAGGGGGTACAGTAACAGGGATATCAAACAAGGCTACCAACGTGCAAAGCATGTACCAAGGGAACAACTTCTCTGCACCACAAAAACTGGTGCTAAGAAAGAACAGCCTGTTCGCATCATTACCACATTTAATGACCAATGGGGGTCCATTCGCAATATTCTATCTAAGCACTGGCCTATCCTCAAGACGGAGCCCACTTTGGGACGTCTTATCCCATACTATCCCCTTTTGACAACAAGGCGGGGTAGGAATCTAAAGGACATCCTGACGAGAAGCCACTATGTGGCAAAGCCTCCTACCCCTTTTGGGACGGGTAAACAAAAATGGGGCTTTTTTTCCATTTGGCTCCTGTGCAGCTTGTCGTAACTTTGAGAGAGCAACATTCTTCCTATCAGCAAGTGGTGATAAAGAATACCGTATTACCAACTACATCACTTGCAACACCACTCATGTGGTGTACTATGCACGGTGTGCCTGCAATTTGATTTATATTGGGCTCACATCTCGTGAGCTCGGGGTAAGGACTCGTGAGCACGTGCGGGACATCATTGCTGCTAAACATGCAGACGAAGATACTGAACTGAAGACGATCCCCCGACACTTCAGACTGCACCATGGCTCTGACCCCACATCCTTTAAAGTTTGTGGGATAGACAAGGTGCACTGCGGCATCAGAGGGGGTGACCAGAAACGAATTTTGGCGCAGATGGAGTGTCGGTGGATCGTGACATTAGGCTCGATGTCTCCGCACGGACTCAATGAAAAATTGTCCTTTGCCCCATTTCTTTAGCCTTTTTTGGACGGTTGTGCTTCCTTCATGACTTAGCCATATCTATTTTTGGTTATATGGATTTGGCTATATCTTGTACCACATCACTGGTTTTCCCTGTATTATTGCTGTATGTGTTTTAATCTTTTTCTTAATTTTTTTGTTTTTAATATTGTATAGTGACATAAGGGTCTGAAGAATTATATGTTCTCCATTGCGACCTCCATCATATATTGTGTGGGCCAATATGGAGGGATATTAAGTGACACCTCCCTTTGGAAATGATATGTCTTATGGAGCATATGGAAAGACATTCGTGGACTTATACGCTTTGGAATGGATAACACGAAGATATCCCCAGTACCACGAATATCCTCAATTCTTGCTCCGTTTGCCTTTTCGGAAATGTCTTTATCCCTCCCTTATCTCTTGTCTTCCCTCCCTTGTTTTTATGTACTTTTATATGTTTAATATACTATTGGTCACATACCGCAAGGTTTACGCAGTGACCGCAATGCTCAGTATTGCTGCCCATAACCCGTCCAGGACTTAAGACGGTTGCCGCGCCGTGCGCCTGCGGGGTGTGTCTCCAGACATGCTTGCGTTGCTGAAGGCATCCCTAGGACCGGGCGCGGGTATCTGACGTCACAGGAAGTGTTTTCCTTGACCCGCGCCCTGGCCCGGATGGCCGGATGTGACGTTTGGCACTGGGGGAGCACTGCGCATGCGCCACACCGGGCGCGGAGCTATAGGCATTATCTTATTTAGTATATATACTGGGCATTGTAGGGTGTAATATACGGCCCCCCGAGGAAGCCAACTACGCGAAACGCGAGTCGGGGTTTGTATACTCAGCCTGCAGTGGTCTCTCTCCCACATGGGTAAGCACATGCCATGTTTTAGCCATTGAGCGATCTTATGTACTTTCTATGTGTACTAAAGGTACCGTCACACTAGACGATATCGCTAGCGATCCGTGACGTTGCAGCGTCCTGGCTAGCGATATCGTCCAGTGTGACAGGCAGCAGCGATCAGGCCCCTGCTGTGATGTCGTTGGTCGGGGCAGAAAGTCCAGAACTTTGTTTCGTCGCTGGACTCCCCGCAGACATCGCTGAATCGGCGTGTGTGACACCGATTCAGCGATGTCTTCGCTGGTAACCAGGGTAAACATCGGGTTACTAAGCGCAGGGCCGCGCTTAGTAACCCGATGTTTACCCTGGTTACCATCGTTAAAGTAAAAAAAACAACCACTACATACTTACCTACCGCTGTCTGTCCTCGGCGCTCTGCTTCTCTGGTCTGGCTGTGAGCACAGCGGCCGGAAAGCAGAGCGGTGACGTCACCGCTCTGCTTTCCGGCTGCCCGGCGCTCACAGCCAGACCAGAGAAGCAGAGCGCCGAGGACAGACAGCGGTAGGTAAGTATGTAGCGGTTGTTTTTGTACTTTTAGGATGGTAACCAGGGTAAACATCGGGTTACTAAGCGCGGCCCTGCGCTTAGTAACCCGATGTTTACCCTGGTTACCGGGGACCTCGGGATCGTTGGTCGCTGGAGAGCGGTCTGTGTGACAGCTCTCCAGCGACCAAACAGCGACGCTGCAGCGATCCGGATCGTTGTCGGTATCGCTGCAGCGTCGCTTAGTGTGACGGTACCTTAAGACCAGCAGTTGCTGGTAAGAGCTCCCTTTTGATAGATAGAATTATTAGGACTGGGGGAAGCTCTCTGTTTACAATTCACATTTGCTCTAGGCTTTAACAAATATGGAGACACCCCGAGCGGCTGATTTGTTATATTTTATTGTGTTCCTGTCTGTCTCATCTTCGTCATGTTTTTTGTATTCTGGCAGATAGTGGTTATTTATTGTAAGTGAGCTTTGCACAATAAAGATATTTTGATACTATATCGGAAGCATTTGGGCTCTACTGATTACTGAATCTATACTACTGAGAGTATATACTCCTGGTTCTTTTGTAGGTTAATTCTAGTTGTTTGGAGTTCTCATTTATAGGTCCTGGGTCCAGGATCACTACTTCTAGTGTGTTTCCAACATGTCAGTGTTTGTTAACTGTGTTATATATTATGTGGGCTGTGTTATATACTACGCGGATGTGCTATATACTACGTGGGCAGTATTATATACTAAGTGGCTATGCTATATACTACGTGGCTGTCTGTGTTACGTGGGCTGTGTTATATACTGCGTGGGCTGTGCTATATACTGCGTGGGCTGTGTTATATACTACGTGGCTGTGCTATATACTACGTGGCTGCTAGATACTACATGGCTGTATTATATACTACGTGGCTGCTATATATCATGTAGTCTGTGTTATATACTACGTGGCTGTGCTATATACTAAAAATTTTCTCTACTACCTGGATCTAATTTTCTGCAGAGCCCCACTTAGCAGTGAAGCACCCCCAAAACCTCATTCTCATTCATTGTCCTATATACTATGTGGCTGTGCTATATACTACGTGGCTGTGCTATATACTACGTGGGCTGTGTTATATACTACGTGGCTGCTATATACTACGTGGCTCCTATATACTACATGGCTGTGCTATATACTACGTGGCTGTCTGTTACGTGGGCTGTGCTACATACTATGTGGATGCTATATACATACATACATATTCTAGAATACCCGATGCGTTAGAATCGGGCCAGCATCTAGTCTACTATATAATTGTCTAAGGGTCACTTCCATAGTAACATAGTTAGTAAGGCCGAAAAAAGACATTTGTCCATCCAGTTCAGCCTATATTCCATCATAATAAATCCCCAGATCTACGTCCTTCTACAGAACCTAATAATTGTATGATACAATATTGTTCTGATCCAGGAAGACATCCAGGCTTCTCTTGAACCCCTCGACTGAGTTCGCCATCACCACCTCCTCAGGCAAGCAATTCCAGATTCTCACTGCCCTAACAGTAAAGAATCCTCTTCTATGTTGGTGGAAAAACCGTCTCTCCTCCAGACGCAAAGAATGCCCCCTTGTGCCCGTCACCTTCCTTGGTATAAACAGATCCTCAGCGAGATATTTGTATTGTTCCCTTATATACTTATACATGGTTATTAGATCGCCCCTCAGTCGTCTTTTTTCTAGACTAAATAATCCTAATTTCGCTAATCTATCTGGGTATTGTAGTTCTCCCATCCCCTTTATTAATTTTGTTGCCCTCCTTTGTACTCTCTCTAGTTCCATTATATCCTTCCTGAGCACCGGTGGCCAAAACCGTCTGTTTGTGTCACGGAAATCCTGCGTCGCTGATTGGTCGCGGCCCGAGGCCGCGACCAATCAGCGAAGCGCACAGTCCGGCCGTCGGAGAGTGAGTATATAACTATTTTTTATTTTAATTCTTTTTTTTTAACAGGGATATGATGCCCACATTGCTATGTATGTTCTCGCGTGTTTGCGTGGGTTTCCTCCGGGTACTCCGGTTTCCTCCCACAATCCAAAGACATACTGATAGGGAACCTAGATTGTGAGCCCCAACGGGGACAGTGATGATAATGTGTGCAACCTGTAAAGCACTGCGGAATATGTTAGCGCTATATAAAAATAAAGATTATTATAAAGATTATTATATACTGCGTGGGCCGTGTTATATACTGTACTACGTGGGCAGTGTTATATACTGCGTGGGCTGTGTTATATACTGCGTCGGCTGTGCAATATAATATGTGGCTGTACTATATACTACGTGGGTTGTGTAATATACAACGTGGCTGAGCTATATACTGCGTGGGGCTGTGTTATATACTGTGTCGGCTCTGCAATATACTGCGTCGGCTGTGCAATATACTACGTGGCTGTGCTATATACTACGTGGCTGTGCAATATACTTCGTGGCTGTGCAATATACTACTTGGCTGTGCTATATACTATGCGGGACTACGTGGGCTGTGTTATATACTGTATGGGCTGTGTTATATACTACGTCGCTGTGCTATATACTACGTCGGCTGTGCAATATACTATGTGGGCTGTGTAATATATTACGTGGCTGTAATATACTGTGTGGGCTGTGCTATATACTGCGTGGGCTGTGTTATATACTGCGTCGGCTGTGCAATATACTACGTGGGCTGTGCAATATACTACATGGCTGTGCAATATACTACGTGGCTGTGCTATACACGTGGGGTGTGCAATATACTACATGGGCTGTGCAATATACTACGTGGGCTGTGCAATATACTACGTGGGCTGTGCAATATACTACGTGGCTGTGCAATATACTACGTGGCTATGCAATATACTACGTGGGCTGTGCTACATACTACGTGGGCTGTGTTATATACTACGTGGGCTGTGTTATATACTATGTGGGCTGTTACATACTATGTGAGCTGTGTTATATACTATGTGGCTGTGCTATATACTACGTGGCCGGCCGCGAACAATCAGCAACAGTCGCACTCCGGCCGCAAATTGGCACGAGATTTGAGCCACGCTTCGCTAATTGGTCGCGCCCGGCCAGCCGAATTCTGTGCATTTATTGTATTATTCTATAATCTTCATAAATAAACTACATACATATTCTAGAACAGGGGTCCCCAACTCCAGTCCTCAAGGCCCACCAACAGGTCATGTTTTCACGATTTCCTTTGCATTGCACAAGTGATGCAATTATTACCTGGGCAAGACTAAGGAAATCCTGAAAACATGACATGTTGGTGGGCCTTGAGGACTGGAGTTGGGGACCCCTGTTCTAGAATACCCGATGCGTTAGAATCGGGCCACCATCTAGTGTGCAATATGTATGATAATTCCCTTTCACATGTGATTGGCATTATGCCTGGGAAGTTCCTTTTGAGGATTGGAAATGTCAGATGTCACTGGATACAGACATGGGAATGTTATATTGGAATGTTAACTTCATGTTTATGTTATAAACATCCACTTAGGGAATCACTTAAAATTCCTTTGGATCTGAGTATCTGACTCTACTGGTTGTAGACATCTGTCTGCTGCAGCTGAGAATTATAGGAAGCCCCCCTTTTTATTGATATTGAATTGTAAAAATAGTAGGAGGGTCTTTTTTTAGCTGTGTTTTAACCTTTTATAGTAGTCCTGTCTGTGATGATAATAAGACTGCTGAAAAGTCTTTTGTGAAGCACAAAAGTCTGAGTCACTAGTACAATGGTATACTAAAAATATCAACAGGACAATGGTCCCACGCATACATCGCAGTCCATCAAGGCTTCTGGCGTGGCCATCACGTTCGCCTCACTTACTCTCCATAGAAAATCTTTGGTGGGATTTGAAGAAGATGGTTGAAGCAAATCTAAGTATATTAGTTCCTGGAGGTGATTACAGCCGCTGGCTATATATCACATTTATAGCAGGTCATAACAGCCAGAGGGACTCTACTGAGTAAAAGACGTGTCATCAAGGGGTCAATAAAAGTGGCATTTTGTGCTAAATTTGGAGAAATCCCTTGATATATCAGATGCGTTCAGCTATTTGCATTGTTCTTGTTTGTACATGTCACGATCAGGAGGTGTCTGCAGAACATTATACAGGGACCGCAATCCTACGCCACGTTATATTCCATGTTCTCATTGTAGGCATTGTCCACTGAGGTCAGGGTCTGATAACGTCCAGAAGGACTTACAACCTCCATACTGAATGACACAAAGCCTTATCAGCGAGCGCTCTCTATGAGGAGCCGGCGCAGCCAAGTCCTTCAGACAGCAGTATATTTTCCACTTCTTATCATCATCCACAGATAATAGCGGTCTGCCAGCGCTTGTAACAGTCCAACTATGGAGAAAACTGAGTGGCACAGAATGCCGCTAATGAGGTACATCGCTCATGATGTCGGCGGCTTTGTGAGGTCGTAAGATCTGTGTACACACGATTGTCACTTAATAAAAGGACACCACGTCCCTATATCTTCCTACTTATTATCCCTGATTGTCAGAGTCATATTCACAACAATACTCTATTCAAATTGGAACTCTGAGATGATGAACTCCGGGATAAGCAGATTTCTGTAGTGGGATTCAGGTGCTTCACGTAAAACAACTGTTCACTACAGCCAGAAGCCACAGAAAAAGCCTGTGAGGCCCGTTTCCCCCAACATACAGAGAAAGCCTATGAGTCCTCCTTCTACACTAACCTATAGAAAAAGCCTGCAAGTCCTCCTTCCACACTAACCTATAGAAAAAGCCTGCGAGTCCTCCTTCCACACTAACCTATAGAAAAAGCCTGCAAGTCCTCCTTCCACACTCACACAGAAAGCCTGCGAGTCCTCCTTCCACACTAACCTATAGAAAAAGCCTGCGAGTCCTCCTTCCACACTAACCTATAGAAAAAGCCTGAGAGTCCTCCTTCCACACTCACCTATAGAAAAAGCCTGCGAGTCCTCCTTCCACACTAACCTATAGAAAAAGCCTGCGAGTCCTCCTTCCACACTAACCTATAGAAAAAGCCTGAGAGTCCTCCTTCCACACTCAACTAGAGAAAGCCTGCGAGTCCTCCTTCCACACTAACCTATAGAAAAAGCCTGCAAGTCCTCCTTCCACACTCACCTACAGAGAAAGCCTGCGAGTCCTCCTTCCACACTCACCTATAGAAAAAGCCTGCGAGTCCTCCTTCCACACTAACCTATAGAAAAAGCCTGCGAGTCCTCCTTCCACACTCAACTAGAGAAAGCCTGCGACCTCCTTCCACACTAACCTATAGAAAAAGCCTGCAAGTCCTCCTTCTACACTAACCTAGAGAGAAAGCCTGCGAGTCCTCCTTCCACACTCACCTACAGAGAAAGCCTGCAAGTCCTCCTTCCACACTCACCTATAGAAAAAGCCTGCGAGTCCTCCTTCCACACTCAACTAGAGAAAGCCTGCGAGTCCTCCTTCCACACTAACCTATAGAAAAAGCCTGCAAGTCCTCCTTCCATACTCACCTACAGAGAAAGCCTGCGAGTCCTCCTTCCACACTCACCTATAGAAAAAGCCTGCGAGTCCTCCTTCCACACTAACCTACAGAAAAAGCCTGAGAGTCCTCCTTCCACACTCAACTAGAGAAAGCCTGCGAGTCCTCCTTCCACACTAACCTACAGAGAAAGCCTGCGAGTCCTCCTTCCACACTAACCTACAGAGAAAGCCTGCGAGTCCTCCTTCCACACTAACCTATAGAAAAAGCCTGCGAGTCCTCCTTCCACACTAACCTATAGAAAAAGCCTGAGAGTCCTCCTTCCACACTCAACTAGAGAAAGCCTGCGAGTCCTCCTTCCACACTAACCTATAGAAAAAGCCTGCAAGTCCTCCTTCCACACTCACCTACAGAGAAAGCCTGCGAGTCCTCCTTCCACACTCACCTATAGAAAAAGCCTGCGAGTCCTCCTTCCACACTAACCTATAGAAAAAGCCTGCGAGTCCTCCTTCCACACTAACCTATAGAAAAAGCCTGAGAGTCCTCCTTCCACACTCAACTAGAGAAAGCCTGCGAGTCCTCATTCCACACTCACCTATAGAAAAAGCCTGCGAGTCCTCCTTCCACACTAACCTATAGAAAAAGCCTGAGAGTCCTCCTTCCACACTCAACTAGAGAAAGCCTGCGAGTCCTCCTTCCACACTAACCTACAGAGAAAGCCTGCGAGTCCTCCTTCCACACTAACCTACAGAGAAAGCCTGCGAGTCCTCCTTCCACACTAACCTATAGAAAAAGCCTGCGAGTCCTCCTTCCACACTAACCTATAGAAAAAGCCTGAGAGTCCTCCTTCCACACTCAACTAGAGAAAGCCTGCGAGTCCTCCTTCCACACTAACCTATAGAAAAAGCCTGCAAGTCCTCGTTCCACACTCACCTATAGAAAAAGCCTGCGAGTCCTCCTTCCACACTCACACAGAAAGCCTGCGAGTCCTCCTTCCACACTAACCTATAGAGAAAGCCTGCAAGTCCTCCTTCCACACTCACACAGAAAGCCTGCGAGTCCTCCTTCCACACTCATCTACAGAGAAAGCATGTGAGTCCTCCTTCCACACTAACCTATACAAAAAGCCTGCGAGTCCTCCTTCCACACTCACCTACAGAGAAAGCCTGCGAGTCCTCCATCCACACCTTCCATCCACACTAACCTATAGAAAAAGCCTGCGAGTCCTCCTTCCACACTAACCTATAGAAAAAGCCTGCGAGTCCTCCTTCCACACTCACACAGAAAGCCTGCGAGTCCTCCTTCCACACTCACACAGAAAGCCTGCGAGTCCTCCTTCCACACTAACCTATAGAGAAAGCCTGCAAGTCCTCCTTCCACACTCACACAGAAAGCCTGCGAGTCCTCCTTCCACACTAACCTATAGAAAAAGCCTGTGAGTCCTCCTTCCACACTCACCTACAGAGAACGCCTGCGAGTCCTCCATCCACACTAACCTATAGAAAAAGCCTGCGAGCCCTCCTTCCACACTAACCTATAGAAAAAGCCTGAGAGTCCTCCTTCCACACTCAACTAGAGAAAGCCTGCGAGTCCTCCTTCCACACTAACCTACAGAGAATGCCTGTGAATCCTCCTTCCACACTAACCTACAGAGAATGCCTGTGAATCCTCCTTCCACACTAACCTATAGAAAAAGCCTGCGAGTTCTCCTTCCCTACTCACCTAAACAGAAAGCCTGTGAGTCCTCAATCTGCACTCACCCAGAGAGAAAGCCTGTGAGTCCTCCTTCCCCACTAACCTACAGAGAAATCATGTGAGTTCTTCTCTCCCACTAACCAATAGAAAGCCTGTGAGTCCTCCTTTCCCACTAACCTACAGAGAAATCCTGTGAGTCCTCCTTATCCACACATCTATAGAGAAAGGCCATGAGTCCTCCATATCCACACATTTATAGAGAAAGCCTGTGAGTCCTCCTTATCCACTCATCTATAGAGAAAGCCTGTGATTCCTCCTTATTCACACATCTATAGAGAAAGCCTGTGAGTCCTCCTTCGCCACTCATCCATAGAGAAAGCCTGTGAGTCCTCCTTCGCCACTCATCTATAGAGAAAGTCTGTGAGTCCTCTATATCCACACATTTATAGAGAAAGCCTGTGAGTCCTGGAAGAACTGAAAAATAAGTTTTACTATACCCACCTGCGGGGTGGTCCGGACCGATGAGTGCCACTGGTCCTAGTCCAACGCCTCCCATCTTCTTATGATCACCGCCCTCCTGCTTGCTTCTTGTGGATGACACAACCCTGCATCATCCACACAGGTTCCCCGCCATCGCGCTCCTGCGCAGGCGTACTTATCTGCCCTGTTGAGGGCAGACCGAAGTACTGCAGTGCGCAGGTGCTGGAAAAGGTCAAAGAGCCCCGGCACTTGTGCACTGCAGTACTTTGGTCTGCCCTCAACAGGGCAGGGTCGCGTCATCCACAAGAAGCAAGCAGGAGGGGGTGATCATAAGAAGATGGGAGGCGATGGGCCAGGACCAACGACACCCATCGGACCGGACGGCACCGCAGGTGAGTATAATAAAACTTTTTTTTTCAGTTCTTCCAGGTCGGGGGCTTATATACGGCATAGAACGCTTATATACATTATAGAATCCTGTATATAAGCCTTGAAAGGCTGTGGCCGTATCTTATATAGGTCAAAACTGCTGACAGGTTCCCTTTAACAAGAGGGTGGGATCAGCAGGACTCACAAGGTTTCTCTATGAGAGGGTTGGAGAATCAAGACTCACAAGCTTTATCGGAGGGTTGGATAATTAGGACTCACAAGTTTTCTCTATCAGAGAGTTGGATAATCAAGACTAGCAGGCTTTACCTATTGGAGGGTTGGAGAATTAGGACTTACAGACTTTCTTTATAAGAGGGTTGGAAAGCAGGACTCACAGGCTTTCTTTATGGGAAGGTTGAAGGAGCAGGACTCACAGGCTTTCTCTATGGGAGGGTTGCAAAGCAGGGCTCACATGTTTTCTCTATGGGAAGGTGGGAGAAGCAGGACTCACATGTTTTCTCTATGGGAGGGTTGGAGGAGCAGGGCTCACATATTTTCTCTTTGGGAGGGTTGGAAGAGCAGGACTCACATGTTTTCTCTATGGGAAGGTAGGTGGAGCAGGACTCACAATTTTTCTCTATGGGAGGGTTGGAGGAGCAGGACTCACATGTTCTCTCTATGGGAGGGTTGGAGGAGCAGGACTCACATGTTCTCTCTATGGGAGGGTTGGAGGAGCAGGGCTCACATGTTTTCTCTATGGGAGGGTTGGAGGAGCAGGGCTCACATGTTTTCTCTATGGGAAGGTGGGAGGAGCAGGACTCACATGTTTTCTCTATGGGAGGGTTGGAGGAGCAGGACTCACATGTTTTCTCTATGGGAGGGTTGGAGGAGCAGGGCTCACATGTTTTCTCTATGGGAAGGTGGGAGGAGCAGGACTCACATGTTTTCTCTATGGGAGGGTTGGAGGAGCAGGACTCACATGTTTTCTCTATGGGAGGGTTGGAGGAGCAGGACTCACATGTTTTCTCTATGGGAGGGTTGGAGGAGCAGGACTCACATGTTTTCTCTATGGGAGGGTTGGAGGAGCAGGACTCACATGTTTTCTCTATGGGAGGGTTGGAGGAGCAGGACTCACATGTTTTCTCTATGGGAGGGTTGGAGGAGCAGGGCTCACATGTTTTCTCTATGGGAAGGTGGGAGGAGCAGGACTCACATGTTTTCTCTATGGGAGGGTTGGAGGAGCAGGACTCACATGTTTTCTCTATGGGAGGGTTGGAGGAGCAGGACTCACATGTTTTCTCTATGGGAGGGTTGGAGGAGCAGGACTCACATGTTTTCTCTATGGGAGGGTTGGAGGAGTAGGACTCACATGTTCTCTCTATGGGAGGGTTGGAGGAGCAGGGCTCACATGTTTTCTCTATGGGAAGGTGGGAGGAGCAGGACTCACATGTTTTCTCTATGGGAGGGTTGGAGGAGCAGGACTCACATGTTTTCTCTATGGGAAGGTGGGAGGAGCAGGACTCACATGTTTTCTCAATGGGAGGGTTGGAGAAGCAGGACTCACATGTTTTCTCTATGGGAGGGTTGAAGGAGTAGGACTCACATGTTTTCTCTATGGGAAGGTAGGTGGAGCAGGACTCACAAATTTTCTCTATGGGAGGGTTGGAGGAGCAGGACTCACATGTTCTCTCTATGGGAGGGTTGGAGGAGCAGGACTCACATGTTCTCTCTATGGGAGGGTTGGAGGAGCAGGGCTCACATGTTTTCTCTATGGGAGGGTTGGAGGAGCAGGACTCACATGTTCTCTCTATGGGAGGGTTGGAGGAGCAGGGCTCACATGTTTTCTCTATGGGAGGGTTGGAGGAGCAGGACTCACATGTTTTCTCTATGGGAGGGTTGGAGGAGCAGGACTCACAATTTCTCTCTATGGGAGGGTTGGAGGAGCAGGACTCACAATTTCTCTCTATGGGAGGATTGGAGAAGGACTCACATGTTTTCTCTATTGGAGGGTTGGAGGAGCAGGACTCACGTCCTGGACTCATTGAGCAGGACACCAAGGAGAGCAGACGTGTCTGCTCTCTGCTGGATGAGGACAATAAGGCGCCGTGCTAGTGGCAGCCCATTGCAGCAGCAATAGTTTTGTTTTGTTTTAGTCTACTTATTTCTCTACATTTCAGTTCACTCGTTGTGTATGTCCTATTCTAATGTATAATGTTCTTCTGTCAACAAACTGTCATGTCAACTATGTAATTCCTTTATGATTTTTATGATTTAAGTTGTGCTGCTGTGATACCATAATTTCCCACGGGATCAATAAAGTGTATCGTATCGTATCGTATCACGTGTTTTCTCTATTGGAAGGTGGGAGGAGCAGGACTCACATGTTTTCTCTATGGGAGGGTTGGATGAGCAGGACTCACATGTTTTCTCTATGGGAGGGTTGGAGGAGCAGGACTCACAGGCTCTCTCTATGGGAGGGTTGGAGGAGCAGGACTCACATGTTTTCTCTATGGGAGGGTTGGAGGAGCAGGACTCACCTGTTTTCTCTATGGGAGGGTTGGAGGAGCAGGGCTCACATGTTTTCTCTATGGAAGGGTTGGAGGAGCAGGACTCACCTGTTTTCTCTATGGGAGGGTTGGAGGAGCAGGACTCACATGTTCTCTCTATGGGAGGGTTGGAGGAGTAGGACTCACATGTTCTCTCTATGGTAGGGTTGGAGGAGCAGGACTCACATGTTCTCTCTATGGGAGGGTTGGAGGAGTAGGACTCACATGTTCTCTCTATGGGAGGGTTGGAGGAGTAGGACTCACATGTTCTCTCTATGGGAGGGTTGGAGGAGCAGGACTCACATGTTCTCTCTATGGGAGGGTTGGAGGAGTAGGACTCACATGTTCTCTCTATGGGAGGGTTGGAGGAGCAGGACTCACATGTTCTTTCTATGGGAGGGTTGGAGGAGCAGGAATCACATGTTTTCTCTATGGGAGGATTGGAGGAAAAGGACTCACATATTTTTACTATGGGAGGGTTGGAGGAGCAGGACTCACATGTTCTCTCTATGGGAGGGTTGGAGGAGCAGGACTCACATGTTTTCTCTATGGGAGGGTTGGAGGAGCAGGACTCACATGTTTTCTCGATGGGAGGGTTGGAGGAGAAGGACTCACATGTTCTCTCTATGGGAGGGTTGGAGGAGAAGGACTCACATGTTTTCTCTATGGGAGGATTGGAGGAAAAGGACTCACATGTTTTTACTATGGGAGGGTTGGAGGAGCAGGACTCACATGTTCTCTCTATGGGAGGTTTGGAGGAGCAGGATTCACATTTTCTCTCTATGGGAGGGTTGGAGGAGCAGGACTCACAGGTTTTCTCTACGGGAGGGTTGGAGGAGCAGGACTCACATTTTCTTGCTATGGGAGGGTTGGAGGAGCAGGATTCACATTTTCTCTCTATGGGAGGGTTGGAGGAGCAGTACTCACAGGTAGGGTTGAGCGAAACGGGTCGAACATTTTCAAAAGTCGCCGACTTTTGGAGAAGTCGAGTTTCATGAAACCTGATCCGACCCCTGTGCGTGGTCGGCCATGCGGTACGCGACTTTCGCGCCAAAGTCGCGTTTCAATGACGCGAAAAGCACCATTTCTCAGCCAATGAAGGTAAACGCAGAGTGTGGGCAGCGTGATGACATAGGTCCTGGTCCCCACCATCTTAGAGAAGGGCATTGCAGTGATTGGCTTGCTGTCTGCGGTGTCACAGGGGCTATAAAGGGGAGTTCCCGCCGACCGCCATGTTACTGC
Source organism: Ranitomeya imitator (assembly GCF_032444005.1). Classification (NCBI taxonomy): domain Eukaryota; kingdom Metazoa; phylum Chordata; class Amphibia; order Anura; family Dendrobatidae; genus Ranitomeya; species Ranitomeya imitator. Next base: position 787,548,735 of record NC_091284.1, on the reverse strand, counting down.
TGCTGATCTGAGCTTAGGGAGAGGTTGCTGCCGCTTCGTCAGAAGCAGGGATAGCGTTAGGCAGGGTCCATTAACCACAAAACCGCTTGTGCTGTAGCGATTTCCACTGCCCAACACCACCTTCGGTGTGCAGGGACAGTGGAAGCTCCTTTTTTTTTTTACCCTCAGCGCTGTAGCTCATTGGGCTGCCCTAGAAGGCTCCCTGATAGCTGCATTGCTGTGTGTACGCCGCTGTGCAAACCAACTGCTTTTTTCAAAGCACAAATCCTCTTGTTCCTTCCTTTCTGCACAGCTATCTTGTTTGTTTGTCCACACTTTTTATTTAATTTGTGCATCAGTCCACTCCTTATTGCTGCCTGCCATACCTGGCTGAGATTACTGCAGGGAGATAGTAATTGAAGGACAGTTCCTTTTTTTTTTTTTTTTTGTGGGAGATTAAGATTGACATTTCTGCTAGAGTGCCATCTCTGTCTGTGTCATCTCTCACTCAGTGGGCCATAGAAAGCCTATTTATTTTTTTGCTTGATTTGGGTTCCAAAATCTACCAGAAAAAATCACAACATCAATCAGTGGGAGAAAAATATTGGCCTCAGGGCTTGTGTGCCACTCCTTACTCCTGTGTGTGCCATCTCTCACTCAGTGGGCCATAGAAAGCCTATTAATTTTTTGCTTGATTTGGGTTCTAAATTCTACCTGAAAAAATCAATAAATCAATCAGTGGGAGATTAATATTGGCCTTTGGGCTTGTGTGCCAGTCCTAAGCGTGCCATCTCTCTCTCTCTCTCAGATAGTGGGCCATAGAAAGCCTATTTTTTTATTATTTTATTGGGTTTATAAATTTTCCCTGGAAAAAAAAAAAAAGTGGGAGATTAATATTGGCCTCTGGGCTTGTGTGCCAGTCCTGAGCGTGCCATCTCTCTCACAAATAGTGGGCCATAGAAAGCCTATTTATTTTTTTGGTTGATTTGGGTTCATAATTCTACCTGAAAAAATCAATCAATCAATCAGTGGGAGATTAATATTGGCCTTTGGGCTTGTGTGCCAGTCCTAAGCGTGCCATCTCTCTCTCTCAGATAGTGGGCCATAGAAAGCCTATTTATTATTATTTTTTTTATTGGGTTTATAAATTTTCCCTGGAAAAAAAAAAAATGGGAGATTAATATTGGCCTCTGGGCTTGTGTGCCAGTCCTGAGCGTGCCATCTCTCTCACAAATAGTGGGCCATAGAAAGCCTATTTATTTTTTTGGTTGATTTGGGTTCCTAATTCTACCTGAAAAAATCAATCAATCAATCAGTGGGAGAAAAATATTGGCCTCAGGGCTTGTGTGCCACTCCTTACTCCTGTGTGTGCCATCTCTCACTCAGTGGGCCATAGAAAGCCTATTAATTTTTTTGCTTGATTTGGGTTCTAAATTCTACCTGAAAAAATCATTAAATCAATCAGTGGGAGATTAATATTGGCCTCTGGGCTTGTGTGCCACTCCTGACTCCTGTGTGCGTCATCTGTCACTCAGTGGGCCCTAGAAAGCCTATTTTTTGTTTTATTTGTTTTCTAAATTCTCCCTGAAACAATCATTTTATTTTCTTTGGTTTCTAAATTATTCCTGAAAAAAATCATTTTTTTTGTATTTTTTTTTCTCTCAAGTCTCCCTGAAAAAAAAAAAAAAAAAAAAATCTGTGGGAGATTCATATTGCCCCTTCTGCTTGTGTGCCAGTCTTGACTCCTGGGTGTGCCATCTCTCTCTCTCTCCCCAATTGTGGGCCATAGAAAGCCTATTAATTTTTTTGCTTGATTTGGGTTCCAAAATCTACCAAAAAAAATCACTAAATCAATCAGTGGGAGATTAATATTGGCCTCTGGGCTTGTGTGCCACTCCTGACTCCTGTGTGCGTCATCTGTCACTCAGTGGGCCCTAGAAAGCCTATTTTTTGTTTTATTTGTTTTCTAAATTCTCCCTGAAACAACCATTTTATTTTCTTTGGTTTCTAAATTATTCCTGAAAAAAATCATTTTTTTTGTATTTTTTTTTCTCTCAAGTCTCCCTGAAAAAAAAAAAAAAAAAAAATCAGTGGGAGATTAATATTGCCCCTTCTGCTTGTGTGCCAGTCTTGACTCCTGGGTGTGCCATCTCTCTCTCTCTCCCCAATTGTGGGCCATAGAAAGCCTATTAATTTTTTTGCTTGATTTGGGTTCCAAAATCTACCAAAAAAAAATCACTAAATCAATCAGTGGGAGATTAATATTGGCCTCTGGGCTTGTGTGCCACTCCTGACTCCTGTGTGCGTCATCTGTCACTCAGTGGGCCCTAGAAAGCCTATTTTTTGTTTTATTTGTTTTCTAAATTCTCCCTGAAACAATCATTTTATTTTCTTTGGTTTCTAAATTATTCCTGAAAAAAATCATTTTTTTTGTATTTTTTTTTCTCTCAAGTCTCCCTGAAAAAAAAAAAAAAAAAAAAAAAATCTGTGGGAGATTCATATTGCCCCTTCTGCTTGTGTGCCAGTCTTGACTCCTGGGTGTGCCATCTCTCTCTCTCTCCCCAATTGTGGGCCATAGAAAGCCTATTAATTTTTTTGCTTGATTTGGGTTCCAAAATCTACCAAAAAAAATCACTAAATCAATCGGTGGGAGATTAATATTGGCCTCTGGGCTTGTGTGCCACTCCTGACTCCTGTGTGCGTCCTCTCTCACTCAGTGGGCCCTACAAAGCCTTTTTTTTTTTTTTTTTTCCTAAATTCTCCCTGAAACAATCATTTCATTTTATTTGTTTTATAAATTCTTCTGTAAAAAATAATTTTTTTTTAATTTTTTTTTTTTCTGAAGTCTCCCTTTTAAAAAAAACAAACACAAATCAGTGGGAGATAAATATTTACATTTGCGCTTCAGTGACAGTCCTGCGTGTGTGCCATCTCATTTGTTGCCAACAACAACAGAGTGTGTAACATTGTGGCTGATTTTCGTTGTGGTCTCACCCACCTGTAAAGGGGTAGCTAAATCATACTGAAGTTATAGCTCACCGTGTAAGTTGTGTGACAGCAACAAATACCGTTCGTTTGGTAACGTTTTTAAAACAATGAGGAAGTCTGGTGGAAGAGGTCGTGGCCGGGGGCGTTCATTGTCAGCTGGTAATGAGGGTAGTGGTAGTGGTGGAGCATCAGCTGGTCGTGGGAAAAAAAATATTGCACCTAAGTCTGGAGCTGTGGAGCCAGGTTCGTCGTCTGGCTACACAAGGCCTCGAACGCTCCCTTTTCTGGGAGTAGGAAAACCGCTTTTAAAGCCGGAGCAGCAAGAGCAAGTTTTGGCTTATCTTGCTGACTCAGCCTCTAGCTCTTTTGCCTCCTCTCGTGAAACTGGTAAATGTCAAAGCAGCGCGTCGTTAGTGGATGTTCACGGTCAGGGACAAGTCGTTTCCTTGTCCTCTTCAGCAAAAACAACAACAGAGAAGAATGCAGCAGGCGACACAACGGGTTACTCCATGGAGCTCTTTACACATACCGTCCCTGGCTTAGAAAGTGAAGCAGTTAACAGTCCATGCCCATTACAAGTTGAATCTGACATGGAGTGCACTGATGCACAGCCACAGCCAGACTACTATCCTGGTCCTTTGACTCAGACCACAACATTGCCCTCGCAGGGTGCTGATCAAGAATCAGACCCTGATGAGACTATGTTGCCCCATCACGAACGCTATACCACCGACCGACACGGTGACACAGACGAAGTTGCACACGAGCTACAAGAAGAGGTAATAGATGACCCAGTTCTTGACCCCGATTGGCAGCCATTGGGGGAACAGGGTGCAGGCGGCAGCAGTTCTGAAGCGGAGGAGGAGGGGCCACAGCAGGCATCAACATCGCAACAGGTTCCATCTGCCGGGCCCGTATCTTGCCCAAAACGCGTGGCAAAGCTAAAACCTGTTGGAGGACAGCGTGGCCATCCGGTTAAAGCTCAGTCTGCAATGCCTGAAAAGGTATCCGATGCTAGAAAGAGTGCAGTCTGGCATTTTTTTAAACAACATCCAATTGATCAGCGCAAAGTCATCTGTCAAAAATGTTCAACTACCTTAAGCAGAGGACAGAATCTGAAAAGTCTCAATATAAGTTGCATGCATAGACATTTAACCACCATGCATTTGCAAGCCTGGACTAACTACCAAACGTCCCTTAAGGTTGTAGCACCCTCGGCCAATGAAGCTAGTCAGCAACGCAACATCCCTTCCGGCAGTGTAGGGCCACCATTTTCCGCACCACCTGCAGTATCTGTGCAGGTTTCTTTGCCAGGCCAAAGCCGTCAGGGTCAGGGAATCACCAGTTTCGTAGTAGGAAACACTGCATCTAGGGCACCGGTGGCAACAATACCATCTCCCACCGTCTCTCAGTCTGCCATGTCCACCGGCACCCCCGCTAGTTCCACGATCTCCAGCTCTCCAGTCCAGCTCACCCTACATGAGACTATGGTTAGAAAAAGGAAGTACTTAGCCTCGCATCCGCGTACACAGGGTTTGAACGCACACATAGCTAGACTAATCTCGTTAGAGATGATGCCCTACCGGTTAGTTGAAAGCGAAGCTTTCAAAGCCCTGATGGACTACGCTGTACCACGCTACGAGCTACCCAGTCGACACTTTTTTTCCAGAAAAGCCATCCCAGCCCTCCACCAGCATGTTAAAGAGCGCATCGTCCATGCACTCAGGCAATCTGTGAGCACAAAGGTGCACCTGACAACAGATGCATGGACCAGTAGGCATGGCCAGGGACGTTACGTGTCCATCACGGCACACTGGGTAAATGTGGTGGATGCAGGGTCCACAGGGGACAGCAAGTTTGGGACAGTTCTGCCTAGCCCACGGTCTAGGAAACAATTGACTGTAGCCGTTCGCACCCCCTCCTCCTCCTCTTCGTCCTCCTGCAGAAGCGAGAGCTCGTCCACAGACCGCAGTCGCACAACCACTCCATCCGCAGCTGCCACTGTTGCACACCAGGTCTCCCATTATGGGGCAGCTACTGGCAAACGTCAGCAGGCTGTATTGGCTATGAAGTGTTTGGGCGACAACAGACACACCGCGGAAGTTCTGTCCGAGTTCTTGCAGAAAGAAACGCAGTCGTGGCTGGGCACTGTAGATCTTGAGGCAGGCAAGGTAGTGAGTGATAACGGAAGGAATTTCATGGCTGCCATCTCCCTTTCCCAACTGAAACACATTCCTTGCCTGGCTCACACCTTAAACCTGGTGGTGCAGTGCTTCCTGAAAAGTTATCCGGGGTTATCCGACCTGCTCCTCAAAGTGCGTGGACTTTGCTCACATATCCGCCGTTCGCCCGTACACTCCAGCCGTATGCAGACCTATCAGCGTTCTTTGAACCTTCCCCAGCATCGCCTAATCATAGACGTTGCAACAAGGTGGAACTCAACACTGCACATGCTTCAGAGACTGTGTGAACAGAGGCGGGCTGTTATGTTTTTGTGGGAGGATACACATACACGGGCAGGCAGTAGGATGGCAGACATGGAGTTGTCAGGTGTGCAGTGGTCGAAGATTCAAGACATGTGTCAAGTCCTTCAGTGTTTTGAGGAATGCACACGGCTGGTTAGTGCAGACAACGCCATAATAAGCATGAGCATCCCCCTAATGCGTCTGCTGATGCAAAGTTTGACGCACATAAAGGATCAGGCGTCTGCAGCTGAGGAAGAGGAAAGCCTTGATGACAGTCAGCCATTGTCTGGCCAGGGCAGTGTACAGGACGAGGTAGCGGGCGAAGAGGAGGAGGAGGACGAGGAGGATGATGGGGATGATTATATTTTTAATGAGGAAGCTTTTCCGGGGCCACTGGAAATTGGTGGCGCGGCAAGGCCGGGTTCTGGTTTTTTGAGGGACACAAGTGACGTTGATTTGCCTGAAACTGCCCCTCAACCAAGCACAACCGCAGATTTGAGAACTGGAACTTTGGCCCACATGGCGGATTATGCCTTACGTATCCTCAAAAGGGACACACGCATAACTAAAATTATGAATGATGACGATTACTGGTTGGCCTGCCTCCTTGATCCTCGCTATAAAGGCAAATTGCAAAATATAATGCCACATGAGAACTTGGAACTAATATTAGCAACCAAACAATCAACTCTTGTTGACCGTTTGATTCAGGCATTCCCTGCACACAGCGCCCGTGATCGTTCTCACACGAGCTGCAGGGGCCAGCAGACCAGAGGAGTTAGAGGGGCAGAAATCAGAAGTGGCGTTGGCCAGAGGGGTTTTCTGACCAGGTTGTGGAGTGATTTTGCTATGACCGCAGACAGGACAGGTACTGCAGCATCAATTCAAAGTGACAGGAGACAACATTTGTCCAGTATAGTTACAAACTATTTTTCATCCCTTATCGATGTTCTCCCTCAACCGTCATTCCCATTTGATTACTGGGCATCAAAATTAGACACCTGGCCAGAATTGGCAGAATATGCATTGCAGGAGCTTGCTTGCCCGGCAGCTAGTGTCCTATCAGAAAGAGTATTCAGTGCTGCAGGTTCAATACTAACAGAAAAAAGGACTCGTCTGGCTACCCAAAATGTAGATGATCTAACCTTCATTAAAATGAACCACAACTGGATTTCGAAATCTTTTGCCCCACCTTGCCCGGCTGACACCTAGCTTTCCTATGAAAAGGTCTTGCCTGTGGACTATTCTGAATGCCTTTTCCAATCTCGTAATTTTCTGCACCTGATTGTCCAGCATACGACATGTTTACACCTCACTAAATGGCCAAACTCCCCACACGGGGCCGTGGTATCGACACTTGGCGACAGCACCCGTGAGAGTGCAGTTTGTCTGAAGAGGTGGGTGAGCCCGCTTTTGGTCGACGGCACTGCCACTGGGTCCCTCCTAGTACAATAAAGTGTCTCTGGCGGTGGTGGTGCGCACCCAACGTCAGACACACCGTTGTAATATGAGGGGCCCTGGGCCTGTACCGCCGGCCACAAGACAGTTTCCCCCCACCCCAGCTCAAACAGTGCTCTACCACTTGCAAAATTATCTCACAGCTCCACCAATGTTTAGTCTATGCGCTGACATCCTTCAATGCCTGCCACTGACAATACCATTGTATTGACATTTTTGTTATGTTAGGCCTTCGATGCCTGTCTGTGGTCACTCCTTCCACTAGGCCTCCACTGACCACACCACTGCTGCCCGTGTACCCCTGGAACCAATTTAAAATTGCCTACAGCCATGTGTTATTATTTTAGGCCTTCGATGCCTGTCTGCGGTCACTCCTTCCACTAGGCCTCCACTGACCACACCACTGCTGCCCGTGTACCCCTGGAACCAATTTAAAATTGCCTACAGCCAGCCCAATTTTTTTATTTTAGGCCTTCGATGCCTGTCTGCGGTCCATTCTTTCAACTACTACTACACTGACCAGGGCACTGCTGCCCGTGTACCCCTGGAACCAATTTAAAATTGCCTACAGCCATGTGTTATTATTTTAGGCCTTCGATGCCTGTCTGCGGTCACTCCTTCCACTAGGCCTCCACTGACCACACCACTGCTGCCCGTGTACCCCTGGAACCAATTTAAAATTGCCTACAGCCATGTGTTATTATTTTAGGCCTTCGATGCCTGTCTGCTGTGACTCCTTCCACTAGGCCTCCTCTGACCACACCACTGCTGCCCGTGTACCCCTGGAACCAATTTAAAATTGCCTACAGCCATGTGTTATTATTTTAGGCCTTCGATGCCTGTCTGCGGTCACTCCTTCCACTAGGCCTCCACTGACCACACCACTGCTGCCCGTGTACCCCTGGAACCAATTTAAAATTGCCTACAGCCATGTGTTATTATTTTAGGCCTTCGATGCCTGTCTGCGGTCACTCCTTCCACTAGGCCTCCACTGACCACACCACTGCTGCCCGTGTACCCCTGGAACCAATTTAAAATTGCCTACAGCCATGTGTTATTATTTTAGGCCTTCGATGCCTGTCTGCGGTCCATTCTTTCAACTACTACTACACTGACCAGGGCACTGCTGCCCGTGTACCCCTGGAACCAATTTAAAATTGCCTACAGCCATGTGTTATTATTTTAGGCCTTCGATGCCTGTCTGTGGTCACTCCTTCCACTAGGCCTCCACTGACCACACCACTGCTGCCCGTGTACCCCTGGAACCAATTTAAAATTGCCTACAGCCATGTGTTATTATTTTAGGCCTTCGATGCCTGTCTGTGGTCACTCCTTCCACTAGGCCTCCACTGACCACACCACTGCTGCCCGTGTACCCCTGGAACCAACTTAAAATTGCCTACAGCCAGCCCAATTTTTTTATTTTAGGCCTTCGATGCCTGTCTGCGGTCCATTCTTTCAACTACTACTACACTGACCACACCACTGCTGCCCGTGTACCCCTGGAACCAATTTTAAATTGCCTACAGCCATGTGTTATTATTTTAGGCCTTCGATGCCTGTCTGCGGTCACTCCTTCCACTAGGCCTCCACTGATCACACCACTGCTGCCCGTGTACCCCTGTAACCAACATCAGAAAATATAAAAATAAGTATTTTGCTTATAAAAAAGAAAATACTGGAGAGATATCAAATGCAGACATTTTAACATTAAAAACAAACACACAACTAAAATCTGGTACAGTACTAAAAATGGCCACCAGCTACAATTACTTTCTCCTGCAAGTAGTTAACTGAAAGGTTTTTTAAATTGAAAACACAGATATGGCATCCACCGAGTGTTGTCCTGTCGCGTCTTCTTTATATTATTGCCGAGAAGATGCAAAACAATGAAAATAATAAAATCATTAATTACCAAAATAATAGAGAAAGTCAACACCACATTGCAAATAAACATTCATTCCAAATAAAAAAGCAGGGCGCGTCCGAGGGTGAGTATATACCTAATAAGAATATAATCACCCTCGGACGCGCAATGCTTATTTCCAACAGCCTTCCTTCCTAAGAATCAGCCCTTCCGTGGTGTAGAGAGACGTTGTGTTCCACTCCAAGGTGTTCCCCAGGTTGCCTTTCCTGAGCTTCGATCTTCCGGCTCTCGTTTAGTAGTTCTTGGAAACTACACTGCATTAGGCCTACAAATTGGGTATGGGGTGGAGAGAGATGGTGTGTTCCACTCCAAGGTGTTCCCCAGGTTGCCTTTCCTGAGCTTCGATCTTCCGGCTCTCGTTTAGTAGTTGTTGGAAACTACACTGCATTAGGCCTCCAAATTGGCTATGGGGTGGAGAGAGATGGTGTGTTCCACTGTAGAGAGATGGTGTGTTACACTCCAAGGTGTTCCCCAGGTTTCCTTGCCATTGCTTCGGTCTTCCGACTCTCGTTTAGTAGTTGTAGAAAAGTACACTGCATTAGGCCTACAAAATGGGTATGGGGTGGAGAGAGATGGTGTGTTACACTCCAAGGTGTTCCCCAGGTTGCCTTTCCTGAGCTTCTATCTTCAGGCTCTCATTAAATTGTGGTTAAATGGAACAACTGCATTTGGCGTACTAGTTGGTTTGGGGCCTACTATCGGTGTCTGCCACTCCTTGCTGTTCTCCTGGTTTCCTGTCCTGAAATTCCATTTTCAGGCTCTCGTTAAGTAGTTGTTAATGTTAGACTGCATTTGGCCTACTAGTTGGGTTGGGGCCTACTATCGGTGTCTGCCACTCCTTGCTGTTCTCCTCCACTGAACAAAGCTGTGCCGCCTGTTTACTACGGTTGCCAATTTTGAACTGCATTTCGACTACTTACTGATTTGGCCCTACTCTCTGTGTCAGCCTCTCATTCCAGTTGTCCTCCACTGCAATGCCCCCTGGTTATTCCTGTGTTACCAATTTTGAACTGCATTTAGCCCACTTTATTCTTTGGGCCTATATCTGTGTTTCCACTTCATCGTGCCCATTGCCCAGCCAGTGATAGATGAGTCTGCTGGTACATTGACCCATAACGCAACATTCCCCGTGCACGCTACACAACAACATTGTGACCCTGCTGAAAGTCAGGTTGCTCTTCCCGCATACCATACCACCTTACACGGGGACAAAGAGGAAGGTGCAGATGAAAGTGCAGGTTCCTTCATCAGGTGGGGGGAGGAATACTAGTTGGCGACGTCACTGGCACAGGGCCTCTCATAGTACGCAAAAGTGTTGCTGCCGGTGGGAGGCGCCCCCGCCGTGCAAACACACCGCTGTACTTTGAGGGGCCCTGTGCCAGTGCCAATGCCAACAAGTGGGCCCCCCCTGCTTGCTCAGGATCACAGCACTTGCAAAGTTGAAATACTTACCTCTCCCTGCTCCACTGCCGTGATGTGGTCCAGATTTCCTGGGCCCACTAATTACTTGAACCAGCCCTACCCCACACAACTTTAGCCAAATGACCCCCAATTTAAAATGCCTTCCAATTATTATAAGGTAAATTACGCTTGACAAGCTTCATTAAGAAGAATGGATGGTTTTGACATTAAAATGGGCACTCTAGGTGTTTTCCTGGCCCCCACTCACTGCCGACTATGCTGCCCCATTGACTTGCTTTGGGTTTCGTGTTTCGGTCGATCCCGACTTTACGTCATAATCGGCCGATTTCACTCGACCCGACTTTTGAGATAGTCGGGTTTCGCGAAACCCGGCTCGACTCTAAAAAGGTCAAGATCGCTCAACTCTACTCACAGGCTTTCTCTATGGGAGGGTTGGAGGAGCAGGACTCACATGTTTTCTCTATGGGAAGGTTGGAGGAGCAGGACTCACATGTTCTCTCTATGGGAGCGTTGGAGGAGCAGGACTCACAGGTTTTCTCTATGGGAGGGGTGGAGGAGCAGGACTCACATTTTCTCTCTATGGGAGGGTTGGAGGAGCAGGACTCACATCTTCTCTCTATGGGAGGGTTGGAGGAGCAGGACTCACATGTTTTCTCTATGGGAGGGTTGGAGGAGCAGGATTCATATTTTCTCTCTATGGGAGGGTTGGAGGAGCAGGACTCACATTTTCTCGCTATGGGAGGGTTGGAGGAGCAGGACTCACAGGTTTTCTCTATGGGAGGGTTGGAGGAGCAGGACTCACATCTCTCTAAGGGAGGGTTGGAGGAGCAGGACTCACATTTTCTCGCTATGGGAGGGTTGGAGGAGCAGGACTCACAGGTTTTCTCTATGGGAGGGTTGGAGGAGCAGGACTCACATCTCTCTAAGGGAGGGTTGGAGGAGCAGGACTCACATTTTCTCGCTATGGGAGGGTTGGAGGAGCAGGACTCACAGGCTTTCGCCGTTGTAGTAGGTAAAGAGTGGTTAACATACATGAATCAAGTGTTAGAAAACGATAAATCCCCAAGCCCCGTGCCTCCCTCTCTATCCTGTTGCCCTCGGGTAGGAGACTTGCCAGATCTACTTTGAACCGTTATAATAGATGAAATGTGGATTACATCCGCGCTGCTGCGACAAATAATAGAGGTTATCTCTGTGTGGAAACTTCCTGAAGAAGAAGCCATGAGCTTCGAAACGCGTTGAATAAACCACCCGAACATCTTACAAGTATATCTGGATCTATTATTTGTCGCAGCAGCGCGGATGTAATCCACATTTCATCTATTATAACGGTTCTGAGAGGTCGCAGCGCCGACCTGTGGATCTGCAGCAGCTGACAAACTACACGCTTGTACTGTGTACCACCAGGTGAGCAGTTCTCTCACAATTGATCAGAAACAATCCTGGGGATAAGACCCTATTTGCGCTTTTTTTGTCTCCTATCTTTCAATACTAGATCTACTTTGAAGGAACACTAAACCTAGAAAAACTTTCTGACGGTAATTGTTAATCTGCAAATTATTTGCAGCTTATAAACAAATAGTCTTGTTGGAATCTTGCAACAAATTCATGGGTCATTTTCCTCTCGGTCTTCTCCATTTTTCAAATGACTGAAGTCAGAGCAGTGGGGGGAGGCTCCTGCTGCAGCTGGTTACATTAAAACCAAAGACAAGTCTGATCTCAAATTTGTGAAAATAAGGCAGAGGTGGTTGCTTTCCTACAACAAAGGTGAAAAACTGTGGGAAAAAACCACAACCATCTTGTCATTCCAGAATCGTCTTCCCTGGCTTTATCGGAGCATTAGTTATAATTAACCAGAATGTGCCTGTAGTAGAATCTCTGTGTTTGTGGGGCCTGTACCCGTCTCCGCACACAGAAGACATTATGCAAATGAATTGTAAACATGTTTTTGCTGTCTATTTTTCTGTCTGATATTTCAAGTCTGATTAATACAAAGCGAGAGCGATCTGCCAATCTGAGCAGCCCCGGGACCGGCGGCTAAATTACCTTTCATGCACATTTTCAAGCAATCAGCAAAATCTGTTGATGTTTTCTGAATTATACACTGCGAAAACCATCTGCAAAAGAAAAAAAAAAAGGAAAAGATAAAACGGGAGGAAATTTCGCAAACTTCTCGAAGTAAGCATCGGCATAACCTGTGATAATAAAAAGGCCCGAAGTGCAGAAAACAACAAACTGGCAAAAATATTGATATTCTGCCAACTACCAAAATTTAAGATTAAGAAAAAAAAAGTAAAGTTTTGTACTGCACAAGTTAAAAAACAAAGTTTTTGGCACTTATAAGCAAGTGCATTACCTGTACTTAAAGGGGTTGTCCCATAAAGGATATCTGTCCACAGGATAGGTGCAAAATGTATGATCACTGTGGGGGAAGGGGGTCACCATCGTGCTTTATTGAGTGGTTCTATGGTACATACTTACTTGGTCATTCGTGCGTTTGTGCTGGCCACAAAGCCCACGACTGACTGAAGCTTATTGATGGCGTCTTTGTTGACATTGATCCCGATCACCATAAGAGATTTGAGCTGCGGGGACATAAGCGGCATTTAGTGACGATCACACAGTAACGTCCTCTCGCTGCGGGGAAGGGAGGTTAGAAACTCACGGGAATCTCCACGGCCCACAGTTCTCCTCCGGTTTTACAGATGATCTGCATGGCGATTTTGCTGGCGATGCTCATTAGCATGTTCTGCCGGTTCAGAGTATGGCTCTTTACACACTGGCTTGGAACCGGCTTCTCCAGGGTGAGATACTTCTTTATGGAGTCGTAGTTGTCTTTCGATTGGGAGGGCAGAATGCATAACACCTGCAGGGAATAAAAGGGGAGCGAACATACAAATATCCTTCTCACAAGGAGGGGTGTTACACCTGTACGGAGTTACACGATCTTGAAGGTGATAACAGAAAAATCAAGCGGCAAAAAAATGTTGGAAATTCTGGGGAGGAGACTCAGACTAGAGAACCGAGTAAGGAGGCGTAAGTTCCCAGGGAAAGCCCACTGAGCTCTGAACTTGGAGCTGCACAAGCAGAGAACAGATGCTTAGAAGCTCCATAGTGTGTACACAGAAAATCCCATTAATCACATAGTACACACTGAGCTCTGAACTTGGAGCTGCACAAGCAGAGAACAGATGCTTAGAAGCTCCATAGTGTGTACACAGAAAATCCCATTAATCACATAGTACACACTGAGCTCTGAACTTGGAGCTGCACAAGCAGAGAACAGATGCTTAGAAGCTCCATAGTGTGTACACAGAAAATCCCATTAATCACATAGTACACACTGAGCTCTGAACTTGGAGCTGCACAAGCAGAGAACAGATGCTTAGGAGCTCCATACTGTGTACACAAAAATCTAATTAATCACACAGTACACTGAGCTCCTAAGCTTACGCAAGTGGAGGAAACTTTTATCATTGGTTATCAGATGGTTTATGTCTGGTAAAGTATCTACAGAGCCTGGCTGGAGGCTTCAAATATACTTAGATCAGTGTTCCCCAAGTTTGGTCCTCAAGAGCCACCAACAGGTCATGTTTTCAGGATTTCCTTAGTATTGCACAGGTCAGTGAATGCTTGCCTGTCCAGATGATGCAATTATCACCTGTGCAATACTAAGGAAATCCTGAAAACATGACCTGTTGGTGGCTCTTGAGGACCAAACTTGGGGAACACTGACTTAGATGGTTGAAGATCGATTTATTAAAGGGACGTGAATATCAGAAAATGATCGAGTGTTTAAATCAGACTTTGCACTATGTATTTTTGGGCATTTTTTTCTCTCTTATTTAAAAATAAAGCTAGTAATCTTACATTTTTCACACTGGCCACTGCAGATTTTTTTTTATACTTATACTACCTGTCTTTTTAGCATGAGATTTCCTTTTAATCTTGGGCAGGATTACTATACACGGCTGATAACACATAATCCACCAATCATAATAGGTGATATCGCAGCTCACCTCCTCTCCCTCCTATCACAATGATCTTTGCACACGCTCATGAGATGCTTCAATACAAAAGATCTGCTCATTGTGGCTAATGTACATGTGCATTTTCTGAAACAACACGAAGTTAGAGTCTATAAAAGACAGTGTGAAATTTCCATTTATTATTTATCTTTGAAATGCATGTTGTGATATATATATATACCTATATAATTTAATTTAATTTTATATATATATATATATATATATATGTTAGAAAATTGTCCACAAACAAGAGCTAACACAAAAATCTGTTTTAATCAACAGATGATTTTCCGATTTTCTCTGCATGAAAGCGAAACAATCAATTTCATCATGCAAATGAGCTGGCACGTGCTCAGAGGGTGGTCCTAGTCTTGGCAAGACGCTAAAAATCATTTTTTTTTTTATAAACAGTGGAGATTCACTTGAAGGCACCCTGACCGGCGATAATATATAAACCGTAGCATACACAGCATCTGCCGTGCTCAAGAAGCCGACACGATGATGGCTACTCATGAATATTCGCCTCATAAACTGGGTGCCGCCATCGTTTCAACAACCGAAGCGCGCAAGATGAAACCCGGAATTAATTCCTCTGTAATTAAACCTTTGTGGATTTATTACTTAAAACATTGACATTCAGAAAGACAGGAGTTTGGATTCCGACTGTTCGTCTAATTATGCCGCATTAGCGCGGCGTTGTTATGAGAGGGCCGCCAAGCTGATTTATCCTCTTCTTAATCAGTGCCTCTTTTGTAATGATGCCGACAATGAAAATTGTTTTTTCTTTTCTTTCTTAAATGGCGTTCCTTTCGCCTTTGGATTAATATGCAGAAGATTATCTGCCAGGATATTATTACGTATTGCTATGAAGCAGCTATAATCATCCGGAACAAAACATACATACATCTCACTGTCTTCACTAAGGAAGTGTTTTCTAATCTAAACCAGGCTAATGGATTGTTAGAAAGCCAAAGGAAGATACATAAAGATGAAAGGTGCCAACACTTCCGTGCTGCTTAAAGGAACAAAGAACCTAGAATTTTCACAGCACAGTATGTGAAATCTCTGCTTGTGCATTTCTTGAGAGTCTTCTCTGGGGGCGTGCGCTTTCACTCCTCTTTCTCAGACGCTACCAATCACATCTCAGAATCTGATGTAGCAGTGTATCACTCTCAGACAATTCTGAGCTGTGATTGGCAGAGAAGACGCCCCCAGAGAAGACTCTGAAGAAACAGCCAGTTGGACTGCAAGCAGAGATTTCACATAGTGCACTGCAGAAGAATCAAATGTGAATAACTCTGCAATGGAGTGACATAGAATAAAACAGAAAAAAAGCAGCAGAACCAGTGGTGCTCAAGGATATTTAAAGGGTATTTAACTCATTTTTTGAGCAATTGACAGGTCCTCTTTAGGGGTGAGAAAAGGGTATAGAAAGCCAAGCACCAGAAATTGATTCTTTCACTAAATCTAGAAAAGAGATAATTTTTTTCCCCTCCATTTTCAGCTACAGACCACCTTAGGGGATGGAGCTTCACTACTGACCTATATAGTAAAATAAATAAATATAGAGCTGGATTCATTTTACCAGGTCTGTGTTACAGCAATAAATAGAAAAATCAAAGTTGCTCTCTCCTTCCAAAACATTTTTAGAGGAGTTTTTTTAATTTTTTTTGCAGGCGTGGATGCACTTAAAATAAAGAACTGCGGTATATTCAACTCCCAGTGTCCCAGTGTCTTCAAGGTAGGCTGCTCCGGAGTTCAGCGCTAGCTTCGGAAGGGATGCTAGCTCTACTGAGAAGTCAAAAGGGCTGGGTCACCCAGTGATTGGCTGCAGCGGTCAACTGACTAAATGAAAGCGTAATCAGAGAAATATCATTCCATTGACTTCTAAATGGAGCAGGCATTGCTCACAAAAGAGCTGGATCCGGAGGAAGGAAGGTGCTTTTTTGTTACATAGTGGACATTGCAAATGTATAAACAGTGTGAAACTTGGTGTTTCAAAAAAAAGGGATATGGCCTGAAATTACATCGTAGGCCGTAGCATAAATTTAGGAGAAACATTTCTAAAACACGCTATTAACACAACTTACTATTTCCTTCTCTATTTTTTTTTTCTCCTGAAATCCTACATAAGGGTTAAAAATAAAAAGTGATATATTTTCATGAGATATATTTTTTAGTACTTTTTGTGTTTTATGTAAATATTTTATTATTCTAACCCTAACCTTAGCCCTAACCTCACCCTTACTAGTTAGGGTTAGAAAAATAGCATAAATAAGTAACATTTATTGGAATGTGCCTGCTCTTATTTATATTTTACAGGGGACGTTTTTTTTCACATTGGAACAATTCTACCAGAAGGTTTCAGTCTCCTCTCACAAAATCACGAGGGAAAGGATAGGCGTGAGTTGGAGGAAAGCATAGCCCAGCTTCTTCCTGTCTTTTCACAGGATTCCTCCATACCTGGCTGTCAGTCACCAGTTGGGTCAGCGCTATCAGTAGCGTGATCTTATACCGACGCCTTGCCATAAAAAAAGGCGATGCTGTAGAATGAGGTCCGTTAAGGACCACCGTTAAAAGGCGTTGTGATGGTCATTCGGGAGTTAATGAAATAGAACTCGCTGGTAGAATGTCTGCTTTCCATCAGAATGCTTCTGCACGGACAGATAAAGTTGTCTTCTCGCTGTGTCTCGCATGTAGACCCGCGTCTCTTTCAGACACTAAGCACTCCGACATAAAAGCGGTATCTTTCAAGCCCGAGACTGGATACCGGGGACTGACTCTTATGTTTGCACGGAGCTGAGATAGCGCTTCCCCAAGGGAATCTCTTATCCTCTGCATACAATCGCAATTAAACAAATCACTGTGAGCAGAGAGGACACCCAGCTCATTTAATTGCTATGAGCGGCGCGGAGAACGTGTTACCTACTCATCAGGAATTTTAATAAGGATTTAATAGAACGTGATATGTTATCGTGGTGGCAGACGAAAGCCTCATATATATATATATACCAGGAACGGCATCCGGGACCAAAAGTAATCACAGTACCTACAAGAGGGAAAGTTCAGTTTAAACCCACAACCACATCAGCCCGTCTCTGACCACCAAACACTCTTCTGTATTTTTCTTTGAATTATTCACAAAATATTATCCTAAATCCATTCATACAATACCAGTACAGGAATGGAAAGAGTTAATTGTCCCTGTGCACAGTCTCGATCGCTGCTCCATTCATTCCTAGCAGAGTGGCCGAATTCTGCATTTGGCTTTCCGGCGGCCCCAAGCACACTGGAGCTCCGCTCTGCCGATTGGTGCTGATCACGTGGGGCGGACTCCCTCCTGAGGATAGCTTTCCACCGGGCAACCCCTTGAAATGATAACATTCAGGTTGCCTGCCACTGTTTATGAGGAGTTTACAACATACAGATTTTTTAATGAGCTCAATGAGAGCTGAATAAATCCTTAAAAGGGTTCTGTACCCTGGGAGAATGTACCTTCTGGCTCAGACGGAAGGTCACCGCTGCAGCCAATCAATGGTAGAAAGTTTTCTGTGCGAGTGCGCTGGACTCTTGGGCAATAAAGAACAATTTTATTTTTTATAAAGAAGCACTTTAAATTGTTATTTAGAAAGGATTAGAGGATACAATTGTTACAGGATGCGCTTCTTGAAATACTCATTGTACTTTAAGACAACTTGATCTCACTTAAGGTACCTTCACACATAACGATATCGTTAACGATATCGTTGCTTTTTGTGACGTAGCAACGATATCGTTAAGGATATCGTTCTGTGTGACAGCGACCAACGATCAGGCCCCTGCTGGGAGATCGTTGGTTGCTGAGGAAAGTCCAGAACTTTATTTTGTCGCTGGATCTCCCGCTGACATCGCTGGATCGGCGTGTGTGACACCGATCCAGCGATGTCTTCACTGGTAACCAGGGTAAATATCGGGTTACTAAGCGCAGGGCCGCGCTTAGTAACCCGATGTTTACCCTGGTTACCATCGTAAAAGTAAAAAAACAAACACTACATACTTACCTACCGCTGTCTGTCCCCGGCGCTCTGCTTCTCTGCACTCCTCCTGCACTGGCTGTGAGCGCCGGTCAGCCGGAAAGCAGAGCGGTGACGTCACCGCTCTGCTTTCCGGCCGCTGTGCTCACAGTCAGTGCAGGAAGCAAAACGCCGAGGACAGACAGCGAAGGTAAGTATGTACTGGTTTTTTTTTTTACTTTTATGATGGTAACCAGGGTAAACATCGGGTTACTAAGCGCGGCCCTGCGCTTAGTAACCCGATGTTTACCCTGGTTACTGGCATCGCTGGTCGCTGGAGAGCGGTCTGTGTGACAGCTCTCCAGCGACCAAACAGCGACGCTGCAGCGATCGACATCGTTGTCGGTATCGCTGCAGCGTCGCTTAGTGTGACGGTACCTTTAGACTGACATTAACAATGAGGCGGGCTTTCAGTTTAGGGCATGCAAGCCACTGGACAATGTCAGGAACAAAATGTATGCTGGGAAATAAAGGAAAGGAAGATCCAGCACCTGTAGTGCTGGCAAAATGCTAACAAAAAGGAACCTTCCACTTAATAGGAATGTGTTGTGAGTTACAGATCATGAGGGGAACTAGACAATTTTTTTTTTTTTAGAAAGTAAGATGCAGCACCTGTAGTGCTGGCACAATGCTCACAAAAATGATCCATCCATTTAACAGGAATGGATAAGCAAGTTACAGAGCCTGAGGTTGAACTATACATTTTTCAGAAAGGAAGATCCAGCACCTGTAGTGCTGGTACAACGCTGACAAAAAAGGAACCTTCGGCTTAATAGAAATGGATAACGAGTTACAAAGCCTGAGTGGAACTACACAATTTTTTTCACAGAAAGGAAGATACAGCACCTGTAGTGCTGGCAAAATGCTCACAATAAGGAAAAAAAAGAAAAAGAAACATTCAAGTTAACAGGAATGAAGAGTTACAGAGCATAACTACAATTTTCCTTCATAAAATCTAGCACGTACCAGCTGAAGATCTGGATTCACATTGTGCTGCAGTGCACGCAGGAATGAAGCGGAGCTGTCATCTACTTGTAATCTGGAAGACAAAAATATATCATGTGATATAAAGAAATCTTTTCCTTTTACCTACAAGAACATGCAGCTATTACAGCGACCATCCTGCATGTGTTGTGGCTGCCTAACAGGTGTGGGGCCTCAGATCTAAGCATGCTCAGATAAGACTTTATCCAAGACCGTTCGCTCATTGCTAACAGGGGGTTATTTAGTTTGGAAAAACGAATGCTTAGGGGTGATCTTATTACAGTGTACAGATATGTGAAGGGACGGTACACAGATCTGTATAAGAATCTTTTTACATCTATGCCAGCAACAAAAATAAGTGGGCATCCTCTACATCTAGTGGATAGAAGGTGTAGCAATCATCACAGGCAGCGATTCTTTAAAGCATAAGCACTGATACTATGGATTCTTTACTGTACGAGCAGTGAAACCATGGATTTTTTACTACACAAGCACTGAGACTATGGTTTCTTTACCATATATGCTCGTGAGACTATGGATTCTTTACTGTAATAGCACAGTGACAATGGATTATCTACTGTACGAGCACAGACACTATGAATCATTTACTCTATGAGCACAGACCATGGTTTCTTTATTGTATGAGAGCTGAAATTATGGATTTTTTACAATACGGGCAGTGAGACTATGGATTCTTTACTGTACAAGCAGTGAGACTATGGATTCTTTACTGTACAAGCAGTGAGACTATGGATTCTTTACTGTACAAGCAGTGAGACTGGATTCTTTACTGTACAAGCAGTGAGACTATGGATTCTTTACAATGCGGACAGTGAGACTATGGATTCTTTACAATACGGGCAGTGAGACTATGGATTCTTTACAATACGGGTAGTGAGACTATGGATTCTTTACTATACGGACAGTGAGACTCTGGATTCTTTACAATACGGGCAGTGAGACTATGGATTCTTTACTGGAAGAGCAGTGAGACTATGGATTCTTTACAATACGGGCAGTGAGACTACGGATTCTTTACTATATGGGCAGTGAGACTATGGATTCTTTACTATACGGACAGTGAGACTATGGATTCTTTACTGGAAGAGCAGTGAGACTCTGGATTCTTTACAATACGGGCAGTGAGACTATGGATTCTTTACTATACGGACAGTGAGACTATGGATTCTTTACTGGAAGAGCAGTGAGACTATGGATTCTTTACAATACGGGCAGTGAGACTCTGGATTCTTTACAATACGGGCAGTGAGACTATGGATTCTTTACTGGAAGAGCAGTGAGACTGTGGATTCTTTACTGTACGAGCAATGAGACTATGGATTCTTTACTGTAATAGCACAGTGACAATGGATTCTCTACTGTACGTGCACAGACACTATGAATTATTTACTCTTTACCTAATTTACTTTATTTAATATTTACTGTAGGAGAGCTGAAACTATTGATTCTTTACAATACGGGCAGTGAAACCATTGCTGGAATTATAGTCTTCAGCGGTGCTGCTCCCCTGTGTCAGGTTCATGATCTTTGCCTCTGTGACCTGGACTCTGTCAGACTTGACATAGATAATCCCGAAGGCGTCAACAAACGACTGTTCTGAGGCTTGTGAGGGACACAGAAAATGCCCAAGTCTGAGGGCCCACTCGCAGAAGGAACATGATTATTGCCACCCTCAGAAACTCATCCCCTGAAGACCGGGGTTGTAAGGTAAAAAATAGTCTACAACTATCCCTGAATACCCTAAACTGGCTTTCTTCCACGAAAATTTATCAGTAAGTGCCACTACTGGTTCGGGAGAGATTAACTGCACTTCAGAAGTCATAGCTACAGTTGGTAGCAGAGAAATATGCGAAGAAAACAGACCCTGCAGCTGGGACTGTGAAGATTCTAGCTTCTGGTGCTCTCTGGCCAGATCTTGGACCATTTGTGTCAGATTCGACACCTTATCGCACAGTGTACGAACTGGATCCATTGGTGGGGAAAAAAAGCTACATGGCCAATTGTAATGTGAGGCTAATTACTACTCACAGACAAACCGTGAGGATGGGAAGTCAAACGTTCCAGGGTCAGACACCAAGAGAGTATGTCATCAACTGAAGGAGAAAAGCAAAGGCGTAGTCAGGTCACGGTCCGAGGTCAGAATAACAGGAAGATAGCGGATCAGAACAAAGGGGCTAGGCAAACAGATGGTCAGAACGTGGTCTAAAGCCAGGCAGCAATAGATCAACAAAGAGAGCACAGGAATACAAGGCAAACATGCACCACAGAGCAAATGCTACGACTGGCAGAGATTTGGGTCTGACCACTTACCTAAGTAGCTGGGTAATCAGTTAGAATAGGAAACACCTGAAGAAAGCTCAGCACCTCCCAGTCTTATACTGGACAGCTGAACTGTCTATCAAAATACTGATAGCTCACCACACTGCACTAGATTGGACGACTGAGCTGTCACTCACTGCGTCCAAGTCAGACTGAGTGGAAGAATCTTGACACACTGAGTTTGTTTGTAGTCTGTTACCACGGAGACACAAAGGTCTGCATAGGAGATTCTATTTTGGAAGTCAAGAGCAGACAGAAGGGAAGTGCCTGGAGTAATGGGAATGCTGTGGCAGGTAATAGAGGCCAATGTTCCCTGCAAACTGTGCACTCTCCTCGATGCACGTCGGGGAAATTTTAACAATATAATTGCTGCTACCGATTCCGAGAGCCCAATCTGAACGGAGTGGCGACCAGACAAACGCAGCTCCACTGGTACTCCCACCGATCTGCAGAGCCCCATATGCCTGGTCTGAGCACCACCACTCCATTATATTTTTATGGAACTGCCATAGAAAGTTGAGCGCCGCTATCTCCTGCTGTCACTTACAGAATAAATGGAGCGGTGGTGCACATACATGTTCGTTCACCGCTCCATTCAGACAGACAATTAAGAGCACCATTTTTGGGGATCGTTGGGTTGCTAGGAATAAGTTATCCACTACTACTAGGAATGACCCTTTAAGATGCAGCAATGCGCATCAAAATTTTGCTAGAGGTCGGGTAAAGTTAGACAAGTGTCTTATGAGGCAGCAAATTCATTATCCAGCGCAAGTCATTGAGAACTTTCTGCTGTCTATATATGAGAGATTAGTAAACCTGCTCCAGGGTGGCAGGGACTGCAGCTGTCATCAGGACACTGGGGCTATTACTGGGGCAACTGGTCTGTTAGTGAGGCACTGTGGCTGTTACTTGGGCACTGTGGCTGAGGCTCTGTGACTGTTATTGGGGCACTGTCGCTTCTACTGGGGCACCGCGGCTGTTACTGGGGCACCGCAGCTGTTCCTGTGGCACCGCGGCTGTTACTGGGGCACCGCGGCTGTTACTGGGGCACTGTGGCTGTTACTGGGACACTGTGGCTGTTATTGGGACACTGTGGCTGTTACTGGGACACCGCGGCTGTTACTGGGGCACCATGGCTGTTACTGGGGCACTGTGACTGTTACTGGGGCACTGTGACTGTTACTGGGGCACTGTGACTATTACTTGGGAACCGTGGCTGTTACTGGGGCACAGTGGCTTTTACTGGGGAACTGTGGCTATTACTGGGGAACTGTGGCTGTTACTGGGGAACTGTGACTGTTACTGGGGCACTGTGATTGTTACTGGGGACCCGTGGCTGTTACTGGGGCACCGTGGCTGTTTACCGGGGCACAGTGGCTCTTACTGGGGAACTGTAGCTATTACTGGGGCACTGTGGCGGATACTGGGGAACTGTGGCTACTACTGGGTCACCGCGGCTGTTACTGGGGAACTGTGACTGTTACTGGGGCACTGTGACTGTTACTGGGGCACTGTGGCTGTTACTGGGACACCGCGGCTGTTACTGGGGCACCATGGCTGTTACTGGGGCACTGTGACTGTTACTGGGGCACTGTGACTGTTACTGGGGCACTGTGACTATTACTTGGGAACCGTGGCTGTTACTGGGGCACCGTGGCTGTTTACCGGGGCACAGTGGCTCTTACTGGGGAACTGTAGCTATTACTGGGGCACTGTGGCGGATACTGGGGAACTGTGGCTACTACTGGGTCACCGCGGCTGTTACTGGGGAACTGTGACTGTTACTGGGGAACTGTGACTATTACTGGGGCATCGCGGCTGTTACTGGGGCACAGTGACTGTTACTGGGGCACTGTGACCATTACTGGGGCACCGTGGCTGTTACTGGGACACTGTGACTGTTACAGGCGCACGGTGACTGTTACTGGCACACGGTGACTGTTACTGGGCCACTGTGACAGTTACTGGGGAACTGTGACTGTTACTGGGGCAATGTGACAGTTACTGGGGAACTGTGACTGTTACTGAAGCAATGTGACTATTACTGGGGCACCGTGGCTGTTACTGGGGCACAGTGACTGTTACTGGCGCACGGTGACTGTTACTGGGGAACTGTGACTATCACTTGGGCACTGTACATGTCAAAAGAAGTATTGTAACTATAACGTAGTGCCTCTGGCTTTCTCTGGCGATCGGAGAACCTCTGATGTGTCCAGGCTACGATACAATAATGAATCTGAAAGGTGCAACAAGAGGCGACTCCATTTGGAGGTGCCAGTCCAATACTGGCAATAATTGGGCTACATGGGAGGCTTATAAAGAGACCCACGGGACTGTGGCTACCAGGTTCCAGCCCGGTTTGCCTCCTTACATCTACACTACAATGTTTGCCCATAGCAGTATGTGTGTAACACGAGAAAAACCTACCCGAAATATGACAAACACGTGAAGAACAAAGTCAGCTCCTCAACTATCTCTATTATTCCCATTCCTCCCGCTGCCCCTAATATGCAAATTGCTAAAAAATCCAGCGTTTATTATTCCGTTACACTAAAGTCTCATCTCCTGCGCTGGGGCTCTCCGCTCACCCATGTTCCGGAGCACAACTGGCTTCAAGAAGAAGAAGATGTAAACAAATCGCTCTCATTAATCCCTCATGTGTCACTTCATTTGTGCCGATGAAAAGACTTCAGACAAGAAAAAAAATGCAGTCGAAAGAAGGGTTGCTGCAAACTTCCCAAATCAGAGCGGATTTAACTCCCGGCCTTTTGTCTAATAGCTCAGGCTCGGCGATGCAGCGCCTCTTTGTATACAGAACAATACGGGAGGATTGATATCGCTCTTACCAAAGCTACTGCTAAATATACAAGAGGAAACCACAAAGCCTAAGAAATCTATCCAGTAAATGGAAGCAGGAAAACTAGGCTAAAGGTAATGAAACTGTAAGCAGTCATATCCGGAGCTGTACTCTGAATTCTGCTACTTTCCTGTTAGCTTTTAGGCAGCATGAATTCACATCAGCGTTCAATCAGGGCTGTCTTCAGGGAGGGCAACAAACCACCGCAGCCACACAGGGAGCATCACCTACACGTCTCCATGGCTGGTCTGGGAAGGCTTTTATTTTCTATGACAATGTCACAAATTAAAATGACAAATGGACAATTGATCTCTGGTGGGATCTGGCCTGTGAGGGGCTACGATGATGGCATCAGCATGAACGAGTCCAGCACACGTCAGCTACCAAAAAATATCCACCACATTCACAGATATCTGCTTTTAGCTGCTACAGTATATGTCACACGTGTCTGAGAAAGGAAAGGGAGCAAATGGCTGACAACAAATACACAGTGACTGCACCAGCAGAATAGTGAGTGCAGCTCTGGGGGTATAATACAGGATGTAACTCAGGATCAGTACAGGATCAGTAATATAATGTATGTACACAGTGACTGCACCAGCAGAATAGTGAGTGCAGCTCTGGAGTATAATGCACAGGGTAACTTAGGATCAGTACAGGATAACAAAAATCATGAAATCATTGTGATGCCACAGACGCCATGCCATAAGATGTATGAACTTTTGATAAAAGACAAAACAAAACGTATCGAGTTAAAAACACATATATACCGTGTATAATCGAGTATAAGCCGAGATTTTCAGCCTAAAAAAATGGACTGAAAGTGCCCCTCTCGGCTTATACTCAAGTCATGGTCGGCGGGTGACGGGGAGCGACGACGGTCACATTCTCACCTGCTCCTGGCATTCCTGACGCGGTCCCTGCATGTCCCATGGTCTCCGGCAGCTTCTTCCCCTGTTCAGCGGTCACGTGGTACCGCTCATTAAAGTAATGAATATGGACTCCACTCCCATAGGGATGGAGCCGCATATTCATTACTGTAATGAGCGGTGCCACGTGATCGCTGAACAGAGGAAGAAGCTGCCGGCACTGGGAGCAGGTGAGTATGTCATATTCACCTTTCCTCGTTCCACCGCTGCCCTGTCTTCCGCATCCTCTGCAGTGACTGTTCAGGTCAGAGGGCGCGATGACGTATTAGTGTGCGCGCCGCCCTCTGCCTGAACAGTCAGTGCGGAGAGACGGGACGCTGAGGAGCAGTGACGAGAGGTGAGTATGTGATTTTTTTTAATGCAGCATTATATGTGGAACATTGTTATATGGAGCATCTATGGGGCCATAATGAACTGTATGGAGCATTATATGTGGCACATTGTTATATGGAGCATCTTATGGGGCCATAATGAACTGTATGGAGCATTATATAGGGCACATTGTTATATGGAGCATCTATTGGGATAATGAACTGTATGGAGCATTATATGTGGCACATTGTTATATGGAGCATCTTATGGGGCCATAATGAACTGTATGGAGCACTATATGGGGCACATTGTTATATGGAGCATCTTATGGGGCCATAATGAACTGTATGGAGCATTATATAGGGCACATTGTTATATGGAGCATCTATTGGGATAATGAACTGTATGGAGCATTATATGTGGCACATTGTTATATGGAGCATCTTATGGGGCCATAATCAGTATTTGTGCAGCATTATATGGGCAAAATATCCGTATGGAGCATCTTATGGGTCCATAATCAGCATTTGTGCAGCATTATATGGGGCATATTTTAATATGGAGCATCTTATGGAGCCATAATGACCTGTATGGAGCATTATATGGGGCGTATTTTGTATGGAGCATCTTATGGGGCCCATCATGAACTGTATGGAACATTATATGGGGCATATTTTAATATGGAGCATCTTATGGGGCCATCATAAACTTTATGGAGCATTATATGGGGCTCCTGATTCAATATGGATATTCAAAAACACTTAACTTACTGATGTCTCAATTAATTTTATTTTTATTGGTATCTATTTTTATTTTTGACATTTACCGGTAGCTGCTCCATTTCCCACCCTAGGCTTATACTCGAGTCAAAAAGTTTTCCCAGTTTTTTGTTGCAAAATTAGGGGGGTCGGCTTATACACGAGGATATACGGTAAGTCTAAAATATGTCTTACATTTTGGGGTAGTCGATAGGGAAGCCCATCCCTTCACCCACTCTTATCAGACAGTGGGTCAGCTTTTCAGCCACATCTGCGTTGCGGTGACCGAACAGCATAATCCAGTTGGACAGAGGCTTGGCGTAGATCATTCTCCCATTCTTGGTATTCCGGGACCAGTCGGCAGCAGAGTCGGGTTGGCACTGGAAGAGGAATATCTCAGAAATATTAAAAGAACTTAAGAGAATATTTTCACTTCCATAAACGGCTATTACGCCTCGTCCACATCTCCATCAGGGGTTCGTTCTGGGTTTTTTTGCACTTTTGAGGGCCACAATACACGCAGGACAATTCTTGTAGTGAAAATAAGGCCAAGTTTAGACATCCATATGAAAAGTAAGGCCAGTCATGTCTGCAAATTACGGTTGGGATTGACTCCATGTGCAGCGCACTCTTCTGTGCCGTGTCCACCCCTGCTGCTTTCTGTTACATACAATGGACCAGACTAGAGCATGCCAAGCTTTTTCTTTCCCACAAGAACAAACTATCGGTGTGAAGAATCACTTGTTTCTTCATATATATATCTGATGTGCACATGGTCCAAAGACACATTTGTCTGAACGAGCCCTAAAGGACACTCAGAGGAACCTGACAATAATTCAGTGGGGTCTTGTTGGACCTTTATATTTGTTGTGGCTTGTACATATCGCCAAATACTTACCGGGTGGTTTTCTTTTCATTTAAAGGGAAATATCTATTTAAAACAGGGCATTTTTTTGTGAGGGGGGTGGGGGGTGGGGGGGGTGGACTTGATGTTCAGCGCAAACCTCAACTACTTGCAAAATGCTCCAAACTGATATATGGCATTTTCTTGAAGGTTTTATATAGGCAAATATATGAATATATGAAAAAAATATATATATTGTAGCTTATTTTCATGGTCATTTTGATCATAGCTCTGAAAGATTAAAGCGGTATTCCGTTCTGCAAATTATCTACTTACTGGATAGGTGACAATTATTGGATTGGGGCAGATCTGGCGCTTACTTGGCCATGATGGGTCCTAATAAGTGTCAGTGGAGCCAAGGATGCCGGGCGCAAAAAAGTGAAGACCGGCTGAGATGGAAATCCGGACTGGATATGGGACCTTGGCCGCGCAAATCGAATTGATCAATTATACGTGAAAACCATTTTAGTAAGTGCGCAATGTTTTTTATGAAAGCGCACAAAATACCCGGGCGAGGGTAGAATAAGCAAAAGGTGGAGGCAACGGATAATGGCAGGGCTTTCGGAATTCTTTCCTGACCAGCGTGCATCACAGAGGTGTGTGAGTAAAGGTTTTACATTTTATGTTTAGGTTTTCTGCCACTTACAAAATTGTCCCTCAAGCAGATCTTTTCGGTGGGCACCACGCGTCCGGTGACGGGCAGTTGTCTATCCAGTGTCACACCCCATTTGGCCAGTTCGGAGCTCGCCTCCCGACTTCTGTGGCAAAGATATAAAAAGGATCAATCAGATCTGTCACCGACCAGCCTTCCTTTCTGGCAAAACCAAAGTATAGGATGGTGGCAAGAAACAGGATCTGCTCATATCATTAAATATACATGCTGCTCCGGTGCCAACTCATAAGAGGTTTGCTAAGTGCGGCGGCGGGCATCCTTCTCACTTGGGGCAGCCAATAAATCCACTGAATAAACAGATACATGAGCGAGGGGAATGTCTCAGGGACATGCCATCATGAGATGCCGTCACCGGCTGTCATATTACCCATCAGATGAATGGCAAGAAATGTTATCGGAACAAATACATTTATTTATGGCGGCCGATGACAAGAAGACACCAGGAGTGTCCAGGATCAGAAAACGTGGCTGGACTCTAAAGGTACCGTCACACATAGCGACGCTGCAGCGATACCGACAACGATCCGGATCGCTGCAGCGTCGCTGTTTGGTCGCTGGAGAGCTGTCACACAGACAGCTCTCCAGCGACCAACGATCCCGAGGTCCCCGGTAACCAGGGTAAACATCGGGTAACTAAGCGCAGGGCCGCGCTTAGTAACCCGATGTTTACCCTGGTTACCATCCTAAAAAGTAAAAAACAAACGCTACATACTTACCTACAGCCGTCTGTCCTCGGCGCTCTGCTTCTCTGGTCTGGCTGTGAGCGCCGGGCAGCCAGAAAGCAGAGCGGTGACGTCACCGCTCTGCTTTCTGGCTGCCCGGCGCTCACAGCCAAAGCAGGAGGAGTGCAGAGCACAGCGCTGGAGGACAGACAGCTGTAGGTAAAGGTACTGTCACACTAGACGATATCGCTAGCGATCCGTGACGTTGCAGCGTCCTCGCTAGCGATATCGTCCAGTGTGACAGGCAGCAGCGATCAGGCCCCTGCTGGGAGATCGCTGGTCGGGGAAGAAAGTCCAGAACTTTATTTCGTCGCTGGACTCCCCGTAGACATCGCTGAATCGGCGTGTGTGACACCGATTCAGCGATGTCTTTGCTGGTAACCAGGGTAAACATCGGGTAACTAAGCGCAGGGCCGCGCTTAGTAACCCGATGTTTACCCTGGTTACCATCCTAATAGTAAAAAAACAAACACTACATACTTACCTACAGCTGTCTGTCCTCCAGCGCTGTGCTCTGCACTCCTCCTGCTTTGGCTGTGAGCGCCGGGCAGCCAGAAAGCAGAGCGGTGACGTCACCGCTCTGCTTTCTGGCTGCCCGGCGCTCACAGCCAGACCAGAGAAGCAGAGCGCCGAGGACAGACGGCTGTAGGTAAGTATGTAGCGTTTGTTTTTTACTTTTTAGGATGGTAACCAGGGTAAACATCGGGTTACTAAGCGCGGCCCTGCGCTTAGTTACCCGATGTTTACCCTGGTTACCGGGGACCTCGGGATCGTTGGTCGCTGGAGAGCTGTCTGTGTGACAGCTCTCCAGCGACCAAACAGCGACGCTGCAGCGATCCGGATCGTTGTCGGTATCGCTGCAGCGTCGCTATGTGTGACGGTACCTTAAGTATGTAGTGTTTGTTTTTTTACTATTAGGATGGTAACCAGGGTAAACATCGGGTTACTAAGCGCGGCCCTGCGCTTAGTTACCCGATGTTTACCCTGGTTACCAGCAAAGACATCGCTGAATCGGTGTCACACACGCCGATTCAGCGATGTCTACGGGGAGTCCAGCGACGAAATAAAGTTCTGGACTTTCTTCCCCGACCAGCGATCTCCCAGCAGGGGCCTGATCGCTGCTGCCTGTCACACTGGACGATATCGCTAGCGAGGACGCTGCAACGTCACGGATCGCTAGCGATATCGTCTAGTGTGACAGTACCTTAAGACAAAATTTTATTCTAATTTTTCCCATGGCTTGTAGACGCCATCACTTGATGGTTGCACCACGCTGCATTTCCCAGTGGCAGACAGGAGAAGCTGGAAAGGAGCTGAAAGACTCAACTCACAGGGAACAACTGGGTTCCCAGTAGTGGGAAAGCCACCAATCCACACAAACTGGTACATCACAGCCGGCACGGCTTCCGGAGGAGATGGAAGAAGCTTGTTAACGGTTATAGGAAGCGAATGATTGCAGTGATTTATTCCAAGAGGTGTGCCGCCAAATTTTAAGTTGAGGGTGCCAACAATTTTGTCCGGCCTATTTTGGGGGTTTTGTGTGAAATTGAAAAGTGTACATGTTTGCTGTTGCTGCATGCAGATTTGCCAGAAACTAATGGATATCAATATTAACACCATAAATGGTAGAATTGCTGTTTTTTGGTCACTTTGTCTCTCCCCAAAAATGGAATAGAAAGAAATGAAAAAGTCGCATGGACCCCAAAATGGCCGCAATTACATAGATCTGGATTTAGATGCCTTACTTAGCATAATACGGGAGATAAAATACAAGTTTCCCTTTGGTACAAAGTCCCGGATCTTCATACCCTTTACATTTTTAATGCCCATACAGAGAAGCGCTGGCAGGAATCCTCTCTGTATACACTTAATCAATAGGAAATGATTTACTTAGCGCAATATTCCCCTTCCTCATCCTCCCCGGCCATAGATGAGGGATACACGTGATTACTAAGCCTCGCTCAATAGTTTATCGCAGGTCATTCTTTTATGGGATTCCTGTAATGGAAACAAGTCAAAAACAAGTTGAATGAATTACTCCTGGATGTTTTCTGCCAGACTCTGCAGCCTCCTCTGCCGGAGCTCCGGGTTTAATTGTGTTTCCGCCGACAGGTCTCTCATCAGGCGGATGTCCGAAAGTGCGCGGCTCGACAGTCCTAGTGATAGTGCAGAAACGGGAAGAAATTGGCACCATAAACAAGGTGTGCAAGGCAATGTCTGACACATATACGGTAAGCCTGCGCCCAGGGAACAGAAAACGATGCTGTATAAAGACATATGAAAGCCATCTTTTATCACACTCATCCCCTCGTCTACTAGGGGAAACCATCAAGTAAACATCACCTAGCCATCCGCACGCTGCAGACTTATTCTGTCAGGTGTGTGTGTATGGAGGCGGGTGTGTGTGTGTACGGTGGATGCAGAGTGTGTGTGCATGATCCCGCTTCATGTACGGTGGATGCATGGTGTGTGTATGGAACACGCTGTGTGTTTGGTGGATGCAGGGTGTGTGTGTATGGAGTCCGCTCTGTGTAATGTGGATGCAGGGTGTGTGTGTGTGTATGGAGCCCGCTCTGTGTATGGTGGATGCAGGGTGTGTGTGTATGGAGCCCGCGCTGTGTATGGTGGATGCAGGGTGTGTGTGTATGGAGCCCGCGCTGTGTATGGTGGATGCAGAGTGTGTGTGTATGGAGCCCGCGCTGTGTATGGTGGATGCAGGGTGTGTGTGTATGGAGCCCGCTCTGTGTATGGTGGATGCAGGGTGTGTGTGTATGGAGCCCGCTCTGTGTATGGTAGATGAAGGTGTGTGTATATGGAGCCTGCGCTGTGTATGGTGGATGCAGGGTGTGTGTGTATGGAGCCCGCTCTGTGTATGGTGGATGCAGGGTGTGTGTGTATGGAGCCCGCTCTGTGTATGGTAGATGCAGGGTGTGTGTGTGTATGGAGCCCGCGCTGTGTATGGTGGATGCAGGGTGTGTGTGTGTATGGAGCCCGCTCTGTGTATGGTAGATGAAGGTGTGTGTGTATGGAGCCTGCGCTGTGTATGGTGGATGCAGGGTGTGTGTATGGAGCCTGCGCTGTGTATGGTGGATGCAGGGTGTGTGTATGGAGCCCGCGCTGTGTATGGTGGATGCAGGGTGTGTGTGTATGGAGCCTGCGCTGTGTATGGTGGATGCAGGGTGTGTGTGTATGGAGCCTGCGCTGTGTATGGTGGATGCAGGGTGTGTGTGTATGGAGCCCGCTCTGTGTATGGTGGATGCAGGGTGTGTGTGTATGGAGCCCGCTCTGTGTATGGTGGATGCAGGGTGTGTGTGTATGGAGCCCGCGCTGTGTATGGTGGATGCAGGGTGTGTGTGTATGGAGCCCGCTCTGTGTATGGTGGATGCAGGGTGTGTGTGTATGGAGCCCGCTCTGTGTATGGTGGATGCAGGGTGTGTGTGTATGGAGCCCGCTGTGTGTAATGTGGATGCATGGTGTGTGTGTATGGAGCCTGCGCTGTGTATGGTGGATGCAGAGTGTGTGTGTATGGTGCCCGCTCTGTGTATGGTGGATGCAGGGTGTGTGTGTATGGAGCCCGCTCTGTGTATGGTGGATGAAGGGTGTGTGTGTATGGAGCACGCTGTGTGTATGGTGGATGCAGGGTGTGTGTATGGAGCCTGCGCTGTGTATGGTGGATGCAGGGTGTGTGTGTATGGAGCCCGCTCTGTGTATGGTGGATGCAGGGTGTGTGTATGGAGCCTGCGCTGTGTATGGTGGATGCAGGGTGTGTGTGTATGGAGCCCGCTCTGTGTATGGTGGATGCAGGGTGTGTGTGTATGGAGCCCGCTCTGTGTATGGTAGATGAAGGTGTGTGTGTATGGAGCCTGCGCTGTGTATGGTGGATGCAGGGTGTGTGTGTATGGAGCCCGCTCTGTGTATGGTGGATGCAGGGTGTGTGTGTATGGAGCCCGCTCTGTGTATGGTAGATGCAGGGTGTGTGTGTGTATGGAGCCCGCGCTGTGTATGGTGGATGCAGGGTGTGTGTGTGTATGGAGCCCGCTCTGTGTATGGTAGATGAAGGTGTGTGTGTATGGAGCCTGCGCTGTGTATGGTGGATGCAGGGTGTGTGTATGGAGCCCGCGCTTTGTATGGTGGATGCAGGGTGTGTGTGTATGGAGCCTGCGCTGTGTATGGTGGATGCAGGGTGTGTGTGTATGGAGCCCGCTCTGTGTATGGTGGATGCAGGGTGTGTGTGTATGGAGCCCGCTCTGTGTATGGTGGATGCAGGGTGTGTGTGTATGGAGCCCGCGCTGTGTATGGTGGATGCAGGGTGTGTGTGTATGGAGCCCGCTCTGTGTATGGTGGATGCAGGGTGTGTGTGTATGGAGCCCGCTCTGTGTATGGTGGATGCAGGGTGTGTGTGTATGGAGCCCGCTGTGTGTAATGTGGATGCATGGTGTGTGTGTATGGAGCCTGCGCTGTGTATGGTGGATGCAGAGTGTGTGTGTATGGTGCCCGCTCTGTGTATGGTGGACGCAGGGTGTGTGTGTATGGAGCCCGCTCTGTGTATGGTGGATGAAGGGTGTGTGTGTATGGAGCACGCTGTGTGTATGGTGGATGCAGGGTGTGTGTATGGAGCCTGCGCTGTGTATGGTGGATGCAGGGTGTGTGTGTATGGAGCCCGCTCTGTGTATGGTGGATGCAGGGTGTGTGTATGGAGCCTGCGCTGTGTATGGTGGATGCAGGGTGTGTGTGTATGGAGCCCGCTCTGTGTATGGTGGATGCAGGGTGTGTGTGCGTATGGAGCCCGCTCTGTGTATGGTGGATGCAGGGTGTGTGTGTATGGAGCCCGCTCTGTGTATGGTGGATGCAGGGTGTGTGTGTATGAAGCCCGCTCTGTGTATGGTGGATGCAGGGTGTGTGTATGGAGCCTGCGCTGTGTATGGTGGATGCAGGGTGTGTGTGTATGGAGCCCGCTCTGTGTATGGTGGATGCAGGGTATGTGTGTGTATGGAGCCCGCTCTGTGTATGGTGGATGCAGGGTGTGTGTGTATGGAGCCCGCTCTGTGTATGGTGGATGCAGGGTGTGTGTGTATGGAGCCCGCTCTGTGTATGGTGGATGCAGGGTGTGTGTGTATGGAGCCCGCTCTGTGTATGGTGGATGCAGGGTGTGTGTGTATGGAGCCTGCTGTGTGTAATGTGGATGCATGGTGTGTGTGTATGGAGCCTGCGCTGTGTTTGGTGGATGCAGGGTGTGTGTGTATGGAGCCCGCTCTGTGTATGGTGGATGCAGGGTGTGTGTGTATGGAGCCCGCTCTGTGTATGGTGGATGCAGGGTGTGTGTGTATGGAGCCCGCGCTGTGTATGGTGGATGCAGGGTGTGTGTGTATGGAGCCCGCTCTGTGTATGGTGGATGCAGGGTGTGTGTGTATGGAGCCTGCGCTGTGTATGGTGGATGCAGGGTGTGTGTGTATGGAGCCTGCTCTGTGTATGGTAGATGAAGGTGTGTGTGTATGGAGCCCGCGCTGTGTATGGTGGATGCAGGGTGTGTGTATGGAGCCCGCTCTGTGTATGGTGGATGCAGGGTGTGTGTGTATGGAGCCCGTGCTGTTTATGGTGGATGCAGGGTGTGTGTATGGAGCATGCTCTGTGTATGGTGGATGCAGGGTGTGTGTATGGAGCCCGCTCTGTGTATGGTGGATGCAGGGTGTGTGTGTATGAAGCCGGCTCTGTGTATGGTGGATGCAGAGTGTGTGTGTATGGAGCTCGCTCTTTGAATGGTGGATGCAGGGTGTGTGTATGGAGCCCGCGCTGTGTATGGTGGATGCAGGGTGTGTGTGTATGGAGCCCGCTCTGTGTATGGTGGATGCAGGGTGTGTGTGTATGGAGCCCGCGCTGTGTATGGTGGATGCAGGGTGTGTGTGTATGGAGCCTGCGCTGTGTTTGGTGGATGCAGGGTGTGTGTGTATGGAGCCCGCTCTGTGTATGGTGGATGCAGGGTGTGTGTGTATGGAGCCCGCTCTGTGTATGGTGGATGCAGGGTGTGTGTGTATGGAGCCCGCGCTGTGTATGGTGGATGCAGGGTGTGTGTGTATGGAGCCCGCTCTGTGTATGGTGGATGCAGGGTGTGTGTGTATGGAGCCCGCGCTGTGTATGGTGGATGCAGGGTGTGTGTATGGAGCCCGCTCTGTGTATGGTGGATGCAGGGTGTGTGTGTATGGAGCCCGTGCTGTTTATGGTGGATGCAGGGTGTGTGTATGGAGCATGCTCTGTGTATGGTGGATGCAGGGTGTGTGTATGGAGCCCGCTCTGTGTATGGTGGATGCAGGGTGTGTGTATGGAGCCCGCTCTGTGTATGGTGGATGCAGGGTGTGTGTGTATGAAGCCGGCTCTGTGTATGGTGGATGC
Source organism: Ranitomeya imitator (assembly GCF_032444005.1). Lineage (NCBI taxonomy): Eukaryota > Metazoa > Chordata > Amphibia > Anura > Dendrobatidae > Ranitomeya > Ranitomeya imitator. The sequence continues at coordinate 787,513,550 of NC_091284.1, read as the reverse complement.
AGGGTGTGTGTGTATGGAGCCCGCTCTGTGTATGGTGGATGCAGGGTGTGTGTGTATGGAGCCCGCTCTGTGTATGGTGGATGCAGAGTGTGTGTGTATGGAGCTCGCTCTTTGTATGGTGGATGCAGGGTGTGTGTATGGAGCCCGCGCTGTGTATGGTGGATGCAGGGTGTGTGTGTATGGAGCCTGCTCTGTGTATGGTGGATGCAGGGTGTGTGTATGGAGCCTGCTCTGTGTATGGTGGATGCAGGGTGTGTGTGTATGGAGCCCGTTGTGTGTATGGTGGATGCAGGGTGTGTGTGTATGGAGCCCGCTCTGTGTATGGTGGATGCAGGGTGTGTGTATGGAGCCCGCGCTGTGTATGGTGGATGCAGGGTGTGTGTGTATGGAGCCCGCTCTGTGTATGGTGAATGTTGTGAGCTCCGTTCTGGAGCTCCCTCCTGTGGTTGCTAATGGTATTTTTGCAATTCTGCCCTTGGGCTCCCTCTGGTGGTTTCAAGTGGAACTGCTGCTCCGTTAGGTAGTTGTAGCAGCTGCCTTCACTAATCGCCTTGCCTGGGTTTGTTATTTAAACCTGCTCTGGGCTTTAGTCCTTGCCTGTTGTCAATGTTCTTGGTTGGATTTGATTCTTCACTTGGATTTCTCATATGGCCAGTCCTTGTCTGCAAAAGATAAGTTTTGCTAGTTTGTTTGTCCATTTGTTTGGACTCTATTGCTTTGCATTTTGTCTCTTTTGTCCAGCTTGTCACTATGTCTTATTCAGGCTAGCTGGAAGCTCTGGGAAAGCAAATTTGCCCCTCCACACCGTGAGTCGGTGTGGAGTTCATTTTTGTAAACTCTGCGTGGATTTTGAGGTTTTTAATACTGACCGCACAGTATCCTTTGCTCTCTGTCTATCTAGTTTAGTATTGGCCTCCCCTTTGCTGAAATCTAATTTCATTTCTGTGTTCGTCATTTCCCTCTCCTTTCACAGTCAATATTTGTGGGGGGCTATCTTTCCTTTTTGGGGTTTCTCTGAGGCAAGATAGCTTTCTATTTCCTTCTTTAGGTGTAGTTATATCTGAGGCTGCGACGAGGTGTCTAGGGAGAGTCAGGAACATCCCACGGCTATTTCTAGTTGTGTTGTTAGGATTAGGGACTGCGGTCAGTAGAGATACCACCTTCTCAGAGCTCGTTCCATGTTGTGTTTTAGCCACCAGGTCATTTCAGTGTGGCCTCTTAACCACCAGGTCATAACAGGTGAATGCAGGGTGTGTGTATGGAGCCCGCTCTGTGTATGGTGGATGCAGGGTGTGTGTGTATGGAGCCCGCGCTGTGTATGGTGGATGCAGGGTGTGTGTGTATGGAGCCCGCGCTGTGTATGGTGGATGCAGGGTGTGTGTATGGAGCCCGCTCTGTGTATGGTGGATGCAGGGTGTGCGTATGGAGCACGCTCTGTGTATGGTGGATGCAGGGTGTGTGTGTATGGAGCCCGCTCTGTGTATGGTGGATGCAGGGTGTGTGTGTATGGAGCCCGCGTTGTGTATGGTGGATGCAGGGTGTGTGTATGGAGCCCGCTCTGTGTATGGTGGATGCAGGGTGTGTGTATGGAGCACGCTCTGTGTATGGTGGATGCAGGGTGTGTGTGTATGGAGCCCGCTCTGTGTATGGTGGATGCAGGTTGTGTGTGTATGGAGCCCGCGTTGTGTATGGTGGATGCAGGGTGTGTGTGTATGGAGCCCGCTCTGTGTATGGTGGATGCAGAGTGTGTGTGTATGGAGCCCGCTCTGTGTATGGTGGATGCAGGGTGTGTGTATGGAGCACGCTCTGTGTATGGTGGATGCAGGGTGTGTGTGTATGGAGCCCGCTCTGTGTATGGTGGATGCAGGGTGTGTGTGTATGGAGCCCGCTCTGTGTATGGTGGATGCAGGGTGTGCGTATGGAGCACGCTCTGTGTATGGTGGATGCAGGGTGTGTGTGTATGGAGCCCGCTCTGTGTATGGTGGATGCAGGGTGTGTGTGTATGGAGCCCGCTCTGTGTATGGTGGATGCAGAGTGTGTGTGTATGGAGCACGCTCTGTGTATGGTGGATGCAGGGTGTGTGTGTATGGAGCCCGCGCTGTGTATGGTGGATGCAGGGTGTGTGTATGGAGCCCGCTCTGTGTATGGTGGATGCAGGGTGTGTGTATGGAGCACGCTCTGTGTATGGTGGATGCAGGGTGTGTGTGTATGGAGCCCGCTCTGTGTATGGTGGATGCAGGGTGTGTGTGTATGGAGCCCGCGTTGTGTATGGTGGATGCAGGGTGTGTGTATGGAGCCCGCTCTGTGTATGGTGGATGCAGAGTGTGTGTGTATGGAGCACGCTCTGTGTATGGTGGATGCAGGGTGTGTGTGTATGGAGCCCGCTCTGTGTATGGTGGATGCAGGGTGTGTGTGTATGGAGCCCGCGTTGTGTATGGTGGATGCAGGGTGTGTGTATGGAGCCCGCTCTGTGTATGGTGGATGCAGGGTGTGTGTATGGAGCACGCTCTGTGTATGGTGGATGCAGGGTGTGTGTGTATGGAGCCCGCTCTGTGTATGGTGGATGCAGGGTGTGTGTGTATGGAGCCCGCGTTGTGTATGGTGGATGCAGGGTGTGTGTATGGAGCCCGCTCTGTGTATGGTGGATGCAGAGTGTGTGTGTATGGAGCCCGCTCTGTGTATGGTGGCGCTGGACATGACGTGATTGCGACACTTAAATGTCACTGTCAGAAATTCACAGCGAAATTAAAGTGATTAAACAGAAGTGATAAAAGCTAGCTCCGATCGCTGCTGTCAGAAACAGATGCTGGATGTACAGTCATGGACAAAAGTATTGGCACCCTTGAAATTGTTCCAGAAAATGAAATATTGCTCCCAAAAATTTTTGTTCACCCACATGTTTATTTCCTTTGTGTATTTTGGAACAACATAAAAAAAAAACAGAGGAAAAAAAAGTAAATCGGATATAAATTGACATACAACCCCAAAAATGGTCAGGACAAAATTGTTGATAAACAACTTTCCATCATGCTCGTTAAGACTCACCTTTAGCAAATAAAAGGTGTGCACAATATAAAAATCACACCTGAAACCAGATAACAAGGGGATAAGCTGACTCAATCTTTGTGTGTCTGTGTGTGCCACACTAAACATGGAGAACAGAAATAGGAGAAGAGAACTGTCTGAGGACTTGAGAACCAAAATTGTTGAACAATATCAACAATCTCAAGGTTACAAGTCCATCTCAAGAGATCTTGATGTTTCTTTGTCCACTGTGCGCAACATAATCAAGAAGTTTACAACCCCTGGCACTGTAGCTAATCTCCCTGCATATGGATGGCAGAGAAAAATTGATGAGAGGTTGCAACGCAGGATAGTCCAGCTTTCGCAATATCAGCCTCAATCAAGTTCCAAATTTCAACCTGTCCTGCATGCTCAAGGTGCATCAGTGTCAGCGCGAACTATCCATCCATCCACATTTCAATGAAATGCTATGGCAGGAGACCCGGACACAGAGACATAAAAAGCTAGACTGCAGTTTACCAATATGTACATTAGTGAGCCAAAATCCTTCTGGAAAAGCATCTGGTGGACAGATGAGACCAAGATAGAGCTTTATGGTAAAGCACATCTTTCTACCGTTTACCGAAAACAGAATGAGGCATACAAAGAAAGGAACACACCACCTACAGTCAAATATGGTGGAGGTTGAATGATGCTTTGGGATTGTTTTTCTGCCTCTGGGTGCCTTGACTGTGTGCAAGGCATCATGAAATCTGAAAATTACCAAAGGATTTTGGATCACAATGTAGTGCCCAGTGTCAAGAAGATGGGTTTTCGTCCTAGATCATGCGTCTTCTAGAAGGACAATGACACCAATCATACGTCAAGAAATGTATGGAAACAAAGCACTGGAAAGTCGTGAAGTGGCAGCAATGAGTCCGGATCTAAATCCCATTGAACATCTGAGGAGAGATCTTAAAATTGCTGTTGGGAGAAGGCAGCCTTCACATATGAGAGACCTGGTGCAGTTTGCAAAAGAAGAGTGGTACAAATTGATCTGAGCGGTTTAAGAAGCTTGTAGATGGTTATAAGAAGCGACTGATTGCAGTTATTTATGCCAACTATTTTGTCCAACTCATTTTGGGAGTGTTGTGTGAAATTATGTCCAATTTCCCTTTTTTCAGGGAACACGTGTATAACAAAACATGTGTAATTGCAATAATTTTCTGGGAGAAATACTAACTACTTAACAATTTCCAGGGTGCCAACACTTTCGGCCATGACGGTATAGCACAGCGGGCACCTGCCGTGCATGGAGCAGGCTGAGCTCCTGACATGTGCTTGTACATGTATGTTGGATTTTGGGAAGGAGTTAATTGCATGCATACAAGAGACTTTGGGTCCCCTGTCCTGGGGATTGGTGGGGGGCATCTTATCAAAGGACCCTCAATGATCACACATTAATTATTGATCCTCTGGGTAGGTGATAAATGTTACTTGTGGGATGACTCCTTTACACGATTGTGCAAATTTACTTTCCAGTGTTGTTTTGCTTCAACTATCCTTAGCCTATAGGCTCAGCTCGGGTCCAGCGCTAGCTCTCCACCGCTGCTTTGGTCTTTGTTGATCGGCTACAGTGGTGCACTTGTAACCGCTGCAGACGATCACTGAGTGCGGCAGCTACATTGACGAAGCAGTGATGGATCCGGGGAGGGTGTGCAAATCTCAGTTTGTGATTTTTATCCATCACTGAGCCTACAGGCTAAAAAGAGTTAAAAAGAGACAACCCTTTTGCAGGAAAGAAACTCTGCGCCGTTGTGTTTGGCACCCAACATGTTAATCAGATGCACGCTGCTGACAAATAAGTGAAGCTGTAAAGTGGGTGTCTGACAGCGCTGCTGGCGTAGCGCCGGATGCATCTCCTTTTATGAGCTATAGATAAATATTTAATGACATACCCATCTTTTGGCGGAGCAGCGCGTCACCCGCGTCTGAGCAGTGCAGAACAATGCTGCATTCAGGAGCGATGCTCCGCAGCCCACATGCCCGCTGCCAGGATCTGTGCGCTGGTGGAGTGTGAATGTCAGGCAGAATACACGGCTTGTGATGAGCCGCTGCCAACAATTTCCCTTTTCACTCGTCCCTGGCTGAGATCTGCTTTCACCGAGGGGCAGGATAATTACCTCCTGTTAGCCGCCGGCCGCAGTTTTATCAATGGGATCTGATAACGATCCGATGTCTGCGGGGCGCGGATCAGGGATGTAGTGAAAGGAAGCCGGACGGGCCCTTTTGTTTTCACCGGGATAAGCGGCGCCATGGGTCTATCGGCCGCTTATCTCATCTTGCTCCACTGAATGCACATTAGGGCTGACAGCTGTCGCACATCTATGGACAGCTGTAGGTTGTGAAGATCGGCCTATTATCTCTATGTGACTGAATGCCATCTAAAAATGTGAAAAAGCAAAAGTCCACCTCCCGTCATAAGGCTTTTATTGTGTGTGTATTACCAAAATACTTGCTTTCTTCAATAAACAGCGCCACACCTGTCTGCAGGCCATGTCTGGTATTGCAGCACAGCCCCATTTCCTTTACTGAAGATGAGCTGCAATACCTGACACCACCATGGATAGGTGTGGAGCTGTTTCTGCAAGTTACAGGACTGTACAACTACAGGATAATCTAGAAGAGCCTTTTCGCTTCTATGTACCTCTGTAGTTCGGCCGATACAATTTTATATAGAGGTCGCCTGAGTTATAAATGATGCCCCTTACCAGTCAGATAGCATAGTTCTGGGAGAAGGTGAACAACCCGGGGAACGTCGCACCCCTCGCCCTTCTTCACCTTCAAGGTGCTCACCAGCATGGGCTGGGATAAGTCAGTAAGCTCCACATTGTATTGCTGGAATAAAAGAGACAAAAGTCTGACAGATTACTGTATAATAAACTCATAAAACAGACTAACAAAACGTAAAATACAGTCAAAGCTGTAAAAGAAAATCTCCCCAAATTGTCAGAGCTATGTTTTTTTCTACATCCTACCCCAAAATAAACGTAAAAACATTTTTCCCCAATATCTTATAGGTGCCACAAAATGGTGAGTCTAACAAAATACAACTTGTCCTACAACAAATAAACTTTCCCTCTGCTAAGTCATTGGAAACATTAAAACTTTATCAGGCAAAATGCAATGTAAAAACTATTGTCTCAACACTCCAATATAAGTTAGTGAATAAAGGCTACGGACACCACCTACGACACGACAAAACATTTTTTGTATGTATTTTACTGATTACATTAAGCTAATAAAATATTACTAAATCTTTATTCATTTTTTCAGATTTTTATCTTGTGGGAGGTGTCTCTCTCAGTAATACATGCTGGATGTGATCCCTGCTGTCCTTACTTATGTATCAGCACAGCTTCTATCCTGCACTCATTTTCTCTTCAAGTGTTTTAGGGCCTATTTTTATCTGCCCTCCCCGAGACTATACCTGCTTTCTCCCTTGTCCACATCATGGAGATCTGTGCGCAACATCCCTCGCAGCTGCTATGTCTAACACTGAGGGGAGGGGAAGATCAGATACAGAAATCAGGAGATCTGACAGATCGTTAATATTTTTGCAGATTGCTCGGCTAAGAAAAGGATTTATGGGCTCTCTGCAGGAACAAAATGGAAGAAAATGTTTTAATGAAAAGTCTTTAGAAAGTGATTAACTTTGCACTTAGGAAGCAAATGAACAATAAAGATAAAATTCTGTGCAAAGGTGATACAGTAATTAATGACTGATAGTAAGAGTCGGCTTTGCAAATTAATGACCTGTGCAACTGGGCAGGGAAGATGGAAGACCTAACGCTGACCGGCAGGGATCTGTGTCCAGTGCCGTGAACCTACAGTCACAGTGCTTCTTGCTTTGGTCCCGCCCCAGCGCAGTGCTGTACCCTCCCCTTTGTCTGTTATCTAAACTGCTCTAACATCGTCCCCCGCGGTAGAGAAGAGCCGCACCCTGACGTGTCCTACATCTATCAGTACTTACAAGGCAGCCATATTCATGGCATCCTGAATACCTGTTTATAATACTCCACGTAGGAAATCTGAGTGCCGTCCTTTTTCGGGAACCTGTCTGTGGGTTTGGTAGACCAATCCATATCGTCCACTCTGTAGGTCTTATTGTTGTACCTAGTTTAAAAAAAATACTTTTTTTCCCCCAAACACAGACAAAAAAGAACTGCCCCCAAAATGATGAGTGCAAAGTGCAAGTGCAAAATTGAAAGTTTAAAAAATAAAGAAATTAAAAAAAAAAAATAAAAAAAAAAAAGGAAAAATAATTTTTATGATCAGTACCTGGTTAACACGACCATCCCCACAAACTCTTTCTCGCAGACTTCGGTGAACCTCTCTTTGGGGACCCTGGAGAACAGCTCAATCATGGACTCCAGCACGGTCTCGTTGCGCAGGACTTTGTGGCTCACGTCCACGCTCAGGGTCAGCTGTTTCTCAAGGAATGAGACTACTGTAGAGAATCCTTTCCACAGGGACAGCCTATGAAGAAGGACAGGTTAGACTTTTAATATCTGAATGTACAGGCAGCGACAGCCTAAAAGTAGACTAGACAGTATTAAAAAAAATACATAAAAAAGTTCACACAGTGGAACATGCTGGACGATAAATCTGTTACAGCTTTCAATATCACATTCTTGATTTCACCAATTTTTAACACCAAAATGAGAGCAAACACTACTTGCATCTGTGCCCATGCTGCTGTAATCACAGGACTTTATCAGACACACCTTCTATTTCTATCTACCCATGGGCAGAGGGCTACAGTGACTTAAGTGTCCAGCCTGCAGGTAAATGGCATTAACCCCTTTACCCCCAAGGGTGGTTGACACGTTAATGACAGGGCCAATTTTTACAATTCTGACCACTGTCCCTTTATGAGGTTACAACTCTGGAACACTTCCATAGATCCCGGTGATTCTGACAATGTTTTCTCGCGACATATTGTACCTCATGATAGTGATAAAATTTCATTGACAATACTTGAGTTTATTTGTGAAAAAAAAACGGAAATTTGGCGAAAATTTTGAAAATTTCGCAATTTTCCAACTTTGAATTTACATGCCCTTAAATCACAGAAATATGTCACACAAAATACTTAATAAGTAACATTTCCCGCATGTCTACTTTACATCAGCACAATTGTGGAACCAACATTTTGTTAGGGAGTTATAAGCGTTAAAAGTTAACCAGCAATTTCTCATTTTTACAACACCATTTTTTTTTATAGACCACATCACATTTGAAGTCACTTTGAGGGGTCTATATGATAGAAAATACCCAAGTGTGACACCATTCTAAAAACTGCACCCCTCAAGGTGCTCAAAACCACATTCACAGGATTTTTTGGAATGTTTAAAAAAAAATGAACATTTAACTTTTTTTTTCACAAAAAAATTACTTCTGATCCAATTTGTCTTATTTTACCAAGGGTATCAGGAGAAATTGGACGGCAAAAGTTGTTGTACAATTTGTCGTGAGTACGCCAATACCCCATATGTGGGAGAAAACTACTGTTTGGGCGCATGGCAGAGCTCGGAAGGGAAGAAGTCGCATTTTGGAATGCAGATTTTGATGGAATGGTCCGTGACCACTCCTGGCACATAGTGCCGGATGTCAGCTGTGATAGTCAGCTGGCACCCAGCCGCGCTCCCCCCGTGAGCGTGGTTGATCGCGTTAGACGTACTATCCCATCGGTTGTCATAGGGGCCCATACCACCTCAACCTGATAGTACGTCTAATGTCAGAAAGGGGTTAAAGAAGCCTTCCTCCTCCTCCTAGCAATGTTTTTATCCTCCTAATATATTGCACTCACCATATCATACAGAACTGTGTGCTTACAATTGCTCATGTTGTCTTTCTACCCAGCTAATTCTTCTCTTTTCTATGTTATATGCAGAAACAGGAAGACTATTTCCCCTGCATGAGTCATGCATCTGTTCAACTCCTGACCAAGCTACTCCCTTCTACTGTAAGTCATAGGCTTTTACAATGATGACTCATACAAGGAAAATTGACCTCCTGTTTCTACATAGAGCTTATAAGGATTCCGCTAGTCAGATTACAATCACGTGATGTCATAGACCTAATGGAAAAGAAAGAATTACCTGGGTAGAAAAGTAAAAAGAGCAATTGTAAGTGCAGAGCGCTGTAGAATATGATGAGTGCAATATATTTAAGAGGATAAAAACTTTGATTGAAGGAGGAGGAGGGCTTCTACAATAGTCAGTTTTTAATTTTTAGATTAAGATCGGGTCCCTAAGACGTCTATGTCATTGCTCAAAATTCGGTCGGGATCTTTCATTTGAATAAAAAAAAAAAAAAAAAACGAATTCACACATTCTACCGACAAAGCCATTGACTTCACAGGCAAACTGAGTCCAAAATATGAAATTTTGGACTCCCGTTGGCCTCCATTCAGGCGGTGTCCATACTTTAGTGGGACACTATAGCGTAGTAGACTAGATAAGTACAAAAGCACACACAATAATGGCTATTTCATATGAGGAGGAAGATGACTGAAGGTTCATTTTAAGGCAACGTTCACACTAGCAGTATTTGGTCAGTATTTTACCTCAGTATTTGTAAGCAAAACCCAGGAGTGGGACAATCAGAGGAAAAGTATGATAGAAACACATCACCACTTCTGTATTTATCACCCACTCCTGGTTTTGGCTTATAAATACTGATGTAACATACTGACCAAATACTAAACGTATGAACATGGCCTAATACCCATGGTCTTGAAATGAGAAATGATCTTAAGGGTTCACATACTTTTGTCCTTCTGTGGTATAAATTAGAAATAACTTAACTGAATTATGAAATGCTTGGCTAAAATGAACTCATCTTCATGGATTCACTTTTTATTTTTTTAACTTCTTTTTGCTTCTCTAGGGCTCTTTCACCCGCCAGTGTTTCCGGTAGGTGTGACAGTTTCCACATGTACAGGAGACACTTACAAACATAGAGGCATTAAAGTGAATGGGTCTGCGCACATTTCAATGTGTTTCCAGGGACCATGGGTCCGTGGGCAAGACACGCTGACATGACCATTTGTTAGCAGCAGCACACGCCGCTAAATGTCCTGTACACTAATGACAACCGTGTGTCATCAGTGTGACACGTACTGGCGCCTGGGAATCAGCGGTATTGATAGCGCTGTCTTCCGATGCTGGGTGCTGAAGGCGTCGCTCGTCATTGTCCCATGCTCTGCCTGCGATCAGGGGACAAAACAGGATTTTTCGTTGCTTACCGTAAAATCTGTTTCTCGGAGCCTCTATTGGGGGACACAGGAACCATGGGGTGTATGCTGCTGCCACTAGGAGGCTGACACTATGCACCAAAAAAGTTAGCTCCTCCTCTGCAGTGTACACCCCACCGACTGGCATTATGCACTTCAGTTTAGCTTAGTGTCAGTAGGAGGTGGATACGGGTCTTTCATTAGACCCTTATCTACCTCAATGTACGTCGTTTTCTTTCAGGTTTTCCGGAGGGATTCAGGGTGAACAGTCACACCTGTAGTCCCACAATATGGACTATGAGTACGGCGTGTACTGCCACCCCGTATCCTCATAGATCCCTCAGCAAGACCATGATCCTAGCACACAAGCGTGCTTAGAAGTCCGGTCCTGGCTCCGTCCCCCACCCACCAGAGCCTGTCGGTTGCGGAGACGAGGACGTCCATCAGCTCCTCTGGACGTTTCATTCCTCTTCAGGTTAGTATCGGCGTGGGAGGTTTGAGGTGAGTATTTCCCCATCCCATCCCAGATCTTTCAAGGGGGGTCTTGCTAGGGGCTCCCAGAATACCTGGTCATCGCTCGCACCCAGATTGCAGCAGCACGGCCCGGGATTGCTGTATTGCGCAGTGGCCTTCGCAGGCAGGCACGTTTCTTCTTCCCATGCGGCAGCTGCGGCCCCTCTGCCTTCTATCCGATGCGGGGCCTTTACAGGCCGCCGTGCCGCTTCCTAGCCCCGGTGCCGCGGTTTTTAATGGCGGCCGCACCACCTTCTGTGAGACAGCCCTGACAGGCTGTTGTGCCGCTTCTTCCTCGTGGTTTTAATGGGGCCGCACTACCTTCTCCAGCGCGACTGCCCTGAAAGGCTGCCCCGCCGCTTCTCCCTGCGGCGCACTGCTCTGGCACCGCAGGTTTCATGGCGGCCGCAGTGTACACCCCACCGACTGGCATTATGCACTTCAGTTAGTGGAAAAGCAGGAGAAAAAAACAGCAAGGTTGAAATCATAACCTACCAACATGAAAACTGTAAACGTGAGAACAGTCATAGAACATACAACAACAGAAACTGAGAAACATTGGGAGGGTGCTGTGTCCCCCAATGGAGGCTCCGAGAAACAGATTTTACGGTAAGCAACCAAAAATCTTGTTTTCTCTATCGCCTCTCATTGGGGACCCAGGAACCATGGGACGTCCCAAAGCAGTCCCTGTGGTGGGAAAAACAGACTTCCATCAGGTCAGAGGACTCGCCACTGCCGCCTGCAAGATCCTTCTGCCTAGGCTGGCGTCCGCCGAAGCGTAGGTATGGACCTTGTAAAATTTGGCGAACGTGTGGATGGAAGACCAGGTTGCCGCTTTGCAAAGCTGTAGGGCGGAAGCCCTGTGGTGCAGAGCCCAGGAGGCGCCGCCTGCCCGGGTAGAGTGAGCCTTAATCCCAGGAGGGGGCACTCTGTTCTTGACCCGGTAAGCCTCCAGAATTGCCGTTCTGATCCAGCGAGCAATAGACGCCTTAGAAGACGGTAGGCCTCTGCGCGTGCCATCAGGAATGACGAAAAGAGAATCCGTCTTCCGGAAAGCGGACGTTCTAGCCAGGTAGATCCTCACTGCCCTGACGAGGTCCAGCTTGTTCAACGATCGCTCCAGAGGATGAGTCGGAGCTGGACAAAAGGAAGGTAGAACGATGTCCTCGTTGAGGTGGAAGGTGGAAACCACCTTAGGAAGGAAGGAAGGCGGAGGCCTGAGGACCACCTTGTCCTGGTGAATGACCAAGAACAGAGGTCGGCAATGCAGGACCGCCAACTCGGAAACGCGGCAGATAGAAATGATGGCCACAAGAAAGGCCACCTTCCAAGATAGAACTGACAGGGGAATCTCCCTGAGAGGCTCAAAAGGGGAAACCCTCAGAACGTCCAGTACCAGGTTTAAATCCCATGAATCCACAGGGGCCCTGTACCGAGGGACAGCATGGGCTACTCCTTGAAGGAAGGTCTTAACCTGTGGCCGAGAAGATAGCGTCTTATGAAAAAGGATGGAAAGCACAGAGACCTGGCCCTTCAGGGAACTAAGAGCCAGGCCCGAATCCAGTCCTGCCTGAAGGAAGGCCAAGAAGGAAGGCAGGGAAAAGGACATAGATGAAACGCGGTTGGACTCGCACCAACGAAAGTAAGCTTTCCAGGTACGATAGTAGATCCTGGAAGACGAAGGCTTCCGAGCCTGGATCATGGTGTGAATCACCCGGTCTGAAAGGCCGGACGCTCTTAGAACTGCGGTATCAACAGCCACGCCGTTAAACTGAGCGACCGAGAATTTGGGTGGCAGATTGGACCCTGAGACAGCAGATCGGGCCTGTCTGGAAGGCGCCAGGGAGCGTCCGCGAGAAGGTTGACGAGCTCCGCGAACCAAGCTCTCCTGGGCCAATCCAGGGCGATCAGAACGACCGGCACCCCTTCCGCTTTGATCTTTTTCAACAGTTTGGGAAGTAATGGAAGGGGTGGGAACAGGTAGGGTAGCACGAACTGTGACCAAGGAATGGCCAGAGCGTCAACGCCCACTGCAAGAGGATCGCGAGACCTGGAGACGAACTGCGGAACCTTCCTGTTCATTCGAGACGCCGTGAGGTCCATGTCTGGAGTCCCCTATCGAAGACAAATCTGATGGAAGACCTCCGGATGCAAGGACCATTCCCCTGCCGCGAGGCCCTCGCGGCTGAGGAAGTCGGCGGCCCAATTGTCCACGCCGGGGATATGCACGCGGATATCATCGGAACCGTTGCCTCTGCCCAGAGGGGGATCTTGGATACCTCGGCCAGGGCCAAGGAGCTCCGGGTCCCCCCCTGATGGTTGACATATGCCACGGCCGTGGTGTTGTCCGTCTGGATTCAGATTGGTAGGGCCCTGAGTATCCTTTCCCAGTGGCAGAGGGACAGAAAGATGGCCCGAATCTCGAGGACATTGATCGGCAGAGTTGACTCCTGCGCCGACCAACGGCCCTGAACTGTCAGGTGGCGAAAAACCGCACCCCAGCCGAGCAGGCTGGCGTCCGTCGTCACCACTTGCCAGTGAACTGGAAGGAAGGACCTGCCCTGGGAGATGAGAGGAGACGTCAGCCACCAGTTGAGAGACCATTTGACCCGAGAAGAGAGTCGGATCGGACGATCCAGGGAGAAGACAGACCTGTCCCACCGAGACAGAATGGCTTGCTGAAGGGGTCGCGAATGAAATTGGGCAAAGGGATTCGCTTCTAATGTTGCTACCATCCTCCCCAGAACCTTCATGGCCGATCGGAAGTAAGGAGGCCGAGGACCCTGGAGCAAGCGTATGTCCCGACGAAGGATGGATCTCTTGTCTTCGGGAAGGAAGACTTTGGTTGACGAGTGTCGAAGATCATGCCCAGAAAGATGATGCGCTGAGAAGGAATAAGGCAGGACTTCTTCCGGTTGACCAGCCACCCGAAACGGGCTAGGGTGTCGAGAACGATGGACAGACTTTCGTGAGCCTGCGAAAAGGACGGAACCTTGATGAGGATGTCGTCGAGGTATGGAAACAGAACCAGGCCTCTCACCCTCAAGATGGCCATCAGCGCCGCCATGATCTTCGTGAAAACTCTTGGGGCGGTTGCAAGACCGAACGGCAGGGCGACAAACTGAAAATGTTCCTGGAGCACCGCAAAGCGCAAGAATCAATGATGTCCGGGGAATATCGGGACATGGAGGTAGGCGTCCTGAATATCTATGGAACACAGAAATTCCTGAGCCTCCATGGAAGCAATTACTTAACGAAGGGATTCTATCCTGAAGTGCTGCAGACAAACTTTCTTGTTCAGCAATTTGAGGTCCAGAATGGGGCGGACCTTGCGGTCTTTTTTCGGTACCACAAAAAGGTTTGAATAGAAACCTGTGAACCGTTCTTTCTCTGGGACGGGAACGATTACCCCGGCTTTGAGGAGAGAACCGATGGCTGCGAAGAAACCGGGAACTAGAGCGGGATCTCTTGGAGGTCGGGATTCGAGGAAACAATCAAGGGGTCGTGAAACGAACTCTAACTTGTATCCCCAGGATACAACTTCCCTAACCCATGCGTCCTCTACTGAGGAGATCCAGATTACCCTGAAGAAGAGGAGACGGCCGCCCAGCCTGGGAGGTGGGCTGGGGTCTTGCAGAGAGTCATGCCGAGGTGGATCTTCCAGTCCTGGACCTGGAGGATCTACCCTGGGAGTAGTGAGGATGCCAGGACAGAGTGGGCCTAAAGGATACCGTCTTCTTCTCTTGACGTGCCTGTGGCCTCTGTTGCTGCTGAGAAAAGGAGTGTGACGCCACGAAGCGTCGAAAAGGCCGAAACGACCGAAATTGCCGTCTAGGAGGAGGGCGACGAGGTTTAGCCTGGGAGAGAAGAGAATTTGTACCCCCGGTGGCGCCCTTAATGATTTGGTCCAGCTTGGAACCAAAGAGACGTGAGCCTTGAAAGGGCAGACTGGTAAGAGACTTTTTGGAAGATAAGTCCGCCTGCCAGGCCTTGAGCCAAACGGTCCGGCGGATGATAACAGCATTGCTGGACGCCTGAGCCGCACAAGACGCGGCATCCAGAAAGGCAGAGACCAGGTATTCACCCGCGTGAGAAATCTGGTTGGCAAGTTCCGCCAGCTGTCCGGGTGGCGCCCCGTCCAGGATATCTCGATGGAGTTATTTGGCCTATTTGGATATGGATTTCGAAACCCAAGTGGAAGCAAAGGCTGGGCATAGAGCAGCTGCAGCCGTTTCAAAGGCTGACTTCGCAAAGGATTCTATAACTCTATCATTAGAATCCTTCAGAGATGCTCCGCCAGACAATGGAAGCACCGTGTTGGTGGACAGCCTTGAAACAGGGGGATCCACCGAGGGAGAGACCGTCCAATTGGCGGTAAGTTCTGGAGAAAAAGGATATAAAACACCAAGGCGTTTTCCCCTCTGAAAACGTCTAGTCGGGTTCTCTCTTTCTCTGTTCATGATTTCCTCGAACTCAGGATGAGGAGCGAAAAACTTGGAAGGAGGTTTAGCCCGTCTAAACGAAACCGCCTGATTTGCGGGTTCCTTGATGCCACAGGTTTGGTTTATAGCTCCAATGAGATTCTGGACCATATCCCTCATGGTGGCGATTTGGTTAGAATCCAACTCCGAAATATCCTCCGAGGGCGCATCAGAGAACGCCTCACCAGACTCAGGGGAGGAGGATCGGGAGGACGCCGACTGCAGAGGAGGGCCGTGTGGCGAGATGGAGCGGGAAGAGGACTCAGACCATCGTTCCTGACTGGACCTTTTGCGGCTTATCATGGAGGGCTCGGACAGAGGCTCCTGCGACCCGCTGGCCACTGCGGGGGTCTGCAGAGGTAATCGATCCAGCACGGACACCAGAGTTTGAGACATCCATGTTAGATCTGCCACCGATTGTGACAGAGAGGAGGCCCAGCCTGGGATGGGGGTATCACTTTCGGGCAGATCGGCCGGGGGAACCTGGGCGGTGGGAACAATCGGGTTGCTGCAGGCCTGACAGAGCGGAGAGGACTGACCTGAGGGAAGTTTGCAGTTACAGGACGAACATGCAAAGTACTTGACTAAGACAGAAGAGGAAGAAGTAGGAGGATGAGAGCGGCCCCCTTTAGAGGTAGACATTTTGAAGAGGTCCCTGAAGAAATGCCAGAGGGTTAGGGGACAGGGGAGCAGAGGGAGGTGTCAGTCTGCAGTGCAGAGCTACTCACGGCAGGTGAGAAAACGGATACCAGGTGGAGGAAGCTGTCCGGCTTGCGGGTGGATCTCCGGAGAGAAGTAGAACTCCTGCTGCAATCCGCGCAGATGGTGACCGCTGAAAGGGCGCAGGTCAAGAATGTGCGCTCTGGAAAGTGCGGAGCGCGATGTGTGGCGCCAAGCAGCGGCGTAGAGGAAGGGGCGGAGTCAGCCGAGATGGCGCCGGTGGGCGGAGAGTGCAAGACAGAGATTGTCAGGTGGGAGAAAGCCCGCCCGATGAAAGCGGAAGTGGGCAGAGCGCGGCACCAAAAGTAGGCCCGGGCCGAAGCCGGGGCCTAAATTGGAAGCCGGCGACCGTCGAAGGAAAAAGCTGCGGCGCCGGAGCAGTGCGTCGCAGTTAGAAAAACGGCACGGCAGCCTGCTAAGGCTGTCACGCTGGAGAGGATAGAGTGGCCGCCATGAAACCTGCGGCGTCAGAGCAGTGTGCCGCAGGGAGAAGCGACGGGGCAGCCTTTCAGGGCAGTCGCGCTGGAGAAGGTAGTGAGGCCCCATTAAAACCACGAGGAAGAAGCGGCACAACAGCCTGTCAGGGCTGTCTCACAGGAGAAGGTGGTGCGGCCGCCATTAAAAACCGCGGCGCCAGGGCTAGGAAGCGGCGCGGCGGCCTGTAAAGGCCCCGCACCGGATAGAAGGCAGAGGGGCCGCAGCTGCCGCATGGGAAGAAGAAACGTGCCTGCCTGCGAAGGCCACTGCGCAATACAGCAATCCCGGGCCGTGCTGCTGCAATCTGGGTGCGAGCGATGACCAGGTATTCTGGGAGCCCCTAGCAAGACCCCCCCTTGAAAGATCTGGGATGGGATGGGGAAATACTCACCTCAAACTTCCCACGCCGATACTAACCTGAAGAGGAATGAGACGTCCAGAGGAGCTGATGGACGTCCTCGTCTCCGCAACCGACAGGCTCTGGTGGGTGGGGGACGGAGCCAGGACCGGACTTCTAAGCACGCTTGTGTGCTAGGATCATGGTCCTGCTGAGGGATCTATGAGGATACGGGGTGGCAGTACACGCCGTACTCATAGTCCATATTGTGGGACTACAGGTGTGACTGTTCACCCTGAATCCCTCCAGAAAACCTGAAAGAAAACGACGTACATTGAGGTAGATAAAGGTCTAATGAAAGACCCGTGTCCACCTCCTACTGACACTAAGCTAAACTGGAGTGCATAATGCCAGTCGGTGGGGTGTACACTGCAGAGGAGGAGCTAACTTTTTTTGTGCATAGTGTCAGCCTCCTAGTGGCAGCAGCATACACCCCATAGTTCCTGTGTCCCCCAATGAGAGGCGATAGAGAAAGTTGAGAATTGTATTCAAGTGTAAAATTAACAATAAAATAACAAATCACATTATATTCACCGTATCACCCAATCCCCCAAAGCCATTGTCCCCTGTAAACAAACAAAAATAAAAAAAAGCAACAATATCCCTCAACTGTCCGAAGTAAGAATCCATAGTGTCCTACTCAACAATCCTTCTGTGCAAAATTAGCTTATCAGCGTGAGCGTGAACTACGCTGGCTTTTCTCAGGCGCCGGTACATGTGATACTGATGCAGCACACGGTTGCCACACGTATAAAACACACGTACACAGATACTGGTTTTTCCAGCACCAGAAATATCAGGATGTGTGAAAGAGGCCTTAGGAATAATTCAAAATTTTCCTTCGCATTTTCTACAAAATCTATTTGTACAACTACTGAGGTGTGTGATCAGATGATCTTTAGGACAAGCATTTTACGCTAATATTTACCCAGTCCTGTGCAAAAGTCAGATGTATTATTTTTATATCACTATACTAAAGAAATAAATTTAAAAAAAAAAAACTTGCAATTTTCAAACTCTCCAATAGGCCGAATGTCTGAATCCTACTTCCAGTTCTTAAATAGAAATTAGCACCAAAATACTGCCTCCTTTTTGTATAGAAGTTGTTACAGGGATACCGCGACACAGTGGGGGTAGAAGATCGCAGCGTCTGGTGACACATGCACCTGCGGCTTCACTGTCCTATTAGCAGATCTGGCTTTCTTTGCTCTGGTGCTCCAAGGGTTAAACTTCTTAGTTGGACTCCTGGAGTTCTCGGCCTTAGGTTGTATCAGCTGTTCTGACTTCCTTACTCCCAGCAGGTATAAGAACCCTCCTCCTTGCTTCTGATCTTGCCAGTGATAGCTTACAACTACCTGGTTTGGAGTTGGAGGAGTGTGCCGAGTTTGGAGCAGGCATTTGGAGTTGTATCAGGAGAAATATGTGTGAAGTTAGTTTGTGTGTGTCTTCATATCCATACTCCCATTTGGTTAGCCTCCCCGTCTCCTTTATTCCATTTCTTTTGTGAGTACTTTTGTATGATTGTGGTTGTCCTTTATCCCTTTCACCTCTGTATCTTTACATTAGAGCAGGACTAGCGATCCTGCTATCCTACTCAGTATCCAGGGTGATACTCAGGGTAAGACAGAGATAGGAACGTAATCATCACATGGGGTGAAAGAACCCATCCAGAGATGTTAGGGGAGCTCAGAGTTGCGCAGGGCAAGAATCAGGGGTGCCTCTTGTTTCCTTCTGTAGTGGCAGAGCTCCCTTTCTCATCTGTCTTGCTGTGCACCGTTTTGCTTCCATCAGAAGCGTGATAGAAGTGTCCTAAGCATGCTCTAATATAGGCAAAGGATGTTGTGAAGGAAGTGGGAGGAGGTGACCTGTGATATCATCTATTGTGAATCCTGTTATTTTCTGTATATAGAGGTGTTATCAGTCATTATATAGGAGGAGGGGATGAGTTGTGACATCACCTATTGTGAATGGTGGATCCTGTGCTATCTACTGTATACAGAGGTGTTATCAGTCATTGTTCAGGAGGAGGTGAGTTGCGACATCACCTATTGTGAATGGTGGATCCCGTGTTATTTACTGTATATAGAGGTGTTATCAGTCATTGTACAGGAGGAGGAGGTGAGCTGTGACATCACCTATTGTGAATGGTGGATCCAGTGTTATTTACTGTATATAGAGGTGTTATCAGGCATTGTACAGGAGGAGGTGAGCTGTGACATCACCTATTGTGAATGGTGGTTCCTGTGCTATCTACTGTATACAGAGGTGTTATCAGTCATTGTTCAGGAGGAGGTGAGTTGCGACATCACCTATTGTGAATGGTGGATTCTGTGTAATCTACTGTATATAGAGGTGTTATCAGTCATTGTACAGGAGGAGGAGGTGAGCTGTGACATCACCTATTGTGAATGGTGGATCCTGTGATCTACTGTATATAGAGGTGTTATCAGTCATTGTACAGGAGGACGAGGTGAGCTGTGACATCACCTATTGTGAATGGTGGATCCTGTGTTATCTACTGTATATAGAGGTGTTATCAGTCATTGTACAGGAGGAGGAGGTGAGCTGCGACATCACCTATTGTGAATGGTGGATCCTGTGTTATTGGTCATTGTAAAAGTGGAGGAGGTGAGCTGTGAGAAAACCTATTGTGAATGATGTGATTCTGTCTGTAATGATAAAGAGACTGTTAAAGTCTTCTGTACAGAAAATGAAGTTTTGGTCTAGTATAAGGTCTAGTGGCCATACTTCTGATTTTTTTTTCTTAATTCATATGTTGAAAACAGAAAAAAAAAATATCAAGCATTTAACCATATAAGATGAAAATATGTTGTCATTTTCTGATAACACAGGCATTTTCTTATTTTAATAAGAGTTAGCAAATTGGTAGAAAATAATAAACCTCATGTCTGAACCTCAGAGCTGAGAAAGCTTGATGGGGATGCAGGTCAGAATGAGCGCAGGTACCCTTTATTCTCAGGATTAGTGGGGTCTCAGATCATAAAACGATGAGCCAGAACTAGAAATATGTCATTATGAAATGGCATTACTGATTGAGGAATAGATTATCTGATTTCTTTGGAATTTTTTTTGCAGACACTGCTATAGGGTATATAGAAAAATGTTGTTTCTATTTTTTTGCAGCAAAAAATCAAGCCCTTACAGTTCTGCACAGACTGTGCACAGATGTGTTATTGGTACACCTGATTAACATGCCGCGGTGCGGACACTGCTTGCATAGTGCTGCTGCACTCCATACAAGGCCACCTTTCCAAAGGGCCAAGGTGTGACATAGTAAGTTGTAGCTACACCTATTAAAGAGGAACTGTCGCCAGTTTTTCCTTTTAATTTATTCCCTCTTCTTCCCTGAGTATTCTGGTTTTTGTTTTTTTTTTAAATCCACGATACGGTTCCAGTGATATGGGCTTTTTTAATTTAATGCTGATTTTTATGGATTTTACCAATGGCGCGTTGCTCACATGATGATAATGCTTAAGCACACCCCCAGATAACAATGTGAGTCATACCCCCTTACTAAATAACATAAAAAGTAGCACTAATTAAAAAGGCCTGTATATTGGGAACGATAAGACGGAATGAAAAAAAAAAAATAATAATAATAATCATGGTAGCAATGGGAATAAAATAAAAGCAAAAACAAGACACTTTTGATCTGGTGACCAGTCCTCTTTAAAGAGATTTTCCAAGAATGTAATAAAATGACCCATGTCAAATAATTCACACAGCAGCTGGTCTTGTCACAATGGGCTGCAGTCTGAAGAAACGCAGCTCCAGAGACCTGTGTCTCAACTGACAGAAGAGCTGTACCATAAGCACACATAGTGTATCTGTCGTAGAAGGTCAGTGACAGGACAAGAACCGTCATGTACCACTCCGAGGGCAGTCCCCTTTTCAGCAGCAGCTGGCCCCAAGTGTAAGAATAGTAAAAACGGAATTGGAGTCCGAGGCAGGATCGGATACAGATGGTACTGATGTAGATGCTTGTTCAGAAGGTACAGACTCTGGAACCGGAGCAGATACTGCCAGAGCGGTTTCAGGATTCTGGTACCGCGGGTTCAGGTACCACCAGAAGGATTTCAGGTTCAGATACCGCAGGAGCGGTATCAAAATTCTGGTACCGCAGATGCGGGTTCACATACCGCCGGAGTGGTTTCACGGTCACGCAGCACCAAAGCGGTTTCTGGTTCAGGGACCACTGTAGCAATATCACGTTCCCGTGCCACAAGAGCAGTTTCATTTTCAGATAATGCCAGTGTGGTTTCTGGTTCAGGTACGGCCGGAACGGTTTCAGGATAGTATCAGAGAAGATGGATACTGGTTCGGCCACACTTAGAATACTGTGCACAGTTCTGGTCTCCGGTGTATAAGAAAGACATAGCTGAACTAGAGCGGGTGCAGAGAAGAGCGACCAAGGTTATTAGAGGACTGGGGGGTCTGCAATACCAAGATAGGTTATTACACTTGGGGCTATTTAGTTTGGAAAAATGAAGGCTAAGGGGTGATCTTATTTTAATGTATAAATATATGAGGGGACAGTATAAAGACCTTTCTGATGATCTTTTTAATCATAGACCTGAAACAGGGACAAGGGGGCATCCTCTACGTCTGGAGGAAAGAAGGTTAAGGCATAATAACAGACGCGGATTCTTTACTGTAAGAGCAGTGAGACTATGGAACTCTCTGCCGTATGATGTTGTAATGAGTGATTCATTACTTAAATTTAAGAGGGGACTGGATACCTTTCTTGAAAAGTATAATTTTACAGGGTATATACACTAGATTCCTTGATAGGGCGTTGATCCAGGGAACTAGTCTGATTGCCGTATGTGGAGTCAGGAAGGAATTTTTTTCCCCAGTGTGGAGCTTACTCTTTGCCACATGGGTTTTTTTTTGCCTTCCTCTGGATCAACATGTTAGGGCATGTTAGGTTAGGCTATGGGTTGAACTAGATGGACTTAAAGTCTTCCTTCAACCTTAATACCGTATATACTCGAGTATAAGCCGAGATTTTCAGCCCATTTGTTGGGGCTGAAAGTCTCCCTCTCGGCTTATACTCAAGTCATACCCAGCGGTCGGCAGGGGAGGGGGAGCAGGGGCTGTCTAATTATACTCACCTACTCCTGGCGCGGTCCCTACACGTCCCTGCTTTTTCCAGCGCTGCAGCTTCTTCCTGTACTGAGCGGTCACATGGTACCGCTCATTACAGTAATGAATATGCGGCTCCACCTCCAATACAAGCAGCGCTGGAAGAAGCAGGGACGTGCAGGGACCGCGCCAGGAGTAGGTGAGTATACGGGGAGGGGAGCGCAGCACTGCGTGATAATCACCGCTCCTCATTCCGTCTTCAACGTCCTCTGGCTGTGACACTCAGGTCAGAGGGCGCGGTGACATTGTCAGTGCGCGCCCTCTGCGTGAATGTCAGTGCTGAAGACGGAGCCGCACCGGAACAAGGAGCGGTGAATATTGAAAGTGCCGGGGGTCTGAGCGACGAGAGGTGAGTATGTGATTTTTTTTTTTTTTATCGCAGCAAAAGCATATGGGGCAAGTGTCTGTATGGAGCATCTTATGGAACCATAACATTTGTGCAGCACTATAAGGGGCAAGTGACTGTATGGATGATCTTATGGGGCCATAACGCTTGTGCAGCACTATATAGGGCAAATGTGTCTATGGAGCATCTTATGGGGCCACTATTAACCTTTATGCAGGATTATATGGGCATATTTTAATATGGAGCATCTTATGGGGCCCATCAAACTGTATGGAGCATTATATGGGGCTCCTGATTCAATATGGATATTCAATAACACTTAACCTACTGATATATCAATTAATTTTACTTTTACTGGTATCTATTTTTACTTTTGACATTTACCGGTAGCTGCTGCATTTCCCACCCTAGGCTTATACTCGAGTCATTAAGTTTTCCCAGTTTTTTGTGGCAAAATTAGGGGGGTCGGCTTATACTCGGGTCAGCTTATAGTCGAGTATATACGGTAACTATGTTACTATGTTACCTCACCAGTATGTGTGCTTATGATACACCTGCTCTGTGAGTTGAGACACAGTGCTCAAGGGCTGTGTTTCTTTAGACTGCAACTCATCCTGGCACATCACTAAGACAGGCTACTGTTTGAGTCACATAACGGAGGGCCATTTTATTACATTCTTAGAGAATCCCTTTAAGGGATCAATACTACATGTGTATGAATAAAAAAACAGCTTTATAATAAAAATCACAATTTCCCTTACTTGTGCTGAGGAATATTTATGGGATCTGATGGGCTGAAGTAGTTGTGTCCCACTTGGTACATATTCAGATGTTTAAACACCCTAAAAATAAAAGTAAAATATATAAATATAAATTCTACAACATAAAATAGAACAATATAAATCATAAGAAAAAAATGTATAAAATGTTCTATTTGCCCATAGAACATGGTCACACAAAACAGTGTAAATGTCTTTTTTTGGGGGTTTATTTTTTCATAATCGTGTTTCGAAGTCTGGAATATTAATACAGTATATTTATACAATATGTCGCCATTGTGTGTGACAATAGGGAAGAGATGCACACAAGAATACGTAGGATGCACAGGTTGAAGCCTATAGACAGCAGCATCTTTTTATGGCTGCCTATAAATTCAGCATTTCCTGCGTTTTCTATTTCCCCGGAGAGTAAAGCGCTTCGTAGGGTTCAATTATTTGCTATATACAAAGACAAATTGCCGTGCACGAAGCCGCCGAGATCGTGAGGTTGTTGAGGATGTGACACAAGATGAAGTGTCAGAGACGTTACAGTTTCTGCTGTGTTTTGATAAAAATGTACGTGGAATACTAGAAATGAGGAAGAGATGTACAGAGACAACAGAGATGTCCAAAGGTAAAGGGGCGCTAACCGTATATTACATTTTATTACATTTGGCCGTGTAGATATCTGTGACTCTTACAGAAACCTTCCTCATTGTAAACCAAGGAGTGTAAATTCTGTCCAATATAGGAAGGTTTATGTGCATTTTTTAAATGTTACTTTCTATTTCACTACCTTTTATAAAAAAAAAAAAAATAAATAAAAAAAAAAAAAAATATATATATATATATATATATATATATATATATATATATATATATATCCTGAAATTTTACAAGTCGGTCTCTTCCTCTGTAGAGATCATTCACCCGATCGCCTGTGCTACACATAACAGGGCTTCAGCTCTGCTATGTATAGCTAAAATCACATTCTCCTATGAATGCCGGCCACGAACCGACGTTCACAGCAGTATTGTAATGACAGGCACAGGGGTCTTCTGCACACACTCGGCAGTCATCATAACAACCTATCAGCATCCCCCGATCATGTGACGGGGGTTTCGATGGGCACTCGGAATAATATGCCAGCGTGTTTTAAATCTCGCTGTCAGTGATTGACTGTAGGATTTAACAAGTTAACAGCCGTAGGCGGAGCATCGATCAACCCGCGACTGTTAAGGGCACATGATGATTGATTAAACCAGCCATCATGTTCAGGGAAAGGTGCAGACTCATCGATGGAAGTCAGGTACACGACATATGACGCAAATATACGTCTTATGTCCTGAACCAGTTAATAATCCCTTCCTGTACTTACTTTTTAAACAGGATGCTAAAGAACTGGATATAGACGGGGGATCCAGGCATCAGAGTGCTTGTGAGGGTCACCGTGATCTTCACAACCTCCCCGTTTCTGGTTGTACTTGTCAGTTCTGTTACCTAAAAACGAAAAATATCCCTCCAGCTTCACCAATGATTACACTTTATACAAATTACTAAGGCTAGTTTTATTATTAAATAGCACAAGGGTGAAAGCAGCTGAACTGCTAACTGTGTAACTCATGGCCAGGCCAAGCTGGGTATATGGGGAGAGATTGTAGTCACTAACATCATTATCACCAACTACACGGCACTACAAGTGATAACAAGCTATTTCCATCACTTAGAGGGAAGCCATTACTGGCTGCTGTAACAAATGTCTGATTCTCCAACAATACACAGATGTGCACACAAAGCATCACATAACAAGATAGTCATTGCCGAAAGTCTTGGCACCCTTGGAATTGTTGACGAAAATGAAGTATTTCTCCCAGAAAAATTATTGCAATTACACATGTTTTGTTATACACATGTTTATTTCCTTTGTGTGTATTGGAACAAAATAAAAAAACAGAGGGAAAAAAAGGAAACTTGGACATAATTTCACACAAAACTCCAAAAAATGGGCCAGACAAAATTGCTGGGCACCTTGTCAAAATTATGGATAAACAACTTTGTTTCAAGCATGTGTTGCTCATTCAAAATTACATGTGGCAAGTAACAGGTGTGGGCAATATGAAAACCACACCTGAAACCAGATAAAAAGGGGAGAAGTTGATTCAATCTTTGCATTGTGTGTCTGTGTGTGATACACTAAGCATGGAGAACAGAAAGAGGAGAAGAGAACTGTCTGAGGACTTGAGAACAAGAATTGTTGAAAAATATCAACAATCTCAAGGTTACAAGTCCATCTCCAGAGATCTTGATGTTCCTTTGTCCACGGTGTGCAACATAATCAAGAAATTTACAACCCCTGGCAATCTCCCAAGATGTGGACGCCAGAGAAAAATTGATGAAAGGTTGCAACACAGGATAGTCCAGATGGTGGATAAGCAGCCCCAGTGAAGTTTCAAGGAAACTCAAGCTGTCCTGAAGGCTCAGGGAGCATCGGTGTCAACGTGAAATATCCGTCCACATTTGAATCAAATGAAATGCTATGGCAGAAGACCCAGGAGGACTTCACTGCTGACACAGAGACATAAAAAAGCTAGATTGCAGTTTGGCAAAATGTACGTAAGCCAAAATCCTTCTGGGAAAGTGTCTTACGGACAGAGGAGTCCAAGCACATCATTCTACTGTTCATTGAAAACGGAATAAGTCCTACAAAGAAAAGAACACAGTACCTACAGTCAAATATAGCGGAAGTTCAAAGATGTTTTGGGGCTGTGTGAAAGGCATTATGAAATCTGATCGTTACCAAAAGATTTTGGGTCACAATGTAGTGCCCAGTGTCAGAAAGATGGGTTTCCATCCTAAGGGTCTTCTCGAAGGACAATGACCACAAACATACTTCAAGAAGCACCCAGAAATGTATGGAAACAAAGCTACGGAGAGTTCTGAAGTGGCCAGCAGTGAGTCTGGATCTAAATTAAATTGATCACCTGTGGAGGGAGCTTAAAATTTCTGTTGGGAGAAGGCGCCTTCAAAAAATGAGAGACCAGGAGAAGTTTGAGAAAGAAGAATAGTAAACGACTTACTAGGCTAACAAATGAACTAAGGGAAAATAACAATGTTTAACAGCTAGAAAAAACCCCCATAAAAAATATATACTTTATTAGATAACAAAAAATGAAAAAGTAAGCATAAAAAACTTACAAAAAACCCCTATCTAATACGTACAGTCCTATTAAGGGGATAAGAATAAAGTCCCCTACAAAAAACCTTAATATATACTGGTAGAATGCCCCACACGACTAAATGCAGATAACCTAATGAATATGTGATAAAACAATTAGTAATATCAAGTAGCAACTGTAAGGGTGTATTAATATAAGTGAAAATATCCCTCCAGGCTAGAAAAATGTATATATACCTACAAGTTGATACTACCTAGATGCGGAGGTTGGCACCCTAAGAGATGTCGAGAATGGCGCCCTTGCTCGTACGACGGCTATCCCTGGTCTCCTACCTTTTCCCTATAAGAGATAGGTAAAGAAACAGAAGGCCAGATGGCTGAAAATAACTTGTAGAGATATGTGATACCAATAATACAGCAACACAGGCCCTCCCCTCAGATGTGATGTAAGACACAGGGATAGAAAAAACTAACTATCACTATATATATACTACAAAAAACATATGAAAGAAGAATAGTCCAAAATTCCAGCTGAGAGGTGTAAGAAGCTTGTTGATGGTTATAGGAAGTGATAGATTGCAGGTATTTATTCCAAAGGGTGAGCAACCAAATATTAAGCTGAGGGTGCCAACAATTTTGTCTAGACCATTTTTGGGGTTTTGTGTGAACAATTCTTCTAGGGCAGTTCTGAAAGTAGTCAAGCTAACGAACTACTAGCTCTTATGGGCTCTAATAAAGAGTGTGAGCTCTTATGTGCAGGGACCTCTCTCCTGTAGAGGGTCCGCTCTTTGTTAATCTCGTTTTATATTGATCTCATGGTGTGTTACTTGGCCAGGAGTAAGCAGAAGTGGTCTATGCAGGAGCTACAGAAATAAAGATGACATATCTTGTGAATACCATTGCTGTGAGCACAGATACCTTTACAAGGCTCAGCCATCAGCTAACAAGAACCAGGGTGTAATACATTTCTACAGAATGAGACTACGTAGATAGTAATTAAATGGTCAAACAAAACTATTGCTTGCACCTGCATACATACCCTTTAAAAGCAGCTTGTCACCATGCAAATGCAGTCCAATCTGCAGGCACCATGACATAGATATATGCAGGAACACACCTTATATGTGTTCTTTTGATGGTGATTTGTGTATTTAATGGTTTATGTGAACTTTCAATAAAATATGGCATTTTACTTACTGTACCTAAAAGCTCCTGCTTCTCCTTGTATATACATATTCTAGAGTGGGTACCTCTCTATCTTTCTATTTGGATGGGCTAACTATAGCCCTATTTGCCGACAATAATATGTCAATGAGGTTTTTGTGGCTACCATGACATAAAGCAGGAGGAGCAGCTGAGGACATTGCTAGATGGTTTTGTGAGAAAAGATTCAGTATAACCTGTTTTTTAAAAACTTCCTCTTCCTGGGACTTTAGGACCACCGAACACTATTACAGTAAAATTATTTAATAAAAAACAAAAAGTAAAGGTCACTGGCTTCTGTATTAATACTATGTCCTGTCAGTCCTTCTATTAATTCTGAATACTGCTAAGGGTAGTAATCCCATCATCCTCGCTATACTGGAGATTTGCTGGTGTTCAGCTAAAATACTTTGATTGTAAAGTAATCACAGCACAATAACAAATAGATGCAAAAATATTTCAAAAAATGTAATAAATAGTCCCTATAAAAGTCCAAAATATTGCACATATTTGTTTCCTTAATTTGTCTTTTTTTGCCTTGAAAACCTGTCAGATGTTAATAGGGCTTCTGCAGACAAGCTTAGAGGAGACCACTCCGTCTGCCAGATCCTAGGGGATGACCTGCCCTTTAATCTCTGTACAGGGGTCCATGAGTTGGAGCTAAGGAGTCGACTGCTGGCTGATGGAGCAAGCTGGCAGCAGGAGAGTTGTCATGAGAGGTTGGAAACAGGTCAAAAAGTGAGGAAGAATAATGGGGCAGGAGATTCATCAGATAATAGGTCGAGGTCAGAACAAGGTAAATACAGGCAAAACAGGAGCAAACAGACAGCAGAAAACCAGAGTTGTATGCACTATAACTGGCACTGGAAACCGTCTTTCAGGAGTTTAAATAGTAAAAAAGCCTCACCCAGGGCTGACATCAGCAAGAAACACTAACTAGCCAAGAATTAATCTCCTACATTCCAGGCTGGGCATAACCACAAGTCCCAGGAGTAAAACAGGGCTACCATATTGTCACCCTGCTGAGCCCACGAAATGAAGTGGACAAAGATGGGACAGACATGGCACAGTGGATTACGGTGTTACAATTACAGCTTTACACTTGGGAGGGTGTTCTCGAATGTTCATCTCCAAATAAACTGTTTGACTCTCTGTAAATCAGAATAGCCTAAACAGAGTGTAAAACCATTAACACATTGCTATTCTAAAATTCAATTAGCATTCTCCCAGAAGAGCACAGGCTAGTCAGCGCATCAACATAATCTAATTACGAAAAACCAAAAACCATACACTCAGCATCCTGCCCATCCCAGGGTTTCGCCTTTTTGGCTTCTTCAAAGGGCAATATCTTTACGTATCTTTACGTATTCTAAATGCGTGAATATGCCAATTGCTTTTTAGACAAATAATTTGGTAATGGTTTTACACTATTGGATACACTGGATTATAGAGCATCACATAATTTATTTACGAGGCATAAATTACAAGTGTTAAGCCGTAATCCAACATTTATCCAAATCGATGCTCCCTGGGAAAGGCATGAATACAAAAGTTGGTTGTCTGAGGTTTTTTCATTACACACTCTGTGATAGTGTTGCACAACTCTAATTTCACAATTCCATCTGTTGCAGAGCTCTTTGTGGACGCTCTGCTCCTACACAGGACCAGCTACACTGAAAATCTGGTAAGGCTACTTTCACACTAGCGTTTTTTGCAATACGTCGCAATGCGTCGTTTATGGGAAAAAACGCATCCTGCAAAGTTGTCTGCAGGATGCGTTTTTGCCCCATAGATTAACATTAGCGACGCGTTGCCACACGTCGCAACCGTCGTGCGACGGTTGCGCCGTGTTGTGGTGGACCGCCGGGAGCAAAAAACGCTACATGTAACGTTTTTTGCTGCCGACGGACTGCTTTTTCCGACCGCGCATGCGCGGCTGGAACTCCTCCCCCACCTCCCCGCACCTCACAATGGGGCAGCGGATGCGATGAAAATCTGCATCTGCTGCACCCGTTGTGTGGCGCAAACAACGCTAGCGTCGGTAACCTCGGCCCGACGCCCTGCGACGGGCCGAGCCCGACGCTAGTGTGAAAGTAGCCTAAGAGATTTTAGATGAGCAGAAATTTAGGACTTTTGTAGGAACTAATTATTCAATTTTCAATTTTTTGTGACATTTTTGCAGCTATTTTTTATAGTGCTCCTAGTATTTTGTAAGAGTTTTTTTTTTTTGCATGAATTTGTGTAATTGCTACACAACCAGCAATTCTGTAGGATACAAAGGATGATGGGATCACAGCCCTTAAATAGCGAGCACCATTGCATGCTTGTGGGCAAAAACTAATTGGTGCTGAGGTTCTACTTTCTTTGGGGACGTGAAGACTCTTGTATAGACATAGTACAATTACTATACTATGATGCAATCATTTTTTTTACCTTGTTTGCAAGTTTCCTTGAGAGGAAAAGTATGTCACCATGGAAAGCGCGGCCAGATCCAATGATATCCCCGTGACTGTACAGCAAAGCAGCCTTCAATCTTATTGAGGCAATGGAAGGGTTAAAATCCACATGGTACTGGTACAAGTGCCACTCGGCCGGCAGTCCCAAGCCAAATAAGTTGGTCACAAGATTTACAGGTTCTCCACTCGTTCCTAAAAATGACAAATATATATAAAAAAAAATAATTCGTTTAAGTTGATTCTGATTTCCTTAACCCCTTCATGACACGGCCAATTTTCGTTTTTTTGCGTTTTCGTTTTATTTCTCACCTTCTTCCCAGGTACACAAGTTCTTATGTAAGCTTATTTTTTTTGAGAGACGAGTTGTACTCTTGAATGACACCATTGATTTTACCATATAATGTACATGAAGATGGAGGGAAAAATTCCATGTGGAGAGAAATAGTGATCTCCCCCCGACACCCCTGCAATTTTGACGTTTTTTGGGGAATTGTTTTTACAGTGTACATTTTGTGGTAAAAAAGAACTTGCAATAGGATGCTGCTCATCAAAGCAATTATGTCGATACAAAACATGTCCAGTTTTTTTTATTATTATTATTATTATTATTATTTAGTTGTAAAAAAATAAATCAGAAGTTAAAAAAAAAAATGTTGGGGTTGTGTCGCCATTTTCTGAGACCCGTAACGTTTTCTCTTTTCGGTCGATGGAGCTGTGTGATGGCTTATTTTCTGCGGGACGAGACAACATTTTTATTGATACTATTTTGGGATAGATATGACGTTTTGATTGCTTGTTACAGAATTTTTTTGTGATATTGCATCGACCAAAAACATGTCATTTTGGCATTCTTGAATTTTGTTTTATCTACGGTGTTCACCGATAGGATTAATTATTTTTATATTTTGACAGATTGGACTTTTAAGAACGTGGCGATACCATGTGCGTATTTTTTTTGTCATCATCTTTATTTTTCATGGGGGAAGAGAGGAGAATTGAACTTTCATATTTTTTTTTCAACGTTTTTTTTTTTTACTGCTCTTGTTCAGTCCCCTTAGGGAACATGCGATCGTCTGATCTCTTATGCTATATACAGCAGCACCACAGCATTGCTGTATATAGTGAAAATCAGGGTCTCCTTTGAAGCCCAACCACAGGGAGCTCCGTAATGACAAACATAGAGGGCTTCAGATGACCCCCCAGTTGTCAAAAAACCCCATCATTAACCTATGATCACGTCATGGGTGAACCGATCGGCGAATATAGAACGACGAACCCCCATACTGACACAACACAAGATTAAACAACCTAACAAAAGTTAAATTGTTGGAGGCAGGTCGTGGCTGTAAGACACAATTATTATTATCTTCCGGATGTGGGGAGCTCTCACTCTGCCCCATACATCCGCTGCCGACTCGCACTGGCAAATATACGTTTCTTATTGGAGGTAGTTTTTCTGATTCACTATGTCTACTCCTCTCCTCCACTCTCATCAATTTGCCTCCAAAACTTCCCCAATCCTCTGGCATTCCATGACTTGTCCTCTTGTCTTCCACACTCTGAACTTTCAGACGAAACCTGAAAACTCATCGGGAAAGCTACAGCCTGCAATGCCCATCTCACTACCCCAGGAGCTGCTCCAACCCTCGAGCTACCATGCTCTACATATTACCCTGTAGACTGTAAGCCCTCGAGGGCAGGGTACTCTCTCCTCTGTACCAGTCTATCACTATTAGTTTGTTCATTGTAATTTATGTATTTTTTTAGGTGTACTTTTAACATGTACAGCACCATGGAATCGAAGATGTTTTAAAAACACATAATAATAATAATATGCTACTTGTACATACAGTAAGCAGACATCTTATATCAGAATGTCCTCATCAAGCTGTCCAATTTTCCAGTCAGTGGTAGCGTTTTTTTTCCTAATAATGAGTGAAGGATATGATTTATTCCTATGTCTGGAACAACGCCTAACCTTTATCTGTCTGGTCTCCACCGAAATCCATGGCTCACCGCAACTGCGCTCGGATGGCAGACAAAGGACAATAAATAAATAATCAGCAGAAGGAGACGAGTCACCTGTGCCCCCCAACCACCCGTGATGGAACCCCCATTATTTATTCACGAGGATACAGCCGGACTGTCCATACAATTTCATGTGTATACAATGGATCAGACAAAGTATATGGTCAGAGGATGTCTCTGACCATCATACTCACTACAGATCATATAAATTACGGGACCCCCCAATTACCTCTAGTGAAATTTGAAGAAAAAAAAACACAAAAATCAAAGCCTCAAAAACACAACATTTAAAACTAAAGCTTATAATAGAATGTTAACTCCATAATGAACAGGTCTCAAAAGACCCCAACGACTGATCGTTTTATTTATTTTTTTTCCGTCTCGTTGCTTTATTCAGCCGTAAGGGTTTTTTTTTTGTTTTATTTATAATTTCACAGACGTGGCAGTCTGAGACTTTATTTTATGTGTGTCAAAATGTATTATTTCTTAGCACTGCTTTGCAGGACATATAATTTATTGTGTTGTTTCTTTTTTTTTTTTCTTGAGACACAAATATTGAGGAAAAAAAAGATTTTTGGATCCGTTCGTTTTTTTTTTTTTTTTTTTTAAAGTTTCCCATAATAATAATAATAATAATAATAATAATAATAAAAAAAGTTGTTTAATGAATTCTTTAGGATATTACAGCTGTGTGGATGAGGCAGCAGAAGCGAAAACAAAAAGTGGATGATAGGTTCCAGCCTGCAGGCTACAGCCCAGTAACCTATCATCTATTTTTTGCTTTAGCTTCTGCTGCCTCATCTTTTATAAACAATCATGGCTGAAAGTGTTGGTACCCTTGAAATTGTTCCAGAAAATGAAATATTTTTCCAGAAAATAACTGCAATTACACATTTTGTTTATTCACATGTTTATTTCCTTTGTACACAAAAAAAAAACACAGAAAAAAAAAGGAAAACTAGACATAATTTCACGCAAAACCTCAAAAATAAGCCGGACAAAATTGTTGGCACCTTTCCAAAATTGTGGATTAAAAACTTATTTTTAAGCATGTGGCAAGTAACAGGTATAGGCATATAGCTGACTCAGTCTTTGCATTGTGAGTCTGTGTGTGCCACATTAAGCAGGGAGAACAGAAAGAAGAGAACGGTCTGAGGACTTGAGAATCAAAATTGTTGAACAACATCAACAATCTCAAGGTTACAAGTCCATCTCCAGAGATCTTGATGTTCCTTTGTCCACTGTGCACAACATAATAAATTAACACGTTTACAACACATGGCACTGTAGCTAATCTCCCTGGACAGAGAAAATATGATGCAAAGTTGCTTCACAA
Source organism: Ranitomeya imitator (assembly GCF_032444005.1). NCBI lineage: Eukaryota > Metazoa > Chordata > Amphibia > Anura > Dendrobatidae > Ranitomeya > Ranitomeya imitator. Next base: position 787,480,191 of record NC_091284.1, on the reverse strand, counting down.
TATAGTCCTGATGGTGAATAAGCAGTGTCAATCAAGTTGAAGAAAATTTAAGCTGTCTTGTAGGCTCAGAGTGCATCAGTGTCAGCGAGAACTATCTGTCAACATTTGAATGAAATGAAACGCTATGGCAGGAGACCAAGGAGGACCCCATTGATGACATATTGACATAAAAAGCCAGATTGCAGTTTGCCAAAGTGGACAGATGAGACCAAGATAAAGCTTTTTGGTAAAGCACATCATTCTACTGTTTACTGAAAACAGACTGATGCCTGCAAAGAAAAGAACACAGTACCTACAGTCAAATGTGGTGGAGGTTCAATGATGTTTTGAGCTTGATTTGCCGCCTCTGGCACAAGGTGCCTTGACTGTGTGCAAGGCATCATGAAATCTGAAGATTACCAAAGGATTTTGGGCCACAATGTAGTGCCCAGTGTCAAAAAGATAGGTTTCCATCATGGCTCTTCTGGAAGTACAATTACCACAAACATACTTCAGGAAGAACCCAGAAATGCATGGAAACAAAGCAGTCCGCATCTAAATCCAATTGAACACTTGTGGAGAGATTTTAAAATTTCCGTTGAGAGAAGGCACCCTTCAACTATGAGAGACTTGGTACAGTTTGCAAAAGATAAGTGGTTTGAACTTCCAGTTGAGGTTTAAGATGATGGTGATGGCAATAGGAAACGATTGATTGCAGTTATTTATTCCAAAGGGTGTACAACCAAATATTAAGCTGAGAGTGCCAACAATTTTCTCTGGCCCAATTTTGAGGTTGTGTGTTAAATTGTACAGTTTGCCTTTTTTTCTCTGGTTTTTTTTTGTGTTGTTTCAATAGACACAAAAAATAAACATCTATATAACAAAACGTGTAATTGCAATAATTTTCTGGAAGAAATACTTCATTTTCTGGAACAATTTCAAGGGACCCAACTCTTCTGGCCATGACTGTATGTATACGTATATACAATGCTTAAAATAAGTAGAGGGAACACTTAAACAACATAATGTAACTCCAAGTCAATCAAACTTCTGTGAAATCAACCTGTCCAGCTATGAGGCAACAATGATTGTGAATCCATTTCTCCTGCTGTTGTGCAAATAGAATAGACAATAGGTGTTATGATCAGGTAATTCAGTACCACAATGGACATAGAAGTCAGAGCACATACAGTGACCTGACAGTAACCCAAAAACATAGAACGAGCTCTGAGACGTGGGAACTCTGCTGACTGCAATCCCTAATCCTCTCCAACCACACTAGAAGCAGCCGTGGATTGCGCCTAACGCTCCCTATGCAACTCGGCACAGCCTGAGAAACTAGCTAGCTTGAAGATAGAAAATAAGCCTACCTTGCCTCAGAGAAATACCCCAAAGGAAAAGGCAGCCCCCACATATAATGACTGTGAGATAAGATGAAAAGACAAACGTAGAGATGAAATAGATTCAGCAAAGTGAGGCCCGACTTTCTGAACAGAGCGAGGATAGGAAAGGTAACTTTGCGGTCAACACAAAACCCTACAAATAACCACGCAAAGGGGGCAAAAAGACCCTCCGTACCGACTAACGCTACGGAGGTACACCCTCTGCGTCCCAGAGCTACCAGCAAGCAAGAAAAAACCAAACAAGCAAGCTGGACAGAAAAAAACAGCAAACAAAAATAACAAAAGCGGAACTTAGCTATGCAGAGCAGCAGGCCACAGGAACGATCCAGGAGGAAGCAAGTCCTATACTAGAACATTGACTGGAGGCCAGGATCAAAGCACTAGGTGGAGTTAAATAGAGCAGCACCTAACGACTTCACCACATCACCTGAGGAAGGAAACTCAGAAGCCGCAGTACCACTCTCCTCCACCAACGGAAGCTCATAGAGAGAATCAGCCGAAGTACCAATTGTGACCACAGGAGGGAGCTCTGCCACAGAATTCACAACAAATAGGTATAAATGAGAGGCAATTAGAAAGACAACCTGTATAAAGGAATGGTTCTGCAGGGGGTGACCACAGGCCATTTATCTCTTCTCATCCTTTTTGTCAGTTGTTTGGTCACTTTTACATTTTATCATTGATCCCACCCCTAGAGATACTGTACAGTAGCATGATGTGGTGTCTACAACCCACAGAAGTTGCTCATCCAGTATGGCACATCAATGAGAGCTATGGCAAGAAGGGTAGCTGTGTCTGTCAGCACAGTGTCCAGAGCATGGAGCAGATGCCAGGAGACAGTTGTAGCAGAGCAACAACCCAGCAACAGGACAGCTCCCTCCTCCTTTGTGCAAGGAGAAACAGGAGAAGCAGTGCCAGAGCCCTGCAAAACGACCTCCAGCAGGCCACTTCCATCCATGTGTCGGCTCAAACTGTCAGAAACAGACTCCATGAGGGTGGTATGAGGGCTCGACGTCCACAAGTGGGTGTTGAGCTCACAGTCCAACACTGTGAGGGGCGATTGGCATTTGCCACAGAACACTAAGAGAGGTAGATGAGACATTGGCGCCCTGTGCTCTTCATGGATCAGAACAAGTTCACACTGAGCACATGTGACAGACAAGAGAGTCTGGAGACGCCGTGGAGAATGTTCTGCTGCCTGCAACATCCTTCAGCATGACCGGTTTGGCAGTCAGTCAGTAATGGTGTGGGGAGGCATTTCTTCGGAGGGTGGCACAGCCCTCCAGGTGCTAGCCCAGAGGAACCCTGACTGCTACCGGGATGAGATCCTCAGATCCATTGTGAGACCATATGCAGGTGCAGTGGTCTCTGGGTGTCTTTTGATGCATTTGAATGCTAGGTTTCATGTGGCTGAAGTGTGTCAGCAGTTCCTGCATGAAGGCATTGATGCTATGATCTGTCCTGCCCGCTCCCCAGACCTGAATCCAATCAAGCACATCTGAGACATCATGCCTCATTCCAGGTCACGTTGCTCCACCAACTATCCAGGAGTTGACTGATACTTTAATCCAGGTCTGGGAGGAGATCCCTCAGGAGAACATCTGCCTTCTCATCAGGAGAATTCCCAGGCGTTGTAGGAAGGTCATACAGGCACGTGGAGGCCACACATATTACTGAGCATCATTTCCTTGTCCTGAGGCATTTCCACTGAAGTTTGATCAGCCTCTATCTTGACTTTCCACTTTGATTTTCAGTATCATTCCAAATAGACCTCCATGGGATATTAGTTGTGATTTACATTGATCATTTTTATTGTTCTAAACGCATTCCACTATGTAATGAATAAAGATTTGCAATTGGAATATTTCATTCAGTGATATCTCGGCTGTGGTATTTTAGTGTTGCCTTTATTTTTCTGAGCATTGTACCTTTCGATCTATCTATCTATCTATCTATCTATCAATACATTGTAAGATGGCTGCCGGACAAGTCCTTGAGGGAAGATATGTGTCATCGCAGCTATTAGCTGCGGTGAGGTGAACTCGGAGGTATGCTCCAGCACGTATAGCGCTGAGAGTTATTTGGCTATTCCAGGGCCGGGTTTGATGAGCGGTGATAAGAGATGCGTGGGAATGACCGCTCACATATCCCAACCACAGGGGCGTGGTTTGGCAAATAAATTGGAGGCCAAATGTCTCATTTAGTGTCTGTGGCTGGAGGTGAGGAGACCTCCAGTGTGTGTTGCTAAAGACACTGATCTGTGTGGGCGGACCCGCAAGTACTATATGGACTGTTCATTTTTCTGTTTGCTTTTCAATTTGTGCCGGAAAAGGCTATTCGCTTGTTTTGCCTATCCAGAGCAGTTTATGCAGTTTTAATAAGCGGAGTACAGCTATAAAGCGAGTACAGATCTCTACAAAATCTACTATATAATTGTCTAAGGGTCACTTCCGTCTTTCTGTCTTTCCTTCTTTCTGTCATGGATATTCATTGGTCGCGGCCTCTGTCTGTCATGGAAATCCAAGTCGCTGATTGGTCGTGGCAAAACAGCCACGACCAATCAGCGACGGGCACAGTCCGGAAGAAAATGGCCGCTCCTTACTCCCCGCAGTCAGTGCCCGGCGCCCGCATACTCCCCTCCAGTCACCGCTCACACATGGTTAATGCCGGCGGTAACGGACTGCTATTAACCCTGTGTGTCCCCAACTTTTTACAATTGATGCTGCCTATGCGGCATCAATAGTAAAAAGATCTAATGTTAAAAATAATGAAAAAACCAAAAAACTGCTATTCTCACCCTCCGTCATCCGACGATGCGCTCGCGCCTGCCGCCATCTTCTGTTCCCGGCGATGCATTGCGAAATTACCCAGAAGACTTAGCGGTCTCACGAGACCGCTAAGTCATCTGGGTAATTTTTCAATGCATCCTGGGAACGGAAGATGGCGACAGCCGCGCGTTTCGCCAGAGGTTTGCTGGAGCTACGCTGGATCCCCGCGGGTGAGTATATAACTATTTTTTATTTTAATAATTTTTTTAACAGGGATATGGTGCCCACACTGCTGTATACTACGTGCGCTGTGTTAGATACCGCTACATAGGCAGTGTTACATACTATGTGGGCTGTGTTCTATACTGCGTGGGCTGTGCTATATATTACGTGGTCACTGATATATACTGCGTGGGCAGTGTTATATACTACGTGGCTGCTATATACTGCGTGGGCAGTGTTATATACTACATGGCTGCTATATACTGAGTGGGCTGTGCTATATATTACGTGGCCAGTGTTATATACTGCGCGGCCTGTGTTATATACAGTACTACGTTGCCTGTGTTATATACTGCGTGGCTGCTATATATTGCGTGGGCTGTGTTATATAGTACTTGGCTGTGTTATATACTGCGTGGCCACTGTTATATATTGTGTGGCCTGTATTAACGCTTCGAGTATTCTACAATATGTATATAGCAGCCACATAGTATATAGCACAGGCCACGTAGTATTTGCTATATACTACATGGCTCCTATATACTACGTGGCCTGTGCTATATACTATGTGGCTGCTATATACATACATAAATACATATTCTAGAATACCCCATGCGTTAGAATCGGGCCACCATCTAGTATATATACACCGTGTTCCAAATTATTATGCATATTGGATATAAGTGTCATAAAGATTTAATTGTTGTGTTTTTCAAATAAACTCATAGATGGTATTGTATCTCAGGGCTCATTGGATCACTGAAATCAATTTTAAACACATGTGATAATTAATTTTCCAGGTGATTCTAATTAAAGTAACCTACTTAAAAATGATATTCCACATTATTAAGCAGGCCACAGGTTTCAAGCAATATGGGAACTAAAAAGGATCTCTCTGCTGCTGAAAAGCATTAAATAGTGCAATGCCTTGGACAAGGTATGAAAACATTAGATATTTCATGAAAACTTAAGAGTGATCATCATACTGTGAAGAGATTTGTGACTGAAACAGAGCACAGACAGAGTTCATGCAGATAAAGGCATAATGAGGAAGGTTTCTGCCAGACAAATTCATTGGATTAAGAGAGCAGATGCCAAAATACCATTACAAAGCAGCAAACAGTTATTTGAAGCTGCTGGTGCCTCTGGAGTCCCCCGAACCTCAAGGTGTAGGATCCTTCAAAGGCTTGCTGTGGTGCATAAACCTACTATTCGGCCATCCCTAAACAGTGTTCACAAGCAGAAATGGTTGCAGTGGGCCCAGACATCCATGAAGACTAATTTCCAAACAGTCTTGTTTACTGATGAATGTCAAGCAACCCTGGATGGTCCAGATGGATGGAGTAGTGGATGGTTTGTGGTTGGCCACCATGTCCCAACAAGGCTGTGATGTCAGCAAGGAGGTAGTGAAGTCTTGTTTTGGGCCAGAATCATGGGAAACAGCTGGTAGGACGCTTTAAGGTTCCTGAAGGTTTGAAAATGACCTCTGCAAAGTATATAGAGTTTCTGACTGACAACTTTCTTCCATGGTCTAAAAAGCAGAAACGTGCCTTCAGGAGCAAAATCATCTTCATGCTGACAATGCACCATCTCATGCTGCAAAGAATACCTCTGAGTCATTGGCTGCTATGGGCATTATTATTATTATTATTATTTATTATTATAACGCCATTTATTCCATGGCGCTTTACATGTGAGGAGGGGTATACATAATAAAACAAGTACAATAATCTTGAAAAATACAAGTCACAACTGGTACAGGAGGAGAGAGGACCCTGCCCGCGAGGGCTCACAATCTGCAAGGGATGGGTGAGGATACAGTAGGTGAGGGTAGAGCTGGCCGTGCAGCGGTTTGGTCAATCGGTGGTTACTGCAGGTTGTAGGCTTGTCGGAAGAGGTGGGTCTTCAGGTTCTTTTTGAAGGTTTCGATGGTAGGCGAGAGTCTGATATGTTGTGGTAGAGCATTCCAGAGTAGGGGGGATGCACGAGAGAAATCTTGTATGCGATTGTGGGAAGAGGAGATAATAGGGGAGTAGAGAAGGAGATCTTGTGAGGATCGGAGGTTGCGTGCAGGAAAGTACCGGGAGACGAGGTCACAGATGTATGGAGGAGACAGGTTGTGGATGGCTTTATATGTCATGGTTAGGCTTTTGTACTGGAGTCTCTGGGTGATGGGGAGCCAGTGCAGGGATTGACAGAGGGGAGAGGCCGGGGAATAGCGGGGGGATAGGTGGATTAGTCGGGCAGCAGAGTTTAGAATAGATTGGAGGGGTGCAAGAGTGTTAGAGGGGAGGCCACAGAGCAGGAGGTTACAGTAGTCAAGGCGGGAGATGATGAGGGCATGGACTAGGGTTTTTGCAGATTCTTGGTTTAGGAATGTGCGGATCCGTGAAATATTTTTGAGTTGGAGGCGGCAGGAAGTGGAAAGGGTTTGGATATGTGGTTTAAAGGAGAGATCAGTGTCAAGGATTACTCCGAGACAGCGGGCTTGTGGGACTGGGGAGAGTGGGCAGCCGTTTACTGTAATGGATAGGTTCGTTGGGGAGATCGCGTGAGATGGGGGAAAGATGATGAATTCTGTTTTGTCCATGTTAAGTTTTAGAAATCTAGTGGAGAAGAAGGATGAAATAGCAGACAGACATTGAGGGATTCTGGTTAGTAGGGAGGTGATATCTGGTCCAGAGATGTAGATCTGTGTGTCGTCAGCATAGAGATGATACTGAAAGCCGTGAGATTCTATGAGCTGTCCCAGGCCAAAGGTGTAGATGGAGAAGAGCAGGGGTCCTAGAACTGAACCTTGCGGGACTCTGACAGATAGGGGGCGAGGTGAGGAGGTGGTGTGTGAGTGGGAGACGCTGAATGTACGGTCAGTTAGGTATGATGAGATCCAGGATAGGGCCAATTCTGTGATGCCAAGGGATGAGAGGGTCTGCAGCAGCAGGGAATGGTCCACTGTGTCAAAGGCAGAGGACAGGTCCAGGAGGAGGAGGACAGAGTAGTGTCGCTTGCTCTTGGCGGTTAATAGGTCATTGGTGACCTTAGTTAGGGCAGTTTCAGTGGAGTGGTGTGACCGGAAGCCTGATTGAAAGCGGTCGAAGGAGGAGCAGGAAGATAGATGGGAGGACAGTTCAATATGGACATGTTGTTCCAGTAGTTTTGAGGCAAAGGGGAGAAGTGATATAGGGCGATAGCTAGATACAGAGGATGGGTCAAGAGAGGGCTTTTTGAGGATAGGTGTGATTGTGGCATGTTTAAAGCTTAAAAGGCATAAAAGGAGATAACCTCATGGTGTGGCCACCATCTTCCCCTGACCTCAACCATACAGAGAACCTTTGGAGTAGCATCAAGCAAAAGATCTATGAGGGTGGGAGGCAGTTCACATCAAAACAGCAGCTCTGGGAGGCTATTCTGACTTCATGCAAAGAAATACAAGCAGAAACTCTCCAAAAACTCAATGGATGCAAGTTCAATGGATGCAAGAATTGTGAAGGAGAAATCAAAGAAGGGTTCCTATGTTAACATGTAACTTGGCCTGTTAGGATGTTTTGGAGTTAAATAGCTTTTATGTTCAGTGAATGTGACCTCCTAATGCTGCAAATTCCACAAATGAGACTTTTCAGTTCTTTAAAACAGATCAAATGTTTAGAAATTCTACTGTCTCTAATAATTTGGTACAGTGCATTTTGAGTTTTTATTCATTTTGGAGATTATACTGTTATCATTGGGAGGTTTCTATAATAAAATTTGATGTATAATTCAACGGGTGATGACTTTTATTAGACTGACTGTCATTTGCACCGACCATTTAGGAAAATCCGAGGAAAATATAATTTGCATAATAATTTGAAACACAGTGTACACACACATACCACACATACATAATTTTGCTCTGGGGAACACATTTTTTTTCTTTAGGCTACTTTCACAGTAGCGTTTTTTTAAATCCGTCACAATGCGTCGTTTTGCAGAAAAAACGCATCCTGCAAAAGTGCTTGCAGGATGCGTTTTTTCCCCATAGACTTCTATTGACGACGCATTTGCGATGGATTGGCACACTTCGCATCCGTCTTGCGACGGATGCGTCGTGCTTTGGCGGACCGTCGGGAGAAAAAACCCTACATGTAACGTTTTTTTCTCCCGACGGACTCCGCCCCCACATCCCCGCACCTTACAATGGGGCAGCGGATGCGCCGGAAAAATGAATCCGCTGCTTCCATTGTGCAATGCAGCAAACGCTAGCGTCGGAATCTCTCCCCGACGCATTGCGACGGGGAGATTCCGACGCTGGTGTGAAAGGAGCCTTAAGTGTTCATTTTTTCCCCATTGTAATAGGGCAGCCATAGGAACTCCAGCTACAGGGGAAAACAGCCAGCTGCCTTATGTGATCGCCTGCTCCTACAGAAGCGTCAGCGTCGCCCATCCTTCTGTTTGCTGCGTAGTGCTTACAAAGCACTACTTAGCCAGCAATACAGAAGACAGAAGCAGGAATAAACCACTTCTGTCTTCTCCCTAGGAATCCTGACTGTATCTAACGAGGGGAGACCAGACCTGCTCCTTCTAAATTGCAGAACATTCTTCTGAGCCTTGAGAGGAAGACGTAGGGTTGAGAAGTGATATTCTTGGAGGGATTGTTACTGTTGGCGACATTTTTCTTGTATTGTACATCCATTCCACCTTGGGTAGACAGACTGACATCACAACAATGCCCAATGAAGAGAGATTATATGGCACGGGCAGCCAGGTGTCACAATGACCACAAGAGAACAAAGACTGGTACTTTTCCACATTATTAGAGTTTGACTTGAATTAATCAAGCCATTGACGGTCCTGTATACTTCTTTATTCAGCTCATGCTCTTGTTAGGAGCCGCGTTAACCACGGCATAATTTTCCATGGGAGAGATTTGATTCAGCCTCATTAAGTCATACACCTATTAAAATATAACAGCGCGTTAATGAAGATTTAGAAGGTCGACCTGCAGCTACAGATATTTTGTTTTAATAACGGCACGGAGACTTTTCTTCCGTAATAAGGAGTATTCCTGCAATGCCATAAATATTAATGAAGAGATAATTCCACTTTTCGTGTTTGTTTCTGATAAGGATGTATAATTATAACTACGGCTGGAGCTCACAAGTCGCCTCGCTAAATTGTTACCTACCCATCGCTGGGATTAGAATTGTTTTAAGTCGAAGAAGGCAATATATTATATAAAGAGTCTATGAATAACGTGTCCTTGTGCGGACACAAACAACAGACGGGCCCTGCTCAAGAACAACGTACCTTGTATCCAGACACACTCATTGGCAGGTAAGTACACACCAGTGCGCCCTACATTAACAACAGCAAGTGCTAGCAAGAGAGGAAAAAAATAATGTTTGTTCTACCAGGTAAAGTCCCCCAGCAAGAAAGATCTCACCTAGCCTATCAAAATTGGTTTGACCTGCTGTTAAGTCATACCAGACTCATCAAATCTACTGGGCTGTGTGAGTGCTAAGACCCACGCGTATCGACGCTGAAACGCGTCTCCCTCAAGGTCAGCAATGTCAATGAGTGTGTCTGTATATGTCATCAGGATTTGTATATATTAGGATTGTATGTATTAGTCCTTGACTGATATAAGAGATCTACCTGTGCTAATATTTACTCTACTGTAAAGTGGCTGTATAGTGATGTGTTTTTCTTTGCTGGTACTTTACCTATCATTTATGTGGACCCATTACCCCAAGTTTTGTCGTGGGTTTTAAGTGTTTTTAATGTTTTTTTTGTATTGTTCCCAAAAAAAGATGGTTTTTATATGCCTATAATTGTTGTGGTGATCCCAATTTTTCTGCATACACCTTTTTTTTGTTTTAGTTGCATTTATATATGGTATGCAGTTGGTGATCCCCTTATGTTATCATAGTTGGATGGTGCCCACTCAGCTAAGTACTGTTTAATGTGCACATGCCCTAGGGCAAGGGTGAGGAACCTTAGTTAGCAGGGCATTTATGGCCCTCAATGACCTTTTATCCGACCCCGGCCAGATTCCAGAGAACCACATTACTCGGGCCAGAGAACCACATTACTCGGGCCAGAGAACCACATTACTCAGTGTTCACTACTGAGCGCTGAGGCGCATACAATGAAATATTCAGTCCTGACTAGTGATGAGCGAGCGTGCTCAAATATTGAGTTATCTGAGTATGGTCGGATGTCATCCAAGCATCTTCGGCGTGCTCGAGTAATATGTTCAAATCCCCGCAGCTACATGTTTCGCGGCTGTTAAGATAGCTCTCCTATCTCTCTGCAGCACACCCTGCAGAAACAGCAGCAGCTTGGAGGACATTACTCAGTGGTACTGATAAGTGATGAGCAAGTATACACGTTGCTCCGTTGTTCTCCGAGTATTTGTTAGTGCTCAGAGATTTAGTTTTCATCGCGGCAGCTGAATGATTTACAGCTACTAGCCAGGCTGAGTACATGTGGGGGTTGCCTGGTTGCTAGGTAATCCCCACATGTACTCAGGCTGGCTAGTAGCTGTAAATCATTCAGCTGAGACGATGAAAACTAAATCTCTGAGCAGTCATAAATACTCGGAGATCACCCGAGCGTGCTGGGGAAAACCCGAGCAACGAGTACACTCGCTCATCACTAGTACTGATGTTATACTAGCACTAGGGTGAGATAGAGCCTTGTCCATGCTGAACTTTCCTCCCACCTCTCATATAACTCAATCTTTGACAACCTACAATTGGGCTTCCATCCCCACCACTCCATCGAAACTCCACTAAGCAAAATTACGACTTACTGAAAAAGCTAACAATTTTTTACACTCCTCCTTCTAGACCTATCCTCTGCTTCCCTCCTACTACAGATCCTCTCTTCCCTTGGTGTCAAAGACCTTGCCGTCTCTTGGATCTCCTCATACCTTTCTAGTCACACATTTAGCGTCTCCCACTCTCATTCTGCCTCCTTATCACGCCCGCTCTCTGCCTATGTCCCTCAAGGCTCTATCCTGGGACCCCTACTTTTCTCAATCTATACCTTTGACCAGAGGCCACTCATCAAGTCACATGGTTTCCAGTATCGCCTATACATTGATGACACTCAGATCTACAGTACCTCTCTGGCCGACCAGAATCCTAGTGTCTAACAGCCATATCGCCCTTCTTCTCATAACGCTCCCGAAAGCTCAATGTGGACGAAACAAAACTCATCATCTTTCCTCCTTCTCAAATACCTCCACTACCTAATCTATCTCAATAAATAATATCAATCACGCTTTCCCCTGTACCGCAAGTCCACTGCCTTGGAGTAACCCTTGAATCTGACCTGAAAAGTTTCTAATACTGGCTGCTATAGCTCCTTTACATAGCACTCACAGACGTGAGAAATTCCTGCTCTCGTGTCGCTAAGTAGCACATGTTCAGTAGCAGCAACAACATGGCGGGCATTATTCAGCAAGAAAAAAGAAAAAAAGGAAAAAATCCAGCTTCCAAAAATAACCAAATTTATTGAAGGTAAAATGCAAAGTCCAAAAACATGGTTCACAGGAAAATGAGTAGCAGCAGGCTACGCGTTTCGAACAATATGTTCTTTTTCAAAGAATTATTCAGTAGTACTGAGCAGTGTAGCTGTTATCCAGCTTATGGAAACAACGCTTACACATTGAAACTCATTCAGAATTTTTATAGTGTTATGACTATCCAGCGATTGTGATCCACAGCGCTACATTCCCTATATTTTTACATAGCCCTTTCTATTCACAGAAACACTCAGGGTTCTTCGTATTACAGACGCTCGTATTATGCTTGTGTTTATCCAATTTTCCCACGTCTTAAGGAAAGACGAGAAATGTTTACAAACAATCAAATATTAATAGTGATAATGCATTTTGCCCGTTTTATTAACCATCAATTTTTAATTACAAGGGGACTGAATCACTGCTGAGGAGGTGACTCCCTTTCCATGCTTAGCTTTCTGTATGTATAATTTATCAGCAATGTAATGGACTGCGCAAATATTTAAAGTCTTGGCGTCGAGTTGTCATAATTTGTAACAGAAAAATACACAAAAACACCATGACTTGTATAGCCCCCTAAAGAGCAGCTGTCAGCAATATTTTGCATGTTAAAGTAAAGCCATGGACATATTGGCGCTGATATACTGATTACATTATTTTTCACGTAGTCGCAGCATAAGTATGCGCATGCAATACGGCACTTTGTAGAGTCCGTGCACACATCTGCTGTTGCTGTCCTCACACCTGTATCACAGCTTATCCACGCTCACCTTCTTGTACCACAGATACATGAAAAATGACTTGGTAGAGTCAAAACGTTATTCGATTTTGGTCACCTACAGTAAATAAAGGAAAATATATACGCTTGTTCATCTAAGGTGCAAACACTATCACAATCAAAAGTTTTATTTGCATTCATGCTCCAAGAGTGTGCGCAGAATACGATTTATCTGGTGTCTCTATGTCAGGCCACTGCACTGGAAGTGACCTGCCTCCTATTTGAAAATTCATGCTGGTGCCGGTCTTACTGCGGGCAGCACTTGCGCATATTGATCTCCCGGCACTGGTAAATAAACTACTAAATAAACTACTAAAATGGCACTGGTAGTGATGCAGATTGAGATCTCGGCACAATGATGTCCTGTGGTTCAATCGAGCCAAGATTAAATTCTGCAGTAAAGCAGCCCCAATACATAACCCAGCCTCCTCCATGTTTCACAGTAGGTACAATGTTCTTTTAGTGATAAGTTTCATTTTTACATTTGTGAACATAGAGCGGATGTGACTTGCCAAAAAAGCTGCAGCTTTGTATCATTTGTCCAGAAGGACATTCTCCCAGAAGCTTTGTAGGGCTATTAATATGACCTTTGGAAAATTTAAGTCTCCCTTTTTTTACAGTTTCCTTTCCACAGTGATTTCCTCCTTGGTCGTCTTCCATGAAGTCCACTTTGGCCAAGACAGCGAAGGATGGTGTAATCTTACACTGATGTACCCTGACCTTGGAGTTCTATTTGGAAGTTGTTCTGGAATCTTTGGTTCCATTCATATCATCCGTCTCTTCAATTTGTCAAGAATCTTCCTCTTCCGCAGCCATGTCCAGGGAGGTTGGCTACAGTCCCATAGACCTTAATCTTCTAAATAATAAACAGGAACATCAGGCTGTATGGAGATGTCTTCTACCCTTTACCTCTAACAAGTTTGTCAATAATTTTTTTTCTGATTTCCTGAGACAACTCTCATCTTAGCTTTCTTAGCTCCATGTTCAGTGCGGCACACACCATGACACCAAACAGCACAGTGACTACTTTTCACCCTATACGTACAAGTTTGTAGACACCTGTGATGCGGATTACAGGATGCACCTTAGTTTAACATGTCCCTAAGGTAAAATTCATTTCAATCTTTTCTAGATTGTTGTCCAGGACATTTTCAAACCGAAAATTACTTTTGTCAGTTTCATATTATTTCAGTGACCATTGTGGGTTTTGTTTACTTTACCAGAAGGCAACCAACAATTTTTTATCCATGGGTGTATATGTGTGGCTTTGCGGGCACATTACAAAAGGTTCACTATGTTTATTTCATAGAAAAAATTAGCTTGGGAATTCCCTTTAAGAAGTAGACCTTTACAGAAGGGGTGTAACGGATCAGACACCCACAACCTTGACATGTGGAAGCAAAGTAGTTGCACTGGGGTCCAGACAAAGGGAAGTCTGCACAGCCATAACCTTAAACCACATACATAATAGTATGTAGCACCACTTTATGCCACCAAAACAGATCTGATGCATTGAGGTCTTGTCTCCATAATGGGCTTATGGGGCCATTACATGAGTGTCAGGGGTGCCCAGGATGCTTTGGGCAGAAGATCGGCTTCCACCGAGGACCGCATTGATCCAGAGCTTCTCACACCAAACTGCTCATCCCTACTGGCTGCTAGACTTCTACCTGGCTCACCAGTTGGGACACTTTTTGTAGGCAACCCAAAAGTTTTGGAAGATCTTACAATGTGTTCTTTGTCATAGTCACCCGGATACTTACGCTTCCCCTTTTTTTCCTGCTTCTAACAAGTCAACTTGCTCGTTGGTAACTCAATAACCAGAAACTAGAACCAGAGGACTTCTGTTCGTTGAAACCAGCCCACGACCTGACAGATACCGTCTACTTGGTGCAAAAAAGCTTTTTCGCTCTGTGTAGATGGCACTTTCCATGTAAAAGCTTTGCATGGTAAAACTAAATATTCGGTTCACTAAGATGGAAAATAAATAGTCCTGACAGTCATTATTTCAGATAACCTATAGACAGGCCAGTGGCACGGCAGAACTATTGGGTAAAGCAGCGGGGTTCTGGGCTGCATAAAGTACAAACCGCGGGAAGCGAGTGTTTATTCTGCTGCTTTATACATGATTACTAAGAATTCAGTTATGCGTTCGCCGGAGGAGATTTTATACAGCAACCTGAACAAAAAAAAGTCATGCACTCCTTCCACCCTGCAGGATGACAAAATCCAGAGAGCTCTTCCAATTTAACGCTACATATATTAAATCTGCTGGAATTAAACCCAATGAATTGAGATATTGAAATTGTCGCTGACAACACAAGATCATAAGTCAATGTGACCTGCTAAATCCTGGTGCTCATCACGTGAACGCCTCTGCTCTAGATTCAGCCGTACTGATGCTTACAAGCTATCTGCGCTATTGAAATGCCTTGTCTATTGTGTCAATGAATCAAATAAAAAAAAAATGAAGAAACTTTGCACATAGCATTTATTAAAAAATATATATATATTTTGCCGTTCTGTGCATACAGCTCCTATGCAGACCTCTATGTGTCTCATTGGTTACAGACGACACACAAATCCTGGTTGGAGAAAAAGAAGGGAATAATCCAGTTAATCAGATATACAGACCATTACCTATTAAAAAATGAAAATCCTAAGATGTCTGAAGATGTCGTAAAAACTTCATGATAAATGCTTGATAAAACATAGGATTGCGTGCACATAACTTCGTCTATGCCACGTAAGTACAATGTAAAGGCAAGTGTGCTAGAAGTGTTAAAGATGGCAGAGATGAAGAACCTATGCACGCAAATCACTAATGATGATGGTTCCAGGTATATACCAGTTCACAGCATGGAGGCCAAGTTATAATGGTAAAAAAAGGATCACATGAAACATCTACCAGGGCAGAAGGTCTACTAATAAGCAAGAATAAGAGGTATGCTACCAGGGAGGTCCAGGACTCTGAATGTGGACCACACACCGACGCGCGTTTCAGAATTGATCCTTTGTCGGGGGTGGGGTCATATCTAACATTGCCTCCATGCTGTGCCCTGGTATATACCACCAGCCACCATTAGTGATTTTCATTTATGTGTTGTTCCTAATTATGACCTCATGTTCTGTGCTTTTTCCTCCTTTTTGGTCCTTTCTTTAAGATCCTGCACTAATGTCTTATGTCACTCCACTCCCTCCCACTCTTGGCAATGAGAGGCCACTATTTAGACCCTCAAAAAAAAAATTGCTTTGGAAATCTGTAAGGAGAAGACTGGCAGAATTGCTGCACCTGCTCCCATTCCAGTGACATGTTGCAACTCTTCATTGGCATCTTGCAGAAGAAGATCAAGAACAGATCATCAAATAAACAAACAAAACAAAAAATAAAAAACATGCAAATTCTTGATTCGGCTTGTCTATTTCTAAGAAGAATTTGTAGTACAAGTGAACAGTGAGAAGATACCTGCTTTATGATCCTTAACATGAGCCATGGTCTGCCTGGAGTTAATTCCCAAATCTTGCAGGTAACGTGCAACTCGCCGTCCCCTCTCTGCAAGTACATATCGTCCTTCTCCGGCTGACACTTTACCTAAAACAACGTAGAGGGAAGAGAAGAAGAAAAAATAAATTAACTGAGACTCGATAGGCTGCCATGAAAATATTCAGTCTTTAGCCCCTTAAAAAAAATTCCATTAATTCCCATACCTATACAGTGGCTTGCGAAAGTATTCACTTCCTCACCTATTTTGTTAAGTTGGTGAAATGGAATGAGAAAAATATTGGCATAAATTAAATTTATGTAATCAAATAACTAAAAATTATCATTTGCATATGTATTCACTCATTTTGCTATGAAGCCCCTAAAAATTTCTGGTGCAAGCAATTACCTTCATAACTCCTAGCCTTGGTGAAAGGAAGCCCCCCTGTGTGCAATCTAAGGGTTATCTGGACTGTCAGTATATGCACTTTACTTTTTCTGAAAGGACACAGAGACTGCAACACCATTAAGCAAGAGGCAACACTAAACAAACACCATGAAGACCAAGGAGATCTCCAAAAAAGTCAGGGACACAGTTGTTGAGAAGTCCAAGTCAGGGTTAGGTTATACAAAAAATCCCAGTCTCAGATGATCCCCTGGGGCACCACAATATCCATTATGAAAACTCTCAGTCCAGGCAAGGATGGCATGAATCACAGAGGCAGCACTGAGACCAAAAGGTAACCCTGAAGGAACTGCAGAGACTGGAGTATGTGTCCATACGATCACAATAAGTCGTACACTACATAGGTGGTCTTTATGGAAGAGTGGGCATAAAAAAGTCTTTACTTATAGACATAAATTGTAAGGCTTGTTTTGAGTATGCCAAAATACATGTGGGACACTCCCCGAATGTATGGAGGAAGGTGTTGGTCAGATGAGACAAAAATGTAACTTTTTGGCAACCAAGGTAAAAAACTACGTCTGGCGCCAGACCAACACAACGCATCATCCCAAGAACACCATCCCCTCAATGAAACATGGTGGTGGCATCAGTTTCTGCAGAGTTCCCAAGCAGAGACTGGAGTATCTGTCCATACGATCACAATAATTCGTACACTCCATAGGTGGTCTTTATGGAAGAGTGAGCATAAAAAGGTCTTTACTTATACACATAAATTGTAAGGCTCGCTTTGAGTATGCCAAAATACATGTGGGAGAATCCCCGAATGTATGGAGGAAGGTGTTGGTCAGAAGAGACAAAAATGTAACTTTTTGGCAACCAAGGTAAAAACTACATCTGGCGCCAGACCAACACAACGCATCATCCCACCATCCCTTCAGTGAAACATAGTGGTGGCATCATCATGCTATGGTGATGTTTTTCAGCAGTAGGGACAGGGAAAATGGTCCGAATTGAGGGAAAGATGGATGGTTGTTTGTTTCCAAATAAAAAGAACACCAAATGTTCACAGTTGTAGGCATGTTCTCTACATGAACTGATGCAGACCCTCAAAAAAAAAAACTGTGAAATTCCAGGTTGTGAGGTAGCAAAACGTGAAAAATGCCAAGGGGACATTTCGCAAGCAACTGTATATTTAATGAATGCAGACAGATACCTAGTATGTTGTAAACATGACACGGCTTTTAGCAGGGTAAAGTTTCCAAAGACACCAAACATCTAATAGACCTGACCGGACCATTCTTTCCGCACTAATGACGCTCTGCACTTTACAATACATATCATTTTTGTCAACAATTTTACTTTAAAAAAAAAAAGTGCTCCTAAAAAAAGTCTGGAAAATACTAACAAAAGACAAAAGGAAGCTACAAAAATGCTGGAAAAATGTAAAAAAAAATGTTGAAAAAAGCTCAGAAAAGGCCAAAAAAAAAAAGGTTCAGATTTACAAAACGGTAGCAAAAAGATGCAATTCCTGCAGCTTCTTCTGCTTGAAAACCACGTTCCCAACATTTCCATATTACAAATTGTTCATTTTCTTTTCCACCATTCCTTTCCTCGTCTATATGCCAAGCAGGGGCGCAAAAGGCTAAGCAAGTGCCGAGGTTTTCCATCCCTCGGCTTGGTAATTGACCTGCAAAGGAGGAAAAACAATTGGAGACAGAGCCGCTACCTAATTTGTTTCTGTCTGTTTGCAGCTCATCCACAGACTAGTAAGCGGTCGCGCCATCGGAGTGAACCGTCTGGAGACAGATTTCGCTCAGACAACATAAACAAGAGGACGGTCTTAAAAAATGAACCTGCAGACCTGAAGAACAGTCTCTCCTTCGGCATGTGAAGCGCAACATCACTCGGGGCAATATTAATCAGTGAAGAGCATATTATACCTATGGCAAGCCCCCCCGTTCCCTGACAGGACTTATTTATGGTCGCTCGAGTCTTCCTTCAAAAAAGAAAAAGTCCTCAGGATGAGGAAAAATATAACCCAGAGAGGAGCTGCCATACAGAGATGAATGGATGTATTGCTGTGTAGACAAGTCTCCAGAAATAAAAACAATAAAATGGGAACAGGGAGACGCAATTTGCCTTTCCAGACATTTTGGTTTTCCTTGGGCACCTTAAGAAATATAATATATTTTTATATTTTTTGCTAGTTTATATATGACCCTCAATACAAAAAAAGTAGATAATAAAGTGATAGCCCACAAGACACATAGAAAAAAAGTATAAATCAATTTTTATTTAAAAAAAATTAAGTTTATGAAGACACATAAATAATCCTAATAGCATAAATACATGAGACAAAATCCCGTAAAACATACTTATAAATAGAAAAATAAACATATAGACGGAGGTGACATGAAAAATGCAAAATATTTAAGATAGCTACTATGTAAGATAGTAAGGCCCTAAAATACCTTGTAAAAGAGCCCTTAACCCCTTAAGCCCCGAGGGTGGTTTGCACGTTAATGACCGGGCCAATTTTTACAATTCTGACCACTGTCCCTTTATGAGGTTATAACTCTGGAACGCTTCAACGGATCTTGGCGATTCTGACATTGTTTTCTCGTGACATATTGTACTTCATTTTAGTAGTAACATTTATTCGATATAACTTGCGTTTATTTGTGAAAAAAACGGAAATTTGGCGAAAATTTTGAAAATTTCGCAATTTTCCAACTTTAAATTTTTATGCCCTTAAATCACAGAGATATGTCACGCAAAATACTTAATAAGTAACATTTCCCACATGTCTCCTTTACATCAGCACAATTTTGGAACCAAAATTTTTTTTTGTTAGGGAGTTATAAGGGTTCAAAGTTGACCAGCAATTTCTCATTTTTACAACACCATTTTTTTTTAGGGACCACATCTCATTTGATGTCATTTTGAGGGGTCTATATGATAGAAAATACCCAAGTGTGACACCATTCTAAAAACTGCACCCCTCAAGGTGCTCAAAACCACATTCAAGAAGTTTATTAACCCTTCAGGGGTTTCACAGGAATTTTTGGAATGTTTAAATAAAAATGAATATTTAACTTTTTTTCACACAAAATTTATTTCAGCTCCAATTTGTTTTATTTTACCAAGGGTAACAGGATAAAATGGATGCCAAACATTGTTGTACAATCTGTACTGAGTACGCTGATACCCCATATGTGGGGGTAAACCACTGTTTGGGCGCATGGCAGAGCTCGGAAGGGAAGGAGCGCCATTTGACTTTTAAATGCAAAATTGACAGGAATTGAGATGGGACACCATGTTGCGTTTGGAGAGCCACTGATGTGCCTAAACATTGAAACCCCCCACAAGTGACACCATTTTGGAAAGTAGACACCCTAAGGAACTTATCTAGATGTGTGGTGACCACTTTGACCCACCAATTGCTTCACAGAAGTTTATAATGCAGAGCCGTAAAAATAAAAAATATTTTTTCACAAAAATGATCTTTTCGCCCCCAATTTTTTATTTTCCCAAGAGTAAGAGAAGAAATTGAACCTCAAAAATTGTTGGCCAATTTGTCCTGAGTACGCTGATACCCCGTATATGGGTGTAAACCATTGTTTGGGCGTATGGCAGAGCTCGGAAGGGAAGGAGCGCCATTTTACTTTTCAATGCAAAATTGACTGGAATTGAGATGGGATGCCATGTTGCGTTTGGAGAGCCCCTGATGTGCCTAAACATTGAAATCCCCACAAGTGACACCATTTTGGAAAGTAGACCCCTTAAGGAACTTATCTAGAGGTGTGGTGAGCACTTTGACCCAACAAGTGCTTCACAGAAGTTTATAATGCAGAGCCGTAAAAATAAAAAATCATATTTTTTCACAAAAATAATCTTTTCGCCACCAATTTTTTATTTTCCCAAGGGTAAGAGAAGAAATTAGACCACAAAAGTTGTTGTGCAATTTGTCCTGAGTGCGACGATACCCCATATGTGGGGGTAAACCACTGTTTGGGCGCATGGCAGAGCTCGGAAGGAAAGGAGCGCCATTTGACTTTTCAATGCAAAATTGACTGGAATTGAGATGGGACGCCATGTTGCGTTTGGAGAGCCCCTGATGTGCCTAAACATTGGAACCCCTCACAAGTGACACCATTTTGAAAAGTAGACCCCTTAAGGAACTTATCTAGATGTGTGGTGAGCACTTTGACCCAACAAGTGCTTCACAGAAGTTTATAATGCAGAGCCGTAAAAATAAAAAATCTTATTTTTTCACAAAAATGATCTTTTCGCCCCCAATTTTTTATTTTCCCAAGGGTAAGAGAAGAAATTAGACCACAAAAGTTGTTCTGCAATTTGTCCTGAGTGCGACGATACCCCATATGTGGGGGTAAACCACTTTTTGGGTGCATAGCAGAGCTCGGAAGGGAAGGAGCGCCATTTGACTTTTCAATGCAAAATTGACTGGAATTAAGATGGGACGCCATGTTGGTTTGGAGAGCCCCTGATGTGCCTAAACATTAAAAACCCCCACAAGTGACACCATTTTGGAAACTAGACCCTCTAAGGAACTTATCTAGATGTGTTTTGAGAGCTTTGAACCCCCAAGTGTTTCACTACAGTTTATAACGCAGAGCCGTTAAAATAAATTTATTTTTTTTTCTCAAAAATTTTTTAGCCCCCAGTTTTGTATTTTCACAAGGGTAACATAATAAATTGGACCCCAAAAGTTGTTGTCCAATTTGTCCTGAGTACGCTGATACCCCATATGTGGGGGGGAACCACTGTTTGGGCGCATGGCAGAGCTCGGAAGGGAAGGAGCGCCATTTGGAATGCAGACTTAGATGGATTGGTCTGCAGGAGTCACGTTGCATTTGCAGAGCCCCTGATGTACCCAAACAGTACAAACCCCCCACAAGTGACCCCATATTAGAAACTAGACCTCCCATGGAACTTATCTAGATGTGTTGTGAGAACTTTGAACCCCTAAGTGTTTCACTACAGTTTATAACGCAGACCCGTGAAAATAAAAATTCTTTTTTTTTTTCACAAAAATGATTTTTTAGCCCCCAGCTTTGTATTTTTACAAGGGTAACAGAATAAATTGGACCCCAAAAGTTGTTGTTCAATTTGTCCTGAGTACGCTGATACCCCATATGTGGGGGGGAACCACTGTTTGGGCTCATGGCAGAGCTCGGAAGGGAAGGAGCGCCATTTGGAATGCAGACTTAGATGGATTGGTCTGCAGGCGTCACGTTGCATTTGCAGAGCCCCTGATGTACCCAAACAGTAGAAACCACCCACAAGTGACCCCATATTGGAAACTAGACCTCCCATGGAACTTATCTAGATGTGTTGTGAAAACTTTGAACCCCCAAGTGTTTCACTACAGTTTACAACGCAGAGCCGTGAAAATAAAAATCCTTTTTTTTCCCACAAAAATGATTTTTAGCCCCCCAAATTTTTATTTTCCCAAGGATAACAAGAGAACTTGGACCCAAAAAGTTGTTGTCCAATTTGTCTCGAGTACGCTGATACCCCATATGTTGGGGTAAACCCCTGTTTGGGCGCACGGGAGAGCTCGGAAGTGAAGGAGCACTGTTTTACTTTTTCAATGCAGAATTGGCTGGAATTGAGATCGGATGCCATGTCGCGTTTGGAGAGCCCCTGATGTGTCTAAACAGTGGAAACCCCCCAATTATAAATGAAACCCTAATCCAAACGCACCACTAACCCTAATCCCAACTGTAACCCTAACCACACACCTAACCCAGACACACCCCTAATTCTAATCCCAACCCTAATCCCAACCGTAAATGTAATCCAAACCCTAACCCTAGCCCCAACCCTAGCCCTAACCCTAACCCTAACCGGAAAATGGAAATAAATACATTTTTTTTAATTTTATTATTTTTCCCTAAGGCTAGGTTCACATTGCGTTAGGGAAATCCGTTTAGCACTAGCGGATTGCGCTAACACAATGTCTTTTTAGGTGTCGTGTTTAGTGGTCGCGTTAACGTCCCCGCTCTGGAAGATCGGGGATCGGACCTCGGGCGCGCCGCGGACGCTGCAAGCAGCGTCTGAGGCGCGCCACAAAAGAATGGCACCTTGCTAGCGCGAGCCGAAAATGGCACGCTCTAGCGATGCGCTACACCTGAAAATCACATTGCTGTCAATGGTTGTGCTAACGGACCCGTTGCACGGCGTTAATTGTGACATTTTCGCCGTGCAACGCTGTCCGTTAGCGTTAACCCATTAACGCAATGTGAACCTAGCCTAACTAAGGGGGTGATGAAGGGGGGTTTGATTTACTTTTATAGCGAGTTTTTTAGCGGATTTTTATGATTGGCAGCCGTCACACACTAAAAGACGCTTTTTATAGCAAAAAAGTTTTTGCGTCTCCACATTTTGAGACCTATAATTTTTCCATATTTTGGTCCACAGAGTCATGTGAGGTCTTGTTTTTTGCGGGACGAGTTGACGTTTTTATCGGTTACATTTTCGGACACGTGACAGTTTTTGATCGCTTTTTATTCCGATTTTTTTGTGAGGCAGAATGACCAAAAACCAGCTATTCATGAATTTCTTTTGGGGGAGGCGTTTATACCGTTCCACGTTTGGTAAAATTGATGAAGCAGTTTTATTCTTCGGGTCAGTACGATTACAGCGACACCTCATTTATATCATTTTTTTTATGTTTTGGCGCTTTTATACGATAAAAGCTATTTTATAGAAAAAATAATTATTTTGGCATCGCTTTATTCAGAGGACTATAACTTTTTTATTTTTTTGGTTATGATGCTATATGGCGGCTCGTTTTTTGCGGGACAAGATGACGTTTTCAGAGGTAACATGGTTATTTATATCTGTCTTTTTGATCGCGTGTTATTCCACTCTTTGTTCAGCGTTATGATAATAAAGCGTTGTTTTTTGGCTCGTTTTTTTTTTTTTTTTCTTACGGTGTTCACTGAAGGGGTTAACTAGTGGGCCAGTTTTATAGGTCGGGTCGTTACGGATGAGGCGATACTAAATATGTGTACTTTTATTGTTTTTTTTTTATGTAAAGAAATGTATTTATGGGAATAATATTTTTTTTTTTCTGCTTTATTTAGGAATTTTTTTTTTATTTTTTTTTTTACAAGTGTGGAAATTTTTTTTTTTACTTTTTCACTTTGTCCCAGGGGGGGACATCACAGATCACCGATCTGACAGTGTGCACAGCACTCTATCAGATCGGTGATCTGACATACAGCCGGGCAGGATTAGAGCTGCAGCTGCAGCCTGATCCTGACCCGGAAGTGCTCCCTGCAGGACCCGGATGCAGCCCGGCGGCCATTTTGGATCCGGGGACTGCAGGGAGAAGACGCTCGGTACACGGTGAGCACATCACCGTGTACCGATCGTCTCAGGGAAGCCCGCAGGGAGCCCCCTCCCTGCGCGATGCTTCCCTGCACCGCCGGCACACCGCGATCATCTTTGATCGCGGTGTGCCGGGGGTTAATGTGCCGGGAGCGGTCCGTGACCGCTCCTGGCACATAGTGCCGGATGTCAGCTGCGATAGGCAGCTGACACCCGGCCGCGATCGGCCGCGCTCCCCCCGTGAGCGCGGCCGATCGCATATGACGTACTATCCCGTCCATGGGAATTAAGTCCCAGGTCACCTGGACGGGATAGTACGTCATATGGGATTAAGGGGTTAACTACTAAATCTACCAATTAACCTCTTAACGGCAGCAGTTAAGGGTACTTATTGCTCAGCGCCGCTTTTTAATAGCGCTGAGAAATAAGGGTATAGCCCCCCCCCCAGCATCGGAAAATCTCCAGGGTCTCGTCTACTGGTGGTAGCTGAGATCCTGGAGAACATGATTCGGGTTGGTTTTTACTATCCCCAGTGATGAGAACGCCACTATTCACCAAATAACGGCAACTTCCCCCCCCCCAGGAACCTCCGGCGTCCCCAGACCCTTTGGCTCTGTCCCCTGGCGTCTTCTGAGATCTGCTGGCCGGCACCCGGCAACAATAGGAGATTTTTCCTATTGGTTCCTTTTGATTACTGTGATAGACCCTATCACAGAACCCCCCCTTTATCACCAATCTAACCAATCTAACCAATCTAATCAGTTTTTATGAAGAGGTAAGCTATAGACTGGACCACGGTGAGTCATTGGACGTGGTATATCTCGATTTTTCCAAAGCGTTTGATACCGTGCCGCACAAGAGGTTGGTACACAAAATGAGAATGCTTGGTCTGGGGGAAAATGGGTTAGTAACTGGCTTAGTGATAGAAAACAGAGGGTGGTTATAAATGGTATAGTCTCTAACTGGGTCGCTGTGACCAGTGGGGTACCGCAGGGGTCAGTATTGGGACCTGTTCTCTTCAACATATTCATTAATGATCTGGTAGAAGGTTTACACAGTAAAATATCGATATTTGCAGATGATACAAAACTATGTAAAGCAGTTAATACAAGAGAAGATAGTATTCTGCTACAGATGGATCTGGATAAGTTGGAAACTTGGGCTGAAAGGTGGCAGATGAGGTTTAACAATGATAAATGTAAGGTTATACACATGGGAAGAGGGAATCAATATCACCATTACACACTGAACGGGAAACCACTGGGTAAATCTGACAGGGAGAAGGACTTGGGGATCCTAGTTAATGATAAACTTACCTGGAGCAGCCAGTGCCAGGCAGCAGCTGCCAAGGCAAACAGGATCATGGGGTGCATTAAAAGAGGTCTGGATACACATGATGAGAGCATTATACTGCCTCTGTACAAATCCCTAGTTAGACCGCACATGGAGTACTGTGTCCAGTTTTGGGCACCGGTGTTCAGGAAGGATATAATGGAACTAGAGAGAGTACAAAGGAGGGCAACAAAATTAATAAAGGGGATGGGAGAACTACAATACCCAGATAGATTAGCGAAATTAGGATTATTTAGTCTAGAAAAAAGACGACTGAGGGGCGATCTAATAACCATGTATAAGTATATAAGGGGACAATACAAATATCTCGCTGAGGATCTGTTTATACCAAGGAAGGTGACGGGCACAAGGGGGCATTCTTTGCGTCTGGAGGAGAGAAGGTTTTTCCACCAACATAGAAGAGGATTCTTTACTGTTAGGGCAGTGAGAATCTGGAATTGCTTGCCTGAGGAGGTGGTGATGGCGAACTCAGTCGAGGGGTTCAAGAGAGGCCTGGATGTCTTCCTGGAGCAGAACAATATTGTATCATACAATTATTAGGTTCTGTAGAAGGACGTAGATCTGGGTATTTATTATGATGGAATATAGGCTGAACTGGATGGACAAATGTCTTTTTTCGGCCTTACTAACTATGTTACTATGTTACCCCTTAGTTAGGTAAAAATAATAAAATTTAAAAAAGTATTTTTTTCCATTAGGGTTAGGGTTGGGGCTAAGGTTGGGGTTAGAGTTACGGTTGTGGTGTTGGGCTTACGGTTGTGATGTTGGGGTTAGGGTTGGGGTGGAAGGGTGGTGTTGGGATTGGGGTTGTGTTGGGGTTAGGGTTGTGTTGGGGATACGGTTGAGGTGTTGGGGTTAAGGTGGTGTTGGAGTTAGGGTTAGGGCTGTCTTAGGGTTGGAGTTAGAATTGGAGGGGTTTCCACTATTTACGTACATCAGGTGATCTTCAAACGCAAAATGGCGCCCGCCTTGGATTCCAGACAATTTTGCGTTCAAAAAGTCAAACAGTGCTCCCTCCCTTCTGAGCCATGCCAAAAACTGTGGCTTCCTCCCACACATGGGGTATCGGCGTACTCAGGAGAATTTGGACAACAAATTTTGTGGTCCATGTTCTCATGATACCCTTGTAAAAATTTTAAAAGTTTGGTTCTAAAGTACAATTTTTGTGAAAAAAGTAAAATGTTCTATTTTTTTCCTTCTACATTGCTTTAGTTCTCGTGAAGCACTTGAAGGGTTAATAAACTTTTTGACTGTGGTTTTCAGCACCTTGTGGGGTGCAGTTTTTAGAATGGTGTCACTTTTGGGTATTTTCTGTCATATTGACCCCCCAAACTCACTTCAAATGTGATGCGGTCCCTAAAAAAATGGTTTTGTAAATTTTGTTGGAAAAATGAGAAATCGCTGGTCAACTTTTAATCCTTATAATAAAAAAAAAATTAAGCTTCCAAAATTGTGGTGATGTAAAGTAGACATGTAGGAAATGTTATTTATTAACTGTTTTGTGAGATATGACTCTCTGATTTAAGGGCACAAAAATTAAAAGTTTGAAAACTGCAAAAATGTTTGCCAAATTTCCATTTTTTTCACAAATAAACGCAAGTCTTATTGAAGAAATGTTACCACTAACATGACGTTCAATATGTCACGAAAAAATAATCAGTAGGATTCGTTGGAGCGTTTTTCAGAGCTATAACCTCATAACGTGACAGTGGTCAGAATTGTAAAAATTCGCCTGTCACCCCCCCTCAGGTGTTTGTAACCAAAAGAGTCACCTTGTGCAGCACTAATGCTTCATTCTGACAAGGTGGCTCTTTTAGTTATGCTCCCTGCACACACTGAAATAAACGCTTATAAAATGTGCCCCCTCATACCGTGAAATAGTCCTGAGGGCGGGTCTTTCCCCCCTAATCAGACGCAGCACAGCCGTCACTCCGGGCACCGCCTCCTCTTGCTTCATCAGTGTCCCTGGCGCCTGCGCTGTAAGTTTGAAGGGCAGCGCAACTGCGCATGCCCGGAAAAAAATACTTACAGCGCAGGCGCCGGGGACGTTAATGAAGGAAGAGGAGGCGGCGCCCGGTGCGCACAGGCCCAGAGTGACGGCTGTGCTGCGTCTGATTAAGGGGGAAAGACCCGCCCCAGGACGATTTCACGGTATGAGGGGGCACATTTTATAAGCGTTTATTTCAGTGTGTGCATGGAGTATAACTAAAAGAGCCACCTTGTCCGAATGCAGCATTAGTGCTGCACAAGGTGGCTCTTTTAGTTACAAACACCTGAGGACGGTGACAGGTTCCCTTTAAGTATAAAATTGGCTCTGTCCCTAAGGGGTTAAGAGGGCTCTTACCTACCATTTAAGAGGCCCTTACAATGTAAGTGGGACTTTATATACCATGTGTGGTGCACTAAAAGGTGTAGTGCTGGACGGAAGATATGTTTCTCCCAGCAGGATAAGTTTTGGCCTGTTATTTCCCTAAGGTTGAGGACCTGCAGTGATGTCACGATCATGTGATCAGCCCATGTGATGGATACCTCACCTGTGGGTGTGGCTATAGACTATGTAATGGAGTTTCTTTTGTTTGGCACATGTTATTCTGGGGATGGAACTAGGCTGGAAGGAGCCTGAACTGTTTTCTCTCCCACACATGTCACAAAGGTTGGTGACACGACTGTTAGCAGC
Organism: Ranitomeya imitator; assembly: GCF_032444005.1. Lineage (NCBI taxonomy): Eukaryota > Metazoa > Chordata > Amphibia > Anura > Dendrobatidae > Ranitomeya > Ranitomeya imitator. The sequence continues at coordinate 787,452,261 of NC_091284.1, read as the reverse complement.
CCTGGGAATGGCACCTGGCGGAAGCCGCTGACCTGGCAACCGCTTAGTTAAGCCTGTCCCGTGTAAGGGAGAGTCTGAGACCAGTGGTTCTCCAAGCTGGAGCATGTTTGGTTTTTTTCTCTTACTTTCTGCCTCAGACTGTTTAACCCCTTTCTGACATCGGACATACTATCCCGTCGAGGTGGGGTGGGCCTCTATGACCACGGACGGGATAGTACGTCCAGTGCGATCGGCGACACTCACGGGGGGAGCGCGGCCGATCGCGGCCGGGTGTCAGCTGCCTATCGCAGCTGACATCCGGCACTATGTGCCAGGAGCGGTCACGGACTGCCCCCGGCACATTAACCCCTGGCACACCGCGATCAAAGATGATCGCGATGTGCCGGCGGTGCAGGGAAGCATCGCGCAGGGAGGGGGCTCCCTGCGGGCTTCCCTGAGCCCCCCGCAGCAACGCGATGTGATACATATACAATACATATACAAAATACATATATTTAGTATCGCCGCTTCCGTAACGGCCCGACCTATAAGACTGGCCCACTAGTTAACCCCTTCAGTAAACACCGTAAGAAAAAAAAAAAAAAAACGAGGCAAAAAACAACGCTTTATTATCATACCGCCGAACAAAAAGTGGAATAACACGCGATCAAAAGGACAGATATAAATAACCATGGTACCGCTGAAAGCGTCATCTTGTCCCGCAAAAAACGAGCCGCCATACAGAATCATCAGCAAAAAAATAAAAAAGTTATAGTCCTGAGAATAAAGCGATGCAAAAAAAATTATTTTTTCTATAAAATAATTTTTATCGTATAAAAGCGCCAAAACATAAAAAAAGGTATAAATGAGGTGTCGCTGTAATCGTACTGACCCGAAGAATAAAACTGCTTTATCAATTTTACCAAACGCGGAACGGTATAAACACCTCCCCCAAAAGAAATTCATGAATAGCTGGTTTTTGGTCATTCTGCCTCACAAAAATCGGAATAAAAAGCGATCAAAAAATGTCACGTGCCCGAAAATGTTACCAATAAAAACGTCAACTCGTCCTGCAAAAAACAAGACCTCACATGACTCTGTGGACCAAAATATGGAAAAATTATAGCTCTCAAAATGTGGTAACACAAAAAATATTTTTTGCAATAAAAAGCGTCTTTCAGTGTGTGACAGCTGCCAATCATAAAAATCCGCTAAAAAAAGCAATATAAAAGTAAATCAAACCCCCCTTCATCACCCCCTTAGGGAAAAATTAAAAAAATGTATTTATTTCCATTTTCCCATTAGGGCTAGGGCTAGGGTTAGGGCTAGGGTTAGGGCTACAGTTTGGGTTGGGGATAAAGTTACAGTTAGGGTTTAGATTACATTTACAGTTGGGAATAGGGTTGGGATTAGGGTTAGGGGTGTGTTTGGATTAGGGTTTCAGTTATAATTGGGGGGGTTTCCACTGTTTAGGCACATCAGGGGCTCTCCAAAAGCGACATGGCGTCCGATCTCAATTCCAGCCAATTCTGCGTTGAAAAAGTAAAACAGTGCTTCCTCCCTTCCGAGCTCTCCCGTGTGCCCAAACAGGGGTTTACCCCAACATATGGGGTATCAGCGTACTCAAATAGGACATCAACTGTTGGGGTCCAATTTCTCCTGTTACCCTTGGGAAAATACAAAACTGGGGGCTAAAAAATAATTTTTGTGGGAAAAAAAAGATTTTTTATTTTTACGGCTCTGCGTTATAAACTGTAGTGAAACATTTGGGGGTTCAAAGTTCTCACAACACATCTAGATAAGTTCCCTGGGGGGTCTAGTTTCCAATATGGGGTCACTTGTGGGGGGTTTCTACTGTTTAGGTACATTAGGGGTTCTGCAAACGCAATGTGACGCCTGCAGACCATTCCATCTAAGTCTGCATTCCAAATGGCACTCCTTCCCTTCCGAGCCCTCCCATGCGCCCAAACGGTGGTTCCCCCCAACACATGGGGTATCATCGTACTCAGGACAAATTGGACAACTGTTGGGGTCGAATTTCTCCTCTTACCCTCGGGAAAATACAAAACTGGGAGCTAAAAAATAATTTTGGGGGGAAAGATTTTTTTTTAATTTTCACGGCTCTGCGTTACAAACTGTAGTGAAACACTTGGGGGTTCAAAGCTCTCACAACACATCTAGATGAGTTCCTTAGGGGGTCTAGTTTCCAAAATGGTGTCACTTGTGGGGGGTTTCTACTGTTTAGGTACATTAGGGGCTCTGCAAATGCAATGTGACACCTGCAGACCATTCCATCTAAGTCTGCATTCCAAATGGAGCTCCTTCCCTTCCGAGCCCTCCCATGCGCCCAAACAGTGGTTCCCCCCACATATGGGGTATCAGCGCACTCAGGACAACAAATTTTGGGGTCCAATTTCTCCTGTTACCCTCGGGAAAATACAAAACTGGGGGCTAAAAAATAATTTTTGTGGGAAAAAATTTTTATTTTGTTTTTACGGCTCTCCATTATAAACTTCTGTGAAGCCCTTGGTGGGTCAAAGCGCTCACCACACATCTAGATAAGTTCCTTAGGGGGTCTACTTTCCAAAATGGTGTCACTTGTGAGGGGTTTCTACTATTTAGGTACATTAGGGGCTCTGCAAACGCAACATGGCGTCTCATCTCAATTCCTGTCAATTTTGCATTGAAAAGTCAAACGGCGCTCCTTCCTTTCCGAGCTCTCCCATCCGCCCAAACAGTGGTTTACCCCCACATATGGGGTATCAGCGTACTCAGGACAAATTGTACAACAACTTTTGGGGTCCAATTTCTTCTCTTACCCTTGGAAAAATAAAAAATTGGGGGCGAAAAGATAATTTTTGTGAAAAAATATGATTTTTTATTTTTACAGTTCTGCATTATAAACTTCTGTGAAGCACTGGGTGGGTCAAAGTGCTCACCACACCTCTAGATAAGTTCCTTAGGGGGTCTACTTTCCAAAATGGTGTCACTTGTGGGGGGTTTCAATGTTTAGGCACATCAGTGGCTCTTCAAACGCAACATGGCGTCCCATCTCAATTCCTGTCAATTTTGCATTGAAAAGTCAAACGGCGCTCCTTCCCTTCCGAGCTCTCCCATCCGCCCAAACAGTGGTTTACCCCCACATATGGGGTATCAGCGTACTCAGGACAAATTGTACAACAATGTTTGGGGTCCATTTTCTCCTGTTACCCTTGGTAAAATAAAACAAATTGGAGCTGAATTAAATTTTTTGTGAAAAAAAGTTAAATGTTCATTTTTATTTAAACAGTCAAAAAATTCCTGTGAAGCACCAGAAGGGTTAATAAACTTGAATGTGGTTTTGAGCACCTTGAGGGGTGTAGTTTTTAGAATGGTGTCACACTTGGGTATTTTCTATCATATAGACCCCTCAAAATGACTTCAAATGAGATGTGGTCCCTAAAAAAAAAAATGATGTTGTAGAAATGAGAAATTGCTGGTCAACTTTTCACCCTTATAACTCCCTAACAAAAAAAAATTTTGGTTCCAAAATTGTGCTGATGTAAAGTAGACATGTGGGAAATGTTACTTATTAAGTACGGTATTTTGTGTGACATATCTCTGTGATTTAATTGCATAAAAATTCAAAGTTGGAAAATTGCGAAATTTTCATAATTTTCGCCAAATTTCCGTTTTTTTTTCACAAATAAACGCAGGTACTATCAAAGAATTTTTACCATTGTCATGAAGTACAATATGTCACGAGAAAACATTGTCAGATTCACTGGGGTCCGTTGAAGCGTTTTAGAGTTATAACCTCATAAAGGGACAGTGGTCAGAATTGTAAAAATTGGCCTGGTCATTAACGTGCAAACCACCCTTGGGGGTAAAGGGGTTAAAGTGACAATAAACCACTGAAGTTTTGACTGGAAGCCTGTGTGTTGCCTCATTACTGCGGCCCTGCCATTGCTCACCTGAGCTAATCCCTACACATGCAAAAGAGCCCTTACCTACTAAGTAAGAGTGTTATATACCCTACTTATCAGGTAAGAGGGTCCTTACCTATCATTTAAGAGAACCTCTAGAAAGTAAGAGGGAGCTAATATGCCTTATAAAAATCTCTTACCTACTATGTAAGAGCCCTTACCTATCATGTAAGTGGGCCCTTATCTACTATGTAAAAGGGCTCTTACCTACCAAGTAAAAGCACTTCTAGATGCCTTCCCTTCCATGTAAGAGGGACCCTATTATGTAAGAGGTTATCTAACTACCAAAAAGGGTACACAACTACCATGTAAGAGGGAACCAATCTTCTATGCAAGAGGGCCATATCTACCATGTAAGAGGGCCCTTACCTACCATGTCAGGGGACACCTACCTATTATATTAGGGGGCACCTTAATACCATGTAAGAGGGTCCCAACCTAGCATGTCAAAGGTCCCCTACCTAACAAGTAAGAGGGCCATTCATTATCATGTAAGAGAGCCCTTACCTGACATATCAGGGGTCACCTATGTACCAAGTAAGAGGGTCCTTACTTAGCATATTAGCGGGCACCTACCTAGCATCACTTGTGCCAGAACTAGCCCCTATTTCAGTGACTACTAATATGGGGGCTATATATGCGCTATTGATTAGAGGAACTGTACCATTATTTCCATCTCTTGACATCTTTATAAACATAGAATTCTATAAATTTGCAAACTTTGTATATATCAGCAAGCACCTCCACCCTTACAAAAACACGTGTGTCATGATGGGGTTGGGACATGATGAGCGCCAACCAGGTCCCTAGAACTAGAGGCGCCCTAGTCTATCCCTGTTCCCTAGATTACTCCTGAAGGCGAAGACGCACGTGCCTTGCTATGCTCCTATATCAACCCTGATCTGTCCCCTTCCCCACCCTGAATAGTGGAAAACGTAAGTGTAAAGGATCACACTAACCAGCCAAACAAGGGAAGATGGACAGGGATAAATTAAAATAGCAACCATGCAACGTACACACACCAAACAACTGAAAGAGACACAGGGGAGTTAAAGAAAGGAGAAACCAAATAGGAGAGGATGACGATGTGCACACAATCACAATGTGCACACTTCAAGCAACAATCTCCTAACCAAATCTCCAAACACCAACTCCAAAACCAGGCAGTAAGATCTAACACTGGGAATTCTTAAGTGCCAGAGTGGAGCATATACAGCTGAGGGGAGTGGCCAACACTGAACAGCTGAGATAGTAGGAAATCTCCAGGAGCTTAAACTTAACAGATTAACCCTTGCACTGCTAGCAAAGAAAAATCCTAAGCTGTTTAATACGATTGTGAAGTATGTATGACCAGTGCAGGTGTCCCAGAAACAGCGTGCACTCCAATTTTGCCATTATTGTCAGTCACCACCATCCAGCAATGGCCAGGATCGGAGAAAACTCACATCACCATTGTTTAAATGTGCATCCATTTTAATCGGCATCCCGAAGGCCAAAATTGTCTGTACCACAGTAGTCACAGTTCATATGTAATATTAGCAAAAGTGTCCTTTTAAAATCGTACTATCCAATGTACCAACACCTCTAGGGACAGGACAGGACTACGGGACACTGAGTCAGGGGTGCATTCTCCTATTTTGGATATCTCAACAACACTGCATGATGATGATGGGTCTGGACTACACCAAGGCAAAATTCATTTTTCTTTATCCTTTTTAGCTTTTTCTGGAAGCCTATTTTTGATCATATGCTCTCGCAAGGTGGACTGGCATCCCCAACACAATATTTTGCCTGGTGGTTTTGAGCATTGATCCAGTCCCGCGGGAAAAATGGGCTTGTACTGTATCATAGGAAGATGAACAGAAAAAAAGGTCACTGTCTGAAAAAAGAACTATGAAAGTTGTCCGCCAAGTATAAGTTTGCCTGGAGATATTTATCTCCCATTTCCAAGTATGATGAAGTAAGATATAGTGTCACTCTGAAGGTAAAATCAATTTCATTCTCAAACATTCTTCAGGATAATAAACATCATCTATATTTATGTGGTATTTTGCTCGTTGCGAGATTCTAAGATGAAAGAGTTATATTTTCTGGCTTTTTTTTGTCAGGGACAGCACCAGGTTTAGAATTTTAATCCTCTGATTATTATTCTCAAACTATTTCAGAAGTTAAGAGCGGCACAGAAAACAAGAAAGTGCTCAAGTACCGATCCATATATCATGTAGTACGTGCACTCAGGGTCAGTTGTTTAAGGCAATATTTTTGGGCAAGAGGTCCACTTGTTGTCTAACACTTAAGAGATTCCAATAATCAAGTTACCGTAATCACTGACAAATTTAAAGGGGCTGCCTGATCATTTCAATAGCTAAGCCAGACCCCTTTATAGACAAGAGAAGGGGTCTGTCTTTGCTACTGAAATACATCGTTAGCACCAGTGATATGCCGCTGTACTGTTTTGGGAACAAAACCAAGAAAGTGCCTGCTTATAGCTGAAGATTGAGGCATTTTATAACTTTCTAATTTAGAATTTGAGCAGAATTTTACAGAGGTTTACCCAAAGGGGTGGCTACATGGTTAAAACTGTCCCCTATGTTCAAAAGGACTGTCAACTAGTGAGTATAGCTGTTTACTTAACTCATTACTACTTTCACCTCTTTTTCTTTCCCACCCAAGAAACCGGAGCAGAAAAGGACCAAGAAGTGAGGAAAGTTGAGCGCAAATGGTCTGAAATTTTTTTTTTCTGGTCTGAAATCTGAATTTTTGGAGCCTTGTATTTGATCAATTTTGAGATCTGGTCTAGGGTCGTCTCAATTTTGGTTTCGGAGTCCGATTCAGTTACACATTTGGTCTGAATTTATTTAGGGGTCTGGGCCTGAAAAAATCAGGGTTACTGTCCGGTGTCTTAAATTAATCAGACATCAAACCAGACCTCTAAATGAATGAGCCTGGGATCAGATTAATTTAGAAATCAGCTCTTGGACCTGGTTTATTTTTAAGGGTCTTCTGCGGGTCCAAATAATTTAGATGACTTCTCTGAATTTATTTAAAGATGTGTAGTGAAAAAAAGCAAAAATAAAGTAACGCAATAAATAAATTAGCTCCAATTTAAATTGTGAGCACCAATAAGTACAATGCCGATAATGTCTGTAAAGCGCTGTGGAATTAATGGAGCTGTATAAGGCCAGTTTCACACATCAGTATCTCCGGTACGTGTGGAGTGGAGAAAAAGATCCGTGCATACAAGGCATACAACTCATGAATATGGCCCCCAGCCTAAAAACACTAGCCCACAGCTGCCCAGAAAAGGCACCTCTATTAGATGCACCAATTCTGGAGCTTTGCCCGGTTCCTCCCACTTGCCATGTAGCAGTGACAAGTGGGGTAATGGGAGGTTAATGTCACCTTTCTATTGTAAGGTGACATTAAGCCCGGCTTAGTAATAGAAAAGTGTCAATAAGACACCTCTCCATTACTAATCCTATAGTTAGTAAAGGGCAAAATAAACACCACACAGTAAGAATAAAGTATTTTAATGAAATCATACACCACAGTTTTGCCATCTTTATTTTACTGGTAATCCAAGCGACGCCCTCAATCCCCTGTAAAAAAAAAATAAAAATAATAATAAACCAACAATATACCCATACCTGTCCGGCGTTCAGTCAGTCCCACACCGTAATCCATATCTAGGGGATAGACAGTTTACAACCGGGAGAAGTGATAATGCGACCAGCCCGGCTGTAAACTACTGGGGAATGAATGATACGCAGCGGGCGCAGGCTCAGTAACTTGCAGTGGCGTCACTGAGTCTGTGCTCACTGCCGGCATGAACTCCTGTGACCTCCGGACCGTGGGAGAATGCAAATGATGAGATCACTGTGACAGAGCTTGAACTGCCGTGACCTCATCACTTGCATTCTTCCACGGTCCTGAGGTCACAGGAGTTCATGCCAGCAGCGAGCACAGAATCAGTGACATTACCGCTAGTTACTGAGCCTGTGCCCACTGCTTCTCATTCTTTCATTCTCCCCTGGTCGCGCTGCTTGCCGGCCGAGCAGGGGAGAATGGATGACAGCCATGTTCAGCACCAGCCGCCGGGGAACAGCGCTTACTGTAGCGCTACTTCCCTGGCGTCCGTCCATGTGGTACTGATGCGGCACACGGTTGCAAATTTTTATTCATTGCATAGTGGAATGTGTTCAGAACAATAAAACATAACAATTATCAATGTAAATCAAAATGAATATCCCATGGAGGTCTGGATTTGGAATGATACTCAAAATCAAAGTGGAAAATCAAATTACAGGCTGATCCAACTTCAGCGGAAATGCCTCATGACATGGAAAAGATGCTCAGTATTGTGTGTGGCCTCCACGTGCCTGTATAACCTCCCTACTGTACAACACCTGGGCATGCTCATGCTGAGGCGGTGGATTGTCATGTAGGGCTGTGCGGCCCTCCAAAGAAATGCCACCCCACACAATTACTGACCCACTGCCAAACCGGTCAAATTGAAGGATGTTGCAGGCAGCAGATCGCTCTCCGCGGCATCTACAGACTCTGTCACGTCTGTCACATGTGCTCAGTGTGAACCTGCTTTCATCTGTGAAGAGCACAGGGCGCCAGTGGTGAATCTGCCAATCCTGGTGTTCTGTGGCAAATGCCAAGCGTCCTGCACGGTGTTGGGCTGTGAGTACAATCCCCATCTGTGGACGTCGGGCACTCAGACCATCCTAATGGAGTCGGTTTCTAACAGTTTGTGAAGACACATGCACATCTGTGGCCTGCTGGAGGTCATTTTGCAGGGCTCTTGCAGTGCTCTTCCTTGCACAAAGGCGGAGGTAGCCGTCCTGCTGCTGGGTTGTTGCCCTTCTGGAGATGCTACCAGGAGACAGACCAGTACACCAGGAGATGTGGAGGGGGCCCACGTCTCCTGGTGTACTGGTCTGTCTCCTGGTAGCATCTTCAGCCTCTGGACACTAAGCTGACAGACACAGCAAACTTTCTTGCCACAGCTCGCACTGATGTGCCATCCTGGATGAGCTGCACTACCTGAGCCACTTTTGTGGGTTGAACAGTCCATCTCATGCTACAACGAGTGTGAAAACACAATCAACATTCAAAAGTGACTAAAACATCAGCCAGAAAGCATTGATACTGAGATGTGGTCTGTGGTCCCCAACTGCATAACCACTCCTTTATTGAGGGTGTCTTGATAATTGCCAATAATTTCCATCTGTTGTCTATTCCATTTTCACAACAGCATGTAAAATTGATTGTCAATCAGTGTTGTTTCCTAAGTAGACAGGTTGAGTTCACGGAATTTTGATTTACGGTACTTGGGAGTTATATTCTGTCGTTTAAGTGTTCCCATTATTTTTTTGAGCAGTGTATATACTGTATATAAGTCTATTTTCAGAATGGAGGTAGTGCAGGGAAAACCTATACATAGTACCTTGCATTGTGAAGCTGAGCTCACAATGGATAAGCTTTACTAAGTAAAATGTCCCACACTGTACTGAAAACTTTTCCAGACACTCTGAGATACTCTCACCATTCAACTTCGTCAGTATAAGAGTAGGGAATTGCTACTTCGGTACTTTTGGCCAAAATTGGAATGTTTTAATAGCGCAGACTGGCCTCACTCATAGTCCCAAGGGAACTGCTTGATCTCGAGAGTGATCTCGGCACTTCACCCCACTCAACCACTTCCTTCACTATCATAGGATTACCCAGGCTATCCTAGACCATGAAGGGTACACTACATAGATCCTGATTTAAGATCTTTGACACTTTGATGTTAAAATAAAAATAGCAAATCAGTAAAAATTAGTTGGAAAGTTTCTCACCAACCAGTTTTGCCTCAAGGCCTTGAGAAAGCCTGGTGAGGCAAAACTGATCAAACGAGACACATGGTATCAGTTTCAAGTGTTTCGCCCAACCAATTTTGCCTAAAATTGATTAAAAACAGCACATTAATAAATTCAGTTGCTATGTGACTGGTTTCGTCTTGTGAGGCTTTATTGATGGAAATGGAAAATAGAGACTGATCTCTATAAAGAGCTGCAAATAAGAACGCGAAGATCATCCTTTTGAGCTCAAGCGGTTCCTGTGTGGTGTTAGGCTACGTTCAAATCTGTGGTGCGTCGGGCGCAGCCGCGGCGATGCATGCGCCCCTATATTTAACATGGGGGGCGCATGGACATGCGTTGTGTTGCGTTTTTTGGGCGCAAGCGTCAGGGCGCAGAGGACGCTGCTTGTTGCATTTTTATGCGCTATAAAAATGAACGCATGCGTCACAAAACGCAGCGTTTTGCTTCGTTTTGCATGCGTTTTTGCGTGCGTTGTGCGTTGCAACGCAAATGTGAACGTAGCCTTAGCTAGGCAAGTGTGAACTACACTGTACAGCATTGCTGATTTTGGGCCAGAGGAGCAAATATCTACCTAGCACAAATGAAGTGGAATGCTGAAAGTATCTACAATGATCTATTTGACCCTTACTGAGGCAAAGTGTGTCCTTTAAACCTCCATCAGGGTGGGTTACTGTTACACACCTTTCCCGGCATCCCGGGCTCTGATTCCTTCACTTCGACCACAGCCCTCTGTTGTGCTCCATGTCAGGTTTAGCAGGTCTCCCAGGGTGGTTGAGTTACGTGATCTTCATGATCTTGTTTAAGGCCCATTAGGACACACACCTGTGACTTGGGGGTTGAGATTCAAGACTTTAGTTCGGTGTACTCCACTTTCTGTGCACACTGTGCTAACCTTTTTCCATCCCTGCTGACTTCCACTTCATCCATCTTGCAGTTCCCGAGATTCCCGAGTGTGCCACGTCCTTGCTCTCCACGTGCCATCCCAACAGCTGCACCCACTCCTGGGGTCTACTTCACAAGGTGATCCTTACAGTTACATCGGTACCAAAAGGATGCAAAGTGTTCTTTTATATTGACAGGTGTTTTATTGCATTTTCTATAAATCTGCATATTTTCTGAAAGGTTGAAAAACACCGACTTCTGATAAATCCAATTCTTCACACACCACAGAGATTGCATAAAGCCCACCTGAACCACCCGCTCTGCAGTCAACGCTTTCCTTAATTGTTAATAGCAGATGTGTCGTATTCTTCTCAAATCGTATCCTGCAGTCCTGTCACTGAGCAGTAAAGAAGGGACGCTCGTCTTGGCGTGATCCTGCTCAGTCTTCATCCAAGGGAGCTGATGAGTGACACATAGACAAGATGTACAGCTGTGGCCCTTTGTTCCTTTCCCCGTGTACGGCACACTTTGCATTTGGCACTTTTAGCTACTTTTCATAACACGGACTCCTTATTCCTTTACATGTTGTTCTGCATGCTAAACTAAGCGCACATTCTCTTACGAAGGCTCGGACCATCGGGTATTTTATGTGCTTTCAAAAAGCTGTTCCTTCTTCACTTTGAGTTTCGAACTGACACGAGAACATCAAAATAACACATCCGTCTTCCGTCTCAGAGTGAAGATCTTGACAGCTTCAATAAATAACTCATGTCACAAAACTACAAACTGATTACATCTAAAGTGGAAGATTGCCGGCTCTGCTCCCCTGGTGTATCTCTCTTCTGACACTGAGTATAAATAAAACACAAGGAGAACCATAACGTACCCGGAGAGTTATTGGTGATCAGTCCTAGCAAAGGAAATCAAGTCAGTAGGGTCATATTTATGTGACTCGCTTATATAGGAGGCATCATATTCCGCAGCGCTTTACAGACATCATCATTACTGTACCCATTAGGATTCACAACCTAAATCAGAATGTATTTGGTGTGTGAGATGAAACCGGAGGAAACCTACGCAAATGTGGAGAACATACAAACTCCTTGTAGATGTTGTTCTTGGTGAGATCGAGACCCCAGCAATGCAAAGTATCAAGTGTTAACCACTGAGCCACCGTGCTGGCCCCAAAATGCACGGCTGCATGAAGAAACACAATTTGAGGCTAGTGGGACTTCTTAATAGGGCCCCCCAACAATAACAGATCTTTATTAGTATTAATCTTATATGGGCCTTCTGACGACCCCCATGTCTGCCATATGGGATCTCCCATAAGAGATCATCAAATTTCGCAATAAACTGCGATACTTTACTGCAACTGCAGTTTCAAGTCCCCTAAAGGGACTAATTAAAAATGTAAATGAAAAAGGCTTATGGAGTAGCCCACTTAGTCTCCAGACCAATTTCTGGGAATCCGTCACGGGTTTACCGCGACAGAGAGGCGCTAAAAGACCACAGAGTTTGATTTCTTCTGCTCCTGCATTGATTAGAAGCACTTCATCTTCATATTAAAAGATGTAAATTTCTTTAAGCAGTGCAAGGATTAATCTGCTCTGTTGAGAGCTCCTGGAGTGTTAAGGCTATCAGCTGTGCACTGTTAGCCACTTCCATCTCCTATATAATCTGGGTCCTGGCTGGCATTCATTGTCAGAGTTAGCTTATGCTGCATGGCTGGAGGTTGTTGTTGGTTGTTATTGGAGAAGGCGCTTAGTGGATTTATCAGTGACTGTTGCAAGGTTTTGAGTATGTGATAATTGCCTTTCCTCTCTTTAGTTTAACCCCATCCTCCACTCCCTGGTGCATTCCTCTGTTATATGTATACTTATATGTTTGGTATTTTTTGTTACCCCTGTTCGTATTACCTTGTCAGTCTGGTTGGTGTACTACAGTACACTAGTACTCCCCTCTTCCCTGGGTGGGCGAAGGGTATAGACTGAGGGCGGATTCTAGAGCTAAGGCAAGGTACGTGGCCCCAGTGTCTTCACCATCAGAAGTAATCCGGGGAACAGGGTGAACTAGGGCACACCTAGCGTTAGGGGCAGGGAAGGATCCCCTGGTCCCGGACCACCCGACAACAGAGCCGTGACAGTATAATTTTGTTACAGAAAAAGGTGTAAGTCATCACTGAAGACAGACCTCTATTTCAGCTCCCTTTGCGTCTTGCTCTGTACTTTGATGGCCTTTGAGAGAGATGGTGTGAGGTCAATGGACACCTGTTGCTGGGCGTCTGGCTCGTAGCCTAATGTCGTGTAAATACCTTCTGATAGATTGTGCAGATTATGTTTGGTGCCTTAGTATGTGACATCTACTGTATTTTCTGGTGTATAAGACGACTGGGAGTATAAGACGACCCCCAACTTTTCCATATAAAATATGGAATTTGGGATATGCCCGCCGTATAAGACGGGGGTCATCTTATACGCCTAGTCATCTTATACGGCGTGTGGTTCCCAGGGTCTGGAGGAGAGGAAACTCTCCTTCAGGCCCTCGGAGCCATATTCATGTAAAAAATAAAGAATAAAAATAAAAAACATGGATATACTCTGCCTCCGTTCCTTGGGAATGCAGTGAGTGAAGGACCTTCAATGACGTCGCGGTCACATGAGCGGTCAGGTGACCGGTCACCTGACCGCGACGTCATCGCATGTCCTTCACTCACTGCATTCCTAAGGAACGGAGGGAGATGCTAGCAGCGCTGTGAGCCAGGGGCCGTCCGAGGGTGAGTATATCCATGTTTTTTATTTTTATTCTTTATTTTTTACATGAATATGGATCCCACGGCTTAAAGGAGTCTCCTCCAGACCCTGGGAACCACACACCGACATGCAGGATCGCTCCCTGCACACGCCGTACCCGGCCTATAAGACGACCCCCGACTTTTGGGACAATTTTTAGGGGTCAAAAAGTCATCTTATACGCCGGAAAATACGGTAATTTCACTGTCAGTACAGAATGGACCAATCAGTGAATCAGAGATGTGTGGTAATTTCTCCAAAGTTTCCCAGATGCTGTTTTTCAACAAGACAATTACAGGTTGGAGGTTGCTTATGCCAATTCGAGCAGTCTGCGCGACCCAAATGTGCTACCTAGGTCTGCAGCATTTCCCATCGACCACATGTAGGGCATCATTGGTGGACAATTGCAAAGGTGCCAGCTGTGCACCTTGATGATTTGCCCATGTGCATTCAGCACAGCATAACCTTCCTCAGATGACCATAAATAACCTCATTGATAGCTGTCAAAGCTGTGAGAGGATTTCTGTACGTGGCTCTCATACTACACGCTTAGTAAATTGAGATGTTTTTAAACTTTTATTTCTTTTTTTCATTATTTGTATATCATTAACCAGTTCAAGACCAGGACATTCTTAACCACCCTTCCTGACCAGGCACATTTTCGAGTCATATTGTATGTGCGCTTTTAGCAGCTCTAACAAAAATGTATAATTTTGACTTGAAACAATTTTTGGAGCTTAATTTTTATATTGGGATGGGGGGGGGGGAGTGTCACGCCGTAAGCGGCGATATAGGGGCAGGATGGCGTACTGGGACCCGCACCTGCCCCTGACTCTATAAAGGGGCCCTGATTAGCCCTTATCTCAGGGGTACCTATAATGGTTAGGAGGCCTGAGCCGCCAGTATATCCCTGTCTCCTGTGTAAACCCTATCAGTGGCCCCCTCTCCCCCCCAGGAAAGAGGACAGCACAAAAATAGCAAAACAACAAATAGACAGGGATTACAGACAAGGTAACTTAAATAGCAAACACCCCAAAAGCTCACACAACCACAGAGGAAACACTGAGTAGGAAAAAGGGTAGCAACAACAAAGGAGGGAAAACAGGTTTAACATGCAACCAAATAAGCAGACAACAATCTAAGTAGATAAACCTCCAAGCTCCTAACACCACGCTCCTTCACACTCCTAGCCAGGCAGCTGAACTGATCACTGACAACAGTTGTAGTCAAAGCTAGGTCTATATAGAGGATGAGATTACAAAATCCAATTCAGCTGAGAGACCAAGCTCTCAGCAACTTCAGCAACAAGGTTAACTCCTGCACTGCTGGCACAAGGCAGCCAGGTCAGAATTCAGAAGAGCTTCTGTTCACTGTGTGTGAACGAGGCCCAGAGCGCTGCGGTTCTCTGAAGCCTCTTAGTCGCGGTAGCCCTGTGACAGGGGATTTAGATATATTAAAACATACTTTTTAATGCTGATGTTCCTTGTAACTGGGGCTGGTATGTTAGCAGCTTCCTGTCTGACCTGCAGAGCTGCACACATCTCATAGAACTCAGTAACTCCTGCTCTCTTCATACTCCCAGAGGTCAAATGATCACTGGGTCCAGAGAAAGAAGCACAGTCAGTGATTCCTAAACTGTATACATATTGTTTCAGGAGGGCAAACAAGATAAATCATTTTTACCTTCTCTGTGAGGAGTCTGCCTTGGTCTGTGCAGTTGTGAAGCTGGCTATCAATCTCCTGCACGCAGCTTACCCTGCAGTGACGTTTTAGAATGTCACTGCAGAGTAAAGTGTGGACAGAATTAAGTTTATTGTCTGTTGTGAATTCAGCTTTTGGGCTCCCTCCGGTGGTTGTAGAGGGTAATGCAGTTGTGCCTGGACTGCAGGATTGGACAGGTGTATCTACTAATTTCAAAACTGACTGGGGTATATAGCCTTGCAGGACTCTTTAGTCCCTGCCAGTTGTCCATTGTTTTTGGAGGATTCACTTCCCTGCTGGTCTCTCAAGTTTGCTGTGCTTTTCTACAAAGATAAGTCCTGGCTTTGTGTTTGCTGTCCACCTGCTGTGGACCTTATAGTTCTGTGCATATTTATGTTTTTGTCTTGTCCAGCTTTGTCTGTGAAGGTTTTTTTTTTGCAGCCAAGCTGTGTCTCTGGAGATGCAGATATACCCTCCATGTCTTTAGTCAGATGTGGTGACTTGTATTTTCTGTGGTGGATATTTTCTAGTGTTTTTTACTGACCGCATAGTACTCGGTTCTATTCTTTCTTTTTAGCTAGTATGGCCTCCTATGCTAAATTCTGATTTCATGTCTGCGTATGTTATTTCCCTCTCCTCTCACCGTCAATATTTGTGGGGGGCTGTCTATCCTTTGGGGATTTTCTCTGAGGCAAGATAGGTTTCCTGTTTCTGTCTTTAGGGGAAGTTAGTTCTGAGGCTGTGCCGAGGGGTCTAGGGAGTGTTAGGTACCCCCCACGGCTACTTCTAGTTGCGCTGCTAGGTTCAGGGTTTGCGGTCAGTACAGGGACCACCTTCTCCAGAGTCCGTCTCATGCTGCTCCTAGGCCACCAGATCATAACAATTGTCTATGGCTAGTCCAGAAGTAGTCAACATGTCTACCCATCCTGCGATTTCCATAATTCCAAGACTTCTTGACGTTGCAATTTCAAGTATAATCCACCACATTATTTTGCTTCCTTCCCTCCCAAACACCACATTGCAAGTGCTGTTTCAATGGCCATTTCATGTTTTTTTTATTATTATTCACTTCTATAGCGCCATTTATTCCATGGCGCTTTACATGTGAAAAAAGGGCGCATACATAGATAAGTACAATAAACATGAGCAATACAAGGCACACACAAATACAGAGGGAGAGAGGACCCTGCCCTCGAGGGCTCACAGTCTACATGGGATGGGTGAGGATACACTAGGAGAGGGTAGAGCTGGTCGTGCGCCGTTTCAGTGGACTGAGGATCACTGCAGGCTGTAGGCTTGTCGGAAGAGGTGAGTCTTCAGGTTCCTTTTGAAGGTTTCCGTGGTAGGCAAAAGTCTGATGTGTTGGGGTAGAGAGTTCCAGAGTATGGGGGAAGCACGGGAGAAATCTTGGATGCGGTTGTGGGACGAAGAGATGAAAGAGGAGTAGAAAAGGAGATCTTGAGAGGATGGAAGGTTTCGAGTAGGTAAGTACCGGGAGACCATGTCACAGATGTGTGGAGGAGACAGGGTGTGGATGGCTTTGTATGTCATAGTTAGGGCTTTGAACTGGAGCCTCTGGATAATAGGAAGCCAGTGAAGGGCTTGGCAGAGAGGAGAGGCTGGGGAATAGCAGGGAGACAGGTAGTCGGGCAGCAGAGTTTAGGATAGTTTGGAGTGGTGCAAAAGTGCTAGAGGGGAGGTCAGAGAGTAGGAGGTTGCAATAGTCGAGGCAGGAGATGATAAGGGCGTGCACTAGCATTTTTGCCATTTCTTGGTAAAGGAATGTATGGATCCGGGAAATGTTTTTGAGTTTGAGTCGGCAGGAGGAGACAAGGGCTTGGATATGTGGCTTGAAAGAGAGGGTAGAGTCGAGGATCACCCCGAGGCACAAGGTATGCGGGACTGGGAAAGTGAGCAGCCATTGACATTGATGGATAGGTCTGGTGGAGGGGTAGAGTGGGATGGGGGAAAGAGGATGAATTCTGTTTTGTCCATGTTCAGTTTTAAAAAGCGAGCAGAAAAGAAGGATGAAATTATGGACAGACATTGTGGGATTTTGGTAAGGAGGTGAGGTCAGGTCAAGATAGGTAGATCTGCGTGTCATCGCTGTGGAGATGATACTGCAAACTGTGGGATTCTATGAGCTGTCTTCAACTGCTGCTCAGCAAGATCCGTACACTATATAAAAACAGTGTGCGTATTGGAATTGTACTGTCTGAGCCTCTCCGCTCCCTACTCAGACAGGGTAATTCCCATACACATAGTATATGAGTACACTGTACAGATCTTGCTGAGCAGCAGATAAAAGCAGCTTCAAGAAGAGCCTAACTAGGCACTGAAACAGCACAGTCAAGCAGTTTGGAAGAGAAGGAAACAAAATAAAGTAATGAAGTATATTACAAAAAATAATAACTCTTCAATTAAGGGTTACTAAAAAAAGGAAAATGTAGTTACTCTTTAAAGGCTAGTATTACACAGTTACAAGACATCAAAAGACAAATGCCACGTGGTGACAACGCGCTTAATGATTGTTAAATGTGTCATGTTGCAACACGACTAATGCGACTTGCCATAAAACTAAACATTGAACTTTTATTCGTACACAAACTTTGCCCCGGTAGATTTTTATGTACACATTGTTTGGGTAGAAACTGTCGACAACTGTTCATGCTTTTATTGTAGTCAAACTTGCAACTCTTCAAGGGGCTGTCCAGTATATAGGTGACCTATCTTAGTTCACCCCATAATACACTGCATTTGACACAAGCAGACTCCTGCACGCCAGCCTTAGCTACAGGTACAGTCTAGAAATCCCCTTATATATGAGAATTTAACAAGGAACATCTCTGGCTGCTATTGACTACTGCAGTTAAGTAATATATATCCGACGGATGGTCCTGACAGATCTAGCACAAATCACTAATGAATGCGGTATCTGGCTGCTATGGGCTGTGGCTCATTGTCATCTTAGCGAAACAGCTTCTAATATTTTCCAGAATCTTTAAAATAGGCTTAAGGGGATAGTCACACTTTTTTTTATATTCATGCTATAAATGTCAGATAAGATCGGATCCCACTGCAAGTTATGGTGGTCCCTCAGTTGTTCGGTACTTTTCTGACTCCCATAGAAATGATGGGAGACGACCGCATACATGCACGCCACTTCTCAACTCATTCTCTGTCTGGATGTGTCGGTCAGCAGCCAGTTCCTCGGATTGGCTTTGACATCACCCTCACTGTAAGCCGCCTGAGTATTCAGGTAGTTGGCACCCATTTTGGCACAGGAGGGGGTGTATGGTGCTGGCTCAGGTGGCTGATCTTCATGGGAGTTTGTTCTTTCTGATATATGCTACTGTATTTAAAACAAGCGATCAAACGATTGACCCTGAGGGGATCTAAAAATAGGTAAAAAAATGTTTTAAAAAGTTAAAAATCTAAAAAAAATAAAAAGAGCATATTTAGTATTGTTGAGCCCATAAAAGTTCAAGCTATGAAAATATTAAATAATTTAATGCATATGTTAAATCTGTTATTTTTCTACCCCGCGAAAAAAAATCCAAATAAACCGATCAAGTGTCATATATAACCCAAAATAGTAGAATTAATAACTGTAACTCGCCATCACTTAGCTCCATCAAAGGAAAAATGTTAAAAAGGTTGCGGGTCTGAAAAGATGGCAGCAGAAACAAGATTTTCCTATGTTACAAAGTGCTGAATTTTTATAAAAATTTCAGAAAAAAAAATATACAAGTTTGGGATCACCCTAATCGTAATGACCTGGACAATCAAGTTTTGAGGTCATTCTTACTGAACGCCATAATAAAAAAAATTAAAAGCAAAGAACAATAGCGGAATTGTGTCTTTTTTTCACCAATTCATCATATTTGGATATTTGTTTCTGTTTTTCGTGACATGACAAGGTAAAATGAATGTAGTAATTCAAAGCTATAATTTGTCTTGCAAAAAAAACAAGTCCTCACAGTCTGGTACAGCTGTGTAAATATAAAAGTAAAAGTAACGTCTCTTTGAAGAAGGGGAGGGGGAACCCCGAAACTGCAAAAAAAGGAAATTGGCTAGGGAGAAGCGTTCACAAGTTGTGTAGCAGGTCACAGTTGCATACACGATGTTTTTGTATTGAACCCCAAATTTTTTTCATGGCTTTTAAAGGTAAAGGAGGAAAAAAAAAATGAAAGTGCAAAAAACAAAAATGGCAGAACTTTGTCTTGATTGATTGATGAGACTTATACATAAGGCAATGTCCATGACGTAGATACAGCTAACCTGTTTTTAGGACGGTCCATCAATATCAGATTGTTGTGGCTCCGACCCCCGGTACGACTACTCAGTTGCTTGTAGCGCACGCTGGCTGTGTACAGTGTACCAAGCTCTGCACACTGTGAAGTTATTACTCACCAGCTTGGTGCTGCGATCTGCCCCATCTGCTTTATCTTTTCCCCTGATTGGCTCTGACATTTCTCCTCCAATCCTCATATGCCAATTCAGACTGCAGGAAGCCGCCTGAGTATTCAGGTAGTTGGCACCCACTTACTTAGTCTTGAACCTTGTGACATTCTCTGTCGTATCACTTTGTCAGCTCAGCATTTTTGGACTTTGTTACAAATGCAGCACTGCATCCATTCTCCCATACTTCAGATGTCCGTTTTTTGCGTAAAGTTTTTTTTTACAGATAGAGCTCATCCCTAGTATAGTCTATGGGGCATTTTTTTTCTTTCAGAGCAGGCAAAAATCGCAAGGACGTGTCAAATATTGATCGAGTGTAAGATCAAAATTAGTAACGCAAGTCTATAAAAAATTCGACAGACCTTGGAAGACATGGACCGACAGATAGAAGGTAGAGAAACTTGTTTTTTTTTTCTTCTCATCTGAGGAAAATCAATGAAACTCGGACCAAACTCGGATAACTCTCTTGATGAAAATTTGATGAAACTCTGAACAAAATCACTGATGAAATTTAGGCCACTGTTCTCATACGTGAAAAAAATCTGTATCAACCCGCAGCATCAATGTCATCGGTCCGTGCTACATAACGGCTCAGCCGGTCACCATGGATCTGCCTAACAAGATGAGACAACTGAAGTGCCAATGTGGGGCACTCACCGATGAGATAATACTGATATATCCTAAGGGTGGGTCACTAATGAATCCCTTTAAAGTTGTTAGAAGTTCTACTTCCAGCAATGTGGTCCAAAACATAATCGTGGCAAATTCATATGTATTTTGGAACTACGGTAATTTTCAAGCAAAGAATAAAACTGCAGTAATACCAGGGGCATACATACACACAGTGCCGCTCGCTCCATCGCTCCGGCCATTATTGCCGTCCCTGGAAGTTCCATTGCCATCGCCAAAGTTGCTCTAGAAGTAACAGGTGCAGAAAAAATAAAGAAACAATCAGCATAGGTCTCAAACCTTCAACTATAGTTTTTGTCTGGAAGTTCCAATCCTGGTTTTGGCAGACAATCACTGATGCTAAATACTGAAGTGTGAATGAGGCCTTAGACTTCTGAGATCAGCGATACCTCTGATCTAGCATAAAAATGAAAAAAAAAAAAACATGATGTCAGCGCACCACAGCATCGAAAGAAAAACTGGCAAGAATCTGGATTGTAGGTGGTTGGATTTCTCAAGATTGGTATACTCGAGTAGGGCAGTAAAACATAGAAGAGTAATCCAACAATGAAGGATGTTAGAAATCCAATTTATTAAAATAGGGATTTTTGTGTACTCTCCGTAAAATCCTTTTCTCCGAGCCATTCATTGGGGGACACAGACCGTAGGGTGTATGCTGCTGTCACTAGGAGACTGACACTAAGTGATACAAAAAAAGTTAGCTCCTCCCCTGCAGTATACACCCTCCTGCTGGCTCTCAGCTAACCAGTTCGGTGCAAAAGCAGTAGGAAATCAATAACAATATATGAGCGTATAGCATGTCACAATATATATGAGAGTATAGCATGTCAAATTATAAAACAAGCACAAGCTAATAATAGGGTGGGAGCTGTGTCCCCCAATGAATGGCTCGGAGAAAAGGATTTTACGGTGAGTACACAATAATCCCTATTTTTCCTTCGCCTCATTGGGGGACACAGACCGTGGGACGTCCCAAAGCAGGCCCTGGGTGGTAACAACATCAGATCAGGCCCTGTCTAATCAGTACTTACAAGTGCGCCACCGCGGCCTGCAGAGCCCGCCTGCCCAGACTCACATCTGTGGAAGTGTGGGAATTATCGTGCTTCAAGAATGCATGCGGACTGGACGAATCCACAAGCTTGCAGGCGTGCTTTGCCAACGCCTGGTGCCTAGAACCCTTGATAGACAGGGAGATAGGCTGACATCTAACACGGAAGGACTCCTGGATGGTGAAAAGAATCCACCAGGCTAACATGGCCGATAAAACGGCTAAACCCTTCCTGTAAACATCAGGCAGCCTTCCTCTTACGGTCAGGAAGCCCAAATAAAGCATCCGACCTTCGGAAGGACGCCGTCCTCGAGACGTACCTACTCAGAGCACTCACTTCGTTCAGAATATGGGGAACTCATTCCATTTTGTGGACTGGTGCCGAAAGAGATGAGGAAAGAACGATGCCCTCATAACAGTAGTAATACAATACCACCTTGGTAACAAGGGACGTGGATGGCCTGAGGACAACCTTGCCTTGAAGGTAATAAGGGAAAAAGTCTGAAAGAACAGAGCAGCTAGCTCCAAAGACTCGTCAAGAGGAGGATATCACAGAGAAAAAAGGGCAACCTTCCCTGATAGTAAAGTCTATCCGGATCAAAAGGAGTCTACTGGACCATTAAGGTCCCAATGATCTAACAATATGCGATAGGGAAGAACTACGTGTGAAAACTCCCTACGAAAAAGTCCCAACTCGGAGTTTTGTTGCAATAAGGCGGAAAGACACTAGCTCCGCAAACAAAAAACTGACGTGCTCAGTGCGGATCCCCGAGGATCACTGTGGCCTTTTCTACTTCCGAAAGGCTTTCGGAAGTAGTGGAAAGGGAGTTATGGAAACTGGTACCATGGAAGAACCAGAGCATGCAGTGCGATCGCTCTTGGATCTCGAGGCCGAACCACAAACTCGAGTACATTGGCGTTCAGTCTGGACGCCATCCGATCTACAACTGGAGAGCTCCAGTGAAGGCAGATCTGATGGAAGACTTCCGGGTGAAGTTCCCACTCACTTGAGACGGAACCCTGACGGCTGAATATGTTAGCCGCCTAGAGTTCTACTCCTTGGATATGTACTGCCGAGATCACCGAATGATAGATCTCGGCCCATTAGAGAATGTGAGGTACCTCGGCCATGGCGCCTGACCGTGGGTACCTGCTAGATGATTGACGTATGGCACAGCCGTGGCATTATCCAATTGAATTTGGATGGTGTGACCCGCCAGAAAGCAGTGGACCTACTGTAGGACTACTGTTCGGATCTCCAGAGCAATGATCAGGAGAAGAAGACTGGCATTGGTAGTTACTAATAACCATTGAACAGGGAGAAAGGCCCTGGATGAAGAAGGAGCTCAGAGACTACCGTCTGAAAGTCTGTTTGACTTGCTGAAAATGAGCGGAGCGAAGGAAACTGCTTCCATTGTCCTCACCATTTTCCCTCAGAACCCTCCTAGCAAATCGAATGAAATGAGGGGATGAGTGATCAAGTGCGTGAGCTCCCTGCTGAAGGGCCATGACCTTGTCTCGAGGGAGAATTACCATCCTTCTGGAAGTGTGCAGGATGATCCTCAAAAAGGATATCTGCAGGGCTGGAAATGAGGAGAATTTGTCTAAGTTTAGCTGCCAGCCCAGGTGAGAGGGTATCGCAAGTGATATAGACGACTCAGCGTAGTCCTGGAAGAGCGGCTAGACAGTCGACCAAACAGGGCAGAATGACCACGCCTCTAGGGTGCAAGAGGAACATGACAGCCGCCATGACCCTTGCGAACACTCTGGGTGCAGTAGCAAGGCCGAAGGACAAGGTCATGACTTGAAAATGCTGTTCACGAATGGAAAAGCGAAGGAATTTTTGAAGAGGGGAAAAATAGGAATGTGAGGGTAAGCATCCCGAATGTTGATGGATGCCAGAAACTCCACCTTTTTCTGTTGAAGTAATGGCTAACCGGAGGAACTCCATCCGAAGAAGGAGGACCTTGTCAAAGGTTGTTAGAAGTTTGAGGTCCAGGATCGGTCTTACTTTTTGTTCCCCTTTTTGGAACCAAGATCCCTTAGATCTAGACTGTCCTGGACAACCCTTCCACTGCTGGTTGGGTCTGTAGGAAACATACGATCCTTTGTTTTTCTCCCGCTCAAAAGATTTGATTGGCCAGTTGTACTGTCTTCAGGAAAAGGTAACTGGTGTGAATCAAAGCAGTTAAGGTCTCCAGCCAGGAGACCATTGCTCTAGCAATCCATGCGGTGGCTAGGGAGGGTAGAGCGGTGAACCCGAAGCCGCAACGAACCAGATTTGCTATCTGAAAGTCCGTGGTATTTTTAATTGATGATACATCGGGCAGGGATACTGGTAGGTATGCCACAGGAGATTCTACCTGGTTAATTTGCCAAGTGGCAGAATGCTCGGCTGCATCCAGCAGGTCATCGTCTCTTGCCATCGTCGCTCTCTTTTGATGGTGCAGAGTTAAAAATTAGGAACTCTCGATCCACCATCCTCTTAACAGGGAAGTGGAGAGGGATCGTCCGCCTTCTTGCATCATCTGTTAAATAGTGGTGATGCAGAGGGGGGTGCAAGGACGCCAAAAAGGGTGCCTCTGTACATCCACACAGTTCAGGTCTCCGGATGGACAAGACAGGTTGTCTGGCGTTAGGCCTCGATGCAGAAGAGGATACATGTAGGCGACACTCCGTGTGCTCGTCTGTTGATGGTGTGGGGAGATCAGTGCCCTTTAAAGAACCCGTCGCCCTTAAAAATCGGACCAGGCATGGCATCCCATGTAGAGGCTTCTGTCCAGTGAATCGCTTATCCGGACTGAATGGCAAATGCTCTACGAGGAAGTTTAGTCTCCTTATGAGGGACACTGCGTAGTCTAGAGCAGAATCGGCGTCCTCGTCAATGTACAGAGATGATAAAAATAGGCGAGTTCATCCTTTTCTGAAGCTCTGGCAAGTCCAGGTCCAAGGCAATATCCGATCCATATTCAGAGTCTTGTTCTCAGCAAATCATTGGGGAGAGAGATCAGGAAATGAAAACTTCCGTTTTCTAGATGCCTGTACGTTTCTAGATGCCTGTACGTTTCTAGAATACTTGCGGCCCCTGCTAGCCGATGGCTCCCATGTAGGAGATGAACCATGTATGTCGGTCCTGTGAGCACTCCGAGCCACCGAGGGATCACGTCAGTCAGGGAAACCATGGATTGTGGTCAGTGACGAAGTCCGCCGAGGGAACTAGGTACTCTGGGATAAACTGGGATCAGCGGCGGAGGGCTCCTGAGCTCATTTAGGGTGACCGGCTTCAGATTGGTGCCTTTTAAACCAGGGAATACTGGTCATGTGCCTTTTAGACCAGGGAATACTGGTCATGTGCCTTTAAGATCAGGTAATACTGGTCATGTGCCTTTAAGACCAGGGAATACTGGTCAAGTGCTTTTAAGACCAAGGAATACTGGTCATGTGCCTTTAAGACCAGAGAATACTGGTCATGTGCCTTTAAGACCAGGGAATACTGGTCATGTGCCTTTAAGACCAGGGAATACTGGTCATATGCCTTTAAGACCAGGGAATACTGGTCATGTGCCTTTAAGACCTGTTGCAGAGTCATTGTGCCCCTTTAATGCAAAGTCATCGCCCCTGTGTGAGCCAGCCGGGTGGACCAAGATGGCCACCGGGAGTTGCAGAGGTGATAAAATCTCGCAGAGAGCGAGAAGCGCCAATTCAGGGGGCGGAGCCACATGCACGATGTGGGCGGAGCCTCGGAACTTCCATGAATAGGCCCAAGCCGGAGCCTAAATTTCTGCAGTCTGCGGGAGCGATACCAGTGGTAGAAGTGAGGGACGATGTAGTGGCCGAGAAAAAACTGAGCGCTTCCGTGCCAGGCGAGAAGCGCCAGAAAGCGGGCAGAGCCGCCTTAGGGCGCCATAGTGCAGGTGCAGTTTCCAGGGGTGCGGCCTACACATCGGCCGGAGCCGGGGGCTACATTTTTGCAGCCGGCCGGAGCGTTACCTCAGGGAGGTGGGCCACAGGGAAGCCTGAGGCTGCCTGTCAGCATGTGGATATCCCGCTGCAGATGGATCCACTCACCATGGGTGCACGTCCCGATATGGAGCCGCCGCGGATGACTGGGTTTCTGTTCTGCTGCAGGTTAGGTATTGCAGCGTGGACGGTGCAGGGAGAGAGGGATAAACCTCAATCCATCATCCCTTTGTTAGGGAGGTAGAGAGGAACCGTCTGCCTCCTTGTGCCATACGCTTTCATAGTGGTGGGACAGTGGGGGCTGCTCGGACGCCATAGAGAGGGGCCTCTGTACATCCACGGAGTTCAGCCCTCGGGTGGACAGGGCCAGTTGTCCGGCATTAGGCCTGGCTGGGGAAGAGGGTACGTGGAGGCGACACTCCGTGTGCTCGTCCGTTCAGGGTGTGGGGAGATCGGTGCCCTTGAAGGGACCCGTCGCCCCTAAGAATCAGCCCAGGTTTGGCATCCCACGTCGCAGGAGAGGATACGGGGAGGCGACACTCTCCGTTCTCGCCTATTGATGGTTCGGGGAGATCGGAACCTTGAAAGGATCCGTCTCCCCATTCGTCCGTGGAAAAAAATAAATCAAAAATGTAAAATAATAAAGAGTTTTGGGTCTGAATAGCAGACCCATCCGTGTGCCTCCTACAGACACTAAGCAAGAATTGGTTAGCTGAGAGCCAGCAGGAGGGTGTATACTGCAGGGGAGGAGAGAACTTCCTTTGTATCACTTAAGGCAGTGTTTTTCAACCAGTGTGCCGCGGCACACTAGTGTGCCGCGACACATGGTCGGGTGTGCCGCGGGGAACGGGAGTCAGCTGTTCTCTGTGCCGACTGTCAAGCTGACAGCCGGCACAGAGAAGCTGCAGCGCGCCGGCTCCCGGAGATCAATTGTACTCGCAGACATCTACCAGCTGCGAGTACAATTGAGGCTCTGACCGCTGGGTCAGAGCGACGCCAGCAGCGTGATCAAGTCATGTGATCACGCTGCTGACGTCACGATCAGGCGCGCAGGAGAAAGAAGAGACTTGGTGGTAAGTGCTCCTGTGCTGTGGAGCTGAAGACACCGAAGATTCAGCGTGGGGCGGGTTTATGGGGAGTATGTGGGGGGATTTATTAAGTGTGTGGGGGGATTTATTAAGTGTGTGGGGGGGATTTATTCAGTGTGTGGGGGGGATTTATTAAGTGTATACGTGGGGGGGAGGGCTGGAATTTATTTAGCATGTGTGGGACAGGGTGCATTTATTCTGTGGAAGGGGATGGATTTATTCTATCGGAAGGGCAGTGGATATATTCTGTGGGGGTGAGTGGGGAGATGGGGGTGGACACAGTAGCGAGGGGAAAAAATGTGTGCTGACAGTACTGGGAGCAACGGTGATGGGATGTGTGAGGACAGTATGGGGAGTCGGGGGAATGTGTGAGGGGGGAATGTGTGAGGAGGAAATATGGAGAGAGCAAAGGGGTATGTTAGCAGGGGGGGGGATGTACAGGAGGAGGCTATTAGAAATGTGTGCAGACAGTATGGGGGGATGAAAGTGTGAGTGGACACAGAATAGATACTGAGTAGTGTGAGGGTAACAGCCAGGAGGAGACAGTATGCCAAGTAGGAGGAGTGTAATGAAGGGGCACAGTAGAGAGACTGGGCTCTCTATGAGGGACACCGTATGAGAAGGCAGTGTGAAGTATGGAAAAGAGAGAGGGTAGTGTGGATGGCATGTACCATAAGAGGGACAGCGAGGGTCATATTATGTGCTGGGAATAAAGTGAGGGGCAATTATTTACTCAGGGGCTCAGCCTAGGGCAGATATTGTTATTCTGGAGCATTATAATAACACTGCTGTCTTTAAGGGTGTTGTGTCGGGATGTGCTGCAGAAGACAGGAGAAGATGGAAGTCTGCAGAAACGAGCTCTGCCGGTGGATGAGAAGAGTCATCATGGCATCTGGACAAGGTGAAGATGAAAAGAAAGAGGCGACTCCACAAACAACGTCATCTACCAGGTACCTGGATGTAAATGTGTTTTTTTTGTGATACTAATTCTCATTTTTATTTGTTAGGAACATTAAAGGGGATGTCCAAGGTTGTGATGAGTCTGCAGTCATACTATGTGACTGCAGACTTCTGAATTCTCACAGTGCGCACTGCTATCATAATTCTCTGATGTTGGTGATTTACATACATGCGGTCACGTGCTGACTAGACATGTGTGGCCTCATTCAATGAAAATGAATTGACTGAGGCCGGACACGTCTAGTTAGAATGTGGCCAGAAGTATCCAAATCACATACTTGTGCTGTCATGACCGTCCACTCTGGCCACCGGCAAGGGAGAATCCTGAAAGTGTGCAGTGCTTGCGCTGTGAGAATTCAGAAGCCTGCAGTCACATAGAATGACTGCAGACTTTCATCTCAAACCTGGACGCACCATTTTGTGCCATTTTGGTTGGTGGTGTGCCTCGGGATTTTTTAAGTATAAAAAGTGTGCCGCGGCTCAAAAAAGGTTGAAAATCACTGACTTAAGGTACCTTCACACTGAACGATATCACTAGCGATCCGTGACATTGCAGCGTCCTGGCTAGCGATATCGTTCAGTTTGACAGGCAGCAGCGATCTGGATCCTGCTGTGATGTCGTTGGTCGCTGCAGAAAGTCCAGAACTTTATTTCGTCGCTGGACTCCCTGCAGACATCGCTGAATCGGCGTGTGTGACGCCGATTCAGCGATGTCTTCACTGGTAACCAGGGTAAACATTGGGTTACTAAGCGCAGGGCCGCGCTTAGTAACCAGATGTTTACCCTGGTTACCAGCGTAAACGTTAAAAAAACAAACACTACATATTTACCTTTCGCTGTCTGTCCCCGGCGCTCTGCTTCTCTGCACTGGCTGTGAGCGCCGGCCAGCCGGAAAGCAGAGCGGTGACGTCACCGCTCTGCTTTCCGGCCGCTGTGCTCACAGCCAGTGCAGAGAAGCAGAGCGCCGGGGACAGACAGCGGAAGGTAAGTATGTAGTGTTTGTTTTTTTTACGTTTACGCTGGTAACCAGGGTAAACATCGGGTTACTAAGTGCGGCCCTGCGCTTAGTAACCCGATGTTTACCATGGTTACCAGGGGACTTCGGGATCGTTGGTCGCTGGAGAGCTGTCTGTGTGACAGCTCTCCAGCGACGCTGCAGCGATCGACATCGTTGTCGGTATCGCTGCAGCATCGCTGAGTGTGAAGGTACCTTTAGTGTCAGCAACCTAGTGACAGCAGCAGCATACACCACGGTCTGTGTCCCCCAATTAGAAAGAGAAAAAAAGATTAATTTAAAGGTTGTACATAAAATAAAAAGGGAATCATAAAAGCATATTCACAACGCGTTTTACACTGTAACAAGTCCTTGCTCATAGTTGTACCTCTTAGCCAGGACCATCTACCTATGAGTAAGGACTTGATACAGTCCGAAACGCGCAAGTAGGCCTCCACCATTGCCAGAATGTTAGGCAGCTGCTTAGAAGAATCCACGGCTGCTGTTTTTTCGCACAAGGTTAGAGGAGGCTGGGTTATTATAAAGCTGGGAAATTTGCATCAACTGGCTTTTCCTGAGAATGATGGTGCACAAGCACTGTCTGAAACCTTGGTCAAAGTTATCTCAACACACAAATCTCCAAAAGTGCCCAAACTTTTGCATCGGCCCTTTTTACTTTTTGTAAATTTTAGGGTAAGTTCACACAGGGCGTTTTGGCTGCTTTTTTTCTGCAGCAAAACCTGATTTTCTTGGCAGGAAAGAAACTGCGTCAAAAACGCAGGTTTAGGTGCGCTTTTGGTGCGTGTTTTTTTCTCTTTGTCCATGCTAATGTCCTTGAATTTTCAGCAGCAAAAGCGCAGTAAATAATGATACCTGCGTTTTTGCAGCGTTTTTTCAACACCCATTCAAGCCAATGGGTGAAAAACGCTGAAAAAACGCAGCAAAAAAGCTATAAGAAGTGACAGGCTCTATGTCCAAAAAAACGCAGCAAAGCACAAAATACTGATCACACAAAAAAAACCAATGTGTGTGCATGAGATTTCTGAAATCTCACAGGCTTCGCTGTACTGTAAAAAGCAGCTGAAAATTAGCATAAAAAAAGCAGCAAAACGCCATGTGAACTTACACTTAAAATGAAAAAAAAAATGACTATATTTATATATACAGTACAGGCCAAAAGTTTGGACACACCTTCTCATTTAAAGATTTTTCTGTATTTTCATGACTATGAAAATTGTACATTCACACTGAAGGCATCAAAACTATGAATTAACAAATGTGGAATTATATACTTAACAAAAAAGTGTGAAACAACTGAAAATAATGTCTTATATTCTAGGTTCTTCAAAGTAGCCACCTTTTGCTTTGATGACTGCTTTGCACAGTCTTGGCATTCTCTTGATGAGCTTCAAGAGGTAGTCACCGGGAATGGTCTTCCAACAATCTTGAAGGAGTTCCCAGAGATGCTTAGGGCTTGTTGGCCCTTTTGCCTTCGCTCTGCGGTCCAGCTCACCCCAAACCATCTCGATTGGGTTCAGGTCTGGTGACTGGGGAGGCCATGTCATCTGGCGTAGCACCCCATCACTCTCCTTCTTGGTCAAATAGCCCTTACACAGCCTGGAGGTGTGTTTGGGGTCATTGTCCTGTTGAAAAATAAATGATGGTCCAACTTAACGCAAACCGGATGGAATAGCATGCCGCTGCAAGATGCTGTGGTAGCCATGCTGGTTCAGTATGCCTTCAATTTTGAATAAATCCCCAACAGTGTCACCAGCAAAGCACCCCCATCATCACACCTCCTCCATGCTTCACGGTGGGAACCAGGCATGTAGAGTCCATCCGTTCACCTTTTCTGCGTCGCACAAAGACACGGTGGTTGGAACCAAAGATCTCAAATGTGGACTCATCAGACCAAAGCACAGATTTCCACTGGTCTAATGTCCATTCCTTGTGTTCTTTAGCCCAAACAAGTCTCTACTGATTGTTGCTTGTCCTTAGCAGTGGTTTCCTAGCAGCTATTTTACCATGAAGACCTACTGCACAAAGTCTCCTCTTAATATGTTTCCACGTTCAGGAAACGCTGTGTTTTTGACGCAGCGTTGAGCCGCAGCATAGTGCAGGGGATTTTAATTAAATCCCGTATCCACTATGCAGTAAAAGACGCATGCGGCAGACCCGCGAAAACGAACATGCGGCGCGTCTTTTAAGAACGCAGCATGTCCTTACATTGCAGAAAAAATGCAAGGACAGCGCAGGTGACCTACCAGTGACCTCAGGTGCAGATTTGTTCAGGATTTTACCTGCATACAATCCTGACCAAATCCTGATGCAATCCTGAACGTGGACACATACCCTTACCGTTGTTGTAGAGATGTGTCTGCTGCTAGAACTCTGTGTGGCATTGACCTGGTCTCTAATCAGTGCTGCTGTTAACCTGCGATTTCTGAGGCTGGTGACTCGGATAAACTTATCCTCAGAAGCAGAGGTGACTCTTGGTCTTCCTTTCCTGGAGCGGTCCTCATGTGAGCCAGTTTCTTTGTAGCGCTTGATGGTTTTTGCACCTGCAATTGGGGACACTTTCAAAGTTTTCCCAATTTTTCGGACTGACTTTCTTAAAGTAATGATGGCCACTCGTTTTTCTTTACTTTGCTGCTTTTTTCTTGCCATAAAACAAATTCTAACAGTCTATTCAGTAGGACTATCAGCTGTGTATCTATCAGACTTCTGCACAACACAACTGATGGTTCCAACCCCATTTATAAGGCAAGAAATCCCACTTATTAAACCTGACCGGGCACACCTGTGAAGTGAAAACCATTCCCGGTGACTACCTCTTGAAGCTCATCAAGAGAATGCCAAGAGTGTGCAACGCAGTCATCAAAGCAAAAGGTGGCTACTTTGAAGAACCTAGAATATAAGACATAATTTCAGTTGTTTCACACTTTTTTGTTAAGTAGATAATTCCACATGTGTTAATTTATAGTTTTGATGCCTTCAGTGTGAATGTACAATTTTCATAGTCATGAAAATACAGAAAAATCTTTGAATGAGGTGTGTCCAAACTTTTGGTCTGTACTGTATGTATATATATATATATATATATATATATATATATATGTTTTGCCTAAAATACAAAGGGAATGTGTCATCTTTAAGCATGAATGCAGCAGAAGTGCACATGATTGACCACTGCTCCGTTCACACAGGGTTTTCGGTACTCGGGATCAGTGGGGGCCCCCAGCAGTGGGAACCCCCACGATTAGGAATTTATACCCTTAGGGAATAACTTCCACTAACTTCCAAGCTTGGTACAACCTCTTTAATTACGGTGGGCACACATTCCTCATAATACGGACACATACCTGGCTCGGTGATCCACCAAAGGAACTGTAATCATTATCAGAAAACTTTCTCTTCGGAGGTCGTCCGGTCATTTTTGCTGAAAAAAAAAAAGCACTGTTATGTGTTAAATTCTAGAAATATATTCTATCACATAAATGAAAGAGATCCAAGGAGTAAGGTTTCTCCTTGCACTGGCAGGGTGGATAAAAATCAATGTATTTTTAAAAAAAAAAAAAAAAAAAAAAAATCGGATTTTTTTTATTTAAATCGGATTTTTTTATTTAAATTGGATTTTTTTCAATAAACTGCTTTTTGAGGAAAATATTTTACCATCCAAAGGTTCTTCCATCATGAGATAAAGCTGAGTTGTTTAACTCAGTAGAATAAAGGCTGTATATGTGTAACATTCACAATGCCATGCTCTTCCAGAGGTTTCTGTAGGATTAGTGGGCAGTTTCTCTCCTATATTATCACAGACGCTCGCTTTACTTACGCAGTTCTCAAAACTGAATTTGACTCCGCAGAGGTCCCAGCCTCTTCTTCACGGCAAAAATGTTACAACATGAACAGAGTTGAGAAAAAGACCTTAATCCTATTGTTCTACAAACCTATGAATACAGAATCAACCCCTTCAGTGCCAAGTCCGAGAAGTTAGACAATATGTTTCTGATTGTTTGGAGTGGAATAGATCTGCACAACACAAGAAGAATGTGAATCTAAGTGTGAGGAGGAGGAAGGGCAAGCAGACAAGAAAATGAAAGTGAAACTTTGAGCACAATACTGCAGCATAGCCACAGACAGACAAGTCTGGATCTGTTTGTGTGTACGATCTGAGGTTTATTACATTCTTTTCTTATAAT
The DNA here is from genome assembly GCF_032444005.1 of Ranitomeya imitator. Lineage (NCBI taxonomy): Eukaryota > Metazoa > Chordata > Amphibia > Anura > Dendrobatidae > Ranitomeya > Ranitomeya imitator. Next base: position 787,419,666 of record NC_091284.1, on the reverse strand, counting down.
GGCAGCAGGCCGTAAAAGAGACCCAGTTTGGGAATATTTTAATGAAGCTCCTTCGCCTATCGGTAAGGCAGGCATGCGTGCAAAATGCAAACGATGCAACAAAGTTAGGTAGAAACTTTGATTTAAATCACTGATTCAAATCAAGCCTTACTGACTAGTGATTTAAATCGTGATTTAAATCGGGATTTAAATCAGTTAGATTTAAATCAAATCCACCCTGCCTTGCAGAGAGCGACATGTCAAGATAATTTGCATATTTAATTTTCCAGAGGAGCAGTGCAAGGCTTAAAAGTCTCCTCACCTCGGCATGTCAGGATACACAAGGAGAAACATTACCCCTTGGATCCTAGTTAGCCGCCTCTCACACAGCCAAACCAGATCTCACACTTTGCACTGACGAGGGGCAGTACCCCGAAACACAGTGTCTGCAAATTGAGATTTTGGTTTTGGCTTTTATCCCAAGTCATGTGACAAAAGATGCGGTAGAAAGTCGATACTGACTTTTAGGATCGCTACTACCTATAGGTGGCACTAGAGTTTTAGTCCTCTTCTTCCCTGAAGAGGCAATTTGCATACAGTTAGGGCCAGAAATATTTGGACAGTGACACAATTTTCGCGAGTTGGGCTCTGCATGCCACCACATTGGATTTGAAATGAAACCTCTACAACAGAATTCAAGTGCAGATTGTAACGTTTAATTTGAAGGGTTGAACAAAAATATCTGATAGAAAATGTAGGAATTGTACACATTTCTTTACAAACACTCCACATTTTAGGAGGTCAAAAGTAATTGGACAAATAAACATAACCCAAACAAAATATTTTTATTTTCAATATTTTGTTGCAAATCCTTTGGAGGCAATCACTGCCTTAAGTCTGGAACCCTTGAACATCTCCAAACGCTGGGTTTCCTCCTTCTTAATGCTTTGCCAGGCCTTTACAGCCGCAGCCTTCAGGTCTTGCTTGTTTGTGGGTCTTTCCGTCTTAAGTCTGGATTTGAGCAAGTGAAATGCATGCTCAATTGGGTTTAGATCTGGAGATTGACTTGGCCATTGCAGAATGTTCCACTTTTTGGCACTCATGAACTCCTGGGTAGCTTTGGCTGTATGCTTGGGGTCATTGTCCATCTGTACTATGAAGCGCCGTCCAATCAACTTTGCAGCATTTGGCTGAATCTGGGCTGAAAGTATATCCCGGTACACTTCAGAATTCATCCGGCTACTCTTGTCTGCTCTTATGTCATCAATAAACACAAGTGACCCAGTGCCATTGAAAGCATTCATGCCCATGCCATCACGTTGCCTCCACCATGTTTTACAGAGGATGTGGTGTGCCTTGGATCATGTGCCATTCCCTTTCTTCTCCAAACTTTTTTCTTCCCATCATTCTGGTACAGGTTGATCTTTGTCTCATCTGTCCATAGAATACTTTTCCAGAACTGAGCTGGCTTCTTGAGGTGTTTTTCTGCAAATTTAACTCTGGCCTGTCTATTTTTGGTATTGATGAATGGTTTGCATCTAGATGTGAACCCTTTGTATTTACTGTCATGGAGTCTTCTCTTTACTGTTGACTTAGAGACAGATACACCTACTTCACTGAGAGTGTTCTGGACTTCAGTTGATGTTGTGAACGGGTTCTTCTTCACCAAATTAAGTATGCGGCGATCATCCACCACTGTTGTCATCCGTGGACGCCCAGGCCTTTTTGAGTTCCCAAGCTCACCAGTCAATTCCTTTGTTCTCAGAATGTACCCAACTGTTGATTTTGCTACTCCAAGCATGTCTGCTATCTCTCTGATGGATTTTTTCTTTTTTTTCAGCCTCAGGATGTTCTGCTTCACCTCAATTGAGAGTTCCTTTGACCGCACGTTGTCTGCTCACAGCAACAGCTTCCAAATGCAAAACCACACACCTGGAATCCACCCCTGACCTTTTAACTACTTCATTGATTACAGGTTAACGAGGGAGACGCCTTCAGAGTTAATTGCAGCCCTTAGAGTCCATTGTCCAATTACTTTTGGTCCCTTGAAAAAGAGGACGCTATGCATTACAGAGCTATGATTCCTAAACCCTTTCTCCGATTTGGATGTGGAAACTATCATATTGCAGCTGAGAGTGTGCACTTTCAGCCCATATTATATATATAATTGTATTTCTGAACATGTTTTTGTAAACAGCTAAAATAACAAAACTTGTGTCACTGTCCAAATATTTCTGGCCCTAACTGTAAATGAAATATACACTTAGGATTAATGTGGTTTTTCCCAAAATCGCAAATTCTGACTTATCCCTGGGATAGGGGGGATAACTTGCTGATCACTGGGTGTCTGACCGCTGAGACTCCCTGGCAATCCCAAAATGGCAGAATGCAGCCACCGTAAACACGTGTCTTAAATGGAGTGGAGGTGCACATGCACGTGGTCATGGACAAACAATGGAGCAGAGGTGCACATGCTCGTTATCGTAGACAAACAATGGAGCAGAGGTGCACATGCTCGTTGTCCTGGACAAATAATGGAGCGGAGGTGCACATGCTCGTTATCGTAGACAAACAATGGAGCAGAGGTGCACATGCTCGTTGTCATGGACAAACAATGGAGCAGAGGTGCACATGCTCGTTGTCCTGGACAAACAATGGAGCAGAGGTGCACATGCTCGTTATCCTGGACAAACAATGGAGCGGAGGTGCACATGCTCGTTATCGTAGACAAACAATGGAGCAGAGGTGCACATGCTCGTTGTCATGGACAAACAATGGAGCGGAGGTGCACATGCTCGTTATCGTAGACAAACAATGGAGCAGAGGTGCACTTGCTCGTTGTCCTGGACAAACAATGGAGCAGAGGTGGACATGCTCGTTATCCTGGACAAACAATGGAGCGGAGGTGCACATGCTCGTTATCGTAGACAAACAATGGAGCAGAGGTGCACTTGCTCGTTGTCATGGACAAACAATGGAGCAGAGGTGCACATGCTCGTTGTCCTGGACAAACAATGGAGCAGAGGTGCACATGCTCGTTATCCTGGACAAACAATGGAGCGGAGGTGCACATGCTCGTTATCGTAGACAAACAATGGAGCAGAGGTGCACATGCTCGTTGTCATGGACAAACAATGGAGCGGAGGAGCACATGCTCGTTATCGTAGACAAACAATGGAGCAGAGGTGCACATGCTCGTTGTCATAGACAAACAATGGAGCGGAGGTGCACATGCTCGTTGTCATAGACAAACAATAGAGCGGAGGTGCGCATGCTACAAACTCTTCCATAATGCTGTCAGAACGAACTCACTGATGGATATAAAAGGTAGAATGGTTGCTAGCCCCCACTACATGCATTTAAGTGAAAACGTCCTCCAAGGACAGCGAGGTAGACAGCGTGATGTGGATGATAGGGGAGGAAACTAGGAAAGGGGCTGGTTATATAAGACTGCGTGCCCGTCTGACCGCACAGCAGCTGTTTAAAAAACAAAAGTAATTTTTTGTGCTATGCCAGGCTGTAAGCGGAGAAGTAAAAAAAAAAAAAAAAACAATTTAGAGGGAAATTACAGTCACAACGCAGCAGTGGGAATTCTCTATATTTCTGGGAGCCGGGAGGACAGTTTCCCTATTTATTAGTGACACAGCGTTGTGTGCATTGGATGCAGACGTCCCGATGTTTCGCTCTCGCGCTCGGATATCATTCGCACAAATGACAGCCTGCTGATACTGCAATTTGTGCTGATTACAAGCCACGCTGTAAGGACCCCGGCGCTGATTAATAAGACGACATCCGACTACTGGACCTTACTGCACAGCCAGCAAATCACTGAAGTGGTCCCATAAATGGTCCCTGCTCCGTCCTCATCACTCTCATTCCCATACATTATTATGATTGTTTTATTATGGACGCTTATAATTGACTATCAGCGCCGACATGCGTCCCTGACCTGCAGTCACACTACACAACAGATGACATAGGAGAACCACATCCTAAAATTATCCTCAGTTATTCTTCTGATTTTACAATATTAAAGAGGACCTGTCACTAGGTGAAAAGTGTCCATTTTTGCTTTTATTTCATTCTTCTGTTCCCCTGAGCATTCCGTTTTTCTTCTTTCTTCTGTTCCACCATATGGTTCTAAAGATACCGGCCTTTTTACTTAGGGCAAATTTCTATGGTCTTTACTAGTGGGCAGTGCTCACAGTATCCTCTGGGGCGTGGCTCACAGGATCCTCTGGGGCGTGGCTCACAGGATCCTCTGGAGCGTGGCTCACAGTATCCTCTGGGGCGTGGCTCACAGGATTCTCTTGGGCGTGGCTCACAGGGTCCTCTGGGGCGTGGCTCACAGGGTCCTCTGGGGCGTGGCTCTCAGGATCCTCTGGGGCAGAGCTCTCAGGATCCTCTGGGGCAGAGCTCTCAGGATCCTCTGGGGCGTGGCTCTCAGGATCCTCTGGGGCGTGTCTTTAGGCTGCTCTGCATAATTACCTTGTGAGCGCCATCACATATTCCCAAGAAATAATATGATATCTGATGTATCAGACAGAATTCCTTTTGGATTTCTTGAACATTGCTGCCATGAATCCACAAAGGCTTTTTTTAACGTGTTTTTTGCGGCGGACACACTTAACATGCACATTAAATGCGCTTACTATTGATCTCAAATGGGAAAAGGTACTTAGAGTGGACATGGTTTTTCTGTGTGTTTTTTTTTTCCCAGTGTGGGAAAAAGAAAGGGTCACATCAGTTCTTAAACTATGTTCACACGGAGTCTTTTTGCTAAGATTTTAGAGAAGAAACTTGCCGTTTTTGAGATTTGGAGGATATGGAGAGTTTCTGCTCAGTGGTTATGTTCACAAGATGTCATTTTCAGGCGATTTCGTCCGGAATCTGCTTGAAAAAACTTATTAAACTGCAGCTAAAAATGGATATAAAACAAAACACAAACACCGGCGGAACCACTTTGGGGAAAAAAGTCACCTCCTTTATTCTGAAGCCGGGTTGTGAAAGAAAACTGCAGCGGCTATGCCGTCAAATTAAAAAAAAACCTTGTGCACATAGCCAGTTTCTGCTCCAAAAACTCCATTTTCACTTAGCCTTTAAGATGATTTTCAGGGTTCAAAGCTCACCAAATTTGCCTGAATTATCTATTTATTCCCTATGTGGCTGCAAAGTGCTGCGCTCATCTTTTCTGGAAGCCGCATAGAGAATGAATGGAGCAGCGGTCGGCCGTACATAATAGGACTAAAAATTCTCCGTCCTGCCGGTCAATGTGGGTCCCAGTGGTCAGATCGCTGCCGAACAGCAAGTTATTCTGCGTAAAGGTGCTATCTTGGTTTCACTGGACAACCCCGTGCAATTTACGGTGTGACGCTCTCAGATTGTAAGACTCTTAAATGCTTCTTGTAGGGTCAACTTGAGAAAATGAGGAGTCGGAGGTTTGGCTTACCGACTCCACAGCCCTGATTGTAGCCCCTTCACCCTAACAATCAGTGGGGATCTCAAGGCAATGATGCAGTGCTAGGGAACCGGGTCTTGGGACAACCTTCTAGTGATCGGTGAGAGTGAGATGTTTTTATAATAGGTTTGCTTAATAACATTAACTTTATAATTACATTGTGTAAGTTAAAAGGTTTGTACAGGACTTTAACACTGATGGCCTATCCTTAACTTCAATGTCTGATCGGTCAACCGGCTGCTCCCGATGTTGGCGGTGGTCGGAACTGCTCAGTTAGGAGTTGCACAGCTCAGTCAATGGGATAGTGGCTATGGCTGAGTGCAGTAATTATCATATTGATGTGAATAGGTGGTGGATCTGCAGTACCTGACCACTATACAGTTAATGGGGCTCGGCTGCGTAGCTCCACAAGGGAGCAGTGCTGGATGCCACTGCCACCAGCTGATCAGCAGAGTGCTGGTGTCATACCCCACAGATCAGACATTGATGACCTATCCTATGGACACTCCTTTATGTTTTAAGGCGCTAAGGACAAAAAAATAAAGGATCAATTCCCTACAAACAACACATGTAGTGCAGATTTCTACATGTGCTAATGAGCACTCCTTGGTGCAGACTTGCCATGGCCAAAGGCTCAGAGCACATGTCCACCTCCTCAAAAGGCAATCTCCGCACTTCTCCTTGGCTTGATAGTGATTCTGCCTAAATAAAATCCCCAGCTTTGCATATCCATACTGACACTGCAGGAGCACGAGAGCCCACGCACAGTGTCAGTACGAGTGTGCTCTTATCCCTCTCTCCTGTATGCAGCGACCACTCACTACTGTGTGCTCCTGTGTGCAGCGAGCAGCCGCTGCACACAGGAGGAGTAAGAGCTTGTGCATGCTGACACTGTGTGCACGGTCTCCTGCAGTGTCAGTGCAGATGTGTAGGATTGAATACAGACAGCACTCAAAGTGACCGCTGTCAATCAAGCAAAGAGGAAGCGCAGTGGATGCTACGTATTTAATGGTCTGGAGTGGTCCGCAGAGGATTAATCAACTGCATGTAATAAAACATTTTTTAAGTAAAAGTAAAGTTGTGAAATCTATGCAAGTCCCCTTATGTGACTGTGTATTTGGTTTAATATGAGTTTTTGGGGGGTAACAGATCCCCTTTCAATGCATCACCCTCCCTTAGCTTTAGCTGCAGTCTTTGCAAATTTGTGATAATAATCCAAACACTTTTTTCTTTTTTTAAGTAAAAAAAAAAATAGTGGTACAATGATCAAAACCTGATGGCACAGGTATTTAATGCCCGACAGGACGGTATTACTGCCTGAGCCTTGTTTAGCTTTCAGTGATCTGTATACACAGATCCAAGCTCTCTTGGTTTGGCAGAGGGCGTATGTGTTTTCTATAAGGAGGGTGGCGTGAGTGGCTGCCAGTCACTTCTCCAAGGAGAAGAAAAGGAATCGCGCTGAAACTCAAAATTAGAGTCAGGAACCCAAATAGTCTTGGCAGTCATACAGTGGAGAATTACCGTATGTAATATTCATCACTACGGGGCATTGTAGCTTTCTCTACCATGGGCTCAATGTGGCTGACATCAGCGGCACTCATGACGATTGGCACCTGTTTGCCAAGTCCCATTAATGGGCAAGAAGTTCAATAAGCCACTGATGCACACATACCTTCATGCCTCCCCTTTGGATGTTCTTCCTATGAAGTCGAAGATCTCACAAAACTGGGTGTCCTGTTTGCAAGCTCTTAGAATATGGTGGGATGTCTGGTATCTGCCATACCTTCATTCAACGTACACAAAGTATGACACACAAATGCACATTATTAATGCCGCCCTTTCACGCCAATTTTTTTTTTTTTTTTTTTGCAAATCTGCAACCAACCAATAAAATATAATTTAAAACAGGGGAATTATCAATTTTGTGGCAGAAGTCCTTCCCATTCAGACTAGGCAGTGGATTGCTCGGTTGCAGTATGTCTAGTGCTGGTGGTTTCCTTCAAGATCACAGCTGAAGACTGGGGGCTTGTACCATGTCTGGACAAACACTTTACAGGCAGGCCAGCAAATTTGATGTCATTTTCAGGGATTTTAATATACTTAGTTGAGCAAAAACATGCGCAGGTTCCTGGTCCAGTGGCTTCGTCGATAGTCCATGGGTGCCAGACCAGCGCCTTGCGAATCTTCTCCTACACACCGGCTCTTGTTGTGCCTGGCCAACGAATTAGAAGAGGCCCCCAGGGATGAGGAGGTTAGCAGGGCTCGGATCTGGTCTTTTTGCTCACCCCTACTTAGAACAGGCCGTCAAGGTCAGATCGGTGGGGTCACCCTCAACAATCAGAGAGGCACAAGATAAGTGACGCTGCTCGCACGCACCACACATTCAATTAGATGCCGAGTGTCGCCCTCCATCATCTCTTTATTGATGGCTTACCCTAAATTTAGGTGATATTTATTTAAATCCTAGAAAACCCTTTCATTCCCCCAAAAAAGTGCCAGGTGCTCCTGATATCCAGATATAACTTTGGCAAGGAGCATGCGGAGGGGCTCTCTGTACCCTTGAGACTGTCCCTACTCACCGGTTTCTTTCTTCGCTAATCACCTCTCCTCTCATGGACTCGTTTAAATTCATTTTCCGTGAGTCAATTACCAACGCTGTCATACGGCTGTTTTGTTTAGTGTTACAATAATTATTTTATTGTTGTTCTTGTACGGCTTTTTTTTTTTTATACACCCTGAACCCGTCTTATCAAGCTGTGACAGTTTTAGAGCCTAGCCGCGGCGCTCTGATTTAACGATGTAGTTCCACCGTTTCATGATGTACTTACCGCAAGGATAAATTGCAATGACAATTTCACTCAGGATAATAAATCAAAGTTACATTTATTTTCATCCCACCGAACAGTTTTATCAGAAGTAAAGCAGATCTGTTTCTGGGAGATACTCGTGCTCTCGGAGCAGGAACTATACACAATCACATGGGGGGGGGGGGGGGGGGGCACAGAATATATTCTAGGAAACAAACGGCCATCATTTGATATGTTTTTATTTTATGTTTTTTTTCAGAAATAAAGTTAATTGCTGCTGAAGATAAGCTGCTTTAGTGAACGGCTGGTCAAGGACTTGTATCCTCAGGATAGGTCGTCAAAATCAGATCTGTGGCGGGCTGACACAGGGCAGCCCATCGATCACCTGTGTGTGGCTCCAGCGGACAAATATGCACAGTGTACACTGGGCATTGAGCTGTTTAGTGGCCGTTCTCGGGAGCTGAGCTGCAGTACCCTACACTGACCACTGTAAAGAGTATGGCGCTGCGCTGTTCTAGCTTTTTACACTGCGCGCTTCTGGACGCTGCGGGAGCAGTCGGTCGGGGGGCCGAGTGTTGGACCCCCATTAATCTTATAGTTATGACCTATTCAAGCATAGCTCATCAATTATCCAATTACTGGAAAAGCTCTTTAAAGAAATGTAAAAAAATAAACAAATATATTCTTCACTTAGTCAGAAAGTAACTAAACTTATCTAATATATAAAGCTGAATGTGTGTGTGTGTGTGTGTGTGTGTGTGTATGTACAGGGGTTGGACAAAATAATGAGAACACCCAACGTTTTGGCATCATAATCTTCGAACATGTGATAAACATGCAATCCGTGACATATGGTAATGTTTTGTAGTTGAGTATTTGTGTTATGTGATATGTGTATGTAAATTCACTGTTTTGCATAATTGTAAGAACATTGATGAGAACCTGATACCAATGGCAGACCTCTCGGATTTTCAAAGAGGCCAAATTGTTGGTGCTCGTATGGCAGGTGCTAGTGTAACATAAAGTGCCCGAATGCTTGGCGTGTCAAGAGGTACTGTCTCCAAAGTAATGACTGCGTTTGAAAGAGAAGGAAAAACGTCTGCAGCAAAGCACAGGTCCGGCAGAAAGTTAAAGTTGACTGAGAGAGACCGTCGGACTCTAAAGCGAATTGTGAGAGAGGATCGCAAGACCACGGCTCCGAAAATCACTGCTGAGCTCAATGAACACCTACAGAGCCCAGTTTCCAGGAAAACTGTTCGTCGGGAGCTGCACAAATCTGGATTCCACGGAAGAGATTCAATAAGAAAACCGCTGCTCTCAATGACAAATGTTTCCAAGCATTTAGAGTGGTGTAGAAACCTCCAGACGAATCATCGTTTACCCTATTTCCGACCTCCGGCCGAGTGTACTTTTGGAGACAGCCGAAAGAAGCATTCCATCCAGACTGCCTTCTCCAAACTGTAAAACATGGCGGAGGTTCTGTGATGATCTGGGGTGCTATTTCGTGGAGATCCGCCGGGCCAATGATATCCCTTCATGGAAGAATTAACAGCCGAGATTATTTAGGCATTTTGGGCGACCAAGTGCATCCAATGGTTTAAGCACTGTTCCCGGAGGGGAACGCCATCTTTCAGGATGATAATGCACCAATTCATAAAGCTAGAATCGTTAAAGCATGGCTCGAGGAACATTCTAATGAAGTTGAGCATCTCATCTGGCCCCTACAATCCCCAGACCTCAACATTATTGAGCATTTATGGTCGATTTTAGAGATTCAAGTTAGACGTTGATTTCCGCCGCCATCGTCGCTCAAAGAACTGGAGGGTGTTTTAACTGCAGAATGGGCTAAAATTCCTTTGGAAACAATTCACACCTTGTATGAATCCATACCTCCGAGAATTGAGGCTATAATCGCCGCAAAAGGTGGACCTACACCAGAGTAAACTAACTTTTGTTGATGTTTCCAGGTGTTTCCATTATTTGGTCCAACCGCTGTATGTGTGTATGTCCGGGATTGGTAGCTGCACCGTCGCATCTACAGCCACAAAATTTTACACAGTCACACGTCTGGACCCCATGAGCGTCACAGGCTATATTGTGAGGCGAAATTTTAACCCCACGCTTTCCAATTCACTAAACAATTTTGCCCCCTATCTACATAATGGGGAAAAGTGAAAGGAAAAGTGTTGGAGGCAAATTGACAGCTGCCAGATGTGAAAAAGGGCGACTTAAAGAATAAGAGCGATGGCGCCAAAGAGTATATACCGTACAGTTGCTAAGGTGGGGCCCCGACATGGGATACCACACACGGGGATATGAACACACACAAAATGCGCCACACACTACCACGTGCTTGAACACATATACCACCCTCAGCACACATTTCACCACACATACACCAACCTCGCCACATAAAAGTCGAAACACAAAAGTCGCCACTCAAAAGTCGCCACGTGCAAAATTCGCCACATGCAAAACTCGCCACACGCAAAACTTGCACACGCGGAAAAATTGCCACATGCACAAAAGTTGCAACACATGCAAAAGTTGCCTCACACAAAACTTGCACATACTCAAAACTCACCACAAATAAAACTCGCCACGCGCAAAAGTCGCCATGCGCAACACTTGCTGCACACAACTTGCTACACTAACCTGTCACATGCAACTCGACACACAAAAAGTTGCTACACGCATGTCGCCACACAAAACTCATCTCACAAAAGTCGCTACATGTATGTCGCCACATGCAGCTCATAAAGGCACAGATGATTGGCCTCGGGGAGACCAAAACATCCAACACCGCGGAGACACCATCACGTGTTTCTCAACGCAGTGATTCCAGAACACTGCCCCCATCCCTTATGGGAAATATGCAGATGCATGTAAAGAAGCTGCGGAGACACCATCACGTGTTTCTCGACGCAAGCAGTGAATAGCCAGGCCTTTCCCCGGGAAGGAACAACCACGGGAAGGGCAGCATCCTATGAAGGAAAGCCACCTATGCCAAGCATGGTATCCATCCACAGACAGCTGTTTCGGGGTTTTTGCCCCTCATCAGTGTGGAGTAGGAATCTGGCAATTAGGAGCAGTGCCTAGTAAAAAGGCTATAAAGGCACAGATGATTGGCCTCGGGGAGACCAAAACATCCAACACCGCGGAGACACCATCACGTGTTTCTCAACGCAGTGATTCCAGAACACTGCCCCATCCCTTATGGGAAATATGCAGATGCATGTAAAGAAGCTGCAGAGACACCATCACGTGTTTCTCGACGCAAGCAGTGAATAGCCAGGCCTTTCCCCGGGAAGGAACAACCACGGGAAGGGCAGCATCCTATGAAGGAAAGCCACCTATGCCAAGCATGGTATCCATCCACAGACAGCTGCTGTTGTGCTTTGTTGATTTTTTATTTTAACTTTGTTTCAGGTGACAAGGGACTTCAATTGGATTGAGAGTATAATAAACTATTACAACACCCTGTGTCTTTATTTCATTAAAATAATTTTTTCCTAATGTGTGTGTGTTTTATTAACCATTTACTACTATTGGATTAATAATGGATAGGTGTCTTATTGACGCCTTTCCATTATTAACCTGGCTTAATGTCACCTTACAATAGCAAGGTGACATTAACCCTTTATTACTCCATATCCCACAGCTACAGGGGAAAGGGAAGAGAGGGGCCAAGTGCCAGAATAAGCGCATCTTACAGATGTGCCTAATCTGGGGTGGCTGGGGGCAGATATTTTTAGCAGGGGGTGGGGGGCAATAACCATGGTCCCTCTCTAAGCTATTAATATCTGCCCTCAGTCACTGGCTTTACCTCTCTGGCGGAGAAAATTGCGCAGGAGCCCACGCCAGTTTTTTTCCGCGACTTAACTCTATATTTTAACAGCTAGAGCCCCAAATTTTGCACACAGACACTTCTAACATTACTAGTGAGGAGTATGTAAAAAAAATAAGGGATATGAAATGGTTTACTGTATGTAAACCATGTCTCATATCATGTCGGGTTTGGGAAGGAGATAGCAAAAGCCGGCAATTGAATTAGTAGTAGTATATTGTAGAGCCACGTAGCATATTGCACAGGCACGTAGTATATTGCACAGCCACGTAGTATATAACATAGTCACGTAGTGTATTGCATAGCTACGTAGTGTATTGCACAGCTATGTAGTAACACAGCCCACGTAGTATATAGCAATGCGGGCACTATATGCGTGGTTAAAAAAGACTTAAAATAAAAAATAAACATATACTCACCTTCCGCCTTTCTGTCTGTCTTTCTGTCTGTCACGGATATTCATTGGTCACGGCCTCTGTCTGTCATGGAATCCAAGTCGCTGATTGGTCGTGGCAAAATGCCCACGACCATTGCCACGACCAATCAGCGACGGTCATAGTCTGGCAGCAAAATGGCCGCTGCTTTACTGCCCTGCAGTCAGAGCTGAGCGCTCACACAGGGTTAATGCCAGTGTTAACGGACCACGGTGTAACGCACTCCGTTAACACAACTATTAACCCTGTGTGACCAACTTTTTAATATTGATGCTACTTACGCAGCATCAATAGTAAAAAGATCTAATGTTACAAATAATAATAATAATAATAATAAAAGGTTATTCTCACCCTCCGATGTCGCGCTGTCCTCGGCAGTGCAAGCGGCAGGTCCCGGTGCCAAGGATGCTATGCGAGAAGGACCTGCCGTGACGTCACGGTCATGTGACCGCGACGTCATCACAGGTCCTGCACTCATACCAACCCTGGGACCGGAAGCTGCCGCGTGCACCCCACACATGCGCCAGGACTACAAGGGGCCCTCGGAAGGTGAGTATATGTTTATTTTTTATTTTAAGTCTTTTTTAACCACGCATATAGTGCCCGCATTGCTATCTACTACGTGGGCTGTGTTACTACAAAGCTGTGCAATACACTACGTAGCTATGCAATACACTACGTGACTGTGTTATATACTACGTGGCTGTGCAATATGCTACGTGGCTCTACAATATACTACGTGGCTATGTTATATACTACGTGGCTGACCAATATACTACATACCTGTGCAATACACTACGTGGCTATGTTATATACTACGTGGCTCTGCTATATACTACGTACACTGTGTTACATACTACGTAGCTGTTATATACCACGTCGGTTGTGTTATATACTACGTCACTATGCAATATAGTACGTAGCCTGTGCTATATACTACCTACATATTCTAGAATACCCGATACGTTAGAAATGGCCCACCATCTAGTATATGTACCGTATATACTCGAGTATAAGCCGACCCAAGTATAAGCCGACCCCCCTAATTTTGCCACAAAAAACTGGGAAAACTTATTGACTCAAGTATAAGCCTAGGGTGGAAAATGCAGCAGCTACCGGTGAATTTCAAAAATAAAAATAGATGCTCCATACCGTTCATTATTGCCCCAAAGGAGGTTCCATATAAAGCTGTGCCATATATAATGCTCCATACCATTGATTATTGCCCCATAGATGATCCATATATAGCTGTGCCATATATAATGCTCTGCACCATTCATTATGGCCCCATAGATGCTCCTTATAAAGCTGTGCCATATATGCTCTGCACCGTTCATTATTGCCCCATAGATGCTCCTTATAAAGCTGTGCCATATATGCTCTGCACCGTTCATTATGGCCCCATAGATGCTCCATATAAAGCTGTGCCATATATAATGCTCTGCACCGTTCATTATGGCCCCATAGATGCTCCATATAAAGCTGTGCCATATATAATGCTCTGCACCGTTTCGTTTGGCCCCATAGATTCTCCTTATAAAGCTGTGCCATATATGCTCTGCACCGTTCATTATGGCCCCATAGATTCTCCTTATAAAGTTGTGCCATATATGCTCTGCACCGTTCATTATGGCCCCATAGATGCTCCATATAAAGCTGTGCCATATATAATGCTCTGCACCGTTCATTATGGCCCCATAGATGCTCCATATAAAGCTGTGCCATATATAATGCTCTGCACCGTTTCGTTTGGCCCCATAGATTCTCCTTATAAAGCTGTGCCATATATGCTCTGCACTGTTCATTATCGCCCCATAGATTCTCCTTATAAAGCTGTGCCATATATGCTCTGCACCGTTCATTATGGCCCCATAGATGCTCCATATAAAGCTGTGCCATATATAATGCTCTGCACCGTTCATTATGGCCCCATAGATGCTCCATATAAAGCTGTGCCATATATAATGCTCTGCACCGTTCAGTTTGGCCCCATAGATGCTCCATATAAAGCTGTGCCACATATAATGCTCTGCACCGTTTCGTTTGGCCCCATAGATTCTCCTTATAAAGCTGTGCCATATATGCTCTGCACCGTTCATTATTGCCCCATAGATGCTCCTTATAAAGCTGTGCCATATATGCTCTGCACCGTTCATTATGGCCCCATAGATGCTCCATATAAAGCTGTGCCATATACTGTATAACGCTGCTGCTGCTGCAATAAAAAAAAAAAACCTACTCATCTTTCTTTGAACAATCAGTGCAAGTGGACGGGAAGACGGAGCGGCGCCCGGCGGGTGGAACGTGGACAGGTGAATATAAAATACTCACCTAGTCCCGGCGCTCCTGACGCTCCCCCTGCCTGTCACACTGTCTTCGGGTGCCGCAGCTCTTCCTCTATCAGCGGTCACTGGCACCGCTCATTAGAGGAATGAATATGCGGCTCCACCCCTATGGGAGTGGAGTCCATATTCATAAGTTTAATGAGCGGTCCCACATGACCGCTGTACAGGGGAAGAGCTGCGGCACCCGAAGACAGTGTGACAGGCAGGGGGAGCGTCAGGAGCACCGGGACTAGGTGAGTATGCGACAATCCTCTCTCCCCCTCACCCTCCGACCCTGCCGCCGACCGTGACTCGAGTATAAGCCGAGAGGGGCACTTTCAGCCCAAAAATCTCGGCTTATACTCGAGTGTGTATATATATATATATATATACTAGCTGAAGAGCCCGGCGTTGCCTGGGCATAGTAAATATCTGTGGTTAGTTATAGCACGTCACTTCTCTTATTTTCCCATCATGCCTCTCATTTTCCCAATCACATCTTTAATTTTCCCCCTCACATCTCTCATTTTCTCCCTCACACCTCTCATTTTCTCCCTCATTCCTCTCATTCCCCCCTAACACTTGTCATTTCGACCTCACATCTGTCATTTTCCGATCACTACACTATTTTCCCTCACTCCTCTCATTTTGCACTCACACCTTTTCATTTTCACCTCACACCTCTCATTTTCACCTCAGTATATACATGTTTGTCATCTCCCTTATATATAGTATACACCTGTATGTCATCTCCTGTATATAGTATATACCTGTATGTCATCTCCTCCTATATATAGTATATACCTGTATGTCATCTCCTCCTATATATAGTATATACGTGTATGTCATCTCCTCCTATATATAGTATATACCTGTATGTCATCTCCTTCTATATATAGTATATACCTGTATGTCATCTCCTCCTGTATATAGTATATACCTGTGTGTCATCTCCCCTGTATATAGTATATATCTGTGTGTCATCTCCTCCTGTATATAGTATATACCTGTATGTCATCTTCTATATATAGCATATACCTGTATGTCATCTCCTCCTGTATATAGTATATACCTGTAGGTAATCTGCTCCTGTATATAGTATATACCTGTGTGTCATCTCCTCCTGTATATAGTATATACCTGTATGTCATCTCCTCCTGTATATATTATGTACCTGTATGTCATCTCCTCCTCTATATAGTATATACCCGTGTGTCATCTCTCCTGTATATAGTATATATCTGTGTGTCATCTCCCCTGTATATAGTATATACCTGTGTGATCTCCTGTATTAGACCTCGTTAACACGTTATTTGCTCAGTATTTTTACCTCAGTATTTGTAAGATAAATTGGCAGCCTGATAAATCCCCAGCCAACAGGAAGCCCTCCCCCTGGCAGTATATATTAGCTCACACATACACATAATAGACAGGTCATGTGACTGACAGCTGCTGTATTTCCTATATGGTACATTTGTTGCTCTTGTAGTTTGTCTGCTTATTAATCAGATTTTTATTTTTGAAGGCTAATACCAGACTTGTGTGTGTTTTAGGGCGAGTTTCGTTTGTCAAGTTGTGCGTGTTGAGTTGTGTGTGGCGACATGCATGTAGCGACTTTTGTGAGATGAGTTTTGTGTGGCAACATGCGTGTAGCAAATTTTTGTGTGTCAAGTTGCATGTGACAGGTTAGTGCAGCAAGTTGTGTGCAGCAAGTTTTGCGCATGGCGAGTTTTGCGCATGGTGAGTTTTATGTCTGGTGCCTTTTGAGTATGTTCAAATTTTGTGTGAGGCAACTTTTGCATGTGTTGCAAATTTTGTGCATGTGGCAATTTTTCCGCGTGTGCAAGTTTTGCGTGTGTCGAGTTTCTAATGAGGGGAGTTTTGCACTTGTGGCGAGTTTTGCGTGAGCCTAGTTTTTGCATGTGGCGAGTTTTGCGCGTGGCGAGTTTTGAGCGGCGACTTTTGTGTTTCGACTTTTATGTGGCGAGGTTGGTGTATGTGTGGTGAAATGTGTGCTGAGGGTGGTATATGTGTTCAAGCACGTGGTAGTGTGTGGCGCATTTTGTGTGTGTGTTCATATCCCCGTGTGTGGTGAGTATCCCACCTTAGCAACTGATCGGTATATACTCTTTGGCGTCATCGCTCTCATTCTTTAAGTCCCCCTTGTTCACATCTGGCAGCTGTCAATTTGCCTCCAACACTTTTCCTTTCACTTTTCCCAATTATGTAGATAGGGGAAAAATAGTTTGGTGAATTGGAAAGCGCGAAGTTAAAATTTCACCTCACAACATAGCCTATGACGCTCTCGGGGTCCAGACGTGTGACTGTGCAAAATTTTGTGGCTGTAGCTGCGATGCCTCCAACACTTTTCCTTTCACTTTTTTCCCCATTATGTAGATAGGGGCAAAATTGTTTGGTGAATTGGAAAGCGCAGGGTTAAAATTTCACCTCACAACGTAGGCTATGACGCTCTCGGGGTCCAGACGTGTAACTGTGCAAAATTTTGTTTCTGTAGCTGCGACGCTTCCAACACTTTTCCTTTCACTTTTTTCCCCATTATGTAGATAGGGGCAAAATTGTTTGGTGAATTGGAACGCGCGGGGTTAAAATTTCGCCTCACAACATAGCCTATGACGCTCTCAGGGTCCAGACGTGTGACTGTGCAAAATTTTGTGGCTGTAGCTGCGACGGTGCAGATGCCAATCCCGGACATACACACATACACACACACACACACACACATTCAGCTTTATATAGTAGATATATATATATATATATATATATATATATATACACACACACACATATACACGCACACACAGAACCGTATATACCCGTGTATACGGCGACTTGAGTATAAGCCGAGGCGCCTAATTTTGCCACGAAAAACTGGGAAAACTTATTGACTCGCGTATAAGCCGGGTATGCATTGTCCCCTCATCCCTATCCTTGTATCCATGGCTTCCCAGTCCCATCCTTGCACGCATGGCTCCCAATCCCTTTCCTTGTGTGCATGGCTCCCCCCTCCTTGTTCTTGTATGCATGGCTCCCCATCCCTGTCCTTGTATGCTTGGCTCTGCATCCCTGTCCTTGTATGCATGGCTCCCCATCCCTGTCCTTGTATGCTTGGCTCTGCATCCCTGTCCTTGTATGCATGGCTCCCCCTCTCCTTGTTCTTGTATGCATGGCTCCCCATCCCTGCCCTTGTATGCATGGCTTCCCATCCCTGCCCTTGCATGCATGGCTCCCCATCCCTGTATGCATGGCTCTCCTTCCCTGTCCTTGTATACATGGTTCCTATAACAAAAGAAAAAAAAACAAAAAAAAACAAAAAACAACATCCTACTTACCTTTCCTGCGCGCCCTCACTGCATCTCATTCCAGTTGTCAGCAGCTCTTCCAGCCGAGCGATCACATGTCCCCGCTCATTAAGGTACCGCATATACTCGAGTATAAGCCGACCCGAGTATAAGCCGACCCCCCTAATTTTGCCACAAAAACTGGGAAAACTTAATGACTCGAGTATAAGCCTAGGGTGGGAAATGCAGCAGCTACCGGTAAATGTCAAAAGTAAAAATAAGTACCAATAAAAGTAAAGTAAAATTGAGACATCAGTAGGTTAAGTGTTTTTGAATATCCATATTGAATCAGGAGCCCCATATAATGCTCCATACAGTTCATGATGGCCCCATAAGATGCTCCATATTAAAAAATGCCCCATATAATCCTGCATAAAGGTTAATAATGGCCCCATAAGATGCTCCATAGACACAGTTGCCCAATATAATGCTGCACAAATGCTGATTATGGCCCCATAAGATGCTCCATACAGACACTTGCCCCATATAGCGCTGCAAACCTTGAATATGGCCATATAAGATGCTCCATACAGACACTTGCCCCATATAGCGCTGCACAAACCTTGATTATGGCCATATAAGATGCTCCATACAGACACGTGCCCCATATACCGTAATGCTCCACAAACGTTAATTATGGCCCCATACAGACACTTGCCCCATATAGTGCTGCACAAATGTTATGGCCCCATATAGTGCTGCACAAACGTTATGGCCCCATACAGTGCTGCACAAACGTTATGGCCCCATACAGTGCTGCACAAATGTTATGGCCCCATATAGTGCTGCACAAACGTTATGGCCCTATATATTGCTGCACAAACGTTATGGCCCCATACAGTGCTGCACAAACGTTATGGCCCCATATAGTGCTGCACAAATGTTATGGCCCCATATAGTGCTGCACAAATGTTATAGCCCCATATAGTGCTGCACAAATGTTATAGCCCCATATAGTGCTGCACAAACCTTATGGCCCCATAGATGCTCCAAACAGACACTTTCCCCATTTGCTGTTGCTGCGATAAAAAAAATAATCACATACTCACCTCTCCGTCGCTCAGGCCCCCGGCACTTTCAATAGTTACCTGCTCCTTGTTCTGGTGCGGCTCCGTCTTCAGCACTGACGTTCAGCAGAGGGTGCGCACTAACTATGTCACCGCGCCCTCTGACCTGAGCGTCACTGCTGAAGACAGAGCGACACCCGGAACGAGGAAAGGTGACTATTGCCCAGCGCTCCCCCTCCCCGATATCTCCACCTGGTCCTGGCGCTGTGCAGTCCCCGCTTCCTGTGCCCCAGCTTCATCCTGTACTGAGCGGTCACCGCTACCGCTCATTACAGTAATGAATATGCGGCTCCACCTCTATGGGAGGTGGAGCCACATATTCATTACTGTAATGAGCGGTACCATGTGACCGCTCAGTGCAGGAAGAAGCTGGGGCGCCGGGAAGCCAAGGACCTGCAGGGACCGCGCCAGGAGTAGTTGAGTATAATTTCACAGTCCCCGCTCCCCCTACCCTGCCGACCCCTGCGTATGACTCGAGTATAAGCCGAGAGGGGGACTTTCAGCCCAAAAAAGTGGGCTGAAAATCTCAGCTTATACTCGAGTATATATGGTAATGAATATTCACTCCATGCCTATGGGAGTGGAAAGAGGTGAATATTCATTTTCCCCGCTCATTAGTATAGGTGAAATCTGCAGCATAAATGCTGAAAGGCTATGTTCACACGTTGCGTTTTGTTTTTTTTTGCTGCCTTTTTTAATGCAAATTAAAAGCTGCTTTTTACAGAACAAGCCAAAACTATGAGGTTTCAGAAATCTGATTAACACATTTGTTTTTTTTAATTTCCTGACTGAATTGGAAAACTGCTGAATTTTTGGAGACTGTAACATGTCACTTTTTTCAGCATTTATTCACCCATAAAAAGCAGTGAATGCAAAAATGCAGCAAAAACGTTGAAATCAGTTCTTGCACAGCGTTTCTAGTGAAAAAAATGCGTACTGCAGGATGTGAAAACCATTTATTTTTGTAATTTTACCCAAGTTTACAACATAAGGTTTTGCGTCGTCACCTGTGAATGGCAGAGAGGATTAGTACAGGTTAATTAAATTAGTGATACGTGTGACATTGAACAATACCGGACCAGCCCAATGCTCTGCCAATTTCTTAAGGTACGTCACACTAAGCGACGCTGCAGCGATACCGACAACGATGTCGATCGCTGCAGCGTCGCTGTTTGGTCGCTGGAGAGCTGTCACACAGACAGCTCTCCAGCGACCAACAATTCCGAGGTCCCCGGTAACCAGGGTAAACATCGGGTTACTAAGCGCAGGGCCGCGCTTAGTAACCCGATGTTTACCATGGTTACCAGCGTAAACGTTAAAAAAACAAACACTACATACTTACCTTCAGCTGTCTGTCCTCCGGCGCTCTGCTTTCCTCTGCACTGTCAGCGCCGGTCAGCCGGAAAGCAGAGCGGTGACGTCACCGCTGTGCTTTCCGGCTGGCCGGCGCTGACACAGGATGCAGGAGGAGTGCAGAGAAGCACAGCGCCGGGGACAGACAGCTGAAGGTAAGTATGTAGTGTTTGTTTTTTTAACGTTTACGCTGGTAACCAGGGTAAACATCGGGTTACTAAGCGCGGCCCTGCGCTTAGTAACCCGATGTTTACCCTGGTTACCAGTGAAGACATCGCTGGATCGGCGTCACACACGCCGATCCAGCGATGTCAGCGGGAGATCCAGCGACGAAATAAAGTGCTGGACTTTCCTCAGCGACCAACGATCTCCCAGCAGGGGCCTGATCGTTGGTCGCTGTCACACATAACGATTTCCTTAACGATATCGTTATGTGTGACGGTACCTTAAGGTAACATTTCCTGACCAATTCACCTCCCCTGCTGTTTTGACATTTGCAACTGTGTAATTTTTCTTGAACTCATATGAACTTTTTTGTCGCTATTTTTTCAGGCATAAAAATCTCATTGAACTAATTAATTTTATATAAATGTTCTTTTTTCCATAAATAATTTATGGTTTCACGCACGTCTTGCATTGGTGACCTAACACCTTGCATTGTTCATGCTTGTATGGTGGAAGCAAAGCTGAACTTTGGGATTTTGAAAAAAACGCAAGAAAAAAAAAACGCATTAACAGAAACCACAAAAAAGCAACGTGTGAACATAGCCTTTTTGGTGCAGATTTTTCCCCACTCATTAGGCTATGTGCCCATGTTGCGGATTAGTGTACGGATTTTTCCGCACCTTTTTTGAAAAAACTGCAGGTAAAACACACTGCGTTTTAGCTGTGGATTTACAGTGGAATTCCTGCATTTTTTTATGCGGATTTCAAAAGAGGTTTTACACGTGTGAATTCCTAATATGGAGCAGGTGTAAAACGCTGCGGAATCCGCTCAAAGAATTTTCTGCGCAGTATTTTCTGCAGCATGTGCACAGCGGATTTTGTTTTCCATAGGTTTACATGGTATTGTACAACGCATGGAAAACTGCTGCAGATCTGCAGCAAAATCCACAACGTGTGCACATACCCTTAGTATGGATGAAATCTGCAGCAAAAACGCTGAAAAAAGCCTTAGGGTAAGTTCGCACAGGACTTTTTTGCTGCGTATATTTGCTGGGTTTTTTTAATGCTAATTTTCAGCTGCTTTTTACAGTACCAGCAAAGCCTATGAGATTTCAGAAATCTCATGCACACACATTGGGTTTTTGTTTGATCAGTAT
The DNA here is from genome assembly GCF_032444005.1 of Ranitomeya imitator. NCBI lineage: Eukaryota > Metazoa > Chordata > Amphibia > Anura > Dendrobatidae > Ranitomeya > Ranitomeya imitator. The sequence goes on along the minus strand of NC_091284.1, from coordinate 787,397,716 downwards.
TTTCTGCTTTGCTGCGTTTTTTGGACATAGGGCATGTCACTTCTTTCAGTGTTTTTGCTGCGTTTTTGCTGCGTTTTTTCACCCATTGACTTGAATGGGTGATGGAAAAAACGCTGCAAAAACACAGCAATAACGCATGTAGCATTATTTGCTGCATTTTTGGTGCAGAATATCATGGCCAGCAGGAAGTGATCTCACAGCCAAGAGCTTAGGGGTGTGGTTAGTGAGGTGTCCATAGTGACAGTGAGCTATTGTGAGGTGTCCTGATAGTGATGTATTGTGAGGGAGTTTCTGGCAGTGAGCTGCGAAGAGCCATTGTGAGGTGTCCTGATAGTGATGTATTGTGAGGGAGTTTCTGGCAGTGAGGTGTGAAGAGCCATTGTGAGGTGTCCTGATAGTGATGTATTGTGAGCGAGTTTCTGGCAGTGAGGTGTGAAGAGCCATTGTGAGGTGTCCTGATAGTGATGTATTGTGAGCGAGTTTCTGGCAGTGAGGTGCGAAGAGCCATTGTGAGGTGTCCTGATAGTGATGTATTGTGAGGGAGTTTCTGGTAGTCAGGTGTGAAGAGCCATTGTGAGGTGTCCTGATAGTGATGTATTGTGAGGGAGTTTCTGGTAGTCAGGTGTGAAGAGCCATTGTGAGGTGTCCTGATAGTGATGTATTGTGAGGGAGTTTCTGGTAGTCAGGTGTGAAGAGCCATTGTGAGGTGTCCTGATAGTGATGTATTGTGAGGGAGTTTCTGGCAGTGAGGTGTGAAGAGCCATTGTGAGGTGTCCTGATAGTGATGTATTGTGAGGGAGTTTCTGGCAGTGAGGTGTGAAGAGCCATTGTGAGGTGTCCTGATAGTGATGTATTGTGAGCGAGTTTCTGGCAGTGAGGTGTGAAGAGCCATTGTGAGGTGTCCTGATAGTGATGTATTGTGAGGGAGTTTCTGGTAGTCAGGTGTGAAGAGCCATTGTGAGGTGTCCTGATAGTGATGTATTGTGAGCGAGTTTCTGACAGTGAGGTGTGAAGAGCCATTGTGAGGTGTCCTGATAGTGATGTATTGTGAGGGAGTTTCTGGCAGTGAGGTACGAAGAGCCATTGTGAGGTGTCCTGATAGTGATGTATTGTGAGGGAGTTTCTGGTAGTCAGGTGTGAAGAGCCATTGTGAGGTGTCCTCATAGTGATGTATTGTGAGGGAGTTTCTGGTAGTCAGGTGTGAAGACCCATTGTGAGGTGTCCTGATAGTGATGTATTGTGAGCGAGTTTCTGGCAGTGAGGTGCGAAGAGCCATTGTGAGGTGTCCTGATAGTGATGTATTGTGAGGGAGTTTCTGGTAGTCAGGTGTGAAGAGCCATTGTGAGGTGTCCTGATAGTGATGTATTGTGAGGGAGTTTCTGGCAGTGAGGTGTGAAGAGCCATTGTGAGGTGTCCTGATAGTGATGTATTGTGAGGGAGTTTCTGGTAGTCAGGTGTGAAGAGCCATTGTGAGGTGTCCTGATAGTGATGTATTGTGAGGGAGTTTCTGGCAGTGAGGTGTGAAGACCCATTGTGAGGTGTCCTGATAGTGATGTATTGTGAGGGAGTTTCTGGTAGTCAGGTGGGAAGACCCATTGTGAGGTGTCCTGATAGTGATGTATTGTGAGCGAGTTTCTGGCAGTGAGGTGCGAAGAGCCATTGTGAGGTGTCCTGATAGTGATGTATTGTGAGGGAGTTTCTGGTAGTCAGGTGTGAAGAGCCATTGTGAGGTGTCCTGATAGTGATGTATTGTGAGGGAGTTTCTGGTAGTCAGGTGTGAAGACCCATTGTGAGGTGTCCTGATAGTGATGTATTGTGAGCGAGTTTCTGGCAGTGAGGTGCGAAGAGCCATTGTGAGGTGTCCTGATAGTGATGTATTGTGAGGGAGTTTCTGGTAGTCAGGTGTGAAGAGCCATTGTGAGGTGTCCTGATAGTGATGTATTGTGAGGGAGTTTCTGGCAGTGAGGTGTGAAGAGCCATTGTGAGGTGTCCTGATAGTGATGTATTGTGAGGGAGTTTCTGGCAGTGAGGTGTGAAGAGCCATTGTGAGGTGTCCTGATAGTGATGTATTGTGAGGGAGTTTCTGGTAGTCAGGTGTGAAGAGCCATTGTGAGGTGTCCTGATAGTGATGTATTGTGAGCGAGTTTCTGGCAGTGAGGTGTGAAGAGCCATTGTGAGGTGTCCTGATAGTGATGTATTGTGAGGGAGTTTCTGGCAGTGAGGTGTGAAGAGCCATTGTGAGGTGTCCTGATAGTGATGTATTGTGAGCGAGTTTCTGGCAGTGAGGTGTGAAGAGCCATTGTGAGGTGTCCTGATAGTGATGTATTGTGAGGGAGTTTCTGGTAGTCAGGTGTGAAGACCCATTGTGAGGTGTCCTGATAGTGATGTATTGTGAGGGAGTTTCTGGCAGTGAGGTGTGAAGAGCCATTGTGAGGTGTCCTGATAGTGATGTATTGTGAGGGAGTTTCTGGTAGTCAGGTGTGAAGAGCCACTGTGAGGTGTCCTGATAGTGATGTATTGTGAGGGAGTTTCTGGTAGTCAGGTGTGAAGAGCCATTGTGAGGTGTCCTGATAGTGATGTATTGTGAGGAAGTTTCTGGCAGTGAGGTGTGAAGAGCCATTGTGAGGTGTCCTGATAGTGATGTATTGTGAGGGAGTTTCTGGTAGTCAGGTGTGAAGAGCCATTGTGAGGTGTCCTGATAGTGATGTATTGTGAGGGAGTTTCTGGCAGTGAGGTGTGAAGACCCATTGTGAGGTGTCCTGATAGTGATGTATTGTGAGGGAGTTTCTGGTAGTCAGGTGGGAAGACCCATTGTGAGGTGTCCTGATAGTGATGTATTGTGAGCGAGTTTCTGGCAGTGAGGTGCGAAGAGCCATTGTGAGGTGTCCTGATAGTGATGTATTGTGAGCGAGTGTCTGGCAGTGAGATGTGAAGAGCCATTGTGAGGTGTCCTGATAGTGATGTATTGTGAGGGAGTTTCTGGTAGTCAGGTGTGAAGAGCCATTGTGAGGTGTCCTGATAGTGATGTATTGTGAGGGAGTTTCTGGTAGTCAGGTGTGAAGACCCATTGTGAGGTGTCCTGATAGTGATGTATTGTGAGCGAGTTTCTGGCAGTGAGGTGCGAAGAGCCATTGTGAGGTGTCCTGATAGTGATGTATTGTGAGGGAGTTTCTGGCAGTGAGGTGTGAAGAGCCATTGTGAGGTGTCCTGATAGTGATGTATTGTGAGGGAGTTTCTGGCAGTGAGGTGCGAAGAGCCATTGTGAGGTGTCCTGATAGTGATGTATTGTGAGCGAGTGTCTGGCAGTGAGATGTGAAGAGCCATTGTGAGGTGTCCTGATAGTGATGTATTGTGAGGGAGTTTCTGGTAGTCAGGTGTGAAGAGCCATTGTGAGGTGTCCTGATAGTGATGTATTGTGAGCGAGTTTCTGGCAGTGAGGTGTGAAGAGCCATTGTGAGGTGTCCTGATAGTGATGTATTGTGAGGGAGTTTCTGGTAGTCAGGTGTGAAGAGCCATTGTGAGGTGTCCTGATAGTGATGTATTGTGAGGAAGTTTCTGGCAGTGAGGTGTGAAGAGCCATTGTGAGGTGTCCTGATAGTGATGTATTGTGAGGGAGTTTCTGGTAGTCAGGTGTGAAGAGCCATTGTGAGGTGTCCTGATAGTGATGTATTGTGAGGGAGTTTCTGGTAGTCAGGTGTGAAGACCCATTGTGAGGTGTCCTGATAGTGATGTATTGTGAGCGAGTTTCTGGCAGTGAGGTGCGAAGAGCCATTGTGAGGTGTCCTGATAGTGATGTATTGTGAGGGAGTTTCTGGTAGTCAGGTGTGAAGAGCCATTGTGAGGTGCAGGGCCGGCGTCAGCACCCGACGCACCGGGCAAGTGCTGGGGCCCTGGGGAGAGGGGGGGGCCCACTCATGCTGTCATAGATACAGCTGGGAGAGCAGAGCAGGAGATAAGTGCTCTCTCCGCCCACAAAGTCACTGCTGGCTGCGTTCTCTTAACCCCTATGTGCCAGCTCTTACACAAGCATCTTCTCACTCAGTGAGTGCAGCCAGGCAGGCACACATAGGGGTTAAGAGAAGGCAGCCAGTGTGACATTGTTTGTGGGCGGAGAGAGCACATTCTCTGCTCTGATCTCCGCCCCTGGCTGGCTGTGCTGCTGAAGTTATGAGGCAGATTCAGGAGAAGCTCCTAGTCCTACCAGTGCCTGAGTGAGTGGCGCTGCTATATACTACGTGGGCTGCGCTGCTATATACTACGTGGGCTGCGCTGCTATATACTACGTGGGCTGCGCTGCTATATACTACGTGGGCTGCGCTGCTATATACTACATTGGGCTGCGCTGCTATATACTACGTGTGCTGCGCTGCTATATACTACGTGGGCTGCGCTGCTATATACTACGTGGGCTGCGCTGCTATATACTACGTGGGCTGCGCTGCTATATACTACGTGGGCTCGGCTGCGCTGCTATATACTACGTGGGCTCGGCTGCGCTGCTATATACTATGTGGGCTGCGCTGCTATATACTACGTGGGCTGCGCTGCTATATACTATGTGGGCTGCGCTGCTATATACTACGTGGGCTGCGCTGCTATATACTACGTGGGCTGCGCTGCTATATTCTACGTGGGCTGCGCTGCTATATACTACGTGGGCTGCGCTGCTATATACTACGTGGGCTGCGCTGCTATATACTACGTGGGCTGCGCTGCTATATACTACGTGGGCTGCGCTGCTATATACTACGTGGGCTGCGCTGCTATATACTACGTGGGCTGCGCTGCTATATACTACGTGGGCTCGGCTGCGCTGCTATATACTACGTGGGCTCGGCTGCGCTGCTATATACTATGTGGGCTGCGCTGCTATATACTACGTGGGCTGCGCTGCTATATACTACGTGGGCTCGGCTGCGCTGCTATATACTATGTGGGCTGCGCTGCTATATACTACGTGGGCTGCGCTGCTATATACTACGTGGGCTGCGCTGCTATATACTACGTGGGCTGCGCTGCTATATACTACGTGGGCTGTGCTATATGCTACGTGGGCTGCTATATGCTACGTGGGCTGCTATATGCTACGTGGGCTGCTATATACTACGTGGGCAGTGTTATATACTACATGGCTATGTTTATATGCGATCATGAATCGGGGTATGTGTTAAAGGGGGGGCCCACTGAGACTCTTTCGCCCGGGGCCCTCAAAAACCTGGAGCCCGCCCTGGTGAGGTGTCCTGATAGTGATGTATTGTGAGGGAGTTTCTGGTAGTCAGGTGTGAAGAGCCATTGTGAGATGTCCTGATAGTGATGTATTGTGAGGGAGTTTCTGGCAGTGAGGTGCGAAGAGCCATTGTGAGGTGTCCTGATAGTGATGTATTGTGAGGGAGTTTCTGGTAGTGAGGTATTAGGCTATGTTCACACTTTGCGGATTTTGCTGCGGATCCGCAGCGGATTTGACCGCTGCGGATCCGCAGCAGTTTCCCATGAGTTTACATTACAATGTAAACCTATGGGAAACAAAAAACGCTGTGCACATGCTGCAGAAAAATCCGCGCGGAAACGCTGCGGATTACATTCCGCAGCATGTCACTTCTTTTCTGCGGATTTTCACCTGCTCCAATAGAAAACTGCAGATGAAAATCCGCAGAAGAAAACGCAGTAAAAACCGCGATAAATCCGCAGTAAAAACCGCAGCGGGTTTTCACTGCGGATTTTGGAATTCTGCTGCGGAAAAATCCGCAGTGGAATCCGCAAAGTGTGAACATAGCCTTAGCCATGTCTTGGTATAGGAGGATGAGCAAGCAGCTGAAAATTAGCATTAAAAAACGCAGCAAAAATACACAGCAAAAAAGTCCTGTGTGAACTTACCAAAAAAACGCACCTAAATTAGCATAAACGCAGCAAAAATGTCCTGTGTGAACTTACCCTGTAGTGTTTTTGCTGTAGTTTTTTTCTGCACAGATTTGCCACAAAACCTGAAGGGTTTCCTGATGAAGCAAAGTGACAGAATCCTGAAGTCTCATGCACACCCTGCTTATTATTTCCTTGCAGATTTGGAGCAGATTTATATCGGCATTGTGTCAATACTTTCAGCATTTTTGCTGCAGATTTAACTACAGTATTTTTCAGACTACAAGACGCACTTTTTCCCCCCAAAAAATGTGAGGAAAATGGGGGGTGCGTCTTATAGTTGGAATGCAGGCTTACCGGCAGCTGTGTGGCGGCGGCAGAGGTGCGGTGGCGGCAGCAGAGGTGCGGTGGCGGCAGCAGAGGTGCGGGGATGATGAGGTGCAGTGAGCGGTATGGCGTGAACGGGGTCCCTTCCACATGTGAGGTAACGCAGCGGCCCAGTATCCAAGGTAAGCAGCAGAACCGGGTGAATCATGGCTTTATCGGTGGCGGCGGCCACAGATGCGTGCGCAGATGGAGTGCTCTGCTTCCCGGAGCTTCAGGAAAATGGCCGCAGGAGGCTGCGTGTGCGCAGATGGAGATCGCGGCGGCCATTTGAGGTCAGCAGTGTTGAGGTCACCGCAGTTCAGGCCGGCTGAGAACGGAGCCTCACTGACCGGTGGTAACCACAATGATGTCACCGCCGGTCACTGATGCTGCGCTCACAGCGGCCCATTCACCAGTGGTTCTCAGAATGGATGGTCACATCTTGGCACCGTCCAGGTTGAAAACTGTTTATCCCCAGACATCGATTACGGCGTGGGACAGAACGACAGATAGGTGAAGGATATTGTTGCTCTTTATTTTAGTTTTATTAAAGGAGAGGAGGGATTCGGTGGAATTAGGCATTAGGTGAGTTTAACTGGGTTTGTTTTCCATTTTTATTTAAAAATAAGTGTTTTGTGTTATTTGTAATAAAGGACTGTATTTATTTACCAAATAACTATAGGATTAGTAATTAATAGGTGTCTTATATCTTAGGCTACTTTCACATTTCCATCTTTTTAGATCCGTCACAATGGCTCGTTCTGTGGGAAAAACGCATCCTGCAAAGTTGCCCATAGGATGCGTTTTTTGCACTTAGACTTGTATTACCGATGCATTGCGATGTATGGACACACGTTCCATACGTCGTGCACTGGATGCGTCGGTATTTGGGGGGGCCTCGTATCAAAAAAACGTTCAAGGGAACGTTTTTTTTTGTACGTTGTGTCCTGCATTTTTACTGCGCATGCCCGGCCGGAACACCGCCACCTCCTCCCTGGGACTTTATAATGGACAGCGGACGCGTTGAAATACTGCGTCCGCTGCTCACGTCACTCACAAATTCACAAACTTCCGTCGGTACGTCACGCCGACGCTTAGCGACAGCCGAGTACCTGACGGAAATGTGAAATAAGCCTTAGGGTACCGTCACACAGTGGCATTTTGATCGCTACGACGGCACGATTCGTGACGTTCCAGCGATCTCGCTGTGTCTGACACGCTCCTGCGATCAGGGACCCCGCTGAGAATCGTACGTCGTAGCAGATCGTTTGAAACTTTCTTTCGTCGTCTAGTGTCCCGCTGTGGCGGCATGATCGCATGATGTAACAAAGGTGTGCACGATATTGTATACGATGTGCGCATAGTAACCAACGGCTTCTACATCGCACATACGTCATGAAATTATCGCTCCAGCGTCGTACATTGCAAAGTGTGACAGCAGTCTACGACGCTGGAGCGATATTGGAGCGATGCTGGAGCGTCACGGATCGTGCCGTCGTAGCGATCAAAATGCCACTGTGTGACGGTACCCTTACTTGTAACCTGACAATACAAAGGTGACATCAACTCCACAAATATGAACCCCACTTGCCACCGCTATAGGGCAACTGGGAAGAGCCGGGCAAAATGCCGGAATTGGTGCATCTAATAGATGTGCCTTTTCTGAGAAGCTGCGGGCTGCTATATTTAGGCTGGGTGCGGGCCAATATCCATGGCCCCTTACCAGCCTGAGAATACTAGCCCCCAGCTGTCTGCTTTAGGCAGGTTTCACACGTCAGTGTCTCCGGTACGTGAGGTGACAGTTTCCTCACGTACCGGAGCCACTGACACACGTAGATACATTGAAATCAATGCATCTGTGCAGATGTCAGTGATTTTTTGCGGACCGTGTCTCCGTGTGCCAAACACAGAGACATGTCAGTGTTCGTGGGAGCGCACGGATTACACGGACCCATTAAAGTCAATGGGTCCGTGTAAAACACGTACCGCACACGGACGTTGTCCGTGTGCCATGCAGGAGACAGCGCTACATTAAGCGCTGTCCCCCCCACTGGTGCTGAAGCCGCCATTCATATCTTCCCTGCAGCAGCGTTTGCTGCAGAGAAGATATGAATAATAGTGTTTAAAATAAAGATCCATGTCCAATAGGGGTGGAGCCGCATATTCATTACTGTAAATGAGCGGCCCCACATACAGTAGAAGGTGCGGCCAGGAGAGGAAGCAGCGCCAGCCAGTGAGGGAGCCGGGTGAGTATTTTAATAACAGTGGGGGGGCGCACAGGGGGTGGGAGGGGGTGGGGACATGGAGCTTTATTTTAAACACGATTATTCATATCTTCTCTACAGCAAACGCTGCTGCAGGGAAGATATGAATCGCAGCTTCAGCACCAGATGCAGGGGACAGCGCTAAACTTTAGCGCTGTCTCCTGCACGGTGCGTGTGGTACCCAGTGGGCACACGGGCGGCACACGTGTGCCACACTGATGTGCCACAGAAACGCGCCTGCACACGGACACGGATAATTCCGGTACCGATTTTTCCGGTACCGGAATTATCTGGACGTGTGAGACTGGCCTTAGCAAGACTGGTTTTCAGAAAATACAGGGGAACGCACGTAGTTTTTTCATTTATAGCGCAGGCGGTGGCTCATGAATCCTCCCATCAGCGGCTCCTGCTCTCACTGCTATTAGTGGCAGCAGGTGTAGGCTGATAGGAGTAGTAGTCCCATCAGCCGCCGCCTGCTCTCACTGTTGTTATCAATTGAATATAAGTCTCTTCATTCTCCGCTACTCGCGCTGATCAGGGGAGACTGATGAGTCGTCTTCAGCACCCAGCACCGGGGAAGAGCGTTAACTGTACTGCTGCTTCCCAGTCACCGGTACGTGTGGTGCTGAAGCGGCACACGGTTGCCACAAGTATTACACACACGGACATACAGACAGGTATCTCCAGTACTGGAAATATCAGGACATGTGAAACCGGCCTTATACAGCTAGGACCTGCAGCTGACAGCAGCGACCCGAACCAGCTCCGATCACTGCTGTTTACGGATTACATGCCGCCGTCCATTTCTGACAGGGGCAATTACGTGCCACAGATCTGCTTAGGAATCAGTTGGAGCATCCATCACGCACACCAGTGATGGCAGGGTGCTGCTGGGTTGCAGTGGGAGCGCGGGCCCTCATTGCCGCCATCTTGGTACTCCCAGGACCTACAGCAATAGGCCGGGCTTTATAGGAGACGACACTGTGCCACTGCACCATACAGTACAGGTGATCAAGAAGACACAAAATATGGTGTAAAGTAAAAAAAAATGACAATCACAGGTACACTCACTTATCCCGCACTGTAGGGGATGCAAAGAAAAAAACCGAAAAAAAAGGACAAAACTGACATTTTTCAGTTCCTGCAATTAGAAAAAAAATGCAAAAAAAAAACCCACGGTGTGCGCCCCAGAAATACCACAAGGACGAGAGATGGGCACAGAAAACCAGGATCCATCACTGGGTTAAAGGGGAAAAAAAAGTGAAAAATAGCCTCGGCATGAAGGGGTTAAATCTAATGGCGGCCCACAATGCACTGCACCAATATAGTGACACAAATTGCAGAACCTAAAACATCAATCCAAGTGTCACCTCCCTGCAGAGCAAAGCACCGCCATTATATAGCGACGTGTTATAGGAAGGGGCACTACAAGTGTCAGCATGCCCTGCAGCTCCACAACAGGACATACACGGTACACACAGAGCATTGCTATAACCGGCAGCGCTCACCGTCAGCTCACGTCCCGGTTTTCCCGCCTTGAGATGCAACCCACGAGTCACAGGAGAGAAAACAAAAAATTATATAATGCACGTGTACTGCGCATGCGTCATCTCCTACACACTGCCCCTGAGCTTCACTTCAGCCCGGAGATGGGAGGAGAGCTCCCCTGCTGGTGACTGTATGTAATAACATACATACATGCTAGCCACCTTATGTAATAACATAGACACACTACCACTCACAAGCTAGGATGGGAGGAGAGCGCCCCTGCTGGTGACTGCATGTAATCGCGCGGGCTTATTGCTCTGGGGGGATTCCCAGCAGCGCTGAAGCTGAGGAGCTGTTCTGTAATAACGCGCAACACGTGGGACTGGCAGCAGCGCCTCTGTACTGCAGCATGGCGAGAATATGGTGGACAGAGCACTGTAACAGAGAATGCCGAATGGGAAGGCTAGAAAGAAAGAAGATAGATAGATAGATCGATTAATAGATATTAGATAATAGATATATGATATATATATCATATAATAGATAGATAATAGATAAATAATGCAGTAGATGATGGATAGATATGAGATAGATAATAGAAAAAAAAACGAAAAGCACCATAAGCAGATAGCGTTCCTGGGTGCCGTGCCTCCAAGGCAATGACCAAACCTCCATATACAGACAAAAAAACGAAGGCAGCACAACAGTTCAGGGTGAAAAAATGTGGCTATATAATTGCCCAAAATGGCGACGTTTCGGCTCAGGATTGTGAGCCTTTCTCAAGATGATGGCTGGGGGGTATTATCACATGAAAGAGCTCAGGATGGGGGGCATTATTACATGAAAGGGACCAGGACGGAGGACATTCTTAAGGTACCGTTACACTAAACGACTTACCAACGATCACGACCAGCGATACGACCTGGCCCTGATCGTTGGTAAGTCGTTGTGTGGTCGCTGGGGAGCTGTCACACAGACAGCTCTCTCCAGCGACCAATGATCCGGGGAACGACTTCGGCATCGTTGAAACTGTCTTCAACGATGCCGAAGTCCCCGGGTAACCAGGGTAAACATCGGGTTACTAAGTGCAGGACCGCGCTTAGTAACCCGATATTTACCCTGGTTACCATTGTAAAAGTTAAAAAAAAACACTACATACTCACATTCCGGTGTCTGTCACGTCCCCCGCCGTCAGCTTCCCGCACTGACTGTGTCAGCGCCGGCCGTAAAGCAGAGCACAGCGGTGACGTCACCGCTGTGCTCTGCTTTACTGCCGGCGGCGCTGACAGTGCAGGAAAGCTGACGGCGGGGGACGTGGCAGACATCGGAATGTGAGAATGTACTGTTTTTTTTTTTTTACTTTTACAATGGTAACCAGGGTAAATATCGGGTTACTAAGCGCGGCCCTGCACTTAGTAACCCGATATTTACCCTGGTTACAAGTGAACACATCGCTGGATCGGCGTCACACACGCCGATCCAGCGATGACAGCGGGTGATCAGCGACCAAAAAAAGGTCCTGATCATTCCCCAACGATCTCCCAGCAGGGGCCTGATCGATGGTCGCTGTCACACATAACGAGATCGTTAGCAAGATCATTGCTACATCACAAAAAAGCGTGACGTTGCAACGATATCGTTAACGATATCGTTATGTGTGAAGGTACCTTTACAGACTGGGGCCAGGACAGGGATTGTTGTACAGGATTTGGGCCATGACGGAGGACGTTATTACAGGATGAAGGCCGCGACAATGGCCGTTATTAAATAAAGGGGCCAGGATGGAGGGCGTTTGTACATCTGACTAACACGCCGCCGGTGAGGCGCAGGTCCAAATTTTGCACAGGGTCCCATAGAACTTTAGTTACCTCAGTGAGTGAAGGTGACAATGGTTTACAATCACTTCTGCCTCCTCACAGGGCAGATTCATATCCCTGTAATATTGTTGACTGGCGGACATATTGTGAGGTGCACGTGCACCCAGAATTTTGGGGGGATTGTACATGAGAGACGCGTAGAGGCGCACTGTGGTATCCCCTTCCACGGTGCCGAGGAAAAGTGAAAAGGAATAAACGTGTTGTAAAGCGTCTATGAGCTTCTACAACCATCAGGTGAGGAAAGGCCGGGCCCCGGGGACCCATTGATGTAATGTCTCCTAATGCCGTGTTTGCTTTATGCCTTCATTTGTGATGCATGCCCCTTTGTGGAGCCGTATACATCGCCGTCATAAAAGCTGTCTCCGTGACTCTTTATCAGCCGGCTTTTATAATCAACTCACGCTCCTGGCAGTAAATCAGAGAGGTTCATCTCCGCATATAAAAGGCACACGGCGCGCTTCATCTCTCCATCTATTCCCCTCCATAACAAACACAGCCGCAGCCGGACCATCCATCAGACACACACAATAAACAGGCGGCCAACGTATATATGATACCAGCAGAAAAGAGGGAAAAATTCTGCCGGTTACCTGAGCAGAAACACATGCAAATGAGTAGTGGCGGGCAATGGAAATTTCTAGAAGAGTCCGGAGTTATGAATATGACCACAATCTCATAAACACGATAATGGCGGTGGGACCAGGCAGCTGCCACATCGGCGGGGCCTCATCTCTATGCACATGAGAAATCACGAGACGCGGACTAGTATATGATACTTTTTTTATGGACCAGATGTGCTACAGATAGAACAATAAATCCAACTTCTAAACTTCCAGAATGTGCCTAAAGGATAAATACAAAAAACATCAAACACCGGTAAGAGTCATCTTCATCTTTGGTTATGATACTTTACCTTCCCCCCACCCACTAGAATGAATTTGTGACTTTTTTTTGCGACTTTCTGAAAGGAATCTGTCACCTGGTTTATTACTGGAAGTGGTCCAAGATGGGGGACGTATATCAGGATAAGGCCCAGGATAGAAGACATTGTACCAGGAAGGGGCGCATAATGGGGGATATTATTACCGGAAGGGGACAGGATGGGGAACATAATACCAGAAAAAGGCACAGGATGGAAGATATTATACCAGGAAGGGGCCCATAATGGGGGATATTATTACCGGAAGGGGACAGGATGGGGAACATAATACCAGAAAAAGGCCCAGGATGGAAGATATTATACCAGAAAGGGGCCCATAATGGGGGATATTATTACCGGAAGGGGACAGGATGGGGAACATTATACAAGGAAAAGGCCCAGGATGGAAGACATTATACCTCACATGCAAAGCGTCATGGAATGCATGGCGCTATAATAATAATAATACCAGGAAGGGGCCCAGAATGGGGATATTATTATCGGAAGGGGACAGGATGGGGAACATTACGGGGGGGGACATTGTCATATGAGAGGGCGAACATATATGTCTTCACAGGATCTGGAACGCTACAAGGGCCCATACATCTGACAAATATACAGGGGAGACCCAGGTCCAAATTTTGCACCACGGCCTATCAGAGTCTAGTTACGCCACTGCTGACATGCCTAAGCTTTTCTGATGGCTCAGTTTCACTTTTTGAAATATTGAAGAGCAACCCTGAACATCCCCAAAATATTATACAACCAAGCAAATCTAGAATAAAATGTGGTGAAAGCCTAAAACCGAGGCCATGTTCACACATTCAGTATTTGGTCAGTATTTTACCTCAGTATTTGTAAGCTAAAGCCAGGAAAGGAACAATCAGAGGAAAAGTGTAATGGAAACACGTCACCACTTCTGGATTTATCACTCCTGGCTTTGGCTTTCAAAAACTGATGTAAAATACTGACCAAATTCTCAACATGGCCTAAAGCTGCAGTCCTGTCCATGTGAATTATCATCTATCCATTAATTGTTAGATTCATGTGGAATCACCTAAAGGGTGGACTCTCCATTGGGCGCAAGACCACTATGCTTGGTCATCTTCATCAGCTTCATAGACTTGACTTTGAGTAGAGATGCAGGGCGAATGTGCGGTTGGCCGTTTCATTCGACTTCTCCTGGAACTTCTCCTGGCCAAGGACTTGAAAACCGAGTATACAGGTCCACCTTCTGGTGATCAATGGAGGCGTTTTGGGATTCTGTCTCCACATTTTGACTCTACTGAGTGGAACAGCATCAGCCTGTGTAGGGGCCACTCTACTGACAATGGGAATTAGAACGCGCCATGAGGAATTCAGTTCACATTCCCAGGATGAACAAGTCTCTGTTCTTCAGTATTTTTGCACCCTGTCGGCACTTACGTTGTGCCAGCTACCTTGGCATCACTACTGACCCCATGACGGCAGCCTGTCAATACAGACCAGGGGTAGCAGAAGGAAGCAACTAAGCCTGAGTACACCTGAGTTTAAGAAGGAAAAAAACATCTTGGAAAATCCTTTTATCTCAATTCCAATATGTGACTCATGATCACACGTCAGGATGTGTTGTACTTTTATCTAATAGCAGCAATTGGAGCTAGCACCGATCGCTGCTGTATAAGAACATAAGTGCACCCATAATCAGCATTTCATTAATGTAATTGTGAGACCCGACCATTCCAGTGCTACATCACCTTCTTCTGTGGTGCACTATCCTAGTATATAGTACAAATGGTCAGAAGATTAGTCCCAAGGAGGGCTGAAAAAATAAAAAATAGTTGTCAAATATTAAAAAATATCAAACTTTACAATTGTTTGATGAAAATAAGTTATCATCTATATTTAGGATTGGTAGAGATTTGGGATCCATCAGCAGAAGGAGGCACTTTCATACAGTAGCAGATCCAACCATGTATATACTCCAGCTCCAGATGAATGGTAAAAAACTTTTTCTTTATTGATCCAACGTAATAAAAACAGGATAATCCTTACAGATGGCAGACAGAATAAGTGATTGCGCAGAGAACGGCTACGCGTTTCGACTACAACGGGTCTTGCTCATGCCTAGATAATCTCAGAAATGGTAGCTATATATATAGCACCCCAGAACCTATCACAAGCATTTCATCCGTCACATGACTAAATACACAGGTCCTGGAAGTGCATAAAAGACAAATAATAATAATAATAATAATAATAATAATTTTATTTATATAGCGCCAACATATTCCGCAGCGCTTTACAAATTATAGAGGGGACTTGTACAGACAATAAACATTACATCATAACAGAAATACAGTTCAAAACAGATACCAGGAGGAGTGAGGGCCCTGCTCGCAAGCTTACAAACTATGGGGAAAAGGGGAGACACGAGAGGTGGATGGTAACAATTGCTTTAGTTATTCGGACCAGCTATAGTGTAAGGCTCAGGTGTTCATGTAAAGCTGCATGAACCAGTTACCTGCCTAAGTATGTAGCAGTACAGACACAGAGGGCTAATACTGCATAAAGTGTATGAGAACATGATGCGAGGAACCTTTTTTTTTTTTTTTTTTTATTATAAATAGGCCACACAGGGATCGTTAGGTTAATGCATTGAGGCGGTAGGCCAGTCTGAACAAATGAGTTTTTAGGGCACGCTTAAAACTGTGGGGATTGGGGATTAATCGTATTAACCTAGGTAGTGCATTCCAAAGAATCGGCGCAGCACGTGTAAAGTCTTGGAGACGGGAGTGGGAGGTTCTGATTATTGAGGATGCTAACCTGAGGTCATTAGCGGAGCGGAGGAGATGTAGGGTGGTGCTGAGCCATGGAGTGCTTTGTGGATGAGGGTAGTAGTTTTGTACTGGATTCTGGAGTGGATGGGTAGCCAGTGTAATGACTGGCACAGGGTAGAGGCATCGGTGTAACGGTTGGTGAGGAATATGATCCTGGCTGCAGCATTCAGGACAGATTGGAGCGGGGAGAGTTTTGCAAGAGGGAGACCGATTAGTAGAGAGTTACAATAGTCCAGACGAGAATGAATAAGTGAAACAGTCAGAGTTTTTGCAGAGTCGAAATTAAGAAAAGGGCGAATTCTAGAAATGTTTTTGAGATGCAGGTAAGAAGAGCGAGCCAGTGATCGGATGTAGGGGGTGAATGAAAGGTCAGAATCAAGGATGACCCCAAGGCAGCGGGCATGTTGCTTTGGAGTAATGGTGGAACCGCACACGGAGATGGCAATGTCAGGCAAAGGTAGGTTAGTAGAGGGAGAGAACACGAGGAGTTCAGTTTTTGACAGGTTTAGTTTCAGATAGAGGGAGGACATGATGTTAGAGACAGCGGTAAGACAATCACTGGTGTTTTCTAAAAAGGTCGGTGTGATATCGGGAGCAGAAGTGTATAATTGGGTGTCGTCAGCATAGAGATGGTACTGGAAACCAAATCTACTGATTGTTTGTCCAATAGGGGCAGTATACAACGAGAAGAGTAGGGGGCCTAGGACTGATCCTTGAGGAACCCCAACAGTAAGGGGAAGGTGAGAGGAGGAGGAACCAGCAAAACATACAGTGAAGGATCGGTCAGAGAGATAGGAGGAGAACCAGGAGAGAACGGTGTCCTTGAGGCCGATGGAGCGGAGCATAGTGAGGAGGAGCTGATGATCCACAGTGTCAAATGCTGCAGAGAGATCCAAGAGAATTAGCATGGAGTAGTGACCATTAGATTTAGCTGTTAGTAGGTCATTAGAGACTTTAATGAGGGCAGTTTCAGTAGAGTGTAAAGAGCGGAAGCCAGATTGAAGAGGGTCGAGAAGAGAGTTATCTGAGAGATAGCGGGTAAGACGGGAGTGGACCAGGCGTTCGAGGAGTTTAGAGATGAAGGGAAGATTAGAGACAGGTCTATAATTAGCGGCACAGTTTTGATCGAGGGATGGTTTTTTAAGTAATGGATGTATGATGGCATGCTTAAATGAGGAGGGAAAAATACCGGAAGTGAGGGAAAGGTTGAATATTTTTGTTAGGTGAGAGGTGATAGCCGGGGAAAGGGACTGGAGGAGATGTGACGGAATGGGGTCACTGGTGCAAGTGGTCGGGCGCGAAGATGCAAGGAGCCTGCTTACTTCTTCTTCTGTAACTGCTTCAAAGTCAGAGAGTGAACTAGATGCAGTGGGGGAGGGAGGACAGTGCATGGTATGAAGAGATTGGGAGATGATTTCCTGTCGAATGTGGTCAATTTTTTCTTTGAAGTAATTGGCCAGATCGTCAGCACGGAGATCCGTGGTTGGGGCCTGCGCTCTTGGGTTGAGTAGGGACTGGAACGTGTCAAAGAGACGTTTAGGGTTATTGGACAGGGAGGTGATGAGGGTGTTGAAGTAGGTTTGTTTGGAGAGGTGAAGGGCAGAATTGTATGTCTTTAGCATGAACTTATAATGGATGAAATCTTCGGGTTGATTAGATTTTCTCCACAGACGTTCTGCGCACCTGGAGCACCGCTGCAGGAAACGTGTTTGCAGCGTGTGCCACGGTTGTTGCCGTCTGTGCCGAGTTGTTTTATGTATAGGAGGAGCAGCTTCATCCAGAGCAGATAGTGCATATAAAAGTAAAATAACGCATACATAAATGCAATGGTAAAGTATTTTGTTTCTTTTATTCATACCCACGGGGAAGCGAGTGTTCAGACTGTACATCCAAGACGCCTCCCTAGTAAGTAGGCGTCTTTTTATATCACCCCCGCAGCTTTGAGGAAAAACTCTCTCTATGCCGTGTACTCTAAGAGCTGCGGTGTCTCCATTATGTGTCATACCGAAGTGTTTGGATACCATTGAGATATTCCTATTAATCATGTTGTAATTTTTTGCGTCTCTGAGATGTTCGGAGACGCGTGTTTTCAACTTTCTTGATGTGCACCCTATGTATGAAATTTGGCAAATTAAACAGTCTATTTTGTAGATCACATTTTTATTGTGACAATTTATAAAACTATTAATTTTGTAACTTTTAGTTTTTTCGGTATTTTGAAAGGTGTTGCCTACACAAGAATGCGCACAGGTACTGCAAGCCGCAGTGCCGCATCTAAAGAAACCCTTGCATTCAAGCCAGGTTTTGGATCCTGATTTAGTCAGAAACGAATTCGGAGCTACTAGATCCCCGATAGTTCGAGCCCTTCTCGCCACCACATTAACCCCATCTTTCAGAATATTCATGAGTGTATGGTCTTCATATAAAATAGGTAATCTATGATTGATAATTTTTTTGATATGATTAAACTGAGAACTGAACTGTAAACATACATGAGGTTTATCACTTAATCTCTTTTTATTAGATCCACTCATAGCACTATTTACCAAAAGATCTTCTCTGCGTTTTTTGTCCACTATATTTTTGGCCCTATTAATCGACCAATTGGGGTATTTACGGGCTTTTCATTTTTCGTTAAGTTCACTGAATTCTTTTAGTTTATCCTCATCCCTACTGCAATTACGTTTTAACCTAGTGAACTCACCCACAGGTATAGATTTTATTGTGTGGGCTGGGTGGCTACTGGTCGCATGGAGAATAGTATTTCCACTGATGGGCTTTACATAGGTTTTACTAGCTATAGGTTCATCAACTATACCGTACAGATTTAAATCAAGAAAGGAAATGTTACTTTGATCAAAAACATGAGTGAACCTAATACCAAAATCATTTGTATTAATATAGTCAACAAATCCTGGTATGGCAGACACATCACCCCCCCAAATAATGAGTGTATCATCAATGTATCTGCCATACCAGGAGATGTGATCAACAAAGGGATTGTCTGGAGAATACAAATATTGCTGTTCCCAATGGGCCATTGTCAAATTAGCTAAAGATGGCGAATATTTAGCCCCCATAGGAACTCCTGACTTTTGAACAAATATTTCATTACCAAATGAAAAAACATTGTGTCTCATAAGGAAGAAAATAACCTGCAACGCAAAATTAATTAGGTCCTGTGAATAATGTCCATAATCTGTTAGATGAAACTGTAAAGCTCTCATAGCTACATCATGAGGTATATTTGTGTACAAAGACACAACATCACAGCTCAGCCAGACATAATTCTTTCTCCAAGTCCAGTTAGAAAGTATTTTTAACACCTCTCTTGAGTCTTTGATATAACCTGGCATTTTCGTGACTATAGGTTGCAGCAGTGAGTCAACCCACTCACACAGGTGTTGATCACATCTCCTGGTATGGCAGATACATCGATAATACGCTCATTATTTGGGGGGGTGATGTGTCTGCCATACCAGGATTTGTTGACTATATTAATACAAATGTTTTTGGTATTAGGTTCACTCATGTTTTTGATCAAAGTAACATTTCCTTTCTTGATTTAAATCTGTACGGTATAGTTGATGAACCTATAGCTAGTAAAACCTATGTAATGCCCATCAGTGGAAATACTATTCTCCATGCGACCAGTAGCCACCCAGCCCACACAATAAAATCTATACCTGTGGGTGAGTTCACTAGGTTAAAACGTAATTGCAGTAGGGATGAGGATAAACTAAAAGAATTCAGTGAACTTAACGAAAAATGAAAAGCCCGTAAATACCCCAATTGGTCGATTAATAGGGCCAAAAATATAGTGGACAAAAAACGCAGAGAAGATCTTTTGGTAAATAGTGCTATGAGTGGATCTAATAAAAAGAGATTAAGTGATAAACCTCATGTATGTTTACAGTTCAGTTCTCAGTTTAATCATATCAAAAAAATCATCAATCATAGATTACCTATTTTATATGAAGACCATACACTCATGAATATTCTGAAAGATGGGGTTAATGTGGTGGCGAGAAGGGCTCGAACTATCGGGGATCTACTAGCTCCGAATTCGTTTCTGACTAAAGCCCCCGTCACACACAGCGAGATCGCTAGCGAGATCGCTGCTGAGTCACAAGTTTTGTGACGCAACAGCGATCTCAGTAGCGATCTCGCTATGTGTGACACGTAGCAGCGACCAGGCCCCTGCTGTGAGATCGCTGGTCATGTCGGAATGGCCTGGGCCATTTTTTGATCGTTGAGGTCCCGCTGGGTAGCACACATCGCTGTGTTTGACACCTTACCAACGACCTCGCTGACAGGACGTCCCATTGAATCATCATGAAATAGCATCGTTCTACAGGTCGCTACAGTTCGCCGCATCGCTGCTGCGTCGTTGGGGAGATCGCACTGTGTGACATCTCACCAGCGACCACATAGCGACGCTTGAGCGATCCCTGACAGGTCGGATCGTTGTCGGAATCGCTCAAGCGTCGCTATGTGTGACGGGGCCTTAAATCAGGATCCAAAACCTGGCTTGAATGCAAGGGTTTCTTTAGATGCGGCACTGCGGCTTGCAGTACCTGTGCGCATTCTTGTGTAGGCAACACCTTTCAAAATACCGAAAAAACTAAAAGTTACAAAATTAATAGTTTTATAAATTGTCACAATAAAAATGTGATCTACAAAATAGACTGTTTAATTTGCCAAATTTCATACATAGGGTGCACATCAAGAAAGTTGAAAACACGCGTCTCCGAACATCTCAGGGACGCAAAAAATTACAACATGATTAATAGGAATATCTCAATGGTATCCAAACACTTCGGTATGACACATAATGGAGACACCGCAGCTCTTAGAGTACACAGCATAGAGAGAGTTTTTCCTCAAAGCTGCGGGGGTGATATAAAAAGACGCCTACTTACTAGGGAGGCGTCTTGGATGTACAGTCTGAACACTCGCTTCCCCGCGGGTATGAATAAAAGAAACAAAATACTTTACCATTATTGCTAATTAGGGCAATAGGTAGGTTTGACAATTTTATATTTTGCATTTATGTATGCGTTATTTTACTTTTATATGCACTATCTGTATTTGTCTTTTATGCACTTCCAGGACCTGTATATTTAGTCATGTGACGGATGAAATGCTTGTGATAGGTTCTGGGGTGCTATATATATAGCTACCATTTCTGAGATTATCTAGGCATGAGTAAGACCCGTTGTAGTCGAAACGCGTAGCCGTTCTCTGCGCAATCACTTATTCTGTCTGCCATCTGTAAGGATTATCCTGTTTTTATTACGTTGGATCAATAAAGAAAAAGTTTTTTACCATTCATCTGGAGCTGGAGTATATACATGGTTGGATCTGCTGCTGCTTGGAGTCCCGGGTCAGGACTTACTTTCGTGCTCCACATCTGATGGCCTGGTTGGTGAGCTGGCTGCGGCTTTTGTTAGCCGTTTTTCTTTTTTTGACTTTCATACAGTGCACATACCCGACCAACGCTCCAATCATTCTCTAAGGGGCTTCCAGAAAAAGGTCAGGTGCAGCCCATGGCAGCGACATAGTGAATGAATGGGGCATCGCACTGCCGCACCAATTTAACGGGGATACAATTGCCCAGTTCTGCCGATCGGTGCGTGTCCACTGGTTATACCACCATCAATCATCTCTTATGTTGTGGATAAGTGAGAACTTATCTTCACAGGAAAACCTCTTCAAATCACTCCCTTTTCCCAAATGAAAAAGAAGGAAATTTAAAAAAAAATGAACATATTTGGTGTTGACGCATCCATAAAAGTCCAATCTATGGAAATCTAAAACTTATTAACCCATATACTAAATGCCTTGAACAAAAAAATAAAAACACTAGAATTGTTTTATTTCAGTCACTGCCCCTCTCCCAAAAAATGCAATGGAATGCAATCAGGACATCATATATACAATAAAATGGTAACAATGATAACGTCGTCTCAGCACGTAAAAAACAAGCCCTCACATGGCTCCATTCATAGAAAAAAGTTATGAAACTCTGAAATGACAATGAAAGTAAACCGAAAGTTCTGATTTTTTTAGCCACTTAAATATAAAATCCTATATACAGTAAGTTTAGTATCGCTGTAATTGTAGTGACCTGGAAAATCATATTTCTGGATCATTTTCACCCCACGAAAAGCGTCGTAAAGTCGAAACCCAAAAGTCAATGGCAGAATTGTTCAATTTTTCCCATTTCACAGCACTATTTTTCAGCACACGTTCGTCATTTCTCTCCAAGTGGCAAAGTCTCTAGAGCGGACAGTTTACCTATATACTGTGTAAGTAAATACAGTATTGAACATATTGGTGGGCACGTGCCCCAAGTTCCTAAACGTAGCTACACCACTGGGTCATAGCACTTTTTTTTAATTACATGGAATGGGAAGGAAAAATGTGGGACATGATGGTGTAACGGGCCTCGGGGTGGTAGCCAAGGGCAAGGGACTCGTTTTCCGTGCCCCGGCCCCTTACAGAACAACTTTGTCCGTTTTCAGTGTGTGTGTGTGTGTGTATAAACCGGTTAGCATAATGGACATCTCCGAGCTCTTCTGGTCTGCCACGCATTGCTCGACTCCGATTCCCCATGACATTCCGAACAGGAAGTCCATAAAGCCAAATTCCTCTTTGCTGACCATTTGACTAACACACAAAGCTCAGCAGGAGATGCAGGTGTCTTTCTCTTGGTTACACGTGCAGTAGAACGCCATCCTCTACCCCCTCACCATGGCATAAACCAGAACTAGGAAGGTGACTCCCTCAGATTTTGCGAGAGTGCCTCTCTTTGATTACTGCAGCTGCAGAGAACATTGAGATAAGGATTAAATACAAAACAAACAAGTCCATTATACTAATTGCATCTTATATAACTCAGCCGCAGCAGTCTGGGAAATTTCATGCTCATTTGTAGTGTCAGACATTGTTACTGTACTGTCTATACTGTGCACATATATCATTCACAAGCCAAATAGGGAAGTGGTCATTGATTGTGGAGACATGTTGGTTTTATATGGCCTCTTCTTTCAAGTTCTGTTTCTCCCTCCCTCAGTCCTGTTTTTTCTCTCCTCTTTTCTGGTGATGGGCGTAATTACTTTTTTGGCAGAATCATCCAGTTCATCTTCCATTAGGTCCTCTGATCACAAGCGTCATCGCTCCGCAACATCCAGAAGTAGCAGGCAGTATCAACGTTCTAGATCTTCTCAGTGGCGTTCTCCATCAACTTTGGATACTAGTTCCTGCAGTTCTGGTTCGGGCATATTGGGTCATTGTTGCAAGAGGCAAGAGTCTTCTCAGTAGGCCAGGTGGTTATGCCATTGGGCAAGCCAACCCCACGTGGTTCCAGATCCTCCATGAAGAACAGCACAAGTTCCATCATCAGACAGTGAGTTCAATTCAACTGGGACATAGAGTTCTGGGGAAGAAAAGTGGGATTTAGTAAAGGCCTTCAAGGCTTTGCTCTCTCGGTTAGAGCCAGCAAAAAGTTCACAATGAAATGGTAGCGCCTCAGGCGGGGTATACATAAAGAAGCTTTCCTTTGTGGATTTGAGGGGTCTCATTTAGATAAAGAAACAAGAAAATCTGAATTAACCAATATATAGATATCTGGTCTACAATTTCTGTGGAACAGCATACAATACACAAAGAGCATAGGACTATCCTGGATAAAACGATTGACAGAAGGCCAAAGGTGGCCAGGACCATGGTTAACTGGATCCAAGCCTTCACGGTGCTAAGTTGTGTTCTGAGCCAACAGCACCCTGAACACTGTTCAGACTTGTCCATCTATATGAACTCAATTTATAACGCGTTAAAATCCCATGGGGCAGTGCCTGGTGTAAGTATGACGAAGAGTTTCACCGGCGTTTGACCCTACAACCTAATACTGGGTAGAGGGTTAAGGCCACAGATGTATAGCTCAGGCTAATGATGGCACAGAGAACGTTGCACTTTCAGTCGGTGAAAGGTGCTCCTTCCATATACTGTACTTACAAGGGGTAGTGCGCAGACCTGGAGTGTGTTGGCTCTTGAACAAGGGCCACTGCAGATTTTATGGCTTATGTAAATGTAGGCACAAATGCTCAGCTTGGGTTCGTCAACACCCATCAGTCCTCTGTGACAAGTCAGGAAAATCAGCCAGCAGGACAGCGGGGAGCCTTGAAGATAAAGACTCCAATGGGCATGTCCATGATGTCCTCATGGTAAGACCAGTAACTCTATAAGGAGCTTCTTTGTGGAGGGGGATATTGCCATGGGAAAGTTTTTCAGGCCTCGGCCTTGGCCCTTCTATTCAACATCAGGGTCTGACCTTACAAATGGATGAATGAGCAAAAATTCCCACAAACTCCTCCAAAATCTTGTAAAAATCCTTCCGAGAAGAGCGGAATCTGTCATATCTGCAGAGGGGAACCAACGCCATATTAATATCTGTTAACCTAGAATAGGAGGTGCGTAAAGCTCCTGGAGGTGAAATGTTGGAAAGTCCTAATACTACTGTCCATATAGTGGAAGACAGACAAGCACTAATTATGTCCATTGTGTCAGCAGCACTTACGGGATGAAGCCATGCAGGGATATAGGGCCCATTGTCGTATTATGGATAATTACAGTAATGCTTCCTGATAATTACCTTGCAGCTTTACTATACCCCGAGGCAGGACGGTAATGTACAGCGCTGAGGAGATGACAGCCCACGTCTCCTTAACAAATCTTAATAATTGCTCTACATTTCTTGAACATGGAGTGTGCGCTACTGATACTAACCCTCCAACATGACATATTGTATCGCTACTAAGAAAACGGACGAGTTACTAAAGCCGGAGCAGCCGTGAGATCTGCAACATGGAAAGGTGGTGTCCAAATCAGTCCATTGCTCAAAAAAGGGTTTTTCATGACTTCAGTGTGTAATGGGTTGGGATCCGATCCTTGAGAATCTCATGCGTCAGCACAATAATGGGGCTTTTATTGCAAGCACAGCGCCGTTCGTACGGATGTGGTTGTGCCTGGTATTGCAACACAGCCCTATTTACTTTGGTTGTTAGGACATAATATTGGTGAATTAAAGGGGTTGTCCAGGATTTGTTTTTACAATTGTGTAATCTCCATCAGTTCCTTACATTTTGAAAAAAAAAGTGATAGCACTCCATTGAAACAAGGGGACATGTCACCCCTGTTTTGTGATCAGTGGGGTTCCCACTGGTTGTATAGGTAATAACCTGATGTAGCCTTTAGAGGGTTTTTTCTGATTTAAAAGAAATGTATAAATGCAGGAAATGCCATAAAATTATAAAACACCCTACAGAACCCTATAGAATCCCGACTGCCTGCTCTGCATTGATCATGCTCCATAAGTCATTTACGTTCCCGCTACAGCCTCCTCTGGCCTTATCAGTCACATGCTGAACAGGCCAACAACCACTGAGGCCAGTGATTGACTGCAACGGACATGAGTGCTGGATGACTACTAGGGACCACAGGGGATTGAACAGGTGATGAGTATTTTATCATATAACCACATGTCCTGCCAGTAGTTTTTTTTGTTAGACACCCCCTTTAAAGGGGTATTCCAGTTATAATAAGTTATCACCTATCAGGTAATTGTTGGCACCTCCACTAATCACCAGAATGCGGTCTATTGCCCTTTTCTTGCTCTTTGGTAGCTGCTGATGTCCACACGAGTACGGGTTTCCAAGTCAAATAGGTTACAATTTATTTTCCTGCATAACCTTTAAACATAACATAAACAGCGCTTCTTCAGCCAAAACATTCAATAACAAAAACACAGTCATTTCTTAGGGTAGGCACAACAAAGCAGTCTCACCCACAGAGCAGTACAGGCTTTGCTTATCCTCAGTCTGTCCACCATTAATGTTCTTTTTTCCTCTCCAACACTACAGACTATAACTGAGCCAACCCTGTTGCCTTATATGGGACCTGCAAGTCCCGTACTGGAATGTACGGGAACGACCTTCCCCACCCAAGCTCTTAAGGTCGCTCCTAAATCCGGGACCCAAAATTCAGTCCACTAAAATTACTGTTACTGGAGCACTCTTTTCCCAGATTTACAACACCGAGGACAGGTGCCTCAGTGACACATCCAGGACTTTACCTCCTGCTTTATATATATATATATATATATATATATATATATATATATATACAGTACAGACCAAAAGTTTGGACACACCTTCTCATTTAAAGTTTTTTCTGTATTTTCATGACTATGAAAATTGTACATTCACACTGAAGGCATCAAAACTATGAACTAACGCATGTGGAATTATATACTTAACAAAAAAGTGTGAAAAAACTCAAATTATGTCTTATATTCTAGGTTCTTCAAAGTAGCCACCTTTAGCTTTGATGACTGCTTTGCACACTCTTGGCATTCTCTTTATAAGCTTCAAGAGGTAGTCACCGGGAATGGTCTTCCAACAATCTTGAAGGAGTTCCCAGAGATGCTTAGCACTTGTTGGCCCTTTTGCCTTCACTATGCGGTCCAGCTCACCCCAAACTATCTCGATTGGGTTCAGGTCTGGTGACTGTGGAGGCCAGGTCATCTGGCGTAGCACCCCATCACTCTCCTTCTTTGTCAAATAGCCCTTACACAGCCTGGAGGTGTGTTTGGGGTCATTGTCCTGTTGAAAAATAAATGATGGTCCAACTAAACGCAAACCGGATGGAATAGCATGCCGCTGCAAGATGCTGTGGTAGCCTGTTGTGAATTCTGTGATCAAGCTCCCTCCTGTGGTCACGAGTGGTACTGCGGCTTCTGAGTTTCCTTCCTCAGGTGATGAGGTTAAGTCGTTAGGTGCTGCTCTATTTAACTCCACCTAGTGCTTTGATCCTGGCCTCCAGTCAATGTTCTAGTATTGGTCTTGCTTCCTCCTGGATCGTTCCTGTGGCCTGTCTGCTCAGCATAAGCTAAGTTCTGCTTGTGTTACTTTTGTTGCTATATTTTCTGTCCAGCTTGCTTTTTTGGTTCTGCTTGCTTGCTGGAAGCTCTGAGACGCAGAGGGAGCACCTCCGTACCGTTAGTCGGTGCGGAGGGTCTTTTTGCCCCTCTGCGTGGTTGTTTGTAGGTTTTTGTGTTGACCGCAAAGCTATCTTTCCTATCCTCGGTCTATTCAGTAAGTCGGGCCTCACTTTGCTAAATCTATTTCATCTCTGAGTTTGTATTTTCATCTTAACTCACAGTCATTATATGTGGGGGGCTGCCTTTTCCTTTTGGGAATTTCTCTGAGGCAAGGTAGGCTTATTTTTCTATCTTCAGGCCTAGCTAGTTTCTCAGGCTGTGCCGAGTTGCATAGGGAGCGTTTGGCGCAATCCACGGCTACCTCTAGTGTGGTTTGATAGGTTTAGGGATTGCGGTCAGCAGAGTTTCCACGTCTCAGAGCTCGTCCTATGTTTTGTGGTTTTTGTCAGGTCACTTGTGTGCTCTGAACTTCAAGGTCCATTGTGGTTCTGAATTACCTATTCATAACAGTACTGGAGGCCCAAAGTACTATGCTTCTCAATAGAGGGAAAAAAGAAGTTTTGAGACCATTTTTTTTTCTTTGCACCGTGTTTTGCCTTTTTTTTCCCCTAGATATTTGGGTGGTTCAGGACACAGGTGTGGTGATGGACATTAAAGGTCTGTCTTCATGTGTGGATCTTCTCACTGCAAGAGTACAAAATATTCAAGACTTTGTGGCTCAGAATTCTATGTTAGAACCAAGAATTCCTATTCCTGATTTGTGTTCTGGAGATAGAGCTAAATTTCTGAGTTTCAAAAATAATTGCAAACTGTTTCTGGCGTTGAAACCTCGCTCCTCTGGTGACCCAGTTCAACAAGTTAAGATTATTATTTCTTTATTACGTGGCGACCCTCAAGACTGGGCATTTTCCCTTGCGCCAGGAGATCCTGCATTATGTAATATTGATGCGTTTTTTCTGGCGCTCGGATTACTGTACGATGAACCTAATTCAGTGGATCAGGCAGAGAAAAATTTGCTGGCTCTGTGTCAGGGTCAGGATGAGATAGAGATTTATTGTCAGAAGTTTAGAAAGTGGTCTGTGCTCACTCAATGGAATGAATGTGCTTTGGCAGCAATCTTCAGAAAGGGTCTCTCTGAAGCCCTTAAGGATGTCATGGTGGGATTTCCTATGCCTGCTGGTCTGAATGAGTCTATGTCTTTGGCCATTCACATCGGTCGACGCTTGCGTGAGCGTAAATCTGTGCACCATTTGGCGGTATTATCTGAGCATAAACCTGAGCCTATGCAGTGCGATAGGACTTTGACCAGAGCTGAAAGGCAAGAACACAGACGTCAGAATGGGCTGTGTTTCTACTGTGGTGATTCTACTCATGCTATCTCCGATTGTCCTAAGCGCACTAAGCGGTTCGCTAAGTCTGCCACCATTGGTACGGTACAGTCGAAATTTCTTTTGTCCGTTACTTTGATCTGCTCTTTGTCTTCCTATTCTGTCATGGCATTTGTGGATTCAGGCGCTGCCCTGAATTTGATGGACTTAGAGTTTGCTAGGCGCTGTGGGTTTGTCTTGGAGCCCTTGCAGTGTCTTATTCCATTGAGAGGAATTGATGCTACGCCTTTGGCCAAGAATAAGCCTCAGTATTGGACCCAGCTGACCATGTGCATGGCTCCTGCGCACCAGGAGGATATTCGCTTTCTGGTGTTGCAAAATCTGCATGATGTGGTCGTGTTGGGGTTGCCATGGCTACAAGTCCATAACCCAGTATTAGATTGGAAATCAATGTCTGTGTCCAGCTGGGGTTGTCAGGGGGTACATGGTGATGTTCCATTTCTGTCTATCTCATCATCCACCCCTTCTGAGGTCCCAGAGTTCTTGTCTGATTACCGGGATGTATTCGATGATCCCAAGTCCAATGCCCTACCTCTGCATAGGGATTGTGATTGTGCTATCGAATTGATTCCTGGTAGTAAGTTTCCTAAGGGTCGACTGTTTAATTTATCTGTACCTGAGCACGCCGCTATGTGGAGTTACGTAAAAGAATCCTTGGAGAAGGGTCATATTCGGCTGTCGTCATCGCCATTGGGAGCAGGGTTCTTTTTTGTGGCCAAGAAGGATGGTTCGCTGAGACCTTGTATTGATTACCACCTTCTAAATAAAATCACGGTCAAATTTCAGTACCCCTTGCCGCTGCTATCTGATTTGTTTGCTCGGATTAAGGGGGCTGTTGTGAATTCTGTGATCAAGCTCCCTCCTGTGGTCACAAGTGGTACTGCGGCTTCTGAGTTTCCTTCCTCAGGTGATGAGGTTAAGTCGTTAGGTGCTGCTCTATTTAACTCCACCTGGTGCTTTGATCCTGGCCTCCAGTCAATGTTCTAGTATTGGTCTTGCTTCCTCCTGGATCGTTCCTGTGGCCTGTCTGCTCAGCATAAGCTAAGTTCTGCTTGTGTTACGTTTGTTGCTATATTTTCTGTCCAGCTTGCTTTAATTTGTTTTTCTTGCTTGCTGGAAGCTCTGAGACGCAGAGGAAGCACCTCCGTACCGTTAGTCAGTGCGGAGGGTCTTTTTGCCCCTCTGCGTGGTTGTTTGTAGGTTTTTGTGTTGACCGCAAAGCTATCTTTCCTATCCTCGGTTTATTTAGTAAGTCGGGCCTCGCTTTGCTAAATCTATTTCATCTCTGTGTTTGTACTTTCATCTTAACTCACAGTCATTATATGTGGGGGCTGCCTTTTCCTTTGGGGAATTTCTCTGAGGCAAGGTAGGCTTATTTTTCTATCTTCAGGCCTAGCTAGTTTCTCAGGCTGTGCTGAGTTGCATAGGGAGCGTTAGGCGCAATCCACGGCTACCTCTAGTGTGGTGTGATAGGATTAGGGATTGCGGTCAGCAGAGTTCCCACGTCTCAGAGCTCGTCCTATGTTTTTTGCTTATTGTCAGGTCACTTTGTGTGCTCTGAACTTCAAGGTCCATTGTGGTTCTGAATTACCTATTCATAACAGTACTGGAGGCCCAAAGTACTATGCTTCTCAATAGAGGGAAAAAAGAAGTTCTGAGACCATTTTTTTTTCTTTGCACTGTGTTTTGCCTTTTTTTTCCCCTAGACATTTGGGTGGTTCAGGACACAGGTGTGGTGATGGACATTAAAGGTCTGTCTTCATGTGTGGATCTTCTCACTGCAAGAGTACAAAATATTCAAGACTTTGTGGCTCAGAATTCTATGTTAGAACCAAGAATTCCTATTCCTGATTTGTTTTCTGGAGATAGAGCTAAATTTCTGAGTTTCAAAAATAATTGCAAACTGTTTCTGGCGTTGAAACCTCGCTCCTCTGGTGACCCAGTTCAACAAGTTAAGATCATTATTTCTTTATTACGTGGCGACCCTCAAGACTGGGCATTTTCCCTTGCGCCAGGAGATCCTGCATTATGTAATATTGATGCGTTTTTTCTGGCGCTCGGATTACTGTACGATGAACCTAATTCAGTGGATCAGGCAGAGAAAAATTTGCTGGCTCTGTGTCAGGGTCAGGATGAGATAGAGATTTATTGTCAGAAGTTTAGAAAGTGGTCTGTGCTCACTCAATGGAATGAATGTGCTTTGGCAGCAATCTTTAGAAAGGGTCTCTCTGAAGCCCTTAAGGATGTCATGGTGGGATTTCCTATGCCTGCTGGTCTGAATGAGTCTATGTCTTTGGCCATTCAGATAGGTCGACGCTTGCGTAAGCGTAAATCTGTGCACCATTTGGCGGTATTATCTGAGCATAAACCTGAGCCTATGCAGTGCGATAGGACTTTGACCAGAGCTGAAAGGCAGGAACACAGACGTCAGAATGGGCTATGTTTTTACTGTGGTGATTCCACTCATGCCATCTCCGATTGTCCTAAGCGCACTAAGCGGTTCGCTAAGTCTGCCACCATAGGTACGGTACAGTCGAAATTTCTTTTGTCCGTTACTTTGATCTGCTCTTTGTCTTCCTATTCTGTCATGGCATTTGTGGATTCAGGCGCTGCCCTGAATTTGATGGACTTGGAGTTTGCTAGGCGCTGTGGGTTTGTCTTGGAGCCCTTGCAGTGTCTTATTCCATTGAGAGGAATTGATGCTACGCCTTTGGCCAAGAATAAGCCTCAGTATTGGACCCAGCTGACCATGTGCATGGCTCCTGCGCACCAGGAGGATATTCGCTTTCTGGTGTTGCAAAATCTGCATGATGTGGTCGTGTTGGGGTTGCCATGGCTACAAGTCCATAACCCAGAATTAGACTGGAAATCGATGTCTGTGTCCAGCTGGGGTTGTCAGGGGGTACATGGTGATGTTCCATTTCTGTCTATCTCATCATCCACCCCTTCTGAGGTCCCAGAGTTCTTGTCTGATTACCGGGATATATTCGATGAGCCCAAGTCCAATGCCCTACCTCCGCATAGGGATTGTGATTGTGCTATCGAGTTGATTCCTGGTAGTAAGTTTCCTAAGGGTCGACTGTTTAATTTATCTGTACCTGAGCACGCCGCTATGCGGAGTTATGTAAAAGAATCTTTAGAGAAGGGTCATATTCGCCCGTCGTCATCGCCATTGGGAGCAGGGTTCTTTTTTGAGGCCAAGAAGGATGGTTCGCTGAGACCTTGTATTGATTACCACCTTCTTAATAAAATCACGGTCAAATTTCAGTACCCCTTGCCGCTGCTATCTGATTTGTTTGCTCGGATTAAGGGGGCTAGTTGGTTCACCAAGATAGATCTTCGTGGTGCATATAATCTTGTGCGTATTAAACGGGGCGATGAATGGAAAACTGCATTTAATACGCCCGAGGGCCATTTTGAGTACCTAGTTATGCCATTCGGACTTGCCAATGCTCCATCAGTGTTTCAGTGCTTTATGCATGACATCTTCCGAGAGTACCTGGACAAATTCCTGATTGTATACTTGGATGATATTTTGGTCTTCTCGGATGATTGGGAGTCTCATGTGAAGCAGGTCAGAATTGTGTTCCAGGTCCTGCGTGCTAATTCTTTGTTTGTGAAGGGATCAAAGTGTCTCTTTGGTGTTCAGAAGGTTTCATTTTTGGGGTTCATTTTTTCCCCTTCTACTATCGAGATGGACCCTGTTAAGGTCCAGGCCATTTATGATTGGACTCAGCCGACATCTCTGAAGAGTCTGCAAAAGTTCCTTGGCTTTGCTAATTTTTATCGTCGCTTCATCTGTAATTTCTCTAGTATTGCTAAACCATTGACCGATTTGACCAAGAAGGGTGCTGATGTGGTCAATTGGTCTTCTGCTGCTGTGGAAGCTTTTCAAGAGTTAAAGCGTCGTTTTTATTCTGCCCCTGTGTTGTGTCAACCAGATGTTTCGCTTCCGTTCCAGGTTGAGGTTGATGCTTCTGAAATTGGAGCGGGGGCTGTTTTGTCGCAAAGAGGTGCTGATTGCTCGGTGATGAAGCCATGCGCCTTCTTTTCCAGGAAGTTTTCGCCTGCTGAGCGAAATTATGATGTTGGCAATCGAGAGTTGCTGGCCATGAAGTGGGCATTCGAGGAGTGGCGTCATTGGCTTGAAGGAGCTAAGCATCGCGTGGTGGTCTTGACTGATCACAAGAACTTGACTTATCTCGAGTCTGCCAAACGGTTGAATCCTAGACAGGCTCGTTGGTCGCTGTTTTTCTCCCGTTTTGACTTTGTGGTTTCGTACCTTCCGGGCTCTAAAAATGTGAAGGTGGATGCCCTGTCTAGGAGTTTTGTGCCCGACTCTCCGGGTTTGCCTGAGCCGGCTGGTATTCTCAAAGAGGGAGTAATTGTGTCTGCCATCTCCCCTGATTTGCGGCGGGTGCTGCAAAAATTTCAGGCTAATAAACCTGATCGTTGCCCAGCGGAGAAACTGTTTGTCCCTGATAGGTGGACGAATAAAGTTATCTCTGAGGTTCATTGTTCGGTGTTGGCTGGTCATCCTGGAATCTTTGGTACCAGAGATTTAGTGGCTAGATCCTTTTGATGGCCGTCTCTGTCGCGGGATGTGCGTTCGTTTGTGCAGTCCTGTGGGATTTGTGCTCGGGCTAAGCCCTGCTGTTCTCGTGCCAGTGGGTTGCTTTTGCCCTTGCTGGTCCCGAAGAGGCCTTGGACACATATCTCTATGGATTTTATTTCGGATCTCCCCGTCTCTCAAAAAATGTCGGTCATTTGGGTAGTTTGTGATCGCTTCTCTAAGATGGTCCATTTGGTACCCTTTTCTAAATTGCCTTCCTCCTCTGATTTGGTGCCGTTGTTCTTCCAGCATGTGGTTCGTTTACATGGCATTCCAGAGAACATCGTTTCTGACAGAGGTTCCCAGTTTGTTTCGAGGTTTTGGCGAGCATTTTGTGCTAGAATGGGCATTGATTTGTCTTTTTCCTCGGCTTTTCATCCTCAGACAAATGGCCAAACTGAACGAACCAATCAGACCTTGGAAACATATCTGAGATGTTTTGTTTCTGCTGATCAGGATGATTGGGTGTCCTTTTTGCCGTTGGCTGAGTTCGCTCTTAATAATCGGGCCAGCTCGGCTACCTTGGTTTCACCGTTTTTCTGCAATTCTGGGTTCCATCCTCGTTTCTCTTCAGGGCAGGTTGAGTCTTCGGACTGTCCTGGTGTGGATACTGTGGTGGACAGGTTGCAGCGGATTTGGACTCATGTAGTGGACAACTTGACCTTGTCCCAGGAGAAGGCTCAACGTTTCGCTAATTGCAGACGCTGTGTGGGTC
This sequence comes from Ranitomeya imitator, assembly GCF_032444005.1. Classification (NCBI taxonomy): domain Eukaryota; kingdom Metazoa; phylum Chordata; class Amphibia; order Anura; family Dendrobatidae; genus Ranitomeya; species Ranitomeya imitator. Next base: position 787,364,410 of record NC_091284.1, on the reverse strand, counting down.
CCCGACTTCGTGTTGGGGATTTGGTTTGGTTGTCATCTCGTTATATTCCTATGAAGGTTTCCTCTCCTAAGTTTAAGCCTCGTTTCATTGGCCCGTATAGGATTTCTGAGGTTCTTAATCCTGTGTCTTTTCGTTTGACCCTTCCAGATTCTTTTTCCATCCATAACGTATTCCATAGGTCATTGTTGCGGAGATACGTGGCGCCTGTGGTTCCATCTGTTGATCCTCCTGCCCCGGTTTTGGTGGAGGGGGAGTTGGAGTATATAGTGGAGAAGATTTTGGATTCTCGTGTTTCGAGACGGAAACTCCAGTATCTGGTTAAGTGGAAGGGTTATGGTCAGGAAGATAATTCCTGGGTCTTTGCCTCTGATGTCCATGCTGCCGATCTTGTTCGTGCCTTTCATATGGCTCATCCTGGTCGGCCTGGGGGCTCTGGTGAGGGTTCGGTGACCCCTCCTCAAGGGGGGGGTACTGTTGTGAATTCTGTGATCAAGCTCCCTCCTGTGGTCACGAGTGGTACTGCGGCTTCTGAGTTTCCTTCCTCAGGTGATGAGGTTAAGTCGTTAGGTGCTGCTCTATTTAACTCCACCTGGTGCTTTGATCCTGGCCTCCAATCAATGTTCTAGTATTGGTCTTGCTTCCTCCTGGATCGTTCCTGTGGCCTGTCTGCTCAGCATAAGCTAAGTTCTGCTTGTGTTACTTTTGTTGCTATATTTTCTGTCCAGCTTTTTTTTTGGTTCTGCTTGCTTGCTGGAAGCTCTGAGACGCAGAGGGAACACCTCCGTACCGTTAGTCGGTGCGGAGGGTCTTTTTGCCCCTCTGCGTGGTTGTTTGTAGGTTTTTGTGTTGACCGCAAAGCTATCTTTCCTATCCTCGGTCTATTCAGTAAGTCGGGCCTCACTTTGCTAAATCTATTTCATCTCTGAGTTTGTATTTTCATATTTTCATCTTAACTCACAGTCATTATATGTGGGGGGCTGCCTTTTCCTTTTGGGAATTTCTCTGAGGCAAGGTAGGCTTATTTTTCTATCTTCAGGACTAGCTAGTTTCTCAGGCTGTGCCGAGTTGCATAGGGAGCGTTAGGCGCAATCCACGGCTACCTCTAGTGTGGTTTGATAGGTTTAGGGATTGCGGTCAGCAGAGTTTCCACGTCTCAGAGCTCGTCCTATGTTTTGTGGTTTTTGTCAGGTCACTTGTGTGCTCTGAACTTCAAGGTCCATTGTGGTTCTGAATTACCTATTCATAACAGTAGCCATGATGGTCCGGTATGCAACCAATTTTGAATAAATCCCCAACAGTGTCACCAGTAAAGCACCCCACACCATCACACCTCCTCCTCCATTCTTCACTGTGGGAACCAGGCATGTAGAGTCCATTCGTTCACCTTTTCTGCGTCACACAAAGACACAGTGGTTGGAACCAAAGATCTCAAATTTGGACTCATCAGACCAAAACACATTTTTCCACTGGTCTAATGTCCATTCCTTGTGTTCATTAGCCCAAATAAGTCTCTTCTGCTTGTTGCCTGTCCTTAGCAGTGGTTTCCTAGCAGCTATTTTACCATGAAGGCCTGCTGCACAAAGTCTTCTCTTAACAGTTGTTGTAGAGATGTGTCTGCTGCTAGAACGCTGTGTGGCATTGACCTGGTCTCTAATCTGAGCTGCTCTTAGCCTGTAATTTCTGAGGCTGGTGACTCGGATAAACTTATCCTCAGAAGCAGAGGTGACTCTTGGTCTTCCTTTCATGGAGCGGTCCTCATGTGAGCCAGTTTCTTTGTAGCGCTTGATGGTTTTTGCCACTGCACTTGGGGACACTTTCAATCTTTTCCCAATTTCTCGGACTGACTGACCTTCATTTCTTAAAGTAATGATGGCCACTCGTTTTTCTTTACTTTGCTGCTTTTTTCTTGCCATAAAACAAATTCTAACAGTCTATTCAGTAGGACTATCAGCTGTGTATCCACCAGACTTCTGCACAACACAACTGATGGTCCCAACCCCATTTATAAGGCAAGAAATCCCACTTATTAAACCTGACAGGGCACACCTGTGAAGTGAAAACCATTTCCGGTGACTACATCTTGAAGCTCATCAAGAGAATGCCAAGAGTGTGCAAAGCAGTCATCAAAGCAAAAGGTGGCTACTTTGAAGAACCTAGAATATAAGACATAATTTCAGTTGTTTCACACTATTTTGTTAAGTATATAATTCCACATGTGTTAATTCATAGTTTTGATGCCTTCAGTGTGAATGTACAATTTTCATAGTCATGAAAATACAGAAAAATCTTTAAATGAGAAGGTGTGTCCAAACTTTTGGTCTGTACTGTATATATATCTCAAATTGTTTTTACAATTTGGTTTTATTCAAATTTTTACCTTCTATAGCCTCTATGTTTCATTGTCCATTGTTGGCTGCAAAATAAGTTAACTGAGAATCTGAGAGCTTGCATGACGGTCAGACAGGGCGTTTGAAATATTCCAGTTCATCTTTTTGTGAGCTTCCTTCAGCTGATTTATGAACACAGACCACATCAAAGTAGAACGTGCAGGGAACAAAGAACCTGCAAAACCCAAAGTTGCCAATATGTAATGTCACCCAGTTGCAACAATTATTTTTAGTAAAAATACATGCATTTAAGAAGAAAAAAACAAAGATATATGTGTTGCTGTCATAATACCAGTGACCTATCTGTTTTGAGAGAACCATAGGGATCTGGAGCTGCAGCTGATGTAATCAAAGTTTGGCTTTGAGGAATTGCGGGGCCTCTAGCCACAAAATGTAGGCAATGTGAATGAAGGGGGAGGCACAATAGTACATATATCCGGCTTTACGGATGACATGAGAACCTCTGAGATGGAGCGAGTGATAAGTCAGGTAACAATACCATAAAGCGAGCACAATAACTGACCCCGGTGCAACATCAAGAACGGGTAACCTGCTCCTACGGGGAACAGAGCGGCTCTATGCGGAGAAGAATAGACTCCATCGCGGCATAACAAATTACTCCGGGACAAAATAAGTCAAGGCTTGCTGGTCACATAGCTATTTGTGGTGTGGGTTACAGCCGGCTGAATGGCTGCATTTGTCTCTGCGCGCCGCTGATCTCCCTTAGGGAATGCGGGCTCTGTGGAGTTTTCAGAGGGTTAAATAAATATCTTGCATTGTTGCATTGTCTCCTCCATAAAGCCTCCTGGTTGTGCTTTGATGACAGGTGAAAAGGTGAATGGATGAAAGAGAATGGACCATATTCAGACCAGAGGAGACTTAGCTACTATTTTTTTTTATATAATTAACCCCTTTAAGACCCACCAAATTGTTGTCATGGGGATCCGGAACGAGAAAACTTCCATATTTTATCTCTGCATTCTTGAAAGAGTTTTAACTTCCTTTACAATTGTACACCTGTGATCATAAACTGTGTTACAATGGTTATATCGGTATTATATTGCACTTACAGGTCAAAGTTTGGACACCCCTGCTTATACAGTATATGTATATATAATATTTATATATTTATTTATTTATTGAAATGTGCATCTTGTAAATTCAGACTGAAGCCAGCAAAACCATGAAGGAAGAAGGAACACATATGGAAGCAAGGAGTAAAGAAAGACATGTGAAATTAATCAGAATACGTGTCAAACCTTAGATTCCTCCTAGTAGTGCTGTATTACACTGATGTCCACTTTACACCCCTTTGGCATTGCGTAAAGCAGCTTCATCGGGTCGTCATCTGGAATGGCTTCCAATGAACAGGTATGCCTCATCAAGGGCTAATCTGTGGGATCACCGGCCTTGGCGGCCATCAGATGTGTGTTGCTGCGGCAGTGTTGGTGCACAAGTCCATGCAGTGCTTAAATCTATTCCACAAGTGTTGTAAGGAAGAATATGGCAAGAACCACTCAACTTAAAGAAATGACAATCCATCATTACATTAACACATGACAGTCAATACATTTCTTTGATGAAACCGGATTTAACAAGGAAAGGAAGCACCAAGAATTACCTCTGCTGCAGAGGATAAGTTCATCAGAGATACCAGGCTCAGAAACTGCAAATTGTCAGTACCTCAGATAACAGCCCTTATAAACAATGATCCGACATTAACCCCTCTGTGACCTTAGACGTACTATCCCGTCGTGGTGCCCTGGGCTTATCTGACCCTGGACGGGATAGTACGTCATAGCCGATCGGCCGCGCTCACGGGGGGAGCGCGGCCGATCGCGGCCGGGTGTCAGCTGCTTATCGCAGCTGACATCTGGCACTATGTGCCAGGAGCGGTCACGGACCGCCCCCGGCACATTAACCCCTGGCACACCGCGATCAAAGATGATCGCGATGTGCCGGCGGTGCAGGGAAGCACCGCGCAGGGAGGGGGCTCCCTGCGGGCTTCCCTGAGCCCCCCGCAGCAACGCGATGTGATCGCGTTGCTGCGAGGGTCTCCTCACCTCCCTCCCTGCTCGAGCCCCGGATCCAAGATGGCCGCGGATCCGGGTCCTGCAGGGAGGGAGGTGGCTTCACAGAGCCTGCTCAGAGCAGGCACTGTGAAGGCTGCAGCGCTGCATGTCAGATCAGTGATCTGACAGAGTGCTGTGCAAACTGTCAGATCACTGATCTGTGATGTCCCCCCCTGGGACAAAGTAAAAAAGTAAAAAAAAAATTTTCCAAATGTGTAAAAAAAATAAAAAAAAATATTCCAAAATAATGAAAAAAAAAAAAAAATATTATTCCCATAAATACATTTCTTCATCTAAATAAAAAAAAAAAACCAATAAAAGTACACATATTTAGTATCGCCGCGTCCGTAACGACCCGACCTATAAAACTGTCCCACTAGTTAACCCCTTCAGTAAACACCGTAAGAAAAAAAAAAAAAAAACGAGGCAAAAAACAACGCTTTATTATCATACCGCCGAACAAAAAGTGGAATAACACGCGATCAAAAGGACAGATATAAATAACCATGGTACCGCTGAAAGCGTCATATTGTCCCGCAAAAAACGAGCCGCCATACAGCATCATCAGCAAAAAAATAAAAAAGTTATAGTCCTGAGAATAAAGCGATGCAAAAATAATTATTTTTTCTGTAAAATAGTTTTTATCGTATAAAAGCACCAAACCATAAAAAAATGATATAAATGAGGTATCGCTGTAATCGTACTGACCCGAAGAATAAAACTGATTTATCAATTTTACCAAACGCGGAACGGTATAAACGCCTTCCCCAATAGAAATTCATGAATAGCTGGCTTTTGGTCATTCTTCCTCACAAAAATCGGAATAAAAAGCGATAAAAAAAGTCACGTGCCCAAAAATGTTTTCAATAAAAACGTCAACTCGTCCCGCAAAAAACAAGACCTCACATGACTCTGTGGACCAAAATATGGAAAAATTATAGCTCTCAAAATGTGGTATTGCAAAAAATATTTTTTGCAATAAAAAGGGTCTTTCACTGTGTGACGGCTGCCAATCATAAAAATCCGCTAAAAAACTCGCTATAAAAGTAAATCAAACCCCCCTTCATCACCCCCTTAGTTAGGGAAAAATAAAAAAAAAATGTATTTATTTCCATTTTCCCATTAGGGCTAGGGTTAGGGCTAGGGTTAGGGCTAGGGCTAGGGTTAGGGCTAGGGTTAGGGCTAGGGCTAGGGTTAGGGCTAGGGTTAGGGCTAGGGCTAGGGTTAGGGCTAGGGTTAGGGCTAGGGTTAGGGCTAGGGCTAAAGTTAGGGTTAGGGTTTAGATTACATTTACAGTTGGGAATAGGGTTGGGATTAGGGTTAGGGGTGTGTCAGGGTTACAGGTGTGGTTAGGGTTACCGTTGGAATTAGGGTTAGGGGTGTGTTTACATTAGGGTTTCAGTTATAATTGGGGGGTTTCCACTGTTTCGGCACATCAGGGGCTCTCCAAACACGACATGGCGTCCGATCTCAATTCCAGCCAATTCTGCGTTGAAAAAGTAAAACAGTGCTCCTTCCCTTCCGAGCTCTCCTGTGTGCCCAAACAGGGGTTTACCCCAACATATGGGGTATCAGCGTACTCAGGACAAATTGGACAACAACTTTTGTGGACCAATTTCTCCTGTTACCCTTGGGAAAATACAAAACTGGGGGCTAAAAAATAATTTTTGTGGGAAAACAAAAAGATTTTTTATTTTCACGGCTCTGCGTTATAAACTGTAGTGAAACACTTGGGGGTTCAAAGTTCTCACAACACATCTAGATAAGTTCATTGAGGGGTCTAGTTTCCAATATGGGGTCACTTGTGGGGGGTTTCTACTGTTTAGGTACATTAGGGGCTCTGCAAACGCAATGTGACGCCTGCAGACCAATCCATCTAAGTCTACATTCCAAATGATGCTCCTTCCCTTCCGAGCCCTCCCATGCGCCCAAACGGTGGTTCCCCCCCACATATCGGGTATCAGCGTACTCAGGACAAATTGGACAACAACATTTAGGGTCCAATTTCTCCTGCTAACCTTGGAAAAATACAAAACTGGGGGCTAAAATATAATTTTTGTGGAAAAAAAAATATTTTTTATTTGCATGGCTCTGCGTTATAAACTGTAGTGAAATACTTGGGGGTTCAAAGCTCTCACAACACATCAAGATGAGTTCCTTAGGGGGTCTACTTTCCAAAATGGTGTCACTTGTGGGGGGTTTCTACTGTTTAGGTACATTAGGGGTTTTGCAAACGCAATGTGACGCCTGCAGACCATTCCATCTAAGTCTGCATTCCAAATGGCGCTCCTTCCCTTCCGAACCCTCCCATGCGCCCAAACGGTGGTTCCCCCCCACATATGGGGTATCAGCGTACTCAGGACAAATTGGACAACAACTTTTGGGGTCCAATTTCTCCTGTTACCCTAGGGAAAATACAAAACTGGGGGCTAAAAAATAATTTTTGTGGGAAAAAAATTTTGTTTTATTTTTATGGCTCTGCATTATAAACTTCTGTGAAGCCCTTGGTGGGTCAAAGTGCTCACCACACATCCAGATAAGTTCCTTAGGGGGTCTACTTTCCAAAATGATGTCACTTGTGGGGGGTTTCAATGTTTAGGCACATCAGTGGCTCTCCAAACGCAACATGGCGTCCCATCTCAATTCCTGTCAATTTTGCATTGAAAAGTCAAACGGCGCTCCTTCCCTTCCGAGCTCTCCCATGCGCCCAAACAGTGGTTTACTGCCACATATGGGGTATCAGCGTACTCGGGACAAATTGGACAACAACTTTTGAGGTCCAATTTCTTCTCTTACCCTTGGAAAAATAAAAAATTGGGGGCAAAAATATAATTTTTGTTAAAAAATATGATTTTTTATTTTTACGGTTCTGCATTATAAACTTCTGTGAAGCACTTGGTGGGTCAAAGTGCTCACCACACATCCAGATAAGTTCCTTAGGGGGTCTACTTTCCAAAATGGTGTCACTTGTGGGGGGTTTCAATGTTTAGGCACATCAGTGGCTCTCCAAACGCAACATGGCGTCCCATCTCAATTCCTGTCAATTTTGCATTGAAAAGTCAAATAGCGCTCCTTCCCTTCCGAGCTCTCCCATGCGCCCAAACAGTGGTTTACTGCCACATATGGGGTATCAGCGTACTCAGGACAAATTGGACAACAACTTTTTGGGTCCAATTTCTCCTGTTACCCTTGGTAAAATAAAACAAATTGGAGCTGAAGTAAAATTTTGTGTAAAAAAGTTAAATGTTCATTTTTATTTAAACATTCCAAAAATTCCTATTAAACACCTGAAGGGTTAATAAACTTCTTGAATGTGGTTTTGAGCACCTTGAGGGGTGCAGTTTTTAGAATGGTGTCACACTTGGGCATTTTCTATCATATAGACCCCTCAAAATGACTTCAAATGAGACGTGGTCCCTAAAAAAAAATGGTGTTGTAAAAATGAGAAATTGCTGGTCAACTTTTAACCCTTATAACTCCCTAACAAAAAAAAAAATTGGTTCCAAAATTATGCTGATGTAAAGGAGACATGTGGGAAATGTTACTTATTAAGTATTTTGTGTGACATATCTCTGTGATTTAATTGCATAAAAATTCAAAGTTTGAAAATTGCGAAATTTTCAAAATTTTCGCCAAATTTCCGTTTTTTTCACAAATAAACGCAGGTACTATCAAAGAAATTTTACCACTATCATGAAGTACAATATGTCACGAGAAAACAATGTCAGAATCACCAGTATCCGTTGAAGCGTTTCGGAGTTATAACCTCATAAAGGGACAGTGGTCAGAATTGTAAAAATTGGCCTGGTCATTAACGTGCAAACCACCCTTGGGGGTAAAGGGGTTAAGTAGCAGAATTGTATCAGCATCAAGTGTCCAGGAGACTGTGAGGAGCAGGCCTTTATGGTCTAATTGCTGCAAAAATGCCACTACTTCTCCACAAGGAGAAGAGGATTGTTTGGGTTAAACAACACAAGGACTGAACATGAGCTCAGTGAAAATCTGTACAAAAATTTTTTGGGGGGTACCAAAAAAACATGTAATTGTTAGTTGCAGAAAAGGTCTTACAAGTAGATGGTTTCTACATTTGTGATGCCCACAGTGAAGCATGGAGGGGGTAGTAAGATGGTGTCGGGTGCTTTGCTGATGATGCTGTTGGTGACTTATTCCATGTTCAGGGCAAATTACCTAGCATGACAGCATTTTGCAAGGACATGCCATCCCATCTTGTTTACAGATAGTGGGACTGTCATTTGTGACAGTTGCTCAAGAGTCACCTTCAGACTAAGTAAGGGCTATGTGACCAAGAAGGGGAGTGATGAAGGCTGCTGAAGATGACATAGCCTCCACAATCAGCCTACCTGGCCTCACCCCAATGGAGATGTTTGGGATGATTGGAAGCAGAGTGAAGGCAAAGATGCCGACGAATCCTCAGCACTTCTGGAACTCCTTCAAGACTGTTGGAAGCCATTCCAACAGCTGCCAAGGAGAATGCCAAGGGGATGTGAAGCTCTCACTAGAGTCAAAGGGGGGCACTGCAAGGAAGCTAAGGTGTAACACATACACTGGTTTATTTCACACGTTTCGATATGTGTTTCTTCTTTACTTTGTGGTTTTGCTGCTATCAATCTGAATCTATAATGTGCACTTTCCGAAATGAACCAGGAAAACCATTGTTCATATGAACATGCGTGTCCCCGAGTTAACTGGCACAGTATATGTACATTAACCCCCTCATGGCCAGGTGATTTTTTTTTATTTTTCATTTTTGGCACTTTCAATTTTTCTTTTTCTCCCAAGAGTCATAACGGATTTCTTTTTTCCTTCGACATAGTATTGATGGGAGGGCGCTGTTAATTTTTGTGGGATGAGTTGTTCCAATTGCGATGAAATTGGCTAAAAAAAAAAAAAACATTCAGCCATTGTTTTTTGGGTTTTGATTTTACTGTTTTTATTGACCTGATAACATGATTCTCCAGATCAATACGATAACGGCAAAACCAAACTTGAATTGTTTTTTTTTCTTAATTAAGTGATTAAAAAAAAAATCCAAAATTTGGTTTGTGTTGTTATTTTCTGGGACCTGTAAATTTTTACCAATTTTTAATCTTTTAATTGTTTATTTTTAAAGTGGGAGAAGAGGCTTTTAAATAAATGTTGCTGCTTAAAAACCTGGGTACTAATCTGCAGCAGAGAGATCTGCTGTGAGTGAATGGGACATTGAGAATCACAATCCCTTCTCATATTTTGTACTCTACTAACAATCAGCAATGAAAAATACAAAATCTGATTATGCCCCTACTGTCTCCCAGCTCTGTAAACTATTAATTCTGGTGCACTTTCATACACTTTGATATTCCTTTGTTATTCTTCCTGGAAATGTATGAATTACCAATGGTAAGTAACCATTCCTCTTGAAGAATAACAGAGGAATGACATGATGCAAAGATAAGAAAAGATGCTAAAGAGTTGGTATATAGAAATACTGGTGTTTGCAGAACAGATACGTCATGACAATTGACTTTCTTCTTTAAGAGTTTATTGTGAACCCATCATTCTAGTGTCCGGATTATTCGGGATTCATCTTTTATGGACTGTAGGAGGATTTCTATCACTAGAGCGGAATAACTCCATCACTTATTAATCTTGTATTATCACTGACAACGCGCTTCTGAAAATAATGCATTTCTAATCTGATGGGATTTATGCAATATCTCCAAACTAGCACAGCATTACAGAGATGAATCTGTATTAAAAAGATCAATAGCTGCCACAGACGCACGTGGCCGGCATGATGGAAGAGCATCGACAAACACACTATATGGAGAGAAGTATTGGATTCAGGTCTTTCATTCAATCCTATTGCCCTGGTGTGTAAAATCCAGCCCTCCACCCCCTGGTGTGTAAAATCCAGCCATTCGCCCCCTCCCTGGTGTGTAAGATCCAGCCCCTCACCCCCTGGTGTGTAACATCCAGCTCCCTGCCCCCTGGTGTGTAACATCCAGCCCCCTGCACCTGGTGTGTAACATCCAGCTCCCCGCCCCCTGGTGTGTAACATCCAGCCCCTCACCCCCTGGTGTGTAAGATCCAGCCCCTCACCCCCTGGTGTGCAACATCCATCCCCTCACCCCCTGGTGTGTAACATTCATCCCCTCGCCCCCTGGTGTGTAACATCCAGCTCCAGGCCCCCTGGTGTGTAACATTCAGCCCCCTGCACCTGGTGTGTAGCATCCATCCCCTCGCCCCCTGGTGTGATATATAGAGCTCCCCGCCCCCTATTGTGTAACATTCAGCCCTCTGCACCTGGTGTGTAATATCCAGCCCCCCGCCCCCTGGTGTGTAACATCCTTCCCCCTGGTGTGTAACATCCATCCCCTCGCCCCCTGGTGTGTAACATCCATCCCCTCACCCCCTGGTGTGTAACATCCATCCCCTCGCCCCCTGGTGTGTAGCATCCATCCCCTCGCCCCCTGGTGTGTAACATCCATCCCCTCACCCCCTGGTGTGTAACATCCATCCCCTCGCCCCCTGGTGTGTAACATCCAGCCTTCCACACCTGGTGTGTAACATCCAGCCCCCCCGCCCCTGGTGTGTAACATCCAGCCCCCCCGCCCCTGGTGTGTAACATCCATCCCCTCACCCCCTGGTGTGTAACATTCATCTCCTCATCCCCTGGTGTGTAACATCCAGCTCCAGGCCCCCTGGTGTGTAACATTCAGCCCCCTGCACCTGGTGTGTAGCATCCATCCCCTCGCCCCCTGGTGTGATATATAGAGCTCCCCGTCCCCTATTGTGTAACATTCAGCCCTCTGCACCTGGTGTGTAATATCCAGCCCCCCGCCCCCTGGTGTGTAACATCCTTCCCCCTGGTGTGTAACATCCATCCCCTCGCCCCCTGGTGTGTAACATCCATCCCCTCACCCCCTGGTGTGTAACATCCATCCCCTCGCCCCCTGGTGTGTAGCATCCATCCCCTCGCCCCCTGGTGTGTAACATCCATCCCCTCACCCCCTGGTGTGTAACATCCATCCCCTCGCCCCCTGGTGTGTAACATCCAGCCTTCCACACCTGGTGTGTAACATCCAGCCCCCCCGCCCCTGGTGTGTAACATCCATCCCCTCACCCCCTGGTGTGTAACATTCATCTCCTCATCCCCTGGTGTGTAACATTCATCCCCTCGCCCCCTGGTGTGTAACATCCATCCACTCGCCCCCTGGTGTGTAACATCCAGCCTTCCACACCTGGTGTGTAACATCCATCTCCTCATCCCCTGGTGTGTAACATTCATCCCTTCGCCACCTGGTGTGTAACATCCATCCCCTCACCCCCTGGTGTGTAACATCCAGCCTTCCACACCTGGTGTGTAACATCCATCTCCTCATCCCCTGGTATGTAACATTCATCCCCTCGCCCCCTGGTGTGTAACATCCATCCCCTTGCCCCCTGGTGTGTAACATCCAGCCTTCCACACCTGGTGTGTAACATCCAGCCCCCCCGCCCCTGGTGTGTAACATCCATCCCCTCACCCCCTGGTGTGTAACATTCATCCCCTTGCATCCTGGTGTGTAACATCCAGCCCCCCACCCCTGGTGTGTAACATCCATCTCCTCATCCCCTGGTGTGTAACATTCATCCCCTCGCCCCCTGGTGTGTAACATCCAGCCCCCCACCCCTGGTGTGTAACATCCATCTCCTCATCCCCTGGTGTGTAACATTCATCCCCTCGCCCCCTGGTGTATAACATCCAGCCCCCCGCCCCTGGTGTGTAACATCCAGCTCCCTGCCCCCTGGTGTGTAACATCCTTCCCCCTGGTGTGTAACATTCATCTCCTTGCCCCCTGATGTGTAACATCCATCCCCTTGCCCCCTGGTGTGTAACATCCATCCCCTCACCCCCTGGTGTGTAACATCCATCCTCTCACCCCCTGGTGTGTAACATCCAGCCTCTCGCCCCCTGGTGTGTAACATCCATCCCCTCACCCCCTGGTGTGTAACATCCATGCCTCCTGGTGTGTAACATCCAGCCTCTCACCCCCTGGTGTGTAACATCCAGCCCCTCATCCTCACCAGCCCCTCATCTTCACCATGTATAATATCCAGCACCCTCACCCTCTGGTGTATAACATCCGGCCCTATTGCCCCTGGCGTATAACCTCCGACTCCTCGTGGCAGCTCTGGTTCCACTATGTTTTAAATGTAGCTTTTTTCCTTTCAGGCCAGCGGGGGTTAATGTCAGTTTCCCTTGCTGACATCCTGCTGTGTCTGCAGAGTTGCTAGGTCAGCTGATGTGGGTGGTGACCACTCCCACCATCCTTTAAATGGTCACCTGACGCATCAGCTGACTGTTGGTGATAGAGTTTCTCTGGAGACCAGCTAATGAGTGAGGAGCTTTCAGGCGTCAGCGTGTATCAGCTGTTTGAGGTCCTGCTTTCATGTCCTCTGCAATGTGGAGCTTGGCAACGGAGTCTGGAAGCTAAGTGTAGTGTTTTCACCTCGTGTACTTCGTGCTTGTCACCCCCCTGTGTTTTACCATCTGCAGTGGTGAGGCTAGCGCCCTTGCCGGCCAGTGCACTAGCCAGGGCAGTGCAAGGTGACAACGAGGGACGAGGTTCGTGATGGCGACGGAGGGAAGGACCCACTTACAGGGTTGGGGAGTGCAGGAACAGGCTCAGGTTGGAACTTAGGAGGTGTCCAATCCTTCATTCCCTATCGGTAGGATCTTCCTCACCCCATTTCCATCCCGTTGAGAGTGTGTTGTGCAGTCCGCTGACCAACCCCCTGTTGGGTCATTACATTTCGTGACAGCTGGTACACTCATTCCTGTGAGCTACCACATTAGTTCTTCCTGGAATACTGGCCCTAGTGGGGTTCACTGGGTTTTCCTGCTAGGCCGCAAGTTCTCTTGATGAAGTCAACCAAGGAGCTTTCAGCCTCCCATGCACCAACCGGCCCCCTCCCAACCTGTTGTCCTAATCCTTGCCAACCCATGTACCGTTTGTCATCTGTACTAGATGGTGGCCCGATTCTAACGCATCGGGTATTCTAGAATATGCATGTCCACGTAGTATATTGCCCAGCCACATAGTATATTGCCCAGCGGCATAGTATATTGCCCAGCGACGTAGTATAAAGCACAGAGCCACGTAGTATATTGCCTGTTATGACCTGGTGGTCAGGACAATAATGGACCTGGTGGTTAAGAGCACACGGAATGACCTGATAGTTACTGATAATAAAGGACGAGCTCTGGGACGTGGGAAGTCTGCTGACCGCAATCCCTAAACCTATCAACCACACTAGAAACAGCCGTGGATTGCGCCTAACGCTCCCTATGCAACTCGGCACAGCCTAAGAAACTAGCTAGCCCTGAAGATAGAAAAATAAAGCCTACCTTGCCTCAGAGAAATTCCCCAAAGGAAAAGGCAGCCCCCCACATATAATGACTGTGAGTAAAGATGAAAATACAAACACAGAGATGAAATAGATTAAGCAAAGTGAGGCCCGACTTACTGAACAGACCGAGGATAGGAAAGGTTACTTTGCGGTCAGCACAAAAACCTACAAAAAGACCACGCAGAGGGCGCAAAAAGACCCTCCGCACCGACTCACGGTGCGGAGGCGCTCCCTCTGCGTCCCAGAGCTTCCAGCAAGCAAGACAACAAATTAAATAGCAAGCTGGACAGAAAAATAGCAAACCAAAGAAATACAAGCTGGAACTTAGCTTCTGATGGGAAGACAGGTCACAAGAACGATCCAGGAGTGAACTAGACCAATACTGGAACATTGACAGGTGGCATGGAGCAAAGATCTAAGTGGAGTTAAATAGAGCAGCAGCCAACGAATTAACCTCGTCACCTGTGAAAGGAAACTCAGAAACACCCACCAGAGGAAGTCCATGGACAGAACCAGCCGAAGTACCATTCATGACCACAGGAGGGAGCCCGACAACAGAATTCACAACAATTGCCCAGCCACGTAGCATATTGCCCAGTTACGTAGTATACAGCACAGAGCCACGTAGTATATTGCACAGTCCACGTAATATATTGCCCAGTCACGTAGTATATTGCCCAGTCACGTAGTATATTGCCCAGCCACGTAGTATATTGCCCAGCGACGTATTATACAGCACAGAGCATATTGCCCAGCCACATAGTATATTGCACAGTTGCGTAGTATATTGCCCAGTGATGTAGTATACAGCACAGAGCCACGTAGTATATTGCCTAGTGACGTAGTATATTGCCCAGCCATGTAGTATATTGCCCAGTCACATAGTATATTGCCCAGTTGCGTAGTATATTGCCCAGTGATGTAGTATACAGCACAGAGCCACGTAGTATATTGCCCAGCCACGTAGTATATTGCCCAGTCACGCAGTATATTGCCCAGTCACGTAGTATATTGCCCAGTCACGTAGTATATTGCCCAGCGACGTAGTATATTCCCCAGCGACGTAGTATACAGCACAGAGCATATTGCCCAGCCACGTAGTATGTTGCCCAGTTACATAGTATATTGCACAGCGACTTATTATACAGCACAGAGCTACGTAGTATATTGCCCAGCTACGTATGTCACAGGTTAAAAAATAAACATACTCACCTTCCAATCCGAGGGCCCCTTGTAGTTCTGTCGGCAGTTTCCGGTCCCAGGGTGTGATGACGTCATGGTCACATGACCGTGACGTCATGGCAGGTCCTTCTCGCGCAGGCGCGCAGGACCTGTGATGACGTCGCGGTCACGTGACCGTGACGTCATGGCAGGTCCTCGCGCAGGCGCGCAGGACCTGTGATAACATCGCGGCCACATGACCGTGACGTCATGGCAGGTCCTTCTCGTGCAGGCGCGCAGGGCCTGTGATGAGGTCGCGGTCACATGACCATGACGTCATGGCAGGTCCTTCTCCCATACCATCGTTGGCACCGGAACTTGCTGCTTGCATGGAGCGGTTACCGGAGCGTGGCGAGGAGCGTGAAAGGCAGCGGAAGGTGAGTATATAATGATTTTTTATTTTTTTTTAACATTAGCTCTTTTTACTATTGACGCTGCATAGGCAGCATCAATAGTAAAAAGTTGGTCCGGGATGGTCGCTGATTGGTCGCGGCCGGCCGGGCGCGACCAATCAGCGAAGTGGTGTTTAAATCCCGCGCCATAACCCGTGATGACGTAGCGGTCTCGCAAGACCGCTAAGTCATCTGGGTAATTTCGCAATGCATCACTGGGAACGGAAGCTGCCGAGAGCATCACGAGGAGCGGGAAAGCTGCGGAGGCAACGGAAGGTGAGTATATAATGATTTTTTTTTTTAAATTATTTTTAACATTATATCTTTTTACTATTGATGCTGCATAGCCAGCATCAATAGTAAAAAAAATTGGTCCTCCGGCCACGACCAATTAGCGACGCTGGATTTCTGTTACAGACAGACAAACAGACAAACAGATGGAAGTACCCCTTAGACAATTATATAGATAGATGGAGTACTCTGTGGTGCCCATAATACTGTATGCAGTAATATATGGGGCTCATTATATTGTATGGAGCATTATATGAGGCCCATTATTCTGTATGGAGCAATATATGGGCTCATCATTCTGTATGGAGCACCATGTGATGCCCATAATACTGTATGGAGCAATATATGGGGCTCATTATATTGTATGGAGCATTATATGGGGCTCATTACTCTGTATGGAGAACTATGTGGTGCCCATAATACTGTATGAAGGGGTATACTGTCTGGCTTCTGACCTATTATAGAATGTACAATAGATATCACTCATGTAATGTAAGAAGTAAGTGAAATCTTTGGCATTGTACTATACCTATATTTCTCTGCTGTGTCTGTGCATCATGCCTTGTGGTACAGTATGTGTTAAAGGGGCCCACTGAGACTCTTTCATAAAACTTGCCATAGACGATGTATTTGCTCTCATCAACGTTAAAACTGCAATCAGACGGAAAAGTCAAGGAGTTTTGGAATTAACAGGATGGAGACATATTTCATAGTTTTTAAGGTTGAAGGTAGACTTAAGTCCATTGAATGAATGGAGCAGTGGTTACGCATGTGCACTACTACTCCGATATTCACATACAAATGAATGGCGCAGTGGTGGTTACTAGTGATGATTGAGCACTAAAATGCTAGAGTGCTCAGTACTTGAATTGTGCTCTCGGACGGACTCGACTTGACTAACGAGTATAAAGGAAGTCAATGGGAAACAATTTTCCAGAAGACCCTAACAGGAGGGCCTGAGGGGGCAGGAAAATTGCTGAAATAGATGGAAACAGCGCTCAGTTACGATGGGAACTGCATGGGGACGCATCTCTGACTCCCAGGTCCCTGCTGGGAACAATGTGGTCAGAATATTATGCCACTTTTACAGAGTGACAATAAAACATACAAAACCGAAGATAAAATGGATTTTACAGGAAAAAATGTTATGCAACATTCTTCCCTGTATAATGACTTGTGTACAAGGCAAAATGAAAAATAAAAACCACCTTCTCCATGCCTTCATAGCTGGGCCATTTCTCATTGTGTTTCTCTTGTCTCCTAAGACTAAAGTACAGTTAGGGCCAGAAATATTTGGACAGTGACACAAGTTTTGTTATTTTAGCTGTTTACAAAAACATGTTCAGAAATACAATTATATATATAATATGGGCTGAAAGTGCACACTCCCAGCTGCAATATGATAGTTTCCACATCCAAATCGGAGAAAGGGTTTAGGAATCATAGCTCTGTAATGCATAGCGTCCTCTTTTTCAAGGGACCAAAAGTAATTGGACAATGGACTCTAAGGGCTGCAATTAACTCTGAAGGCGTCTCCCTCGTTAACCTGTAATCAATGAAGTAGTTAAAAGGTCAGGGGTGGATTCCAGGTGTGTGGTTTTGCATTTGGAAGCTGTTGCTGTGAGCAGACAACATGCGGTCAAAGGAACTCTCAATTGAGGTGAAGCAGAACATCCTGAGGCTGAAAAAAAAGAAAAAATCCATCAGAGAGATAGCAGACATGCTTGGAGTAGCAAAATCAACAGTTGGGTACATTCTGAGAAAAAAGGAATTGACTGGTGAGCTTGGGAACTCAAAAAGGCCTGGGCGTCCACGGATGACAACAGTGGTGGATGATCGCCGCATACTTAATTTGGTGAAGAAGAACCCGTGCACAACATCAACTGAAGTCCAGAACACTCTCAGTGAAGTAGGTGTATCTGTCTCTAAGTCAACAGTAAAGAGAAGACTCCATGACAGTAAATACAAAGGGTTCACATCTAGATGCAAACCATTCATCAATACCAAAAATAGACAGGCCAGAGTTAAATTTGCAGAAAAAACACCTCAAGAAGCCAGCTCAGTTCTGGAAAAGTATTCTATGGACAGATGAGACAAAGATCAACCTGTACCAGAATGATGGGAAGAAAAAAGTTTGGAGAAGAAAGGGAACGGCACATGATCCAAGGCACACCACATCCTCTGTAAAACATGGTGGAGGCAACGTGATGGCATGGGCATGCATGGCTTTCAATGGCACTGGGTCACTTGCGTTTATTGATGACATAAGAGCAGACAAGAGTAGCCGGATGAATTCTGAAGTGTACCGGGATATACTTTCAGCCCAGATTCAGCCAAATGCTGCAAAGTTGATTGGACGGCGCTTCATAGTACAGATGGACAATGACCCCAAGCATACAGCCAAAGCTACCCAGGAGTTCATGAGTGCCAAAAAGTGGAACATTCTGCCATGGCCAAGTCAATCTCCAGATCTAAACCCAATTGAGCATGCATTTCACTTGCTCAAATCCAGACTTAAGACGGAAAGACCCACAAACAAGCAAGACCTGAAGGCTGCGGCTGTAAAGGCCTGGCAAAGCATTAAGAAGGAGGAAACCCAGCGTTTGGTGATGTCCATGGGTTCCAGACTTAAGGCAGGGATTGCCTCCAAAGGATTTGCAACAAAATATTGAAAATAAAAATATTTTGTTTGGGTTATGTTTATTTGTCCGATTACTTTTGACCTCCTAAAATGTGGAGTGTTTGTAAAGAAATGTGTACAATTCCTACATTTTCTATCAGATATTTTTGTTCAACCCTTCAAATTAAACGTTACAATCTGCACTTGAATTGTGTTGTAGAGGTTTCATTTCAAATCCAATGTGGTGGCATGCAGAGCCCAACTCGCGAAAATTGTGTCACTGTCCAAATATTTCTGGCCCTAACTGTAGATGACATATTTCGCCCTCTAGTAAAACTACACCCACCGGTACTCAACCCACACTACTGCTCAGATAATCACATACAAATGAATGGAACTGTGGTTATGCATGTGCACTACTACTCTGCTAATCACATACAAATGATTGGAGCAGTGGTTACCCATGCGCACTAGTACTCAGAGCATTACATACAAGTGATTTTGCAGTGGTTATGCTTGCGCACTTGTGCTCCGATAATTATACGCAAATGAATGGTGCAGTGGATATGCATACGCCCTACTTCTCCGATAATTACATACAAATAAATGGTGCCGTGGCCAAGCATGTGCACTACTGCTCCGATAATTACATACAAATAAATGGTGCCGTGGCCACTACTGCTCCGATAATTACATACAAATGAATGGTGCAGTGGTTATGCATGCGCCCTACTGCTCTGATAATTACATACAAATAAGTGATGTCGTGGTTACGCATGAACACTACTGCTCCGATAATTACATACAAATAAGTGATGTCGTGGTTACGCATGAACACTACTGCTCCGATAATTACATACAAATTTATGGTGCAGTGGTTATGCATGGTCACTACTGCTCCAAGAATCCCATGTTATATTTGTCCCTAACTCTAGTGGTGCCCTAGTTCACCATGTTCCCTGGATTACTTCTGATGGTAAAGGTGCTGGGGCCACGTACTATGCCTTGGCTCCTGAATCTGCCCTCAGTCTGTACCCTTCCCTTACCCAGGAAGGAGGGGAGTAGTAGTGTATCATAATACACCAACCAGACTAACAAGGTAATACGAACAAGGATAAAAGAAAATACCAATCATACAAATATACTCACACAAACAACAGAGATACAGTGGGGAATGGAGGAAGGGGTAAAACCAAAGTAGGAGAAGAAGGTGAATTAGCACGCAAACAAAACTTAGCAACAGTCACAGATAAATTCACCAATTGCCTTCTCAATCAACAACAACAAACCACCAGCTCCTAACCAAGCAGCATGAAGCTAACTCTGGCAATGATTGCATACCAGGGCCCAAAATATATAGGAGATGGGAGTGGCCAACAGTGAACGGCTGAGAGCCTTAATGCAGGAAAGTTTCCAAGAGCTCTCAACTGAGCAGGTTAACCCCTATCCTGCTAAAAGAAACATTCACCATTTAAAAAAAAGGTGAAGAGCTTCTAAATAGTGTAGAAGTAGGAGATATCAGACGCTGTAATCTTCGGGCTCTTCTCTGTCGCAGTAAACCCGTGTCAATATTTTTTTAAGAAACACATTTTTTTTTAAATCAAGAAGCAAAAAAATAAGTTGGATGCTCAAGTTTAAAACTTTATATATGTAGCTGCTAAAGCTACTAAGAAACACAGTATTATCCCAGTGCTGCCTTGTATATAGCAACATTACGATACACCAGGGTATCTTGCCACGCACATCATTTTTTAATTGAATTAGCTCTGATTGAGATCCTGCAGTGTGATGGGCCTCTGTTCTCTCCCTATTTAATGTTCTCTGTACACAGATGTTCTATGTGCTTAGTCTCCTAATTATCTATTAGAAATATCCTGGCTCGGAAATTGTCGGTGAAATTATCATATGAGAGCAAACTGTAATAAACTTGAATGCGATCCAATACGTCTCTGTTTCTGGCAGGGCCACTTATACCAGGTTGGTCTTAACGAAAGATGGCATTGCTGCCTGCTGCTTACCAGTCAGCATGTTACTGTCATCTCTGCCAAGGAAGATTTCCAGCTGTGATGGATGGATGGCTGGGGAGATCGTAATTCTGCTCCTCCTCACCTCCACTGACAGGTAACCATCCAAGACATCTTCCCCAAGCGGCAGAATGTAATGGTGGAAATATCAGTATGTTCTACAGAAATAATTAAATTAACACCAAGACTGTTCTAAATGTCTGAGTGCAATTCCCTCAGGAGAAACTGTACTAAGAATATCGATTAACTTGGAATTAAATCAGCGTTATCAGATGCCGCTATTACAGAGGGATATTCATTTTTCATAATTTGTAGAGATAAACAAGGAAGAAAAATTATCGCAAGCAAGAACGGAAAATGTTTAATGTCAAAACTGTGCAATTAACAATGTAGAACCAAGCACTCTATCTATCTATCTATCTATCTATCCCATGTCTACAGGTGCTTCTCACAAAACTAGAATGTCATCAAAAAGCTAATTTATTTCTGTTCTTCAATATAAAACAGAGTGATCTATTTCAAGTATTTATTTCTGTTAATGTTGATGATTATGGCTTACAGCCAAAGAAAACCCAAAAGTCATTATCTCAGTAAATTAGAATAATTAAAAAAAAAAACACCTGCAAAGGCTTCCTAAGTGTTTAAAAAGGTCCCTTAGATTGTTTCAGTAGCACCACAATCGTGGGGAGGACTGCTGACATGACAGATGTCCAGAAGACAGTCATTCATACACTCCACATTGAGGGTAAGCCACAAACGGTCATTGCTAAAGAAGCTGGCGGTTCAAAGAGTGCTGTATCCAAGCATATTAACGGAAAGTTGAGTGCAAGGAAAAAGTGTGGTAGAAAAAGGTACACAAGCAACTGGGATAACCGCAGCATAGAAAGGATTGTTAAGAAAAGGCCATTCAAAAATTGGGGGAGATTCACAAGGAGTGGACTGCTGCTGGAGTCATTGCTTCAAGAGCCACCACACACAGACGTATCCAGGACATGGACTACAAGTGTCACATTCCTTGTGTCAAGCCGCTCATGACCAATAGACAATGCCCTAAGCATCTTACCTGGGCCAAGGAAAAAAGAACTGGACTGTTGCTCAGTGGTCCAAGGTGTTGTTTTCAGATGAAAGTAAATTTTGCATTTCATTTGGAAATCAAGCTCCCAGAGTCTGGAGGAAGAGTGGATGCCACAATCCAAGCTGCTTGAGGTCTAGTGTGAAGTTTCCACAATCAGTGAAGGTTTTGGGAGTCATGTCATCTGCTGGTGTAGGTCCACTGTGTTTTATCAAGACCAAAGTCAGCGCAGCCGACTGCCAGGAAATTTTAGAGCACTTCTGCGACAAGCTTTTTGGAGATGGAAACTTCATTCTCCAGCAGGACTTGGCACCTGTCCACACTACCAAAAGTACCAATACCTCGTTTAAAAACAACAGTATCACTGTGCTTGATTGGCCAGCAAACTCGCCTGACACTAACCCCGTAGAGAATCTAAGGGGTATTGTCAAGAAGAAGTTAACCAGACCCAACAATGCAGACGAGCTGAAGGTTGCTATCAAAGCAATCTGGGCTTCCATAACACCTCTGCTATTGATCTTATTCCAAGCACCAAGTTGCCAAAAGCTCACCTTTACAATTTGTCGGGGCCTGAACGGACCGCCATGAAAGAATATGTTAACGAAAGTTTACGGAAGGGTCATATCCGTCCTTCCTCCACCCCTATAGCTGCTGGATTGTTTTTTGTAAAAAAAAGATGGGGGTCTCCGTCCTTGCCTTGATTTTCGAAAACTAAACAAGATCACGGTTAAAATTACTTACCCACTTCCACTCATCACCGACCTATATAATCAGCTTCTGGGGGCAAGGGTGCTTTCTAAACTTGATCTTAGAAGGTCTTACAATTTGATACGCATCTGGAATGGTGATGAGTCTAGTGCTTGGGGACAGGGACAACATGGGCCTGTGTGATTTCAAATGCCAGGACTGAATTTCAGCCCCAGTCTGTACCTGATTGTCATGCCTTTTGGATTATCTAATGCACCTGCTGTGTTTCAAAATCTTATGAATGCTATTTTCTCTGATTGCATTGGAAGATTTGTTGTGATTTACCTTGATGACAGTCTAATTTTCTCACCAGGAACATGTCCGTGTAGTGTTACAGAGACTGAGGGAGAACTAACTGTTTGCTAAGTTAGATAAATGTGTTTTTTTCTGTTCAGGAAATCTCTTTCTTGGGGTTTATCTTGTCAGCAGAGGGGTTTAAGATGGACCCTGGGAAGGTACAGGCCATAATTGGGTTGAACCTTGTGATCTTAAGGCTTTGCAGCGTTTTTTGAGATTCACCAACTATTATAGAACATTTATCAAGGGGTTTTCACAGATTGCTAAACCACTTACTGACCTTATACATAAGGGGACGAATCTCAAGGTTTGATCACCGGGTGATATCAGGGCTTTTGAAAGAGTGTCTTATGTCTGCACTCATTCTGATCCAACCTGATCTCCAAGAACTGTTCATTGTGGAGGTGGATGCTTCGGAGATCGGAGTGGGGGCAGTCTTATCGCAGGGTCCCAAAAATTATGATATTGGGAATTGGGAATTACGTGCTGTCAAATTGACCTTTGAGGAAAGAAGGCAGTTTTCGGTGATCACGGATCACAAGAATTTAGCTTACATTGAATCGGCTAAAAGATTAACTCCTAGGCAGGCCAGATGGTCCTTGTTTTTCTCTCGGTTTACTTTTTCTATTACATTCAGGGCAGGGTCTAAGAATATGAAAGCTGATGCTTTATCTCACAGTCTAGATTCCATTTCTCCTCCAGAACCTCAATCCTCCATAATTCCTCAGGGTAGTGTGTTGTCTATGGTAACCTCGGAATTGGAACAGGAGATTCATAAAGTCCAGTCACTGGCTCCTTCCACTTCCCCAGGGTCCAAATTATTTGTGCCTGTGTACCTAATATTGCAGGTGTTACAGGAATTTCATGATTCTGTTTTAAGTGGTCATCCTGGGGTTACTGCCACAAGGAAAGCCATTGCTAGACTTTTTTGGTGGCCATCCATGCATAATGATGTTAAAGATTTTGTATCTACTTGTGAAGTCTGCGCACGCACCAAAGTTAGTCACAGCCGGCTGGCTAATTGGCTCCATTGCCTATTCCAGAAAGACCATGGACTCATTTGTCCATGGATTTCATTACAGATTTGCCTCTGTTTGATGGCAAGACTCACAGGCGTAGTTAGGGTTTTGGTTCAGTGGGGGCGAAGCTTCTGAGTGGGCCCCTAACCAGGTATCCTTGATTATGACTGGGTGACACGCTCTAATAGTGGAGGAGAACCTCAGCAGATGACAGCGCTGTTGCTGAAAGTAATCTCTATATAAAGACCAAGATGGATATTACCGCCATATGGTCATTGGTAGATACCAGTCCTACAAAACATAGATCACATCACAGTTACAGATAATGTCTTACCGCTGATGTCCTTTATGATGGAATTGTTCACTTTTCCCGTCTTTTCCATCTGGCCCAGACCGACATGACAACTTCTTCCAGCCAGGACTCATCTGCAGAGAATACAACAAAGACACATTTCACTTCTCATATTCCAGCCCCATCACCATCTATTCCCAACCTGCTCAAACTCCTTATTTGCTGATACCCCAAATACTGAGCCGCTGCTGCCGTATGTGTTCCTATTACTGCACCTGATACCCCAATACTGAGCCACTGCTGCCGTATGTGTCCCTATTACTGCCCCTGACACCCCAATACTGAGCCGC
This sequence comes from Ranitomeya imitator, assembly GCF_032444005.1. Classification (NCBI taxonomy): domain Eukaryota; kingdom Metazoa; phylum Chordata; class Amphibia; order Anura; family Dendrobatidae; genus Ranitomeya; species Ranitomeya imitator. Next base: position 787,340,233 of record NC_091284.1, on the reverse strand, counting down.
TGCTGCCGTATGTGTCCCTATTACTGCCCATGATACCCCAATACTGAGCCGCTGCTGCCGTATGTGTCCCGATTACTGCCCCTGACACCCCAATACTGAGCTGCTGCTGCCATATGTGTCCTTATTACTGCCCCTGATACCCCAATACTGAGCCACTGCTGCCATATGTGTCCCTATTACTGCACCTGATACCCCAATACTGAGCCACTGCTGCCATATGTGTCCCTATTACTGCACATGATACCCCAATACTGAGCCACTGCTGCCATATTTGTCCCTATTACTGCACCTGATACCCCAATACTGAGCTGCTGCTGCCGTATGTGACCCTATTACTGCACCTGATACCCCAATACTGAGCCACTGCTGCCGTATGTGTCCCTATTACTGCCCCTGATACCCCAATACTGAGCCGCTGCTGCCTTATGTGTCCCTATTACTGCACCTAATACCCCAATACTGAGCCGCTGCTGCTGTATGTGTCCCTATTACTGCACCTGATATCCCAATACTGAGCCGCTGCTGCCGTATGTGTCCCTATTACTGCACCTGATACCCCAATACTAAGCCGCTGCTGCCATATGTGTCCCTATTACTGCACCTGATACCCCAATACTGAGCCACTGCTGCCGTATGTGTCCCTATTACTGTACCTGATACCCCAATACTGAGCCACTGCTGCCATATTTGTCCCTATTACTGCACCTGATACCCCAATACTGAGCTGCTGCTGCTGCCGTATGTGTCCCTATTACTGCACCTGATACCCCAATACTGAGCCGCTGCTGCCTTATGTGTCCCTATTACTGCACCTAATACCCCAATACTGAGCCGCTGCTGCCATATGTGTCCCTATTACTGCACCTGATACCCCAATACTGAGCCGCTGCTGCCTTATGTGTCCCTACTACTGCACATGATACCCCAATACTGAGCCACTGCTGCTATATTTGTCCCTATTACTGCACCTGATACCCCAATACTGAGCTGCTGCCGTATGTGACCCTATTACTGCACCTGATACCCCAATACTGAGCCACTGCTGCCGTATGTGTCCCTATTACTGCCCCTGATACCCCAATACTTAGCCACTGCTGCCGTATGTGTCCCTATTACTGCACCTGATACCCCAATACTGAGCCGCTGCTGCCTTATGTGTCCCTATTACTGCACCTAATACCCCAATACTGAGCCGCTGCTGCCGTATGTGTCCCTATTACTGCACCTGATACCCCAATACTGTGCCGCTGCCGCCATATGTGTCCCTATTACTGCCCCTGATACCCCAATACTGAGCCGCTGCTGCCATATGTGACCCTATTATTGCACCTGCTGTGTGGTTCTCTGTAGCCTCTAAAGTAATGCCGGGTGCAAGTGCCCTAGAAAACAGTACCCGCATTTTGCCCCCTAGAAAGTAATATTGCCCTGTGTGCCCCTTTGATAGTCACAGTAGCTGTTGCTGAAAGTAATCTCTATATAAAGACCAAGATGGATATTACCGCCATATGGTCATTGGTAGATACCAGTCCTACAAAACATAGATCACATCACAGTTACAGATAATGTCTTACCGCTGATGTCCTTTATGATGGAATTGTTCACTTTTCCCGTCTTTTCCATCTGGCCCAGACCGACATGACAACTTCTTCCAGCCAGGACTCATCTGCAGAGAATACAACAAAGACACATTTCACTTCTCATATTCCAGCCCCATCACCATCTATTCCCAACCTGCTCAAACTCCTTATTTGCTGATACCCCAAATACTGAGCCGCTGCTGCCGTATGTGTTCCTATTACTGCACCTGATACCCCAATACTGAGCCACTGCTGCCGTATGTGTCCCTATTACTGCCCCTGACACCCCAATACTGAGCCGCTGCTGCCGTATGTGTCCCTATTACTGCCCATGATACCCCAATACTGAGCCGCTGCTGCCGTATGTGTCCCGATTACTGCCCCTGACACCCCAATACTGAGCTGCTGCTGCCGTATGTGTCCTTATTACTGCCCCTGATACCCCAATACTGAGCCACTGCTGCCATATGTGTCCCTATTACTGCACATGATACCCCAATACTGAGCCACTGCTGCCATATTTGTCCCTATTACTGCACCTGATACCCCAATACTGAGCTGCTGCTGCCGTATGTGACCCTATTACTGCACCTGATACCCCAATACTGAGCCACTGCTGCCGTATGTGTCCCTATTACTGCCCCTGATACCCCAATACTTAGCCACTGCTGCCGTATGTGTCCCTATTACTGCACCTGATACCCCAATACTGAGCCGCTGCTGCCTTATGTGTCCCTATTACTGCACCTAATACCCCAATACTGAGCCGCTGCTGCCGTATGTGTCCCTATTACTGCACCTGATACCCCAATACTGTGCCGCTGCCGCCATATGTGTCCCTATTACTGCCCCTGATACCCCAATACTGAGCCGCTGCTGCCATATGTGACCCTATTACTGCACCTGCTGTGTGGTTCTCTGTAGCCTCTAAAGTAATGCCGGGTGCAAGTGCCCTAGAAAACAGTACCCACATTTTGCCCCCTAGAAAGTAATATTGCCCTGTGTGCCCCTTTGATAGTCACAGTAACCTGAGTTCCCCTATAACAATAAGTGCCCACTTTACATTTAATAATGTCCTGAGTCTCCCCCCTGTACAGCTCCCCTATACAGTTTAATGCCCCCTAACTGTATAGTACCATCCACACAGTATACTGACCCCTTATTAGCCTCCAAACTGTTTGATGGCTCCAACACTGTATGACGACCCTTCACTGGGCAGCACCCCCCTAATAGGCAGATCCTGCATATAAGGCAGCACCCCCCAATAGGCAGATGCTGTATATAAGGCAGCACCCCCCCATAGGTAGATCCTGCATATAAAGCAGCATACACCCCCAATAGCCAGATCCTGTATATAAGGCAGCACCCCCAATAGGCAGATCCTGCATATAAGGTAGCACCCCCCAACAGGCAGATGCTGTATATAAGGCAGCAGCCCCCCGATAGGCAGATCCTGCATATAAGGCAGCACCCCCCAAAATAGGCAGATGCTGTATATAAAGCAGCACCCCCCAATAGGAAAATCCTGCATATAATGCAGCACCCCCCATAGGCAGATCCTGCATATAAGGCAGCACCCCCCCAATAGGCAGATCCTGCATATAAGGCAGCACCCCCCAAATAGGCAGATCCTGCATATAAGGCAGCACCCCCCAATAGGCAGATCCTGCATATAAGGCAGCACTCCCCCATAGGCAGATCCTGCATATAAGGCAGCACCCCCCATAGGCAGATCCTGCATATAAGGCAGCACCCCCCAAATAGGCAGATCCTGCATATAAGGCAGCACCCCCCCCAACAGGCAGATCCTGCATATAAGGCAGCACCCCCCCCCATAGGCAGATCCTGCATATAAGGCAGCACCCCCCAAACAGGCAGATCCTGCATATAAGGCAGCACCTCCCCCCCCATAGGCAGATCCTGCATATAAGGCAGCACCCCCCAAATAGGCAGATCCTGCATATAAGGCAGCACCCCCCCAATAGGCAGATCCTGCATATAAGGCAGCACCCCCCCCCCCATAGGCAGATCCTGCATATAAGGCAGCACCCCCCATAGGCAGATCCTATAAATAAACAATACATACTCACCTCTCTTCCACCTTGTTCCAGCGGCGCTCTCTGCTGCCGCTCATCTACTGACAGCGGGTGCTGGGCGGTGACGTCATCGCGCCCGCTGTCAGTGTGGGGGATGATGGGAGAAGGAGCGCAGCACAGCTCTCCTTCCCTCATCAATCCGGTGAGCTGTATTGGCTAGATGCCGATACAGCTCACCTTGCGATAACGGGCGGTGGGCCCACTGCTGGCACCAGGCCCTCCGCCTGTTCAGGGGCCCCATAGCGGCAGAGCAGGGAGATTGATTCTCCCTGCTTTGCCGCAGAATGTAACTGCATCGGCGCGGGGCCCGGAGCGATGGCCCCCTCTGCCCCCCGGGTAGCTACGCTACTGGGAAGATTGCTATCTGGGTGGTAGTTGATCGATTCAGCAAACAGGCTCATTTTGTTCCTTTGTCAGGATTACCTAATGCAGAGACACTCTCCAGGTTGTTTATTTCTCATATTGTAAGGTTACATGGGATCTCTCTGAGCATTGTGTCTGATTGGGGAGCACAATTTGTCTCTAAATTTTGGAGAGCTTTTTGCAATAAACTAGGGATTGACTTGTCATTTTCATCTGCTTATCACCCTGAAACCAATGGTCAGACTGAGAGGACAAATCAGACTTTGGAACAAATTTTAAGGTGCTGAATTTGCTTTTAACAGTCGAGTAAATCAGTCTTCTGGAACCTCACAGTTTTTCTGCAATTATGGTTGTCATGCCCATTTTGGTGAATCTTCTAGGATTACTTCTGAAAGCCCCATTGGTGGAGGTCACCGTGCAGAGACTTGGGGATGTCTGGAGGGAGGTTCAAAAGAATATTGGGACTGCGCAGATTCGCTGAAAATGAAAGGCTGATAAAAGACATTCGGTGGGTCCTGTTTTTAAGAGTGGGGAAAAGGTTTGGTTGCCTTCTAAGAACATTAAACTTAAAGTGTTGTTGGCTAAGATGGGTCCAAAGTTTATTGGTCCATATGAGATCCTAGAGGTGGTCAATCCTGTGGCATTTCCCTATCAAAGGAGTATGTCCCTTCCACATTACACCTACAAATTGTGAAATATTCTAAATCCATAGATATTAATTTGGAATTAATTTGCAGATATAACAGCTTTGATTGTTTTGGGATGGATTTCTACAAAATATTGAAGGTGTCAGTAGAAATTCTGAGCCTTCATGCAGATCACTTGTGAGGTCAGACCTTGATGTTTGATCTGTGCAGCCGGTCATGTTCTTACGACCAAAATCCCCCATCATGTGGACACAGTTATGGATAACAAAAAAGGGCCATCCTCAAACTTTTCCCACAAAGCTTGAAGCTACAATTGTCCACAGTTTCTTGTGCTGATGCATTAATATTTCTCTTCACTGGGCCTAAGGGGCCAAGGACGACCCCAGAAAAACAAGTACATCGTTATCCCTCTTCCACTAGACTGCACAGTGGGCACAATGCAGTCGGTGAGTAACGTTCTCATAGAGTCACCAGACCCAGACTCTTCCATCAGACCCAAGATAGAGAAGTGTGATCTGTCACTGCACAGAACACGTTTCCACTGCTCCAGGATCGAGTGGTGGTGGTGAGTTGCCCGCCGGCCAGTGGGGTACTCAGTACCGGGTCCAGTCGCAAGGGGGATGTCACGGTGGCTGCAACCCGGTCCATGGCCCTGGGCCTCAACATTAAAGGGGAAAATGTTCAAAGTTTGTCGTGACGCCACCTGTGGAGTTCGGTCAGTAGTAGGACCGACGCTGCATTAAAGGGGTCCCCTGGGGGATGTTGCGGCAGCACGGATGTTACACTTCCCACAGGTGAAGCGGGGTCTCCAGGGGTCCTATGGTGTGTGGCGTGGATGGTATAGCTGGTAAATAAATGGAGGAGACAAGTTGTCAGTTTTTACCTGGTTTACTGTAGGTTGCTGGCCACAGTCCAGGGTACCAGGTACGGGTGATGGTGGTCCGGCCGGCTCAGAGGCAATAGAGGGTTCTCTTCTCCAGTAGAGGTCTGTGAGCCTTTCCAACTAGCGCCGTTAAAGGTGAGGTCCCTGCTGCCTGAAGCTTCCTGCAGAGTCCTCTATTCCCCCTGTCCTGAAACAGGTACCTGCATGACGGGCAGCTTGAGCCTTTTCACAGGGACTCTATCATGCTCCGGCTCCTCTGATGCTGCTACGTCTCAGGCGTGGTGTGGGCAGTTAACGTGCCCTCCGGTTCTGCTCTGTGTCCTAGAGTCCCACAAAGCCTTGGGCTCCCGGTTCCCGGTACTGCGCTTCAGCTCTGAGGGTACTCTGCCACAGTTCCCCTCTGAGCTCTGTTCCTCTCCTGTGCTCCTTCCCTTCCGGCTACTCCACATTCAACCCTTCCAGGTTATCTGTCCTTCCCGAGGCTGCAGCTCCCTCGTGGCTGCCAGGCCTCTCTGTCTGCACTCGGTTCCAGACTTCCTTCTACTTCAGTGTCTCTGAACAACTAACTAGCTCCTCCTCCAGGTCAGGATACATCAAGCTTAGGGAAGCTCCCCTGAATCCAGGTCTTAAGCTCCCCCTGCTGGCCTGGATTCATGCATGTGTTGCATGTGTGTGCCTTACCTGGTGAAGAGAACTCCATTGCCTCTGAGCATGACACTACCCTCCCCGAAGGAAAAGCAATATCACTGCAGCAACCGGTCACCTGGAGTGCTGCACTGGCTTTACACCACTCTATCTGATGCTCGGCATTGTGCTTGGTGATATAAGGCTGCATGTAGCTGCTTGACCATGAAGCTGTTATGATAAGGTAATTCAGTACCACTATGGACATAGAGGTCAGAGCACATACAGTGACCTGACAATAACCCAAAAACATTGAACGAGCTCTGAGACGTGGGAACTCTGCTGACCGCAATCCCTAATCCTCTCCAACCACACTAGAGGCAGCCGTGGATTGCGCCTAACGCTCCCTATGCAACTCGGCACAGCCTGAGAAACTAGCTAGCCTGAAGATAGAAAATAAGCCTACCTTGCCTCAGAGAAATACCCCAAAGGAAAAGGCAGCCCCCACATATAATGACTGTGAGTTAAGATGAAAAGACAAACGTAGAGATGAAATAGATTTAGCAAAGTGAGGCCCGACTTTCTGAACAGAGCGAGGATAGGAAAGGTAACTTTGCGGTCAACACAAAACCCTACAAAAACCACGCAAAGGGGGCAAAAAGACCCTCCGTACCGAACTAACGGCACGGAGGTACACCCTCTGCGTCCCAGAGCTTCCAGCAAGCAGGAAAAAACAAATAGACAAGCTGGACAGAAAAAAACAGCAAACAAAATAGCAAAGCAGAACTTAGCTATGCAGAGCAGCAGGCCACAGGAGCGATCCAGGAGGAAACAGGTCCAATACTAGAACATTGACTGGAGGCCAGGATCAAAGCACTAGGTGGAGTTAAATAGAGCAGCACCTAACGACTTCACCACATCACCTGAGGAAGGAAACTCAGAAGCCGCAGTACCACTTTCCTCCACCAACGGAAGCTCACAGAGAGAAGCAGCCGAAGTACCACTTGTGACCACAGGAGGGAGCTCTGCCACAGAATTCACAACAGTACCCCCCCCCTTGAGGAGGGGTCACCGAACCCTCACCAGAGCCCCCAGGACGACCAGGATGAGCCATATGAAAGGCACGAACAAGATCGGGAGCATGGACATCAGAGGCAAAGACCCAGGAAATTATCTTCCTGAGCATAACCCTTCCACTTAACCAAATACTGGAGTTTCCATCTTGAAACACGAGAATCCAAAATCTTCTCCACAATATACTCCAACTCCCCCTCCACCAAAACCGGGGCAGGAGGATCAACAGATGGAACCATAGGTGCCACGTATCTCCGCAACAATGACCTATGGAATACGTTATGTATGGAAAAAGAATCTGGAAGGGTCAGACGAAAAGACACAGGATTAAGAACCTCAGAAATCCTATACGGACCAATGAAACGAGGTTTAAACTTAGGAGAGGAAACCTTCATAGGAATATGACGAGAAGATAACCAAACCAAATCCCCAACACGAAGTCGGGGACCCACACAGCGTCTGCGATTAGCGAAACGTTGAGCCTTCTCCTGGGACAAGGTCAAATTGTCCAATACATGAGTCCAAATCTGCTGCAACCTGTCCACCACAGTATCCACACCAGAACAGTCCGAAGACTCAACCTGCCCTGAAGAGAAACGAGGATGGAACCCAGAGTTGCAGAAAAACGGCGAAACCAAGGTAGCCGAGCTGGCCCGATTATTAAGGGCGAACTCAGCCAAAGGCAAAAAGGACACCCAATCATCCTGATCAGCAGAAACAAAGCATCTCAGATATGTTTCCAAGGTCTGATTGGTTCGTTCGGTCTGGCCATTAGTCTGAGGATGGAAAGCCGAGGAAAAAGACAAGTCAATGCCATCCTACCACAAAAAGCTCGCCAAAACCTCGAAACAAACTGGGAACCTCTGTCAGAAACGATATTCTCTGGAATGCCATGTAAACGAACCACATGCTGGAAGAACAATGGCACCAAATCAGAGGAGGAAGGTAATTTAGACAAGGGTGTTGTGGATTCTGTTTTTGGGCTCCCTCTGGTGGTTACAGATGGTACTGGGTGACTTGTGTTCTCTGCGGTCTCTGGTGTCCACCTGTTCTATCAGGATATGGGAGTTTCCTATTTAACCTGGCTTTCTTGTCATTTCCTCGCCGGCTATCAATGTAATCAGTGTGTCTTGTTACCTCTGCTTCCCGCTTCTGTATTCTTCAGGACAAGCTAAGTTTTTGATTTTCCTGTTCCACGTTTTGCTTAATTTTTTTGTCTTAGTCCAGCTTGCAGATATGTGATTCCTTTTTGCTGGTTGCTCTAGTGGGCTGATATTACTCCTCATGTTCCATGAGTTGGAACATGAGTTCAAGTAATTTCAGGATGGTTTTTTGTAGGGTTTTTCGCTGACCGCGCAGTTCACTTTTGTATCCTCTGCTATCTAGCTTTAGCGGGCCTCATTTTGCTGAATCTGTTTTCATAACTACGTATGTGCTTTCCTCTCATTTCACCGTCATTACATGTGGGGGGCTGCTATTTCTGTGGGGTGTTTCTCTGGAGGCAAGAGAGGTCTGTGTTTCTTCTAATAGGGAAAGTTAGTTCTTAGGCTAGCGCGAGACGTCTAGAATCATCGTAGGCACGTTCCCCGGCTACAGCTAGTTGTGTGTTGAGGTTCAGGATCGCGGTCAGCTCAGTTTCCATCACCCTAGAGCTTGTTTTATTTTTTGTGCTTGTCCTTTTGTGATCCCCTGCCATTGGGATCATGACACAAGGGTACCAAATGGACCATCTTAGAGAAGCGATCACAGACCACCCAAATGACTGACATCTTTTGAGAGACGGGAAGATCTGAAATAAAATCCATAGAGATATGTGTCCAAGGCCTCTTCGGGACCGGCAAGGGCAAAAGCAACCCACTGGCACGAGAACAGCAGGGCTTAGCCCGAGCACAAATCCCACAGGACTGCACAAAAGAACGCACATCCCGCGACAGAGATGGCCACCAAAAGGATATAGCCACTAACTCTCTGGTACCAAAGATTCCAGGATTACCAGCCAACACCGAACAATGAACCTCAGAGATAACTATATTCGTCCACCTATCAGGGACAAACAGTTTCTCCGCTGGGCAACGATCAGGTTTATTAGCCTGAAAGTTTTGCAGCACCCGCCGCAAATCAGGGGAGATGGCAGACACAATTACTCCCTCTTTGAGGATACCCGCCGGCTCAGATAAACCTGGAGAGTCGGGCACAAAACTCCTAGACAGAGCATCCGCCTTCACATTTTTAGAGCCCGGAAGGTACGAAATCACAAAGTCAAAACGGGCAAAAAACAGCGACCAACGAGCCTGTCTAGGATTCAACCGCTTGGCAGACTCGAGATAAGTCAAGTTCTTATGATCAGTCATGACCACCACGCGATGCTTAGCTCCTTCAAGCCAATGACGCCACTCCTCGAATGCCCACTTCATGGCCAGCAACTCTCGATTGCCCACATCATAATTTCGCTCAGCAGGCGAAAACTTCCTGGAAAAGAAGGCGCATGGTTTCATCACCGAGCAATCAGAACTTCTCTGCGACAAAACAGCCCCTGCTCCAATCTCAGAAGCATCAACCTCGACCTGGAATGGAAGCGAAACATCTGGTTGACACAACACAGGGGCAGAAGAAAAACGACGCTTCAACTCTTGAAAAGCTTCCACAGCAGCAGAAGACCAATTGACCACATCAGCACCCTTCTTGGTCAAATCGGTCAATGGTTTAGCAATACTAGAAAAATTGCAGATGAAGCGACGATAAAAATTAGCAAAGCCCAGGAACTTTTGCAGACTTTTCAGAGATGTCGGCTGAGTCCAATCATGGATGGCTTGGACCTTAACAGGGTCCATCTCGATAGTAGAAGGGGAAAAGATGAACCCCAAAAATGAAACCTTCTGAACACCAAAGAGACACTTTGATCCCTTCACAAACAAAGAATTAGCGCGCAGGACCTGAAACACCGTTCTGACCTGCTTCACATGAGACTCCCAATCATCCGAGAAGATCAAAATGTCATCCAAGTACACAATCAGGAATTTATCCAGGTACTCTCGGAAGATGTCATGCATAAAGGACTGAAACACTGATGGAGCATTGGCAAGTCCGAATGGCATTACTAGATACTCAAAATGGCCCTCGGGCGTATTAAATGCAGTTTTCCATTCATCGCCTCGCTTAATACGCACAAGATTATACGAACCACGAAGATCTATCTTGGTGAACCAACTAGCCCCCTTAATCCGAGCAAACAAATCAGATAACAACGGCAAGGGGTACTGAAATTTAACCGTGATCTTATTTAGAAGGCGGTAATCTATACAAGGTCTCAGCGAACCATCCTTCTTGGCTACAAAAAAGAACCCTGCTCCTAATGGCGACGATGACGGGCGAATATGCCCCTTCTCCAAGGACTCCTTCACATAACTCCGCATTGCGGCGTGCTCAGGCACAGATAAATTAAACAGTCGACCTTTTGGGAATTTACTACCAGGAATCAAATCGATAGCACAATCACAATCCCTATGCGGAGGTAGGGTATCGGACTTGGGCTCATCAAATACATCCCGGTAATCAGACAAGAACTCTGGAACCTCAGAAGGGGTGGATGACGAAATAGTCAGAAATGGGACATCACCATGTACCCCCTGACAACCCCAGCTGGACACAGACATGGATTTCCAATCTAATACTGGATTATGGACTTGTAGCCATGGCAACCCCAACACGACCACATCATGCAGATTATGCAACACCAGAAAGCGAATAACCTCCTGATGTGCAGGAGCCATGCACATGGTCAGCTGGGTCCAGTACTGAGGCTTATTCTTGGCCAAAGGCGTAGCATCAATTCCTCTCAATGGAATAGGACACTGCAAGGGCTCCAAGTAAAACCCACAACGCCTAGCATACTCCAAGTCCATCAAATTCAGGGCAGCGCCTGAATCCACAAATGTCATGACAGAATACGATGACAAAGAGCAGATCAAGGTAACGGACAGAAGAAATTTTGACTGTACCGTACCAATGGTGGCAGACCTAGCGAACCGCTTAGTGCGCTTAGGACAATCAGAGATAGCATGAGTGGAATCACCACAGTAGAAACACAGCCCATTCAGACGTCTGTGTTCTTGCCGTTCAACTCTGGTCAAAGTCCTATCGCACTGCATAGGCTCAGGTTTAAGCTCAGGTAATACCGCCAAATGGTGCACAGATTTACGCTCACGCAAGCGTCGACCGATCTGAATGGCCAAAGACATAGACTCATTCAGACCAGCAGGCATAGGAAATCCCACCATGACATCTTTAAGGGCTTCAGAGTGACCCTTTCTGAAAATAGCTGCGAGCGCACCTTCATTCCATTGAGTGAGTACGGACCACTTTCTAAATTTCTGACAATATACCTCTATCTCATCCTGACCCTGACACACAGCCAGCAAATTTTTCTCTGCCTGATCCACTGAATTAGGTTCATCGTACAGCAATCCGAGAGCCAGGAAAAACGCATCGATATTACTTAATGCAGGATCTCCTGACGCAAGAGAAAATGCCCAGTCCTGAGGGTCGCCACGTAAAAAAGAAATAATGATCCTAACTTGTTGAACTGGATCACCAGAGGAGCGAGGTTTCAAAGCTAGAAATAGTTTACAATTATTTTTGAAACTCAGAAATTTAGTTCTATCTCCAAAAAACAAATCAGGAATAGGAATTCTCGGTTCTAACATAGAATTCTGAACCACAAAGTCTTGAATATTTTGTACTCTTGCCGTGAGCTGATCCACACATGAAGACAGACCTTTAATGTCCATCGCTACACCTGTGTCCTGAACCACCCAAATGTCTAGGGGAAAAAAAAGGCAAAACACAGTGCAGAGAAAAAAAAATGGTCTCAGAACTTCTTTTTTCCCTCTATTGAGAATCATTAGTACTTTGGGCCTCCAGTACTGTTATGATAAGGTAATTCAGTACCACAATGGACATAGAGGTCAGAGCACATACAGTGACCTGACAATAACCCAAAAACATTGAACGAGCTCTGAGACGTGGGAACTCTGCTGACCGCAATCCCTAATCCTCTCCAACCACACTAGAGGCAGCCGTGGATTGCGCCTAACGCTCCCTATGCAACTCGGCACAGCCTGAGAAACTAGCTAGCCTGAAGATAGAAAATAAGCCTACCTTGCCTCAGAGAAATACCCCAAAGGAAAAGGCAGCCCCCACATATAATGACTGTGAGTTAAGATGAAAAGACAAACGTAGAGATGAAATAGATTTAGCAAAGTGAGGCCCGACTTTCTGAACAGAGCGAGGATAGGAAAGGTAACTTTGCGGTCAACACAAAACCCTACAAAAAACACGCAAAGGGGGCAAAAAGACCCTCCGTACCGAACTAACGGCACGGAGGTACACCCTCTGCGTCCCAGAGCTTCCAGCAAGCAGGAAAAAACAAATAGACAAGCTGGACAGAAAAAAACAGCAAACAAAATAGCAAAGCAGAACTTAGCTATGCAGAGCAGCAGGCCACAGGAGCGATCCAGGAGGAAACAGGTCCAATACTAGAACATTGACTGGAGGCCAGGATCAAAGCACTAGGTGGAGTTAAATAGAGCAGCACCTAACGACTTCACCACATGACCTGAGGAAGGAAACTCAGAAGCCGCAGTACCACTTTCCTCCACCAACGGAAGCTCACAGAGAGAATCAGCCGAAGTACCACTTGTGACCACAGGAGGGAGCTCTGCCACAGAATTCACAACATGAAGCTCTCGACGTGGGCGCAGTGTTTGTTCTAATGTTAATTTCAGAGGCGGTCTGAACTATGCAGTTATGGAGTCAGGAGAACGTTGGTGACTTTTCTGCCGTCTGCTCCTCAGCACTCAGTGACCCCGCTCTGTAACATTACAGGGTCTCCACTTCGTGGCTGAGTTGCTGCGGTTCCTTCCACTTCTCAATAATATCACTCACAGGTGATGGGGGAAGATTTAGGGGGAAGAAATGTAATGACCTGACTTGTTGCTCTGGTGGCTCCTATTACAGGACCGCATCGGTATCAGTCAGTTGTTTAGAATGAGTGTGACATCTGCAACCAAACCTGCTCCAGCAATGTCTGCCTATGTTGGCAATCAGGGCCATGTTCACTCTGTGGGCTCCGCGTGTGATGCAGGAGACGTCATGGCCAATATCTCTGTGCAGGGCAGATGTTATCCTGGCAGATATCTGGTGTCGCTGGGACCTGTATTTCCACCTCACCAGGCTGAATGGCTGTATGTTCTGGTCATCTACTAAATAATTGACTAAGGGTCACTTCCGTCTGTCTGTCCTTCTGTCTGTCACGGATATTCATTAGTCGCGGCCTCTGTCTGTCATGGAATCCAAGTCGCTGATTGGTCTCGCCAGCTGCCTGTCATGGCTGCCGCGACTAATCAGGGACGGCCACGGTCCGATTAGTCCCTCCCTACTCCCCTGCAGTCAGCGCCCGGCGCCAGCTCCATACTCCCCGCAGTCACCGCTCACTAGGGTTAATGCCAGCGGTAACGCACCGCGTTATGCCGCGGGTAACTCACTCTGTTACCGCCGCTATTAAGCCTGTGTGACCAAGTTTTTACTATTGATGCTGCCTATGCAGCGTCAATAGTAAAAACATCTAACGTTAAAAATAAAATAAAAAAATAAAAAAATCATTATATACTCACCTTTCATCGCATTTCCCGCTCCTGGCTACGCTCCGCTGACCGCTCCATGCAAGTGGCAGGTTCCGGTGGTATGGGAGAAGGACCTGCCATGACGTCACGGTCATGTGATGGAACTACAAGTGGCCCTCGGAAGGTGAGTATATGTTTATTTATTTTTTTTAACCTGTGACATACGTGGATGGGCAATATACTACGTAGCTGGGCAATATACTACGTTTGCTGTGCAATATACTATGTGGCTCTGTGCTGTATACTATGTGACTGGGCAATATACTACGTAGCTGGGCAATATACTACGTGACTGGGCAATATACTACGTGGCTGGGCAATATACTAAGTGGCTGGGCAATATACTAAGTGGCTGGGCAATATACTACGTGGCTCTGTGTTGTATACTACGTCACTGGGCAATATACTACGTGACTGGGAAATATACTAAGTGGCTGGGCAGTATACTACGTCGCTGTGCAATATACTACGTGACTGGGCAATGTACTACGTGGCTGGGCAATATACTACGTGGCTGGGCAATATACTACGTGGCTGGGCAATATACTACGGGGCTGGGCAATATACTACGTGGCTGGGCAATATACTACGTGACTGGGCAATGTACTACGTGGCTGGGCAATATACTACGTGGCTGGGCAATATACTACGTGGCTGGGCAATATACTACGTGGCTGGGCAATATACTACGTGGCTGGGCAATATACTACGTGGACATGCATATTCTGGAATACCCGATGCATTAAAATTGGGCCACCATCTAGTCAGGTATAATCAGCTCCCTGCTGTGACCAATGGAAGCAGTCTGCGGGGAGCTGCCAGGTATTGTGCTCAGCTATTTCTGACATCTTGGTAGCTATAATTGGCTTCATCCTGACCTTGTCTTTTCTGTTATTCCTCCTGACTGACCACAGGATTTCTAATTCTGTCCTAGTGTTGTCCCTTCTGATTCTGATCCAGCATTGCATAACCAGCCTTCATGGTCCCTTCTCCGGCCAGCAGCAACTCCGTGGACACAACCTAGGGGGCCCCATTGTGTGATCACATTTTCTCGGATGTGGAGAATAAAAAAAATCTCCATCTTCTCCATTCAATCTGTCTGTAAAAATCAGACTACGCTCCGAAGTTATCGGAGTGTAGTCCGATTTTTTCAACAGACCCATAGACTTGAATGGCCGAGTGCGTTCTGCTTCTCGGAGTCAAATCATCCATGCTGTGATTTTTTTTGTGAGAGAGTCTCAGAAAGAGGAACAAATCGGACATTTGCACTGCCTCCTTGAATAACATGAGGGCCAGTGCTGCCTGTCAAAACAGCGGATAACACTCATCCGTTTCTTACGGCCGACTGCACGAGCCATAACTGCAAGAGAATAGGGGGAGACGCTCGCGTTGTCCTGTTAGTTGCATTGTGGTGCTTATTTTGCTTTTCTTATATTTTTTTATAGCAAAGTGTATACTCGTTTTGTTTCCATCTCAGGTTTTGTCTGTTAAATGTCCACTGTGTGAACATGCTCCTATGCGCTGCATGTATACCAACTTATACTACGGCTCAGGTTTTTGTTTTGCTCTAATTTCTTGTACAAAGTGGGGAGTGGCCCCCCTATTCTGAGCTAGGCATTTTATCTATGCAGCTTCCCATGGATGGATGCTTGACCAGTCGGACACCAGTCCTTCTCTGGCCTCATCTATATTGAAGTTGACTAATACGCAGGGTCGTATTTAGAGTTTCTGCTGCCCTAGGCACTTTTAGTGCAGCCTCCCCCTTTGGTGAGTATGACACTATCGGCAGTGACTTTGGCAAAAATTGTGAAAGGAGCTTTTTGCAGCAGATCCGGCAGTTTTTCCACATCTGCCACGTAACAGATCACTTACGGCAACACTGCGTTCGGCCTCAACTCATTCCCTATGGGACTTGCGGACATGTGCGGCACTTGTGGTTTTGCAGCGATCCAGCAAATGCGGCACTTGCAGCAATGGAAAAAAAAACGCTGCTAGCAGTGTTTTTTTGTCTCACCGCAAGTGCAAAACCTCAAGTGCCGCACATGTCTGGAAGTAGCCATCACTACCTGTCCCTGCACCTTGCTAGCTCTTCACTAACAATCCCTCTCTGACCTAAAACTACACTATAAAGCTTTAGAAAAACAATTTATTAACTGACATATTCCTCTGATAATGAGGGCTCCAGGCTACGGCGTAGACAGGGACAGGCAGTCTCCGGGTCTCCATTCTCTCGCTGTGCACACCCTCAGTCCCTGCCTCATTGACTGTGCCACACTGTGCACAGACATACCTCCACCGGACCCGGTAATCTCCACTCGCAGTAGCATACCGGCAGAGGTGTAGTTAGGGTTTCTGGCACCCGGGGCAAGAACTCATTTTGGTGCCCCCTCCCCCATGACATATGCGATTTGCTCACTTAGTCATGTACCCACAAGCTCCTCTCCTTAATGCTCTCAATGATCAGTGAAAAACTGAGAGAAGCAGGAAGAGAAGCTCGATGTGACAGGACCATAAGTATGAAAATCGCATATTACTATTATTATTATTTATTTATACAGCACCATTAATTCCATGGTGCTGTACATGTGAAAAAGGGTTGCATACAGGGTTATAGATATCGTTAACAGTAAACAAATTTACAGTGACAGACTGGTACAGAGGGGAGAGGACCCTGTCCTTGCAGACTTACATTCTTCAGGATAATGGGGGAGAGACAGGAAGTTGGTGTGCTGCAGCACTGGTGGTGGTGAGGCGACAGCTCGGGTGGTTGAGGCGGCAACTCGGGTGGTTGAGGCAGCAGCTCGGATGGTTGAGGCGGCAGCTCGGGTGGTTGGTGACGTGGCGGCAGCTCGGGTGGTTGGTGAGGCGGCAGAATGGTTATTGCAGGCTGTAGGCTTTCTTGAAAAGATGGGTTTTCAGGTTCCATCTGAAGGATCCGGGCGTGGTGGATAGTCGGACGTGTTGAGGCGTGGAATTCCAGAGGATGGGGGATATTCGGGAGAAATCTTGGAGGCGGTTGTGTGAGGAACGAATGAGTGTGGAGGAGAGTAGGAGTTCTTGGGAGGATCAAAGATTACATGAGGGAAGATAGTGGGAGATTAGTTCAGAGATATAGGGAGGGGACAGGTTGTGGATGGCTTTGAAAATCAGTGTTAGTAGTTTGAGCTGGATTCGTTGGGGAATTGGGAGCCAGTGAAGGGATTTGCAGAGGGGAGAAGCAGGGGAGTAGCGAGGAGAGAGGTGGATTAGCAGAGCAGTAGAGTTGAGGACATACTGGAGTGGTGCAAGGGAGTTAGCGAGGAGGCCACAGTGGAGGGTGTTGCAGTAATTGAGGCGGGAGATGATGAGGGCATGCACAAGAGTTTTAGTAGATTGTGGGCTGAGGAAGGGACGGATTCTGACAATATTTTTGAGTTGGAGGCGACAGGAGGTGGCAAGAGTTTGGACGTGCGGTTTGAAGGACAGGGCAGAATCAAGAGTTATCCCGAGGCAGCTGATTTCAGGTGCAGGAGAGAGCGTGATGCCGTTTACTGTAATAGATAGATCAGGTAGGGGGGATACGCGAGATGGGGGAAAGATGATGAGTTCGGTTTTGTCTACAATGAGTTTTAGGAAGCGAGAGTTGAAGAAGGAGGATATGTCTGACAGACACTACGGGATTCTGGACAGAAGAGAGGTGACATCTGAGCCAGAGAGGTAGATCTGAGTGTCGTCCGCATATAGGTGGTACTGGAAGCCATGGGACTTTATGAGTTGTCCTAGGCCAAGGGTATAGATGGAAATAAGTAGAGGTCCTAGGACAGAGCCTTGTGGGACTCCAACAGAGAGGGGGCGGGGTGAGGAGGTAGTGTGGGAGTGGGAAATGCTAAATGTGCGGTCAGAAAGGTATGAGGCAATCCAGGACAGGGCAAGGCCTTTGATGCCGAGGGAATAAAGAATCTGTAGCAGTAGGAGGTGGTCGACTGTGTCAAAGACAGAGGACAGGTCGAGAAAGAGGAGGATGGAGAACTGTCTGTTAGCTTTGGCTGTGAGTAAGTCATTAGTAATTTTGGTCAGAGCAGTTTCGGTGGAGTGGTGGGGGCGGAAGCCAGATTGGAGGTTGTCAAGAAGAGAGTTAGATGAGAGGTGGGAGGAAAGTTGACCATGGACATGCTGCTCAAGGAGTTTGGAAGCAAACGGGAGCAGTGATATGGGGCGATAGCTGGGCATAGCAGTTGGGTCAAGGTTAGCTTTTTTGAGGATGGGTGTGATGGTGGCATGTTTGAAGGCAGAGGGGAAAGTACCAGAAGATAGCGATAGGTTGAAGAGTTGGGATAGGGCTGGAATGAACGTGTTAGTGAGGTTGGGGAGCAGGTGGGAAGGGATGGGGTCAAGTGCACAGGTGGTGAGGTGTGATTTGGAAAGGAGGCGAGTAAGTTCTCCTTCAGTGATGTTGGAGAGGGAAGTTATTGTGGAAGGGCAGATGTCTGGTATATGGAGTGGTTGGGGTGGTGGAACAGTAAAGGTTTGCCTTGTTTGGTCGATCTTGTTTTTGAAGTAGGTGGCAAAGTCCTCAGAAGAGATTAGGGGAGTTGGAGGTGGCAGTGGGGGCGGAGGAGAGAGTTAAATGTGCTGAACAGTTGTTTTGGGTTGTAGGATAGTGAAGATACAAGGTTAGTGAAATAGGTCTGTTTAGCAGAAATGAGGGCTAGTTTGAAGGCAAGTGTAGCTTGTTTGAAAGCGGTGAAGTCGTCTGGCAGGCGTGCTTTTTTCCAACGCCGCTCAGCGACTCTGGATGCTTGTCGTAGTTTTTTGGTGAGGTTGTTATGCCACGGTTGCCTATTGATTTGTCGCACTTTGCCATGCATGAGAGGGGCGACTGAGTCTATGGCTGATGTGAGGGTGGAGTTTTAGAAAGCGGTGGCGCTATCCGTGTCGTGGAGTGAAGATATGGAGGACAGGGGTAGAAGAGAGTCTGAGAGTCTGTGAATGTCTAGGTTTGCAAGGTTTCTGCGAGGATATGGTACTGGCTGGATGTGGGGGGCGGATGAGGAGGACAAGGAAGTGAAGGTGAGTAGATGGTGGTTAGATAAGAGGAAGGGAGAGGTTGTGAGATTAGATAAGGAACAGAGGCGGGTAAAGATGAGGTCTAGGGTATGTCCATCTGTGTGGGTGGCTGTGGAGGACCACTGAGTAAGTCCAAAAGATGAGGTAAGGGCCAGGAGCTTGGGGGCTGCTGGTTGGCGGGTGTCAGTAGGGATATTAAAGTCACCCATTATGATGGTGGGGATGTCAGCAGAGAGAAAGTAAAGAAGCCAGGTGGAAAAATGGTCAGTTAAGGCAGTGGCTGAGCCCGGTGGTCGGTATATGACAGCCATTTGGAGATTAGAGGGAGAGTAGATACGGACAGAGTGAACCTCGAAAGAAGGGAGGATAAGGGAGGGTGGGGGTTGGATAGAGTTGAAGTAGCAGTTTTTAGAAAAAAGGAAACCCACTCCCCCAACATGTCTGTTGCCAGAGCGAGGAGTGTGGGTAAAGTGGCGGCCACCATAACTCAGTGCAGCAGGGGAGGCTGTGTCAGGGGGCGCAGCCAGGTCTCAGTGAGGGCCAGGAAGGAAAGGTTGCAGGAAGTAAAGAGATCGTGGATCACGTGGAGATTGTTGCAGACAGAGCGGGCATTCCAAAGTGCCCCAGAGAAAGGAAGCAGGGGGGTGGGAGTCAGTTGCACAGGTTTTAAGTGTGAGGGATTGCAATAGTTTCTCATAGTGTGAGAAGGAGAGGGGTGAGGATTAGTGGAGTGAAAATAGTGAGGGCAAATGTGAGTTAGGTTAAATAGCAGGGGAAGAAAGGAGAAGCAAGTAAAATTAGAATACAGTGATTAGTCCATTAGTGTCCATGTGACGACTACTGGAACCTGCAGAGCTGAATCCTGGCATTGCAGGCTTCTGAATTCTCACAACGCATGCACTGCACACTTTTAGGATTCTCCCTTGCCGGTTGACGGTCATGTCAGCACAAGCATGTGATTTGTATACTTCTGACCACATTCCGACTGACTAGACGTGCCCGGCCTCGCTCAGTTCATTTTCATTGAGTAAGGCCACACATGTCTAGTCAGCACGTGACTGCATGTATGTAAATCACCGGTACGAGAGAATCCTGACAGCGTGCAGTGCTCACTGTGAGAATTCAGAAGTCTGCAGCCACAAAGAATGACTGCAGACTCATTACAAACCTGGACATCACCTTTAATGCTCCTAACATAAATAAAAACATGATAGTCAGTATCACAAATAACATTTACATCCAGGTACCTTATAGATGACGTTGTCTCTGGAGTCGTTCTCCTTCTTTTCTTCATCTTGTCCAGACCCCATGATGAGTTCTGTCATCCACAGTTGTCTCTGCAGACTTCCATCTTCTCCGCTCTTTTGAAGAAAATCTCCACATGATGCCCTTAAAGATACAAGTGTCATTATAATGCTCCTGAATAAAAAATTGCCCCTCACTATATTGTCCCCACAAAATATGACCCCCACACTGTCCCTCTTATGGTACATGCTCTTCACACTGACCTCTCCTTTCCATACCGGCCCCCTCTTCACACTGTCCTCTCACACTGTGTCCCCACTATAGGGCCCAGTATTTATACTGTACTCTCTCATCACACTCCCCCTCCTTGGTATACTGTCCCCTCCTGGCTGTGCACTTACACTGTTCCCCCATGCTACGTACCCACTACTCAGTTTCTATCCTGTGCCCACTCACTTTTCTCCCCCCATACTGTCTCTCCTCACACTATTCCCCTCCCTCCTCATACTGTCTCCTCTCACATCCCTCCTGTTCACCATACTGTCTCCTCATATATTTCCCCCCTCACTTTCTATACTGCCTGCTCACCTAACTCCCCATACTGTGTCTGCACACATCCCATCACCCTCACTCCCCGTACTCTGTCCACATACATTTTTCACATTGCTACTCATACTGTGTCCATATACATTCCCCATCACTCCCCATAATGTCTGCACCCATTCCCCATACTGTTTCCTCATACATGCCCCTCATTCCCCCAGTACTGTTTCCTCATACATGCCCACCATTCCCAAGTACTGTTTCCTCATACATGCCCCCCATTCCCCCAGTACTGTTTCCTCATACATGCCCCCCATTCCCAAGTACTGTTTCCACCCGTCCTGTTCTGCTCTGTGTGGCTCCCCCTGTTGTATGCATGGCTCCCCTGTCCCATCTTGTATGCATGGCTCCCCCCTCTCATCCTGTATGCATGGCTCTGCTCCCCCTCCTCCCATCTTTGTATGCATGGCTCCCCCCCTCCCATCCTTGTATGCGTGGCTCCGCTCCCCCCTCCTCCCATCTTTGTATGCGTGGCTCTGCTCTCCCTCCTCCCTTCTTTGTATGCGTGGCTCTGCTCCCCCCTCCTCCCATTTTTGTATGCATGGCTCTGCTCCCCCTTGTTAGGGTTGGCGGAACGCACCAAATATATTTATTAAGTGAGATTGGTGCGTTCGCAACCCGGGATCCACCGTGCAGGAAAGAACCTGCTGCTAAGTGAATGGCCGCACTATATGGCGGTATGAACCAGCTCTGTTAGCTTCACAGAGCAGCCGAGAAGGCAAGGCTCTGTGCCCTTTTAGACTTTCACAGAGGCATAGGCTAACCACCCAAATGAGAGCAGTCAGTGGTTATGCATGCACACAAAACTCCTCGCCGGAGGTGCCAGCATTCTAGGGGCTTATTTCAGCCGGGTCCCTGAACACACACAAACACAAACTCCTCGCCGGAGGTGCCAACATTCTAGGGGCTTATTTCAGCCGGGTCCCTGAACACATGCAAACACATGACCACACTGGCGCAAAGCACAAAACATAAGATACTAGCGCATGGCCGCAGTCTTAAATAGCTGCAGCACGTTCAGGACCTTTCAAAGAAGGACCAATGGAGTTGCCTCAGTATCTGAGCATGTGACCCTAGATCTCCACTGAGAGATCTTGCCCTGGGCATGCTCAGTGTGTGCAAAGCAAGACTTAGTCCTAGCACGTTCAGGACCTTTCAAAGAAAGACCAATGGAGTTGCTGCAGTACCTGAGCATGTGACCCTAGATCTCCACTGAGAGATCTTGCCCTGGGCATGCTCAGTGTGTGCAAAGCAGGACTTAGTCCCAGAAACAGCCTGCTCGCCGCAGATCAGTGCAGGGTACAATACCAGAGCCTGGAGAGGCAGTAGTAACCCTTTGCACAGTATGAGTCTCAGTGAGACGCTGGGAGCGACGTCTCCGCTGAGCAGGCTGCACTGTGGCTGATGCAGAATGGGAGACCGCAGCAGACACGGATCGAGATTCCCCCTGTGCAGCAGAGGAAACTCGACTCCTAACACCCCTCCTCTCATCTTTGTATGCATGGCTCCCCCCTCCCATCTTTGTATGCGTGGCTCTGCTCCCCCTCCTCCCATCTTTGCACACATGGCTCTGCTCCCCCTCCTCCCATCCTTGTATGCGTGGCTCTGTTCATCCCCCCTCCCATCCTTGTATGCGTGGCTCCGTTCCCCCATCTCACATCCTTGTATGCGTGGCTCTGCTCCCCCCTCCTATTCTTGTATGCATGGCTCCGTTCCCCCCTCCCCTCCTCCCATCCTTGTATGTGTGGCTCCGTTCCTCCCCCTCCTCCCATCCTTGTATGCGTGGCTCCATCACCCCCTCCTCCCATCCTTGTATGCGTGGCTCCGTTCCCCCCTCCCATCCTTTTATGCGTGGCTCCGTCCCTCCTCCTCCCATCCTTGTATGCGTGGCTCCGTTCCCCCCTTTTCCCATCCTTGTATGTGTGGCTCCATTTCCCCCCTCCCATTCTTGTATGTGTGGCTCCGTTCACCCCCTCCTGCCATCCTTGTATGCGTGGCTCCGCTCCCCCCTCCTCCCATCCTTGTATGCGTGGCTCCGTTCCCCCCTCCTCCCATCCTTGTGTGCATGGCTCTGTTCCCCCCTCCCATCCTTGTATGCGTGGCTCCTTTTCCTCCCTCCTCCCATCCTTGTATGCGTGGCTCCGTTCCCCCCTCCCATCCTTGTATGCGTGGCTTCGTTCCCCCCTCCCATCCTTGAATGCGCGGCTCCGCTCCCCCCTCCTCCCATCCTTGTATGCGTGGCTCTGTCCCCCCTCCTCCCATCCTTGTATGCGTGGCTCCGTTCCCTCCTCCCATCTTTGTATGCGTGGCTCTGTCCCCCCTCCTCCCATCCTTGTATGCGTGGCTCAGTTCCACCCTCCCGTCCTTGTATGAGTGGCTCCGTCTCCCCCTCCTCCCATCCTTGTATACGTGGCTCCGTTCCCCCCTCCTCCCATCCTTGTATGTGTGGCTCCGTTCCCCCCTCCTCCCATCCTTGTATGCGTGGCCCCGTTCCCCCCTCCTCCTATTCTTGTATGCGTGGCTTCGTTCCCCCCCTCCCATCCTTGAATGTGTGGCTCCGTTCCCCCCTCCTCCCATCCTTGTATGCGTGGCTCTGTCCCCCCTCCTCCCATCCTTGAATGTGTGGCTCCGTTCCCCCCTCCTCCCATCCTTGTATGCGTGGCTCTGTCCCCCCTCCTCCCATCCTTGTATGAGTGGCCCTTTTCCCCCTCCTGTCCTTGTATGTGTGGCTGCGTCCCCCCTCCTCCCATCCTTGTGTACGTGGCTCCGTTTCCCCCTCCTCCCATCCTTGTATGCGTGGCTCTGTTCCCCCCCTCCCTCGGGTGGAGGAGGGTGGGCGGGCGTTCCCCCAGCCTTAAAAAAAAAAACTTGCTCAGGTGCCGCCCCCGCATCCTGGCACCCTAGGCACGTGCCCTCACGTGCCTAGTGGCAAATACGGCCCTGCTAATACGAGTTGAGATTTTAATACTAACGGTTAGGACCGTCCAGATAGGATGCACCTTGTCGCGGCGGGATGGCTTTTATACTTTCTTTTTTAATGAAAACAATGTTATCTTGTACCCTATGTTATTTATATGCACTATTACTATACGGAAATTAATTTTTACAAATTTATACAGTTACTAGGGCCCCCCCCCCCCCCACCGGCCCGACATATTGCAGATATAATTATTAGAAATAACATGCACGCACCTTAGCAATGCAAATATAAAGGACCGATTTGCATTCGGGTCTGTTGGGTGGAAGTATCCATTTTGCATATTGGTAGTTTTCTGTCAGATATCATAAATTATACAATTATACAATTTGTCCGTTAGGTTATTTTGGGACTGCACTGTATGTAAACTTGCAGTCCTATGTAAGCTCTGGATAACACATCTTGATATAATCATGCGTTGTCCCAAATAAGCTCTTCTGCATGTGACGCTCTGGTTCCTTCCCAACATATTAAATGGCAGTACATGATTATAGACGGTACATTGATACTAGGTATGTGAGACATGAAATCTCCGACATCCCTTGATTTGTGCCTCGTACAGATCCGGCTCTGCTCCATCCTGCCGTTCTCCCTGTTAGTAATACCCATTAGGGCGCACGCTGGGATGTGTCTGTACCAGGCTCCGCTGTGGCCGTCTCCCGCCTGGGGAAACAGTCCAATTCATTTGAACCTATTAGAAATTGTGTTAATCCTTTGTATTCGAATCTCTTATTCCAAACAGTTTAATCCTCTTTACTGAGGGCAGAGCAAATAAATCAGTCACAACAAGGATTAGGCAGAATTGTCATCAAACCCAGGGATCAGGATGCACTCACAAAATGAGGCAGGCCGCCTTTTACTGATTTCCAAAACACAGCCCTGTCGCCCTGCTCCACCCTCCGGGGCTCTGCCATGGGCACAGGTAATGCCACCCCTCCACCCTGCCCATATACCAGCGCCTGGCTAAATAGTGTGTACCTTGTTAACTATCTAACTTGGGCCCTTTACCTGATTTCATGCTACGTCACCTATTCATTTCCAAAAAAGATGACCCAAAGGTGTCACTCATCTTGTAGGAAAGTAGGGTGCGTAACCCCCATAACAGTGTTAGACTCAATGATCCCATAATGGTGACTGCCATAGCACCCCCAGACAGCTATACTGACCCCTTAAAAGTGGCAGTCACAGGCCCCCATAATGATGATAGCTGTCTTCCCCCCTACTGTAGCACCCTCATAACAATTGCATGCTCCCATACTGGTAACAGCTGCAGTGACTCTCACGGTCCCCCAATAACAGTTTCAGACACAGTCCCCCTATAACAGTGATAGCTACATTGACCCCATTACAGTGACTGTTAAGGTGCCCTTACATTGTCACCATAAATGTAGCAGCTACACTGACCCCATTACAGTGACTGTTATGGTGTCCCTATAATATTGCCCCCGTAAATGTAGCATCTACTTTGACCCCATTACAATGACAGT
Source organism: Ranitomeya imitator (assembly GCF_032444005.1). Classification (NCBI taxonomy): domain Eukaryota; kingdom Metazoa; phylum Chordata; class Amphibia; order Anura; family Dendrobatidae; genus Ranitomeya; species Ranitomeya imitator. The sequence continues at coordinate 787,314,931 of NC_091284.1, read as the reverse complement.
CATGGTGCCCCTTTATTGCTCCCATAAATGTAGTAGCTACACTGACCCCATTACAGTGACAGTCATATTGCCCTTATATAACCCCCATAAATGTAGCAGCTACACTGACCCCATTACAGTGACAGTCATATTGCCCTTATATAACCCCCATAAATGTAGCAGCTACACTGACCCCATTACAGTGACAGTCATATTGCCCTTATATAACCCCCATAAATGTAGCAGCTACACTGACCCCATTACAGTGACAGTCATAGTGCCCTTTATTGCTCCCATAAATGTAGTAGCTACACTGACCCCATTACAGTGACAGTCATATTGCCCTTATATAACCCCCATAAATGTAGCAGCTACACTGACCCCATTACAGTGACAGTCATATTGCCCTTATATAACCCCCATAAATGTAGCAGCTACACTGACCCCATTACAGTGACAGTCATATTGCCCTTATATAACCCCCATAAATGTAGTAGCTACACTGACCCCATTACAGTGACAGTCATAGTGCCCTTATATAACCCCCATAAATGTAGCAGCTACACTGACCCCATTACAGTGACAGTCATAGTGCCCTTATATAACCCCTATAAATGTAGCAGCAACACTGACCTCATTACAGTAGATGTCATGATGCCCTTACATTGTCCCCATAAATGTAGCAGCTACACTGACCCCATTACAATGACAGTCATAGTGTCCTTATATTACCCCCATAAATGTAACAGCTACACTGACCCCATTACAATGACAGTCATAGTGTCCTTATATTACCCCCATAAATGTAACAGCTACACTGACCCCATTACAATGACAGTCATAGTGCCCTTATATTACCCCTGTAAATGTAGCAGCTACACTGACCCCATTACAGTGACAGTCATGGTGCCCTTATATTACCCCCATAAATGTAGCAGCTACACTGACCCCATTACAGTGACAGTCATGGTGCCCTTATATTACCCCCATAAATGTAGCAGCTACACTGACCCCATTACAGTGACATTCATGGTGCCCTTATATTACCCCTATGAATGTAGCAGCTACACTGACCCCATTACAGTGACAGGCATGGAGCCCTTACTGTTATGGCTGGCAATCAGGCAACACAGCGTGCAGTAATCAGCGCACATACAGAGATCTGGCAATAACCAAAAACAATAGGACGAGCTCTGAGACGTGGAATCTCTGTAGACTGCAGTACCTGATCTATCCTCACACAACTGGAAGCAGCAGTGGATTGCGCCTATCAACTACCTATGCAACTCGGCACTGCCTGAGGAGCTGACTAGCCTGAAGATAGAAATACAAGCCTGACTTACCTCAGAGAAATACCCCAAAGGAATAGGCAGCCCCCCACATATAATGACTGTTAGCAAGATGAAAAGACAAACGTAGGAATGAAATAGATTCAGCAAAGTGAGGCCCGATATTCTAGACAGAGCGAGGATAGCAAAGAGAACTATGCAGTCTACAAAAAACCCTAAAACGAAAACCACGCAAAGGGGCAAAAAGACCCTCCATACCGAACTAACAGCACGGCGGTGCACCCCTCTGCTTCTCAGAGCTTCCAGCAAAAGACAATAGCAAGCTGGACAGAAAAAAAACAGAAAACAAACTAGAAGCACTTATCTAGCAGAGCAGCAGGCCCAAGGAAAGATGCAGTAGCTCAGATCCAACACTGGAACATTGACAAGGAGCAAGGAAGACAGACTCAGGTGGAGCTAAATAGCAAGGCAGCCAACGAGCTCACCAAAACACCTGAGGGAGGAAGCCCAGAGACTGCAATACCACTTGTGACCACAGAAGTGAACTCAGCCACAGAATTCACAACAGTACCCCCCCCTTGAGGAGGGGTCACCGAACCCTCCTCAAGGGGGGGGTACTGTTGTGAATTCTGTGGCTGAGTTCACTTCTGTGGTCACAAGTGGTATTGCAGTCTCTGGGCTTCCTCCCTCAGGTGTTTTGGTGAGCTCGTTGGCTGCCTTGCTATTTAGCTCCACCTGAGTCTGTCTTCCTTGCTCCTTGTCAATGTTCCAGTGTTGGATCTGAGCTGCTGCATCTTTCCTTGGGCCTGCTGCTCTGCTAGATAAGTGCTTCTAGTTTGTTTTCTGTTTTTTTCTGTCCAGCTTGCTATTGTCTTTTGCTGGAAGCTCTGAGAAGCAGAGGGGTGCACCGCCGTGCTGTTAGTTCGGTATGGAGGGTCTTTTTGCCCCTTTGCGTGGTTTTCGTTTTAGGGTTTTTTGTAGACTGCATAGTTCTCTTTGCTATCCTCGCTCTGTCTAGAATATCGGGCCTCACTTTGCTGAATCTATTTCATTCCTACGTTTGTCTTTTCATCTTGCTAACAGTCATTATATGTGGGGGGCTGCCTATTCCTTTGGGGTATTTCTCTGAGGTAAGTCAGGCTTGTATTTCTATCTTCAGGCTAGTCAGCTCCTCAGGCAGTGCCGAGTTGCATAGGTAGTTGATAGGCGCAATCCACTGCTGCTTCCAGTTGTGTGAGGATAGATCAGGTACTGCAGTCTACAGAGATTCCACGTCTCAGAGCTCGTCCTATTGTTTTTGGTTATTGCCAGATCTCTGTATGTGCATGGCTCCTGCACATCAGGAAGTTATTCGCTTTTTTACTGTTGTGAATTCTGTGGCTGAGTTCACTTCTGTGGTCACAAGTGGTATTGCAGTCTCTGGGCTTCCTCCCTCAGGTGTTTTGGTGAGCTCGTTGGCTGCCTTGCTATTTAGCTCCACCTGAGTCTGTCTTCCTTGCTCCTTGTCAATGTTCCAGTGTTGGATCTGAGCTACTGCATCTTTCCTTGGGCCTGCTGCTCTGCTAGATAAGTGCTTCTAGTTTGTTTTCTGTTTTTTTCTGTCCAGCTTGCTATTGTCTTTTGCTGGAAGCTCTGAGAAGCAGAGGGGTGCACCGCCGTGCTGTTAGTTCGGTATGGAGGGTCTTTTTGCCCCTTTGCGTGGTTTTCGTTTTAGGGTTTTTTGTAGACTGCATAGTTCTCTTTGCTATCCTCGCTCTGTCTAGAATATCGGGCCTCACTTTGCTGAATCTATTTCATTCCTACGTTTGTCTTTTCATCTTGCTAACAGTCATTATATGTGGGGGGCTGCCTATTCCTTTGGGGTATTTCTCTGAGGTAAGTCAGGCTTGTATTTCTATCTTCAGGCTAGTCAGCTCCTCAGGCAGTGCCGAGTTGCATAGGTAGTTGATAGGCGCAATCCACTGCTGCTTCCAGTTGTGTGAGGATAGATCAGGTACTGCAGTCTACAGAGATTCCACGTCTCAGAGCTCGTCCTATTGTTTTTGGTTATTGCCAGATCTCTGTATGTGCGCTGATTACTGCACGCTGTGTTGCCTGATTGCCAGCCATAACAGTACTGTTGTGAATTCTGTGGCTGAGTTCACTTCTGTGGTCACAAGTGGTATTGCAGTCTCTGGGCTTCCTCCCTCAGGTGTTTTGGTGAGCTCGTTGGCCGCCTTGCTATTTAGCTCCACCTGAGTCTGTCTTCCTGGCTCCTTATACTGTTATGGCTGGCAATCAGGCAACACAGCGTGCAGTAATCAGCGCACATACAGAGATCTGGCAATAACCAAAAACAATAGGACGAGCTCTGAGACGTGGAATCTCTGTAGACTGCAGTACCTGATCTATCCTCACACAACTGGAAGCAGCAGTGGATTGCGCCTATCAACTACCTATGCAACTCAGCACTGCCTGAGGAGCTGACTAGCCTGAAGATAGAAATACAAGCCTGACTTACCTCAGAGAAATACCCCAAAGGAATAGGCAGCCCCCCACATATAATGACTGTTAGCAAGATGAAAAGACAAACGTAGGAATGAAATAGATTCAGCAAAGTGAGGCCCGATATTCTAGACAGAGCGAGGATAGCAAAGAGAACTATGCAGTCTACAAAAAACCCTAAAACGAAAACCACGCAAAGGGGCAAAAAGACCCTCCATACCGAACTAACAGCACGGCGGTGCACCCCTCTGCTTCTCAGAGCTTCCAGCAAAAGACAATAGCAAGCTGGACAGAAAAAAACAGAAAACAAACTAGAAGCACTTATCTAGCAGAGCAGCAGGCCCAAGGAAAGATGCAGTAGCTCAGATCCAACACTGGAACATTGACAAGGAGCAAGGAAGACAGACTCAGGTGGAGCTAAATAGCAAGGCAGCCAACGAGCTCACCAAAACACCTGAGGGAGGAAGCCCAGAGACTGCAATACCACTTGTGACCACAGAAGTGAACTCAGCCACAGAATTCACAACACCTTACATTGCCTCCATACATGTAGCATCTACATTGACCTGATTACAGTAGTTGTCATGGTGCCTTTTTGCCCCCATAAATGTAGCAGCTGCATTGACCCAATTATATTAACTGTCATGGTGCCCTTATATTGCCCCCATAAATGTAACAGCTACACTAACCCCATTACACTGAAAGTCATGATACCCTTTCTTGCCCCCATAAATGTCGCAGTTACATTGATCCTATTACATTGACTGTTATGGTGCCCCTATATTGCCCTCGTAAATGTAGCAGCTACATTGACCCCATTACATTCACTGCCATGATGCCATAATATTGCCCCCATAACTGTAGCAGCTACAATGACCCCATTACAGTGACTGTCATAGTGCCCCTATATTGCCCCTTGAATGTAGCAGCTACATTGACCCCATTACAGTGACAGTCATAGTGCCCCTTCATTGCCCCATAAATGTTAATGCTACGTTGACCCCATTACAGTGACTATCACGGTGCCCGCATAATAATTCCAAGCACAATGGCCCAATGTCTATGACACATACACTGACCCCATGATAGTGACTGTCACAGTGGGCTATAATAGTTACAGACACATTGCCCCATAAATTGAGCAGCTACATTGCCCGATTACAGTCATTATCACGGTGGCCCTATATTTCCCCTATAAATGTGGTAGATACATTGACCCCATTACAGTAATTATCATGGTAACCCTAAAAATGTGATGGCTACATTGACCCCATTAAAGTGTCAATGACCCATAAAAGATGCATAAAAGCAAATACTGTGCACGCATAACTGATGTCAGACTGATGAAAGCCCCTATTAGGGGCAGAAACGTGTAGCATGTCACAAAACAAAGTGTTCTTCATACAGGTCTTACCGAGCAGAGCCAAAGTATTCGTAGTTTTTTTCTGTTCCCATTACATCCCAATAACTGGGTCAGATACAGGGCCATGATGTCAGGAGTTTACTCAGTGCCCTGATGAAGTGTTTTGTAGAAGTATAGTATAGTATACAGCAGGAAACCATCAGCCTCAGGGGATGTGCGCACGAAAAAGCACCAGCAATGGAAAACCGTGACTTGCTGTGCGCGTGTTGCAGTTCAGGGTTCAGAAATCGTTAAGCGATTAAAAGAAATTTGTTCTTTTGCTCTTTACAGTTACATAGTAACATAGTAACATAGTAACATAGTTAGTAAGGCCGAAAAAAGACATTTGTCCATCCAGTTCAGCCTATATTCCATCATAATAAATCCCCAGAGCTACGTCCTTCTACAGAACCTAATAATTGTATGATACAATATTGTTCTGCTCCAGGAAGACATCCAGGCCTCTCTTGAACCCCTCGACTGAGTTCGCCATCACCACCTCCTCAGGCAAGCAATTCCAGATTCTCACTGCTCTAACAGTAAAGAATCCTCTTCTATGTTGGTGGAAAAACCTTCTCTCCTCCAGACGCAAAGAATGCCCCCTTGTGCCCGTCACCTTCCTTGGTATAAACAGATCCTCAGCGAGATATTTGTATTGTCCCCTTATATACTTATACATGGTTATTAGATCGCCCCTCAGTCGTCTTTTTTCTAGACTAAATAATCCTAATTTCGCTAATCTATCTGGGTATTGAAAGCACAGGAAAAGATGCGGAAATGGCGACGAAAACTTCCAACGAACAACTTCAAGAAAAAGACCCCTGGCTTTTCCCAAAGCGGCTTCGCCAAGGAAAATCTTAGTGTATTTCCTGTCGGAATTAAAGGGGTATTCACATCTCCAAGATCCTACCCCAATATGTAGTAGGTGTAATAATATTAGCAAATCCCTCCAATTAGAAATGTAGTATAGTTTTTCTGATTCACTATGTCTCTTTCCTCATGTGCAGGACCTTGGGTATCCATGGTTACGTCCACTGATGAAGTGAGTTATTTAGCTAGTTGCTAGTGGTCGTAATCATGGATACCTAAGGTCCTGCAATGCCAGCACACGAGGAAAGATCTAGCGAATCAGAAAAACTATACTACATTTCAGAGGTGTAGCTAGGGTTTTGGTCCAGGGGGGTGAAGCTTCTGAATGGGCCCCTAACCAGGTAACCTTCATTACAACTCAGTGACGTGCCCTAATAGTGGAGGAGAACCTCATCAGATGACCGCGCTGTTACTGAAGATAATCTAATATCTACTATATAAAGCTGAATGTGTGTGTGTGTGTGTGTGTGTGTGTGTGTGTGTGTGTGTGTGTGTGTGTGTATGTCCGGGATTGGCATCTGCACCGTCGCAGCTACAGCCACAAAATTTTGCACAGTCACACGTCTGGACCCTGAGAGCGTCATAGGCTATGTTGTGAGGTGAAATTTTAACCCCGCGCGTTCCAATTCACCAAACAATTTTGCCCCTATCTACATAATGGGGAAAAAGGTGAAAGGAAAAGTGTTGGAAGCGTCGCAGCTACAGCCACAAAATTTTGCACAGTCACACGTCTGGACCCTGAGAGCGTCATAGGCTACGTTGTGAGGTGAAATTTTAACCCCGCGCTTTCCAATTCACCAAACTATTTTGCCCCTATCTACATAATGGGGAAAAAAGTGAAAGGAAAAGTGTTGGAGGCGTCGCAGCTACAGAAACAAAATTTTGCACAGTCACACGTCTGGACCCTGAGAGCGTCATAGGCTTCGTTGTGAGGTGAAATTTTAACCCCGCGCTTTCCAATTCACCAAACTATTTTTCCCCTATCTACATAATGGGGAAAAGTGAAAGGAAAAGTGTTGGAGGCAAATTGACAGCTGCCAGATGTGAACAAGGGGGACTTAAAGAATGAGTGCGATGGCGCCAAAGAGTATATACCGTACAGTTGCTAAGGTGGGGCCCCGACATGAGATACTCACCACACATGGGGATATGAACACACACACAAAATGCGCCACACACTACCACGTGCTTGAACACATATACCACCCTCAGCACACATTTCACCACACATACACCAACCTCGCCACATAAAAGTCGAAACACAAAAGTCGCCGCTCAAAACTCACCACGCACAAAACTCGCCACATGCAAAAACTAGGCTCACGCAAAACTCGCCACAAGTGCAAAACTCACCTCATGGAAAACTCGCCACACGCAAAACTTGCACACGCGGAAAAATTGCCACATGCACAAAATTTGCAACACATGCAAAAGTTGCCTCACACAAAACTTGCACATACTCAAAAGGCACCAGACATAAAACTCACCACGTGCAAAACTCGCCATGCGCAAAACTTGCTGCACACAACTTGCTACACTAACCTGTCACATGCAACTCGACACACAAAAAGTTGCTACACGCATGTTGCCACACAAAACTCATCTCACAAAAGTCGCTACATGCATGTCGCCACACACAACTCAACACACACAACTTGACAGACGAAACTCGCCCTAAAACACACACAAGTCTGGTATTAGCCTTCAAAAATAAAAATCTGATTAATAAGCAGACAAACTACAAGAGCAACAAATGCACCATATAGGAAATACAGCAGCTGTCAGTCACATGACCTGTCTATTATGTGTATGTGTGAGCTAATATATACTGCCAGGGGGAGGGCTTCCTGTTGGCTGGGGATTTATCAGGCTGACAATTTATCTTACAAATACTGAGGTAAAAATACTGAGCAAATAACGTGTTAACGAGGTCTAATACAGGAGATCACACAGGTATATACTATATACAGGGGAGATGACACACAGATATATACTATATACAGGAGAGATGACACACAGGTATATACTATATAGAGGAGGAGATGACATACAGGTACATACTATATACAGGAGGAGATGACATACAGGTATATACTATATACAGGAGGAGATGACACACAGGTATATACTATATACAGGAGCAGATTACCTACAGGTATATACTATATACAGGAGGAGATGACATACAGGTATATGCTATATACAGGGGAGATGACACACAGGTATATACTATATACAGGAGGAGATGACATACAGGTATATACTATATATAGAAGGAGATGACATACAGGTATATACTATATATAGGAAGAGAGGACATACAGGTATATACTATATATAGGAGGAGATGACATACAGGTATTTACTATATATAGGAGGAGATGACATACAGGTATATACTATATACAGGGGAGATGACACACAGCAGGTATATACTATATACAGGGGAGATGACATACAGGTATATACTATATACAGGAGATGACATACAGGTGTATACTATATATAAGGGAGATGACAAACATGTATATACTGAGGTGAAAATGAGAGGTGTGAGGTGAAAATGAAAAGGTGTGAGTGCAAAATGAGAGGAGTGAGGGAAAATAGTGTAGTGATCGGAAAATGACAGATGTGAGGTCGAAATGACAAGTGTTAGGCGGGAATGAGGAATGAGGGAGAAAATGAGAGGTGTGAGGTAGAAAATGAGAGGTGTGAGGGAGAAAATGAGAGATGTGAGGGGGAAAATTAAAGATGTGATTGGGAAAATGAGAGGAGTGATGGGAAAATAAGAGAAGTGACGTGCTATAACTAACCACAGATATTTACTATGCCCAGGCAACGCCGGGCTCTTCAGCTAGTCTAATATGTGTATGTGTGTATGTCCGGGAATGCCATCTGCACCGTCGCAGCTACAGCCACAAAATTTTGCACAGTCACACGTCTGGACCCCGAGAGCGTCATAGGCTATGTTGTGAGGTGAAATTTGAATCCCGCGCGTTCCAATTCACCAAACAATTTTGCCCCTATCTACATAATGGGGAAAAAGTGAAAGGAAAAGTGTTGGAGGCAAATTGACAGCTGCCAGATGTGAACAAGGGGGACTTAAAGAGTGAGAGCGAGGTGGGGCCCCGACATGGGATACTCACCACACACGGGGATATGAACACACACACACAAAATGCACCACACACTACCACGTGCTTGAACACATATCACCCTCAGCACACATTTCCAAAAAGTCAAAACGCAAAAGTCACCACTCAAAACTCGCCACATGCAAAACTAGGGTCACGCAAAACTAGCCACATGTGCAAAACTCACCTCATGGAAAACTCGCCACACGCAAAACTTGAACATGTACAAAAGTTGCAACACATGCAAAAGTTGCCTCACATAAAACTTGCACATACTCAAAACGCACCACAGATAAAACTCGCCACGCGCAAAACTTGCTGCACACAACTTGCTACACTAACCTGTCACATGCAACTCGACACACAAAAAGTTGCTACACGCATGTCGCCACACAAAACTCATCTCACAAAAATCGCTACATGCATGTCGCCACACACAACTCAACACACACAACTTGACACATGAATCTCGCCCTAAAAACACACACAAGTCTGTTATTCGCCTTCAAAAATAAAAATCTGATTAATAAGCAGACAAACCACAAGAGCAACAAATGTACCATATAGGAAATACGGCAGCTGTCAGTCACATGACCTTTTGTATTATGTGTATGTGTGAGCTAATATATACTGCCAGGGGAGGGCTTCCTGTTGGCTGGGGATTTATCAGGCTGCCAATTTAGCTGTATACAGGGGAGATGACACACAGGTATATACTATATACAGGGGAGATGACACACAGGTATATTCTATATACAGGAGCAGATGACACACAGGTATATACTATATAAAGGAGGAGATGACATACAGGTATATACTATATACAGGAGGAGATGTCATACAGGTATATACTATATACAGGAGGAGATGACATACAGGTACATATATACAGGGGAGATGACGCACAGGTATATACTATATACAGGAGCAGAGGACACACAGGTGTATATTATATACAGGAGGAGATGACTTACAGGTATATACTATATATAGGAGGAGATGACATACAGGTATATACTATATATAGGAGGAGATGACATACAGATATATACTATATACAGGAGGAGATGACACATAGGTATATACAATATACAGGAGGAGATCTCATACAGCAGGTATATACTATTTACAGGGGAGATGACATACAGGTATATACTATATACAGGAGGAGATGACATACAGGTATATACTATATACAGGGGAGATGACACACAGGTATGTACTGTATACAGGGGAGATGACACACAGGTATATACTATATACAGGGAAGATGACATACAGGTATGTACTATATACAGGAGATGACATACAGGTATATACAGGGGAGATGACATACAGGTATGTACTATATACAGGAGATGACATACAGGTGTATACTATATATAAGGGAGATGACAAACATGTATATACTGAGGTGAAAATGAGAGGTGTGAGGTGAAAATGAAAAGGTCTGAGTGCAAAATGAGAGGAGTGAGGGAAAATAGTGGAGTGATCGGAAAATGACAGATGTGAGGTCGAAATGACAAGTGTTAGGGGGGAATGAGAGATGTGATGGGAAAATAAGAGGAGTGAGGGGGAAAATAAGAGAAGTGAGGTGCTATAACTAACCACAGATATTTACTATGCCCAGGCAACGCCGGGCTCTTCAGCTAGTCTCTATAAAGACCAACATGGATATTACAGCCATATGGTCAGTGGTAGATACCAGTCCTACAGAACATATAAGAGATCACAGCACAGTTACAGATAATGTCTTTCCGCTGACGTCCTTTCTGATGGAATCATTCACTTTTCATGTCTTTTCCATCTGGCCCAGACCGACATGACAACTTCTTCCAGCAACGACTCACCTGCAGAGATTACAACAAAGACACGTTTCACTTCTCACATTCCAGCCATCACCATCTATTCCCAACCTGCACAAACTCATCATCCTGCTGATACCCCAAATACTGAGCCGCTGCTGGCGTATGTGTCCCTATTACTGCACATGATACCCCAATACTGAGCCGCTGCTGACGTATGTGTCCCTATTACTGCCCCTGACACCCCAATACTGAGCCGCTGCTACCATATGTGCCCTAGAAAGCAATGCCCATATTTTGCCCCTAGAAAGTAATAATGCCCCTTTGATAGCCACAGTAACCTGAGTTCCCCTATAACAATAAGTGCCCACTTTACATTTAATAATCTCCCGAGTCTCCCCCTGTACAGCTCCCCTTTACACAGCATAATGCTCTCTTATACACAGTATACTGACCCCTTAGTAGCCCCCAAACTGTTTGATGGCTCCAACAATTTATAATGACCAACACACTGTAATCTCTATACTGTATGATGGCCCCCTAGATAGCCTCCATTTACAGCATAATGCTCCAAATAGTCCACAATATAGTATAATGCACTCCCCATAGCCAGACACTGTAATAAGGCAGCACCCCCATATAGGCAGACCTTGTAATAAGGCGGCAGACCCGGTAATAAGGCAGCACCCCCATAGTCAGACCCTGTAATAAGGCAGCACCCCCATAGTCAGACCCTGTAATAAGGCAGCACCCCTATAGGCAGACACTGTAATAAGGCAGCACCCCCATAGCTAGACCCTGTATTGAGGCAGCACCCCCATAGTCAGACCCTGTAATAAAGCAGCACCCATATAGGCAGATCTTGTAATAAGGCAACACCCGTATAGCCAGACCCTGTAATGAGGCAGCACCCCCATAGTCAGAGCCTGTAATAAGGCAGCACCCCCATAGTCATACCCTGTAATAAGGCAGCACCCCATAGTCAGACCCCGTAATAAGGCAGCACCCCCATAGTCAGACCCTGTAATAAGGCAGCACCCCTATAGGCAGACCCTGTAATAAGGCAGCACCCCCATAGTCAGACCCTGTAATAAGGCAGCACCCCCATAGTCAGACCCTGTAAAAAGGCAGCCCCTGTAACAAGGCAGCACCCCCATAGTCAGACCCTGTAATAAGGCAGCACCCCTATAGGCAGACCCTGTAATAAGGCAGCACCCCCATAGTCAGACCCTGTAATAAGGCAGCACCCCCATAGTCAGACCCTGTAATAAGGCAGCACCCCCATAGTCAGACCCTGTAATAAGGCAGCACTCCTATAGGCAGACCCTGTAATAAGGCAGCACCCCCATAGTCAGACCCTGTAATAAGGCAGCACGCCCATAGTCAGACCCTGTAAAAAGGCAGCACCCACATAGCCAGACCGTGTAATAAGGCAGCACCCCCATAGTCAGACCCTGTAAAAAGGCAGCCCCTGTAACAAGGCAGCACCCCCATAGGCAGACCCTGTAATAAGGCAGCACCCCCATAGTCAGACCCTTTAATAAGGCAGCACCCCCATAGTCAGACCCTGTAATAAGGCAGCACCCCCATAGTCAGACCCTGTAATAAGGCAGCACCCCCATAGTCAGACCCTGTAATAAGGCAGCACTCCTATAGGCAGACCCTGTAATAAGGCAGCACTCCTATAGGCAGACCCTGTAATAAGGCAGCACCCCCATAGTCAGACCCTGTAATAAGGCAGCACCCTCATAGTCAGACCCTGTAAAAAGGCAGCACCCACATAGCCAGACCGTGTAATAAGGCAGCACCCCTATAGGCGGACCCTGTAATAAGGCAGCACCCCCATAGTCAGACCCTGTAATAAGGCAGCACGCCCATAGTCAGACCCTGTAAAAAGGCAGCACCCACATAGCCAGACCGTGTAATAAGGCAGCACCCCCATAGTCAGACCCTGTAATAAGGCAGCACGCCCATAGTCAGACCCTGTAATAAGGCAGCCCCCATAGTCAGACCCTGTAAAAAGGCAGCACCCACATAGCCAGACCCTGTAATAAGGCAGCACCCACATAGCCAGACCCTGTAATAAGGCAGCACCCCCATAGTCAGACCCTGTAATAAGGCAGCACCCATATAGTCAGACCCTGTAATAAGGCAGCACCCACATAGCCAGACCCTGTAATAAGGCAGCACCCCCATAGTCAGACCCTGTAATAAGGCAGCACCCATATAGTCAGACCCTGTAATAAGGCAGCACCCACATAGCCAGACCCTGTAATAAGGCAGCCCCCATAGTCAGACCCTGTAAAAAGGCAGCACCCCCATAGTCAGACCCTGTAATAAGGCAGCACCCCCATAGTCAGACCCTGTAATAAGGCAGCACGCCCATAGTCAGACCCTGTAATAAGGCAGCCCCCATAGTCAGACCCTGTAAAAAGGCAGCACCCACATAGCCAGACCCTGTAATAAGGCAGCACCCCCATAGTCAGACCCTGTAATAAGGCAGCACCCACATAGCCAGACCCTGTAATAAGGCAGCACCCCCATAGTCAGACCCTGTAATAAGGCAGCACCTACATAGTCAGACCCTGTAATAAGGCAGCACCCACATAGCCAGACCCTGTAATAAGGCAGCACCCCCATAGTCAGACCCTGTAATAAGGCAGCACGCCCATAGTCAGACCCTGTAATAAGGCAGCACCCACATAGCCAGACCCTGTAATAAGGCAGCACCCCCATAGTCAGACCCTGTAATAAGGCAGCACCCCCATAGTCAGACCCTGTAATAAGGCAGCACCCACATAGCCAGACCCTGTAATAAGGCAGCACCCCCATAGTCAGACCCTGTAATAAGGCAGCACCCCCATAGTCAGACCCTGTAATAAGGCAGCACCCCCATAGTCAGACTCTGTAATAAGGCAGCCCCCATAGTCAGACCCTGTAAAAAGGCAGCACCCACATAGCCAGACCGTGTAATAAGGCAGCACCCCTATAGGCGGACCCTGTAATAAGGCAGCACCCCCATAGTCAGACCCTGTAATGAGGCAGCACCCGTAAAAAAAAAAAAAAGTAAATACTGACCTCTCTTCATCCTGGTTCCTGCTCTGCTCCCACTGATCTCCTGACAGCGGGCGCCGGGCAGTGACGTCATCGCGCACACTGTCAGTGTCGGTGACATCAGACTCCGGCACTGACAGGGGCATGGTGGGAGGAGCGCAGCGCTCCTTCTCCCATCATTTCGATCAGCTGTATCGGCTAAATGCCGGTACATCTGATCTTTCGATGACGGCGGGGGGCCCACTGCTGGCCCCGGGCCCCCCCGCCTGCTCAGGGGCCCCATAGCGGCAGAGCAGGGAGATCGATCCTCCCTGCTCTGCCGCAGAAAGTAACTGTATCGGTGCGCTGCGTGCACTGACACAGTTGCAGTTGCGTAGCTCCGGTGGGCCCCCTCAGAGCACCGGGCCCGGGGCGCCCGCACCCTCTGCCCCCCCCGGTAGCTACGCTACTGCTACATTTCTAATTGGAGGGATTTGCTAATATTATTATTATTACACCGACTACATATTGGGATGGGATCTCGGAGATGGGAATACCTCTTTACGTCATCATGTACACATAGCCATAAGGTGTGTTCACAAGAGGGTTCTTTTTTGTGGATTTTGAAGAAGATTCTGCTCCAAAATCCACACGTAAAACTGCTTCACATAATCTTTGTATAAACTTCCTATTCATTTGAATTAAAAAAAAATACACCTACAGTTCTGTTTTTACAATTATTTTTCAACTTAAAAAAAGCAAAATCTCAATTCTAGAGGCTTTTCTGCTTGAAAAAAATGCTCTAAATTTGAGAACTGAATCAAAGCACAAAAAAGCCCCATAAACAAAAACAGTAAGCAAACTCAAAAAATAGAGTTAGCATGGAAAAAAAACAGCACCGTGTGCACCCTGCGGGTTTTCCTGTTGCAATGAATAGGAATCTTACTCATAGAGTGTTGGAAGAGGTTTTTTATGTGGATTTTGGAGCAGAATCTGCTACAAAATCCAGGCAAATAAGAAACATCAGTGTGAGCGTACCCTTGTGTATTGAGGATAACGACTGCACCAGATAATGCAGGTAAGGAGCAAGTGACAGAACAAGTTGCGTCAGTACAAAACTAGTTAGACCAGGTGCATGACATGCCCAAAGTGCACGGCATCTGCCATGAGGACGTGACCTTGCCTTATCACAGTCAGGGATGATTGTGACACATGCAATTAGGAAGTTGTTTTCACTTTTCCTGCTGCTGAGGAACCTAACAGCAAGTGTGCTATTCCCCCGCAGCGCCACCACTGGGGAAAGGAAACATTACACTCTGCCTACTGAAATTACTAAGTGCCACCACTAATGGCACCTCTTGGCATACATATGGTGTTTGATCTCATTTTTATCGTATTTTTTTGTGTTTTTTTTTAATCTTTTCAACATTTAATCTTATAGGTTAAATAATTTTATATTTTTATACACTGGATTTTTTTGGATGTGGCAATACCGAATAATCTTATTTTTTATTTTCGTAATTTCTTTATATTTCAGTTGAGAAAAGTGTGTGTGAGTGTGGGATGCAAATTTACATGGGTTATTTTTTAATATTTTTAAAACTTTTGTTTTACATTACACTCTCCCCTCCCTCTTGTCCTATGGCAGTAGATAGGATAAATCATGGCCCATAGTAAAGCCCGGTCTGGCTGTCTCACATTACTGGTAGTTATTGGGCTGTTGACAGATCCTGTAGCTCTAAAATGTAGGGTTTGTTTTTTAAAAGCAAATTAGTTTTTCACCAAAAAGCAGCCCAGTCAGGCGCCCATCTGTCTTGGGGTTCCTGCCCCTCATTAGTTGGAAGAGATACCTTTGATGGGAGTGTTTATTAGTAGTGGGTGTCACACAAGTGCAAGATGGCAGCCACCGGGCGTGTACGATGGGTGCCCAAAAGGACAGCGCCACCAGGATGACATGGCATTTAAGGGGTTACACAGCAGCAACATGAGCTATGAGATAGATCTGATCGCTGCTGCTAGACGCAGGTGCTGGCTGTATAAAACAGCCAAATCCTACCCTGTGGCGCCACACACCTAGACCGGACCGTGACTGGTATATATCATACATCATGGAGTACGAGGGGTTGGCTGAGAATCTGGAATTGCTTGCCTGAGGAGGTGGTGATGGCGAACTCAGTCGAGGGGTTCAAGAGAGGCCTGGATGTCTTCCTGGAGCAGAACAATATTGTATCATACAATTAGGTTCTGTAGAAGGACGTAGATCTGGGGATTTATTATGATGGAATATAGGCTGAACTGGATGGACAAATGTCTTTTTTCGGCCTTACTAACTATGTTACTATGTTACTATGTAAATACACAGGATGATGTGCAGTTATCTATCCATCTATCTATCTCATATCTATCTATCTATCTATCTATCTATCCATTATCTATCTATCTATCTATCTATCTATCTATCTATCTATAATCTATCTATTTATCTATCTATCTATCTATCTTCTATCTATCTATCTATCTATTTATCTATCTATCTGTTATCAAATTCAAATTCAAATGAGCTTTATTGGCAGGACTAAGTACATGTTAGCATTGCCAAAGCATATGGTAAAAATACAGGGGTGGGGGAGGGGGGGCATATAGAGGTCCAGGGAATATCAAATTCCTTTTAGAGGATAGGGGATGTTTCCAGGGTGGGGTATAGGAGTCCATGACATATCGGGCTCTTTAGTCGGGGGATAGGGATATGTCCAGTGTTGGGGTACGGGAGTCCATGACATATCAGGCTCCTCTTAGTCTGTGGCAGGCACTGACATATTCCGCTGCTACGGCCACTGCACTTTCCTCTTCCCCCAGATAGATAGTTATCTATCTATCTGTTATCTATCTGTCTATCTAATATCTATCTATCTATCTACCTATCTATTGTAGATTGTAAACTCTCACGAGCAGGGTCGTCTTATTTTGCTTTATTACTGTATTGTTAACATTGTTACCTATGACTGTTGTGTTTGAAACTGTTAAACTGTAAAGTGCTGCGGAATATGTTGGCGCTATATAAATAAAGATGATGATTATTATTATTATCATCTATCTATCTATCTGTTATCTATCTATCTACAGTATATATCTCTCATCTATCTATTATCTATCTATCTATCTATCTATCTATCATCTCATTCCATCTATCTATCTATCTATCTATCTATCATCTATCTATCTATCTATCTATTATCTATCTATTATCTATCTATTATCTATCTATTATCTATCTATTATCTATCTATCTATCTATTTATCATCTATCTATTATCTATCTATCTATCATCTATCTATCATCTATCTATCTATTATCTATCTATTATCTATCTATTTATCATCTATCTATCTATCTATCTCATTCCATCTATCTATCTATCTATCTATCTATTGTAGATTGTAAACTCTCACGAGCAGGGTCGTCTTATTTTGCTTTATTACTGTATTGTTAACATTGTTACCTATGACTGTTGTGTTTGAAACTGTTAAACTGTAAAGCGCTGCGGAATATGTTGGCGCTATATAAATAAAGATGATGATTATTATTATTATCATCTATCTATCTATCTATCTGTTATCTATCTATCTACAGTATATATCTCTCATCTATCTATTATCTATCTATCTAACTATCTATCTATCTATCTATCATCTCATTCCATCTATCTATCTATCATCTATCTATCTATCTATTATCTATCTATTATCTATCTATCTATCTATCTATTTATCATCTATCTATCTATTATCTATCTATCTATCTATCTATTATCTATCTATTATCTATCTATCATCTATCTATCTATCTATCTATTATCTATCTATTATCTATCTATCTATCTATCTATCTATTTATCATCTATCTATCTATCTATCTATCTCATTCCATCTATCTATCTATCTATCATCTATCTACTATCTGTCTATCTATCTATTATCTATCTATCTATTTATCATCTATCTATCTATCTATCTATCATCTCATTCCATCTATCTATCTATCTATCTATCTATCTATCTATCTATCTATCTATCTATCTATCTATCTATCTATCTATCTATCATCTATCTACTATCTGTCTATCTATCTATCTATCTATCTATCTGTTATTTATCTATCTATCTATCTATCTATCTCCACAGTGATACAGATAATGTAGGAACTGGTCCAGCACTGCTACATCTGCATCTACACAACCAAGTCCAAAATGTATAACTTACAGTTTATTCCTCAAAAATGTATTTATTTTTCCATGACAAAATATATCACAAAAGACAAATATTGTCACCCAGTGCCTTGTGCTTCTGTTCAATAATTTGCCTTTATAAACCACCGCACACCCAGTCCGGGAGTACCATCCAGTAAACTATATCCTCGTACAGACTTCAAGTAATATCGACATAAATAGACATATTTCTTTAAAAAAAATTCTTACAGTTCCTGCTTTCAAATAATTTAAGTATAAACAAATCCACATTTATATCATTTATAAATATCAACCATGTAAAAAAGTATTGCCCGGCCAATTTTTCTAGAAATTGGTTATTTCAAATGTACGGTAATAAGAAAAATAAAAAATCAGAATAGGTAAGAAAAGTTATTTGAAATAGCAAAAACAAAATGAAAAAAACCTTTTTTGCTATTTCAAATACATTTGTTTATCTACTGTGATTTTATACTTTTCAGAGTTTTCTTTGATTTTGTTTCCTTTTTTAGTGTTTTTGCACTAAAATAAAAAAAAATAAAAATAAAGAAAACTCTGAAAACTAAAATAATTAATAGAAAATTATTACCCTTGTTAAGAACAGTAGATTTCAGGACCTAGGCTTAGGTGCACAACATTAGGACCGGACTACATGTCCTGAATGTTTCGTAGTGTGACATTTTCTGAAATTTGGGCATTTTCCCATTTTGGAGTCTCCGGCTGTAAATCCGGCATGATGCTTGCTGTCTGACGGGGGCTCAAAGTTTGATAAGAACTTAGAACGAGAAGTCTTTCTTCAGCTTTCGAACCATCCCGCAAGATCAGAGATGGTGCGATACTGATCCCCGGATGCTTTCATGGTTTCGCAAGCCGTGCAGTAATGTTCATCCCAAAAAGAAGTGACGTGGACGTCGTACCTCTTCTTCCACGTGAAATATCTCCTGTACATGTGAGTGTTTTTATCGAGAAACCTCAAGTACATGGCCAACTTTTTGGGACTAGAGAAGTCATCTACATGAATGAAGGAGTTCCGGGGAATAAACATCTCATAGTTATATCGACTTGGACCCATGACTATAGGGACCGCGTTAGATTTAAACGCGTTTCTCCATAATTTCTCGGTGATATAATCCGTGTGTAGTGAATTCTCGAAAGCCAGATAAAACTTGTATTCCGTCACTGTCTTCACAATATTATCATTCTTCAAATCCATCCCGTACCTCCCGTAAATGTCAATATCAATGTATTCCCTAAGCTGGTTGTAATACTGAACTCGCTCGTGGTCCTCATTCCAGTTGCTAATCACCCACGCCACTAATTTTCTTTTTCGTGGGAGAAAAATTTTGGCACGCGTCCTGGAAAAAAAGTAACCATATGGCACAAAAATATCAGAGTCCACTCTGTAGGACATGGTCCAGTTGAATACACCACCTAAGGTGGTCAACCAGGACGAATGAGAAGGTGACTCAAAGTTCATCCAGATCCACTTTTGGCGCGTCGGACGCTTGGTTATTGGAAAGTCACCATATTCTCCAATGTCCCTGTGATGAAATAACACGGCATCAGCGTCCTGGGAAAGACTCCTGTTAGTGGTCAGTTGGCACCCGGTAATGTTGAAGAGTATATGGCAATCTCCAAGTCGTCTTCTCTTGCCAAATGGCTCGTACCAGATGAGTAATGTGACTTGTTTCGGTTGTGTAGGATTCCCCCACAGTATTGAGAAATGAGTATGGTTGTAGAGGAAATCTTGGGTGCAGGCATATACTAACAGTAAGGTGCAGGTCAAGCTGACCGCAAGGAGCTGTGACTTAAGGGTCCTCCAGCGCCCTCTCCGGCAAGGTCTCCATCCTCGCAGTTGCTCGAAAGACAACAAACTTTCTCCTCTCATGCTGGCTCACTTGCCTGGGCTGTGACTTGATGTCTTCAGTCCTGAGAAGAGCCTACTCAATGACCGGTTTCCAGCGTATCTCATGCCTGTAAATTTTGTATTCTTCTTTGTGGAAGGAGACGTCTGGAAAGAGGCTGCCCTTGGATTGTCGTCTCTTTCCAGAATGCCTTCAGGTTCCGAAAAGGAAGTTTTTAGAAAAGCAGAGAGAATGTGAATGAGTTCATGGGCGTCCCATCAGCATGCAAGTCCTGACACTTGTTAGGAGTCGGTGTGTGCATTTCCAGGCGCCGGGTGTGCGTTATAGCCTTACCCAGACTAAAAATTTCCATGAGGATAATTCACTGGGAACCTCAAGATTCTGAGAGCTGTCAGCTTCCTTATTCCTCGTGGTTTATGTGATTTCCATGCTGGGATACTTCTTCTTCTTCTTCTTCTTCTTCGAGCTCGTTGTAACGCCCTACCCAGTGGAGCTTTTGTCCACCCTTCAGGAAGCCGTCCCCGCCGTGACTAGGATTTCTTCTTCTCCTTAAAGTGCACTTTTCTCACCGCCTTGTACTTTGGATCTGTGTCACAGCCATCCCCATTGCATTGGGTGGACTCGGCGCTGAGGAGCCTGGCAGTCTTGTGCGGCACAGCAGCTCGCCCCACTACATCCACATCATCAGTCAGTCACACCTCCAGTGATGTCATCTGTCACTCAGGAAGTTCCAGGAGAAATCTGAGATCCACTTACTGGGTGTCATTCATTTGCTTTCAGTTAACCCTTTTTTTCCCCCCACTTTTTTTTAACCCTTTCACTGCCACCAAGGGGAAAAAAAGAAAATATTGAGCCGGCAGCAAAGAAACAGCAGTGCTGTGACAGCACCAGCAGAGGGGTGTATGAAACCAGCAGGAATGCAATTGCCAGAAAAGATCAGCAAGGGTTTCTCTTTTTTCTCCTTCTTCATACGTTAACCCTTCCTTAGACTTTCCATCATCCGCATAGAGGATGACAAACATGCATTATGAGCAAGGAAAGACTATGATGATTCTATACAAGTAGCAATCGGAACAACCCAGATACTGTATTGCTTTATGACTAAGACACTGGTTCTGTTCATTGCTGAAGTTTACATAATCTTAGAAAATTGTAAACACGTTATGTGGTGCAGCAGCTCGTGAACGTGTCCTAAGAGAGCAAGCACGTGAGAAATCTGTACGCACGGATCCAGGATCATGGAAAGTGAGAGGAAAAATCTACTTTGATCTTTCTTTATAAAGTCAGAGGCTCAGTATGGGCACACAGCAGTATAGCATCTCTGCGGGCACCATTGTTAGTTTTATTTTCCCTAAACATCTGATTAAAGCCCCAGGAATACAACCTAATGTAATTGGGTTTCTGAAAATATAAAAAAGGCTACGTATGATTAACAAATGAAGTAGTGGCTCCATCGCAAAACTTGTAAAAGGACACAGAACAGGGAAAAAACACAGTGATGTCACAGTGCAGGGATAATACACACAGTAATGTCACAGTACAGGGATAATGCACACAGTGATGTCACAGTACAGGGGTAATACACACAGTGATGGCACAGTGCAGGGATAATGCACACAGTGATGTCACAGTACAGGGGTAATACACACAGTGATGTTACAGTACAGACATAATACACACAGTGATGTCACAGTACAGGGATAATACACACAGTGATGTCACAGTACAGGGATAATACAAACAGTGATGTCACAGTACAGGGATAATACACACACTGATGTCACAGTACAGGGATAATAAACAGTGATGACACAGTACAGAGAATACACACAGTGATGTCACAGTACAGGGATAATACACACAGTGATGTTACAGTACAGGGATAATACACACAGTGATGTTACAGTACAGGGATAATACACACAGTGATGTCACAGTACAGGGATAATACACACAGCGAAGTCACAGTACAGGGATAATACACACAGTGATGCCACAGTACAGGGATAATACACACAGTGATGTCACAGTACAGGGATAATGCACACAGTGATGTCACAGTACAGGGATAATACACACAGTGATGTAAAAGTACAGGGATAATGCACACAATGATGCCACAGTACAGGGATAATACACACAGTGATGTCACAGTACAGGGATAATAAATACAGTGAAGTCACAGTACAGGGATAATACACACAGTGATGACACAGTACAGGGATAATACACACAGTGAAGTCACAGTACAGGGATAATAAATACAGTGAAGTCACAGTACAGGGATAATACACACAGTGATGTCACAGTACAAGGAAAATACACACAGTGATGTCACAGTACAGGGATAATACACACAGTAATGTCACAGTACAGGGATAATACACAGTGATGTCACAGTACAGGGATAATATACACAGTGATGTCACAGTACAGAGATAATACACACAGTGATGTCACAGTACAAGGATAATACACAGTGATGTCACAGTACAGGGATAATACACAGTGATGTCACAGTACAGGGATAATACACAGTGATGTCACAGTACAAGGATAATACACAGTGATGTCACAGTACAGGGATAACACACAGTGATGTCACAGTACAGGGATAATAAACACAGTGATGTCACAGTACACGGATAATACACACAGTGATGACACAGTGCACGGATAATACACACAGTGATGACACAGTACAGGGATAATACACACAGTGATGTTACAGTACAGGAATAATACACACAGTGATGCTACAGTACAGAGATAATACACACAGTGATGTCAGAGTACAGGGATAATACACACAGTGATGTCACAGAACAGGGATAATACACACAGTGATGTCACAGTACAGGGATAATACACACAGTGATGACACAGTACACGGATAATACACACAGTGATGACACAGTACAGGGATAATACACACAGTGATGTCACAGTACAGGGATAATACACACAGTGATGTCACAGTACAGGGATAATACACACAGTGATCACACAGTACATGGATAATACACACAGTGATGACACAGTACAGGGATAATACACACAGTGATGTTACAGTACAGGAATAATACACACAGTGATGTCACAGTACAGAGATAATGCACACAGTGATGTCACAGTACAGAGATAATACACACAGTGATGTCACAGTACAGGGATAATACACACAGTAATGTCACAGTACAGGGATAATACACAGTGATGTCACAGTACAGGGATAATATACACAGTGATGTCACAGTACAGAGATAATACACACAGTGATGTCACAGTACAAGGATAATACACAGTGATGTCACAGTACAAGGATAATACACAGTGATGTCACAGTACAGGGATAATACACAGTGATGTCACAGTACAGGGATAATACACAGTGATGTCACAGTACAAGGATAATACACAGTGATGTCACAGTACAGGGATAACACACAGTGATGTCACAGTACAGGGATAATAAACACAGTGATGTCACAGTACACGGATAATACACACAGTGATGACACAGTGCACGGATAATACACACAGTGATGACACAGTACAGGGATAATACACACAGTGATGTTACAGTACAGGAATAATACACACAGTGATGCTACAGTACAGAGATAATACACACAGTGATGTCAGAGTACAGGGATAATACACACAGTGATGTCACAGAACAGGGATAATACACACAGTGATGTCACAGTACAGGGATAATACACACAGTGATGACACAGTACACGGATAATACACACAGTGATGACACAGTACAGGGATAATACACACAGTGATGTCACAGTACAGGGATAATACACACAGTGATGTCACAGTACAGGGATAATACACACAGTGATCACACAGTACATGGATAATACACACAGTGATGACACAGTACAGGGATAATACACACAGTGATGTTACAGTACAGGAATAATACACACAGTGATGTCACAGTACAGAGATAATGCACACAGTGATGTCACAGTACAGAGATAATACACACAGTGATGTCACAGTACAGAGATAATACACACAGTGATGTCACAGTACAGGGATAATAAACACAGTGATGTCACAGTACAGAGATACTACACACAGTGATGTCACAGTACAGGGATAATACACACAGTGATATCACAGTTCAGAGGTAATAAACACAGTGATGTAAAAAAACAGAGATAATAAATACTGTAATGTCACAGTACAGGGATAATAAACAGTGACCTAACAGTATATGGATAATAAACTGCGATCTAACAGTACAGGTGAGTCGCCCCACGGGCTAGGGGTTACACGGTACCGGGTCCTGCTGTTCACAAGGGGATGTCACGGTGGCTGCGACCCGGTCCGTGGCCCTGTGCTCCCATGTAAACGGGAAAGGTCTTTAAAGGGATAAAGTTTATGTTCGTGACGCCACCTGTGGTATTCGGTCAGGGTGACCGACGCTGCTTTAGGGGGTCCGCTGGGGTGATGGTATGGCAGCTAGATGGTATACCTTCCCACAGGTGAAGTGTATCCCCAGGGCTCCCGATGTGTAGATGGTGGTATGGTGAGAGGTGCAGAGAAGAACGAGGACACAGGATTGCAGTCTCTTTACCTTGCTTACTGTTGGTCTCAGCAGCCACAGTCCAAGGCACCAGACCACAGGGCAGGTAGGGTCTGGCCGGTTCGGAGGCAAGTCCAGAGTCCCCTTATCCAGATGGAGATTACAAGCCTTCCTTTGTGCTGTAGTGGTGTAGTCCCTTACTGCTAAGCTTCACATAATGGTCTCACAGATGTTATCTCTCTCTCTGTCCCCCGGATAGGATAGGACAAAACCTGTATGGCTGGTGACTTGAGCCTGTTTATAGGATCTCTTAGATGACCCGGCTCTGTGGGTGTCACCGTGCCTCCTGGGTGTAGGTGCGGACAGGTAACGTGCAATTAGCTGTCCTGCCAGTCTTTAATGTAAGGCGTGGAGGTCCTCACAACTTCGGTGTTCCGGCTACCAGATTTCTGCACCCCAGAAGAAGGAAGCCTGCTCCGAGCTGTCCCCTTCTGGGATCTTCTCCTGTGCCTCCTCTCCTGCACGCTCGCTGCAATCAATTCTGCTTTCTAAATGTCTCTTTCCGGGAGCTGCAGCTCTAGGGGCATGCACGGCTCCATAAACCCTCTGTCCTCCTCAGACGAATGTCTGGAACTCACTCTGGAGCTCTGTCAGCAACTCACTGACTTTCCCTCCAAAACTACCTTATATATGGGGAGTCACCTAATAGATTGGAGCAGAAGCTCCCCCTGGTGGCCTGGATTGTGAATGTGTTGCATGTTTGTGGCACCTGGTTACAGATATCCTACCTTGCCTCCGAATGTAGCATCACTCTCCCCGGGAGGAAAGCAATGCCACTGTGACGACCAGGACCCTGGGGCGCCACACAGGGATAATACAAAGTGTGATGCCACATAACAAAGATAATAAGATAATAAACACAGTGATGTTACAGTAAAGGGATAATAATCAAAGTGAAGTCACAGTAGGGGGATAATAGTCACAGTAATGTCACATTATAGGTGTAATAAACACAGAGATGTCAGAGTACAGGGAAAACAATAACAGTGATGTCACAGGGGAGGGATGATAATCACAGAGATGTCAAAAATAGTAACATAATCTGCACAAAGAGGATGCTGTGCTATCCCTGGGTTCAACTTGATGGCCATACGTCTTGTTTTCAATCATTCTATGAAACTAAGACAAAGCGTAGCACGATATCAGCAGCATGAAGCTCATGAAATAGCTGAAGCCACAATGTACACTGCAACATCACAGCATAGTAAAACACATAACACATCCATAATGTCCAAGTACAGGGGCAGAATAATGTACTGTACTTTATTTAGTCATAGGAGCCCCCTTAGTGAATGGTGCTCAGCTGCAATACTGGATGTAGCCTGTGGTGGAGCTGTTTCTGCAACAACAACAAAAAAAGACCTTTTCTCTAAAGTTATACAACCCTTTAATTGACTTTTCATGGGTTATTTCAAAACAGTGATAAGCTCTAATATGAAAAGAAAATCCTGCATTTGAAATGGACCCTTTCATAGCATAAAATCTTTTTCCCTTCATATAAAGTGGCATAAAATTGTTTTCATCACTGGAAAAATGATTGTTCCTTCATCATGAAATTTTACTATGACAGAACTTCATCTGCAAATAATCATTTTTTTTGTCAATTTTTCCAGTTGGTTTTTAATAAAGAAGTTGAGTTTTGTGTGAATAATAAGATATATTTCATCTATTTCATCCACGAAAAGTAGAAAAAGTTCTGGTGCTGAGCGTCTGTTAGCAGGGCACGTCTCGGCTGCGCCACCTGCAGGTGCTGTTTTGCAGTTTCATAGGACTGCAAGCTGTACTTCCCCTAGTGTAGGGCATAGGTACTGATATTCATAAATGAATCCTGCCCCCTGGTGTGCATCAACCAACCAGAACCAGCCATTTGAGGGCAGGGGTTGTGTAAACGATACCCCTTTTTTTTGTACCGTATTTTAGCCCCATAGTCCACAGTGTTCATAATGACCACAAAGCCCCTTTTGTCCGACATTTTGATTGTAATATCCGACATGTTCATTAGTTCCTTTAGTGTAATAGTACACCGATGTTGGTTACCCTCCCTTTGATATGGGCTTCGGCGATGAGCCAACATCTTTCCCGGCACATGTCAGTTGTTTTGAACAGCTGACATGTGCCCGGAACAGCCGCGGGTGGATCGCGATTATTATTATTAACCCGTTAGATGTCGCTGTCAAACGCTGACTGCAGTATTTAACATGCGCTTCCAGCAATCGTGCCAGAAATCCGCTCACCGGTGACCCCCGTCACGTGATCGTGGGTCACTGAAGGGTTGGCATGACAACTAGAGGTCTCCTGGAGACCTCCATGGTTGTCACTGCCGGCTTGCTGTGAGCACCACTCGGTGGTCGGCGCTCATAGCAAGTGAGTAATTCTGCTACGTACAGGTGATCTGATCATCATCTGTTTCTAGTCGATCGGGTTATTGCAGCTTTTAAGGTACCGTCACATTTAGCGACGCTGCAGCGATATAGACAACGATGCCGATCGCTGCAGCGTCGCTGTTTGGTCGCTGGAGAGCTGTCACACAGACAGCTCTCCAGCAACAAACGATCCCGAAGTCCCCGGGTAACCAGGATAAACATCGGGTTACTAAGCGCAGGGTCGCGCTTAGTAACCCGATATTTACCCTGGTTACCATTGTAAAAGTAAAAAAAAAACACTATATACTTACATTCCTGTCGCGTCCCCCAGCGTCAGCTTCCCTGCACTGTGTAAGCGCTGGCCGGAAAGCAGAGCGGTGACATCACCGCTGTGCTCTGCTTTACGGCCGGCTGGCTCTGACACTGAGGGACGCAGGGAAGCTGACGCCGGGGGAACGTAACAGGAATGTAAGTATGTAGTGTTTTTTTTTTTACTTTTACATTGGTAACCAGGGTAAACATCGGGTTACTAAGCGCGGCCCTATCGTTATGTGTGACGGTACCTTTAGTCTCCCATGGAGGCTATTGAAGCATGCCAAGAGTAAAAAAAGTTTTAAAAAATATTATATATATATATATATATATATATATATATATGTTCAAATCAAACCTTTTTACCCCATTCAAAATAAAACGATTAAAAAAAAATCAAATATACACATATATGGTACCGCCACGCTCAGAATCGCTTGATCTATCAATAAAAAAGGATTAATCTGATCGCTAAAAGGCGTAGCGAGAAATAAGTCAAAACGCCAGAGTTACGTTTTTTTTGCAACCGCGACATTGCATTACAATGCAATAACGGGCGATCAAAAGAGCGTATCTGCACCAAAAAGGTATAATTAAAAACGTAAGCTCGGCTCACAAAAAATAAGCCCTCACCCGACCCCAGATCACAAAAAATGGAGACGCTACAGGTATCGGAAAATAGTGCAATTTTTTTTTTAACAACACTTAGATAAAAAGAACTTAGACATGTTTGGTGCCTATGAACTCATAATGACCCGGAGAATCATAATCACAGGTCAATTTTAGCATTTAGTAAACATAGTAAAAAGCTAAACAAAAAACAAGTGTGGGGTTGCACTTTTTTTTGCAATTTCACCGCACTTGGAATTTTTTTCCCAATTTTGAGTACACGACATGCTAAAACGAATAGTGTTGTTCAAAAGTACAACTCGTCCCGCAAAAAATAAGCCCTCACATGGTCATATTGACAGAAAAATAAAAGCGTTATGGCTCTGGGAAGAAGGGGTGCAAAAAACAAAAATGCAAAAATGAAAATACCTCCGGTCATGAAGGGGTTAAATCATTTTTAGCATATTGGGTAATAAAGCTGTAAAGTAATAAATCTCAGTGTACAGACCAGCTGATATTGGAATGAGGAGTGTGTACTGTGTAATCTCAAGAAGTGCTCGTCTAGCAGTTCAAAGTACAGATGAGCAATGCTGCAAGACTGTTACCACTCAGTGTTCCTGCTGCTGCCACATTTAATTTGTGTCAGTTCGGTATAGAGCTGCCATATTGTTTGATTAAAGTGATATCCTAACTATCCACCAAATAGGTGATAACAATTAGATTGATGGGAACTATTGAAACATCCACCGATCGCAAAAATGGGAGACCTCTGTCCTTCTTTTGAATGAGCGAGTGGTCAAGCATGTGCTCTACTGCTCCATCCAAAGTCTGTGGAACTGACAGATTGCCAAGTACAGTGCTTGGCAATTTCTGGGCAGAATTCCCATATAGGGTAAGAGGATTAGCAGCATACATGCACGACTGCAACTACATGCAAAATTGTGCTCTGCAAACAAGGTACTATTTCTTGGTAGTAGAGCTGGTGTGGTTCCTTCAAATCGAGGTACATTTGACTAGCGACTAAGACATTGATCGTACATAGTTTGGTGTTTTCTATAATAACAAAAGGATCCAAAACCTGGACAATAAGGAAACAAGACAGAATCAATACCTACGAAATGTAGTGCTGGAGAGGGTTTTATTAATACCATGGATAGCAAGAAGAACAAACAAATCAATTTTGGAACAAATCTAGTCAGACATATTACTCGAAGTAAGGATCACTAAACTATGATTTGCCTACTTTGGACACATCATATGAAGAGAGCAATCACTGGAGAACGACAACGTGATCGGAAGAATACATAGTAACATAGTAACATAGTAACATAGTTAGTAAGGCCGAAAAAAGACATTTGTCCATCCAGTTCAGCCTATATTCCATCATAATAAATCCCCAGATCTACGTCCTTCTACAGAACCTAATAATTGTATGATACAATATTGTTCTGCTCCAGGAAGACATCCAGGCCTCTCTTGAACCCCTCGACTGAGTTCGCCAACACCACCTCCTCAGGCAAGCAATTCCAGATTCTCACTGCCCTAACAGTAAAGAATCCTCTTCTATGTTGGTGGAAAAACCTTCTCTCCTCCAGACGCAAAGAATGCCCCCTTGTGCCCGTTACCTTCCTTGGTATAAACAAATCCTCAGCGAGATATTTGTATTGTCCCCTTATATACTTATACATGGTTATTAGATCGCCCCTCAGTCGTCTTTTTTCTAGACTAAATAATCCTAATTTTGCTAATCTATCTAGGTATTGTAGTTCTCCCATCCCCTTTATTAATTTTGTTGCCCTCCTTTGTACTCTCTCTAGTTCCATTATATCCTTCCTGAGCACCGGTGCCCAAAACTGGATACAGTACTCCATGTGCGGTCTAACTAGGGATTTGTACAGAGGCAGTATAATGGAACATGGAACAAAGTGAAGAGGAAGACCAGCAACCTGATGGCTTGATACTATCAAGATAGTGGTGGAGAAGACCCTGCTGGACCTATCTAGGTTTGCACAAGATAGATCTTCCTACAGAGCGTTCATCCATCAAGTCACCATGGCTCGAGATTAAGCCAAAGGCCGTTAAATAATAATAATAGAGATGGTATGAATCAATTTCCACAATCCGATCCCTTGGTCACATCAGTAATCTGAGGCCGCTGGATGGGATCCCTGAGAACAGCCTCTTACTAGTGTAAGGAGGTGGCAGAGACCCTCAATTGCCTTCTGTCTCCTTTACACCGGACACATGTGTGGCACCCCAGGAGTTCAGGTACCACAGTGGTGCTGCCTTCCTCTCGGGGAGGGTAATGCCATGCTTGGAGACAGGAGGGATTCTTTTGGCAGGTAATCTTACATGCAACATATTCTGACTCCAGGCCAGAAAGGGGAGCTCTAAACCCGGTTTTAGGGGAGCTTCCCTCAATATGCATCCTGGGGAGTGAGTCAGTCTGGTGCAGACAAGAGACAGGGAAGGAGCAGAGGAGTGATCAGGAGCTAGTGGAGGGCTGTGATTAGACCTCCTCTAAGCCAGAGCACAGAAACCGGGCACCGGAAGCCCGAGGCTGTGTGGAACTGCAGGTTCCACAGCAGAACCAGAGGGCAGAGAGCTGAAAGTAACCTGCCCACATAAAACCTGAGGTGTTATGATCTGGTGGTTTAGGAGCAACATGGGACGAGCTCTGAAGGAAGTGGTACCTGTACTGACCGCAGTCCCTAAGCTCAACACAACACTAGAAGTAGCCGTGGGAAGCTCCTGACACTCCCTAGGCACCTCGTCACAGCCTGAGAACTAACTACCCCTAAAGATAGAAATAGGAAAACTATCTTGCCTCAGAGAAAATCCCCAAAGGATAGATAGCCCCCCACAAGTAATGACTGTGAGTGGAGAGGGAAAAGACATACACAGAATGAAACCAGGATGAGCACAGGAGGCCAGTCTAGCTAGATAGATAGGACAGGATGGAATACTGTGCAGTCAGTATAAAACACTACAAAAAATCCACACAGAGTTTACAAAAATCTCCACACCTGACTAAAGGTGTGGAGGGTAAATCTGCTTCCCAGAGCTTCCAGCTACACAGAATTAATTCATACTGACAAGCTGGACAAACATAGAATGGACAGAACGGATAAGTCCACAACCTGTGGACAGAAAAGAGCAAGCAAGGACTTAGCTTTGCTGAACTGGTCAGGATAAGAGGGAAATCCAAAGAGATGTGAATCCAACCAGGAACCATTGACAAGTGGCACAAGCTGAAGGAAAGAGCCGAGCAGAATAGACAATCAGTGGAAGCAGCTGCTGACTGCTAAATCCAAGGAGCAGCCATTCCACTTAAAACCACCGGAGGGAGCCCAAGAGCAGAACTCACAAAAGTGCCACTTACAATCACCGGAGAGAGCCCAAGAGCGGAATTCACAACAGTACCCCCCCCTTGAGGAGAGGTCACCGAACCCTCACCAGAGCCCCCAGGCCGATCAGGACAAGCCAAGTGAAAAGCACGAACCAAATCGGTGGCATGGACATCGGAGGCAACAACCCAAGAATTATCCTCCTGGCCATAACCCTTCCACTTGACAAGATACTGAAGCCTCCGCCTCGAAAAACGAGAATCCAAAATTTTCTCAACCTCATATTCCAACTCTCCCTCAACCAACACCGGGGCAGGAGGATCAACTGAGGGAACAATGGGCAACATATACCTCCGCAACAAAGATCTATGGAAAACATTATGAATGGCAAAAGAGGCTGGAAGAGCCAAACGAAAAGACACCGGATTGATAATTTCAGAAATCTTATAAGGACCAATAAACCGAGGCTTAAACTTAGGGGAAGAAACCTTCATAGGAACATGACGAGAAGACAACCAAACCAAATCCCCCACACGAAGCCGGGGACAAACACACCGACGGCGGTTAGCAAAACGTTGAGCCCTTTCCTGAGACAACGTCAAATTGTCCACCACATGAGTCCAAATCTGCTGGAGCCTGTCCACCACAGAATCCACACCAGGACAATCAGAAGGCTCAACCTGCCCAGAAGAAAAACGAGGAGGAAAACCAAAATTACAAAAGAAAGGTGAAACCAAAGTAGCCGAACTAGCCCGATTATTAAGGGCAAACTCTGCCAACGGCAAGAAAGCCACCCAATCATCCTGATCAGCAGACACAAAGCATCTCAAATAGGTCTCCAAGGTCTGATTAGTTCACTCAGTTTGGCCATTAGTCTGAGGATGAAACGCCGAAGAAAAAGACAAATCAATGCCCATCCTAGCACAAAAGGCCCGCCAAAACCTAGAGCCAAACTGAGAACCTCTGTCAGACACAATACTCTCCGGAATGCCATGCAAACGAACCACATGCTGAAAAAACAATGGAACCAAATCTGAGGAGGAAGGCAACTTAGGCAAAGGTACCAGATGGACCATTTTAGAGAACCGGTCACAAACAACCCAGATAACAGACATCTTCTGGGAAACTGGAAGATCCGAAATAAAATCCATGGAAATATGCGTCCAGGGCCTCTCAGGGACCGGCAAAGGCAAAAGCAACCCACTAGCGCGGGAACAGCAAGGCTTGGCCCGGGCGCAAGTCCCACAGGACTGCACAAAAGCATGCACATCGCGCGACAAGGAAGGCCACCAAAAGGACCTAGCAACCAAATCTCTGGTACCAAAAATCCCAGGATGACCAGCCAACACTGAACAATGAACCTCAGAAATCACCTTACTTGTCCATCCATCAGGAACAAACAGCTTCCCCACTGGACAGCGGTCAGGCCTATCAGCCTGAAATTCCCGAAGCACCCACCGCAAATCAGGGGAGATGGCAGAAAGAATCACCCCTTCCTTAAGAATGCCAACCGGCTCAAGGACTCCCAGAGAATCAGGCGAAAAACTCCTAGAGAGGGCATCAGCCTTAACATTCTTAGATCCCGGAAGATACGAGACCACAAAATCAAAACGGGAGAAAAACAGGGACCATCGAGCCTGTCTAGGATTCAGCCGCTTGGCCGACTCGAGGTAAATCAGATTCTTATGATCAGTCAAGACCACAACGCGGTGCTTAGCTCCCTCAAGCCAATGTTGCCACTCCTCAAACGCCCACTTCATAGCCAACAACTCCCGATTGCCGACATCATAATTGCGTTCCGCAGGCGAAAACTTTCTGGGAAAAAAAGCACACGGTTTCATCAAAGAGCCATCAGAATCCCTCTGAGACAAAACGGCCCCTGCCCCAATCTCAGAAGCGTCAACCTCAACCTGAAAAGGAAGAGAAACATCCGGCTGACGCAACACAGGGGCAGAAGTAAATCGGCGTTTAAGCTCCTGAAAGGCCTCAAAAGCCACAGAGGACCAATTCGTCACATCAGCGCCTTTCTTCGTCAAATCAGTAAGGGGCTTAACCACACTGGAAAAGTTGGCAATGAAACGGCGATAGAAATTAGCAAAGCCCAAAAATTTTTGAAGGCTCTTCACAGATGTGGGTTGAATCCAGTCATGAAAAGCTTGGAACTTAACAGGATCCATTTCCATAGACGAGGGAGAAAAAATAAAACCCCAAAAAGAGACCTTCTGAACTCCGAATAGGCACTTAGACCCCTTCACAAATAAAGCATTATCACGAAGTATCTGGAACACCATCCTGACCTGCTTCACATGAGACTCCCAATCATCGGAAAAAATCAAAATATCATCCAAATATACAACCATGAATTTATCAAGATAATTGCGGAAAATATCATGCATGAAGGATTGGAACACAGATGGAGCATTAGAGAGCCCGAATGGCATCACAAGGTATTCAAAATGGCCTTCGGGCGTATTAAATGCAGTTTTCCATTCGTCACCCTGTTTAATATGAACAAGATTATATGCCCCTCGGAGGTCAATCTCAGTAAACCAACTAGCCCCCTTAATCTGAGCAAACAAATCAGAAAGCAAAGGCAAGGGGTATTGGAATTTGACCGTGATATTATTAAAGGGCACCTGTCACCCCGAAAATCACGGGTGAGGTAAGCCCACCGGCATCAGGGGCTTATCTACAGCATTCTGTAATGCTGTAGATAAGCCCCTGATGTTACCTGAAAAAGGAGAAAAAGACGTTATATCATACTCACCCAGGGGCGGTTCCGCTGCTGGTCTGGTCAGATGGGCGTCTCTGGTCCGCTGCGGCGCCTCCTATCTTCTTTCCATGACGTCCTCTTCTGATCTTCAGCCACGGCTCCGGCGCAGGCGTACTTTGCTCTGCCCTCTTGAGGGCAGGCAAAGTACTGCAGTGCGCAGGCGCCGGGCCTCTGACCTTTCCGGCGCCTGTGCACTGCAGTACTATAATCTGCCCTCAAGAGGGCAGAGCAAAGTACGCCTGCGCCGGAGCCGTGGCTGAAGATCAGAAGAGGACGTCATGGAAAGAAGATAGGAGGCGCCGCAGCGGACCGGAGACGCCCATCTGACCAGACCAGCAGCGGGACCGCCCCTGGGTGAGTATAATATAACGTCTTTTTCTCCTTTTTCAGGTAACATCAGGGGCTTATCTACAGCATTACAGAATGCTGTAGATAAGCCCCTGATGCTGGTGGGCTTACCTCACCCGCGATTTTCGGGGTGACAGGTTCCCTTTAAGAAGACGATAATCTATACAGGGTCTCAAGGAGCCATCCTTCTTAGCAACAAAAAAGAAACCCGCTCCCAATGGTGATGAAGACGGCCGAATATGCCCTTTCTCCAAAGATTCCTTAACATAGCTCCGCATGGCGGCATGCTCTGGCACAGACAGATTGAAAAGTCGGCCCTTAGGGAACTTACAACCAGGAATCAAGTTAATAGCACAATCACAGTCCCTATGTGGAGGAAGGGAACTGGACTTGGGCTCATCAAACACATCCTGGAAATCCGACAAAAACTCAGGGACCTCAGAAGAGGGGGTAGAGGAAATTGACATCAAAGGAACGTCACTATGTACCCCTTGACAACCCCAACTAGTCACAGACATAGTTTTCCAATCCCGCACCGGATTATGTTCCTGTAACCATGGAAAACCCAGTACAACAACATCATGCAGGTTTATGCACCACCAGAAAACGGCAATTTTCCTGATGTGCAGGAGCCATGTACATGGTCATCTGCGTCCAGTACTGAGGTTTATCCTTGGCCAATGGTGTAGCATCAATGCCCCTCAAAGGAATAGGGCTCTGCAAAGGCTGCAAGGAAAAACCACAGCGCCTGGCGAATTCTAAGTCCATTAAGTTCAGGGCAGCGCCTGAATCCACAAATGCCATGACAGAAAAGGACGACAATGAGCAAATCAGGGTCACAGATAAAAGAAATTTAGGCTGTACAGTACTGATGGTAACAGACCTAGCGACCCTCCTAGTACGTTTAGGGCAATCAGAAATAACATGAGCAGAATCACCACAGTAAAAACACAGCCTATTCTGACGTCTGAATTCCTGCCGTTCTGTTCTAGTCAAAATCCTATCACATTGCATAGGTTCAGGACTCTGCTCAGAGGACACTGCCATATGGTGCATAGCTTTGCGCTCGCGCAGACGCCGATCAATCTGAATGGCTAGAGACATAGATTCGCTCAAACCAGTAGGCGTAGGGAAGCCCACCATAACATCTTTAAGGGCTTCAGAAAGACCTTTTCTGAAAATAGCAGCCAGAGCATCCTCATTCCATTTAGTGAGCACAGACCATTTCCTAAATTTCTGGCAGTATAATTCTGCCGCTTCCTGACCTTGACACAAGGCCAACAGGGTTTTTTCTGCATGATCCACAGAATTAGGTTCGTCATACAATAATCCGAGCACTTGAAAAAATGCGTCTACATTCAGCAATGCCGGATCCCCTGATTCAAGGGAGAATGCCCAGTCCTGAGGGTCACCACGCAGCAAGGATATGATGATTTTAACTTGCTGAATGGGATCACCAGAAGAACGGGGTTTCAAAGCAAAAAACAATTTGCAGTTATTTTTAAAGTTCAAAAACTTGTATCTGTCCCCAAAAAACAAATCAGGAGTAGGAATTCTAGGCTCCAAAGCCAGAGTCTGGACAACATAATCTTGGATACTCTGTACTCTTGCAGCAAGTTGATCCACACGAGAAAACAAACCCTGAACATCCATGCCAGAGCATAAATCCTGAACCACCCAGAGATCAAGAGGGAAAAAAAGACAGAACAGAGCACAGAAAAAAAAATGGCTCAGAATTTTTTCCTTCTTTTGAGATGCATTTAATTCATTTTTGGCCACTTGTACTGTTATGATCTGGTGGTTAAGGAGCAACATGGGACGAGCTCTGAAGGAAGTGGTACCTGTACTGACCGCAGTCCCTAAGCTCAACACAACACTAGATGTAGCCGTGGGATGCTCCTGACACTCCCTAGGCACCTCGTCACAGCCTGAGAACTAACTACCCCTAAAGATAGAAATAGGAAAACTATCTTGCCTCAGAGAAAATCCCCAAAGGATAGATAGCCCCCCACAAGTAATGACTGTGAGTGGAGAGGGAAAAGACATACACAGAATGAAACCAGGATGAGCACAGGAGGCCAGTCTAGCTAGATAGATAGGACAGGATGGAATACTGTGCGGTCAGTATAAAACACTACAAAAAATCCACACAGAGTTTACAAAAATCTCCACACCTGACTAAAGGTGTGGAGGGTAAATCTGCTTCCCAGAGCTTCCAGCTACACAGAATTAATTCATACTGACAAGCTGGACAAACATAGAAAGGACAGAACGGATAAGTCCACAACCTGTGGACAGAAAAGAGCAAGCAAGGACTTAGCTTTGCTGAACTGGTCAGGATAAGAGGGAAATCCAAAGAGATGTGAATCCAACCAGGAACCATTGACAAGTGGCACAAGCTGAAGGAAAGAGCCAGGCTAAATAGCCGAGCAGAATAGACAATCAGTGGAAGCAGCTGCTGACTGCTAAATCCAAGGAGCAGCCATTCCACTTAAAACCACCGGAGGGAGCCCAAGAGCAGAACTCACAAATGTGCCACTTACAACCACCGGAGGGAGCCCAAGAGCGGAATTCACAACACTGAGGTACAGCAGCAGTTAGAGCTCTGAGTCACCGTGTACCGAGACTCCAAAGAAACGGCTCAAGTTGCCTACCGTTAAGGTACTGTCCCAGGACAGGAGAGAACAAGGACCTTGTCAGGACACTACAGGCAGCAAGGGACTAATAGCTCAAGGTGGAAGGCTCCCAATCTGACCTGGCAAAGGGATTTCCTCTTGTCTTCAGTCTGCCTGGACCCCATCTGCACCTGTTGCCGGTACCCTGGACTGAGGCCGACTACAACATCAGTAAACCAGGTAAAGACTGCAACCCTGTGTCCTCCGTTTATTTACCGGCAACCCACCATCCTTGCCATACACATTGGGAGCCCTTGGGACCCTGCTTTACCTGTGTGATGCGTCAACATCTTTGCTGCAGCAACATCATCCCAGAGGACCCCTTCAAGCAGCGTCGGTCACCTCTGACCGAGAACCACAGGTGGCGTCACGAACACTAACTTTATTACTAAAATCCCTTTTAAGACTTTCCCCTTTTACTTGAGTTCCCAGGGCCATGGAATGGGTCGCTGCCACCGTGACCACCCCTTTAATTGCGACCAGACCCAGTACCGAGTACCCCAATGCCCTGGCGGGCGAATCACATGTGTCTAATGGTTCATTAATGTTTTATACTGTTATGTCATTGTCATATATTGTATCCTAAATGTGTGGTTTTCTGATGTCCTTGCAATGTGTAATGTACTATATATGTTCTCTTAATGTTCTACACTGTAATGTGAGTGTATTTGTACGTTTAGCTTGGGGATAGAGAGTTAAGGGTTAAATAGTTGGGAGGAGTTAAAAGAGGGAAGGTGCAAAGCCTCTTATGGAAGGCACTTCCTGTTCTTAAGGCAGACGCCCCGGCACTTTGCCCAGGGCAGAACATGCACCATAGTGAGGACAGAGGTTTCCCGCTGCCCTAGCTAGTAGTGTGGACAGACACTGGCTCAGCGGGATCATTCCCAGGAGAAATACAAGGTTTGGAACCAGGACAGGAGCTACTGTTGTACAGTTTATTGAAACCACAGGGAAAAAGCAGGAAGCATTGTATTGTTTGTATCGTGTTCAGTAATGTTTTGCCGTTGGAACAGAATATTGGATTGTGGTGTTTTCCTGAGATTTCGTGAAAGTAACTGACTGTACCACAGGACAGGGACTTCACCTGTAGTATTATGTGCCAGAGGCCAGGGTGCTTAGTGACTGTGACTTAGTAGACTTGCCCATGACTACCACCCCTTGCAACCTTGTTACACTAATGATGAGCGCAAGTGCTCTTGTTGCTCGAACTCTGGTATGTACCGAGTATCGTGGGTGCTTGAGTGACATGTTCAAGTCCCCATGGCCACATGTTTCGCAGCTGTTAGCCACAAAACATGCATTACCCATGTATGTCAGGCAATCCCAGCATGTTTTGTGGCTGTGTATATGTGACTCGAACATGTCACTCCAGCACCCACGATACTCGGGACATACCTGAGCACCTTAGGCAAACTCGAGAAACGAGCACTTGCGCTCATCACTACCTCATACCTATTAGCAACCTCATCTCTTTTGATTATACGGCTTGGTGTGATGTCTTCATGATGCCAGGCTGGCTAATATAAAGAAGAGCTGCTGATGCACTCAAGTAGAGGCCACTGATTACATACATCACCGATGGACTGAATCATGCAAATTACTTATGTGCCCTAATAAGTGTGCTACAATATTGTATATTTCACAAGGGACTTATGCAACTTTGTCTTCCAGCCATGACTAATAGAATATTATTATTCTTCGCAATGAAAAGGATTTAAGACAGATGTGTGACTGATGCATGTTTAGATGCAAGAGAGATGAGAGTGCGCTACAATGTTATGGCTGGAGCTTGCAGAGGAGATATGCTCCCTGGTAAAGAAATGCTGGGTAGCTGGTGGCATGTTCAAAGGTGCGGTTAGTAGTGTGAGGGCTTTGCACTGTGTCCTTTTAGCAAGATCTCATTCACATTTTTGGAATTTTTTAGTGGAAAGTTTTTTGTTAGCATAGGGTCCAATTTTTGGTCTGTGTGTCTCTTTTTACTATCGATGTGGTTTTCATCGTTCATGCAAGACAACCCCAAAAATAGTCCAAGTTTCTCTTAAACAGTAAAAAAAAGTTAGTACTCAGATGATATCCAGATGTCTGTTTTTCTCATTGACCCATTGATTTGAATGAGTGTGATCCATGAATTGGATAAAAAAGCAACATGTCTCCATTTCTTTTCATGGACACATGGTCATGTGAACAGCTCAATTGACATTAATGGGTAAGTGTTCTATCCATTGCTACAAAGTTACTGACAAAATACTGGAGGGGAGATGTGTTTCACCGAGGCTATTAGCTTCAGTGACTTGAAACCTGGAAGTTTGCTCCAGCACACAAAATGCTGAGAGAGTTTAATTAGCCATTTTA
Organism: Ranitomeya imitator; assembly: GCF_032444005.1. Taxonomy (NCBI): domain Eukaryota; kingdom Metazoa; phylum Chordata; class Amphibia; order Anura; family Dendrobatidae; genus Ranitomeya; species Ranitomeya imitator. The sequence goes on along the minus strand of NC_091284.1, from coordinate 787,275,438 downwards.
AGGGCTAGGCTTTTAAGTGAACAGTTTAAGAGTAAGTGGGAGGCTGTTCACCATATCTCCTCCACAGGGTGGGGTTTCGAAGGTAAATAGCCTTCAGAGTCATTCGGTGTTCTGTGTGTCTGAAGCCAGCAACTCCAGAGAAGTGTTTGGTGTTAAACCGTACTGAACCATAAGTGGGAGAACTTGCACAACTAATGACTGACTAAATACTTTTTCCCCACTGTAGTTGGAAAACAAATAAGTTGGAAGGCCATACCTAGTGTACACCGAGCGCCTGTGCTTGGTTTGAGCAGTCATTTTCTGCTGGCAGACTCACTTTAAGAGACTCTGCAACCATCAAACATGTTACCTCTCCGTGATTAAAGTTGTTAATTAAGTATTTCAAGTATTCACCGGCATTCCTTCTGACATCCCAGAGGGAGAGAACCACTCTACCACCAAGGGCCTCTGTATACTACATATTTAAAGGGGGTACACCACCAACTTGCCATCATCACATACTCGGAGATAAAGCATATAAATGAAAATGAACTTGCATCAGTTCCAACAATACAGTAGAAGTGTGCACCCCATTTTCCTTATATAAATATGAAGGCAAGGTCTCTGGTGAGCCCACTGTAACATGAAGACACTTGTCAACTCTCCCAGAATTCATGGTAGGTTTTTAGAAAAAGGGTTGACTTACCAGAAGAGCTGGCAAATCTCCTGGGCACTGCCAAAGCCTCCTGAAATCTCCTGAAAAAAGCAGCAGATTTGTAAGGTTTCTAGTGTTTAATGGTAGTGATGAGCGAATGTGCTGGGATAAGGTGTTATCTGCGCATGTTGGTGTGCTAACCAAGTGTCTTCGGCGTGCTCGAATACCATGTTTGAGTCCCCACTGCTACATGTCTCGCAGCTGTTCGACAGCCACAGCACATGCACGGATTGCCTGTTTGTTAGGCAATCCATGCATGTGTTCCGACTGCAGCCACGGGACATGAACATATTTTTCTAGCATGCCGAAGACACTCGGTTAGTACACAAGCATGCTCGGTTAACACCTTATCCCAGCATGTTCGCTCTTGACTGTTTAGTGGGCATTAAAGAGGCATGGAGGGGCATGGCCTGAGAAAGGAGTCATGCTCAGGGGTCATGGTCTCAGTAAGTTTTGATAAATGAGATAAATGTATTACATATTGTCATACATACACCATATAGCATGGTGCAATTCTACTGGAACCACAAGAACATACCCGCTCCTTCGACATTGATGAGCCTGATGGGATTCCCACATCCTCTCAAGCTCAGCATGATCTGAAGCCCACACATAAGATCTTTCTATTCTTTCTCTACACCTACACCAGACGTTGAAATGTCAAAACACAAACACGACGTTTGTAGAAATTCTTATCTCACTGCAACAAATTGTTGTCTGAAATTAGTGGGAGCACAAAGTCCAATCTGTGCGTTATAACAAAGTGCCGAGGATTTACAAGGCAGCACTCCAAAACGGGCACTGTAGTGAAATGAGCGCACGTTCGGAATGTAGAGTGATTTCTGTAATTAAAGGACTGGATAAAAGCCAAGTGATAGAATTACTATCATCTCCGAAAATATATATACAGTGGGGAAATAAGTATTTGATCCCTTGCTGATTTTGTAAGTTTGCCCACTGACAAAGACATGAACAGTCTATAATTTTAAGGGTAGGTTAATTTTAACATTCAGAGATAGAATATCAAAAATAAAATCCAGAAAATCACATAGTATAAATTATATAAACATATTTGCATTTTGCAGTGAGAAATAAGTATTTGATCCCTTGCTGATTTTGTATGTTTGCCCACTGACAAAGACATGAACAGTCTATAATTTTAAGGGTAGGTTCATTTTAACATTCAGAGATAGAATATCAAAAATAAAATCCAGAAAATCACATTTGTATAAATTATATAAACATATTTGCATTTTGCAGTGAGAAATAAGTATTTGATCCCTCTGGCAAACAAGACTTAATATTTGGTGACAAAACCCTTGTTGGCAAGCATGGTAGTCAGACGTTTTTGTAGTTGATGATGAAGTTTGCGCACATGTCAGAAGGAATTTTGGTCCACTCCTCTTTGCAGATCATCTCTAAATCATTAAGATTTTGAGTCTGTCGATTGGCAACTCGGAGCTTCAACTCCCTCCATAAGTTTTCTATGGGATTAAGGTCTGGAGACTGGCTAGGCCACTCCATGAACTTAATGTGCTTCTTTTTGAGCCACTCCTTTGTTGCCTTGGCTGTATGTTTTGGGTTATTGTCCTGCTGTAAGACCCAGCCATGACCCATTTTTAATGTCCTGGTGGAGGGAAGGAGGTTGTCACTCAGGATTTTATGGTACATGGCTCCAACCATTCTCCCATTGATGCAGTGAAGTAGTCCTATGCCCTTAGCAGAGAAACACCTCCAAAACATAATGTTTCCACCTCCATGCTTGACAGTGGGGATGGTGTTCTTTGGGTCATAGGCAGCATTTCTCTTCCTCCAAACATGGCGAGTTGAGTTAATGCCAAAGAGCTCAATTTGTATCTCATCTGACCACAGCACCTTCTCCCAATCACTCACAGAATTATTCAGGTGTTCATTGGCAAGATTCAGACGGGCCTGCACATGGCAACTCAGAGCTTCAACTCCCTCCATAAGTTTTCTATGGGATTAAGGTCTGGAGAGGTGATCTGCATGGAGGAATGGGTCAACACACCACCAAAAGTGTGTGCCAAGCTTGTAAAGACTTACAGAAATTGTTTTACCTCTGTCATTGCCGATAAAGGGTGTATAACAAAATATTGAGATGAACTTTTGTTAATGACCAAATACTTATTTTCACCATAATTTGCAAAATAAATCTTGCCAAGTCAGACAAGGTGATTTTCTGGATTTGTTTTCTCATTTTGACTCTCATAGTTGTGGTCTACCTATGCTGTCAATTACAGGCCTGTCTCATCTGTTTAAGTGAGAGAACTTACACTTCTCTGGTTCCTGTAAACCCAGAGCTGTCAATAAAATGAGAGAGGGCTTAGATCAGTGATTTTCAACCTTTTTTGAGCCGCGGCACACTTTTTATACTTAAAAAATCCCGAGGCACACCACCAACCAAAATGGCACAAAATGGTGCGTCCAGGTTTGAGATGAAAGTCTGCAGTCATTCTATGTGACTGCAGGCTTCTAAATTCTCACAGCGCAAGCACTGCACACTTTCAGGATTCTCCCTTGCCGGTGGCCAGAGTGGACGGTCATGACAGCACAAGTATGTGATTTGGATACTTCTGGCCACATTCTAACTAGACGTGTCCGGCCTCAGTCAATTCATTTTCATTGAATGAGGCCACACATGTCTAGTCAGCACGTGACCGCATGTATGTAAATCACCAACATCAGAGAATTATGATAGCAGTGCGCACTGTGAGAATTCAGAAGTCTGCAGTCACATAGTATGACTGCAGACTCATCACAATCTTGGACATCCCCTTTAATGTTCCTAACATAAATAAAAATATGAGAATTAGTATCACAAAAAAAAACACATTTACATCCAGGTACCTGATAGATGACGTTGTTTGTGGAGTCGCCTCTTTCTTTTCATCTTCACCTTGTCCAGATGCCATGATGACTCTTCTCATCCACCGGCAGAGCTCGTTTCTGCAGACTTCCATCTTCTCCTGTCTTCTGCAGCACATCCCGACACAACACCCTTAAAGATAGCAGTGTTATTATAATGCTCCAGAATAACAATATCTGCCCTAGGCTGAGCCCCTGAGTAAATAATTGCCCCTCACTTTATTCCCAGCACATAATATGACCCTCGCTGTCCCTCTTATGGTACATGCCATCCACACTACCCTCTCTCTCTTTTCTATACTTCACACTGCCTTCTCATACTGTGTCCCTCATAGAGAGCCCAGTCTCTCTACTGTGCCCCTTCATTACACTCCTCCTACTTGGCATACTGTCTCCTCCTGGCTGTTACCCTCACACTACTCAGTATCTATTCTGTGTCCACTCACACTTTCATCCCCTCATACTGTCTGCACACATTTCTAATAGCCTCCTCATGTACATCCCCCACTGCTAACATACCCCTTTGCTCTCTCCATATTTCCTCCTCACACATTCCCCCCTCACACATTCCCCCGACTCCCCATACTGTCCTCACACATCCCATCACCGATGCTCCCAGTACAGTCAGCACACATTTTTCCCCTCGCTACTGTGTCCACCCCCATCTCCCCACTCACCCCCACAGAATATATCCACCCCCTTCCGATAGAATAAATCCATCCCCTTCCACAGAATAAATGCACCCTGCCCCACACATGCTAAATAAATTCCAGCCCCCCCCCCACGTACACACTGAATAAATCCCCCACACACACTGAATAAATCCCCCCCACACACTGAATAAATCCCCCCCACACACTGAATAAATCCCCCCACACACTGAATAAATCCCCCCCACACACTGAATAAATCCCCCCACACTTAATAAATCCCCCCACACACTTAATAAATCCCCCCACACACTTAATAAATCAACCCCCACACTTAATAAATCCCCCCACATACTCCCCATAAACCCACCCCACGCTGAATCTTCGGTGTCTTCAGCTCCACAGCACAGGAGCACTTACCACCAAGTGTCTTCTGTCTCCTGCGCGCCGGATAGTGACGTCAGCAGCGTGATCACATGACTTGATCACGCTGCTGGCGTCGCTCTGACCCAGCGGTCAGAGCCTCAATTGTACTCGCAGCTGGTAGATGTCTGCGAGTACAATTGATCTCCGGGAGCCGGCGCGCTGCAGCTTCTCTGTGCCGGCTGTCAGCTTGACAGTCGGCACAGAGAACAGCTGACTCCCGTTCCCCGCGGCACACCCGACCATGTGTCGCGGCACACTAGTGTGCCGCGGCACACTGGTTGAAAAACACTGGCTTAGATAAATGCAAAACATGTTGGTGGGAAGGTGTTGTAAACTTTTTCTTGGTTTGAACAGTCATTTTGTGCTGACATGCTCCTTTGAAGAAGGTACATGCTTGGTGGTTACAGTAATCTGACAAGCACCAACAGCTTGACAAAAAGTGTTTTTATGTGTCACTTGGTGAGGTGGATCTTCTAAGATCTTGGTCTGGTCATTATGCAGTACAGTCAAATGACGTTGGTGCATGTGACAGCTGTGACAGAAGGGAGCAGAGAATACTCACCAATGAGAAACTGGAGAGATGAGTTACCTCAGAGGTTTAAAAGCAAAGCTGGTCTGGCAATTTAGCAGAACTCACTCAGTGTTGAAGAACAGTGAAGCAGTGTGGAGTTACTCAGCAAACTATGGGAAGTAGCAGAGTGAGGTTTGTCACAGAGTCCAATGCAGATCTGACATAGTGGTATGGCAGTTACTTAGAAATGTATCCAGCCGTTTGAATATAAATGTTCACATTTATTAGTTCTACTAAAAAAAAGACAGTTCTATGTCCAAAATGCTACCTTTTTTTGCCATGATGCAATAATTTTAATGCACCTGGAACCTTTTAAGCTGGACACATTTGTTTGCTTTGTCTGCATCGCAAGCTAACCAGGGACTTTTACTTCCTACTCGAAGGTACAGCAGAGCTGTGTTTGTCAGAGAGTCTTAAGGTACCTTCACACATAACGATTTCGTTAACGATATCGTTGCTTCTTGTGACGTAGCAACGATATCGTTAACAAAATCGTTATGCGTGACAGCGACCAACGATCAGGCCCCTGCTGGAAGATCGTTGGTCGCTGGGGAATGATCAAGACCTTTTTTTGGTCGCTGATCACCCGCTGTCATCGCTGGATCGGCGTGTGTGACGCCGATCCAGCAATGTGTTCACTGGTAACCAGGGTAAATATCGGGTTACTAAGCGCAGGGCCGCGCTTAGTAACCCGATGTTTACCCTGGTTACCATTGTAAAAGTTAAAAAAAAAAAAACAGTACATACTCACATTCCGGTGTCTGTCACGTCCCCCGGCGTCAGCTTCCCGCACAGACTGTGTCAGCGCCGGCCGGCCATAAAGCAGAGCACAGCGGTGACGTCACCGCTGTGCTCTGCTTTACGACCGGCCGGCGCTGACACAGTGCAGGGAAGCTGACGCTGGGGGACGTGACAGACACCGGAATGTGAGTATGTACTGTTTGGTTTTTTTTAACTTTTACAATGGTAACCAAGGTAAACATTGGGTTACTAAGCGCGGCCCTGCACTTAGTAACCCGATGTTTACCCTGGTTACCCGGGGACTTCGGCATCGTTGGTCGCTGGAGAGCTGTCTGTGTGACAGCTCTCCAGCGACCACACAACGACCTAAACAGCGACACTGCAGCGATCGGCATCGTTGTCTATATCGCTGCAGCGTCGCTAAATGTGACGGTACCTTTAGACCAGAACAGAAATCTATGCTGCTTCAGTCCACTGAAGTGGCATAGATAACAACTGCCGGAATACTCAAATGGCAGACCTCTAAGACCTGGGAGCATGATGTCAGGGGTGCAGAGGAATAGAGATTTGGCAATATCAGAAGGACACAGTCCCGATGCTGGATCAAGGGGATGTGAGTAATAGACTGTAATAGATAGACAGTTGATATTTATTAAAACCACAGTGATCAAATACATGCAACACTCAAGAGACACTATCTTGCTCCAGCACAGTCTCTGTGTCACTCTCATTTCAGCACAGCATTCTTTTGCTGTGCTAATTTCAGCCTCTGTTATGGTTACCTCTCTTAGTCCAGACAAAATACGAAAAAAAAATACTTTACCCTGAATAAATTCCAAGAAAGCGTTTTATAGTTTTTTTTGGTAGTATTACATGTAGGGAAAAACTGTTGTGAATTCTGTGGTCGGGCTCCCTCCTGTGGTCACAAGTGGTACTTCGGCTGATTCTGTCTATGGGCTTCCGTTGGTGGATGTGAGTGGTACTGCGGCTTCTGAGTTTCCTTCCTCAGGTGATGAGGTTAAGTCGTTAGGTGCTGCTCTATTTAACTCCACCTAGTGCTTTGATCCTGGCCTCCAGTCAATGTTCTAGTATTGGTCTTGCTTCCTCCTGGATCGTTCCTGTGGCCTGTCTCCCAGCATAAGCTAAGTTCTGCTTGTGTTTCTTTTGTTTGCTATATTTTCTGTCCAGCTTGCTATATTAGTTTTTCTTGCTTGCTGGAAGTTCTGAGACGCAGAGGGAGCACCTCCGTACCGTTAGTCGGTGCGGAGGGTCTTTTTGCCCCTCTGCGTGGTTGTTTGTAGGTTTTTGTGTTGACCGCAAAGCTATCTTTCCTATCCTCGGTCTATTCAGTAAATCGGGCCTCACTTTGCTAAATCTATTTCATCTCTGTGTTTGTATTTTCATCTTACTCACAGCCATTATATGTGGGGGGCTGCCTTTTCCTTTGGGGAATTTCTCTGAGGCAAGGTAGGCTTATTTTTCTATTTTCAGGGCTAGCTAGTTTCTCAGGCTGTGCCGAGTTGCATAGGGAGCGTTAGGCGCAATCCACGGCTGCCTCTAGTGTGGTGTGATAGGATTAGGGATTGCGGTCAGCAGAGTTCCCACGTCTCAGAGCTGGTCCTATGTTTTTTGGTTATTGTCAGGTCACTTTGTGTGCTCTAAACTTCAAGGTCCATTGTGGTTCTGAATTACCTATTCATAACAGTACTGGAGGCCTAAAGTACTATGCTTCTCAATAGAGGGAAAAAAGAAGTTCTGAGACCATTTTTTTTTCTTTGCACTGTGTTTTGCCTTTTTTTCCCCCTAGACATTTGGATGGTTCAGGACACAGGTGTAGTGATGCACATTAAAGGTCTGTCTTCATGTGTGGATCATCTCACTGCAAGAGTACAAAATATTCAAGACTTTGTGGCTCAGAATTCTATGTTAGAACCAAGAATTCCTATTCCTGATTTGTTTTCTGGAGATAGAGCTAAATTTCTGAGTTTCAAAAATAATTGCAAACTGTTTCTGGCGTTGAAACCTCGCTCCTCTGGTGACCCAGTTCAACAAGTTAAGATCATTATTTCTTTATTACGTGGCGACCCTCAAGACTGGGCATTTTCCCTTGCGCCAGGAGATCCTGCATTATGTAATATTGATGCGTTTTTTCTGGCGCTCGGATTACTGTACGATGAACCTAATTCAGTGGATCAGGCAGAGAAAAATTTGCTGGCTCTGTGTCAGGGTCAGGATGAGATAGAGATTTATTCTCAGAAGTTTAGAAAGTGGTCCGTGCTCACTCAATGGAATGAATGTGCGCTGGCAGCTATTTTCAGAAAGGGTCTCTCTGAAGCCCTTAAGGATGTCATGGTGGGATTTCCTATACCTGCTGGTCTGAATGAGTCTATGTCTTTGGCCATTCAGATCGGTCGACGCTTGCGTGAGCGTAAATCTGTGCACCATTTGGCGGTATTATCTGAGCATAAACCTGAGCCTATACAGTGCGATAGGACTTTGACCAGAGCTGAAAGGCAGGAACACAGACGTCAGAATGGGCTGTGTTTCTACTGTGGTGATTCCACTCATGCTATCTCCGATTGTCCTAAGCGCACTAAGCGGTTCGCTAAGTCTGCCACCATTGGTACGGTACAGTCGAAATTTCTTTTGTCCGTTACTTTGATCTGCTCTTTGTCTTCCTATTCTGTCATGGCATTTGTGGATTCAGGCGCTGCCCTGAATTTGATGGACTTGGAGTTTGCTAGGCGCTGTGGGTTTGTCTTGGAGCCCTTGCAGTGTCTTATTCCATTGAAAGGAATTGATGCTACGCCTTTGGCCAAGAATAAGCCTCAGTATTGGACCCAGCTGACCATGTGCATGGCTCCTGCGCACCGGGAGGATATTCGCTTTCTGGTGTTGCATAATCTGCATGATGTGGTCGTGTTGGGGTTGCCATGGCTACAAGTCCATAACCCAGTATTAGATTGGAAATCAATGTCTGTGTCCAGCTGGGGTTGTCAGGGGGTACATGGTGATGTTTCATTTCTGTCTATCTCATCATCCACCCCTTCTGAGGTCCCAGAGTTCTTGTCTGATTACCGGGATGTATTCGATGAGCCCAAGTCCAATGCCCTACCTCCGCATAGGGATTGTGATTGTGCTATCGAGTTGATTCCTGGTAGTAAGTTTCCTAAGGGTCGACTGTTTAATTTATCTGTACCTGAGCACGCCGCTATGCGGAGTTACGTAAAAGAATCCTTGGAGAAGGGTCATATTCGCCCGTCGTCATCGCCATTGGGAGCAGGGTTCTTTTTTATGGCCAAGAAGGATGGTTCGCTGAGACCTTGTATCGATTACCGCCTTCTAAATAAAATCACGGTCAAATTTCAGTACCCCTTGCCACTGCTATCTGATTTGTTTGCTCGGATTAAAGGGGCTGGTTGGTTCACCAAGATAGATCTTCGTGGTGCATATAATCTTGTGCGTATTAAACGGGGCGATGAATGGAAAACTGCATTTAATACGCCCGAGGGCCATTTTGAGTACCTAGTTATGCCATTCGGACTTGCCAATGCTCCATCAATATTTCAGTCCTTTATGCATGACATCTTCCGAGAGTACCTGGATAAATTCCTGATTGTATACTTGGATGATATTTTGGTCTTCTCGGATGATTGGGAGTCTCATGTGAAGCAGGTCAGAATGGTGTTCCAGGTCCTGTGTGCTAATTCTTTATTTGTGAAGGGATCAAAGTGTCTCTTTGGTGTTCAGAAGGTTTCATTTTTGGGGTTCATTTTTTCCCCTTCTACTATCGAGATGGATCCTGTTAAGGTCCAGGCCATTTATGATTGGACTCAGCCGACATCTCTGAAGAGTCTGCAAAAGTTCCTTGGCTTTGCTAATTTTTATCGTCGCTTCATCTGTAATTTTTCTAGTATTGCTAAACCATTGACCGATTTGACCAAGAAGGGTGCTGATGTGGTCAATTGGTCTTCTGCTGCTGTGGAAGCTTTTCAAGAGTTAAAGCGTCGTTTTTCTTCTGCCCCTGTGTTGTGTCAACCAGATGTTTCGCTTCCGTTCCAGGTCGAGGTCGATGCTTCTGAAATTGGAGCGGGGGCTGTTTTGTCGCAAAGAGGTTCTGATTGCTCGGTGATGAAGCCATGCGCCTTCTTTTCCAGGAAGTTTTCGCCTGCTGAGCGAAATTATGATGTTGGCAATCGAGAGTTGCTGGCCATGAAGTGGGCATTCGAGGAGTGGCGTCATTGGCTTGAAGGAGCTAAGCATCGCGTGGTGGTCTTGACTGATCACAAGAACTTGACTTATCTCGAGTCTGCCAAACGGTTGAATCCTAGACAGGCTCGTTGGTCGCTGTTTTTCTCCCGTTTTGACTTTGTGGTTTCGTACCTTCCGGGCTCTAAAAATGTGAAGGCAGATGCCCTGTCTAGGAGTTTTGTGCCCGACTCTCCGGGTTTGCCTGAGCCGGCGGGTATTCTCAAAGAGGGAGTACTTGTGTCTGCCATCTCCCCTGATTTGCGGCGGGTGCTGCAAAAATTTAAGGCTAATAAACCTGATCGTTGCCCAGCGGAGAAACTGTTTGTCCCTGATAGGTGGACGAATAAAGTTATCTCTGAGGTTCATTGTTCGGTGTTGGCTGGTCATCCTGGAATCTTTGGTACCAGAGATTTAGTGGCTAGATCCTTTTGGTGGCCGTCTCTGTCGCGCGATGTGCGTTCTTTTGTGCAGTCCTGTGGGATTTGTGCTCGGGCTAAGCCCTGCTGTTCTCGTGCCAGTGGGTTGCTTTTGCCCTTGCCGGTCCCGAAGAGGCCTTGGACACATATCTCTATGGATTTTATTTCGGATCTCCCCGTCTCTCAAAAAATGTCGGTCATTTGGGTAGTTTGTAATCGCTTCTCTAAGATGATCCATTTGGTACCCTTGTCTAAATTACCTTCCTCCTCTGATTTGGTGCCATTGTTCTTCCAGCATGTGGTTCGTTTACATGGCATTCCAGAGAACATCGTTTCTGACAGAGGTTCCCAGTTTGTTTCGAGGTTTTGGCGAGCCTTTTGTGCTAGGATGGGCATTGATTTGTCTTTTTCCTCGGCTTTCCATCCTCAGACAAATGGCCAGACTGAACGAACCAATCAGACCTTGGAAACATATCTGAGATGTTTTGTTTCTGCTGATCAGAATGATTGGGTGTCCTTTTTGCCGTTGGCTGAGTTCGCCCTTAATAATCGGGCCAGCTCGGCTACCTTGGTTTCGCCGTTTTTCTGCAATTCTGGGTTCCATCCTCGTTTCTCTTCAGGGCAGGTTGAGTCTTCGGACTGTCCTGGTGTGGATACTGTGGTGGACAGGTTGCAGCGGATTTGGACTCATGTAGTGGACAATTTGACCTTGTCCCAGGAGAAGGCTCAACGTTTCGCTAATCGCAGACGCTGTGTGGGTCCCCGACTTCGTGTTGGGGATTTGGTTTGGTTGTCATCTCGTTATATTCCGATGAAGGTTTCCTCTCCTAAGTTTAAGCCTCGTTTCATTGGTCCGTATAGGATTTCTGAGGTTCTTAATCCTGTGTCTTTTCGTTTGACCCTTCCAGATTCTTTTTCCATCCATAACGTATTCCATAGGTCATTGTTGCGGAGATACGTGGCACCTATGGTTCCATCTGTTGATCCTCCTGCCCCGGTTTTGGTGGAGGGGGAGTTGGAGTATATAGTGGAGAAGATTTTGGATTCTCGTGTTTCGAGACGGAAACTCCAGTATCTGGTTAAGTGGAAGGGTTATGGTCAGGAAGATAATTCCTGGGTCTTTGCCTCTGATGTCCATGCTGCCGATCTTGTTCGTGCCTTTCATATGGCTCATCCTGGTCGGCCTGGGGGCTCTGGTGAGGGTTCGGTGACCCCTCCTCAAGGGGGGGGTACTGTTGTGAATTCTGTGGTCGAGCTCCCTCCTGTGGTCACAAGTGGTACTTCGGCTGATTCTGTCTATGGGCTTCCGTTGGTGGATGTGAGTGGTACTGCGGCTTCTGAGTTTCCTTCCTCAGGTGATGAGGTTAAGTCGTTAGGTGCTGCTCTATTTAACTCCACCTAGTGCTTTGATCCTGGCCTCCAGTCAATGTTCTAGTATTGGTCTTGCTTCCTCCTGGATCGTTCCTGTGGCCTGTCTCCCAGCATAAGCTAAGTTCTGCTTGTGTTTCTTTTGTTTGCTATATTTTCTGTCCAGCTTGCTATATTGGTTTTTCTTGCTTGCTGGAAGCTCTGAGACGCAGAGGGAGCACCTCCGTACCGTTAGTCGGTGCGGAGGGTCTTTTTGCCCCTCTGCGTGGTTGTTTGTAGGTTTTTGTGTTGACCGCAAAGCTATCTTTCCTATCCTCGGTCTATTCATTAAGTCGAGCCTCACTTTGCTAAATCTATTTCATCTCTGTGTTTGTATTTTCATCTTACTCACAGTCATTATATGTAGGGGGCTGCCTTTTCCTTTGGGGAATTTCTCTGAGGCAAGGTAGGCTTATTTTTCTATTTTCAGGGCTAGCTAGTTTCTCAGGCTGTGCCGAGTTGCATAGGGAGCGTTAGGCGCAATCCACGGCTGCCTCTAGTGTGGTGTGATAGGATTAGGGATTGCGGTCAGCAGAGTTCCCACGTCTCAGAGCTCGTCCTATGTTTTTTGGTTATTGTCAGGTCACTTTGTGTGCTCTAAACTTCAAAGTCCATTGTGGTTCTGAATTACCTATTCATAACAAAAAACATACTAAAAGTTTACCAAGATAGGGCTACCACAAAGGGTCCAAATGTGACTTCAAAGAATATGGCCGCCAAAGCTGTAAAATGTTAAATGCGACTCGCCTTGCAGTGTCTATCAAATTGTCCACCTCTTGTCCACCAAAAGAAACGGATTATCCGCTCACTCTCGTACGAGTAAACTATGGCTGAATTACCAACAGATGTTTGGAATAGTAAGGGAGCTTATCAAGGCCGATCGTACAGGATCCTGGCTGATGCACCTTCATGCTGTAGCCGAATGTTTGCCCATTCTTGCAGCTGCTGGGCATGGGAACTATGTGAAGGCCACCTACCTTTACCTCCAGTCTATGATCACTCTGGAAGATGATATGCCACCAGTCTTCCATAGATTTATGAATGGCTTGCATGTTGTAAGGCGGACTGATCAGTACTGGGCAGGCCTGAGTGGCGACCTAGTCATTGAGCAAGCTCTGATGTACTCCCTAAAAACTGCAGGAGGACTCACCAGAGGAAGTGGAATATCCGAACATCAGAGGGCCTTGTGGACTTGGTCTGTGCCAGTGTCCTCTTCCTACAGTGATGGAATGCAGGGTTTCACTCGCCAGAGCTTTGTCACCAGTGAACAACACAAGGAGGCAAGAACGTCAAGGACGAGAAGAGATTGTGAAGACCTGGAGAAAATTGTAGATAAACTCAAGACCTTTTCACCTTTCTCTGATGAAGTGTCTCTTCGCAACATTATCACCGGTGTCAATGCAAATAAGGATGTGAATGTTCATAACCTGTTCACCATTGGCAGAGAAATAGTGGCAACAATGGAGGGTTAATCACTGTTTTCAGTTAAGTACAAGCGGTCAATGAAAGCCAAGACCCTGGCATCCAGTGAGGCTATTGACGTTGATAAGGACAAAACAATAGAGCCCGCTCTTTTGTTCCAAAGGTTTCTTGTGGTGTCTCAAACTGCTGATCTTTCCCTTGATGAGGTGATGGCCTATGAACTTTCACCATACCCACCATCCCTCTTTGAGGCAAAACATCTCTTACGCAAACCAAACAAAGCACAACTGATGGCTGCTATAAAAGAACAGAGTTCACATGACGCAGTACTCAAGGATGTACCCGAAGTGGAACATTATGTTCTTGATGGAGGTTTTCTTCTCCATCGACTGAAGTGGTCAGAAGGAAAGACATATTGTTCAATCGCTGAAGACTATGCATCTTTCACACTAAAGCACTATGGTAAGGCTACAATAGTATTTGATGGTTACATTGGAGGACCAAAGACTAAGGACATTATCCATCAGCGACAGCGCAAAAAACAAACAAGTAACAAAGTGAACATTGCTGAAGGAACGAAATTTGTCGGGAAAAAGGAAGACTTCCTTTCGAAAGTGGAGAACAAACAGTCTCGTATCAATCTCTTTTCACAGCGCATGAATGACAGAGGTTGCCACATAATACAATCAGAGGGGGATGCAGATGTGGAGATTGCTAAGGTAGCAGTGTCAAAGTCATCCAACAAAAGTACTAGTCTCATTGGCAAAGATACAGATCTTTTGGTGTTGTTACTTCATCACGCGTCAACCAGCGATGGCAGCAAGCTTTATTTCTACTCAGATAAAGGGAGTCCTGCAACAGTATATGACATTATGGTTATAAAGAAGTTCCTGGGAAACCATGCCTGCAGCAGTCTTCTGTTCCTTCATGCATTCACGGGTTGCGATACCACTTCTGCGGTTTTGAAGGGAGACTCGGTCTTAAATAGCTGTGCTAAAATCTTTTCCACACCTATCAAAAACAGAGCTGAGATTGAAGACGCTGGGTGTAAAGCGATGGTTGCATTGTTTGGGGGCAAACCTGGAGACAATCTGTCTGCAATCAGGTATTCTACTCTCTGCAAAAAAAGTTGGTTCAGCCAAAATCTTTGTTACACCTGAACGACTGCCACCGACCTCCTCTGTAACGAAGTATCATGTTCTTTGGAGTTACCTCCAAGTCATGCTTTGGATGGACAATGGTGAGGCCATGGACACTACTGGATGGGGATGGGAATTGCAGAACAACAGTCTAGTTCCAGTGATGATGGATACTTCACCCGCACCAGAAACACTTCTGAAAATAATTCACTGCAATTGTTCTCGTGGTTGTAGTACACTTCGGTGCACTTGCAAAATACACAGACTTACCTGTTCACGTGTATGCGGACCATGTCAAGAAGGGCATTGTGACAATATGAGTGAGGAAGCAGTGTCTGATGATGAAAATAGTGACTATTGACCTGACACGCTTATTCAGTGATGAAGTAGGTCTTAAAATGCACTGTGTATGAATTCTATAATTTGTAGAAATGTACATGTATGTCATGACCATATAAAGCAAACATGACCAAGACACATGATCCCAGTAAACTGCCGCATATTATTTTTAGATCAAGTGTCCATTAGGACTTAGCAGACCCATCATCATATATAGCATATGAAACCCATCAAAAAGAAATGATGTAACTGGTCAAATATAAAGAAAATAAATGTAAACTTTATTAAATAGCAATTAAAAACACATAACATAACATAACATCAGACCAAAAATGGGAAAGAGGGTGAAACTAGAACACCAAATACACTCTGCGTGATACATAGGTGACTGACACCCACACCCGGTATGAACACCAAACTCCCGGTAGCTATATATAGATATACGAATATGTATTAAGTCCAATATATGGACTGATACCAGCCTTAGCTGCTCTAAGCACAATGGCGTAACACAATCTCCTGCTCTCCTAGCACTATCCGCTGGTGTAACTATAGCGTATACCCCCATGTAACAAATAGCCTAAGGGCCAAAACATAGCGCCGTAAAGTCGGCAATAATTACCTCTATATTGGGGGTACCAGGGTAAGGTGGGCGTCCGGGTGAAAGCGTCTGCAGTTACATCATTTCTTTTTGATGGGTTTCATATGTATGTCATGACATCATGGATGACGTCATGACCTCGCCTGTCCATGTACAGTACAGACCAAAAGTTTGGACACACCTTCTCATTTAAAGATTTTTCTGTATTTTCATGACTATGAAATTTGTACATTCACACTGAAGACATCAAAACTATGAATTAACACATGTGGAATTATAAACTTAACAAAAAAGTGTGAAACAACTGAAATTATGTCTTATATTCTATATTCTTCAAAGTAGCCACCTTTTGCTTTGATGACTGCTTTGCACACTCTTGGCATTATCTTGATGAGGTTCAAGAGGTAGTCACCAGGAATGGTTTTCACTTCACAGGTGTGCCCTGTCAGTTTTAATAAGTGGGATTTCTTGCCTTATAAATGGGGTTGGGACCATCAGTTGTGTTGTGCAGAAGTCTGGTGGATACACAGCTGATAGTCCTACTGAATAGACTGTTAGAATTTGTTTTATGGCAAGAAAAAAGCAGCAAAGTAAAGAAAAACGAGTAGCCATCATTACTTTAAGAAATGAAGATCAGTCATTCCGAAAAATTGGGAAAAATTTGAAAGTGTCACCAAGTGGAATGGCAAAAACCATCAAGCGCTACAAAGAAACTGGCTCACATGAGGACCGACCCAGGAAAGGAGGACCAAGAGTCACCTCTGCTTCTGAGGATAAGTTTATCCGAGTCACCAGCCTCAGAAATCGCAGGTTAACAGCAGCTCAGATTAGAGACCAGGTCAATGCAACACAGAGTTCTAGCAGCAGACACATCTCTACAACAACTGTTAAGAGGAGACTTTGTGCAGCAGGCCTTCATGGTAAAATAGCTGCTAGGAAACCACTGCTAAGGACAGGCAACAAGCAGAAGAGACTTGTTTGGGCTAAAGATTAGAAGGAATGGACATTAGACCAGTGGAAATCTGTGCTTTGGTCTGATGAGTCCAAATTTGAGATCTTTGGTTCCAACCACCGTGTCTTTGTGCGACGCAGAAGGGGTGAACGGATGGACTTTACATGCCTGGTTCCCACCGTGAAGCATGGAGGAGGAGGTGTGATGGTGTGGGGGTGCTTTGCTGGTGACACTGTTGGGGATTTATTCAAAATTGAAGGCATACTGAACCAGCATGGCTACCACAGCATCTTGCAGCAGCATTCTATTCCATCCGGTTTGTGTTTAGTTGGACCATCATTTATTTTTCAACAGGACCATGACCCCAAACACACTTCCAGGCTGTGTAAGGGCTATTTGACCAAGAAGGAGAGTGATGGGGTGCTACACTAGATGACCTGGCAAGATGATGGTTTGGGGCAAGCTGGACCGCACAGAGTGAAGGCAAAAATGCCAACAAGTGCTAAGCATCTCTGGGAACTCCTTCAAGATTGTTGGAAGAACATTCACGGTGACTACCTCTTGAAGCTCATCAAGAGAATGCCAAGAGTGTGCAAAGCAGTCATCAAAGCAAAAGGTGGCTATTTTGAAGAACCTAAAATATAAGACATATTTTCAGTTGTTTCACACTTTTTCATAGTTTTGATGCCTTCAGTGTGAATGTACAATTTTCATAGTCATGAAAATACAGAAAAATCTTTAAATGAGAAGGTGTGTCCAAACTTTTGATCTGTACTGTAGCTAGTATAAAACTTTGTATAAAAATTGTTGTATGAAAATATATAGTATACAAAATGCAAACTCTTCAGTAACCTAAAGCTACAGCTTTGAAATATGGAAATATTCGTTATTTTTAGTGCGATGGCTGTCATCGTCTTATGACATCATAGTTAGGACCTTTGTGGTGATCAATTTTTGGAAAACTTTTAATATGTTGTTCCCCACATATAATAGTAATAAAAAAAAATCATAAAACGCTTTCTTGGAATTTGTTCCGGGTCAAACCTTATTTTGACTGGACTATCTGGACAGCATTGCACTGCTCTAGCTTGTCTGGCAATCATGTACTCTTCTGTGGCTCACTCTCTCATTTACTGCTTATCAAACCCTCACACTCAAGCACCAGTCTCCTTATGTTGGCCACGGATTAATCTTTGTACTATCCAGCTGTACAAAAATTAATATAAATGTATTCATCAACAAAGATAGCACAGCTTACAACTGATATTTCTTATAGCTTAGGATCTTAGCATCTTGTCTGTCAGCGGCAAAGTGAAAGTCAAATGTGATTCAGCTACACACAGTGAGCAGGAACTTCCTGTTTGTTTGTTTTTAACAATATATTATTGACAATATAACATTATTGCTGGAGACAGAAACTCATGCACTATTAAACAGTAGTAAATAGTAGTTGTTGCAATATATCTACTATATAATTGTCTAAGGGTCACTTCCGTCTTTCTGTCTGTCCTTCTGTCTGTCTGTCTTTCTGTCATGGAAATCCCAAGTCGCTGATTGGTCATGGCAAAACAGCCACGACCAATCAGCGACGGGCATAGTCCGGTGGCAGGGCCGCCATCAGGGCACTACAGCCGTGACTGGCGTATGGGGCCCGGTGAGCAGAGGGGGCCCGCATCACCGGGCCCCTACCGGCAGCCGCAGGCTGAACCGGGCCCTTAGCGGCGGCCGGCGCTACAGCTGTACACTATTGACGTGCGGGCCCGCGCCCGCACGTCAATAGTTAACAGCCGCCAGCCGCAGCGTGCAGGTCGTCGGTGTCTGACGTCAGTCGCCGGCGAGTGCACGGTGCAGCTGCGTGGAGAGAGGAGCGCGGCAGGTAAGTAGAACTTTTTTGTTTTTTTGAGAGCGGCGATATGGGGGGGGGGGGGCCCAGGGCAGTAAAGCTGGACACAGGGTGGGGGCCGGGGGGCAGTAAAGCTGGACACAGGGTGGGGGCCGGGGGGCAGTAAAGCTGGACACAGGGTGGGGCCGGGGGGCAGTAAAGCTGGACACAGGGTGGGGGCCGGGGGCAGTAAAGCTGGACACAGGGTGGGGGCCGGGGGGCAGTAAAGCTGGACACAGGGTGGGGGCCCGGGGGCAGTAAAGCTGGACACAGGGTGGGGGCCGGGGGGCAGTAAAGCTGGACACAGGGTGGGGGCCGGGGGCAGTAAAGCTGGACACAGGGTGGGGGCCGGGGGGCAGTAAAGCTGGGCACAGGGTGGGGGCCCGGGGGCAGTAAAGCTGGACACAGGGTGGGGGCCGGGGGGCAGTAAAGCTAGACACAGGGTGGGGGCCGGGGGGCAGTAAAGCTGGACACAGGGTGGGGGCCCAGGGCAGTAAAGCTGGACACAGGGTGGGGGCCGGGGGGCAGTAAAGCTGGATACAGGGTGGGGGCCGGGGGGCAGTAAAGCTAGACACAGGGTGGGGGCCCGGGGGCAGTAAAGCTGGACACAGGGTGGGGGCCAGGGGGCAGTAAAGCTGGACACAGGGTGGGGGCCCAGGGCAGTAAAGCTGGATACAGGGTGGGGGCCGGGGGGCAGTAAAGCTGGACACAGGGTGGGGGCCCAGGGCAGTAAAGCTGGACACAGGGTGGGGGCAGTAAAGCTGGACACAGGGTGGGGGCCGGGGGGCAGTAAAGCTGGACACAGGGTGGGGGCCGGGGGGCAGTAAAGCTGGACACAGGGTGGGGGCCCGGGGGCAGTAAAGCTGGACACAGGGTGGGGGCCGGGGGGCAGTCAAGCTGGACACAGGGTGGGGGCCGGGGGGCAGTAAAGCTGGACACAGGGTGGGGACCGGGGGGCAGTCAAGCTGGACACAGGGTGGGGGCCGGGGGGCAGTAAAGCTGGACACAGGGTGGGGGCCGGGGGGCAGTAAAGCTGGACACAGGGTGGGGGCCCGGGGGCAGTAAAGCTGGACACAGGGTGGGGGCCGGGGGGCAGTAAAGCTGGACACAGGGTGGGGGCCGGGGGGCAGTAAAGCTGGACACGGGGGGGCAGAGTGCTGGGCAGAGTGCTGGACAGAGATGGGGCAGAGTGCTGGACAGAGATGGGGCAGAGTGCTGAACAGAGATGGGGCAGAGTGCTGAACAGAGATGGGGCAGAGTGCTGGACAGAGATGGGGCAGAGTGCTGAACAGAGATGGGGCAGAGTGCTGGACAGAGATGGGGCAGAGTGCTGGACAGAGATGGGGCAGAGTGCTGGACAGAGATGGGGCAGAGTGCTGAACAGAGATGGGGCAGAGTGCTGAACAGAGATGGGGCAGAGTGCTGGACAGAGATGGGGCAGAGTGCTGGACAGAGATGGGGCAGAGTGCTGGACAGAGATGGGGCAGAGTGCTGGACAGAGATGGGGCAGAGTGCTGGACAGAGATGGGGCAGAGTGCTGGACAGAGATGGGGCAGAGTGCTGGACAGAGATGGGGCAGAGTGCTGGACAGAGATGGGGCAGAGTGCTGGACAGAGATGGGGCAGAGTGCTGGACAGAGATGGGGCAGAGTGCTGGACAGAGATGGGGCAGAGTGCTGGACAGAGATGAGGCAGGATTGCACACAGACTGGGCAGTGCTGGACACAGATGGGGCAGGATGGATACGATGGAGACAGATGGGGCAGGATGGGGAGATCATATGGGGCAGAATGGATACCCATGAGGGCAGGATGGGAGAACATATGGCTGGAGCCTGGAATGAGACACACGGGGGCTAGGATGGCGAATATTACCATAGGGGCTAATTAAGGGATATTATTATTGCAGTGATGTATTTATTTTATTTTTTGAGTATACTGTTTTAAATGGGGGGGAGGTCCTGTTACTGTGTAGAGTGATACTATGTTGCCTTCTTCATGTGGTGTAATGTAGAAGTTGGGAAAATTAAGTAATGTGTTCTACAAGCGGAACCCGAGATAACTGTTTTATTTCCTGCAGAGACGAGTCCTGGCTGGATGAAGTGATGGCGGTCTGTGCTGGATGAAAGATGAAGGACTTCACCTAGAGACGTCACTGGTGAGTCAGTGTTACCTATACACTGACACTATACACTGTATACTATATACAGAGCTCCTGTGTGTAATGTCACCGGTGATCACTGTATTACCTGTACACAGACACTGCATACTAATTACAGATCTCCTGTGTATAATGGCACTGCTGGTGATAGTATTGTGGTTTTTTTTTTTATTACTGATCAGTATTGTAGTATTCAGTCATTTGTGGTTATATGCGGTCTGGTCATGGTGTAGCGGTATTTGTTTCTTGTATTTTATATTATTCGATCACTGTGGTGGTAATATGTCATCTGGTCATAGTGCGGTGGTATTTGTTCCTTGTATGTAGTATTATAGGTCATTTTAAAAATTGAAAAATAAATAAAAATATACCTAAATTGTATTGCATATTTTAACAAATATTTAGTAGGTTACAGTAGAGTAGGGCCCGGCCAAAAGTGTCTACCGTGTTATGGTGGCGGCTTAAAAAATCTTTTGGCCAAAACAAAAGCTGCCGGCTATATGTGTGATCTGGTGATGGGAACTGTCAATGTGTGATAGGTGAGAAGTGGAGATTTTCCAAGAGAGAGCGGTGGTACTGTGGACAGTTCGAGGGGTGGAGCCTGGAGGCGGGGCTGGGGTGGAGCCTGGGCGGAGTCTCAAGGGGGCCCCGAAAATTTTGCCAGTATGGGGCCCCGAAATTTCTAGTGGCAGCCCTGTCCGGCGGCAAAATGGCTGCTCCTTACTCCCCGCAGTCAGTGCCTGCTCCATACTCCCCTCCAGTCAGCGCTCACACAGGGTTAATGGCAGCGTTAACGGATCGCGTTATGCCGCGGTGTAACTCAATCTGTTAACGCTGCTATTAACCCTGTGTGACCAACTTTTTACTATTGATACTGCCTATGTAGCATCAATAGTAAAAAGATATAGTGTTAAAAATAACAAAAAAAAAAATCATTATATACTCACCTTCTGGATCCAGCCCAGGCCTTTCCTGCTCCTCGCGAGGCTCCGGTGACCGGTCCATGCATTGCGGTCTCGCGAGATTATGACGTAGCGGTCTCGCAAGACCGCACGTTAACATCTCGCGAGACCGCAATGCACTCTTGGGAGCGACGGGCACAGTCCGGCTGCTCCCTACTCCCCTACAGTCAGTGCCCCCTCTACACTACCCCCCCAGTCAGCGCCCGCCGCCCACATAGCATTGTAGCAGTCCGTTAAACCGACTGCGTTACACCGCGGTATAACGCAGTTTGTTAAAGCTGCTATTAACCCTATGTGACAAACTTTTTACTATTGATGCTGCCTATGCAGTATCAATAGTAAAAAGATATAATGTTAAAAATAATTTTAAAAAAATGTGTGATATTCTCACCTTCCATCACCTCTGCAGCAGCTTTTCCTGCAGTTCGCGATGCTCTGGTCCCACCGCTTTGCTGATTGGTCGCGACCAGCCGCCGGTGCAACCAATCAGCGACATTGCTGCAGGATTTAAATCCCGCTTCCCTGATTAGTCGCGCCCAATCAGCGACATTGGCGTGGGATTTAAATCCCGCTTCACTGATTGGTCGTGCCCAGCCGGCACGACCAATCAGCGACATTGCCGTGGGATTTAAATCCCGCTTTACTGATTGGTCGCACCCAGACGGCGCGTTCAATCAGCGACATTGGCACTATGTCATCATCTCGCGAGACCGCAATGCACTCTTGGGACCGGAGCGTCGCGAGGAGCATCGGTAAACGCCTCGGCTGGATCCGGGGGGCCGACGGAGGGTGAGTATATAACTATTTTTTATTTTAATTCTTTTTTAACAGAGATATGCTGCCCACATTGCTATATACTACGTGGGCCGTGTTAGATACTGTGTGGGCTGTGTTATATACTACATATCTGTGCTATATGCTACGTGGCTGAGCAATATACTACGTGGTTGGGCAATATACTACGTCGCTGGGCAATATACTACGTGGCTGGGCAATATACTACGTGTCTGTGCTATTTACTACGTGGGCTGTGCTATTTACTATGTGGGCTGTGCTATATACTATGTGGATGTGCTATATACTACGTGGCTGTGCTATATACTACGTGGCTGTGCTATATTCTACATGGGCTGTGTTATATACCATGTGGCTGTGCTATATACTACATGGCTGTGCTATATACTACGTGGCTGTGCTATATACTACATGGTCTGTGTTATATACTACGTGGCTGTGCTATATACTACGTGGCTGTGCTATATACTATGTGGCTGTGCTATATACTACATGGGCTGTGCTATATACTACATGGGCTGTGCTATATACTACGTGGCTGTGCTATATACTACATGGCTGTGCTATATACTACATGGGCTGTGTTATATAATATGTAACTGTGCTATATACTATGTGGCTGTGCTATATACTTCGTGGCTGCGCTATATACTACATGGGCTGTATTATATACTACATGGCTGTGCTATATACTACGTGGCTGTGCTATATACTACGTGGCTGTGCTATATACTACGTGGCTGTGCTATATACTACATGGGCTGTGCTATATACTACGTGGCTGTGCTATATATTACGTGACTGCTATATACTACGTGGTTGTGCTATATACTATGTGGCTGGGCAATATACTACGTGGGCTGTGTTATATACTACGTGGGCTGTGTTATATACTACGTGGCTGTGTTATATACTACGTGGCTGTGTTATATACTACGTGGGCTGTGTTATATACTACGTGGGCTGTGTTATACGCTACTTGGCTGTGCTTTATTTCTCTGCTGTATCTGTGCATCATGAATCGTGGTATGTGTTAAAGAGGGGGACCCACTGAGATTCTTTCGCCCGGGGCCTTCTAAAACCTGGAGCCAGCCCTGGCTTCACTGATTGGTCACTCCTGGCCGCGAACATTCAGCGACAGATGCAGTCTGCCCACGAATTGGCGCAGAATTTGAACCACGCTTCGCTAATTGGTCTTGGCCGGCCGACTCCTGTGTATAAATTGCATTACTCTGAAAACTTCATAAATAAACTACATACATATTCTAGAATACCCGATGCGTTAGAATCGGGCCACCATCTAGTCTATATGTATAACTGCCTAAGGTCCTCTTCCGTCGGTTTGTCTGTAACGGAAATCCTGGGTCGCTGATTGGTCGCGCCCGACCGCGTCCAATCAGCGATATTGGGGCGGGATGTAAATACCGCTTCACTTTTTACTATTCATGCTGCCTATGCAGCATCAATAATAAAAACTTATAATGTTAAAAAAAAAATTAAAAAAACCCACCAAAACATTATGTTCTCACCTTCCGGCATCCGAGCCAGCCTTTCCCACTCCTCGCAACGCTCCGGTCCCAAGAATGCATTGCGGCCATGACCGGAGATGACGTAGCGGTCTCGCGAGACCGCTACATCATCACGTGTTATTGCCGCAAGGCATTACTGCGAACGGAGCATCGCGAGGAGCTAAAGGCCTGGGCTGAATCCGGGGGCCACCGGAAGATGAGTATATAACTTTTTTATTTTAATTGTTTTTTTAACAGGGATATGGTGCCGACATTGCTATATACTACATGGGCTGTATTATATACTACATGGGCTGTGTTATATACTGCGTGGGCTGTGTTATATACTGCGTGGGCTGTGTTATATACTACGTCGCTGTGCTACGTACTGTCGCTGTGCTATATACTATGTGGGTATATACTACGTGGCTGTGCAATATACTATGTGGCTGTGCTATATACTACATGGCTGTGTTATATACTACGTGGGCTGTGCTATATACTACGTGGGCAGTGTTATATACTGCGTGGGCTGTGTTATAGACTGTGTGGGCTGTGCTATATACTATGTGGGCTGTGTTATATACTCCGTGGGCTGTGTTATATACTGCGTGTGCTGTGCTATATACTACGTGGGCTGTGCTATATACTATGTGGGCTGTGTTATATACTGCATGGGCTGTTATAGACTGCATGAGCTGTGCTATATACTGCATGGGCTATGTTATATACTACGTGGCCTGTTTTATATACTGCGTGGGCTGTGCTATATACTACGTGGCTGTGCAATATAGTATGTGGCTGTGCAATATACTATGTGGCTGTGTTAAATACTATGTAGCTGTGCTATTTGCTACGTGGCTGTGCTATATACTACGTGGCTGTGCTATATACTACGTGAGCTGTGTTATATGCTACATGGGCTGTGACACTCTTTTGCACGGGGCCCTCAAAAACCTGCAGCTGGCTCTGGCTTCACTGATTGGTCGCGCCCGGCCGGCCGCAACAATCAGCGACAGACGCAGTCCGGCCCCGAATTGGCGCGGGATTTGAACCACGCTTTGCTGATTGGTCACGCCCAGCCCCCCGAATCCTGTGTATTCATTGCATTATTCTGAAATCTTCATAAATAAACTACATACATATTCTAGAATACCCGATGCGTTAGAATCGGGTCACCATCTAGTAAAATAATAAGCATTATTCCAACACCCCCACACAACAACTACTAATCCTGTTAGTCCCATAGTGCTTCTGAATTCTTCAAATTTGGCTCTTGGAAGTGGCTTATTCATAATATCAGCTATCATCTGGTCATTCTTGCAATAAACAAACTCTACTATGCCACGTTCTATCAAATCACGCGTGATGATATTTAACATCAATATGTTTGGTTCTCGCAATGATCTTCTCAATGCATGCAAGTTTAATGCATCCTTGGTAGTCTACATAAATTACTCTAGGTTTAATTGATGGTTTACCAAGATCACCTAACAATTGGTTTAACCAAATGACCTCTTTACTTGCGTGGGCTGCAGACACATACTCTGCTTCTGTAGATGACAAGGCTACAGTCACCAGTTTTCTGCAAGCCCAAGAAATTGAACTTTCTCCAAGCTTGAACAAATAGCCGCTTCTCAATTTACCATCACTTAAGTCAACATCCCAGTCTGCATCCACGTAGCCTGTGAGTTTTAGTTCTCCTGTTGCAGATATGCTCCCATTTATATCTTGAATCTCTTTCAAATATCAAAGAAATCTCTTAATGGAATTCCAGTCTTTTTGGCGCGTTTTTTTCCACATATCTGCAGAATATTCCAATTGTTGCTGCAATATCCGGTCAAGTCATAGTTGCTATGTATAGAATTGCCTCCTCTGCCTGTCTGTATTTCTCTTTGTTAGGTAACAGATCATCTTCTCCTTTCAACTTTAAGTAGGATTGTTCCATTGAGGCTGATATATCTTTGGCTTTTGACATTCCAAACTGATTCAGAATTAGGAATAAAACACACACTTGTTTTTTGAGGCAAAACCATTTGAGAAACTCTAAATAAGATGCCCAGGCTTTTTAAGGACGTCTATTTAACCTTCATTAAAGTATTGTAAGTATTGAGCGAAAAATATGGACATGTCACTTCTTTTAAATGCTTGATATCTTTGAAAGCCTGAGGTGGTTAAAAAAAAGCTCAAAAGCCTGAATGTCTGAACAGCAAGTACTGTATTTTTCGGACTATAAGTCGCATGGGACCATAAGATGCACTTAGGTTTTAGGGGAGGAAAATAGAGGAAAAATTTTAAGCAAAAAATGTGGTAAAATAGTTAATAACATGTGTGCTATCACTGTCATGGGGAGATCAGCTGCTGATACACTGTTACGGGAGTGGTCGGCCAACACTATTATAGGGACGATCTGCTGACACTGTTATGGCGGACATCTACTGCTGAAGGGTCATAAGTGGTATAATACTCTAGAGGGGGGGCTGGAGGAACGGAGTTAACAAAAGCCCCCCATGACTGCGTTGCCAAGGGAACGCAGGGGAGCAATTTTTAAATAATAAGGCAGGGAAAAGGGATTGGTTCAGGGGATGGGGAGGAGTAGAGGGGTGGACTAGTGGGGGTGGGGGCGGGTCGTGGAAAGTGCGGGAAATGGGCCATTGCTGTTTGAGCATCTGACCTGAGAAGGCGTGACAGCTGACCGGGTGCAGGATGGCCTCCGTAGACGCGATCATGGGACAGCTGCAGGAGATGGCGAGATCGCGGCGGGGAGGCTGGCTGGAGGACCAGTTGGCGTCGTTGCTGGGCAGCCCGGGAGCCCAGGGGACCAGATCCAGGAGGACCCGTCCCCCAGAGAGACTGTCGCCGGAGATCGGAAGGCGCGGCAACCGCCGGCCATGGAGCCCCTCCAGGGACCCTGCGGAGCGTTCGGGCCGGCGGTCACCTACCCCCTCCGGCCCGTCCTCCGGCAGGAATCCACCGGCCGGCGTTGCGGGCGCTGGACGGCGGCCGGGAGCAGCGGCGGCACAGGCCCAGGGTGGAGAGCAGGCCGCACCGGAAGTGCCCGGAGGACTTCCGGTTCGCGGCACCAATATGGCGGCGCCCAGCAGGAGCGGTACCCGGCGGGCAGCGGCGGTGTCTGCGGCGCCGGCGACATCACCAGCGATGAGGAGCAGGACTCAGGGAGCGGTGGGACAAGAGAGCAGCAGCGGAGTGGCGGCGGGTACCTCGGGGTTTGGATCACCCCGGGTGCCTGGCAGAGGCTGCGCGGCAAGAGGCAGAGCGACGGGCAGGCGCACCTCAACCCCGCAGCCTGGCCCAGCACGGCGTGGAAGATTGTCGGCTGCTGCCGGGGCTCGTGGGAGAGCCCGGCAAGAAGACAGGTCCGGAGTCGGGCTGGTGGCGGCCAGGTCCAGGTCACCCAGAAGGTCCAGGGAAAGTTCCAGCTCACCTGCTCTGGTCCCCCCTGGTGACGTGGAGGCCAGGGGCGCGGGCCTGGAGCAACACAGCGGCGCGGAGGATTACGGTTCCAGGAGCGACCCGAGGGAGTTCGGTAATCGCACGGCTGGCGGGGACACAGCACCCGCGCAGCTTGGTGAGTATGAAAATGATTCTGTTGCGGGGTGGGATAGTGGTGCTCGGGTTGGGGATAGTTGGTATGGTGGGGTCGATTTGGCGGGGAGTGGTGGGCCCAGCACCGCGAGGGTCCCGGGGGTTAGAGAGCTTTTGGCGGGTATGTCTCAGATTTTGAGGAGATTGGATGGGGAGGGCCGGGGTAGTGGGCGGTCGTCTCCGTTAGGGGCTTGGTTGCCGGTTTCTGGTACGGGTTCGGGAGGGGGAGTCAGATCTGATAGGGCGAGTGGGGTGGAACAGGCGACATCGGCGGGGGTGTCAGTACAGACGGATAAGGAAAAAGGGGATAGAATCAAGTTGGATGATAGAGCTAAGGGGGAGGTTTACGTGTGTTTTGAGGGGCCGTTGGGGGCTCATTTAAAGAAAGAGGTTAAGGATAAAATATGGAAGGACGAATATGTAGAGATTTTTTCCCTGTTGCCCCTGGAGAAGTTTAATTTGGATAAGGGTAAGAAAGAGGATAGCAAAAAGGAGGAGGAGGAGAAGAGGCGTTGGCGATTGATACCGCAGACGTTTGCGAATTGGCAACAGGCGTTTTTTATTTTGGCTGGAGTTATAGGCGAAAAGTTCCCGGAGAACTGTACAGGTTTGTTCTGCTATGTCGATGCGATAGGGGACGCATACAGGGCGTATGGGGGCCAGGCGTGGTTACGCTACGACGAGCAGTTTCGGCAAAGGAAGGCGATTAGACCCGAGATAAAGTGGGAACAAAAAGATATAGGTTTGTGGTTGAAGGTAATGGCTCCGACGAGGTTTGGGCAGCCCTTTCATGGGGGTGGAGGGAGTAGCGGTCAGCAGTCGGGACAGGGAAGTGGAGGACAGGGGTCACAAGGGGTTAAGGACAAAACAGGGACGTGTTGGCAGTTCAATGACGGCCAATGCAAATATGGCAGCACATGCAAGTTCAAGCATGCCTGTTCCCACTGCGGAGGGGCCTCACATGGAGCGGCCAAGTGTTTTAAGAAAGCGAGGGGTAAACCAGGAGTGGGAGGCGGTCATGGGGGTGACACCGGTGAAGGTTCTAAGGATGGCCCCTTATCTAAGTAGGTATCCGGATAGGGAAAAGGCTAGGTTGCTGTGTGATGGGTTTTCTGAGGGGTTTAGAATTCCTCATCCGGCTCATGCTATCCCCTTTTCTAAGAAGAACCTGAGGTCGGCTAACTTGCAGCCGGATGTGGTTACGGCAAAATTGGCAAAGGAGGTTGAGTTGGGGAGTATGGCGGGGCCGTTTAGTGATTTACCTGTAGAGGGGGTGGTTGTTTCGCCGCTTGGGGTGGTCCCTAAAAAAGAGCCCAACAAGTTTCGCCTTATTCAGCATTTGTCTTATCCGAAGGGCCAGTCAGTTAATGACGGGATAGCGGATGATCTCTGCTCTGTGGTTTATACCTCTTTTGATACGGCCGTGCAATGGGTGCGTAGGTATGGCACAGACGCGTTAATGGCTAAGACAGATGTTGAATCGGCTTTTCGTCTGCTTCCGGTTCACCCCGATAGTATCCCGCTGTTGGGATGTTTTTGGAATGGGGGGTTCTACTTGGATAGGTGTTTGCCGATGGGTTGTTCAATTTCCTGCTCGCTGTTTGAAGCCTTTAGTACTTTTCTGGAGTGGGTCGTTTGGGATGTTTCCCAGGTTCTGTCGGTTATTCATTACTTAGACGATTTTTTGTTCGTTGGCCCCCCGGATTCTTTGTTGTGTGGCAATTTGTTGGCTAGGATGGAGTGGGTAGCAGGTCAGTTTGGGGTGCCCTTAGCGCGTGATAAAACGGAGGGACCTGTCACGGTGTTGAGTTTTTTAGGAATTCTCATAGATTCGGAGAAGATGGAGTGTCGCTTGCCTGAGGAGAAGTTGGTAGCCTTAAGGCAAGAGGTAATGAGATGTGAGAAGCTGCGCAAGGTTACGTTGAAAGAGCTTCAGTCACTGTTGGGGCGGTTAAACTTTGCGTGCCGGATTATGCCGATGGGCAGGATATTTTGTAGGAGATTGTCGAGAGCTACGGCCGGAGTGCGGTCCGCGCATCATTTTGTACGCTTGAAAAAAGAGCACAGAGAGGATTTGGTGGTTTGGAGGCGTTTTTTGGACAACTATAATAGCAGGTCCCTGATCCAACAGGAGGATTTGAACGACTTTGATTGTGAAATTTTTACGGATGCGGCTGGTAGTGTTGGATACGGGGCTTATTGTGCTGGAAGGTGGAGCGTTGGGGGATGGCCGGATTGGTGGCGCGAAGCGGGGTTTACAAAAAATTTGGCGTTGTTGGAGCTGTTTCCAATTGTGGTTTCGGTGTTCATTTGGGGCAGTACGTTTCAGGATAGGCGGATACGTTTTCATTGCGACAATTCGAGTGTAGTGTCGGTGATCAATAGTCTGTCTTCTTCATCCCCTCCGGTAATCAAATTGGTTCGGGAGTTAGTTTTGCGGTGCTTGGAGTTGAATGCATGGATTTCAGCTGTACATGTTCCTGGCGTGCAAAACTCTATAGCCGATGCTCTGTCTCGTTTGCAGTGGGAGCATTTCCGGGAGTTGGCTCCAGAAGCGGAAGATGCAGGAACGACATGCCCTTTACATTTGTGGCAGATTGTTGCGGACGAGGAGGTCGGCTGATACAGTCGTCAGTGTCGGGAAGGACGTGGTCAGGTTATGAGGCGTCATGGCATTTGTGGGAAGGGTGGTTGGAACAGTTGGGTTCAGTCGAATCGGATGGTGATAGGGAGATGGCATTGTTGCTTTTAATTGGTTCGGCGGAGGAATGGGGTTGGTCCGTATCAAAATTGAATAAATTTATAGCTGGTGTTGCTTTTGGTTTTAAGCTTCAGGGTTCCGTTGATGTTACTAAGAATTTTCTGATTCGGCTGGCATTAAAAGGTTTTAGAAGGGGTTTTTCAACGTGCGATACTCGGCGGCCCATATCTTTCGGGATGTTGGAGCGTTTGGGGGTAGCTTTGGGGGAGGTATGTAGTTCTGATTACGAGGCTGTTCTGTTTCGACTGGCTTTTTCGCTAGCTTTTTTCGGGGCTTTGAGAATAGGGGAGCTGGTTTCCCCTAGCAGGTTCACAGCTGGGGGTTTGTTGGCGGAGGATACTGAATTTTGGTCAGGTGGGGTTGCTTTTTGGATTCGGCGGTCGAAGACTGATCAGTTGGGGAAAGGTAGGCGTGTGGTTTTAGGAAAAGTGATTGGGGGGGCGATGTGCCCTCATAGGTGTTTGGAAGATTATTGGGATCTGGATCCGGATAGGTCGGGCCCACTTTTGCGGCACCGTCAGGGCGAATTTTTATCGCGGTTTCAGTTTACGGCAGTTCTGAGACAAGCGTTGACAAGTTTGGGCCTGGATCCGTCGTTATTTGGGACACATTCCTTTCGAATTGGGGCAGCATCTGAGGCTGCTGGTTTAGGGCTGGGTCCGGAGGTTATTCGGCGTATTGGTAGGTGGTCGTCGAATCGTTATTTATCTTATGTGCGTAATTGATTTGTTATTTGTTTAGGGGGGTATTAATCATTATTGTATTTTGCAGGACGGACCCCACTTCTGGTGTGGATTTTCGGACATTCTTTCGTGCATTGGGGGGCAATTCGTGCCGATGTTAGACACGATGGTAGGCAATTGGGATTTCAGAGGGAGGCGGTGGTGGTCCGTTGATTGGGTTTTCGGGGCATGTCGTGGCGCGGGTTTTTGACCGAATTTTCCCGATCGGTTAGTTTGGATCGTTCTCCGGATATTGTTGTTGTACATTTGGATGGTAATGATTTGGGGTCTAAGCCGGTGAGAGAACTAATTCGAGATATACGGTATGATCTTTTGCGATTGTGGGTATCCTTTCCAGGGATGGTTACGGTGTGGTCCGACATTGTGCCCAGGAAAACGTGGAGGGCAGCACGCTCATTGAGGGGTATCAATAGGGCCCGGGTGAAGCTAAACAGGGCTGTGGCGAGTTTTGTTTCTCGTAAAGGGGGGATGGCAGTTCGCCATTTTGAGTTGGAAGCTGGTGTGGGAAATTACTGGAGGAGTGATGGCGATCATTTGAACGATATCGGTTTGGATTTGTGGATGTTGGCAATACAAGAAGGGGTGGAGAGGGCCATGGCGGTGGTGGGGCACTCGCGAGCCTGAGGTGGTCAGTGCTGCTCGTGGTTGGCGGGGGGCGGGGTTCTTGGAGTTGGTTTCATGGGGCTGATCTGGCTGGTTTACTGGCTCTGGACGGGGATTTGACCTCGGGAGCTTTGGGGTTGGTTTGCCCGGTAAACGGGTTACATGGTGCCCTCGAGCTGGTGGTTACGGCTGAGGGTAAAGAAGGGGTTTTTCCATGTTGGTTTTGGGCTTTGCCTATTAGGTGCCAGATTTATTAGCTCCAAGAACCCTCCCCTCAAGTTTTTATACAAATGTATAAATGGTTGTTATGTTGGTTATTTAATAAAATGGCCGCTGTGGCCAAAATTATCCAAAGAAATTAATTGTTGTGTTTTATTTAAGGGGGCATTAATTGGTCCTGGCAGGGGGGTACAGGGATCAATGTGGTAAGAGAGGCCTGGTAGCTCGGAGTGTTATGGCCGGCAATCAGGCAACACAGCGTGCAGTAATCAGCGCACATACAGAGATCTGGCAATAACCAAAAACAATAGGACGAGCTCTGAGACGTGGAATCTCTGTAGACTGCAGTACCTGATCTATCCTCACACAACTATAAGCAGCAGTGGATTGCGCCTATCACTACCTATGCAACTCGGCACTGCCTGAGGAGCTGACTAGCCTGAAGATAGAAATACAAGCCTGACTTACCTCAGAGAAATACCCCAAAGGAATAGGCAGCCCCCCACATATAATGACTGTTAGCAAGATGAAAAGACAAACGTAGGAATGAAATAGATTCAGCAAAGTGAGGCCCGATATTCTAGACAGAGCGAGGATAGCAAAGAGAACTATGCAGTCTACAAAAAACCCTAAAACGAAAACCACGCAAAGGGGCAAAAAGACCCACCATGCCGAACTAACAGCACGGCGGTGCACCCCTTTGCTTCTCAGAGCTTCCAGCAAAAGTTAATAGCAAGCTGGACAGAAAAAACAGAAAACAAACTAGAAGCACTTATCTAGCAGAGCAGCAGGCACAAGGAAAGATGCAGTAGCTCAGATCCAACACTGGAACATTGACAAGGAGCAAGGAAGACAGACTCAGGTGGAGCTAAATAGCAAGGCAGCCAACGAGCTCACCAAAACACCTGAGGGAGGAAGCCCAGAGACTGCAATACCACTTGTGACCACAGAAGTGAACTCAGCCACAGAATTCACAACATCGGAGGTCCCATTTTGGAATACGCAGTCAAGAGGGGGGGCTGGAGGAACGGAGTTAACGAAAGCCCCCCATGACTGCGTTGCCAAGGGAACGCAGGGGAGCAATTTTTAAATAATAAGGCAGGGAAAAGGGATTGGTTCAGGGGATGGGGAGGAGTAGAGGGGTGGACTAGTGGGGGTGGGGGCGGGTCGTGGAAAGTGCGGGAAAGGGGCCATCGCTGTTTGAGCATCTGACCTGAGAAGCCCACCCTCCCTCCCTTGTTTTTTGGTGTAATGAGGGAATAGTTGGGGATTTTAGGTGCTGAATTTGTTTTTGTAAAGGTCGTTATTGCATTCTTGTCACAGTGGCTGGTTGGCGGGGGGCGGGGTTCTTGGAGTTGGTTTCATGGGGCTGATCTGGCTGGTTTACTGGCTCTGGACGGGGATTTGACCTCGGGAGCTTTGGGGTTGGTTTGCCCGGTAAACGGGTTACATGGTGCCCTCGAGCTGGTGGTTACGGCTGAGGGTAAAGAAGGGGTTTTTCCATGTTGGTTTTGGGCTTTGCCTATTAGGTGCCAGATTTATTAGCTCCAAGAACCCTCCCCTCAAGTTTTTATACAAATGTATAAATGGTTGTTATGTTGGTTATTTAATAAAATGGCCGCTGTGGCCAAAATTATCCAAAGAAATTAATTGTTGTGTTTTATTTAAGGGGGCATTAATTGGTCCTGGCAGGGGGGTACAAGGATCAATGTGGTAAGAGAGGCCTGGTAGCTCGGAGGTCCCATTTTGAAATACGCAGTCATGTAGGGGGACAGCAGTTTTGCACAACCTGTGTGGCTCTGCAGCTATCGCCAAACTACAGAACTATAGCTTGCATCAGCACAACCGGTTCAAGCATGATGAGAGATGTAATTTTGCAATACCTCCCGAGCCAGGACTGTGGGGTGGGACTGTTATAGGGTCTTCAGCTCTTCCATTACTCCTCCGCATTTGTGTGAGCCTCCTTTTTTTAAATTTTGTGCTAGCGCTGTCCTTGCCATGAGCGGCGCTTATGCACATTCATGTCCCGGTGTTCCAGAGCAGAATGGCCCAGGGGGCAGCACATGCTCAAATTAACATCCTGTGGTCTCCAGCAAAATGGCCCAGTGTTCATGTGGAACGCTCGCCAGGGCCTAGGGGTCCTCGGTACCAGGTTCGGTACTCAAAGGGGGATGTCACGGTGGTGGCGACCCGATCCGTGGTCCTGGTGCCCATGTTAAAGGGAATATCCTTAAAGGGGTTATAAATAAAGTTTGTGTTCATGACAACACCTGTGTTATTCAGTCAGTGGGGACTGACTCTGCTTAATGGGGTCCACTGGGGTGATGTTATGGCAGCTAGATGGTATAACTTCCCACAGGTGAAGTACCGTATATACTCGAGTATAAGCTGACCCGAGTATAAGCCGACCCCCCTAATTTTGCCACAAAAAACTGGGAAAACTTATTGACTCGAGTATAAGCCTAGGGTGGAAAATGCAGCAGCTACCGGTGAATTTCAAAAATAAAAATAGATCATTCTTGCCCCATAGCTGTGCCATATAGTGCTCTGCACCGTTCATTATTGCCCCATAGCTGTGCCATATAGTGCTCTGCACCGTTCATATTTCCCCATAGCTCTGCCATATAGTGCTCTGCACAGTTCATATTTCCCCATAGCTGTACCCCATATAGTGCTCTGCACCATTCATATTTCCCCATAGCTGTGCCCCATATAGTGTTCTGCACCGTTCATATTGCCCCATAGCTGTGCCCCATATAGTGCTCTGCACCGTTCATATTGCCCCATAGCTGTGCCATATAGTGCTCTGCACCGTTCATATTGCCCCATAGCTGTGCCCCATATAGTGCTCTGCACCGTTCATATTTCCCCATAGCTGTGCCCCATATAGTGCTCTGCACCGTTCATATTTCCCCATAGCTGTGCCATATAGTGCTCTGCACCGTTCATTATTACCCCATAGCTGTGCCCCATATAGTGCTCTGCACCATTCATATCGCCCCATAGCTGTGCCCCATACAATGCTCTGCACCGTTCATATTTCCCCATAGATGCTCCACATAAATCTGTGCTGCTGCTGCTGCTGCTGCAATTAAAAAAAAAAATGCCATACTCACCTTTCTTGCTTGCAGCTCCCGGCGTCCGGTCCCGGCGTCTCCCCGCTCTGACTATTTTTTGCATATCACCCGGCAATTTTTTTGTATAGTTTGGGATTATTAGATAGTTTTTTTCTTTGGTATATCCCCTGTATTGTCTGCCGGTTTGGCACATCTGGGATTTATTAGGATTTTGTGTATCTTTTTTCTTTTATTACACCTGGGGTTAATCTAGACTAAATTGATGATAGATTTTTCATATGTCCCTCTTCCATATATTGCCCCACATTCCCTTCTCATATTAGAGTGATGGCATATTGTTGCGTATTTTTCTCCTCAGTTATTATTTCTATACTTCTCCATACCCATCTAGACCTGGCCTCTGGTGGTGCGCATGCCCAGTCGGCGTGAGGGGACTCAGCCGTTCCGCGTCCTTGCTGCTATGGAGACGTCGGGTACTCAGCTCCCGTACGTCCTGGCGGCATGATGCGGTCGGCGGAAGTGCCGGAGCGGTTAGACTGCGCATGCGCCGCCTACACCCGGGCCGCGGTGCTAGTTAGAGGGACAGTATTTAATCAGCGCTTGTGCGCCCTAATAGCCACCCCCCTGACGAAGGAGTACCATCCGAAACGCGCGTCGGGGCGCGTTTGTATGAGGACTCGGCTGACCCCGCTGACCCAGTCTATCTATTAAGGTATAGTGAGCTCCCCTGTTTGCCACCTTTCATACTAGAATATTCTGGCTGAGGCGGTACTTTCAACAATCTGTGGGCTGTGTGCTTCTATTGCCCTCAACCGTAAGAGGGTGCCAGCAGTATTTCTGCTGGTAGGAAACTTATATTCTATTGGGCACCCTCTCTGCTTTATCGGCTGCATTGCACTTTGGCACTTTCTCTCTATGTACTGACATTATGGTAGAGAGTCAGACTGGATAGACCACTTTTTTTATATTATTATTATTACCTGTCTTTTTACAGTTTTGCACATTTTTTGCACTTTAGTAATATTCACTATTAATATATTAATAATTACCCTCATTTTGTGGTATATAATTTGTGGCACGTTACACTTTGATCTGTGCAGTCTGACACATCCATACAGGAGTTTTTTTTTTTTTTTTTTTGTGCCTTTCATTTTACTCAGCACTTGTATTAGTATCTATTTTTTTACCAAAAATTCCCCCTTGTCCTTGTTTTTTCTTGCTGTATACATTTTAGGGGAGCCACACCCTCGGTCCTAATTGTGGATACTGTTGGGGTCAGCTAGTGTTTTTATTCCAAACAAGCATTTTTTATATATAATAAATTCTTTTATCTATATTTTTGTATTAGATGTTTGGTTAATATTAATATTCTGTCCTTATGCGCATCTCTTATGATTATTTAATATACATATATTGTGCCAATTATATTCAATAAAGGCGTTTTTTTAATATATATCCTGTGTGGTGTCAGATCTTACTTCTATCCATATGCTGGCTATGGTTATACCTATCCCTTGGTGAGTGGGTTCTCCACAAAGTGTTCCACAGCGCACTGGTTATTTGCATAATATTATCTATTTTTATTATTGCCTACGTGGCATGTATATGTATACATAGTACCATTGTGCCCTGTGGATTTGTCTTAATTTGTATTACTGTGTTTCGCACAGGCTTTTTCCGTAGCTGGATATGGATTTTAAGACAAGAGAGGCATCTTGGCAGGGACAAATAAACGCGGTATTTTCTAACAAAGATGTGGCACCGAATAATACTGATGGTTTGCATTATGATGAAATTTTTAAAAATATTAAAAACCTCACTCACAAAAGAACGCGTTGCTGGTGGAGTAGAGCATTCCTAGAAAACTATATCCAGCATAATTTGATTCCGAGGGGTCTACGGATACATCTTACTCCCTCCTTCCCTGTAAGTGACGAAGAGTTCATCAGGAGTTGGGAAGAAGTGTGTAATCAGACTTCCAGACAATTGATGGAGCTTCTGGTTCGATATAATTCTAAAAATTTGACGGAGACTGACAAACAATTAGATGATATATATATTAAGGCCAAAACATGCCTGTCCACTGAACAGATTGGCACACTGGATGATCAGTTGGAGAAGCTCATGGACCAATGGATCAAGGATATCCGTATAAATCAGACCAGTAAACTACTGAGGGATCAAAAGGATTTTGCCATCGGAAAAGTTTATAAATGGCGTAGACCCAACGCTAATGGTATGGGCCGTGAGCGGAGTGCCTCAGTTTCCTCCAATCTAGCTCCCAGTGATGTCTCTGGTGCCTCGTGTTCCGCCTCTGTGGTGACATCAGTTGCATCGACACCAAAAAGGAAACGCGAACCGCGATATGCACCCGCCAAGCGCAGTTTTGGATATTCTCCAGGAAACTCAAATCTCAAGGTGATTAATCTGAGTAATCATGTTTTAACTGATATGGAGATTGATATCCTTCAGAAAGGTCTTATGTTCTGTCCTGTAGCTCAATTCAATAGGTTTACTGCAATAAAAGATCTGCATTTATTTGCTAGAAAACTCTTATTCAAAAAATTATTTCATAATGAGGGTGCATCACGATTGTTTCCCACAGAGGCGGAGCAAGAGGCACTGACTATACTTGAGGAATTGGCCATTGAGCACAACGAACCTATTGGAGGTAAGGTTCCGCCCTCTATTCGACCCAGGTCGCGTAAGTTCCCCCCCCTGTCGGCATGTCCAACTATTGATGTATTTGTGAAAACTGTGAGTAAAGATTTTGATCATATACCACGTTTTCCAAATGGTGCAAATTTAAGTAGTAAGGAGATCCAGGCACTCCGTGGTTTACAGAATTGGAAGGACGTAGTGTTTAAACCTGCCGACAAGGGGGGGAATATCGTGATTTGGCCTAAAGCTCTATATGAAGGTGAGGCGTTCCGTCAATTGGGAGACAGTGTGTGTTACAAAAAAATGACTTTTAACCCACTGACCAAATTTCAGGGTGAACTTGGAACAATCCTTAAAACAGCTCTTGAATTAAATACTATTACTAAGGAGCTGTTTGGGGCATTATGTGTACCCGAACCAACTATACCCACCCTATATTTACTACCAAAGGTTCATAAGAATCAGTCCAAACCCCCAGGCAGGCCTATAATTTCTGGGTGTGGAAATTATTTGGAGAAGATCAATAGATTCATAGACTCCAAGCTGCAGCCAATGGTCACTGAGCTCCCTTCACATATAAAAGATACAAACGATTTTCTTAAAAAGATTGATGGGCTACATATTGGTGTAGGGACTCTCCTGGTATCTTGTGACGTGGAGAGCCTCTATACTAATATCCGACATATTGATGGGGTTCAGGCGGTCAGGTATTATTTGGAGTCTTCGGTTTTACCTGAAGCCTTGAGGGACTTTGTGGTTCGGCTGCTTGAGTTCTCGTTATCTCATAATTTCTTTTTATTTAAGGGGTCCCTCTACCTACAGCTCCAGGGCACTGCCATGGGTGCTTCATTTGCACCCTCTTATGCAAATTTGTTCCTGGGGCTGTGGGAGAGGGACATTTTTATGTCTGGGCTTGTGCCCTCGGTGGACCGCATCCCGTTGTGGGTGCGGTTCATCGATGACATATTTTTTATTTGGCAGGGTCCTGAAGACACACTACGAGAATTCATGGGGCAGTTGAACCACAACACACGTAATTTACATCTGACATACAAGGTCCACACTGATGAGATGGAATTTCTAGACGTGCGTGTGAATAGGGACGCTGACAACTGTCTCTCCACAAATATTTTCCGCAAAAGCACAGCGGTTAATTCCCTGCTACATGCAACCTCATCTCACCCCCCTCCAATGGTCAATGCTATTCCAATTGGTCAATTCCTACGATTACGGAGAATATGCTCAAATGATGTCGACTTTGAGGAACAATCGGTGCTATTGAAAGAGAGGTTCATCGAGCGGGGCTACAGTCGGCGTTCCATCAAAAGAGGCTATAACAGAGCCAAGCATACAACACGTCATCAGGCCCTATACGGGAGTCGCCCCCAAAAATCTAATCAGAAGGTGAGATTTATCACCCAGTATAATGGCCAAACAGATATGTTGAGATCGTTACTCTGGAAGTCCTGGGGTATATTACAGTCTGATCCCATTTTGTCACAATACGTAGGTGAGGGTCCTAACATCACGTTCCGTAGATCCAAGAACTTGGGTGATTATTTGGTGAAAAGCCATTATGATTTTAAACCAACAATTCCCACCTTTCTGGACCATGGCACACCAAAAAATGGATGTAAAGAATGCGGTAAATGTGTGGCCTGTCCTAACGTGGTACGGGCTGAAACATTCACGGACTCTAGTGGGACCCGGACTTTTAAGATTAAACATGCCATTACATGTGCCTCGAAGGCGGTAATTTACTATGCGGTGTGCCCATGTTCATTGATTTATGTGGGAATGACTACAAGGCAATTTAAAGTACGCGTTCGTGAACACGTACGTGGTATAATGGCTGCCAAAACGATTGAGGATACATTGGAATTGAAGACTCTACCGAAGCACTTTAAAATTCACCATAACAGTGACCCCTCTGGCCTCAAATTTCTAGGAATTGACACCATCACAGTAAATGAACGTGGTGGGGAAATTGGTGTACCACTTGCTAAACTTGAGACCAAGTGGATTTGGCAGCTGAACACGGTTACGCCCAAGGGGTTAAATGAAAATTTGAGTTTTGCCCCGTTCCTTTAAGTAATACCATCAGTTTTATGTATATTCCATTTTATCTATTTATTGGCTATTGTGTTTTTACTATTTTACATTTTATCATCTTTTTTATCTTTTTTATGTCCCCCATTTTTTGGTGTGTGTTTTTTATATGTTTTTTCATAAGTCTTTTCTTGTTTTATTAATTCTCCTTTTCCCTCCACCAGTGATCTACTTACCTGACCATTTGATTCATCTGATTTCTGCTGCTGTAGAATGTGGTGCCTGTCGTCCGTTGCGATGCTTGTTGCTCTGGAGAAGCTTGCTCGTCTCTGGTTTTGCAAGATGACTCTACTATAAAACATATCCAGATATATTATATATGATGTCACAAAGCTGTGACTCATATTGATTACAGAGCTATATTGATGTCATCATATCCCACCCAGCTGCATATATATATGTAAAAAATCTCTTTTGACATATGGCCAGTATGATTGTTATACCCTATTTTTTGCATATCACCCGGCAATTTTTTTGTATAGTTTGGGATTATTAGATATTTTTTTTCTTTGGTATATCCCCTGTATTGTCTGCCGGTTTGGCACATCTGGGATTTATTAGGATTTTGTGTATCTTTTTTCTTTTATTACACCTGGGGTTAATCTAGACTAAATTGATGATAGATTTTTCATATGTCCCTCTTCCATATATTGCCCCACATTCCCTTCTCATATTAGAGTGATGGCATATTGTTGCGTATTTTTCTCCTCAGTTATTATTTCTATACTTCTCCATACCCATCTAGACCTGGCCTCTGGTGGTGCGCATGCCCAGTCGGCGTGAGGGGACTCAGCCGTTCCGCGTCCTTGCTGCTATGGAGACGTCGGGTACTCAGCTCCCGTACGTCCTGGCGGCATGACGCGGTCGGCGGAAGTGCCGGAGCGGTTAGACTGCGCATGCGCCGCCTACACCCGGGCCGCGGTGCTAGTTAGAGGGACAGTATTTAATCAGCGCTTGTGCGCCCTAATAGCCACCCCCCTGACGAAGGAGTACCATCCGAAACGCGCGTCGGGGCGCGTTTGTATGAGGACCCGGCTGACCCCGCTGACCCAGTCTATCTATTAAGGTATAGTGAGCTCCCCTGTTTGCCACCTTTCATACTAGAATATTCTGGCTGAGGCGGTACTTTCAACGATCTGTGGGCTGTGTGCTTCTATTGCCCTCAACCGTAAGAGGGTGCCAGCAGTATTTCTGCTGGTAGGAAACTTATATTCTATTGGGCACCCTCTCTGCTTTATCGGCTGCATTGCACTTTGGCACTTTCTCTCTATGTACTGACATTATGGTAGAGAGTCAGACTGGATAGACCACTTTTTTTATATTATTATTATTACCTGTCTTTTTACAGTTTTGCACATTTTTTGCACTTTAGTAATATTCACTATTAATATATTAATAATTACCCTCATTTTGTGGTATATAATTTGTGGCACGTTACACTTTGATCTGTGCAGTCTGACACATCCATTCAGGAGTTTGTTTTTTTTTTTTTTTTTTTTTGTGCCTTTCATTTTACTCAGCACTTGTATTAGTATCTATTTTTTTACCAAAAATTCCCCCTTGTCCTTGTTTTTTCTTGCTGTATACATTTTAGGGGAGCCACACCCTCGGTCCTAATTGTGGATACTGTTGGGGTCAGCTAGTGTTTTTATTCCAAACAAGCATTTTTTATATATAATAAATTCTTTTATCTATATTTTTGTATTAGATGTTTGGTTAATATTAATATTCTGTCCTTATGCGCATCTCTTATGATTATTTAATATACATATATTGTGCCAATTATATTCAATAAAGGCGTTTTTTTAATATATATCCTGTGTGGTGTCAGATCTTACTTCTATCCATATGCTGGCTATGGTTATACCTATCCCTTGGTGAGTGGGTTCTCCACAAAGTGTTCCACAGCGCACTGGTTATTTGCATAATATTATCTATTTTTATTATTGCCTACGTGGCATGTATATGTATACATAGTACCATTGTGCCCTGTGGATTTGTCTTAATCTGACTGATCAGGCAGAGGGCGGCGCGCACACTATAAGCGTCATCGCGCCCTCTGACCTGCACAGTTAGAGCGGAGAGACGCTGGGAAGATGGAGCGGCGCCGGGAAGATGGAGCGGCGCCCGGCGGCTGGAACGGGGACAGGTAAATATGACATACTTACCTGGTCCCGGTGTCCGGCTCCTTCTCCCGCACAGCTGGTCTTCGGTGCCACAGCCTCTTCCTCTATCAGCGGTCACCGTTACCGCTGATTAGAGAAATGAATAGGCGGCTCCACCCCTATGGGAGGTGGAGCCGCCTATTCATTTCTCTAATGAGTGGTCCCACGTGACCGCTGAACAGGGGAAAAGCTGCAGCACCGAAGACAGACCGTGGGACGGCAGGGGGAGCGCCAGGATCGCTGGAAGCAGGTAAGTATGCCTCAGCGCCCTCTCCCCCTCACCCGCCGACCCTGCCACCCACCTTGACTCGAGTATAAGCCGAGAGGGGCACTTTCAGCCCAAAAATTTGGGCTGAAAATCTCGGCTTATACTCGAGTATATACGGTAGGTCCCCAGGGCTCCCAGTGTGTAGATGGGGATGGTGAGTGGGACAGTAAAGAATGGAGGACACAGGTGTTCAGTCTCTTTACCTGGTTTACTGAATTCTTCAGGCAGCCACACTCCAGGGCACCAGATCACAGGTACAGGCAGGGTCTGGTGAGCTTGGAAGCGAATTCAGAGTCCCCTTTACCAGGTGGAGATGAAAGCCTTCCTACTAGTACGGTGGTATAGTCCCTTACTGCCTATGGCTTCTGGAAAGGTCCTCACAGTTCTCTCTGTCCTCCATAAAGGTGGGACACTAACCCATATGACAAGTGGCTCGAGCCTTTTTACAGGGTCTCTATCACGACCCAGGCTCTATGCGCCACTGTGTCTCCTGGGTATTAGGGTGAACAGGTTACGTGTAGTCCAGCTGTCCTGCCAGTTTCTGCTGTGCCTCTTAGAGTCCGACACAACCCCGGTCTTCCAGCTACCGGTGTCTGCACTCTGCGGGGAAGTAGCTCAGTTGCAGCTGTCCTCCCCTGTTGTCACTCGCCAGTGCTTCACTCTCCTGCATGCTCACTACAATCTGTTCTTCCTTCAATGTCTCTGTCTAGGAGCTGCAGCACCCTCTTGGCTGCACGGCCCCTCCAGTCCTTCCAACACTCACTATCTGACTGCTCTCTTCCCTGAAGAAACTAATAGAAAAAACACGTATTTATGAACAAAAGATAAACTTTATTAGATTATATAAAAACAGATAGTAAAAAATAGCCAACAGTGCTACAAGTGAGCCAAGAAAAACCAAACAGGCATCACCAATGGATGGGCAAATGGGTCACTCACTAGAAGTGACAAATTGCAAATAGATTCCTCAATGCGACAATCATTAGCACCAGGGTGTAGAAAAACATAAATACAGATATACTCAGATAAAACCCAAGTCCTCAAATCTCTCGGTCCCCAGTACAAAAATATAGATGAAGGTATAGAGGCTTATAGGGTTAAAGGTAAATAGTAGGTTATAAGCATATAGTAGCACTAAAAGATAGGATCACCAAAGATCCATAATATCACAAACCCCTAAGCCGTTACTATTCCTCGATTATACTCTTTCAGGTATATACTAACGGCTTAGGGGTTTGTGATATTATGGATCTTTGGTGATCCTATCTTTTAGCGCTACTATATGCTTATAACCTCCATTTACCACATGGAGGCTGAGATTAGTTATAATTTTTTATTATAATTTTTTTCTAGTATTTTTTTCTTGTTTCGTTTAAAATTATTATGGTTTTTTATATTTTTTTGAATTCTGTCATTGCTGTCGGCCAGTACAAAGCCTTAATAAAAGAAATGCATGATAAAAAACAGTGAAGTTTGATAGCCTGTAAAATATACATATGGACATTTGGCAATTTATTAGCACTTTGATGTATCGTTTGGCGATAATTTTTGGCCGTAACAGGCCATGAATCTAGCCGAAGGGGCATTGGTAAACGGGGATAGCCTGAAGAAGGTGATGTCCGTGTTACCAGAGTGCAAAGTCACTAAGCCACATAATGTTTATGAACAGAAAATACAGCGAAATATAAGAAGAGGCTACTACTATTATGTGTACCGCTATATAAAAGCAGGCTTTCTACAAATAATATGTGTAAATAAAGAGTAAGCCACAACCAAGATGGCGCTGCGGCACGGTTGGGAGCCGAGTGCGCATGCGCAAGTGAAA
This sequence comes from Ranitomeya imitator, assembly GCF_032444005.1. Lineage (NCBI taxonomy): Eukaryota > Metazoa > Chordata > Amphibia > Anura > Dendrobatidae > Ranitomeya > Ranitomeya imitator. The sequence goes on along the minus strand of NC_091284.1, from coordinate 787,231,600 downwards.
GGTCACTATAGGGGACTTTGGATTGGCTAACAGGCTATGACTGAGTACTATGACGCTGGGACATGCGCAGTAAGGAAAAGGGAACGCCGATGATGGCGTCCTGCGTCCTCCATGTGGTGTGCTCTGTGGGCGGCAGGGGAAGGTAACTTAATAGATATGAAATATTAATAGCACGTGACAAGTATATTAAACAATTAATAGAAAGATGCACAGAATAAGAGAACCAAAAAATCGTGTGAGGATATATAATTGTACTGTACACCAGCACTATGCACTTTAAAGATTGCACAAAGAATATATTTATATGCACATTGGAATAATTATATATGAAGTAATAATATTTTATGAGCAATTATGTAAATGTTTGTAGATTATGCCTATAAAAACACTGCTATTGGTACCACTCACTGCTTGAAAAAGGCTCAGTGTGAGCCGAAATGTCGCACAGAGATGTGGGCTGAATAAACCTCACTGTTTTCACTTTGATAAGGATTTGGAGTGCTGCCTTCTTTTGCTTCTTTATATATATATACAGTGGGGCAAAAAAGTATTTAGTCAGTCAGCAATAGTGCAAGTTCCACCACTTAAAAAGATGAGAGGCGTCTGTAATTTACATCATAGGTAGACCTCAACTATGGGAGACAAACTGAGAAAAAAAAATCCAGAAAATCACATTGTCTGTTTTTTTAACAATTTATTTGCATATTATGGTGGAAAATAAGTATTTGGTCAGAAACAAACAATCAAGATTTCAGGCTCTCACAGACCTGTAACTTCTTCTTTAAGAGTCTCCTCTTTCCTCCACTCATTACCTGTAGTAATGGCACCTGTTTAAACTTGTTATCAGTATAAAAAGACACCTGTGCACACCCTCAAACAGTCTGACTCCAAACTCCACTATGGTGAAGACCAAAGAGCTGTCAAAGGACACCAGAAACAAAATTGTAGCCCTGCACCAGGCTGGGAAGACTGAATCTGCAATAGCCAACCAGCTTGGAGTGAAAAAATCAACAGTGGGAGCAATAATTAGAAAATGGAAGACATACAAGACCACTGATAATCTCCCTCGATCTGGGGCTCCACGCAAAATCCCACCCCGTGGGGTCAGAATGATCACAAGAACGGTGAGCAAAAATCCCAGAACCACGCGGGGGGACCTAGTGAATGAACTGCAGAGAGCTGAGACCAATGTAACAAGGCCTACCATAAGTAACACACTACGCCACCATGGACTCAGATCCTGCAGTGCCAGACGTGTCCCACTGCTTAAGCCAGTACATGTCCGGGCCCGTCTGAAGTTTGCTAGAGAGCATTTGGATGATCCAGAGGAGTTTGGGGAGAATGTCCTATGGTCTGATGAAACCAAACTGGAACTGTTTGGTAGAAACACAACTTGTCGTGTTTGGAGGAAAAAGAATACTGAGTTGCATCCATCAAACACCATACCTACTGTAAAGCATGGTGGTGGAAACATCATGCTTTGGGGCTGTTTCTCTGCAAGGGGCCAGGACGACTGATCCGGGTACATGAAAGAATGAATGGGGCCATGTATCGTGAGATTTTGAGTGCAAACCTCCTTCCATCAGCAAGGGCATTGAAGATGAAACGTGGCTGGGTCTTTCAACATGACAATGATCCAAAGCACACCGCCAGGGCAACGAAGGAGTGGCTTCGTAAGAAGCATTTCAAGGTCCTGGAGTGGCCTAGCCAGTCTCCAGATCTCAACCCTATAGAAAACCTTTGGAGGGAGTTGAAAGTCCGTGTTGCCAAGCGAAAAGCCAAAAACATCATTGCTCTAGAGGAGATCTGCATGGAGGAATGGGCCAACATACCAACAACAGTGTGTGGCAACCTTGTGAAGACTTACAGAAAACGTTTGACCTCTGTCATTGCCAACAAAGGATATATTACAAAGTATTGAGATGAAATTTTGTTTCTGACCAAATACTTATTTTCCACCATAGTATGCAAATAAAATGTTAAAAAAACAGGCAATGTGATTTTCTGGATTTTTTTTTCTCAGTTTGTCTCCCATAGTTGAGGTCTACCTATGATGTAAATTACAGACGCCTCTCATCTTTTTAAGTGGTGGAACTAGCACTATTGCTGACTGACTAAATACTTTTTTGCCCCACTGTATATATATATATATATATATTGAACATGTTGTATGCTTGTGTTACCTGATAAAAGGAATCCTTCATCGCTTCCAAGCGTGACATCACTCTCCCCGTGAGGAAAGCAATGCCACTGTGACAACCAGGACCTTAGGGCATCACACATGCATGAGCAGATTGGGATCTTGGTTCATCATTGATCTTGATCTGAACATATGCTGGAGAACACTAGCAGAGGAACTCTGCTCCTGCCACCTGTGTTGCCCCCACCACATGGAGACAGCTAAGCTACATTCACACTATAAGATGCACCCCCATTTTCTTCCAAAATTTTTTTGGGGAAAAGTGCATCTTATAGTACGAAAAATAAGGTAATTTTTTTCCAATTACGGTAAACAAGATTTTTTTGATCAGGAAAGAAAAGGCAAAGTTAAGGAGGTGAATTGATATCTCTCACCTAGGACAAACTACAACACCTGCAGTACTAGCTGGAGCATCTATCTTTGTTTACTGTGGCTATCAATGGTCTTGAAGTATCACACCATATATGACAAGTACTACTCACGCACACTTGCTAGCTATAGCGCAAACATTTCTTCTGCAGGGCAATAATGCTTTTTTCATTCTCCAACTTTCTCCATCAGCATGTGATCTCAACTGGCAAATAGGAAACATTTATACTCTGTATCATGTTTCCAAGGAATCAATATCCAATTTAAACATCATCTTATTGCAGTTTCACACGTCCTGATATTCCCGATACCGGAAAGACATGTACCGGAGATGTCAGTGTTCGTGTGTGTAAAATACTTGGGGCACACGTGTGGCAACCGTATGCAGCTTCAGTACTGGGAACGCAGCCTCACTGACCGGCAGTAACCTTGATGATGTCCCCGCTAGTCACTGATCCTGCACTTGCAGCAGCTCATTCCCCAGTTGTTCTCAGCCTGGACGATCGCATCTTGGCACCGTCCAGGTTGAAAACTATTTATCCCCAGACATGGATTATGGCGTGGGACAGAACAACAGACAGGTGAGGTTTATTGTTGTTTTTTTATTTTAGTTTTATTACAAGAGGGATTCAATGGAATGGGCATTAGGTGAGTATAACTGTGTTTGCTATTTTTAAATAAAAATGGAAAAGTGTGTTTTGTTTTATTTCTGATAAAGGACTTAATTCTGGCTGTGTGTTTATTTATCTGATAACTATAGGTTTAGTAATGGATAGGTGTCTTATAGACTACTCTCCATTACTAATCTCTGGGCTTGATGTCACCTGACAATGCAAAGGTGACATCAACCCCACAAATATGAACCCCACTTGCCACCGCTACAGTGCAAGTGAAAAGAGCTGGGCAAAGCACCAGAATTGGCGCATCTAATAGATGTGCCTTTTCTGGGCAGCTGCGGGCTGCTATTTTTAGGCTGTGGTGGGTCAATATCCATGACCTCTTACCAGCCTGAGAATACCAGCCCCCAGCCGTCTGCTTTAGCAAGGCTGGTTGCCAAAATGAGGGGGACACCATGGTGTTTTTTAAATTATTTATTTAAATAGTTTTGAAAAAACAGCATGGGGGCCCCTCTATTCTTGATAACCAGCCTTGCTGACAGCTGAGGGTTGCAGCTCCCAGCTGTGAGTTTTGCCTGGCTGTTTATAGAAAATACAAAGGAACCCACGCAGGATTTTTCATTTACTTATAGCACAGGCGGCAGGTGAAGAATACTCCCATCAGCCGCTCCTGCTGTCACTGTTATTAGAGGCAGCAGGTATAGGCTGATGGGAGTAATAGTTCCATCAGCCGCCGCCTTCTGTCATTGTTATCACTTGAATACATCTCTCATCATTCTTCCCTGCTCGTACTGATAGCTGGCAGAGCAGTGGTGAATGATTAGAGCCGTCTTGAGCACCCAGTGCTGGGGAACAGCGCTAACTGTACCGCTTCTTTTCAGGTGCCGTGCCAAGTGTTGTCATCCGTGTGCACGTGTGTGGGACGTTTTACCGCCCTTGCTGCTGGTAAAAAACAGACATGTCTATGTGTGGGTCATATGGACTCAAGGGACATGGAAACACATGGATATGTGCACAGTAACGTAGATTTCAATGTGTCTATGTGTGTAAGTGTCTCTGGTACATGTGAAAACTGTCACCACACCTAAGGAGACAAGGACTCGTGAAAGATCCCTTAAATAAGTCATCATCATCAACAAAGTGCATTAACTCTTCACAGGACACAGCACAATCCTCACTTGTAATGAGCAGCATCTCAGATCAGCCAGCCATAGCTAATGGATTCCTGTCAGGGTATTACTTGACCAGGACATTTCATTGTGATTGTTTATAACACTAGTCTTAATTAATTGGGGGACCTTTGCAAACAAAACCTAAAGGGATTTGCATGACAGAGGCATTTATAAGTAGGTTGAGGAATGTTACCAGACAAAATGGAATAGGCTCAGACACAGCTGCTGAGCTCGATTATTGGCTGCAGCTTTGTGGATGTGACGTCAGCACTGCAGACAATGACAGACATGAGGAGCAGCGACTGAGACTCAGCCTCGGGCCAGGGGAGGGCGAGTAAAGGACAGTTTGTTTTTTTAAACCAAAAAATCTCTTTAAAGTGTCCATGATTTAGGATTAAAATAGTAGCAGGTTTGGGTAAATCATAAAAAAGTAGTAAGCTTGAATTGCTAATTGTAAGGGGGGATAACTATTGTGCAAGCAACTGGATCCTTAGAAGAATCCCTTGGTTGTCTTTGGGGACAAACCGCATTGTTCTTAATCTTTTAATCTTTTTTATTGTGAACTTGGAACATGAAAATATAATCCAATAATCCATTTCCACCCTTGGGTTACATTGCTTTCTTTCCTATACGCATGTATGCATTGTTCACATGAGGAATACCATAAAACATACGCACCATCAACTAATGCGGGAGGTGTATTGTGCCCCAATCCCAATATCTAGTCATGCAGATGGACATGACGGCAGAAGTGAGCTGTGCAAACTGGAAAATCAAGCAGCCAAAGATTAAGGGTGCGTGCAGATGTTGTATAGCACATCAGAAGCGCTTGTGTGATGTGAAACCGTTAGTTATGGGTTAGGGCCAGCTACGGCACTATAGGAGGTAGCAAAAGGTCTGAAGATGATAATTTTTCTTGGGAAGCCTGTGACTCAGTCAACGACAGGATGATAGAGACCACCTTCTAGCAAGCTACTAGAATTTCTAAGAACAGCAAAAGAAGAGAGATAAAAATGTAAATGCTCACCAAGAAATGCTGATACCACGTCCCACCATTGGAGCATAAGTATTTAGTTAAAGAAGATTGTGTCCTGTAAACTGCAGCGTGTGACCACCTTGCTGTGAAGTTCTTTCTGTAAACTATCAGAAGGCTGAATAGCGCTCCCAGCGTAGCACAGTGAGGGTCTACCAAGGAGGTAAAAAAAGTGTGTTCAACAAGGTGAGTGGAATGAGAAGTCCTCTGCCCGATAGAAGTCTGTGATGGATGGAGTGTAGAGTCCTCCTTGAGAGGAGTTATCTCCAGTGTTATCTGTCAGATCTTGAGAGAACTTTACTGCTGAACTTGTTCAAGGTGTGAAGCCCTGGTTTCATTACTTTACATCAAGACCGAAACAAAAATATAAAAAAGAGGCTAAGGCTGGCCACACAATTAATGGCTGTTGGATGGACGATGCTTCAGCCAATCGTGGGGCCGTCAGCCATCTCAACAGACTCTCCGATTTACAGGAGCACTGGCTCAACCAAGTACTCCTCTGTTCTCTAAGAGATAGCCACCGGCTGACACATCGGTTGGCAGCCTATCTTCAGGAGAACAATGTGACCGACAGTCCGAAATTGAACATGCGTGATTGTCATCTCTCCTCCTGACCAAAGGTCAACTGGCGCCCATACACATTACACAGTTTAGCTGCCATTAGTTTAATGTGTGGAGGCCTTAATTTATATTTAATTTAGTGGGAATAAGTTCTGCACTGGACTTGTAGAAAAAAATTATTCAGGTAAATAAATTGTTCGCTTTCTCTTTGTCCTAGGCAACATACCTGGCACCTGATAAGTTAATAAGAGGATTAAAAGGTCTTCCCATATTAGCCATTTCCCACTGTTTTTTATTCTTCCCTCAGGAGATTAATATACAATCATCGCAAAAAGATTTGAGACTGATACAAATATTAGTTTTCACGGTTCGCTGCTACAGAATTTGTATATCTTTTAAGGTACCTTCACACATAACGATATTGTTAACGATATCGTTGCATTTTGTGACGTAGCAACGATATCGTTAATGAAATCGTTATGTGTGACAGCGACCAACGATCAGGCCCCTGCTGGGAGATCGTTGGTCGCTGAAGAAAGTCCAGAACTTTATTTCGTCGCTGGATCTCCCGCGGACATCGCTGGATCGGCGTGTGTGACACCGATCCAGCGATGTCTTCACTGGTAACCAGGGTAAACATCGGGTAACTAAGCGCAGGGCCGCGCTTAGTAACCCAATGTTTACCCTGGTTACCATCCTAAAAGTAAAAAAACAAACACTACATACTTACCTACCGCTGTCTGTCCCCGGCGCTGTGCTCTGCACTCCTCCTGTACTGGCTGTGAGCGTCGGTCAGCCGGAAAGCAGAGCGGTGACGTCACCGCTCTGCTTTCCGGCCGCTGTGCTCACACAGACAGTACAGGAGGAGTGCAGAGAAGCAGAGCGCCGGGGACAGACAGCGTTAGGTAAGTATGTACTGTTTGTTTTTTTACTTTTAGGATGGTAACCAGGGTAAACATCGGGTTACTAAGCGCGGCCCTGCGCTTAGTTACCCGATGTTTACCCTGGTTACCGGCATCGTTGGTCGCTGGAGAGCGGTCTGTGTGACAGCTCTCCAGCGACCAAACAGCGACGCTGCAGCGATCCGGATCGTTGTCGGTATCGCTGCAGCGTCGCTTAATGTGAAGGGGCCTTTAGTCAGATATTCATACGGTTACTGGAATACAGTCATCAGTGTTTCATAAGTTTTTAAACTTTCATTGACAAATGCATGAAGTTTATGTAAAGACTCAGTATTTACAGTGTTTTCCTTTATTTTTCAGGACTTCTGTCCTTCGCCTTGGCAGCTGGATATCAGCCTCTGGGCCAAACCCTGACTGAGTGCTCGAAATTTTGCATAATTTTTGTGTTTTTCTTTCTTCACTGCTTTTTGACCATATGTTCTAAGGCTACGTTCACATTTGCACCGCTCCCGGCTGCGTCGGGCGCAGCCGCGGCAACGCACGCGCCATGCGCCCCTATATTTAACATGGTGGCGCATGGACATGCGTTGCATTTGCGTTTTGCGACGCATGCGTCGCTGCAGCGCATGCGTCAGGGCGCAGGGAACGCAGCATGATGCAGTTTTTCCTGCGCCCAAAACCATGCAAAAAGCGACGCATGCGTCGGAAAACGCAGCGTTTGTGCATGCGTTCATATTTGCGTTGTGCGTTGCGTCGCCGACGCAGCACCGCACAACACAAATGTGAACGTAGCCTTAATGGGACTGAGATCGGGGAGATTCCTGGCCAAGGACTCAAAATGTTAATGTTTTGTTCATGAAGCCACTTAGATATCACTTTTGCCTTGTGTGATGACTCAACATTTATTCTTAATTATCTAGATGTCTATTTTCAGTAGGCCAGGAAACATAGGCTATTAGCTCTATGTTGACTATTGAATTCATATGTTTTTCTTTGGTTGGTCAAGAAACACAGAACAGACTATTGTTCGTATGATATCACCTGGATATTGACTCTTGAGTTGCTGTTTGCTGCAGCTCATTGTCTGCTATTTTTGAGGGGCAGGGACATTTGGTAATTGAACATTAGATGTTTATTAACATGTTGATTGACCATTGTGTCTGGCTTGTTGATCTGCAGAGCAGTGGAGGATGAACTATGTGGATTGATTAAATACTCAAACAATGAGAATTCAACTCCTCCCACCTCCCCCCTAACCAGTGGACAATGACCTTAACCAGAGATGTGGGTATTATTTCTGTAGTGCTACCCACACAGTATAATACAGCCCCCCAACCCAGTGTAGTGCAGCCCCGCACACACAGTATAATGCAGCCTTCCCACATACACAGTATTGTGCAGTGCCCCCCACACACAGCCCCCACATGCAGTATAATGCAGCCCCCCCACACAGTATAGTGTAGCCCCACACACAGCATAATGCAGCCTCTCCACATACACAGTATAGTGCAGTCCCCCACACAGTATAATGCAGCCTCCCCACATTCACAGTATAGTGCAGTCACCCCACACACAGTATAATGCAGCCCCCACACACAGTATAATGCAGCCCACACCACACACACAGTATAATGCAGCCCCCACACACAGTATAATGCAGCCCCCCACACAGTATAATGCAGCCCCCCACACAGTATAGTGCAGTCCCCACACACACAGTATAATGCAGCCTCCCTCACACCAAGCATACACACACGGACACACATTATAATGCATACACACACTATGTATGAATACACACACACACACAGACAATACTTACCTCTCCTCCTCATTCCCCTACTGCTCTCACTTTTGCAGAGCATCTCATCAGCTCCACTGCTGGCACATGCTGAGTCAGAGGCAGAGTGATGGGAGAAGGAGCATCATCTGAAACTCTCTCCTCCGTCACTGTTTTCAACTGTATCAGTATCTGTGATGCTGATAAGTTGAATGTGCAATGTGGGGAGGGGGCGGGGGCGGTTCTGGACCCCTCTTAGTTACGGGCCCCATAGCGGCCTTGTGATGTGCCACTATTAGCTGCACACCAATGGTTGAGGGCCCCTGGAGGACCGGGGGCCCTAGGCAGCTGCCTGGTCTGCCTGCCCCTAATGCCGGCCCTGTCTGTTGGTGTTTCAATAAAGCATTGCCACACTGTTTTACCCTCACCCTGTCTTGTCTGAGAAGTATTATGCCCACGGGGAAAGGAGTGCGGGCGTTCAGTGGGATGAGCCCTGGTCCATGAGATCTCAGGTGAGTGGACGAGAGCACCAACGGACTCCCGTGTCTCCACACTCCTTGTGACATGGTCTCCATCATGCTGGGAAGAGAATTGGTCATCACCATAGTGCTCATGGATCATTGGGAGAAATTGCTCTTAGAGGTTATTTAATAGTCATTCTATATTCTTACGCAAAATTGTGAGTGAGCCTCTCAATAGATGAAAAGCCCCCCCCCCCCTTCCCCCATGAATTGTCTCTGGATGCTTAGGAATATTAAAATGTTATTCATTGCTGCTTATTTGGGTTTTGATGGCACAGGCAGTGAACACACTTTGGGACCTGGTGTTTAAAACAGAATATATATTGCACATAGGAGGAAAGTCATATGAAATGGCCAAATTTTACCTTATCAGCTGCTAATCATTTTTAAAGTTGACATAAATGATAGGTCACAATGGTTGATGGCAGACCACTATCCGCTAAAATTAATGTCATGTCATCATTTTTATACTTTATATATTTTTTTTTTAAATGCATTTTTTACAGGATTTTATTTCAATTTTGTGCTTGACTGCTGATTTTATATACAATTTGTTCCACTTTTGAAAATAGTGTGAATAGGTGCATACCAGGAGGAGCTACCTTTTTTTGTATATTGTATATGGAGGTATCTCCTCCTGGTATGTACCTATTCACACTAGTATGGATGTGCCAGTCAGTTTTTTGTCTTTTGTAATGTTAGCTTACTGCCGAGCACTCCGCCCTTCACCAGGTAATGATTTTAATTACAGCAGGTCCCTACTTAGCCATAAATGCAGGCATTGCTGACAGTGGTGCCCACAGTCACCCAGGAATTCAGTCATCAGCCTTAGAGAGGTATTCACACAGGTCAGGGACCCATCAGGCTGAGACCACCTTGACGATGGTTGTTGGGCACATAATATTTGACCAAATTTTATGCTAAGCGTCTCATATTTTTTCCTAATCCTCCAAAGCCGTTTAGCTATTCAAATTTCACATATTCCAATATGACGTGCTTTACCATGATAAAGTGCAACTTTTTTTGTATATTGTATATGGCGGTAGCTTCTCCCTGTATACATCTATTCACACAAGTCTGGATGTGCCAGTCAGTTTTTTGTCTTTTCTGATGTAACAATGGCTGACTGGTGATGTGAATTCACTAGTCCTACAATGGAGTTTGCTAACCTAAGTAGCAGAGTCAAACAGAATGTGAGTTCTTCACCCTTACCCCTGCAAAGACCTATGAATGTTTCCGAAGGGAATCCTAAGATCGCCAACTCCTGGAATATTCTTTGGACAGATGTTTAGACAGGCAGTCATTCCCAATACTTAGTACTCAGAAAGCAGGCAGGAATTATATGTAGATGGAGAAAGGGCTGGGGCTGGCAAAGTTCAGTCGTAAGCAGAGGGCAGGGCAAGCAGCAGACAAAAGAACGGATTCAAGAGAGCAATTTGTAACCTTCAACAGCAGGATCTTGTTGCTCTTCAACAGCAGGATATTGTTGCTCTTCAACAGCAGGATCTTGTTGCGCTTCAACAGCAGGATCTTGTTGCTCTTCAACAGCAGGATCTTGTTGCTCTTCAACAGCAGGATCTTGTTGCTCTTCAACAGCAGGATCTTGTTGCTCTTCAACAGCAGGATCTTGTTGCTCTTCAACAGCAGGATCTTGTTGCTCTTCAACAGCAGGATCTTGTTCCTCTTCAACAGCAGGATCTTGTTGCTATTCAACAGCAGGACCTTGTTGCTTTTCAACAGCAGGATCTTATTGCTCAGGCACAAGTTACTATGATAAAGCAACTGTATAGACATTGTCTGGAGTCAGAGAGAAAGAGCGTGAACCAACAGCAGAATTCTGAGCACTAGAGTTGAGCGACCTTGACCTTTTTAGAGTCGAGCCGGGTTTTGCGAAACCCGACTATGTCCAAAGTCGGGTCGAGTGAAATCGGCCGATTATGACGTAAAGTCGGGATCGACCGAAACACGAAACCCAATGCAAGTCAATGGGGCAGCATAGTCGGCAGTGAGTGGGGGCCAGGAAAACACCTAGAGTGGCCATTTTAATGTCAAAACCATCCATTCTTCTTAATGAAGCTTGTCAAGCGTAATTTACCTTATAATAATTGGAAGGCATTTGAAATTGGGGGTCATTTGGCTAAAGTTGTGGGGGGTAGGGCTGGTTCAAGTAATTAGTGGGCCCAGGAAATCTGGACCACGTCACGGCAGTGGAGCAGGGAGAGGTAAGTATTTCAACTTTGCAAGTGCTGTGAACCTGAGCAAGCAGGGGGGGCCCACTCGTTGGCATTGGCACTGGCACAGGGCCCCTCAAAGTACAGCGGTGTGTTTGCACGGCGGGGGCGCCTCCCACCGGCAGCAACACTTTTGCGTACTATGAGAGGCCCTGTGCCAGTGACGTCGCCAACTAGTATTCCTCCCCCCACCTGATGAAGGAACCTGCACTTTCATCTGCACCTTCCTCTTTGTCCCCGTGTAAGGTGGTATGGTATGCGGGAAGAGCAACCTGACTTTCAGCAGGGTCACAATGTTGTTGTGTAGCGTGCACGGGGAATGTTGCGTTATGGGTCAATGTACCAGCAGACTCATCTATCACTGGCTGGGCAATGGGCACGATGAAGTGGAAACACAGATATAGGCCCAAAGAAGAAAGTGGGCTAAATGCAGTTCAAAATTGGTAACACAGGAATAACCAGGGGGCATTGCAGTGGAGGACAACTGGAATGAGAGGCTGACACAGAGAGTAGGGCCAAATCAGTAAGTAGTCGAAATGCAGTTCAAAATTGGCAACCGTAGTAAACAGGCGGCACAGCTTTGTTCAGTGGAGGAGAACAGCAAGGAGTGGCAGACACCGATAGTAGGCCCCAAACCAACTAGTACGCCAAATGCAGTTGTTCCATTTAACCACAATTTAATGAGAGCCTGAAGATAGAAGCTCAGGAAAGGCAACCTGGGGAACACCTTGGAGTGTAACACACCATCTCTCTCCACCCCATACCCATTTTGTATGGCCTAATGCAGTGTACTTTTCTACAACTACTAAACGAGAGTCGGAAGACCGAAGCAATGGCAAGGAAACCTGGGGAACACCTTAGAGTGTAACACACCCTCTCTCTACACCCCATACCCAATTTGAAGGCCTAATGCAGTGTAGTTTCCAAGAACTACTAAACGAGAGCCGGAAGATCGAAGCTCAGGAAAGGCAACCTGGGGAACACCTTGGAGTGTAACACACCCTCTCGCTACACCCCATACCCAATTTGAAGGCCTAATGCAGCGTAGTTTCCAACAACTACTAAACGAGAGCCGGAAGATCGAAGCTCAGGAAAGGCAACCTGGGGAACACCTTGGAGTGTAACACACCCTCTCTCTACACCCCATACCCAATTTGAAGGCCTAATGCAGTGTAGTTTCCAAGAACTACTAAACGAGAGCCGGAAGATCGAAGCTCAGGAAAGGCAACCTGGGGAACACCTTGGAGTGTAACACACCCTCTCGCTACACCCCATACCCAATTTGAAGGCCTAATGCAGCGTAGTTTCCAACAACTACTAAACGAGAGCCGGAAGATCGAAGCTCAGGAAAGGCAACCTGGGGAACACCTTGGAGTGGAACACACCATCTCTCTACACCCCATACCCAATTTGAAGGCCTAATGCAGAGTAGTTTCCAAGAACTACTAAACGAGAGCCGGAAGATCGAAGCTCAGGAAAGGCAACCTGGGGAACACCTTGGAGTGTAACACAACGTCTCTCTACACGACGGAAGGGCTGATTCTTAGGAAGGAAGGCTGTTGGAAATAAGCATTGCGCGTCCGAGGGTGATTATATTCTTATTAGGTATATACTCACCCTCGGACGCGCCCTGCTTCTTTATTTGGAATGAATGTTTATTTGCAATGTGGTGTTGACTTTCTCTATTATTTTGGTAATTAATGATTTTATTATTTTCATTATTTTGCATCTTCTCGGCAATAATATAAAGAAGACGCGACAGGACAACACTCGGTGGATGCCATATGTGTGTTTTCAATTTAAAAAAACTTTCAGTTAACTACTTGCAGGAGAAAGTAATTGTAGCTGGTGGCCATTTTTAGTACTGTACCAGATTAGAGTTGTGTGTTTGTTTTTAATGTTAAAATGTCTGCATTTGATATCTCACCAGTATTTTCTTTTTTATAAGCAAAATACTTATTTTTATATTTTCTGATGTTGGTTCCAGGGGTACACGGCCAGCAGTGCCCTGGTCAGTGTAGTAGTAGTTGAAAGAATGGACCGCAGACAGGCATCGAAGGCCTAAAATAATAACACATGGCTGTAGGCAATTTTAAATTGGTTCCAGGGGTACACGGACAGCAGTGGTGTGGTCAGTGGAGGCCTAGTGGAAGGAGTGACCGCAGACAGGCATCGAAGGCCTAAAATAATAACACATGGCTGTAGGCAATTTTAAATTGGTTCCAGGGGTACACGGACAGCAGTGGTGTGGTCAGTGGAGGCCTAGTGGAAGGAGTGACCGCAGACAGGCATCGAAGGCCTAAAATAATAACACATGGCTGTAGGCAATTTTAAATTGGTTCCAGGGGTACACGGGCAGCAGTGACCTGGTCAGTGTAGTAGTAGTTGAAAGAATGGACCGCAGACAGGCATCGAAGGCCTAAAATAAAAAAATTGGGCTGGCTGTAGGCAATTTTAAATTGGTTCCAGGGGTACACGGGCAGCAGTGACCTGGTCAGTGTAGTAGTAGTTGAAAGAATGGACCGCAGACAGGCATCGAAGGCCTAAAATAAAAAAATTGGGCTGGCTGTAGGCAATTTTAAATTGGTTCCAGGGGTACACGGGCAGCAGTGGTGTGGTCAGTGGAGGCCTAGTGGAAGGAGTGACCGCAGACAGGCATCGAAGGCCTAAAATAATAACACATGGCTGTAGGCAATTTTAAATTGGTTCCAGGGGTACACGGACAGCAGTGGTGTGGTCAGTGGAGGCCTAGTGGAAGGAGTGACCGCAGACAGGCATCGAAGGCCTAAAATAATAACACATGGCTGTAGGCAATTTTAAATTGGTTCCAGGGGTACACGGGCAGCAGTGGTGTGGTCAGTGGAGGCCTAGTGGAAGGAGTGACCGCAGACAGGCATCGAAGGCCTAAAATAATAACACATGGCTGTAGGCAATTTTAAATTGGTTCCAGGGGTACACGGGCAGCAGTGACCTGGTCAGTGTAGTAGTAGTTGAAAGAATGGACCGCAGACAGGCATCGAAGGCCTAAAATAAAAAAATTGGGCTGGCTGTAGGCAATTTTAAATTGGTTCCAGGGGTACACGGGCAGCAGTGACCTGGTCAGTGTAGTAGTAGTTGAAAGAATGGACCGCAGACAGGCATCGAAGGCCTAACATAACAAACTTGGGCTGGCTGTAGGCACTTTTAAATTGGTTCCAGGGGTACACGGGCAGCAGTGGTCTGGTCAGTGGAAGTCTAGTGGAAGGAGTGACCGCAGACAGGCATCGAAGGCCTAAAATAATAACACATGGCTGTAGGCAATTTTAAATTGGTTCCAGGGGTACACGGACAGCAGTGGTGTGGTCAGTGGAGGCCTAGTGGAAGGAGTGACCGCAGACAGGCATCGAAGGCCTAAAATAATAACACATGGCTGTAGGCAATTTTAAATTGGTTCCAGGGGTACACGGACAGCAGTGGTGTGGTCAGTGGAGGCCTAGTGGAAGGAGTGACCGCAGACAGGCATCGAAGGCCTAAAATAATAACACATGGCTGTAGGCAATTTTAAATTGGTTCCAGGGGTACACGGGCAGCAGTGGTGTGGTCAGTGGAGGCCTAGTGGAAGGAGTGACCGCAGACAGGCATCGAAGGCCTAAAATAATAACACATGGCTGTAGGCAATTTTAAATTGGTTCCAGGGGTACACGGGCAGCAGTGACCTGGTCAGTGTAGTAGTAGTTGAAAGAATGGACCGCAGACAGGCATCGAAGGCCTAAAATAAAAAAATTGGGCTGGCTGTAGGCAATTTTAAATTGGTTCCAGGGGTACACGGGCAGCAGTGACCTGGTCAGTGTAGTAGTAGTTGAAAGAATGGACCGCAGACAGGCATCGAAGGCCTAACATAACAAACTTGGGCTGGCTGTAGGCACTTTTAAATTGGTTCCAGGGGTACACGGGCAGCAGTGGTCTGGTCAGTGGAAGTCTAGTGGAAGGAGTGACCGCAGACAGGCATCGAAGGCCTAAAATAATAACACATGGCTGTAGGCAATTTTAAATTGGTTCCAGGGGTACACGGACAGCAGTGGTGTGGTCAGTGGAGGCCTAGTGGAAGGAGTGACCGCAGACAGGCATCGAAGGCCTAAAATAATAACACATGGCTGTAGGCAATTTTAAATTGGTTCCAGGGGTACACGGACAGCAGTGGTGTGGTCAGTGGAGGCCTAGTGGAAGGAGTGACCGCAGACAGGCATCGAAGGCCTAAAATAATAACACATGGCTGTAGGCAATTTTAAATTGGTTCCAGGGGTACACGGGCAGCAGTGACCTGGTCAGTGTAGTAGTAGTTGAAAGAATGGACCGCAGACAGGCATCGAAGGCCTAAAATAAAAAAATTGGGCTGGCTGTAGGCAATTTTAAATTGGTTCCAGGGGTACACGGGCAGCAGTGGTGTGGTCAGTGGAGGCCTAGTGGAAGGAGTGACCGCAGACAGGCATCGAAGGCCTAAAATAATAACACATGGCTGTAGGCAATTTTAAATTGGTTCCAGGGGTACACGGGCAGCAGTGACCTGGTCAGTGTAGTAGTAGTTGAAAGAATGGACCGCAGACAGGCATCGAAGGCCTAAAATAAAAAAATTGGGCTGGCTGTAGGCAATTTTAAATTGGTTCCAGGGGTACACGGGCAGCAGTGGTGTGGTCACTGGAGGCCTAGTGGAAGGAGTGACCGCAGACAGGCATCGAAGGCCTAAAATAATAACACATGGCTGTAGGCAATTTTAAATTGGTTCCAGGGGTACACGGGCAGCAGTGACCTGGTCAGTGTAGTAGTAGTTGAAAGAATGGACCGCAGACAGGCATCGAAGGCCTAAAATAAAAAAATTGGGCTGGCTGTAGGCAATTTTAAATTGGTTCCAGGGGTACACGGGCAGCAGTGACCTGGTCAGTGTAGTAGTAGTTGAAAGAATGGACCGCAGACAGGCATCGAAGGCCTAACATAACAAACTTGGGCTGGCTGTAGGCACTTTTAAATTGGTTCCAGGGGTACACGGGCAGCAGTGGTCTGGTCAGTGGAAGTCTAGTGGAAGGAGTGACCGCAGACAGGCATCGAAGGCCTAAAATAATAACACATGGCTGTAGGCAATTTTAAATTGGTTCCAGGGGTACACGGACAGCAGTGGTGTGGTCAGTGGAGGCCTAGTGGAAGGAGTGACCGCAGACAGGCATCGAAGGCCTAAAATAATAACACATGGCTGTAGGCACTTTTAAATTGGTTCCAGGGGTACACGGGCAGCAGTGGTCTGGTCAGTGGAAGTCTAGTGGAAGGAGTGACCGCAGACAGGCTTCGAAGGCCTAACATAACAAAATTGGGCTGGCTGTAGGCACTTTAAATTGGTTCCAGGGGTACATGGGCAGCAGTGTATGGTCAGTGGAAGTCTAGTGGAAGGAGTGACGGCAGACAGTCTTCGAAGGCCTAACATAACAAAATTGGGCTGACTGTAGGCACTTTTAAATTGGTTCCAGGGTAACACGGCCAGCAGTGGCCTGGTCAGTGTAGTAGTTGTAGAAAGAAGGGACCGCAGACAGGCTTCGAAGGCCTAACATAACAAAAATGTCAAAACAATGGTATTGTCAGTGCCAGGCATTGAAGGATGTCAGCGGCTAGACTACACATTGGTGAAGCTGTGAGAGATAATTTTGCTAGTGGTAGAGCACTGTTTGAGCTGGGGGGGGGAACTGTCTTGTGGCCGGCGGTACAGGCACAGGGCCCCTCATATTACAACGGTGTGTCTGACGTTGGGTGCGCACCACCACCGCCAGAGACACTTTATTGTACTATGAGGGACCCAGTGGCAGTGCCGTCGACCAAAAGCGGCCACACCCACCTCTTCAGACAAACAGCACTCTCAAGGGTCCAAGCGCAAAGTGGCGATAGCACGGCCCCGTGTGGGGAGTTTGGCCATTTCGTGAGGTGGAAACATGTCGTATGCTGGACAATCAGGTGAAGAAAATTACGAGATTGGAAAAGTCATTCAGAATAGTCCACAGGCAAGACCTTTTCATAGGAAAGCTAGGTGTCAGCCGGGCAGGGTGGGGCAAAAGATTTTGAAATCCAGTTGTGGTTCATTTTAATGAAGGTTAGATCATCTACATTTTGGGTAGCCAGACGAGTCCTTTTTTCTGTTAGTATTGAACCTGCAGCACTGAATACTCTTTCTGATAGGACACTAGCTGCCGGGCAAGCAAGCTCCTGCAATGCATATTCTGCCAATTCTGGCCAGGTGTCTAATTTGGATGCCCAGTAATCAAATGGGAATGACGGTTGAGGGAGAACGTCGATAAGGGATGAAAAATAGTTTGTAACCATACTGGACAAATGTTGTCTCCTGTCACTTTGAATTGATGCTGCAGTACCTGTCCTGTCTGCGGTCATAGAAAAATCACTCCACAACCTGGTCAGAAAACCCCTCTGTCCAACGCCACTTCTGATTTCTGCCCCTCTAACACCTCTGGTCTGCTGGCCCCTGGAGCTCGTGTGAGAACGATCACGGGCGCTGTGTGCAGGGAATGCCAGAAGCAAACGGTCAACAAGAGTTGATTGTTTTGTTGCTAATATTAGTTCCAAGTTCTCATGTGGCATAATATTTTGCAATTTGCCTTTATAGCGAGGATCAAGGAGGCAGGCCAACCAGTAATCGTCATCGTTCATCATTTTTGTAATGCGTGTGTCCCTTTTGAGGATACGCAAGGCATAATCCGCCATGTGGGCCAAAGTTCCCGTTGTCAAATCTGCGGTTGTGCTTGGTTGAGGGGCAGTTGCAGGCAAATCTACGTCACTTGTGTCCCTCAAAAAACCAGAACCCGGCCTTGCCACGCCACCAATTTCCCGTGCCCCCGGGAAAGCTTCCTCATTAAAAATATACTCATCCCCATCATCCTCCTCATCCTCCACCTCCTCTTCGCCCGGTACCTCGTCATGTACACTGCCCTGACCAGACAATCGCTGACTGTCATCAAGGCTTTCCTCTTCCTCTGGTGCAGACGCCTGATCCTTTATGTGCGTCAAACTTTGCATCAGCAGACGCATTAGGGGGATGCTCATGCTTATTATGGCGTTGTCTGCACTAACCAGCCGTGTGCATTCCTCAAAACACTGAAGGACTTGACACATGTCTTGAATCTTCGACCACTGCACACCTGACAACTCCATGTCTGCCATCCTACTGCCTGCCCGTGTATGTGTATCCTCCCACAAAAACATAACAGCCCGCCTCTGTTCGCACAGTCTCTGAAGCATGTGCAGTGTTGAGTTCCACCTTGTTGCAACGTCTATGATTAGGCGATGCTGGGGAAGGTTCAAAGAACGCTGATAGGTCTGCATACGGCTGGAGTGTACAGGCGAACGGCGGATATGTGCGCAAAGTCCACGCACTTTGAGGAGCAGGTCGGATAACCCCGGATAACTTTTCAGGAAGCACTGCACCACCAGGTTTAAGGTGTGAGCCAGGCAAGGAATGTGTTTCAGTTGGGAAAGGGAGATGGCAGCCATGAAATTCCTTCCGTTATCACTCACTACCTTGCCTGCCTCAAGATCTACAGTGCCCAGCCACGACTGCGTTTCTTGCTGCAAGAACTCGGACAGAACTTCCGCGGTGTGTCTATTGTCGCCCAAACACTTCATAGCCAATACAGCCTGCTGACGTATGCCAGTAGCTGCCCCATAATGGGAGACCTGGTGTGCAACAGTGGCAGGTGCGGATGGAGTGTTTGTGCGACTGCGGTCTGTGGACGAGCTCTTGCTTCTGCAGGAGGACGAGGAGGAGGAGGAGGAGGGGGTGCGAACGGCTACAGACAACTGTTTACTAGACCGTGGGCTAGGCAGAACTGTCCCAAACTTGCTGTCCCCTGTGGACCCTGAATCCACCACATTTACCCAGTGTGCCGTGATGGACACGTAACGTCCCTGGCCATGCCTACTGGTCCATGCATCTGTTGTCAGGTGCACCTTTGTGCTCACAGATTGCCTGAGTGCATGGACGATGCGCTCTTTAACATGCTGGTGGAGGGCTGGGATGGCTTTTCTGGAAAAAAAGTGTCGACTGGGTAGCTCGTAGCGTGGTACAGCGTAGTCCATCAGGTCTTTGAAAGCTTCGCTTTCAACTAACCGGTAGGGCATCATCTCTAACGAGATTAGTCTAGCTATGTGGGCGTTCAAACCCTGTGTACGCGGATGCGAGGCTAAGTATTTCCTTTTTCTAACCATAGTCTCATGTAGGGTGAGCTGGACTGGAGAGCTGGAGATCGTGGAACTAGCGGGGGTGCCGGTGGACATGGCAGACTGAGAGACGGTGGGAGATGGTATTGTTGCCGCCGGTGCCCTAGATGCAGTGTTTCCTACTACGAAACTGGTGATTCCCTGACCCTGACTGCTTTGGCCTGGCAAAGATACCTGCACAGATACAGCAGGTGGTGCGCTAAATGGTGGTCCTACACTGCCGGAAGGGATGTTGCGTTGATGACTAGCTTCATTGGCCGAGGGTGCAACAACCTTAAGGGACGTTTGGTAGTTAGTCCAAGCTTTCAAATGCATGGTGGTTAAATGTCTATGCATGCAACTAGTATTGAGACTTTTCAGATTCTGACCTCTGCTTAAGGAAGTAGAACATTTTTGACAGATGACTTTGCGCTGATCAATTGGATGTTGTTTAAAAAAATGCCAGACTGCACTCTTTCTAGCATCGGATACCTTTTCAGGCATTGCAGACTGAGCTTTAACCGGATGGCCACGCTGTCCTCCACCAGGTTTTGGCTTTGCCACGCGTTTTGGGCAAGATACGGGCCCGGCAGATGGAACCTGTGGCGATGTTGATGCCTGCTGCGGCCCCTCCTCCTCCTCTGCTTCAGAACTGCTGCCGCCTGCACCCTGTTCCCCCAATGGCTGCCAATCGGGGTCAAGAACTGGGTCATCTAATAACTCTTCTTGTACCTCCTGCGCAACTTCGTCTGTGTCACCGTGTCGTTCGGTGGTATAGCGTTCGTGATGGGGCAACATAGTCTCATCAGGGTCTGATTCTTGATCAGCACCCTGCGAGGGCAATGTTGTGGTCTGAGTCAAAGGACCAGCATAGTAGTCTGGCTGTGGCTGTGCGTCAGTGCACTCCATGTCAGATTCAATTTGTAATGGGCATGGACTGTTAACTGCTTCACTTTCTAAGCCAGGGACGGTATGTGTAAAGAGCTCCATGGAGTAACCCGTTGTGTCGCCTGCTGCATTCTTCTCTGTTGTTGTTTTTGCTGAAGAGGACAAGGAAGTGACTTGTCCCTGACCGTGAACATCCACTAACGACGCGCTGCTTTTACTTTTACCAGTTTCACGAGATGAGGCAAAAGAGCTAGAGGCTGAGTCAGCAAGATAAGCCAAAACTTGCTCTTGCTGCTCCGGCTTTAAAAGCGGTTTTCCTAATCCCAGAAAAGGGAGCGTTCGAGGCCTTGTGTAGCCGGACGACGAACCTGGCTCCACAGCTCCAGACTTAGGTGCAATATTTTTTCCCCCACGACCACCTGATGCTCCACCACTACCACTACCCTCATTACCAGCTGACAATGAACGCCCCCGGCCACGACCTCTTCCACTAGACTTCCTCATTGTTTTAAAAACGTAACCAAACTAACGTTATTTGTTGCAGTCACACAACTTACACGGTGAGCTATAACTTCTGTATGATTTAGCTACCCCTTTACAGGTTGGTGAGACCACAGCGAAAATCAGGCCCAATGTTACACACTCTTTTTTTGGTGGCTGCAAATTAGAGAGATGCCCCACACGCAGGACTGTCACTGAAGCACAAATGTTAATATTAATGTCACACTATTATTTTTTTTTTATTTTTATTTTTTTCAGGAACACTTTAGAAACCCCCCAAAAAAAAAAAAATAGATTTTTGCAGGGAGAATTTAGAAAACAAATGTAACAAACTATATGCTTTCTATGGGCCACTGAGTGAGAGATGACGCACACAGGAATCAGGAGTGGCACACAAGCCCAGAGGCCAATATTTTTCTACCAATGATTGATGGAGTTATTTTCTCTGGTAGATTTTGGAACCCAAATCAAGGAAAAAAAATGTAGGCTTTCTATGGACCACAATTGGAGAGAGAGAGAGAGAGAGATGGCACACCCAGGAGTCAAGACTGGCACACAAGCAGAAAGGCCAATATTAATCTCCCACTGTTTTTTTTGGTTGTTTTTTTTTTTTTTTTTTTCAGGGAGACTTTAGAAAAAAAAATAATAAAAAAAATATGATTTTATCAGGAAGAATTTAGAAACCAAATAAAATAAAATGATTTTTTCAGGGAGAATTTAGAAAACAAATAAAACCAAAAATAGGCGTTCTATGGCCCACTGACTGAGAGATGACGCACCCAGGAGTCAAGACTGGCACACAAGCAGAAAGGCCAATATTAATCTCCCACTGTTTTTTTTGGTTGTTTTTTTTTTTTTTTTTTTCAGGGAGACTTTAGAAAAAAAAATAATAAAAAAAATATGATTTTATCAGGAAGAATTTAGAAACCAAATAAAATAAAATGATTTTTTCAGGGAGAATTTAGAAAACAAATAAAACCAAAAATAGGCGTTCTATGGCCCACTGACTGAGAGATGACGCACCCAGGAGTCAAGACTGGCACACAAGCAGAAAGGCCAATATTAATCTCCCACTGTTTTTTTTGGTTGTTTTTTTTTTTTTTTTTTCAGGGAGACTTTAGAAAAAAAAATAATAAAAAAAATATGATTTTATCAGGAAGAATTTAGAAACCAAATAAAATAAAATGATTTTTTCAGGGAGAATTTATAAAACAAATAAAACCAAAAATAGGCGTTCTATGGCCCACTGACTGAGAGATGACGCACCCAGGAGTCAAGACTGGCACACAAGCAGAAAGGCCAATATTAATCTCCCACTGTTTTTTTTTTTTTTTTTCAGGGAGACTTTAGAAAAAAAAATAATAAAAAAAATATGATTTTATCAGGAAGAATTTAGAAACCAAATAAAATAAAATGATTTTTTCAGGGAGAATTTAGAAAACAAATAAAACCAAAAATAGGCGTTCTATGGCCCACTGACTGAGAGATGACGCACACAGGAGTCAGGAGTGGCACACAAACCCAGAGGCCAATATTTTTCTACCAATGATTGATGTAGTTATTTTCTCTGGTAGATTTTAGAACCCAAATCAAGGAAAAAAAATATAGGCTTTCTATGGACCACAATTGGAGAGAGAGAGAGAGAGAGAGAGAGAGAGAGAGAGAGAGAGAGAGAGATGGCACACCCAGGAGTCAAGACTGGCACACAAGCAGAAAGGCCAATATTAATCTCCCACTGTTTTTTTGGTTGTTTTTTTTTTTTTTTTTTTTCAGGGAGACTTTAGAAATAAAAATAATAAAAAAAATATGATTTTATCAGGAAGAATTTAGAAACCAAATAAAATAAAATGATTTTTTCAGGGAGAATTTAGAAAACAAATAAAACCAAAAATATGCGTTCTATGGCCCACTGACTGAGAGAGAGAGAGAGATGGAACGCTTAGTACTGGCACACAAGCCCAAAGGGCAATATTAATCTCCCTTTTTTTTTCCAGGGAGAATTTCTGAAACCCAAAAAAAAAATAAAATAGGCTTTCTATGGCCCACTATTTGTGAGAGAGATGGGACGCTCAGGACTGGCACAGATGGCACGCTCAGGACTGGCACAGAAGCCCAGAGGCCAATATTAATCTCCCTTTTTTTCTGGGAGAATTTATAAAACCAAAAAAATATTTAAATAGGCTTTCTATGGCCCACTATTTGTGAGAGAGATGGCACGCTCAGGACTGGCACAGATGGCACGCTCACAACTGGCACAGAAGCCCAGAGGCCAATATTAATCTCCCTTTTTTTCTGGGAGAATTTATAAAACCAAAAAAATATTTAAATAGGCTTTCTATGGCCCACTATTTGTGAGAGAGATGGCACGCTCAGGACTGGCACAGATGGCACGCTCACAACTGGCACACAAGCCCAGAGGCCAATATTAATCTCCCTTTTTTCAGGGAAAATTTATAAAACCAAAAAAAAAATTAAATAGGCTTTCTATGGCCCACTATTTGTGAGAGAGATGGCACGCTCAGGACTGGCACAGATGGCACGCTCACAACTGGCACACAAGCCCAGAGGCCAATATTAATCTCCCTTTTTTCAGGGAAAATTTATAAAACCAAAAAAAAAATTAAATAGGCTTTCTATGGCCCACTATTTGTGAGAGAGATGGGACGCTCAGGACTGGCACAGATGGCACGCTCAGGACTGGCACAGAAGCCCAGAGGCCAATATTAATCTCCCTTTTTTTCAGGGAGAATTTATAAAACCCAAAAAAAAATAAAATAGGCTTTCTATGGCCCACTATTTGTGAGAGAGATGGCACACTCAGGACTGGCACACAAGCCCAAAGGCCAATATTAATCTCCCACTGTATTTTTATCAGGGAGAATTTATACACCCCACAAAAAAAAATACAGAAAAATGAAAAGGCTTTCTATGGCCCACTATGTGAGAGAGATGGCACACACAGGGATGGCACTCTAGCAGAAATGCCAAATTGCCAATCTTAATCTCCCACCAAAAAAAAAAAAAAAAAAAAAACAGGGAATGTCCTACAATTACTATCTCCCTGCCTGCAGTAATCTCAGCCAGGTATGGCAGGCAGCTACTATCTCCCTGCCTGCAGTAATCTCAGCCAGGTATGGCAGGCAGCAATAAGGAGTGGACTGATGCACAAATGAAATAAAAAGTGTGGACAAACAAAAAAGATAGCTGTGCAGAAAGGAAGGAACAAGAGGATTTGTGCTTTGAAAAAAGCAGTTGGTTTGCACAGCGGCGTACACACAGCAATGCAGCTATCAGGGAGCCTTCTAGGGCAGCCCAATGAGCTACAGCGCTGAGGGGAAAAAAAAAAAAAAAAAAAATTCCACTGTCCCTGCACACCGAGGGTGGTGTTGGACAGTGCAAATCGCTGCAGCACAAGCGGTTTTGTGGTTAATGGACCCTGCCTAACGCTATCCCTGCTTCTGACAAAGCGGCAGCAACCTCTCCCTAAGCTCAGATCAGCAGCAGTAAGATGGCGGTCGGCGGGAACGCCTCTTTATAGCCCCTGTGACGTCGCAGACAGCAAGCCAATCACTGCAATGCCCTTCTCTAAGATGGTGGGGACCAGGACCTATGTCATCACGCTGCCCACACTCTGCGTTTACCTTCATTGGCTGAGAAATGGCGCTTTTCGCGTCATTGAAACGCGACTTTGGCGCGAAAGTCGCGTACCGCATGGCCGACCCCGCACAGGGGTCGGATCGGGTTTCATGAAACCCCGACTTAGCCAAAAGTCGGCGACTTTTGAAAATGTTCGACCCGTTTCGCTCAACCCTACTGAGCACCCATGGAGGTGAACTGCCAACTTGTTACAACTGATCTGCCAGATTAGTCTACCATGTTGATGGTTGGCTCATTCATAGGAACGATCCAGTGCATGATCGATTGGCTGCAATGTGTGTCTGATCTTAAATTTTGGCTGCAGCCAGTTGACGAGAGTACGATGGTCCCTCTGATCCCTAACAAGACACCAGCAAAATAAATGACCCATGGTTCAATTTTAGCGTAAGACTTTAAGTAATCTCTGTGGATCCCACCAATTTTTTTTTCCCAAGTGATTCCACCGGCATTGATCCTATTTTGAAGAGATGGCAAATTTCTCCAAATATCAACTACAATACCCACATGGTTAGCACTGCAGCCATGCAGCGCTGGGGTCCTGGGTTCAAATCCCACCAGGGACAACATCTGCAAGGAGTTTGTATGCTCACCTCGTGTTTGCATGGGTTTCCTCTGGGTACTCGCATTTCCTCCCACACTCCAAAAACATTCTGATAGGGAATCTAGATTGTGAGCTCCAATGGGGACAGTGCCGACAATATCTGTAAAACGCTATGGAATTAAAGGCGCCATGTAAGTGAGTAAAAAAAATAAAAATAAATACAATTTATTCCACTCTCATGTTTAAACAGGGTTTTAATAAAACCAACTGAATGGATCTGACATTTAGTAAAAAATGGAATTTAATCTCGAAGTAGGAGCTGATTGAGAATTTAGGCTACGCTTTAAAAAAAAAAAAAAAAATTTACTGCCCTCTAAATTTTGAGAAATGGATACAAGTTAATAAGTTTAGGAATATTGCACTAGACTCTTTACAGTCATAAATTCCAAATCAAGCATAGTCGAAGCGAATCTGGAATACATAAGAAGTCATATTTCATAGGAGGAAAAAACCTGCCAGTGCTCGCTGGTAATTTATAAGCTGTAGACTTTTAATGTTTAAATAACATTAATACCTTGTAAATCTTGTTTCGAGCAGAGATACTTGGCCCCGAGTGATAAACGTGTATCTCAATCACAAACTCTGCAAAGTCCCCAGGAGATGACGGATGAGCACGCGCGGGTCTAGCCGCTGAATTATGAATGACCTAAATCTGCCTTCCCGAGTCGTTGACAAGACTCCATAGGTATCGTAATGAAGGTATGAATATATTTAACTGAGAACCTCAAAAAAGTAAATGATATGTAACCTTAATAAGAAAGTGGGCTCCACAAAGTGCCCT
Source organism: Ranitomeya imitator (assembly GCF_032444005.1). Classification (NCBI taxonomy): domain Eukaryota; kingdom Metazoa; phylum Chordata; class Amphibia; order Anura; family Dendrobatidae; genus Ranitomeya; species Ranitomeya imitator. Next base: position 787,205,560 of record NC_091284.1, on the reverse strand, counting down.
GTGGTGGGCACCTACCCAAAACTAGACCCACTCCACTAACAGCTACTTGTAAGGAAGTGTATTTAATTGGCAGTTAAGTATCTTAGGGAGAATGTCGCGTAAGAGGTATCAACTAGAGATGAGCAGAGCAACTTGTGGAGGATCGTGTCTGAATCAAAATTCATCTGCAGAGTCAGTGGGTAAGTCTCTCTCTCCTGTAGAGTGTAAGCTCTTATGGTCAGCAGGGTCCTCTCTCTCCTGTAGAGTGTAATCTCTTATGGTCAGCAGGGTCCTCTCTCTCCTGTAGAGTGCAATCTCATATGGTCAGCAGGGTCCTCTCTCTCCTGTAGAGTGTAAGCTCTTATGGTCAGCAGGGTCCTCTCTCGTGTAGAGTGTAAGCTCTTATGGTCAGCAGGGTCCTCTCTCTCTCTCCGGTAGAGTGTAAGCTCTTATGGTTAGCAGGGTCCTCTCTCCTGTAGAGTGCAAGCTCTTTTGGTCAGCAGGGTCCTCTCCTGTAGAGTGTAAGCTCTTCTGGTTAGCAGGGTCCTCACCTGTACGGTGTAAGCTCTTATGGTTAGCAGGGTCCTCTCTCTCATGTAGAGTGTAATCTCTCATGGTCAGCAGGGTCCTCCTGTAGAGTGTAAGCTCTTATGATCAGCGGGGTCCTTTATCTCTCCTGTAGAGTGTAAGTTCTTATGGTCAGTGGGGTCCTCTCTCCTGTAGAGTGTAAGCTCTTATGGTCAGTGGGGTCCTCTCTTTCCTGTAGAATGTAAGCTCTCATGGTCAGTGGGGTCCTCTCTCAATCCTCTCCCACATGTGCACTTTGCGAGCAATTACCAGTTTTCCACTACTGAGATGTGTGCAAATGTATTTGCCTCAAATCGAACTCTCGGGAAAAATATGACCAAACCAGTGAATTAGAATTTCCATAGATCTGCTTATCTCTAGTATCAAACCTTATTTCCATATCTCTCACCTAGTCATTCAAAAGAGCCATCAATCATAGAGGTTTTAAATACAGATGTGCAGGTGACTATGATGTTACTAATAATGACACTGCTGGTGGTGTTTGGTGTTTTGTGTGACCCTGGGGTGTTACACTCCCCCCCCGTTAAATCCAGTACTCCCAGACTGGGAAAAGAAGAACAACAATACAGGTTAATAAAAGACATGCAAAATTTTGAAATGCTTATAAACAGGTATAAACATTGGCTTCTCTTTATGGGAGGTAAGTAATTCTTAAACGTTGCAAAAACATATTTACATGGTATATATAACTTTTCAAAAATATAAACCTTTGCTATAACATACTATAAAACGGTGACTACCCTCTACTGGTATACTATCTTTAGAACTCTCTCTATTCAAAGTGCAAAAACATCAGCTTTACTTCTCGTTTACTAGCTCTCACTATAATTCTCAACGCTATCTGCATACTTTAATATTATACCATCTCACTTCTTCTAACAATACTAAACATTTTCACTATTTTAAAGTGCAACAAATTTTAACATTCTCTATATTGAGGTAGTGCATTTAAATGTGCAATCTATATTCAAGTCAATTAATAAAATTCAAACAGCAGCAACGATGCAGGAGAACCCGTCATAAACCCCCAATGTAGGTCTTCAGCCGCGCCAGACAGTTTTTCTTCAGGTCACTGTAAAACAACTTTTAAGGCAAACATTAACAACAGTTTTTCCAAAGGTTCCACGTAAAACCAGTAGAAAGCACCTAAAGAGGTGCCAACTATATACTGGAAAGTTTGTGTACCATTCAATGTCCATGGCCTCAGTGTCTTTAAACAAATGAACTTTTCTTAAACGAAAACCTGGCCAGGTTAAACAAAACTTTTAAACTCTGAACTTATTCACAGTCATGTTTTCTTTCAGTACTAATTTATTGCTTCCATGGGCACACTTGGACATTACAGTCTCCTAACTGGGAGTTCAGGCGTATGCCAGGTACAACGTACAGCTCATCAGTACCCACAATGGGAGTCTGGGTACTCCTTGAACGCAGTTCCACCATAGCTTGTGTAGCCCTGGAACACGTGGTGGTTAGTTCTCTGCTGGGGGCAGGTGCAGGGGTTACCTTGCCAGCTAATGAAGCTGGCTACTTAGGCGTGGTTACTGCCTGTGGCTCTGGGTCAATTGTGGGGTCAAATACTTCCAGCTGCATGCCAGGTTCTTTAATGAATCCCGAGCTGGATATGATGGGGAACGCTACTACAGTTCCCTGTCTCTGTGGGCCTCTGTCCTCGTGATTTATCCTCCTGGCCTAAGCTTCAGCCTGCAGATCTCTCTCTTTTGCGGCCTTGCGTCGGAGGTCCCACTCCCTGTCCTCCTGCTCCTGTTTGAGTGCCTGCTGCTGACAGTACTCTTTCTGGCTGATAACCTCCAGACGTTCTCCCTCAGCCTGGGCCTCCCCAGCGAACCCCATCAGGTTGGTGCCGGAGTGCTCTGACCGGAAGGTCACCCATTCTCCGTGTGCTTCCTGGGCCTCTCTTGTCGGCTGCAGCGGGGCTGCAGAGGTATGTACAATCTCCCAGGGCTGCTCCCAATCAATCAATCTGCACACCCGGCCTGGTGGTAGCAGTAGCGGAGCATCTACGGGCCCTATCAGGGTGTCCTCAGCTACCGGGGCAGGGTTGGTCTTCTTACCTGCCGCTGCGGTGTCTCCCGTGCCGGACTCCTCCATCGCAGGCTGGGATCCCGGAAGCTGGCTCTGTCGCTGCTCCCACACTTTTGCGGCTGCGTGTAACCAAGACTGCCGGACCTGACAGCACAGCTCCTCCACTTCTGCTCCAAGAACCTCCGGGTTCATCGCTGATGGCAGGTCTTCTTTTTTCTCTCATTGGCTGGGGCAGCTTCCTGCTTTCTCCCCCTCCTCCGGGTGTCCTCCACTCACCATCTTGGCGGCCAGGTTCTGAGCTGTTCAGACAGCAGTGTCTTCCTGCTGCTCTTTCCACGCCTTCTTCCATGGGCGGTTCCTTCTTCTTTGTTTCCTGCCATCCCAGATCAGGAGGTGGACTTCTCTTGGGGATGGACAGATCTCTCAGACATAGTAGCATCTATGGGGGGCGGCCATAACTTTCACGCCATTCTTTCAGGCTTCGCCCACGACAACACGCCCCACTCCTCCTGCACGCCACATGGTGCTGTAATGGCAGCGGTTTTGGCGGCAATTCACATTTCACAGTCTCTCAACAAAGCATAGTCTCTGAGGTGCACAAGACCCATTTCAATGGGTTGGTCCATCCTGTTGGTGATGCCAAAATGAGACGCCCACCAGGGCCGTGGGGTACTCGGTACCGTGTCCGGTACTTAAAGGGATGTGTCACGGTGGCAACCCGGTCAGTGGACCTTGGCGCCCATGTAAAAGGGAAAGTCTTTAAAGGGGTTTTGAATAAAGTTTGTGTTCATGACGCCACCTGGGGTATTTGGTCAGGGATGACTGATGCTGCTTAAAGGGGTCCGCTGGAATGATGGTATGGCAGCTAAGATGGTATAACTTCCCACAGCTGAAACTGGGTCCCCAGGGCTCCCGGTGTGTAGACAGAGATGGTGGGTAGTGTAGAAAGAAATGGAGGACACAGTTTCTTTACCTGGTTTACAGAAGATTTGAGGCAGCCACAATCCAGGGCACCAGATCACAGGTACAGGCATGGTCTGGCTGGCTTGGAAGTGAGTTCAGAGTCCACTTTACGAGGTGGAGTTAGAAGCCTTCTTACTAGCGTGGTGGTGTAGTCCCTTGCTGCCTGTGGCTTCTGTCAAGGTCCTCACTGTTCTCTCTGTCCTCCTTAAGGGTGAGACACTAACCCGTATGACAGGTGGCTTGAGCCTTTTTACAGGATCTCTATCACGACCCGGGCTCTATGCGCCACTGTGTCTCCAGGTGTTAGGGCGGACAGGTGACGTGTAGTCCAGCTATCCTGCCGGTTTCTGCTGTGCCTCGTGGAGTCCGACACAACCTCGGTCTTCCAGCTACCGGTGTCTGCGCTCTGCAAGGAGGTAGCTCAGTCACAGTTATTCTCCCCAGTTCTTTCTCTCCTGTGCTTCACTCTCTTGCACGCTCACTACAATGTGTTCTTCTCTCTGTATTTTCTCCATCCAGGAGCTGCAGCACCCTCTTGGCTGCACGGCCCCTCACTCTCCTCTCTGCCTCAGACTGCTCCAGTCTGCTGTCTGGCACTCACTGACTTTCCTTCCAGACCAGAATATATATATATATATAGGGGAGCCACCCATAAGCTGGATCAGAGCTCCCCCTTCTGGCCTGGAGTGTGAACATGTTGTATGCTTGTGATATCTGATAAAGAAGATCCTTCCTTGCTTCCAAGCGTGACATCACTCTCCCCGTGAGGAAAGCAATGCCACTGTAACAACCAGGGTAATATGAAATGAAACCTGGCACTCAACTTGTACGTGAAAGCGGTTTTATTTACCAGCAACAAAAAAACGTTTCGGTCGTTAATCTGTCCATCATCAGTTACTGTGAGTATAAATAAAGAAAAAGCAAATTGTACAAAGAAACCAAAGTACATATAAAAAATAAAGTATTTACAAAAAATATAGAGCTTTCAACATCAAGATGGCATGTGTTGTGAATTCTGTGGCAGAGCTCCCTCCTGTGGTCACAAGTGGTACTTTGGCTGGTTCTCTCTGTGAGCTTCCGTTGGTGGAGGAAAGTGGTACTGCGGCTTCTGAGTTTCCTTCCTCAGGTGATGTGGTGAAGTCGTTAGGTGCTGCTCTATTTAACTCCACCTAGTGCTTTGATCCTGGCCTCCAGTCAATGTTCTAGTATTGGACCTGTTTCCTCCTGGATCGTTCCTGTGGCCTGCTGCTCTGCATAGCTAAGTTCTTCTTTGCTATTTGTTTGCTGTTTTTTTCTGTCCAGCTTGTCAATTTGTTTTTTACTGCTTGCTGGAAGCTCTGGGACGCAGAGGGTGTACCTCCGTGCCGTTAGTTCGGTACGGAGGGTCTTTTTGCCCCCTTTGCATGGTTTTTGTAGGGTTTTGTGTTGACCGCAAAGTTACCTTTCCTATCCTCGCTCTGTTCAGAAAGTTGGGCCTCACTTTGCTAAATCTATTTAATCTCTACGTTTGTCTTTTCATCTTAACTCACAGTCATTATATGTGGGGGCTGCCTTTTCCTTTGGGGTATTTCTCTGAGGCAAGGTAGGCTTATTTTCTATCTTCAGGCTAACTAGTTTCTCAGGCCGTGCCGAGTTGCATAGGGAGCGTTAGGCGCAATCCACGGCTGCCTTTAGTGTGGTTGGAGAGGATTAGGGATTGCGGTCAACAGAGTTCCCACGTCTCAGAGCTCGTTCTTGTTTTTTGGGTTATTGCCAGGTCACTGTATGTGCGCTGACCTCTATGTCCATTGTGGTACTGAATTACCTTTCATAACAGTACTGGAGGCCAAAAGTACTAATGATTCCCAATAGAGGGAAAAAAGAAGTTCTGAGACCATTTTTTTTTCTTTGCACTGTGTTTTGCCTTTTTTTCCCCTAGGCATTTGGGTGGTTCAGGACACAGGTGTAGCAATGGACATTAAAGGTCTGTCTTCATGTGTGGATCAGCTCACGGCAAGAGTACAAAGTATTCAAGACTTTGTGGTTCAGAATTCTATGTTAGAACCGAGAATTCCTATTCCTGATTTGTTTTTTGGAGATAGAACTAAATTTCTGAGTTTCAAAAATAATTGTAAACTTTTTCTGGCTTTGAAACCTCGCTCCTCTGGTGACCCAGTTCAACAAGTTAGGATCGTTATTTCTTTTTTGCGTGGCGACCCTCAGGACTGGGCATTTTCTCTTGCGTCAGGAGATCCTGCATTAAGTAATATCGATGCATTTTTCCGGGCGCTTGGATTGCTGTACGATGAGCCTAATTCTGTGGATCAGGCAGAGAAGAATTTGCTGGCTCTGTGTCAGGGTCAGGATGAAATAGAGGTATATTGTCAGAAATTTAGAAAGTGGTCCGTACTCACTCAGTGGAATGAAGGTGCGCTCGCAGCTATTTTCAGAAAAGGTCTCTCTGAAGCCCTTAAGGATGTCATGGTGGGATTTCCTATGCCTGCTGGTCTGAATGAGTCTATGTCTTTGGCCATTCAGATCGGTCGACGCTTGCGCGAGCGTAAATCTGTGCACCATTTGGCGGTATTACCTGAGCTTAAACCTGAGCCTATGCAGTGCGATAGGACTTTGACCAGAGTTGAACGGCAAGAACACAGACGTCTGAATGGGCTGTGTTTCTACTGTGGTGATTCCACTCATGCTATCTCTGATTGTCCTAAGCGCACTAAGCGGTTCGCTAGGTCTGCCACCATTGGTACGGTACAGTCAAAATTTCTTCTGTCTGTTACCTTGATCTGCTCTTTGTCATCGTATTCTGTCATGGCATTTGTGGACTCAGGCGCTGCTCTGAATTTGATGGACTTGGAGTATGCTAGGCGTTGTGGGTTTTTCTTGGAGCCCTTGCAGTGTCCTATTCCATTGAGAGGAATTGATGCTACGCCTTTGGACAAGAATAAGCCTCAGTACTGGACCCAGCTGACCATGTGCATGGCTCCTGCACATCAGGAGGTTATTCGCTTTCTGGTGTTGCATAATCTGCATGATGTGGTCGTGTTGGGGTTGCCATGGCTACAAGTCCATAATCCAGTATTAGATTGGAAATCCATGTCTGTGTCCAGCTGGGGTTGTCAGGGGGTACATGGTGATGTCCCATTTCTGACTATTTCGTCATCCACCCCTTCTGAGGTTCCTGAGTTCTTGTCTGATTACCGGGATTTATTTGATGAGCCCAAGTCCGATACCCTACCTCCGCATAGGGATTGTGATTGTGCTATCGATTTGATTCCTGGTAGTAAATTCCCAAAAGGTTGACTGTTTAATTTATCTGTGCCTGAGCACGCCGCTATGCGGAGTTATGTGAAGGAGTCTTTGGAGAAGGGGCATATTCGCCCGTCATCGTCGCCATTAGGAGCAGGGTTCTTTTTTGTAGCCAAGAAGGATGGTTCACTGAGACCTTGTATAGATTACCGCCTTCTAAATAAGATCACGGTTAAATTTCAGTACCCCTTGCCATTGTTATCTGATTTGTTTGCTCGGATTAAGGGGGCTAGTTGGTTCACCAAGATAGATTTTCGTGGTGCGTATAATCTTGTGCGTATTAAGCGAGGCGATGAGTGGAAAACTGCATTTAATACGCCCGAGGGCCATTTTGAGTATCTAGTAATGCCATTCGGACTTGCCAATGCTCCATCAGTGTTTCAGTCCTTTATGCATGACATCTTCCGAGAGTACCTGGATAAATTCCTGATTGTGTACTTAGATGACATTTTGATCTTCTCGGATGATTGGGAGTCTCATGTGAAGCAGGTCAGAACGGTGTTTCAGGTCCTGCGTGCTAATTCTTTGTTTGTGAAGGGATCAAAGTGTCTCTTTGGTGTTCAGAAGGTTTCATTTTTGGGGTTCATCTTTTCCCCTTCTACTATCGAGATGGACCCTGTTAAGGTCCAAGCCATCCATAATTGGACTCAGCCGACATCTCTGAAAAGTCTGCAAAAGTTCCTGGGCTTTGCTAATTTTTATCGTCGCTTCATCTGCAATTTTTCTAGTATTGCTAAACCATTGACCGATTTGACCAAGAAAGGTGCTGATTTGGTCAATTGGTCTTCTGCTGCGGTGGAAGCTTTTCAAGAGTTGAAGCGCCGTTTTTCTTCTGCCCCTGTGTTGTGTCAACCAGATGTTTCGCTTCCGTTCCAGGTCGAGGTTGATGCTTCTGAGATTGGAGCAGGGGCTGTTTTGTCGCAGAGAAGTTCTGATTGCTCGGTGATGAAACCATGCGCCTTCTTTTCCAGGAAGTTTTCGCCTGCTGAGCGAAATTATGATGTGGGCAATCGAGAGTTGCTGGCCATGAAGTGGGCTTTCGAGGAGTGGCGTCATTGGCTTGAAGGAGCTAAGCATCGCGTGGTGGTCTTGACTGATCATAAGAACTTGACTTATCTCGAGTCCGCCAAGCGGTTGAATCCTAGACAAGCTCATTGGTTGTTGTTTTTTGCCCGTTTTGACTTTGTGATTTCATACCTTCCGGGCTCTAAAAATGTGAAGGCGGATGCTCTGTCTAGGAGTTTTGTGCCCGACTCTCCGGGTGTATCTGAGCCGGCGGGTATCCTCAAAGAGGGAGTAATTGTGTCTGCCATCTCCCCTGATTTGCGGCGGGTGCTGCAAAAATTTCAGGCTAATAAACCTGATCGTTGCCCAGCGAAGAAACTGTTTGTCCCTGATAGGTGGACGAATAAAGTTATCTCTGAGGTTCATTGTTCGGTGTTGGCTGGTCATCCTGGAATCTTTGGTACCAGAGAGTTAGTGGCTAGATCCTTTTGGTGGCCATCTCTGTCGCGGAATGTGCGTACTTTTGTGCAGTCCTGTGGGATTTGTGCTCGGGCTAAGCCCTGCTGTTCTCGTGCCAGTGGGTTGCTTTTGCCCTTGCCAGTCCCGAAGAGGCCTTGGACACATATCTCTATGGATTTTATTTCAGATCTTCCCGTCTCTCAAAAGATGTCAGTCATTTGGGTGGTCTGTGATCGCTTCTCTAAGATGGTCCATTTGGTACCCTTGTCTAAATTGCCTTCCTCCTCTGATTTGGTGCCATTGTTTTTCCAGCATGTGGTTCGTTTACATGGCATTCCAGAGAATATCGTTTCTGACAGAGGTTCCCAGTTTGTTTCGAGGTTTTGGCGAGCCTTTTGTGGTAGGATGGGCATTGACTTGTCTTTTTCCTCGGCTTTCCATCCTCAGACTATTGGTCAGACCGAACGAACCAATCAGACCTTGGAAACATATCTGAGATGCTTTGTTTCTGCTGATCAGGATGATTGGGTGTCCTTTTTGCCTTTGGCTGAGTTCGCCCTTAATAATCGGGCCAGCTCGGCTACCTTGGTTTCACCGTTTTTCTGCAACTCTGGGTTCCATCCTCGTTTCTCTTCAGGGCAGGTTGAGTCTTCGGACTGTCCTGGTGTGGATACTGTGGTGGACTCATGTAGTGGACAATTTGACTTTGTCCCAGGAGAAGGCTCAACGTTTCGCTAATCGCAGACGCTGTGTGGGTCCCCGACTTCGGGTTGGGGACTTGGTTTGGTTATCTTCTTGTCATATTCCTATGAAGGTTTCCTCTCCTAAGTTTAAACCTCGTTTTATTGGTCCATATAGGATTTCTGAGGTTCTTAATCCTGTGTCTTTTCGTCTGACCCTTCCAGATTCTTTTTCCATACATAACGTATTCCATAGGTCATTGTTGCGGAGATACGTGGCACCTATGGTTCCATCTGTTGATCCTCCTGCCCCAGTTTTGGTGGAGGGGGAGTTGGAGTATATTGTGGAGAAGATTTTGGATTCTCGTGTTTCAAGGCGGAAACTCCAGTATCTGGTTAAGTGGAAGGGTTATGCTCAGGAAGATAATTCCTGGGTCTTTGCCTCTGATGTCCATGCTCCCGATCTTGTTCGTGCCTTTCATATGGCTCATCCTGGTCGTCCTGGGAGCTCTGGTGAGGGTTCGGTGACCCCTCCTCAAGGGGGGGGTACTGTTGTGAATTCTGTGGCAGAGCTCCCTCCTGTGGTCACAAGTGGTACTTCGGCTGGTTCTCTCTGTGAGCTTCCGTTGGTGGAAGAAAATGGTACTGCGGCTTCTGAGTTTCCTTCCTCAGGTGATGTGGTGAAGTCGTTAGGTGCTGCTCTATTTAACTCCACCTAGTGCTTTGATCCTGGCCTCCAGTCAATGTTCTAGTATTGGACCTGTTTCCTCCTGGATCGTTCCTGTGGCCTGCTGCTCTGCATAGCTAAGTTCTTCTTTGCTATTTGTTTGCTGTTTTTTTCTGTCCAGCTTGTCAATTTGTTTTTTACTGCTTGCTGGAAGCTCTGGGACGCAGAGGGTGTACCTCCGTGCTGTTAGTTCGGTACGGAGGGTCTTTTTGCCCCCTTTGCGTGGTTTTTGTAGGGTTTTGTGTTGACCGCAAAGTTACCTTTCCTATCCTCGCTCTGTTCAGAAAGTTGGGCCTCACTTTGCTAAATCTATTTAATCTCTACGTTTGTCTTTTCATCTTAACTCACAGTCATTATATGTGGGGGCTGCCTTTTCCTTTGGGGTATTTCTCTGAGGCAAGGTAGGCTTATTTTCTATCTTCAGGCTAGCTAGTTTCTCAGGCCGTGCCGAGTTGCATAGGGAGCGTTAGGCGCAATCCACGGCTGCCTTCAGTGTGGTTGGAGAGGATTAGGGATTGCGGTCAACAGAGTTCCCACGTCTCAGAGCTCGTTCTTGTTTTTTGGGTTATTGCCAGGTCACTGTATGTGCGCTGACCTCTATGTCCATTGTGGTACTGAATTACCTTTCATAACAGGCATGGTTACATATAGAGATTAGTAAATCGTATAATGTAAGGTACAAAAAAATCGTACAGGCGAAATAGAACACTGTATAGAAACAACCAATCTTGGCACAATATAAGGAATGTGGATAGTAGGAAGGTAAATAACATACCGTATAGATAGTGTTGTTTATAGTGAGTGTACGCTCCTGTGAGCTCTAGCTATAGAGAAAAATCTGGCAGGGAAGGCCCGTGTGCGTAAGATCCCACAGTCAGAGAGAGGACCACTGCGGCTGGGGGAAGTTATAGTCTTTAACAAACAGCGTGGCTGGGGCTTTATAAAAGAAGCTGGCATGATCAACAAAATTTTCGTCAATCGCAGGGATGTGGAGTCACACCTAATTGAGGGACACCCTGAAAGGGACCTGAACCTTGGTGACCGTGTGACTTACAACCGTCACATTGGAGAAAGGGGATGTATGCTCTAGACTGCAAAAGGCGTGTAACACCCTCAGCCCCTGTAAATGTCACAGCCCAGGCCAGGCCAACGCCCAAACATGATCAGTCTACACAGACTCCTGTAGTGGAACTATCCAGCAGGCCTTGGTGTGCAGTACCCATGGAGAAATATAATCCAGAGTATTCCCGGCCAGGGAGTGACAACCCTTCCCAGCTACCTTGGAAAAGGAAGTAAAAACTGTTTTAAAAAAAAATATATATATATGACTGTCGATTTAACCCTGTTGGATTCTTCCTTTGTTGTTCCAGTTTGAAAGTTTGAAAACCTGATCAAGGTTCCAGTTATTTGTTTAAAAGACCATAGAATCAGGGACAGTGAATGGTTTACAAATTGTACTGTAAATAGTTGGCACCTCCTTAGGTGTTTTCTACTGTTTTTACATGGAACCCTTAAAGGGACGGTTCCAAAGTTGCCTTTAATTGTTGATTGTTTACATAGAGACCTGAAGCAAAACCCATTGACGTGGTAGAACGCCTTGTAGCCTGCCCAAACCTACGTTGGGGGTTGATAACGGGTCCCTCGCATCGCTGCTGCTGTTCAAGAATGTGATTGTTGGACTTGAATATTGATTTAAATAATACAATAAGGTAAAGTGCCTGCTGTTAAAATAACAGATACAAAGCTATGGAACTTACTACCAAACAAAAAAATACATTGCAACGCCCCGAACCTGACAATGATAAGTGCAAAAGACTATGACACAGAATAACATAATATACAGTATAAATACTGAGCCCAGATGCTGACTGTTCCCAATGCATGTTTCACTAAAAGCTTTGTCAAGGGAAACATTAGTTCATGTTGCATTCCAATTGCTCTACTGAATAATTAGAAATGTATAGTACTTCTTTCTGCAGCTCTACTTACGGAGGCACTGTATTGTCTTCAGAATTTGGTGTACATATGGTTTGGCGATACTATTTAACTAAAGTATAGTATATTGTATATATTTTTTATAAATGTCTAAATGTGTCTGGTACTTTATGCTCCATAACTTTGCAGCGCTCCAGAGTCCTGGTTCATTGCAGTAAAGTTATTCTTCCACCAGGGGGAGTGATGTTACGTCTGAGGGCAATGAAGGAGATCTTCTGTCCAGGTATCACAATCATTACATACACTTCACACTCCAGTCCACCAGTGGGAGCAAAGGTTCTATCTACTAGGCCACTCCTCACACTTGGGTATAACTGGTAGTTGCAGGGAAAGTTAGTTAGAGTTCCTGGCTGGGGACCGACAAGGAAAGGTCTCCAGTTCGAGCTGGCTGGAGTGATCTCCAGTCAGATCCAGACTGCGGTCTGAGGAGGACGTGGGTACATGGAGCTGCGCCTGCATCCCATGCGGCAGCATCCTAAGAAAGGACATGAAAGGAAGTGTGTTGTAATGAGTGAGCAATGAAGTCATAGCAACAGGAGTTAAACATCAGAGGGAGACCAGCTAGAAGCAGGCAGCCTCTTTCTGAAGCGCAGGACCGGTAGCCAGAACACCGAGGGAGTAAAGAGCTCTATGCCGTTACTTCAGAGACTGGCAGGACAGTTAATTCCACGTTAGCTGCCCGACCATTTACACAGGAGGGACGGTGGCAACTTGTGGGGGCCGGGGCGTCTCTAGGGTCCCTATAAAAAGCCTCAGGCCACCGGTCATACGTGTTTTGTTCTATCTGACCACGGGGAACAGTGAGAGGAGTAACAACAGTGAGGACCTTATTGGAGCTTATGCAAGTAGGGACCTACTCTATCACTGTGCGCTAGGGGAAGGCTATTGAATTCCACCTGGATAAGGGGACTCTGGATTTGCCTTCAGACTGGCCGGACTCTACCTACCCTGTGGTCCCTACTCTGGACTGTGGATGCTGAAGCCTCCAGTAAAGGTAAAGACACTGCAACCTTGTGTCCTCGTTATTCACTGCGCCTTACATCATCCACCATCCACCATCTACACTCTGGGAAGCCCTGGGGACATACTTCACCTGTGGGAAGGTATACCATCTAGCTGCCAAACATCACCCCAGCGGACCCCTAAGCAGCATCGGTCACCCTGACCGAATACCACAGGTGGCGTCATGAACATTATCCCTTTAAAGACCTTTCCCCCCCATTTCATCAACGGACCTCCTGAGGGCCACGGACCGGGTCAGCCACCATGACATCCCCATTGACTACAGAGGGCCCGGATCCGAGTACCCCACGGTCCACGGGGGCGCTCCAACTTAACTTCCTATATATCTCCCTGAGACAATAAACGTCCAGATGGTCCATGTTCTACTTTGAAGTGACATTCTAAAATATCACTGCATAGTAGAGTGGTTACACACAAATGTAAAGCTGTGGCTGTGAGATTCTAGCTGTCAGACACAGCCAGACTACCCATAGAGAAGGCTAATACGGTTTATTACCATCTGGGCCTTCTCAATCGCAGTACAAATACTGTGTACAGAGCATAGCAAGTGCTGTCATTGTTTCCTCCTCATGACGACAACGTTCATGTGACCTCTGGGTGTAATAACAGGTTGCTAGGTCGTAGGAGACTCAGTCAGCTCAGCTAGGCAGCCAGAAGGATTAATTTCTACTATAACTTGGGATAATATACAGTACCAGCACCAGTTACAGGGAAAATCATTTAAAAAAAAAGTATTTAAATACCCCTCAAATGTTTTTATGTCCTAATGGATGGCCCAATATGCGAAATAAAAGGAAACTGAAAATTATGCTTGTTCAAGAATGGGGTAAATGGCCTGTTCCTTTTCTGGCTAAGGCAGCATTTTGCTTTTAAAATCTCAGAAAAAAATGTGAACTCAAAGCCTCACAGCAAATCTGGAATGGTAAAGGACAAGGACTGTATATTAGTCAGAAAGGGAAAAAAAGGAAAAGGTGGGGTGGTGACCTTCTCACCATGGCTTGAAGATAATGGTGCCTGTGTAACAGTAAAACTCTTCTAGGATCTTGTTTCCGCTAACTGTTGACCTACTTTAATTTCCATGGAAATACATATTCCAAATGAGAATTTCCCATTAAGAAAGTCATGACGGGTTTTGGAAACTGGGACACATTTGAGCTCCACTGTAGTTATACAACTAATGGATATTGCTTGTTAATCACCGACATTGCTGTGGTATCATGTGGATTAACCCAGCAGAGAAGGTGTACAAACAGCACTAGCCTTTCTAGTCTCTTCAAACAGACAGTAACCTCAAAAATAATCTTTGTTCAATGTTGCCTACCTCAGAGGAACGTAAGAGATGGAGCTACATATTCTTCGATACCTGCAGTAGGCAAGTGTCAGCTACCAATAGTTTATTAAATTTTATGTTCCAAGCCCAAACCATTCATATCCCTTAAAGGGAACCTGTCAGCAGGATTGTGCTGAGTAACCTACACACAGTGTCAGGTCTGTGCCGTTAAACTCATTAAAATGATACCTTGATTGATGAAATCTGTCTTGTGGTTGTTGTTTAATCATTATTTGTAGTTTTCAGTTAATGAGATTCTCGTGCTTCATGGCGGCCTGTGGGCGTGGCTGTGGACAGGCTGTGGGCGGTCTGTAGATGGCGCTGTGTTTGTGGCTGTGGGCAGGGCTTTATGTGGTGCTCGGCTTACATATTCATCCTTTTGGGCTTATGATAGGTCTCTGATCCCTCACTGACCAACCCCCTATTTTACATACTGAATATAATATGGTTTGAAAAAAAAAAATCACTTTCCTCATGCAGGCATCGGCAATGTAGCATGATACAGTGGATAATGTGCATATTTTCATTTTATTTAGACAAAAAACAGCTTTGAAAAAAAAAATCTTAAAACTGCATTGGCGGCCGCGCCTGTACAGTAGCATGTATCACGTTCCAATAGATGCTACTCCGCAGGCGCCATCTTGATGGAGCCTAATTTTTTTTCTTTAGCAAAATGGCGCGGGCTCCTGCGCAGTAGCATCTATTGGAAGGCGATAGATGCTAGTGGAGTGACCGCTAGGACTGTGGGGTACTCGGAACTGGGCTAGTTCTTAAAGGGCATGTGTCATGGCAGCAGTGACTCGGTCCGTGGCCCTGGGCGTCCAGTTAAAGGGGATAAATGTAAATGGGAATAAAGTCTAATGGACTAATATTCGTGACGCCACCTGTGGTACTCGGCCAGGGATGGCCAACACTTCTTAAAGGGGTCCACTGGGGATGATGGTGCAGCGCCCCAGAGTCCTGGTCGTTGCAGTAATGTCGCTCTGCCACTAAGGGGAGCGATGTTATGTCTGATTGCACTAAAGTAGTTCACTTGACCAGGTATCACAGTCACACACTACACTTCACACTCCGGCCACCAGGGGGAGCAAAAGGCACTATGTACTAGGCCACTCCTCACACTGGTAAAACTGGGGGTTGGATAGGAAGTTAGGGGAGAACGCAGCCTGGGAGAGCTCCAGGGAGGACCTGTCAGAACTGGGAGTCTGGCAGGTACCTAGCAGAAAGGACAGATTGTTACGGGACCGCGTCTGCACTACCTTGCGGCGGTATCTTAAGGAAGGACACGAAGAGAAGGATATTGTGGAGAAGTGAGAAGTGGGATCATAGTACGAAGGAGATAGAACCAGAAGGAGTCGTGCCCCGAGATTGGCAACATCCTTCTGAGGCGCGTAGCCGGTGGCCGGGGCACCGAGGAAGTAACAGACTCCACGCATTACTTCAAACAGCAGCAGGACAGTTAATTACAGGTTGGCTGTCTACCTTACATCACCTAAGAAGACATAGGAGGCAATCGTGGGAGAGGGGCGTCTCTAGGGTCCCAGAATAACTCCAGGCCTGACTGTCATAAAGGTGCGTCCTAGCCATATAATCTGGGGGACGGAGAGAGAGAAGGAACAGATACGACAGTTGTGAGGACTATCACGTGGTGCTCAGCGGGGAAGGACTACAACACACAGGCGCTAGAAGGTAGACACTGATTCCCACCTGTAAAGGGAACTCTGGATATGTCCTCGGACCGGCCGGTCTCAGCCAGCCCCGTTAGCAGTGCTCTGGACTGCGGACCCCGAAACCTTCAGTAAAAAGGTAAAGAGATTACAACCCTGTGTCCTCGTTATTCCTCGCGCCTTGCACCACGCACCATCACCTTTCATTGGACGCCCCTTAGCAGGGTCGCGGACCGGGTCTACCCACTGTGACAACCCCGGACCGAGTACCCCGCGGCCCTGTGTCTGGGGGCGTTCCTATGGTATTGCAGCAGAGGTGGTATAGCTCCCCACAGGTAGAGCTTAGTCCTCAGGGCTCCCGGTGCAGTTAGTAAAGATGATAGATGGTGAAGTACAGGAAATAACTGGAGGACACAGGGTTGCAGTCTCTTTACCTTTTACTGGTGAAGTTCAGGTACAGGTTACCGCTGATCTTTGGAATCCAGGTAGCGTGGAAGCGATTTGGAATCCCCCTAGCCTGGTGGGGTTGGAAGCCTTCCTTAGTGCACTGTATTCTCAGTCCCTTGCTGCCTGAGGCTTCACGCAAGGTCCTCTAACTGGTCTGTCCATTCATGTGGACACTACCCGCATGGCAGTCAGCTTGAGCCTTTTTACAGGTGTCCATCTCGCGTGGTGACTCCGGGCTCTAATCTGCTGCTGAGCATTCGGGTGTAATTGTGGCCAGGAGACTTGGAATCTCCTGCCCACCGGATTCTGCTGTTGGGCACACAGTTCCCGCACAACCTCAGACTTCTGGCGTCCGTTTTCTCGTGCTCAAACCTGGAGTGAACCCAATCGCAGCTCCACTCCAGTTTCTCTCTCCTCCTGCGCTCCTTCTCCCCTCACTGTCTCCTACAATCTCCCCTAACTCTTCCTCCAACCAGAATATATATAGGCAGGGCCGTATTTAGAGTTTCTGCTGCCCTAGGCACTTTTAGTGCTGCCTCCCCCTGAGTATGACACTATCGGCAGTGACTTTGGCAAAAATCGCTGATGTGAAAGTCGCCTTTTGCAGGCAGATCCGACAGTTTTTCTGCATCTGCTGCATAATGGATCACTTACGGCAACACTGCGTTCGGCCTCATTCATTCCCTATGGGACTTGCGGACATGTGCGGCACTTGCGGTATTGCAGCGATCCGGCAAATGCGGCACTTGCAGCAATGGAAAAAAAACGCTGCTAGCAGTGTTTTTTTGTCTCACTGCAAGTGCAAAACCGCAAGTGCCGCACATCTCCGTAAGTAGCCATCACTACCTGTCCCTGCACCTTGCTAGCTCTTCCCTAACCATCCCTCCCTGACCCAAAACTACACTATAAAGCTTTAGAAAAACAATTTATTAACTGACATATTCCTATGATAATGAGGGCTCCAGGCTACGGTGTAGACAGGGACGGGCAGTCTCCGGGTCTCCATTCTCTCGCTGTGCACACACTCAGTCCCTGCCTCACTGCCTGTGCACAGACATCCCTCCACCGGACCCGGTAATCGCCGTTCGCAGTAGCATACCGGCAGAGGTGTATGTCGGTTTTCTGGCACCCGGGGAAAGTATTCATTTTGGCGCCCCCCCCAGCACACATGCGATTTGCACTCTTAGTCATGTACACACAAGCTCCTCTCCCCAATGCTCTCAATGATCAGTGAAAAACTGAGAGAAGCAGAAGAGAAGCTCGTTGTCACAGGACCACAAGTATGAAAGTCGCATGTGAGTGAAGTGTCCATGTGACGACTACTGGAACCTGCAGAGCTGAATCCTGACATCGCAGCTTCTGAATTCTCACAACGAATTCACTGCACTCTTTTAGGATTCTCCCTTGCCGGTGGACAGTCATGTCAGCACAAGCATGTGATTTGTATACTTCTGACCACATTCCGACTAGACGTGCCCGGCCTCGCTCAGTTCATTTTCATTGAATGAGGCCACAGATGTCTAGTCAGCACGTGACTGCATGTATGTAAATCACCGGCACAAGAGAATCCTGATAGCGTGCAGGGCGCACTGTGAGAACTCAGAAGTCTGCAGTCACAAAGAATGACTGCAGACTCATTACAAACATGGACATTTTCTTTAATGCTCCGAACATAAATAAAAACATGAAAATTAGTCAGTATCACAAATAACATTTCCACCCAGGTACCTTATAGATGATGTCGCCTCTGGAGCCGTTCTTCTTTTCTTCATCTAGTCCAGACCCCATGATGAGTTTTCTCATCCACAGCCGTCTCTGCAGACTTCCATCTTCTCCGCTCTTTTCCGGAAAATCTCCACATGATGCCCTTAAAGATACAAGTGTCATTATAATGCTTCTGAATAAAAAATTGACCCTCAATATATTGCCTGCACAAAATATGACCCCCACATTGTTCCTCTTATGGTACATGCTCTTCACACTGACCTCTCCTTTCCATACCGGACCCCTCTTCACACTGTCCTCTCACACTGTGTCCCTGCTATAGGGCCCAGTATTTATACTGTACTCTCTCATCACACTCCCCCTCCTTGGTATACTGTCCCCTCCTGGCTGTGTCTTTACGCTGTCCCCATGCTACGAACCCACTACTCAATTTCTATTCTGCGCCCACTCACTTTTCTCCTCCCTTACTGTCTCATCACACTATTCCCCTTCCTCCTCATACTGTCTCCTCTCATATCCCTCCTGTTCACCATATTGTCTCCTCATATATTTACTCCCTCACTTTCTATACTGCAAGCTCACCTGACTTCCCATACTGTGTCTGCACACATCTCATCACCCTCACTCCCCGTACTCTGCCCACATCAATTTTTCACATCGCTACTCGTACTGTGTCCGCATACATTCCCCCGTTTGCTCCCCATACTGTCTGCACTCATCCCCCATACTGTTTCCTCATATATGCCCCCCTTTCCCTAGTACTTTTTCCTCATACATGCCCCCCATTCCTCGGTACTGTTTCCTCCTTCATGCCCCCCGTACTGTTTCCTCATACATGCCCCCCATTGCCCATACATGTCCCCATTCCCCAGTACTGTTTCCTCATACATGCCCCCCATTCCCCAGTACTGTTTCCTCATACATGCCTCCCGTACTGTTTCCTCATACATGCCCCCCATTGCCCATACATGCCCCCCATTCCCCAGTACTGTTTCCTCATACATGCCCCCCATTCCCCAGTACTATTTCCTCATACATGCCACCCATTCCCAAGTACTGTTTCCTCATACATGGCCCCATTGCCCATACATGCTCCCCATTCCCCTGTACTGTTTCCCCATCTCCCCCTTTGCCCTTCATTTTGTGTCCTCAAATAACCCCCCCACATTAAATCCCCCATCCCCACTCCAATTCTCCCCACACATAATGAATCCCCCTATCCTCACTCAAATTGTCCCCACACATAATAAATCCCCTCATCCCCACTCAAAATCTCCACACACATAATAAATCCCCCCATCCCCACTCAAATTGTCCCCCCTACCATCTTGTATGCATGGCTCAGCTCCCCCCTCTCATTCTTGTATGTATGGCTTAGCTCCCCCCATCTTGTATGAATGGCTCAGCTCCCCCTCCCATTCTTGTATGTATGGCTCAGCTCCCCCATCTTGTACGAATGGCTCAGCTCCCCCCTCCCATCATGTATGAATGGCTCAGCTCCCATCTTGTAAGTATGGCTCTGCTTCCCAACCTCTCCCATCTTGTATGAATGGCTCAGCTTCCTCCCCCTCCCATCTTGTATGTATGGCTCGGCTTCCCCTCTCCCATCTTGTATGAATGGCTCAGCTCAGCTTCCCCCCTCCCATCTTGTATGAATGGCTCAGCTTCCCCCTTCCCATCTTGTATGAATGGCTCAGTTCAGCTCCCCCCTCCCATCTTGTATGAATGGCTCAGCTCAGCTTCCCCCCACTCCCACCTTGTATGAATGGCTCAGCTCAGCTCCCCCTCCCATCTTGTATGAATGGCTCAGCTTCCCCCCTCCCATCTTGTATGTATGGCTCAGCTTCCCCCCTCCAATCTTGTATGAATGGCTCAGCTCAGCTTCCCCCCTCCCATCTTGTATGTATGGCTCAGCTCAGCCTCCCCCTCCCATCTTGTATGTATGGCTCAGCTTCCTCCCCCTCCCATCTTGTATGTATGGCTCGGCTTCCCCTCTCCCATCTTGTATGAATGGCTCAGCTCAGCTTCCCCCCTCCCATCTTGTATGAATGGCTCAGCTTCCCCCTTCCCATCTTGTATGAATGGCTCAGTTCAGCTCCCCCCCTCCCATCTTGTATGAATGGCTCAGCTCAGCTTCCCCCCACTCCCACCTTGTATGAATGTCTCAGCTCAGCTCCCCCTCCCATCTTGTATGAATGGCTCAGCTCAGCTTCCCCCCTCCCATCTTGTATGAATGGCTCAGCTTCCCTCTCCCATCTTGTTTGTATGGCTCAGCTTCCCCCCCATCTTGTATGAATGGCTCAGCTCAGCTTCCCCCCCTCCCATCTTGTATGAATGGCTCAGCTTCCCCCCTCCCATCTTGTATGTATGGCTCAGCTTCCCCCCCTCCAATCTTGTATGAATGGCTCAGGTCAGCTTCCCCACCTCCCATCTTGTATGTATGACTCAGCTCAGCCTCCCTCCTCCCATCTTGTAGGTATGGCTCAGCTTCCCACCTTCCCATCTTGTATGAATAGCTCAGCTCAGCTTCCCCCCCATCTTGTATTTATGGCTCAGCTTCCCCCCCACTCCCATCTTGTATGAATGGCTCAGCTCAGCTTTCCCCCTCCCATCTTGTATGAATGGATAAGCTCAGCTTCCCCCCTCCCATCTTGTATGTATGGCTCGGCTTCCCCCCTCCCATCTTGTATGAATGGCTCAGCTCAGTTCAGCTTCCCCCTACTCCCATCTTGTATGTATGGCTCAGTTTTCCCCCCCACTCCCGCTCCCATCTTGCATGCATGGCTCCTCCATCCTCCTACCGTCCTCCCCCCACCCTCCTTCACCCTCCCTGGCTGTCATACTCACCTTTCCCACACCGCGCCGAACATCCCTCCATCTCTGTCCCGGCATGGCAGTGTCTTCCTTTGTGCGTCCATATTCATCACCTTAATGAGTGGTACCACGTGACCGCTTACACAGGACGAGCTGCAGGCGCTGAGACCAGGCATCGCTGGAGTAGGGTGAGTATGACGTCCTCAAGCGGGTGGGCGGGCGCGCGGGGGGTGGGGTGAGGTGGTGGGTGGGAGAAGACCTTGGACTTTAATTTAAAAAAAAAACAGAGCAGAAAACTTGCTCAGGTGCCGCCCCCTACATTGTCCCGCCCTAGGCATGTGCCCTCAAGTGCCTAGTGGCAAATACGGCCCTGTATATAGGGAACTAGCTACCCTGAAACCGGGTCTAGAGCTCCCCCTTTTCCCTTGGAGTCAGAAAAGTGTTGCATGTAAGTGTTACCTGTTAAAGGGATCCTTCTCGCTTCCAGCCATGGCATCACCCTCCCCATAAGGAAGGCAATACCACTGTGACAACCGGACTCCTGGGGTGTCACACTAGTGCGCAGGTGTGACCGCCGTTACCATTTTGATAAAGAGATTTTTTAAAAAACAAAACTATATGACTAAATCAAACAAAAACATGCATATTATCCACCGCATCATGCTGCAGCTCAGGTGCTGTCGCTGGTTCCTGCCTGATGAAAGTCATTTTTTTTTTTATATTATATTAATTGTGTAAAATACTGGACAGGTCAGTGAGAGATCAGTGACCTGTCAGAAGCCATACAGATGATTATCTAATCAGAGCACCACATGAAGACCCCCACAGGCCGCTCTGGAGCACGAGAATCTCATTAACTGAAAACTGCAACCACAAGACGGATTCCATCACCAGGTATCATTTCATTCAGTATAACGGCGCCTACCTGACACTGTCTGAAGTTTACTCAGCACAATCCTGCTGACAGGTTCGCTTTAAATCATGATGCCCATATTGCCTTGTTTTGGTCTCTGGTTAGAAACATAGCAGTATCTGAGTATGTGGAACAATGACACCTTCATTGGAATTTCTTGTATCATTTGGAGGGAATGTATAAGAAATAATCATTTTATTAATATAACCCTAACATATTCCACAGCACTTTACAATTAAGAGGGAGCAAGGAAAAAAGGGAGACCCAATTGGTAATCAGCCAGTATCCGTCTAAGTACAGTTACCAAGTGCAATTGGGTGCATAGAGGAAGTGGAGACAGATGATAGGAAGGACAAGATTCTGGGAAAAATTTAGAAAGAGAGAACAGGAAAGTTAGATTAGTGAAGTGAGGTGATAAGTCTGTCTAAACAGATGTGTTTTTAAAGCGCAATTAAAAACATGGAGGTTAGTTGTTTATCAGATCGTCCAGGGTAGCGCCTTTTATAAAACTGGGGCAGCGTGAGAGCAGTCTTGGAGACAGAAGTGGGAGAGCCGGATTATGGAAGATGTTGAGGTACCTTCACACATAACGATTTTGTTAACGATATCGTTGCATTTTGTGACATAGCAACGATATCGTTAACTAAATCGTTATGCGTGACAGCGACCAACGATCAGGCCCCTGCTGGGAGATCGTTGGTCGCTGGGAATGATCAGGACCTTTATTTGGTCGCTGATCACCCGCTGACATCGCTGAATCGGCGTGTGTGACGGCGATCCAGCGATGTGTTCACTGGTAACCAGGGTAAACATCGGGTTACTAAGCGCAGGGCCGCGCTTAGTAACCCGATGTTTACCCTGGTTACCATTGTAAAAGTTAAAAAAAACAAACACTACATACTTACATTCCGGTGTCTGTCCCCCGCCTTCAGCTTCCCTGCACTGTGTCAGCGCCGGCCGGCCGTAAAGCAGAGCACAGCGGTGACGTCACCGCTGTGCTCTGCTTTACGGTCGGCCGGCGCTGACACAGTGCAGGGAAGGTGACGCCGGGGGACAGACACCGGAATGTAAGTATGTAGTGTTTGTTTTTTTTTACTTTTACGATGGTAACCAGGGTAAACATCGGGTTACTAAGCGCGGACCTGCGCTTAGTAACCCGATGTTTACCCTGGTTACCCGGGGACTTCGGCATCGTTGGTCGCTGGAGAGCTGTCTGTATGACAGCTCTCCAGCGACCACACAACGACCTAAACAGCGACGCTGCAGCGATCGGCATCGTTGTCTATATCGCTGCAGCGTCGCTAAATGTGACGGTACCTTTAGTCTTAGATCAGTTGCAGATTGGGTGCTAGATATAGATGAGGGATGAGATGTAGGGTGGTGAAGAAGTGTGAAGAGATTTGTGAGTGAGAGAGATAAGTTTATATTGGACTTCGTAGTGGATGGGTAACCAGTGCAATGACTGGCACAGGGTGGAGGCATCAGTGCATTGGCTGGGCAGAAATACGACCCTGGGGTCCATTCAGGATGGATTGGAGAAGAGAAAGTTTGGTAAGAGGGAGAACGATCAGTAGAGAGTTGCAATAGTCCAGATGATAATGAATAAGAGCGACAGTAAGAATATAAAATAAGTAGACCAAAGAATGACTATAATATAGTGCTCCCTACTGGGTGGGTAAGTCTATAGGTGATTTAATCGCAGATGGAAAAAAAAAGCAATTGTATGTGCAAAATATAATAAAGAAAGATAATAAAATATAACATAAGAATTACAGTAAAAAAATGAAAGCAGCAGTTTTCTTTGAAATGGTTTTATGTAACACATTTCACGTGACATGGTTTGTCAAATTTAAGAAAAACAACAAAACAAAACAAGAAAACCACTTAAATGAGAATGCATATGACAATACACTGCTGTCTAGCTACTCATTGTGGAAGCACATTATGACTAAGCCATGTAGAAATCAAACACCAGGTTGTGAACCTTTTCCATTAGTTTAAGGGTATTTTACCTTTGTAGTTATTGCTTCAGTGCATTTAAAATATAAAATATCCCATCAGTTCTTGTAAACAGCTTATCCAGAAATGGTGGTAGAGGAAGTAAAACATGTCAGCCTTTCTCCCTTCACCCACTTTATCATAGCTATTTCACCTGGAAACCTCACCAGTGCTTACTCCGCTCACCCAGGGCCGGGACGAGGGGTAGGCACTGTAGGCACCCGCCTAGAGCACTACCTTCTGCCTCCCCAAGTTGGGTGCATTGTGTTGAATGACTGCGTCCTCACAGCGCCTTCCCCCAGTGACGGCCGTGGCGTAGACATTCAGGTGAGCGTCTGTCAGACGTGAATTCAATGAGCGCTGCCTGGGAGAGTAGTAGAGGAGCTGTAACCAGCTTCCTGCTCTGTCGGTGACTTCATCAGAACCCAGACCACTTCCGGCCTTCACACTGAAGGAGAAGGTGCATGCAGGGGAAGTCAGGTGGCATGACACTGTGACGTTATATCGCCATCCAGCGCCAACTGTTGCACTTTATAGAAGAGTTGATGATGGCTGGGCTAGACATGGATCCTGGATTAGGTTTTTAAAAAAATGTTTCTTATACTATTTAACTAAAGAATAGGGGCCATCACAAGAGGGGCTGTTGGAATAATATACAAGGGGGGTGCTGACTATGCTGGCCTATCACACTATGGGGTACATATTAAACTAGGAGCTGACTGTAGGGTACATATTATACTGGGGCTGGCTGTGGGGTACATATTATGCTGGGGGCTGTGGGGTACATATGAAACTGGGGGTTGGCTGCAGGGTACATATTATACTGGGGGCCACATATTATACGGGGGGTTGGCAGTGGGAAACATTATATTGGGGGTTGGCTGTGGGGAACATACTGGGGGCCTATCACACTATGGGGTACATATTATACTGGGGGCTTCCTGTAGGAAATATATTAATGGAGTTGGCTGTGGAGTACATATTATAGTG
Organism: Ranitomeya imitator; assembly: GCF_032444005.1. Taxonomy (NCBI): domain Eukaryota; kingdom Metazoa; phylum Chordata; class Amphibia; order Anura; family Dendrobatidae; genus Ranitomeya; species Ranitomeya imitator. The sequence continues at coordinate 787,180,914 of NC_091284.1, read as the reverse complement.
AAGGCTGGCTGTGAGGAACATTACACTGGAAGCTGGCTTTGGCAAACATTACACTGGGGATCTATCACACTATTAGGTATACTGGGGGCTGCCTGTGGGGGACATTATGCCTGGGCCGTGGGAGCATCATACTGTATATTGGGGTCTGTTTTTGATATCATATTGTGTGGGGGACATTTTGAGGAGGGGACACAGTTTGAAGAAGACAACTTGGTGGGCAGTATGAGGGCATAGTGTGAGAAGGGCTCACAGAATGGAAATGGAAAAGGGGCAGCATGAAATGGAGGCACAGTATGGAGATGGGTTAGCATGGTGGAAGGCAGTGTGGAGATAGAGTGTAAGGGAAACCAGTGGAGAGGTGATGCCCATGGTACAGGCAGTGGTTCATAAGAGGGGACCTTGTGGCGGTTATATCCGACATGATGGTGGCCCGATTCTAACGCATCGGGTATTCTAGAATATCTATGTATGTATGTATATAGCAGCCACATAGTATATAGCACAGGCGACGTAGTATATAACACAGGCCAAACAGTATATAGCACAGCCCATGTAATATATAGCACAGCCCCAACAGTATATAACACAGCCCACGTAATATATAGCATAGCCCACGCAGTATATAACACTGGCCACGTAATATATAGCACAGCCCACGCAGTATATAACACTGGTCACGTAGTATATAGCAGCCACGCGGTATATAACACAGCCCACGTAGTATATAGCAGTGTGGGCACCATATTCCTGTAAAAAAAATATTTAAAATACAAAATAGTTATATACAGTCATGGCCAAAAGTATTGACACCCCTGCAATTCTGAAAGAGAATACTCAGTTTCTTCCTGAAAATGATTGTAATCACAAATTATTTGGTATTATTATCTTCATTTAATTTGTCTTAAATGAAAAAACACATAAGAGAATGAAGCAAAAAGCAAAACATTGATCATTTCACACAAAACTCCAAAAATGGGCCAGACAAAAGTATTGGCACCCTCAGCCTAATACTTGGTTGCACAACCTTTAGCCAAAATAACTGCGACTAACCGCTTCCGGTAACCATCATTGAGTTTCTTACAATGCTCTGCTGGAATTTTAGACCATTCTTCTTTGGCAAACTGCTCCAGGTCTCTGATATTTGAAGGGTGCCTTCTCCAAACTGCCATTTTTAGATCTCTCCACAGGTGTTCTATGGGATTCAGGTCTGGACTCATTGCTGGCCACCTTACAGGTCTCCAGGGCTTTCTCTCAAACCATTTTCTAGTGCTTTTTGAAGTGTGTTTTGGGTCATTGTCCTGCTGGAAGACCCATGACCTCTGAGGGAGACCCAGCTTTCTCACACTGGGCCCTACATTATGCTGCAAAATTTGTTGGTAGTCTTCAGACTTCATAATGCCATGCACACGGTCAAACAGTCCAGTGCCAGAGGCAGCAAAGCAACCCCAAAACATCAGGGAACCTCCGCCATGTTTGACTGTAGGGACCGTGTTCTTTTCTTTGAATGCCTCTTTTTTTCTCCTGTAAACTCTATGTTGATGCCTTTGCCCAAAAAGCTCTACTTTTGTCTCATCTGACCAGAGAACATTCTTCCAAAACATTTTAGGCTTTTTCAGGTAAGTTTTGGCAAACTCCAGACCGGCTTTTTTATGTCTCGGGGTAAGAAGCGGCATCTTCCTAGGTCTCCTACCATACAGTCCCTTTTCATTCAGACGCCGACGCACTGACACCGCTGCTGCCTCATCACTATCGAAGCTACCGCCTCACCAACACCGGAGCTACCGCCTCACCAACACCGGAGCTACCGCCTCACCAACACCGGAGCTCCTGCAACCCTCCTCCTACTGTCTCCTTCCCCATAATCCTGTAGAATGTAAGCCCGCAAGGGCAGGGTCCTCGCCCCTCTGTATCAGTCCGTCATTGTTAGTTTGTTTACTGTATGTGATATTTGTAACTTGTATGTAACCCCTTCTCATGTACAGCACCATGGAATCAATGGTGCTATATAAATAAATAATAATAATAATAATAGTACGGGTTGACACTGTTGTACCCTCGGACTGCAGGGCAGCTTGAACTTGTTTGGATGTTAGGCGAGGTTCTTTATCCAACATCCGCACAATCTTGCGTTGAAATCTCTTGTCAATTTTTCTTTTCCGTCCACATCTAGGGAGGTTAGTCACAGTGCCATGTTCTTTAAACTTCTTGATGACACTGCACACGGTAGACACAGGAACATTCAGGTCTTTGGAGATGGACTTGTAGCCTTGAGATTGCTCATGCTTCCTCACAATTTGGTTTCTCAAGTCCTCAGACAGTTCTTTGGTCTTCTTTCTTTTCTCCATGCTCAATGTGGTACACACAAAGACACAGGACAGAGGTTGAGTCAACTTTAATCCATGTCAACTGGCTGCAAGTGTGATTTAGTTATTGCCAACACCTGTTAGGTGCCACAGGTAAGTTACAGGTGCTGTTAATTCCACAAATTAGAGAAGCATCACATGATTTTTCGAACAGTGCCAATACTTTTGTCCACCCCTTTTTTATGTTTGGTGTGGAATTATATCCAATTTGGCTTTAGGACAATTCTTTTTGTGTTTTTTAATTTAAGACAAATTAAATGAAGATAATAATACCAAAGAATTTGTGATTGCAATCATTTTCTGGAAGAAAATGAGTATTATCTGACAGAATTGCAGGGGTGTTAATACTTTTGGCCATGACTGTACTCACCCGCCGGGATCCAGCGAAGCTGTGCCGAGACGCGCGCGGCTGCCGCCATCTTCCGTTCCCAGGATGAATTGCGAGATTACCCAGATAACTTAGCGGTCTCTCGAGACCCCTAAGTCTTCTGGGTAATTTCGCAATGCATCTCTGGGAACGGAAGCTGGCGGAGGCCGCGCGCATCTCGGTGAACTACGGAAGGTGAGAATATCAGGTTTTTTGTTTTTCTATTATTTTTAACATTACATCTTTTTATTATTGATGCTGCAATAAGTAAAAAGTTAGTAAAAAGTTGGGGTCAAACAGGGTTAATAGCAGCGTTAACGGAGTGCATTACCCGCGGCATAACGCGGTCCGTTAATGCTGGCATTAAGCCTGTGTGAGCGCTGACTGGGGGAGGGGAGTATGGAGTGGGCGCCTGGCACTGACTGGACGGAAGTAGGGAGGGACTAATTTATTTACTCATGAAAGTTCTGGTGCCTTATTTATGTACTATTGATGGCGCTGGTAATCTGTGTATGTACTATGATGATTTTGGTTTCATATTCATGTACTCATGATGGTTCTGGTGATGAATAAAGCATCACTAAATGAATGTCACCAGAACCACCTTCAGTATAAGAATACAAAACCAGACACCAGTTTTTTTTTTTACTTCTGCTGGTCTTTTTGTGTGAAAAAGATAACAATTTTAGTGTAAATGGTCGTTAGAGCTTGTTACCTGACCCGTTACAGGGATACGGTGGAGTGTGTTAAGGGTCCTGTTACCTTCGTCTCAGACCCATTCCTTTACTTGGGAGCTGAGGGTTAATTGGGAGGGCACTATTAGGGAGGCACTATTCATTGAGATGGACCTGTAAGAAAGAATGCGGATATAGTTTCTAAGGATAAACCGCTAAGAAGGTCCACTTTCTGACTCAGGCCACACCGGTTCAGGCAGATGATCGGTAGAAGGCACATGAGTATAATATGATGGAATATTTATTCCAAAATGTGCACGTGACAGCAGGTATTAAGATATGTACCCTTTAGGATCTGAGGACAAAAGGAGTACCAAAACTTTACTTCAGTCTGCACGGTTGCCATATGTTAATTTTTTCTCTGTATGAGCATGCTGCTATTGATTAATATTACCGCCGCCACTAAGGTCAACAAAAGGACTATGACCATTGTTTAGAAGTGTTAATTGAGGATTTATTCCCACTTGATTTGGTCATACCTGTCATGATATTAAGGTTGTTTGACCTGTTTGTGCTTACATGAATACACAATAGATATATTATCCCTATGAAAATTAAGGGCTGCGGACCCTGCTAATTGTGTAGGAAGTTACCAAGAAGTGTGGTATTGGAATAACCGAAGAACAATATTATAGCGGTTATAATTCCCTGGTGGTGATCTCTTTTTAGCGTACTTTGTGTTTGTTCGTTTGCACCTAGCACTTTTTGGCACAATTGTGTTTGGCACTTTCTCTGTTATGAGTATTCAATAAAAGTTAAGTTTTATCATAACATAGGAACCCGCTGTTTTGCTAAGGAAATTTTTGGTTCTTATACCATTGAGAGTCTAGCTGCAAATTGTTAATTGGGAGGGCACCATCGGCTTCATCTGCCTAGGTAACAAAAATACCTTGTCCCGGGCCTGCGTGCACCGCACCCAGACCACAGACTGTCTACCATGAAGGTTTCCTTGGATACTTATTTCTAAGGCTAGGGTTACAAGAGCGTAAAATTTCTCATCCGATAAAATGATTAATTAGGCTAATCACACTCTGATCAGAGTTTGATCAGAGTGTGAGCATCGTGGGATCCGATTCTCTCAGATGAGAAGATGGAGAAAAAAATGTGAGTGGTTTGTACTGTGATGTCACTTGAGCGCAATTCCGATGATTTGCTCGCACTCAATGAATTGCTTTGCTGAATGTGATCAGAATATTGGATCAAATTCAGGCATGCTGCAATTTGTTTCCCTGGACAATCTTTGTCCGAGGAAAAAATTGGACATGTGCTCGGCCCCATAGCATAACATTGGTTCACGTGCGATCTGATGCATGCTGTGTGCACGAGCCCTAACACAAGAGAAGTGAGCTGCATTGACACTTTTTCTATCTTTCCTATATTTTTTTTATAACAGTTACATTTTCTAGGAAAAGGTAGAGTGGCACAGATATATTTGATGGTAAAAGGGATAGTAGAAAATGGAATTGGGCCCCCTCATTCCAAAGGTTTCATAACAGCTTTCACCCTTAGAGCTTGTTCGCACATTGCATTTTAGCCGCTGAACAAAAAATGCAGCATTTTACAGTACCAGCAAAGTGAGTGAGATTTCTGAAAACTCGTGCACACCTTGCTATTTTTTCATGGCAGATTTTAACCCCTTCATAACCAAAGGTATTTACATTTTTGCGTTTTTTTTTTTTTTTTGCTCCCCTTCTTCCCAGAGCCATAACTTTTTTAATTTTCTGTCCAAATGTCCATGTGAGGGCTTATTTTTTGCAAGACAAGTTGTACTTTTGAACAACTCCAATAACAAGTGCGGTGAAATTGTAAAAAAAAAAAGTGCAATTCCACAGTTGTTTTTTTTTATACCATGTTCACTAAATGGTAAAACTGACCAGTCATTATGATTTTCCAGGTCATTACGAGTTCATAGACACCAAACATGTCTAGGTTCTTTTTATTTAGGCGGTGAACAAAAAATCCAAACTTTGTTTAAAAAAAAAATGGCGCCATTTTCCGAGACCTGTAGCGTCTCCAATTTTCTTGATCTGGGGCTGGGTGAAGTTTTATTTTTTTGTGTGCCGAGCTGATATTTTTATTGATACCATTTTGGTGCAGATACGTTCTTTTGATCCCCCAGTTATTGCATTTTATTGTAAGGTCGCGGCGATTAAAAAAACTTAATTCTGGCGTTTTTAATTTTTTTCTCATTACGCCATTTAGCGATCAGGTTAGTTCTATTTTCATATTGATAGATGGGGCGATTCTGAACACCCAATATGTGCATATTTGTTTTTCTATTGTTTTATTTTGAATGGGGTGAAAAGGGAGGTGATTTAAACTTTTATATATTTTTTATTTTTTTAACATTTTTTAAAAACTTTTTTTTTACAGTTTTCTTGCTTCAATAGTCTCCATGGGAGACTAAAAGCTGCAGTTGTCTGATCATCTCTGCTACACACAGGCGATGATCAGATCACCTGTGTGTAGCAGAAATGCTCACTTGCTATGACCGCCGACCACCGGGTGGCGCTCATAGTAATAAGGCAGTGGCAACCATAGAGGTCTGCTTCAAACCTCTGGTTGTCATGCGAACCCATCAGTGACCCGCAATTAAGTGATGGGGTCACCGATTGGCGGGATTTCCGACACGCTTCCGCGTGATGTCAACGCTGTGCTCTGCTTTACGGCCGGCCCTCACAGTCGGTGCGGGAAGCTGACGGCGAGGGACGTGACAGACACCGGAATGTGAGTATGTAGTGTTTTTTTTTTTACATTTACAATGGTAACCAGGGTAAATATCGGGTTACTAAGCGCAGCCCTGCGCTTAGTAACCCGATGTTTACCCTGGTTACCCGGGGACTTCGGCATCGTTGGTCGCTGGAGAGCTGTCTGTGTGACAGCTCTCCAGCGACCACACAACGACTTACCAACAATCACGGCCAGGTCGCATCGCTGGTCGTGATCGTTGGTAAATTGTTTAGTGTAACGGTACCTTAAGCCTACCGGTGCCATGTCAGCTTTTATTAGACATGGAAACTCCAGTCCTCCTGACACATTTATCTGAAGGCCGAGTTGTGGTGGATCAACCAAGATTGGTGGGAGTGTCTACCTTTATCAGCAAGAACATACACATTAGATGATCACTACATAGAAGTGGTTGGAGTACAGTTATTGGCCCACTTCATCAGCGGATGGTTGGCATGTTAATCTTGAAGCCTTGAAGTTTGAGCTTCCAAAAATGTGGTTGTCCACCAAAGAGATGATTCATTGGCAGATTCCAGGAAAAGCAAAAGTGGTCCACAACTGAACCATCTTAATAACATGTTACAGAAGGTTATCTCACTTAAGACTAAGAGGATTAAGATAATTTATCTTTGGACAACCGATTGACCGATGTCAAGCTAAGTGCCGAATTACAATTTTGAGTGCAATAATATCCCAGTGCTGTGTTATCTGAGACAAGGTAACCTCTATTAGGTATGTAGGATAGGATAGAGGTTGCCACTTTACCTATATTGTCGTGCTGCAGAGGATGCTTGCCAGAGGACATTCAGTGCAAGATAACCAGGGTGGTAGGCAGGGGTGTAATTATAATTGATGCAAAGATTTGCAATTGCACCTGTGCCCTTGAGACAAATATGGGCCGCCCTAAAGGTCCCTTTGCCACATATGAAATGACTATCACTATTAAAGACCTGTGATAGTTGGGGCCCTGTTGTAGAATTTGCAGTGGGGCCCAAAAACGTCATGTTGCGCCACTAAAATGATTGGGCTCATGTTTCGTTCCCCAAAAGTTTCTGGTTAAAAAGCACTGAAAGAGCAAAGATATACCTATAAAATTTAGCTGCAGATTAAGAACCTGGAAGCATCCAGAAGGCACCCGGTGTACCGACAACACAACTAGCAGTGTAGCTCCAGTGTAGCATCATATTTCTTCAGTGCGAGGCAGCAGATAATTATAATTTATAGAGCATGAACCTGTAATAAGACATACCTGTTGTCTCTGCCTAGAGACTAAATATTTACAGAAAATATTGTTGCTTTTATAAGAAGTTTCTGCCATATTATTGAAAGTCTGTGGTAATGATCTATTGTCTGGCCTTTCCCCCATATTACCGTATATACTCGAGTATAATCCGACCCGTTTATAAGCCAAGTGTCACGATCCAATTTTGGATTTGTGGCAGATCTGGTTTGCCTCAGTTTAAGACCTTTTTTCCTTTCTGGTCATCGGGGGTTAATGCAGTTTTTTCCCCCGGTGGCCGATGATGTTATTGCATTGCTGCTGATGTTTGTGGTGACCACTCCCTCCATCCTTTAAGAGGTCACCTGGTTCATCAGCTGACTGTCGGTGTTAGTTCATTCTTCAGCGACCAAGCCGGGAGAAGGAGCTAGCTGGGAACTGTTGTTCTACTGCTGTGTCCGTTGTATCTGGAGTTTCTTCCTGCTGTGCTGTGCCTTGCAGCATTAAGCTAAGTGTGGTTTTCCTTTCCCTTGTCTGTATACTCTGTTTTGGTGATATTTATACACTGGTGCAGTCCACCTCTCTTGGGGGGAGAGGGGGTCACTGATAGGGTTTGCATAGGAGACAGGGATACGCTGGCGGCTCAGGCCTCCTAACCTTCATAGGTACCCCTGAGATAAGGGAAAGCCAAGGCCCCTTATAGTGGCAGGGACAGGTGCGGGTTCCAGTACGTCGTCCTGCCCCTTTATCGCCATAAACGGCGTGACACCAAGGCACCTAATTTTACCACGGAAAACTGGGTAAGCTTATTGACTCGAGTATTAACCGGGTATGCATTGTCCCCTCATCCCTGTCCTGCTATGTGTGGCTCCCCCCCAGTCTCCTAGTTGTCTGCATGGCTGGGTGTCCTCCACATCCTCCCCCTTCTATACATGGCTCGGCGTCCTCCACGTCCTCCTCCTATGCAGGGCTTAGCATCCTCCCCCTTCTAAGCATGGCTCAGCATCCTCCCCGTCCTCCTTCTATGCATGGCTCAGCATCCTCCCCATTCTATGCATGGCTCGACGTTGTCCCTGTCCTCCTCCTTCTATGCATGGCTCAGCATCCGCCCTGTCCTCCTCCTCCTATGCAAGGCTCAGCATTCTCCCCTTCTATGCATTGCTGGACATCCTCCCCATCCTCCCCTTTCTATGCATGGCTCAGCATCCTCCCCGTCCTCCCCCTTCTATGCATGGCTCCACATCCTCCCCCGTTCTTCCCCTTTCTCCCCCGTCCTCCCTCATTCTCCCCCATCATATTCACCCTCATTGCACGGTCCTGCACGTCCCTGCATCTCCGTTGTCAGCGGTCATGTGGTACCGCTCATTAAAGTAATGAATATGCACTCCATGCCTATGGGATGCCTACATATTCATTACCTTAATGAGCAGTACCATGTGAACGCAGAGGAGAGGAGAGCTGCTGGCGCCGGGACAACGGAGATGCAAGGACAGAGATGCAGCGACGGAGGGTGAGTTTGTTGTCACAGCCAGCGGCTTCTACCTCTTCTCTCCCGCCCCCGTCCCCACCCCCCTCTCCGCTGACTTTCAGGGACCGTAACTCATGTATAAGCCTAGGGGGCGCGTTTTCAGCTCAAAAAAATGTGCTGAAAATCAAGGCTTATACACGAGTATATACGGTAATTGGAAAGTGAAGAAGTTTCCACCCTGCTGCTCATAGACTACATTTATTTACTCCAACCCCTGCACTTACAGTATATGTAGCCTGAGATTCTCATGCTCAACAATTGTTTACTAAATTATCTGATTATAGGGGTACTTAGAAAAACCTCTTTGACAATGAGGGTGATCAATGAGTGGAACAAGCTGCCACGAGAGGTGGTGAGTTCTCCTTCACTTGAAGTCTTCAAACAGAGGCTGGACAGACATCTGTCTAAGATGGTTTAGTGAATCCTGCATTGGGCAGGAGGTTGGACCAGATGACCCTGGAGGTCCCTTCCAACTCTACCATTCTATGATTCTATTATTTTCTTGAACTCTTTTTATAGTTAACCAGCACATGCGCAAGAACTGGCTGCGCACAAAGACTTACTTCAGGTTTGTTCTTCAGGTTTTATGGGGTATCTAGATAGAGGTAGCACCTCTGGTGGAGTGCTTGCCATGTCCTTTTTGGACAGCTCTTCCATCTTTGGCCTTCATCTGATGCTCAACTCTCACCTGTACCTCCAAGTAGCTGCTAGCATGCGGCAGCGGGTACACCCCAGAACACCGCCTCGGCAGGCGGGCCAAACCAGGTGAGGGTAGCTGTTGGGTTTCTTTGAGACCTACAGTGATTTTCAAGGGTTTGCCTACCCTTGCATGTGAAAGCTGGATATGGCAAACTGTGCGGAAGAAACCAAGATTCAACGGACAAGCGATTTCCAGCTCAGCGTTGGGGAGCGCTGAGAGGGTGCAGTGAGGCACATATAGGACACTTCTGGCCATCCACTGCACCCTGACCTATCTCCAGTTCTCTCGCCTAGTTCTTGCTACTGGGGCTCGATAGGTATGGGCGAGAGAGTGAGGTTGACGATTGCGCAACTCTTCCACACTTAAATCCAAGTCAAGCGCAAGTCATGACTTCAACCACTCCGTATCAAAAGTCCTGTGGTGATGGGAGAGTGGCAAAGCAGCAGGTGTAGAGTCACTGGAAGCTGTAGTCACGAACCTGCACGCAGGCGGCCCAGGCCATATGGTTGCTCTCCACTGGACCGAAGCAGCAGTGGAGTTCGGCTGTTGTGAGTTCTGTTTTTGGGCTCCCTCTGGTGGTTACTGATGGTACTGGGTGACTTGTCTTTCCTGGGTTTCTGGGTTCCACCTGTTCCATCAGCATATGGGAGTTTCCTATTTAACCTGGCTTTGCTGGCATTTCCTCGCCGGTTATCAATGTATCCAGTGTGTCTTGTTACCTCTGCTCCCTGCTCCTAGAACCTTCTGGACAAGCTAAGTTTGGATTTTCCTGTTTTGTGTTTTGCTTAATTTGGTTTTTAGTCCAGCCTGCAGATATGTGATTCTCTGCTGCTGGTTGCTCTAGTGGGCTGAAATTGCTTTTCATGTACCATGAGTTGACACATGAGTTCAAGTAATTTCAGGATGGTTTTTTGAAGGGTTTTTCGCTGACCGCGCAGTTCACTTTTGTATCCTCTGCTATCTAGCTTTAGCGGGCCTCATTTTGCTGACACTGTTTTCATACTACGTATGTGCTTTCCTCTCATTTCACCTTCATTATATGTGGGGGGCTGCTATTTGCTGTGGGGTATTTCTCTGGAGGCAAGAGAGGTCTGTGTTTCTTCTGATAGGGGAAGTTAGATCTTCGGCTGGAGCGAGACGTCTAGGATCATCGTAGGCACGTTCCCCGGCTACTTTTATTTGTGTGTTAGGTTCAGGGTCGCGGTCAGCTCAGGTTCCATCACCCTAGAGCTTGTTTGTATCTGTGCTTGTCATTTTTGTGATCCCCTGCCATTGGGATTATGACAGTATAACCGGCCCACAAAGTGTTAATTGTATTGGCTGAAGTAGGAGGATAAGTAGTCTGAGGAAGTTTTTTTTTTTTTTTTTCTTTCCCCTTTCCCTCAGAGTTTGCTGCCTAGCCTTATTGCAGCCTGGCTACTTCCTCCTCCTCTTAATCTTTGAATGGCTCTGATCTCAGCTGTTTATCATGGACGTCCAGAGTTTGGCTTCCAGCCTGAATAATCTTGCCCCTAAGGTTCAAAATATACAGGATTTTGTTGTACATGCTCCTATGTCTGAACCTAGAATTCCTGTCCCAGAGTTTTTTTCTGGAGATAGATCTCGTTTTCTGAATTTTAGGAACAATTGCAAGTTGTTTCTTTCTTTGAAATCTCGCTCCTCTGGAGACCCTGCTCAGCAAGTAAAGATAATTATATCTTTCCTGCGGGGTGACCCTCAGGATTGGGCATTTGCATTGGCACCTGGGGACCCTGCGTTGCTTAATGCGGATGCATTTTTTCTGGCATTGGGTTTGCTCTATGAGGAACCTAACCAAGAGATTCAGGCTGAAAAAGCTTTGTTGGCCCTCTCTCAGGGGCAAGATGAAGCAGAAATTTATTGTCAAAAATTTTGGAAGTCGTCGGTGCTTACTCAGTGGAATGAGTGCGCTCTGGCTGCAAAGTTTAGAGATGGCCTTTCTGAGGCCATTAAAGATGTTATGGTGGGGTTCCCTGCGCCTGCTGGTCTGAATGAGTCTATGACTATGGCTGTTCAGATTGATCGGCGTTTACGGGAGCGCAAACCTGTGCATCATTTGGCGGTGTCGTCTGAACCGTCACCTGAGATAATGCAATGTGATAGAATTCAGTCCAGAAGTGAACGGCAAAAGTATAGGCGGAAAAAAGGGTTGTGCTTTTATTGTGGTGATTCAGCTCATGTTATATCAGCATGCTCTAAACGCACAAAAAAGGTTGATAAGTCTGTTGCCATTAGTACTTTACAGTCTAAGTTCATTCTGTCTGTGACTCTGATTTGTTCATTATCATCCATTTCCGTCGATGCCTATGTGGATTCAGGCGCTGCCCTGAGTCTTATGGATTGGTCATTTGCCAATCGCTGTGGGTTTAGTCTGGAGCCTCTGGAAGTCCCTATTCCTTTGAAGGGAATTGACTCTACACCTTTGGCTATGAATAAACCTCAGTACTGGACACAAGTGACCATGCGTATGACTCCCGTTCATCAGGAGGTGAATCGCTTCCTGGTACTGTATAATTTGCATGATGTTCTAGTACTTGGTCTGCCATGGTTACAAACTCATAATCCAGTCCTTGACTGGAAATCAGTGTCTGTGTTAAGCTGGGGTTGTCAGGGGGTTCATGATGATGCACCTCCGATTTCTATCGCTTCATCTACTCCTTCTGAGATTCCTGTGTTTTTGTCTGATTATCGGGATGTTTTTGAGGAGCCTAAGCTCAGTTCGCTTCCTCCTCACAGGGATTGCGATTGTGCTATAAATTTAATTCCAGGCAGTAAATTTCCTAAAGGTCGTTTGTTCAATCTGTCAGTGCCAGAGCATACTGCTATGCGGGATTATGTTAAGGAGTCCTTGGAAAAGGGACATATCCGTCCATCTTTGTCCCCTTTGGGAGCAGGTTTTTTTTTTCGTGGCCAAAAAAGATGGTTCCTTGAGGCCTTGTATAGATTATCGTCTTTTGAATAAGATTACCGTAAAATATCAGTATCCTTTGCCATTGTTGACTGATTTGTTTGCTCGCATTAAGGGGGCTAAATGGTTCACTAAGATTGATCTTCGGGGTGCGTATAATCTTATACGAATAAAGCAAGGTGATGAGTGGAAAACCGCATTTAATACGCCTGAGGGCCATTTTGAGTATTTGGTAATGACTTTTGGACTTTCTAATGCTCCTTCAGTCTTCCAGTCCTTTATGCACGATATTTTCCGTGAATATCTGGATAAATTTATGATTGTGTATTTGGATGATATTTTGGTTTTTTCTGATGACTGGGAGTCTCATGTTCAGCAGGTCAGGAAGGTGTTTCAGGTCCTGCGGGCCAATTCCTTGTTTGTAAAAGGCTCAAAGTGTCTCTTTGGAGTCCAGAAGATTTCTTTCTTGGGGTATATTTTTTCCCCTTCTACTATTGAGATGGATCCCGTCAAGATTCAGGCTATTTGTGACTGGACGCAGCCTACATCTCTTAAGAGTCTACAGAAGTTCTTGGGCTTTGCTAATTTCTATCGTCGTTTTATAACTAATTTTTCTAGTGTTGTTAAGCCTTTGACGGATTTGACTAAGAAGGGTGCTGATGTTGCTAATTGGTCTCCTGCGGCTGTGGAGGCCTTTCAGGAACTTAAGCGCCGGTTTTCTTCTGCTCCTGTGTTGCGTCAGCCAGATGTTTCGCTCCCTTTTCAGGTTGAGGTTGATGCTTCCGAGATTGGAGCGGGGGCGGTTTTGTCACAGAGAAGCTCCGATGGCTCAGTGATGAAGCCATGCGCATTTTTTTTCTAGAAAGTTTTCGCCGGCTGAGCGGAATTATGATGTTGGTAATCGGGAACTTTTGGCCATGAAGTGGGCATTTGAGGAGTGGCGTCATTGGCTAGAGGGTGCTAGACATCGTGTGGTGGTCTTGACTGATCACAAAAATTTGATTTACCTTGAGTCTGCCAGGCGTCTGAATCCTAGACAGGCTCGTTGGTCACTGTTTTTCTCTCGTTTCAATTTTGTAGTTTCATACCTGCCAGGTTCAAAGAATGTGAAGGCGGATGCTCTTTCTAGGAGTTTTGTGCCTGACTCCCTTGGAAATTCTGAGCCCTCTGGTATCCTTAGGGATGGGGTGATTTTGTCTGCTGTCTCCCCAGACTTGCGACGTGCTTTGCAGGAGTTTCAGGCGGGTAAACCTGATCGTTGTCCGCCTGAGAGACTGTTTGTTCCGGATAATTGGACCAGTAGAGTCATCTCCGAGGTCCATTCTTCTGCGTTGGCAGGTCATCCTGGAATATTTGGTACTAGAGACTTGGTGGCCAGGTCTTTTTGGTGGCCTTCCTTGTCGAGGGATGTGCGTTCTTTTGTGCAGTCTTGTGAGGTTTGCGCTCGGGCTAAGCCTTGCTGTTCTCGGGCCAGTGGATTGTTTTCACCTTTGCCTATCCCGAAGAGGCCTTGGACGCACATTTCCATGGACTTTATTTCGGATCTCCCTGTCTCTCAAAAAATGTCCGTCATCTGGGTTGTGTGTGATCGCTTTTCTAAAATGGTTCATCTGGTACCCTTGCCTAAGTTGCCTTCCTCCTCTGAGTTGGTCCCTCTGTTTTTTCAGAATGTGGTTCGTTTGCATGGGATTCCTGAGAACATCGTTTCTGACAGGGGATCCCAGTTTGTGTCTAGATTTTGGCGGATTTTCTGTGCTAAGATGGGCATTGATTTGTCCTTTTCGTCTGCATTCCATCCTCAGACGAATGGCCAGACTGAACGAACTAATCAGACCTTGGAAACTTATTTAAGGTGTTTTGTTTCTGCTGATCAGGATGACTGGGTTACCTTTTTGCCGTTGGCCGAGTTTGCCCTTAATAATCGGGCTAGTTCTGCTACCTTGGTTTCTCCTTTCTTTTGTAATTCGGGGTTTCATCCTCGTTTTTCCTCTGGTCAGGTGGAACCTTCTGATTGTCCTGGAGTGGACATTGTGGTGGATAGGTTGCATCGGATTTGGAGTCATGTGGTGGACAATTTGAAGTTGTCCCAGGAGAAGGCTCAGCAGTTTGCTAATCGCCGTCGCCGCGTGGGTCCTCGACTTCTTGTTGGTGACTTGGTGTGGTTGTCTTCTCGTTTTGTTCCTATGAAGGTCTCTTCTCCTAAGTTCAAGCCTCGGTTCATCGGTCCCTATAGGATCTTGGAAATTCTTAACCCTGTGTCGTTTCGTTTGGATCTCCCGGCATCGTTTGCTATTCATAATGTGTTCCATCGGTCGTTGTTGCGGAAGTATGAGGTACCTGTTGTTCCTTCGCTTGAGCCTCCTGCTCCAGTGCTGGTGGAGGGAGAATTGGAGTATGTTGTGGAGAAGATCTTGGATTCTCGTGTTTCCAGACGGAAACTCCAGTATTTGGTCAAGTGGAAGGGTTATGGTCAGGAGGATAATTCTTGGGTGGTTGCCTCGGATGTTCATGCTGATGATTTGGTTCGCGCTTTTCATAGGGCTCATCCTGGTCGCCCTGGTGGTTCTCGTGAGGGTTCGGTGACCCCTCCTCAAGGGGGGGGTACTGTTGTGAGTTCTGTTTTTGGGCTCCCTCTGGTGGTTACTGATGGTACTGGGTGACTTGTCTTTCCTGGGTTTCTGGGTTCCACCTGTTCCATCAGCATATGGGAGTTTCCTATTTAACCTGGCTTTGCTGGCATTTCCTCGCCGGTTATCAATGTATCCAGTGTGTCTTGTTACCTCTGCTCCCTGCTCCTAGAACCTTCTGGACAAGCTAAGTTTGGATTTTCCTGTTTTGTGTTTTGCTTAATTTGGTTTTTAGTCCAGCCTGCAGATATGTGATTCTCTGCTGCTGGTTGCTCTAGTGGGCTGAAATTGCTTTTCATGTACCATGAGTTGACACATGAGTTCAAGTAATTTCAGGATGGTTTTTTGAAGGGTTTTTCGCTGACCGCGCAGTTCACTTTTGTATCCTCTGCTATCTAGCTTTAGCGGGCCTCATTTTGCTGACACTGTTTTCATACTACGTATGTGCTTTCCTCTCATTTCACCGTCATTATATGTGGGGGGCTGCTATTTGCTGTGGGGTATTTCTCTGGAGGCAAGAGAGGTCTGTGTTTCTTCTGATAGGGGAAGTTAGATCTTCGGCTGGAGCGAGACGTCTAGGATCATCGTAGGCACGTTCCCCGGCTACTTTTATTTGTGTGTTAGGTTCAGGGTCGCGGTCAGCTCAGGTTCCATCGCCCTAGAGCTTGTTTGTATCTGTGCTTGTCATTTTTGTGATCCCCTGCCATTGGGATCATGACATTCGGCAGCCTCCTGGGTGTCTGAGCAGTCCTGTTCAGGATCACTCTGCTCACCTCAATCGAGGACGGGGCTAGAAAAGGTGCCTCAAACATAGTCTGCTTCATTTCACCTGGCCAGCCTACCGCAGCTGGCGGGTTTCCCATACAGCGGTCGACACACAATAAAGAAAAAGAAAATGATGGTACTCAACCTTGGCACTTGGAATGTGAGAACTCTGCTGGATAATACCAAGGCAGACAGACCAGAGAGAAGAACGGCATTGGTTGCTCGGGAGCTAGCTCGTTACAAGGTTGATATAGCAGCTCTCAGCGAAACACGCCTGACAGACAAGGGTCAATTGACATAGCATAGTGTTGGATATACATTCTTCTGGAGATGTCGAGGCAGCACTGAAAAACGAGAAGCAGGCGTGGGATTTGCTATTAAAACTCATCTTGCTCATAAACTTACCTAGCTTCCGGAGGGCATCAATGACCGTCTGATGACATTTCAGCTCCCACTTACAAACAAGAAACACGCGACTCTGATCAGTGCCTATGCTCCCACGATGACTAATCCGGATAACATTAAAGATAAGTTCTATGATGAACTTGACACACTTATTTCAGAAATCCCGAAGGCAGGCAAGCTCATTATACTTGGAGACTTTCATGCCAGAGCGGGAACAGACCATCAAAACTGGGAAGGGGTCATTGGGAGACACGGCATTGGCAAGTGTAACAGTAATGGCCTGCTGCTCCTCAAGATGTGTGCCACACATCACCAACACTTTATTCCGCTTACCCACACGCAAGAAGACATCATGGATGCACCCACGCTCAAGGCATTGGCATCTCATTGATTACATCATTGCCAGGAAAAGGGATTTAGATTGTGAGCCCCAACGGGGACAGCGATGATAATGTGTGCAAACTGTAAAGTGCTGCAGAATATGTTAGCGCTATATAAAAATAAAGATTGTTATTATGAGATGCACTTTAGAGTGACGAGGGCGATGTGCGGTGCAGACTGCTGGACTGACCATTGCCTCATTGTGTCTAAGTGCAGGCTTCGCATCCTGCCTGTGAGGAGACCCCAAGGGCAGAAAACGACAAAGAGGCTGAATATCTATAAGCTGCAACATAAAAGAATTGCAAGGGAATTTGCCAATGACCTTGATGGCAGACTGTTAAATATACTACAGGCAGAGGAGATTGGCGTTGAGAAACAGTGGACAATTCTGATAGATGCTGTTTATAATACTGCTCTGGAGCATCTCGGATCAGCAGCCAGAAGTAATCAAGACTGGTTCAATGAAAACGACGAGGAAATAAAGACACTCTTAGAAGAGAAACATCAGCGGTATAAGGTGTATCAAAATGACCCCACGTCGTTAGCTAAGAAAGGTGCCTTTACCAACATAAAAAGAAAGGTACAAATCAAGCTACGCGAGATGCAGGATATCTGGTTTAGCAAGAAGGCTGACGAAATTCAGGGCTATGCAGATACCCATGACCAGAAACGCTTCTACGATGCGCTCAAAGCTGTATATGGACCCCAGTCATCAAGCTCTTCATCTCTGCTTAACGCAGATGGAACTAAGCTGCTGACAGAAAAGAAACAAGTTCTGGAACGGTGGGCTGAGCACTTTAATAATTATTCTTATTCGCCCTGCCAATATCAATGATGAGGCTATTGCTCGCCTGCCCCAGGTAGAAATCAACAAGGAGCTTGATGTTCTTCCAAATGGAAATGAAGTCAGGAAAGCAGTAAAACAACTTTCTTGTGGAAAAGCACCCGGAAATGATGCTATACCTGCTGAGGTATATAAAGCTGGCGGCCCTGTTCTGATGCAAACGGTGACCAAACTATTCCAATATATGTGGACAAAGGAACAGGTTCCACAACAGATGAAAGATGCCAGCATAATTCACATATACAAGAGGAAAGGTAATCGCCAATCTTGTGACAACCATCGAGGCATCTCCCTTCTGTCCACTGCAGGCAAGATATTGGTTCGTCTCTTGCTCAACCGCCTTTTACATCACCTTGAGCAAGGACTATTACCCAAAAGCCAGTGTGGTTTCCGTGCTAAACGTGGAACAGTAGATATGGTCTTTTCAGCACGTCAACTTCAGGAAAAATGCCAGGAGCAACACCGTGAACTTTATGTAACTTTTGTTAATTTGACCAAGGCTTTCGACACAGTCAGTAGAGATGGCCTGATGAAGATCGTGGCAAAATTCGGCGGCCTGAGCAAGTTCATCTCAGTCATCCGGCAGTTCCATGATGGCATGATGGTGAAGGTTCTGAACGATGGAGACTGTTGTGAATTCTGCTTTTGGGTTCCCTCCTGTGGCTGTAGATCTTAATGCAGTTGTGCCTGGACTGCAGGATTGGACAGGTGTATCTGCTAATTGCAAAGCTGACTGGGGTATTTAGCTTTGCAGGACTCATTAGTCCCTGCCAGTTGTCAATGTTCTATTGCCAGTAACGGTTCTCTGCCTGGTCTCTCCTGCCTGCTGCCATTTCAGCTAAAGATAAGTGTCTTATTCTGTTTCTTAGGGTACCGTCACACTATAACATTTCGATCGCTACGACGGTACGATTCGTGACGTTCCAGCGATATCGTTACGATATCGCTGTGTCTGACACGCAGCAGCGATCAGGGATCCTGCTGAGAATCGTACGTCATAGCAGATCGTTTAGAACTTTCTTTCATTGCTGGATCTCCTGCTGTCATCGCTAGATCGGTGTGTGTGACACCGATCTAGCGATCTAGCGATGCGATCCAGCGATGCGTTCGCTTGTAACCAGGGTAAACATCGGGTAACTAAGCGCAGGACCGCGCTTAGTTACCCGATGTTTACCCTGGTTACAAGCGTAAAACTAAAAAAAAACAAACAGCACATACTTACATTCTGGTGTCCGTCAGGTCCCTTGCCGTCTGCTTCCCGCACTGTGACTGCCGGCCGTAAGGTGAAAGCAGAGCACAGCGGCTGTGCTTTCACTTTACGGCCGGCAGTCACTGAGTGCGGGAACCAGACTGCAAGGGACCTGACGGACACCAGAATGTAAGTATGTGCTGTTTTTTTTTTTTTAGTTTAACGCTTGTAACCAGGGTAAACATCAGGTAACTAAGCGCGGTCCTGCGCTTAGTTACCCGATGTTTACCCTGGTTACCCAGGGACCTCGGCATCGTTGGTCGCTGGAGAGCTGTCTGTGTGACAGCTCCCCAGCGACCACACTACGATTTATCTACGATCACGGCCAGGTCATATCGCTGGTCGTGATCGTAGGTAAATCGTATAGTGTGACGGTACCCTTAGGCTCACAGTCTGTGTGTCTATTTTTCAGTCCTGTTCATAGTTTCTATTTTGCTCCAGCTTCGACTGTCCTGTTGTTTTCTCAGTCTGGTTGGATTCACTGGAGTTGCAGATATACTCTCTACACCTTTAGTTAGGTGGTGGAGTTTTTGTATTTTTCTGCTGTGGATATTTCGTAGATTTTGTGCTGACCGCTCAGTATCCTGTACTATACTTTCCTATCTAGGTAGAAGTGGCCTCCTTTGCTAAACCTGTTTTCCGCCTGCGTGTGTCTTTTCCTCTCCTACTCACCGTCATTATTTGTGGGGGGCTGCCTATCCTTTGGGGATCTACTCTGAGGCAAGTCAGTTTTCCTATTTTCTATCTTTAGGGATAATTAGTCCTCCGGCTGTGTCGAGGTGTCTAGGTCTGGATAGGCACACCCCACGGCTACTTCTAGTGTCTGTGATAAGTTCAGGGTTAGCGGTCTGTATAGTTACCACTACTCCAGCGAAGGTTTTTTCATGTTGTTCCAAGGCCGCCTGATCATAACAGGAGACGTATCTGATGCTTTCCCAGTAACAAACGGCGTAAAACAAGACTGTGTGCTTGCTCCAACCCTGTTCAGTATGCTGTTCTCTGCAATGTTAAGTGATGCCTTTAACAACTGTGAAGATGGAATCCAGGTTAGGTACAGGACTGATGGCAAGCTATTCAACCCAAAACGCCTGAAGGCGGTTACGAAAGTGCATGAGACTGTTATCCATGAATTATTATTTGCTGATGACTGTGCACTTAGTGCTAGCATGGAACAACAGATGCAGCATGAAATGGACAGTTTTTCACAAGCTTGCTACAGTTTTGATCTCGAGATCAACATTAGAAAAACCGGTTCCAGGAAAACTGTACAAGGAGCCACGTATCACGGTGAAGGAGCAAAACCTCAAAGCAGTCGGTAACTTCACCTACTTAGGCAGCACACCTTCCCGTGAAGTAACCATAGATGTTGAGGTTAATAACAGAATTGCCAAAGCCAGTGCCGCCTTCAGGAGACTGCGTAAGAACGTCTGGGAACGAAGGGGACTCAGCCTTACCACCAAGCTGAAGGTCTACTGTGCGGTGGTCCTCACCACACTTCTCTATGCTAGCAAGACCTGGACAGTGTACAGCCGGCATGCTAAACAGCTTAATCATTTCCACATGAGTTGCCTCCGCAGACTCCTCCACATCAGGTGGCAAGACAATGTCCGGGACATGGCAATTCTGGAACAAACTGGGCTCTGTAGCGTTTAAACTCTCCTGCTGAAAGTCCAAGCCAGGTTGGCTGGACATGTGGTCAGAATTCCTGACAGCCGACTACCGAAACAACAGCTGTACGGAGAACTGTGCCAAGGAAAGCGAGCAGTCATGGTCATCTTCGAAAACGAAGGACGAACATCACTTCAGGTTTGTTAACATGGATGTGACCCCTGGCATATAAAGATAACAGGTAAATTAACATGATGTTTGCACTTGTATTATTATTTACCTACTATTATTCTACAATTTTGGATTTGTGTTATAGACAATTGTAGTACCTGAAGAAGGCGCATTGTGTGCGAAACCTGTCATGGTCTGTATTAAGTTTTGTCTAGTGCCTCTGGGGTTAATCCTAGTGACCTCCCTCTGGCTTTGGTAGGTCTTTACATAGCCTCTCTTGGGCTGTCCGTTTGTCAATGATACTCCTGCCCTCGGCTGAGTTAGTTGACCCTTGAGTGCTTGTACCTTGTGCATGTCTTTTTGTGATCCCCCTGTTTCTGACCTGGTCTGTAGTGATGAGCGAACATGCTCGCCACTACTCGTTACTCGTCCGAGTATCACTATGCTCGGTGTACTCGGCGAGCACCGAGCATTTCCAGGATTGTTCGGCGGTAACTGGTGTCTCCACTCAGCCTTTTTGGCGGACTTTAGAGACCCAATCACGCTGCAGGGATTGTCTGCCAGGCCATGAAACACCGCAGCCATCTTTGTTGTGGTCATGCAGGGAAGGGCAGTCTCCGGGTCTCCATTCTCTCGCTGTGCACACCCTCAGTCCCTGCCTCACTGCCTGTGCACACACATCCCTCCACCGGACCTGGTAATCATCAGTAGCATACCGGCAGAAGTGTATGTCGGTTTTTTGGCACCCGGGGAAAGAATTCTTTTTGGCGCTTCCCCCCCAGCACACATGCGATTTGCACACTTAGTCATGTACTGATGAGCTTCTCTTCCTAATACTCTATACATATTTGCCAGTGTGGTATTTCAGTGACAGCCCTCATATATCTGCGTGCTCCAAGTTTGGTCATTGTAGGCCAGTGGACCACTTTTTTTGCTGTCGGTTACTGTAATTATATACAGCACTATTTAGCATAAAAAATATAAAAAGGCCAAAGTGACTCTGCCCTGGAGTTTCGGGACGCACGCCGGCTTTTTTACCTCACGATGGTCCTCTCACATTAGCCACCATTGGTCAGCC
This sequence comes from Ranitomeya imitator, assembly GCF_032444005.1. Classification (NCBI taxonomy): domain Eukaryota; kingdom Metazoa; phylum Chordata; class Amphibia; order Anura; family Dendrobatidae; genus Ranitomeya; species Ranitomeya imitator. Next base: position 787,159,222 of record NC_091284.1, on the reverse strand, counting down.
TCATTGTATGATTCTCCTTGAGTATATACAGACCTCCTTGACAAAGGCAATGTACGTCGAAACGTTGGAACTTTGATGTCTGTTAATTTTTTTGCTGGCTGTCTATTAATAAACCTATTTTCACCAAGAATATAAAAGTGTGGACTTGTTGAGTGACAAAGGTTACCCTCTTTCCATATTGTTACTGTAATTATATACAGCACAATTTAGCATAAAAAAATATAAAAAGACCACATATTTGCCAGTGTGGTATTTCCGTGACAGCCTCATATATCTGCGTGCTGCAAGTTTGGGCATTGTAGACCGGTGGACCACTTTTTTTGCTGTCTGTTACTCTATTTATATACAGTACTATTTTGCATAAATTAACTTCACAAAAAGCCCCCAAAAATTGAATACAGTCTGTTATGTCAAGCTGAGGCTTTCCCGGTGTTTGGGTTTGAAAAATCGTAGATTTGCAGGCATACTGATCAGATATTATTTCTCTATACTAATAAATATATTTGTGTTGAGCATTTGAAATAGTGCAGTAGTCCATTTAAAATGGGCAAGGCAAGGGACGGGGAAGTGGATGTGATGATGATGGTGCATGCAGAGGACGAGGCCGTAACCTAGGTGAAAGTGGGCAACAACAAAGACCCACATCTTCTCGCTCGACCTTCCTGTCCCAGTTTCTAGAGGACCGAAGCACACCACTATTGAAGCCAGAGCAGTGTGAAACGGTTGTTGGTTGGATAGCGGATAATGCTTACAGTCACTTAGCCACCACCACCATGTCTTCCAAACGGTCAAGTCTGAGTAGTCGTGAGTGTGGCCCAGATATTCCTCACCCTGATCCTCCTTCCTCCCACCATGCCAAGTGCCCTGAGACAACTGATGCCACACTTGGACACTCTGAAGAGCTGTTCAGTTTTCCATTTCAAGATTCAGAACACTCGACTGGTCAAATTGAAGTGGGGACAGATGAGATCGCATGGAGAGATGCCCAAAGCTTTGACCAGCACATGAAGGCAATGGTGGGAAAGTGTCAGAAGAAGTGGACGATGATGAGACACAATTGCCAGAAAGTCAGGAAGAGGAGCAGGGTGCGGATGTGGAAGACAAGATGGTGGATGACATAGTGACTGACCCAACCTGGCAGGAGGACATGCAGAGCGAGGGCAGCAGCACACATGGAGAAGGAGGCATATCCCTCCAACAGGCAGGAAGAAGCAGTGTGGTGGCCACAGACAGAAGGAGTGCATCCGTTCCCCGTAACACCAACATGAGGGAAGTTGCCATTCCAACTGTCTGGTTATTTTTTAAAGACTCTGCCGATAACCCCAAACAGGCCATTTGCAACACCTGCCATGCCCGCATCAGCAGGGGTAGCAAAACAACCAGCCTGACCACCACCAGCATGATCAGGCACATGGCAGCAAAGCACCCGACTTTGTGGGCCGAACCCCGGGCTCCAGGAGCACTGTCTGCAGGTCACACCACTGCTTCTTCCACTGTTTTGCCTCTAGCCCTGCACCTGTTGTGGCCCACAGTCAAGCAGCACCATCACCAAGCCCGTCCACATCCTTGTCCCAGCACAGCCTTCAGTTGTCTATAACCCAGGCTTTGCAACGCAAGCGGAAATACCCAGCCAACGCCCCAAAGGCTACAGTCCTAAATTCTAATATTTCTCTTCTGCTTGCGCTAGAAATGCTGCCTTTTAGGCTCATTGAGAAGGAAGCTTTCTGCAACCTGATGGCGGCTGCCGTCCCAAGGTACTCGGTTCCCAGTCGCCACTATTTCTCCCGGTGTGCCATACCGGCATTACACCATCATGTGTCCCACAACATTACCCGTGCCCTCAACAATGCTGTTACACGGAAAACCCACCTAACCACGGACACGTGGAAAAGTGCTTGCGGGCAGGGATGGTACATCTCACTGACAGCACACTGGGTTAACATAGTGGAAAGCGGGACCCAGTCGGACCTTGGGATGGAACACATTCTCCCCATGCCGAGGATTGCTGGCCCTATGTCAATCAGGGTTGCCCCCACAGTCTACAGCTCCTGCACCTCCTCCTCTTCATCCTCCATCTCTGAAATCAACACATCTGTCAGAAGCTGGAAGCACTGCAGCACTGCCTCAGCCAGGCGGCAACAGGCTGTGCTGAAGTTAATCTGCATAAGTGACAAACCGCACAATGCAGAAGAGTTGTGGACAGCGCTGAAGGAGCAATCAGATGTTTGGATGACACCGCTTAACCTACAGCCAGGCATGGTCATGTGTGACAATGGCCATAACCTGGTGGCAGCTCTGAGGCAATGTGAGCTCACACACGTACCTTGCTTGGCCCATGTGCTTAACCTCGTGGTTCAACGTTTTGTGAAAAGCTACCCGGTGCTGCCGGATCTGCTAGTGAAAGTACGCCATCTGTCTGTCCATTTTAGAAAGTCAGCTACACCTTCATCCGCTCTTGCCGTGCTTCAGCAGCGTTTGCAGCTTCCAGCTCACAGGCTGGTGTGTGATGTCCCCACGCGCTGGAACTCTATGCTGCATATGTTGGAAAGGATTTGTGAGCAGAAGAGGGCAGTTGTTGACTACCAACAACAACAAGGCCGTTGATATTCAGTTCAGACTCCACACATAAGACCTCAGGAGTGAACATGGATGTCCGACATATGTACCATCTTCCAAAACTTTGAGGACTGCACCAAGATGGTGAGCGGCAAAGATGCCATAATTAGCATCATCATCCCACTTCTCAGCATTCTGAAAACCTCTCTGCTCACAATTAAAAAGGATGCATTGCAGGCAGAGCACGAGGACATGGAGCAAGGAACCATACAGAGGGATTACACTCAGCCCAGCCTCATGTCTTCTCAACGTGGATTGGTAGGCAATGAGGAGGAGGAAGAACAGGAGCTACTTTCATGCGCTATAGACGGTACTACAAACACAACTGTCATACCGTCTGTTCAGCGGGGATGGCCTGAGGACAGGGAGGAGGAGGACAGCATGGTCAGTCGTCCTGTTGGTGAGGACACAGAAGTCTTGCCTGTTAGCAGTCTGGCACGCAGGACTGACTTTATGTTGCGCTGCATTTCATGTGACCCTCACATTATAAAAATTTTGGGTGACACTCATTACTGGTTGGTGAGGTTGGTGACACTTCTAGACCCACGCTGCAAGGAGAACTTTCAATCTCTTCTACCAGAGGCAGAGAGGTATACTACAATGTTGCAGTAACAGAGGGCCTTTGTAGCAGAATTACTTAGAAAAGTCCCATGTGAGAACGCTGGCAGCAGACATCAGAGTTTGTGGTACAACCAAGGAGTCCAAGCGAGAGAGACAGAAGTACAATCCAGCTCAGGCAGGGGAACAATGGCAAAGTTCTGGGACAGTTTTCTCAGACCCTCCCATCGTGATGGCACAGAGGCAAGGGGTGCTGTCTCAAGAAGCGCAATGTTTGGGAAGATGGTGAGGGAGTACCTTGCAGATGGTACAAACGTCCTCCGTGATTCCTCTGTGCCTTTTAATTATTGAGTATCCAAGCTGGACACGTGGCATGAACTGGCTCTCTATGCCTTGAAGGTTCTGGCCTGCCCTGCTGCTAGTGTTCTGTCAGAGTGGGTTTTTAGTGCCGCTGGTGGAATTATAACAGATAAGCGCATCCCCTGTCAACTGAAAATGCTGACAGGCTGACTCTTATAAAAATGAACAAGGGCTGGATTGGGAAAGACTTCTGTACAGACTTCTGTCCTCATATGAACTCGACCGTAGGAAAATATTCTGAAAAGTTCCCAGGCTCGAGTTCATATGAGGACATCCAGCAGAGGGCGCCTCGCCGCAACTGAAGGTAACTACAGGTCATTGACCTACATTCCATTCATTCACTGGAGTTTTACTGGCATGAGCACAGTTGCATTAGCAGAGCTCCTGCTTGTAAAATTAGTTAACCCCTTCAGATGGATTTACAGCGTGGGACGAGACTGATCATTGGAAGGTATGGGATATTGTTGTTTTTTTATTTTACCTTTTTTACAGAGCGAGGGTCTTCAGGTGGATTACCAGTATAATAAACTATTCCAACAACCTGTGTATTTATTTCATTAAAAGACTTTGTAATAATGTGTGTGTGTTTTTTAACCATTTCCTACTATTGGATTAATAATGGATAGGTGTCATAATTGATGCCTCTCCATTATTAATCTGGCTTAATGTCACCTTACAATAGCAAGGTGACATTAACCCTTCATTACTCCATATCCCACCGTTACACGGGAATGGGAAGAGAGTGGCCAAGTGCCAGAATAGGCGCATCTTCCAGATGTGCCTGTTCTGGGGTGGCTGGGGGCAGATGTTTTTGGCCAGGGGGGGGCCAATAACCATGGACACTCTCCAGGCTGTTAATATCTGCCCTCAGTCACTGGCTTTACCACTCTGGCAGAGAAAATTGCGCGGGAGCCCATGCCAATTTTTTCCGTGATTTAACCCTTTAAATTAATAGCTAGAGCCCCTAAATTTTGCACATACACACTACTAACATTAGTAGTGTAGAATATGCAAAAAAAAAAGGGACATGAGATGGTTTACTGTATGTAAACCATGTCTCATATCATGTTGGGTTTGAGAAGGAGATAGCAAAAGCCGGCAATTGAATTACCGGCTTTTAAGCTATCTAGCGCTGTATGAAATATTAATATATATACATATATGTGTCTCACTGATATATATATATATATATATATATGTACATATATATATATTTACATATGCCCCTATACTATGTGTAGACATTTATTTTAGCTGTTCTATTGTAACCTGTCAGTGTGATTTTACTGTACACCGCACTGAATTGCCGGCTTTTCTATAGAACACCGCTGCGTATTTCTCGCAAGTCACACTGCTGGTCTGTGTGTAATCTGTATTTTTCTGGCCCCCATAGACTTTCATTGGCGTATTTTTTGTGCAATACGGTGACAAACGCAGCATGCTGCGATTTTCTACGGCCGTAGAACACCGTATAATACGGATCAGTAAAATACGGCTGATAGGAGCTGGGGCATAGAGAAGCATTGTACCGTATGCAATCCGTATTTTCAGCACCTCTCTTACGTCCGTAAAACACGGTAGTGTGACACCAGCCTAATACTGCAAAAATTATTCAATTAAAACACTTAAATTAGCTAAAAATCAAGACTTTATTAGGTCCAGTCAAAAATGACTGGAATATAACAAGTGTATAGTGGTAACCAGGAGAATAGCAGGCTTTTAATATAACTTTATAACTGCTGGAGCTCCCAGTTGCATAATATAAAGCTCCAAAATCCTGCATATAGATTTAAAGAGGGCCTTTCACCATATGTTTTATGTTGAACTGAATAAACAATCTAATGGTGGCTGCAGAGCAGAATAACATGTTGTTCTTGTTTTTTATTTCTACTCTACATTGCAGAGATCTTAGTAATCAAAGTTCTTGTGAGTTAAGTAAGGGCAAGTGTGTGATATCAGATAGTATTCACGCTTATTTCATCTCCTGTATGACATTACCCAATTATAGACAGCAGCATACTGGAGAAAGAACACCTCCCTCCATTATAGCTTAGAGCAGGTTTCTTAGTGTGTTATATTTAACGATACAACTCTAAGGGTACCGTCACACAGTGGCACTTTGGTCGCTAGGACGGCACGATCCGTGACGTTCCAGCGATATCCTTACGATCTCGCTGTGTCTGACACGCTACTGCGATCAGGGACCCCGCTGAGAATCGTACGTCGTAGCAGATCGTTTGAAACTTTATTTCGTCGCTGGATCTCCTGCTGACATCGCTGAATCAGCGTGTGTGACGCCGATTCAGCGATGTCTTCACTGGTAACCAGGGTAAATATCGGGTTACTAAGCGCAGGGCCGCACTTAGTAACCCGATATTTACCCTGGTTACCAATGTAAATGTAAAAAAACAAACACTGCATACTTACATTCCCGGTGTCTGGTCATGTCCCTCGCCTCAGCTTCCCGCACTGACTGGTGAGCGCCGGCCAGCCGTAAAGTACAGCGGTGACGTCACCGCTCTGCTTTCCGGCTGTCCGGCGCTCACTGTCAGTGCAGAGAAGCACAGCGCCGAGGGACGCGACAGGAATGTAAGTATGTAGTGTTTGTTTTTTTATGTTTATGCTGGTAACCAGAGTAAACATCGGGTTACTAAGCGCGGCCCTGCGCTTAGTAACCCGATGTTTACCCTGGTTACCGGGGACTTCGGGATCATTGGTCGCTGGAGAGCTGTCTGTGTGACAGCTCTCCAGCGACCAAACAGCGACGCTGCAGCGATCGACATCGTTGTCATATCGCTGCAGCATCGTTTTAGTGTGACGGTACCCTAATCCCCTGGTCTAACCCCCTGCATGATTAGAAAGTAATGGGAATAGAGCACAGATGACTAACACCCTTCAGATAAGGTTCCAGTAGTCAGTGTTGGTGGAGGGGCAGCACAACAAGTTTAGCTGAGTTCAATTACAAACCCTTCTATCAACTCTCCTCCTCTGTGTTCAGTCACTGCTACTGTACTGCCCTCCCCTCTACGCTGCAATTTCGTAAATGTGTCAGTAATAACTCTTATAACTGCTGTGCTCACAGCAACTGGTCAGGTTGTTTGTCATTATATGTCTCATACAGGAGTAATCGGTCTGTTCTGGTCACTGCATAAGTGCGACATAAGCAGACATAAGCTAGTAAATGAGCAAAGTCCAGTAATAGAGCAAGGTCATACACAGGGAATCAAACAGGAATATAACCAGCTAGAGGCAGACACTCAATAAAACACACTTGACACTCAAGCAAGCGATTAAAGGTACAGGTTAGCAGATCATGATGATCAGTACAAGCAGTGTAGGAAATAGCACAAAGTTTCACAACCCATAAAACGGAGGGGATATCACAACCTGACTGCAGAAAATGAGTGCGGTCAAGTATAATGGAGACAGAAAACAAGATCACAATAGACATGGATACTAAAGTTGGTGCAAATTTGCAGGATGGGAGCTCTTCTTCTGATTTGCGGGCCTGCTGAATGCCACATGCATTATAAAGTGACTGAGCACAGTAGCTGTCGACGAGCTGCTCCTCCATAACACCCTGGCACTTTACAGGAAAATTGTGTCCCGGTCCCAATGTACTGTCAGGTGTGGGATGCATCACACTCAGCGTCGGACTGGAGCACCTTGGGCCCACCAGAGAAAATCATTCTTGGGGCCCACAAGTGCCTCTGCACTTGTTAGCCACTCCCATCTCCTATATAAACTAGGCCCTGGCTAACACTCATTGTCCACTCATTGTCAGAGTTAGCTTATGCTGCATGACTGGAAGTTGTTGGTTTATAGGAGAAGGCAGTTGATGGGTTTATCTGAGACTGTTGCTAGGTTTTGAGCATGTTATAAAGGAAGATTTTATAGCCAATTCAAAGCCAGACGTAGTGAAGGAATTAATGGTGATTTATTCAACGCATTTCAGAGTCTATATGATTCCTTCTTCAGGAATACCACATCAACATCTGATGTGGTATCTGATGTTGATGTGGTATTTCCTGAAGTGCGTACAGGCAATCGCTCGCCATGTGTTCTGTCATTGTTTGCTAGCAGCAGTTTTCCATCTCTCATTTCCATGCGCTTCATTATTTTTTTTTTGTTTAGCGCTATCTGCCAACCCTAAAGGTACCGTCACACATAACGATATCGTTAACAATATCGTTGCACGCTTTTAGTCATGTAGCAATAATCCCGCTAACGATCTCGTTATGTGTGACAGCGACCAACGATCAGGCCTCTGCTGGGAGATCGTTGGTCGTTGGGGAATGATCAGGACCATTTTTTGGTCACTGATCACCCGCTGTCATCGCTGGATCGCAGATCCAGCGATGTGTTCACTTGTAACCAGGGTAAATATCGGGTTACTAAGCGCAGGGCCGCGCTTAGTAACCCGATATTTACCTTGGTTACCATTGTAAAAGTAAAAAGAGGAAAACACTACATACTCACATTCTGATGTCTGTCACGTCCCCCGGCGTCCACTGTGTCAGAGCCGGCCGTAAAGCAGAACACAGCGGTGACGTCAGAAGGAGGTCTTTTTGGGGCCACAAGTAACCCATTATACCGCACTCCAGCTTCTGGCATTACCTCAGGTTTCGTCCTTGGTCAGTCAGTTTGCCATTCAGTTTCGCACTCTGGCTTCCGAGTTGGAGTGGCCTGATAAGGTTTTAATACCTATCTTTTGGAGGGGTTTGGCGGATAATGTCAGGGATGCTTTGGCCACTAGAGAGATTCCCACTACTCTGGAGGAATTAATATGTGTCCTCTCACATAGATCTCTGGCATGTTGAACGGAGATTTGAGCAAGCTCAGAGTAGTCCAGGGATTCGGTCGGCTTTGAACTTTGCCAATCCCATGATTCCATCAACTCAAGCAGATGATCCTGTAGAGCCTATGGATGTCTCTTGAGTGGAATCTACCACCCGCTCTGTACTTTGTTTTGCCTGCAGGCAGATCGATCATCTTGCCAATAAATATCCCAAGCGTTAGAGGTAGTCACAGCATCTGGTGGCTTTAGGGAGAGGCTCACTAGTGCCAGCCTTTGGAGTTTCTTTATCATTTGGGTCGATTACTCTCAATGCTAGGGCTTGCATGGACTCCGGGGCAGAGGGCAATTTCTTGTCTGCTACCTTCGCCAAACGGCACACAATCCCAGTAGTGATGCTTCCTAAGCCGATGTCCATTCGGGTCTCTAATGGGTCTGTTTTACCAACCCTGATTTCCCATCGAGCTATGCCTCTTACTCTCACTATGTCTCCAAGACATCAGGAGATAGTCTCGTTTCTTGCCATTCCTAAGGGTATGGATGCGGTATTTCTGGGGATGCCTTAGCTGCGCCTCCATTCTCCCCAGATTGATTGGGTGGCAGGGAGCATACAGGAATGGGGCAGTTTCTGTGAGAGTCTGTGTCTTAAGGCCCAGGTGCCCATGGGCGGTATTAAAAGGACCACAGAGTGATTGCAGCAAAGGAGAGCTTCGGCCGATGAGCAAAAGCACATCCATGCCTCCCAGCTTGTGGCAACAACCAAGCGTGGCAAACTTCGCCGGAGAGGGAATGTTAAGGAAGGGGGGTAATGTTAGGCGTTGGGATCTTCCCGCTGCGCGAAATAGATCCCAAGCCTTGTCTGCCTCTGTGGTCTCCCATTTGGACTCGGCCGCTGAGGGTGATGCTCAGCATAGATGTCGATCCCAGCATCTTGCTCAGGCTCACAGTGTTTGCTTGGTTACTGCTGGCTCTGCAGCCAAGTCTATAGCAACCAGCAATAGGCAACTGAAGCCTGAAGCTCTGGAGTCCAGAAATCACCTTATTGAGCATGTCCGTGAGGTGGCATCCTCTCATTTGTGGACGGACGTCAGCTGTTCTGGTGATGTGGCAGCTCCGGATTGGTCCACAGGCAAGGTCCTGTCTGAATGGACATGAGCCTAATGTACAAAAGGTTTTCAGAGGCACACACTGGTATCATTTTTTGTACGGCTATGTGAGTGAGTGTCTACCACTCTGTCTGCAAGTATTGTGTGTCTGTCTAAGCTTTGGGACTAGACACATAGGCACGCAGTTAGGGTCAGTGGGGACAATTAGCCGTTGGCTTAGCATCTGGTTCCTACATGTGTGCAGTTAGCACAGCAGAGTTCCAGAGCAAGCACAACCCTAGTCAGGGTATTCAGCTCAGAGCATCTGTTCTGTTTCTGTGTACTAGTGACACAGCTCAGTTGCAGAGCTTCTCTTTCGTTTCTGTGTGCGAGTCACTTAGCGCAGTTGCAGAGCTTCTCTTTCATTTCTGTGTGCGAGTGACACAGCTCAGTTGCAGAGTTTCTCTTTCGGTTCTGTGTGCGAGTGGCACAGCTCTGTGCAGAGCAGCTCTTTCGTTTCTGTGTGCAAGTGACACAGCTCAGTAGCAGAGCTTCTCTTTTGTTTCTGTGCTGTTTCTCTGTGGAGTAACAGAATTTTGAAGTCAGGGTCCTGTTCACACTGAGCGGCGTTAACCCAGTGCGTACAGGCAATCGCTCACCGCGTGTTCCGTCATTGTTTGCTAGCAGAAATTTTCCATCTCTACACGAAGGACCCAGAGTTGCAATTGCGCTTTATTTTTTATTTTATTTAGCGCAATCCACCAACCCTAACAAAGAGAATGTCATGTGTACTTGTCTTTTTAGACTATAGGGTTCTCTGGTTGATTAAACACGAGATTATATGGAAGAACGTAAGGATAAGATGCTGTTTGCAGCCTTTGTCTCTATCAATCATTGTCTTGCTTGCAATTGTTCTTGTCATGCATGCTGACAATATCCATCACTCAGTCACTATCATGCACTCGCATCACTCATGCGAAGCGGTATCAGTCACAGCCATATATGTGCTTACAGCTCTAGTAATAGGAGGTCACTAAGAAAATCATGTAACACCACAATAGCTCATAATGGAGAAGACAGAACTTGAAGACCTTGATACATCATTCAGATTTTTTGCACCTAATTTTTCAAAGCTATGCAAGCTGTTAATGAATTTTTCGCAAAACAAAAAAATGTTCTTTTGGGCCCGAATCATTATTACATTTGATTTTTTTGTCTAGTTGTTTGTGTTTTTCATCTGTTTTTAATTTTTTTGTAATATTTTTTATGTTGTGAATTTGTGCCTTTCTTAAAGTTTACTTTGTGTTCACCTGTTTATTTTTCATGTTCTTCATTGTAATTGAGTTTAGAAGTTTCCAAAAGTTATCATTTAATTCATCAGTTGCGACTTTTTAAAAAGTAGTAAAATTTGACTTCAAATGCTCTCTGCTTCCCCCTGAAGTAACTTTTTTTATACACTAGATATTTTGGCTCAGATTTTACATCATTTAACCAAACTCTGGTCACCCAAGACAAGTCAGAAAAAATTAGCATTTTTTTATTTTAGTAAAATTCATGAGTCACTCTCTTCATTTTTGAAGAATTTAGGGTAAAAAATATCAACAAATATCACAAGGCAAATAAAAGCAAAAGTAACTGTAAAAACAAAAAGAAAATGAAAAACTTATTTGAGACTTTTTAGCACAAAAAGTCTCACATTTTGATAAAATGTTGAGAACTTTATGGGAGTAGTGGATGGGGGAAACTACAGGAAACATTAAATCACTCCGGGGAAGGAGAGACAGGAATACTTTTGCATACAAATTTTGTGAATTTCCCTTACAATTTTCTACCACACAATCGTGCTTCTTACAGTACATCTTAAACCTCTTTAATAGAAAATTCCTGGCCACAAGAGAATGGACCTTGCTAGACCTTTTAATCAAACACCCCTTCCTGGTCCCCAGAGGAATCTCAAAAATATATGACCATCCTACAAACCAACTTTCCTCCTCTGATTGAAAAAAATAACTAAATATCACCCTATCCGATTCCATTCTGTCTAATTCCCATGGCTTCTCAAGATGCATACACCGGCAAGAGAATTCTTACAAAATATTACGCACTGTTATGGAAGCCAGGAAATTTTTCACCATTTAGGTTTAACAGAATCAAGTGTTTGCTGGAGATGCGATTTCCATAAAGGAACACTTTTCCATATCTTCTGGTTCTGCTGTGAACTAAAATATTCTGGAAGGAGATAGAGTGAACTCTGCAAGATATAAGACTTATTAAAAATGTCTAACCCCAGAGGAAGTTTTATTGTCCTGTCCCTCGAAACATTACAAGCCTAAAAAACATGACCTTTTAGTGTTCTTATTGGGAGCTGCTAAACACCTCATCCCCTACACTGGAAACAAAAAAGTTCCCCTACTCACTCTGATAGGATAGAAAAAATCCACTTAATATAACCTCTTGAGGAACCATCTAGCTGGAAATCCCATACCCACTCAAAATTTCTTAAAATACCTGGTTGCATAAAGCTCCAAACCCATCACACCAATTATCATACACACCTTGCCTAAAACACCTCTTCCTTTAAAGGGAACCTGTCACCCCCAAAATCGATGGTGAGGTAAGCTCACCGTCATTAGGGGCTTATCTACAGCATTCTATAATGCTGTAGATAAGCCCCCGATGTAACCTGAAAGAGGAGAAAAAGAGGTTAGATTATACTCACCCAGGGGCGGTCCCGCTGCGGTCTGGTCAAATGGGTGTCTCAGGTCCGCTCCGGCGCCTCCTATCTTCATTCCACATTCCATGATATCCTCTTCTGGTCTTCACGCCGCGGCTCCGGCGCAGGCGTACTTTGTCTGCCCTGTTGAGGGCCGGAGCCGCGGCGTGAAGATCAGAAGAGGATGTCATGGAATGAAGATAGGAGGCGCTGTTCCGGACCTGAGACGCCCATCGGAGCAGGACCACCTCTGGTTGAGTATAATCTAACGTCTTTTTCTCCTCTTTCAGGTAACATCGGGGGCTTATCTACAGCAGTACAGAATGCTGTAGATAAGCCCCTGATGACGGTGAGCTTACCTCATAATCGATTTTGGGGGTGACAGGTTCTCTTTAACTTTCTTTTGGTTTCCTTATGTTGATTTGTAGTACATCCCACTTTTTATTTCATTTCTATATATTGGTTCCATTTACTATCTCTCCAGGACCCTGCACAAACCAGTCTGTTCCGTGTAAAGTTGTATACCGATTACTTCTAGGTATATTGTTGTTATTTTATTTTTATGACCACGATTGTACGTCATCCACATTACTGTACTACACAAACCGGTTATTATTATAAATGTTTTGATCATACAATAAATATAGAATTATTACAACAATTTTTGAAAGATTTTGAAAAATTGCAATTGATGTATTATTAGTCAAAAATATCTGGAAAACCCAAACCCCAACCATAATGACTGATCATTAAAAAAATAAAAAATAATACAAAATACACTTTAAAAAAGGCACAAAAAGAAGTATAAGATGCAATAGAAAAAGATGTGAAAAAGACCAAAAAGTAGACAAAAAAAGGTGCAAATGCAATAATAAATCCTGGTAATTTCCACTTTGTGGATTTTTCATGCTTCTAAACAGATTATCCTTACCCCACCAATACTACCAGTCCCAAGACTACCTCTAACACTACCATTCCAAAAATATAATCTTCATTTGCACCCTTAGGTGCTATTTTACAGAGCTTTATATCCCAGTGGACAAATATAACGCAACATTACCATCGCACACTAAAGTGAGGATTTCCAAAAGTTTTTTTTTTTACCAGCTGCGTAAAAATATTGCAATTTTTTCTTTTTATGCCATCTGCCAATTTTGCAATATGTGGATGTGAGTTAGGTAGAGTGATGTGACCAATCACCAAGTACTATAATTTAGCCCAGAAATTGGGAACTTCACACCGACTCATAGATTTCAGGTTTCTAGCACATGGACAGCGCAAAGATGTGCCAGATTTATGACAAGGCGTGCGTTTCGATAAATTTGCCATCGAGCTCGGTGTAAAGATTGGGGTATAATAAATCACCATCTGTGTAGCTGGCAGACCGTAACCGGATATCTGCCATCAACGCAAACAGGACTTGGCCAGGAATTCTGTTTCCCCAAGATAAGCGGCGCCAGATGTAAGATAGCCACTTACGTCTCATTCTTCATGAAATAGCATGACCAAATAAATTGGTGGAGCCTCGGAAGATGGAGAAAAGATTTCTAATGTTATGTTTATGGTCAACTTTAGGCTCAACAAACACAATCTGCCCTGTGCATGTTGCTGCATTGCTACCAGCTGTCAGGTTATATAAGGACGGAGCAGCGTATGTTGTATTTGCTATATAATTTATTATTAGTGCTTTAACCCCTACAGGCACTACTACCCTGCCGTGATGGAAACCAGCTTCATACATTTTACAATACCGGCAGGTGAGCGGTGGGGAAGCAATAAAAGCCGCAGAGGTTGTAATTATCAGACGTTTTGCAATGGCAGTGCTATATGTAGAAAGGACAAAAATCACAAGGACTTATCCTGATAATTGCACCATAATATGACTTCATAGATAATTAAAAAATATATAGCAACAGTACAAATGAAAATAATCAGCTTTCTAATATATCTTATCAGAGAAATCTGCGTCTTCCTCCTTCTGGAACTAATCTTTCACCCTCAATTCAGGGATAAAAATGATAAAATCTGGATTATGTGAAGATTGAATTTTCTATTGCTTGGGTAGAAGATGACAGTTGGTGCTTTTAAACTGCTATGGAGAGGGAGGAACTAGAGGCAGGCAAAGTTCTCCATAGAATTTTATCAGCACCATCTGCTATCTCCTATCTCAGTAATGGGAAATTCTGTAATCATTGAAGACAGATTTTACCAGTGAATTGAGAATTTTGACTTGTCAAGGTAAGGAGGCTTATTCGCCGTGCAATGCTCCTCTGGGAAATATAATATGCAAATTGCCTCTTCTGAGAAAAAGAGGACTTAAACTCTATAGCGCCACCTGTTGGAAGTAGCGATCCTACAAGTCACAATCAACCCTTTAACGAGTTTAACGAGTTTAACTTTAACACCGTCTGCGAATTGAGATACTGATTTGGCTTTTATCCTAAGACATGTTGCACGACTCGTTAAAGGGTTGATTGTGACTTGTAGGATCGCTACTTCCAACTGGTGGCACTATAGAGTTTAAGTCCTCTTTTTCTCAGAAGAGGCAATTTGAAAATTGAGAATTTTGAGAATGAATGATCAATCCAGGAAGAGGAGAAATAAGCAGATTCCTCTAATAAGATATATTATAAAGTTTCTCATGTGTACTGTTGGTTTACGGGAAGAAAAAAAATTATGACAATTACTCTATCAGTTGCTTTTTCACGAAACAATCTCATGTTAGTGTAATATGTACTATGTAATATGTACTGTATTGCAATGCAATATATACAGGTGCCTCTCACAAATTACAATATCATCAAAAAGTTAATTTATTTCAGTTCTTCAATACAAAAAGTGAAACTTATAAATTATATAGAGTCATTACAAACAGTAAGAGGGATCTATTTCAAGTGTTATTTCTGTTAATGTTGATGATTATGGCTTACAGCCAATGAAAACCCCAAAGTAATTGATGCTAAAGGAGCACAGACCAAGTATTGAGTGCATTTACTGAACATACATTTCCGTAGGCCAACATTTTGGATTTTAAAATCATTTTTTCAAGCTAGTGTTATAGAGTATTCTAATTTACTGAGATAATGACGTTTGAGTTTTCCTTGGCTGTAAGCCATAATCATCAACATTAACAAAAATAAACACTTGAAATAGATTGCTCTGTTTGTAATGACTCTACATATAATATATGAGCATTCACTTTTTGTATTGAAGAACTGCAATAAATTAACTTTTTGATGATATTATAATTTTGTGAGATGCACATGTATATACAGTGGGGAATATAAGAATTTGATACAGTGACGATTCAGGTTTTCCCACCTACAAAGAATGGAGAGGTCTGTAATTTATATCGTAGGTTCACTTCACCTGTGAGAGACAGAATCTAAAAATAAAAACCAGAAAATCACATTGTATGATTTTTACATAATTACTTTGCAGTTTGTTGCATGAAATAAGTACGGTATTTAATACAATAGAAAAAGAGAACTTAATATTTAGAACCTTTGTTTGCAATTACAGAGGTCAGACGTTTCCTGTAATTCTTGTCAAAGTTTGCATACACTGCAGCTGGGATTTTGGCCCACTCCTCCATACTGATCTTCCTGGTTTCGGAGCTGTCACTGGGGAACATTGAGTTTCAGCTCCCTCCAAAGATTTTCTATTGTGTTTAGGTCTGGAAACTGGCTAGACCACTTCAGGACCTTGAAATGCTTTTTATGGAGCCACTTCTTAGCTGTGTGTTTCTGGTCATTGTCATGCTGGAAGACC
This sequence comes from Ranitomeya imitator, assembly GCF_032444005.1. Lineage (NCBI taxonomy): Eukaryota > Metazoa > Chordata > Amphibia > Anura > Dendrobatidae > Ranitomeya > Ranitomeya imitator. The sequence continues at coordinate 787,143,324 of NC_091284.1, read as the reverse complement.
CAGCCAACCCATCTTCAATGCTCTTACTGAAGGAAGGAAGTTGTTGGCCAAAATCTCACAATAAATGACCCCATATATCCTCCCTTCAATACGATGCAGTCGTCCTGTCCCCTTTGCAGAAATGCATCCCCAAAGTATGATGGTTCCTGTTATGAAAGGTAATTCAGTATCACAATGGACATAGAGGTCAGCGCACATACAGTGACCTGGCAATAACCCAAAAAACAAGAACGAGCTCTGAGACGTGGGAACTCTGTTGACCGCAATCCCTAATCCTCTCCAACCACACTAAAGGCAACCATGGATTGCGCCTAACGCACCCTATGCAACTCGGCACGGCCTGAGAAACTAGCTAGCCTGAAGATAGAAAATAAGCCTACCTTGCCTCAGAGAAATATCCCCAAAGGAAAAGGCAGCCCCCCCCACATATAATGACTGTGAGTTAAGATAAAAAGACAAACGTAGAGATGAAATAGATTTAGCAAAGCGAGGCCCAACTTTCTGAACAGAACGAGGATAGGAAAGGTAACTTTGCGGTCAACACAAAACCCTACAAAAACCACGCAAAGGGGGCAAAAAGACCCTCCGTACCGAACTAACGGCACGGAGGTACACCCTCTGCGTCCCAGAGCTTCCAGCAAGCAGGAAAAAACAAATAGACAAGCTGGACAGAAAAAAACAGCAAACAAATAGCAAAGAAAACTTAGCTATGCAGAGCAGCAGGCCACAGGAATGATCCAGGAGGAGACAGGTCCAATACTAGAACATTGACTGGAGGCCAGGATCAAAGCACTAGGTGGAGTTAAATAGAGCAGCACCTAACGACTTCACCATATCACCTGAGGAAGGAAACTCAGAAGCCGCAGTACCACTTTCCTCCACCAACGGAAGCTCACAGAGAGAATCAGCCGAAGTACCACTTGTGACCACAAGAGGGAGCTCTGCCACAGAATTCACAACAGTACCCCCCCCTTGAGGAGGGGTCACCGAACCCTCACCAGAGCTCCCAGGACGACCAGGATGAGCCATATGAAAGGCACGAACAAGATCGGGAGCATGGACATCAGAGGCAAAGACCCAGGAATTATCTTCCTGAGCATAACCCTTCCACTTAACCAGATACTGGAGTTTCCGTCTAGAAACACGAGAATCCAAAATCTTCTCCACAATATACTCCAACTCCCCCTCCACCAAAACCGGGGCAGGAGGATCAACAGATGGAACCACGGGTACCACGTATCTCCGCAACAATGACCTATGGAATACGTTATGTATGGAAAAAGAATCTGGAAGGGTCAGACGAAAAGACACAGGATTAAGAACCTCAGAAATCCTATACGGACCAATAAAACGAGGTTAAAACTTAGGAGAGGAAACCTTCATAGGAATATGACGAGAAGATAACCAAACCAAGTCCCCAACCCGAAGTCGGGGACCCACACAGCGTCTGCGATTAGCAAAACGTTGAGCCTTCTCCTGGGACAAGGTCAAATTGTCCACTACATGAGTCCAAATCTGCTGCAACCTGTCCACCACAGTATCCACACCAGGACAGTCCGAAGACTCAACCTGCCCTGAAGAGAAACGAGGATGGAACCCAGAGTTGCAGAAAAACGGTGAAACCAAGGTAGCCGAGCTGGCCCGATTATTAAGGGCGAACTCAGCCAAAGGCAAAAAGGACACCCAGTCATCCTGATCAGCAGAAACAAAGCATCTCAGATATGTTTCCAAGGTCTGATTGGTTCGTTCGGTCTGGCCATTAGTCTGAGGATGGAAAGCCGAGGAAAAAGACAAGTCAATGCCCATCCTAGCACAAAAGGCTCGCCAAAACCTCGAAACAAACTGGGAACCTCTGTCAGAAACGATATTCTCTTGAATGCCATGTAAACGAACCACATGCTGGAAAAACAATGGCACCAAATCAGAGGAGGAAGGCAATTTAGACAAGGGTACCAAATGGACCATCTTAGAGAAGCGATCACAGACCACCCAAATGACTGACATCTTTTGAGAGACGGGAAGATCTGAAATAAAATCCATAGAGATATGTGTCCAAGGTCTCTTCGGGACCGGCAAGGGCAAAAGCAACCCACTGGCACGAGAACAGCAGGGCTTAGCCCGAGCACAAATCCCACAGGACTGCACAAAAGTACGCACATCCCGCGACAGAGATGGCCACCAAAAGGATCTAGCCACTAACTCTCTGGTACCAAAGATTCCAGGATCACCAGCCAACACCGAACAATGAACCTCAGAGATAACTTTATTCGTCCACCTATCAGGGACAAACAGTTTCTCCGCTGGGCAACGATCAGATTTATCAGCCTGAAATTTTTGCAGCACCCGCCGCAAATCAGGGGAGATGGCAGACACAATTACTCCCTCTTTGAGGATACCCGCCGGCTCAGATACACCTGGAGAGTCGGGCACAAAACTCCTAGACAGAGCATCCGCCTTCACTTATTTAGAGCCCGGAAGATATGAAATCACAAAGTCAAAACGGGCAAAAAACAACGACCAACGAGCTTGTCTAGGATTCAACCGCTTGGCGGACTCGAGATAAGTCAAGTTCTTATGATCAGTCAAGACCACCACGCGATGCTTAGCTCCTTCAAGCCAATGACGCCACTCCTCGAATGCCCACTTCATGGCCAGCAACTCTCGATTGCCCACATCATAATTTCGCTCAGCAGGCGAAAACTTCCTGGAAAAGAAGGCGCATGGTTTCATCACCGAGCAATCAGAACTTCTCTGCGACAAAACAGCCCCTGCTCCAATCTCAGAAGCATCAACCTCGACCTGGAACGGAAGCGAAACATCTGGTTGACACAACACAGGGGCAGAAGAAAAACGACGTTTCAACTCTTGAAAAGCTTCCACAGCAGCAGAAGACCAATTGACCACATCAGCACCTTTCTTGGTCAAATCGGTCAATGGTTTAGCAATACTAGAAAAATTGCAGATGAAGCGACGATAAAAATTAGCAAAGCCCAGGAACTTTTGCAGACTTTTCAGAGATGTCGGCTGAGTCCAATTATGGATGGCTTGGACCTTAACAGGGTCCATCTCAATAGTAGAAGGGGAAAAGATGAACCCCAAAAATGAAACCTTCTGGACACCAAAGAGACACTTTGATCCCTTCACAAACAAAGAATTAGCACGCAGGACCTGAAACACCGTTCTGACCTGCTTCACATGAGACTCCCAATCATCCGAGAAGATCAAAATGTCATCTAAGTACACAATCAGGAATTTATCCAGGTACTCTCGGAAGATGTCATGCATAAAGGACTGAAACACTGATGGAGCATTGGCAAGTCCGAATGGCATTACTAGATACTCAAAATGGCACTCGGGCATATTAAATGCAGTTTTCCATTCATCGCCTCGCTTAATACGCACAAGATTATACGCACCACGAAGATCTATCTTGGTGAACCAACTAGCCCCCTTAATGCGAGCAAACAAATCAGATAATAATGGCAAAGGGTACTGAAATTTAACCGTGATCTTATTTAGAAGGCGGTAATCTATACAAGGTCTCAGTGAACCATCCTTCTTTGCTACAAAAAAGAACCCTGCTCCTAATGGCGACGATGATGGGCGAATATGCCCCTTCTCCAAAGACTCCTTCACATAACTCCGCATAGCGGCGTGCTCAGGCACAGATAAATTAAACAGTCGACTTTTTGGGAATTTACTACCAGGAATCAAATCGATAGCACAATCACAATCCCTATGCGGAGGTAGGGTATCGGACTTGGGCTCATCAAATAAATCCCGGTAATCAGACAAGAACTCAGGAACCTCAGAAGGGGTGGATGACGAAATAGTCAGAAATGGCACATCACCATGTACCCCCTGACAACCCCAGCTGGACACAGACATGGATTTCCAATCTAATACTGGATTATGGACTTGTAGCCATGGCAACCCCAACACGACCACATCATGCAGATTATGCAACACCAGAAAGCGAATAACCTCCTGATGTGCAGGAGCCATGCACATGGTCAGCTGGGTCCAGTACTGAGGCTTATTCTTGTCCAAAGGCGTAGCATCAATTCCTCTCAATGGAATAGGACACTGCAAGGGCTCCAAGAAAAACCCACAACGCCTAGCATACTCCAAGTCCATCAAATTCAGAGCAGCGCCTGAGTCCACAAATGCCATGACAGAATACGATGACAAAGAGCAGATCAAGGTAACAGACAGAAGAAATTTTGACTGTACCGTACCAATGGTGGCAGACCTAGCGAACCGCTCAGTGCGCTTAGGACAATCAGAGATAGCATGAGTGGAATCACCACAGTAGAAACACAGCCCATTCAGACGTCTGTGTTCTTGCCGTTCAACTCTGGTCAAAGTCCTATCGCACTGCATAGGCTCAGGTTTAAGCTCAGGTAATACCGCCAAATGGCGTACAGATTTACGCTCGCGCAAGCGTCGACCGATCTGAATGGCCAAAGACATAGACTCATTCAGACCAGCAGGCATAGGAAATCCCACCATGACATCCTTAAGGGCTTCAGAGAGACCTCTTCTGAAAATAGCCGCGAGCGCACCTTCATTCCACTGAGTGAATACAGACCACTTTCTAAATTTCTGACAATATACCTCTATCTCATCCTGACCCTGACACAGAGCCAGCAAATTCTTCTCTGCCTGATCCACTGAATTAGGCTCATCGTACAGCAATCCGAGCGCCAGGAAAAACGCATCAATATTACTTAATGCAGGATCCCCTGGCGCAAGGGAAAATGCCCAGTCCTGAGGATTGCCACGCAAAAAAGAAATAACAATTCTCACTTGTTGAACTGGATCACCAGAGGAGCGAGGTTTCAAGGCCAGAAACAGTTTGCAATTATTTTTGAAATTCACAAACTTGGCTCTATCACCATAAAACAAATCAGGAATAGGAATTCTTGGTTCTAACATAGGCTTCTGAACCACCAAATCTTGAATCTTTTGTACATTTATAACGAGATTATCCAATGAAGAGCACAGACCCTGAATATCCATGTCCACACCTGTGTCCTGAACTACCCAAATGTCTAGGGGAAAAAAAAGGCAAAACACAGTGCAAAGAAAAAAAATGGTCTCAGAACTTCTTTTTTCCCTCTATTGAGAATCATTAGTACTTTGGGCCTCCAGTACTGTTATGAAAGGTAATTCAGTACCACAATGGACATAGAGGTCAGCGCACATACAGTGACCTGGCAATAACCCAAAAAACAAGAACGAGCTCTGAGACGTGGGAACTCTGTTGACCGCAATCCCTAATCCTCTCCAACCACACTAAAGGCAGCCGTGGATTGCGCCTAACGCTCCCTATGCAACTCGGCACGGCCTGAGAAACTAGCTAGCCTGAAGATAGAACATAAGTCTACCTTGCCTCAGAGAAATATCCCCAAAGGAAAAGGCAGCCCCCCACATATAATGACTGTGAGTTAAGATGAAAAGACAAACGTAGAGATGAAATAGATTTAGCAAAGCGAGGCCCAACTTTCTGAACAGAACGAGGATAGGAAAGGTAACTTTGCGGTCAACACAAAACCCTACAAAAACCATGCAAAGGGGGCAAAAAGACCCTCCGTACCGAACTAACGGCACGGAGGTACACCCTCTGCGTCCCAGAGCTTCCAGCAAGCAGGAAAAAACAAATAGACAAGCTGGACAGAAAAAAACAGCAAACAAATAGCAAAGAAAACTTAGCTATGCAGAGCAGCAGGCCACAGGAACGATCCAGGAGGAGACAGGTCCAATACTAGAACATTGACTGGAGGCCAGGATCAAAGCACTAGGTGGAGTTAAATAGAGCAGCACCTAACGACTTCACCATATCACCTGAGGAAGGAAACTCAGAAGCCGCAGTACCACTTTCCTCCACCAACGGAAGCTCACAGAGAGAATCAGCCGAAGTACCACTTGTGACCACAAGAGGGAGCTCTGCCACAGAATTCACAACAGTTTCCCCACTATGCTTCACGTTTGGGATGATGTTCTTTGGGTTGTACTCATCCCTCTTCTTCCTCCAAACACAGCGAGTGGAGTTGATACTAAAATGTTCAATTTTGGTCTCATCTGATCACGTGACCTTCTCCCAAGCCTCCTCTCGATCATCCAGATGGTCATTGGCGATCATCCGCAGTCCGACAGCGCGGCTATAAACACATGTGCCCGCCCTTCCCAATTCTTAAAGGGGCAGTGCGGGCATTATGCCAAATGCTCTCAGCCTGTTGCTGAGAGGCATTTAACATAAGTGGTACACCTGCAAGATGGCTCCCAGTCAATGGCTGGGAGGCATCTTGTATAAAAGACACCCTCTCTCCTAGGGAGTTGCAAAGCAACATAGAGAATCATTAGTTAATAGGGTGCACTTCTAGTGAGTTGTGAGGTCCCTGGACCTGGTGTGGCCAGAGTCTGAACGTTATCCCCTGGTCTCAGTGTGGCCAGTCCTGTGTCTGTAGTTCCCTTGCCAATTCTGTTCCCGAAGTCCACTTGTCCCAGTGCAGCCAGTGTCTGAACCTTGTCCCTTGGTCTTGGAGCAGCCAGTGCCTAAACCTTTTCCCCTGGTCCCGGAGTAGCCATTTCTTGAACATCGTCCCGAACGACTCGGCCAGTGACCCCTGGGGTCAGCCGCTGCAGTACCAGATTCTGTCCTGGAGTGGTACCTGGCGGCTACCTGCCACACAAGCCTGACCTCACCACTAGAGGCTCCAGTGAACACCAAGGTAGTTGCTTAGTTACACCCCTTCCTGGGTAGGCCCTTTCCAGTGACAAAGTGGGTCCACAAATCCACATGCGACACGGCTGGGCATAACAGTCTGCTTGGCCCAGCCATGACTGCAACACCTCTTACATGGAATTACAGAAAGTCTACACATTGGCACGATATCGTAGCTCTATACAATTGTAAGGATATCTGGAATTGTAATGAAGTTTAAATCATCACATTTGGTGCTAATCAGAATTCTATAGGCTTATAAAAAAGAGTTACATCAGGTTCATCTCTCCCTAGATCTTTCTGCATGGGATTTGAAGTTTCTTTTGGCATCACATCTAATAGACTTTGATGTACACATAAAAAGTGATTTGCATCAGGTATCTTGGTGTTTGTTTATTGCGAGACTAGAAAGATTAATTTTTGCTTTGTAGTTTTTGTGTTTTTGTCCCCTGAATCCTGAGCGCCCTGCGGGACATCAACCGCCGATAGACCATTTTATTTCAATCGTAGTATGTGAGAGTACCTGGAAAATAGACATATTCCCGTCGGTTCTCGATCTAAGTATAGCTGAATAATTGCATTGTGAAAAGAGATGCAACTATCATTGTCCCAGTGTACCCAGCATCATAGGAGTAACTCATAGGATCTACAGGTAATCTCCCTAACAGGGCCATGTATTACATATCATTCATAATACTAGTGTACCTAGTATTGAGAGAAGATTGAGATAAGAGTCACTTCACTCCACAGGTTTCGCACACAATGCACCTTCTGGTATAATCTATAGACCTCTCAATATTACTGAAAAGTTGGAAGGCCGGCTGTATAATCAAATGTTGCAGTCTACTACAGTAGTAATTAGGAGAGATTTTCACCACTCAGCGACTGGCTGTGGTCGTATATCTGCTTCAACTACAAAGGCGGGAAAATCCCTCAACTTGTTCCTGGATCATTTTATGGGCCAGTTCTGAGTAGACCCGACAGGAGGCGACCCTTTGTTGGATCTGGTCATTTCTAACCGCAGAGCTTGTTGGAAATATCAGTGTTAGCATAAACCTTGGTGCTGGTGACCACAATATCAATTAATTTTGCTTACATCATAAAAAAAACATGCCTGGATGGGGATGGCAAAACACTTAATTTTAAGAAGGCCAATTTCCCCAGATTGAAGGCTGCATTTCAGGACATTGACAGGGAGCAGCTACTGACAGATAGTGATATCTGATGATATATGGAGGTACCGTATTTTACATCTATATTGGTCAATCAGACTACAAAACGAATTCCTATAGGCATCGAGGGAAGGCAACAGAGATTACACCCCACCTGGCTTACACCTACAGTTAGAAAGGTTATTAATGACAAAAAAGGAGATGTACGGTATAATATATTAATCCGGGCATGAAAAACAACGAGATGAATAGAATCTATAAAAAAAAAAGTAATCAAATCATAGGTAATGAAGGAATAAAGCAAGAAAAACCTGAAAAAATTGTTGAAATATATAAATATAAAAATAACAATGTCCGCATAGATGAGTCTCCTGAAAATTGGTAAGGGGGATATTGTCACTGAGAATTAAGAGAAGGAAGAATTGCTGTATGGGTTCTTTAGATCTACTGTATATATACTAAGGAGGAGAGATCGGCGAATGTACCTGATCCCAGTGATCTTAATATGACTTCTGGTAAACTCGGTTAAACATAGGTATGGTCAATCAATGTGAACAAGACTCCCGGCCCAGATGGGCTGTACCCAAGGGTGTTTAAGGAACTCCGCTCAGTTATTGCTGAACATGCTCTATAGGGACTCTCTAGTGACTAGTCCGGTGCCAAGCCACTGGCATGAAGCTAACATGGTGACCATTTTCAAAAAATTCTCCAGGCCTTACCCGGGGAATTATAGACCAGTAAGCTTAACATCCATTGTGAGAAAAATGTTTGAAAAGCTTTACAGGGATTATATACAGGAGTATAAGTGATAGCTCGTGCACTTGGACACTAGTATGCGGGCATCATATGCTCTAGGTGGAGTAAAACTAGGAGAGTCACTTGCAGAGAAGAATCTAGGTGTACTTGAAGACCATAAACTAAATAACATCATACAATGTCAATCAGCAGCTTCTAAGGCCAGCAGGACATTATTGTATATAAAAAGAGGCATGGACTCATGGTACAGGGACATAATACTATCACTGCACAAAGTGTTAGTACAATCTCATCTGGAATATGCAGTTCAGTTCTGGGGAACAGTTCTCTGCTAGAATTCTAAAACGTAACATGGACAAACCAGGATTCATCATCTTTCCCCAATCTCACTCACCCCCCCCCCAACAGACCTATCCATCAAAGTCAATGGCTGCTTACTCTCCCCAGTCCTGCAAGCTCGCTGCCTCGGGGTAACCCATGACTCTGCTTTCTCCTTCAAACCACATATCCAAGCCCTTTTTACCTACTGCCGACTCCCAAATCTGCACATTCCTAAACCAAGAATCTGCAAAACACTACTGCACACCCTCAACATTTCCCGCCTAGACTACTGCAACCACCTGCTTTGTGGCCTCTCCTCTAACTCTCTCGCACTCCTCCCATCTATCTTAAACCCCACTGCCCGACTAATCCACCTGTCCCCCCGCTATTCCCCGGACTCTCCTCTGTCAGGCCCTTCACTGGCACCCCATTGCCCAGAGACTCCTGTTCAAAAAACCCTAACCATGGCATACAAAGTCATCCACAACCTGTCTCCTCCATACATCTGTGACCTCACCTCCCAATACATACCTGCACGCAACCTCTGATCCCCACAAGATCTCCTTCTATACTTCCCTCTTATCTCCTCTTCCCACAATCACATTCAAGATTTCTTCCACGCATCACCCCTACTCTGGAACTCTCTACCCCAACACATCAGACTCTCGCCTACCATCGAAACCTTCAAAGAGAACCTGAAGACCTACCTCTTCCGACAAGCCTACAACCTGCAGTAACCACCGATCGACCAAACCACTGCACGGCCAGCTCTACCCTCACCTATTGTATCCTCACAGAGAGGGTCCTCTCTCCTCCTGTACCAGTCGTGACCTGTATTGTTTAAGATTACTGTACTTGTTTTTATTATGTATACCCCTCCTTACATGTAAAGAGCCATGGAATAGATGGTGCTATAATAATAAATAATAATAATGATATAAGAAGTAAGTGAAATCTTTGGTATTGTACTATACCTATATTTCTCTGAAGTATCTATGCATAATGAATCGTGGTATAAGTTAAAGGGGCTCACTGAGACTCTTTCGCCCGGGGCTCACGAAAACCTGGAGCCGGCCCTGATGAAGCTGGATGTATTTGCTCTGGCCCCAAAACCTCTGTGAACTGTAATGGAAGCCATGAAGGTTATTATTATTATTTATTTATATAGCACCATTAATTCCATGGTGCTATACATGTGAGAAGGGGTTACATACAGGGTTATAGATATCGTTAACAGTAAACAAATTTACAGTGACAGACTGGTACAGAGGGGAGAGGACCCTGTCCTTGCGGACTTACATTCTTCAGGATAGTGGGGAAGAAGTGGGGAAGGTTATTAGCCAGATTGCTCAGAAAGAGATGTTCCTATGAAGAGGACCATTCAAGAACTAGTCTTTTCAGATGATTTTTGTAATAACTTACAACTTTTTATGGTTTGCATATGGGAAATGTATATACTAACCAAACATTTTTGAACAGAGCCATACCCCTAATCAAGTATAGAATAATTTACTTCCCATTCTTCACCCCTCCATATCCTGTTCCCAGATGCCAAGGAAGAAGAAACACTCGAATCTGGAAAGTTTTTTTGGGTTCAGAGAGATTTGTTGACTCTTCAATGAGTGTAGAATGCCTTCCCGTTTTTTCTTTCACATTCTGGGAGAGTTGGTAAGCAACTTTTCTGGATTTAAAGAGGACCTGTCACTAGGTCAAATGTGGTCAGTTTTTGCTCTTATTTTACTCCCTCTGCTCTCCTAAATATTGTTTTTTGTTGTTGTTTTTTTTTAAATCCGTCTGATGGTTCTAGATAAATGGGCCTTTTTATTTAGCGCTAATTTTTATAGTCATTATTAAAGGGGCGTGGCTTGCATAATAATGATGCAGAGTAGGCTAAGACACACCCTAGAGCAGTGTTCCCCCAACTCCGGTCCTCAAGAGCCACCAACAGGTCATGTTTTCAGGATTTCCTTAGTATTGCACAGGTGATTGAATGGTTGCCTGTCCAGGTGATGCAATTATCGCCCGTGCAATACTAAGGAAATCCTGAAAACATGACCTGTTGGTGGCTCTTGAGGACTGGAGTTGGGGAACACTGCCCTAGAGGATCTTGTGACCCATCCCCCTCCCTATAGACCAAAAATGACCACTTGATAAAAAGTTCCATAGCTTTGTATCTGTATGACGGATTTGACAAAAAAAATATATATTCAACCTGAAAACTCAGGAAGTAGCAGGAGTAAAATAAGATCAAAATCTGGCTACTTTTGACCCGGTAACAAGTCCTCTTTAAGAAGTGCATGGAGGATGCTTGCTCTCGGGGTTAATATTCACATTTTCCTCAGACCGCAGTGCGTTTATCCATTCATTCATCAGCCCTCATCCACTATTCAGAGATAGTTACTAATTTTAGTAGCTATACGAGCCTCGAATTCCAAGAGTAAGAAAATAATGAGAACATCTGGCCTCTAGAGTGATACAAGGGAATATATAATCAGCAACTTTACAAGAACTCGGTCGAAAAAAATTACCAAACACAAAGCTCTAAATTGTATTGTACAGAAACGTCGTCACCCACCCTCGTGGCGGCTTCTGCTGAGCAAAACACGGATGTCGTGATGGATAGAAATTTTAATTACAGATAACCACGAGCTGATGGCGGCGTGATCCAGACTGTTTTATTGTCGGCAGATTCTGTCAGACAAAATTGCTTTTGTACCTTTCAGATTGCTGTGACGAGGGACGAGGCGCGCACAACTCCTGACAGCGCATGGGCCCTGGTGGGTATTGTACACGGAGAAACAGATTTATATTCTAATTAATTATTTAAGAATTCATATTCAAAAGTAAGCAGTGTCCAAACTGTATTACACGGATAGCGCGCTCCTTGCCTGCTGCAAAGCTGTTTGCTGCGATATTCTCATTTATTTGTGCAATTTGCTCAGACCTTCACCATGCATATTAAATGAACCCCCCTGACATTATAAAACTCTGGCTCGTGACTTTACATTATTTGTTTTCACAGCAAGTTGGCGTAATTTGTGTCTAGGAGTATTTAAAGGGATAGGAAAAGGAATCAAATAGAAATGTGCTGTCGCTAATCAGCAAAAGTGAAAATTTCAGCCTTATGGTAGAATTTTGAAAAAGTCACTAAACGGAAATTGTGAAAACTTCTTATAGTGGAGACATGAACCAATTAGTCTCCGAATAGGAATAGCAAGTGCTTGTCATTAAATGAGCTCTGCGTATGCATCTGATAGTATTTTACAATAATACACGAAAATAAACTACAGGTTTAACTGGAGTAGTACAATCTGTCTGGCAGTCAGTACTCCAGGTGCCCTCCTAAAGCTGCTAGTTTCTTCTGTCTTTGCTGGCTTGCTTTTCCTTTTGGGCTAAGAGACCCCCTGACGAAGGAATCCGTTCCGAAACGCGCGTCGGGGTGTGCGCTTTACTTGGACCGTCGGACCTTAAAGGTGTAAGCCCCCTATTTCTCTTGAGCTGCTGTTATTGCACCCAAACACTTTATTTACTCACATTTGCACCCTTGCTGTGCTAGCACTCTGACTTTGTATTTATCATTCTTTCCATTGTCCTTTGCCCACGCACTGCTGCAAGGTTACTTTTTTTGGCAGAAGCCTTTTAGGCTATGTGCACACGTTGCGGATTAGCCTTAGGAATTTCTGGAGCGGATTCTGCCTCTACTGGCAGAAAACGCAGCTGTGGATTTGTCGCGTTTTTTGTGTGTTTTTGCTGCGGATTTTTTGCGGATTAACTGCATTTTTTACCCCTGCGGATTTCTATAATTGAATTGGTACAAAAACGCTGCAGATCCGCAAAAAAGAAGTGAGATGCTACTTCTTTTAATCCGCAGCGTTTCCGAACCGGATTTTCCACAACGTGTGCTGTTGTGAATTCTGCTCTTGGGCTCCCTCCGGTGGTTATGAGTGGTAGTGCTGCGGTAGTTGGATCGCAGCATTTATCAGGTGTATCCATTTTTTGCAATTTGGGCTGGGCTATTTAAGTCCTGCTTTATCCTTTAGTTCATTTCTTCAAAGATAAGTTCTGGCCTTGTTTTTGCTGTCCACCTGCTGTGGACCTTATAGTTCTGTGCATTTTCATGTTTTGTCCAGTCCAGCTTTGTCTGTGAAGGATTTTTTGCAGCCAAGCTGTGTCTCTGGAGATGCAGATATACCCTCCATGTCTTTAGTCAGATGTGGTGTTTTTGTATTTTCTGTGGTGGATATTTTCTAGTGTTTTAATACTGACCGCATAGTACTCTGTCTGTTGTGAATTCTGCTCTTGTGCTCCCTCCGGTGGTTATGAGTGGTAGTGCTGCGGTAGTTGGATCGCAGCATTTATCAGGTGTATCTATTTTTTGCAATTTGGGCTGGGCTATTTAAGTCCTGCTTTATCCTTTAGTCAGTGCCAGTTGTCCATTGTTTTTGGAGGATTCACTTCCCTTCTGGTCTCTCCTGTTTGCTGTGCTTTTCTACAAAGATAGTCCTGGCTTTGTTTTTGCTGTCCACCTGCTGTGGACCTTATAGTTCTGTGCATTTTCATGTTTGTCTTGTCCAGCTTTGTCTGTGAAGGATTTTTTGCAGCCAAGCTGTGTCTCTGGAGATGCAGATATACCCTCCATGTCTTTAGTCAGATGTGGTGATTTGTATTTTCTGTGGTGGATATTTTCTAGTGTTTTTTACTGACCGCATAGTACTCTGTTCTATTCTTTCTTCTTAGCTAGTATGGCCTCCTATGCTAAATTCTGATTTCATGTCTGCGTATGTTATTTCCATCTCCTCTCACCATCAATATTTGTGGGGGGCTATCTACCCTCTGGGGATTTTCTCTGAGGCAAGATAGGTTTCCTGTTTCTGTCTTTAGGGGAAGTTAGTTCTGAGGCTGTGCCGAGGGGTCTAGGGAGTGTTAGGTACCCCCCACGGCTACTTCTAGTTGCACTGCTAGGTTCAGGGTTTGCGGTCAGTACAGGTCAGTACAGGGACCACCTTCTCCAGAGTCCGTCTCATGCTGCTCCTAGGCCACCAGATCATAACAGTACAACTGGCCAACAATGAGTTAATTGAATCTCAGAAGAAGGGAGGGAAGGTTTTGAGCCTTTTTTTTCCTTAGCCTGTTTGGTATTTTCCTCCCTCTTAATCTCTGGGTGGCTACGGAATAACAGTTAAGTAATAACATGAATGTTCAGGAGTTAGTTTCTCGGGTGGATCAGCTTGCTGCTAGGGTACAGGGTATTTCAGATTATATTGTTCAGACTCCTGCCTTAGAACCTAAGATTCCCACTCCTGATTTATTCTTTGGTGACAGATCCAAATTTTTGAGTTTCAAATATAACTGTAAACTGTTTTTTGCATTGAGACCCCGGTCTTCTGGTGATCCTATTCAGCAGGTTAAAATCATCATATCTCTGCTGCGTGGTGACCCACAGGATTGGGCATTTTCCCTGGAAACTGGCAATCCTGCTTTGCTTAATGTTGATTCTTTCTTTCAGGCATTGGGGTTGTTGTATGATGAGCCTAATTCTGTGGATCAGGCTGAGAAAATCTTGTTGGCCCTGTGTCAAGGTCAAGAAGTGGCAGAATCGTATTGCCAGAAATTTAGAAAATGGTCTGGACTGACTAAATGGAATGAGGATGCCTTGGTGGCAATTTTCAGAAAGGGTCTTTCTGAATCCATTAAAGATGTTATGGTGGGGTTCCCCACGCCTGCTGGTCTGAGTGATTCTATGTCTCTGGCCATTCAGATTGATCGGCGCTTGCGCGAGCGCAGAGTTGTGCATACTGTGGCATTGTCCTCTGAGCGGAGCCCTGAGCCTATGCAGTGTGATAGGATTTTGTCTAGAGCTGAACGTCAAAGATTCAGGCGTCAGAATAGGTTGTGTTTTTACTGCGGCGATTCTGCTCATGTTATTTCTGATTGCCCTAAACGTACAAAGAGAATCGCTAGTTCTGTTACCATCAGTACTATACAACCTAAATTTCTGTTATTTGTGACCTTGATCTGCTCATTATCATCATTTTCTGTCATGGCATTTGTGGATTCAGGCTGTTATGATAGGCAATTCAGTAACACAATGTACATAGCGATCAGAGCATATACAGTGATCTGACAATAACCCAAAATAATAGAACGAGCTCTGAGACGTGGAAACTCTGTAGACCGCAATTCCTGATCCTCTCCAAACACAACTAGAGGCAGCTGTGGATTGCGCCTAACGCTCCCTATGCAACTCGGCACAGCCTGAGAAACTAACTAGCCTGAAGATAGAAAAATAAGCCTACCTTGCCTCAGAGAAATACCCCAAAGGAAAAGGCAGCCCCCCACATATAATGACTGTGAGTAAGATGAAAAGACAAACGTAGGGATGAAATAGATTCAGCAAAGTGAGGCCCGATATTCTAGACAGAACGAGGATAGGAAAGATAACTTTGCGGTCTACACAAAACCCTAAAGAAAACCACGCAAAGGGGGCAAAAAGACCCTCCGTACTGAACTAACGGCACGGAGGTACACCCTTTGCGTCCCAGAGCTTCCAGCAAAACAAATAGACAAGCTGGACAGAAAAAATAGCAACAAATAGCAAAGAAGCACTTAGCTATGCAGAGCAGCAGGCCACAGGAATGATCCAGAGAAACACAAGTCCAACACTGGAACATTGACAGGAAGCATGGATCAAAGCATCAGGTGGAGTTAAGTAGAGAAGCAGCTAACGACCTCACCAGATCACCTGAGGGAGGAAACTCAGAAGCTGCAGTACCACTTTCCTCCACAAACGGAAGCTCCCAGAGAGAATCAGCCGAAGTACCACTTGTGACCACAGGAGTGAACTCTGCCACAGAATTCACAACATCAGGCGCCGCTCTGAACTTAATGGACTTAGAATTTGCCAGATGTTGTGGTTTTCCCTTGTAGCCTTTGCAGAACCCTATTCCTTTAAGGGGCATTGATGCTACACCCTTGGCTAAAAATAAACCTCAGTTTTGGACACAGCTGACCATGCGCATGGCGCCAGCCCATCAGGAAGATTGTCGTTTTCTGGTGTTGCATAATTTGCATGATGATATTGTGCTGGGTTTTCCATGGTTACAGGTACATAATCTGGTGTTAGATTGGAGATCTATGTCTGTGACTAGTTGGGGTTGTCAGGGGGTTCATGGTCACGTTCCTTTGATGTCAATTTCCTCTTCCCTCTCTTCTGAAATTCCTGAGTTTTTGTCTGATTTCCAGGATGTATTCGATGAGCCCAAATCCAGTTCCCTTCCACCGCATAGGGACTGTGATTGTGCTATTGACTTGATTCCAGGTTGTAAGTTCCCTAAGGGCCGACTTTTCAACCTGTCTGTGCCAGAATATGCCGCCATGCGGAGCTATATTAAGGAGTCTTTGGAGAAGGGGCATATTCGGCCATCTTCTTCACCATTGGGAGCAGGTTTTTTTTTTGTTGCCAAGAAGGATGGCTCCTTGAGACCCTGTATTGATTATCGCCTCTTGAATAAGATCACAGTCAAATTTCAATACCCTTTGCCTTTGCTTACTGATTTGTTTGCTAGGATTAAGGGGGCTAGCTGGTTTACTAAGATTGACCTTCGAGGGGCATATAATCTTATTCGTATTAAGCAGGGTGACGAATGGAAAACTGCATTTAATACGCCCGAAGGCCATTTTGAATACCTTGTGATGCCATTCGGACTCTCTAATGCCCCATCTGTGTTCCAATCCTTCATGCACGATATCTTTCGGAGTTATCTTGATAAATTCATGGTTGTATATTTGGATGATATTTTGATTTTTTCCTATGATTGGGAGTCTCATGTGAAACAGGTCAGGATGGTATTTCAGATCCTCCGTAATAATGCTTTATTTGTGAAGGGGTCAAAGTGCCTCTTTGGAGTGCAGAAGGTTTCTTTTTTGGGTTTCATTTTTTCTCCCTCATCTATAGAAATGGATCCGGTTAAGGTTCAGGCCATTCATGATTGGATTCAGCCCACATCTGTGAAGAGCCTTCAGAAATTCTTGGGCTTTGCTAATTTTTATCGTCGTTTCATTGCCAACTTCTCCAGTGTGGTTAAACCTCTGACCGATTTGACGAAGAAAGGCGCTGATGTGATGAATTGGTCCTCTGCGGCTGTTTCTGTCTTTCAGGAGCTTAAACGCCGATTTACTTCTGCCCCTGTGTTGTGTCAGCCGGATGTTTCTCTTCCATTTCAGGTTGAGGTTGACGCGTCTGAGATTGGGGCAGGGGCCGTTTTGTCTCAGAGGAATTCTGATGGTTCCTTGATGAAACCGTGTGCCTTCTTTTCTCGGAAGTTTTCGCCTGCGGAACGCAATTATGATGTCGGCAATCGGGAGTTGTTGGCTATGAAGTGGGCATTTGAGTAGTGGCGTCATTGGCTTGAGGTGGCCAAGCACCGTATTGTGGTTCTGACCGATCATAAGAATCTGATTTACCTCGAGTCTGCCAAATGGCTGAATCCTAGAGAGGCTCGATGGTCCCTGTTTTTCTCCCATTTTGATTTTGTGGTCTCGTACATTCCTGGTACTAAGAATGTTAAGGCAGATGCCCTCTCTAGGAGTTTTTTTCCTGATTCCCCTGGGGTTCTTGAGCCGGTCGGCATTATGAAGGAAGGGGTGACTCTTTCTGCCATCTCCCCTGATTTACGACGGGTTCTTCAGGAATTTCAGGCTAATAAACCTGTCCGATGTCCAGTGGGGAAACTTTGTTCCTGATAGATGGACTAGTAAAGTGATTTCTGAGGTTCATTGTTCTGTGTTGGCTGGCCATCCTGGGATTTTTGGTACCAGAGATTTGGTTGGTAGGTCCTTTTGGTGGCCTTCTTTGTCGCAGGATGTGCGTTCTTTTGTGCAGTCCTGTGGGATTTGTGCGCGGGCTAAGCCTTGCTGTTCCCGCTCTAGTGGGTTGCTTCTGCCTTTGCCGGTCCCTAAGAGGCCTTGGACGCATATTTCTGTGGATTTTATTTCAGAGCTTCCGGTTTCCCAGAGGATGTCTGTTATCTGGGTGGTTTGTGACCGGTTTTCTAAGATGGTTCATTTGGTACCTTTGCCTAAATTGCCTTCCTCTTCTGATTTGGTTCCGTTGTTTTTTCAGCATGTGGTTCGTTTGCATGGCATTCCGGAGAATATTGTGTCCGATAGAGGTTCCCAGTTTGTTTCTAGGTTTTGGCGGGCCTTTTGTGCTAGGCTGGGCATTGATTTGTCTTTTTCTTCCGCATTTCATCCTCAGACAAATGGCCAAACCGAGTGAACTAATCAGACTTTGGAAACTTATTTGAGATGCTTTGTGTCTGCTGATCAGGATGATTGGGTGGCTTTCTTGCCATTGGCCGAGTTTGCCCTTAATAATCGGGCTAGTTCTGCTACCTTGGTTTCGCCTTTTTTTTGTAATTTTGTTTTTCATCCTCGTTTTTCTTCAGGGCAGGTTGAGCCTTCTGATTGTCCTGGTGTGGATTCTGTGGTTGACAGGCTGCAGCAGATTTGGGCTCATGTGGTGGACAATTTGGTGTTGTCTCAGGAGGTGGCTCAGCGTTTTGCTAACCGTTCGTCGGTGTGTTGGTTCCCGGCTTCTGGTTGGGGATTTGGTCTGGTTGTCTTCCCATCATGTTCCTATGAAGGTTTCTTCCCCTAAGTTCAAGCCTCGGTTTATTGGTCCTTATAGGATTTCTGAGATTATCAATCCAGTGTCTTTTCGTTTGGCCCTTCCGGCCTCTTTTTCCATCCATAATGTTTTCCATAGATCTTTGTTGCGGAAGTATGTGGTGCCCGTTGTTCCCTCTGTTGATCCTCCGGCTCCGGTGTTGATTGATGGGGAGTTGGAGTATGTGGTTGAGAAGATTTTGGATTCTCGTTTTTCGAGGCGGAAGCTTCAGTATCTGGTCAAATGGAAGGGTTATGGCCAGGAGGATAATTCTTGGGTTGTTGCCTCCGATGTTCATGCTGACGATTTGGTTCGTGCCTTTCATTTGGCTTGTCCTGATCGGCCTGGGGGCTCTGGTGAGGGTTCGGTGACCCCTCCTCAAGGGGGGGTACTGTTGTGAATTCTGCTCTTGGGCTCCCTCCGGTGGTTATGAGTGGTAGTGCTGCGGTAGTTGGATTGCAGCATTTATCAGGTGTATCTATTTTTTGCAATTTGGGCTGGGCTATTTAAGTCCTGCTTTATCCTTTAGTCAGTGCCAGTTGTCCATTGTTTTTGGAGGATTCACTTCCCTTCTGGTCTCTCCTGTTTGCTGTGCTTTTCTACAAAGATAGTCCTGGCTTTGTTTTTGCTGTCCACCTGCTGTGGACCTTATAGTTCTGTGCATTTTTATGTTTGTCTTGTCCAGCTTTGTCTGTGAAAGATTTTTTGCAGCCAAGCTGTGTCTCTGGAGATGCAGATATACCCTCCATGTCTTTAGTCAGATGTGGTGATTTGTATTTTCTGTGGTGGATATTTTCTAGTGTTTTTTACTGACCGCATAGTACTCTGTTCTATTCTTTCTTTTTAGCTAGTATGGCCTCCTATGCTAAATTCTGATTTCATGTCTGCGTATGTTATTTCCCTCTCCTCTCACCGTCAATATTTGTGGGGGGCTATCTATACTTTGGGGATTTTCGCTGAGGCAAGATAGGTTTCCTGTTTCTGTCTTTAGGGGAAGTTAGTTTTGAGGCTGTGCCGAGGGGTCTAGGGAGTGTTATGTACCCCCCACGGCTACTTCTAGTTGCGCTGCTAGGTTCAGGGTTTGCGGTCAGTACAGGGACCACCTTCTCCAGAGTCCATCTCATGCTGCTCCTAGGCCACCAGATCATAACATCTGTCCTATTCTTCCTTTTTAGCTAGTATGGCCTCCTATGCTAAATCCTGATTTCATGTCTGCGTATGTTATTTTCCTCTCCTTTCACAGTCAATATTTGTGGGGGGCTGTCTATCCTTTGGGGATTTTCTCTGAGGCAAGATAGTTTTCCCATTTCTGTCTTTAGGGGTAGTTAGTTCTTAGGCTGTGTCGAGGGGTCTAGGGAGTATTATGTACCCCCCACGGCTACTTCTAGTTGCGCTGCTAAGTTCAGGATTTGCGGTCAGTATAGGTACCACCTTCTCCAGAGTACGTCTCATGCTGCTCCTAGGCCACCAGATCACAACAGTGTGCACAGCTTTTTTTTCTCATTGATTTACATTGCACTGTAAATCAATTGCGGATCTACAGCGTTACTGCACCACAGAGAATCCGCAACACGTGTACATACCCTTACACTTATTAATTCTTCATTATACCTCTACCTAGTGCATATAAATATACCTTTGTGCTCTCTATTTTTAATTTTTTTATTTTTCAGTTTCATACTTTTCTTGTGCAATTAGTATGGGCTACATTTTATAAAAAAATTCAACACTTAAGAATTTTTTTTCAGAAAACACATTTTTATCTCACGATTTTTTCTGATAATATTTGATGACATTGTCTTTTCTTTAGTGTCATTAGGGGTCTTATTTATGTGGCTATAATTTATATGTTTTCAAATTTCCCTCCTTTCTTTGGTCCGCTGTCTTTTCCGTTGCAATATGTTTTTATTGTTCTATTATTGATTTTACATTCCAAGTTCGGTCACATTTTTTGCTGTAGTGACATTTACCACTTCTGTTCAATAAAGGTAATTAATTTTATCAAGAACATCTATCAGTCTTTGTATTTTTCCTTTCAGACCATAAGTTCGAGGTTTCTTTTGTTCGATTTCTTCTAATTTTCGAATGGTCTACCATTCATATACCTAACAACTATATATCACCCACTATATATATTGATTGATATGTCACTTTTTGATATATAGGTATTGCTGCATTCAGTTTGTGTCAATCGTAAACTATTGCCACCTACCGGAGACTATTTTGAATAAACCAATTAAAACTGTAGACTTCGCGCCCCAATCTACCCTGCGCAAATCAAAACACGGCAGTTTGCTACATGATGTTAGGGACTGGCGGAACGCACCAAGTATAGATGATATGAAACTAGGTGCGTTCGCAGTCCGAGGTCCACCGTGCAGGTATAAACCCTGCTGCTAGTAAGACGGACTATATGGCGGGGTACTATAAGTATACACGCACGGGTTAACTTCCCCCTGCGTGAAGGAAGCGATCCTGTTGCATCACAGGACCGCGGTACCGCACATAGAGCGCGAGCAAGAAGTCAGCGAACACAACCCCAACTCAGGATTGAAGTCCGATTAGACCACTTGCTGGCACAACACCGCAACTGGGTGTGTAAGGAAACTATTAAATAGTGTATAGAGGCACGAGAGTGCATGCGGTGCCGCACTGACGGACGCCACTAACCACCCAGGCTTGGGTAAGGAAAGCGCAGAGGAAGCGCACAGCGCCGTACTGGCAGACACAGCAACTGGACGCTGTGATGTGTGTTACGTGCAGATGGCTAGTCGGGCGCTAGATAGCTACCATCATCCGCGAGCAGTCAACAACACTAGGGAGGGATACTTAGGAGCTTTCATCCATCGACATACATCCATCTACACACACACATTATAACAAGACAATACTAGCGCATGGCCGTGCGGTCATGCACAGTTTATATAGTTGCAGCACAGGAAGCAGCTACAGAAGTTTTGCCCTTTCAGGACCTGCCAAGAGGACCAATGGGATGTGCTGCAGTGCCTGAGCATGTGACCCTCGATTTCCAACGGGAGATCTTGCCCTGGGCATGTTCAGTGTGTGCAAATAAGGACTTAGTCCCAGAGAAGCCCGCTCGCCGCAGATCAGTGCAGGGTACAACAGGAGAGCCAGAAAAGGCAGCAGTAACCCCCTGCACAGAATCAGTCCCAGCAAGACGCTGGGAGCGACGCCTCCGCTGAGCAGAGCCCACTGCGGCCGAAGCAGAATGGGAGACCGCAGCAGACACGGATCGAGATTCCCCCTGTGCAGCAGAGGAAACTCGACTCCTAACATTACCCCCCCCTCCTAGGGCCCCCCCCTCCTTAAGCCTCACTACGCTCAAAAGCTGCAATAAGCAGCGGAGCCCGAATGTGCTCCACAGGCTCCCAGGTTCTATCCTCTGGGCCGTGACCCTTCCAGTCCACCAGATAAAATTTCTTGCCACGCACCACCTTGCACCCCACAATAGCATTCACCTCAAACTCATCCGTGGATGAACCCGATGTCCCAGCAGATGACTCAGAAAACCGGGACAACTGAACGGGCTTTAAGAGGGAAACGTGAAAAGTATCGGTGATACCAAGGCGTGGAGGAATAGCCAAACGGTAGACCACAGGGTTGACCTGTTCCAGAACCTTAAACGGGCCAATGTAGCGAGGAGCAAACTTAGTGGACTCAACTCGCAGCCTGATGTTACGGGCGGAGAGCCACACTAAGTCGCCAGGAGCAAAGACCGGAGTGGGGCGCCGGTGTGTATCAGCCGAAACCCTCATTCTCTCCTTGGAGGCCTGGATGGCATCCTGTGTGCGGTCCCAGATGTCACGTGCCTCCACCGCCCAGTCTGCCACCCTAGAATCGGTGGATGACACGGGCATGGGCACAGGGACATGCGGATGCTGGCCGTAATTAAGGAGAAAGGGAGTTTGACCAGTGGAATCGGCTACAGCGTTTTTCAAGGCAAATTCCGCCCAAGATAGCAAAGATGCCCAGTCATCCTGCCTAGCAGAGACGAAATGTCGCAAATATGTCACCAGAGTCTGGTTGGTTCTCTCCACCAACCCATTCGTCTCGGGATGGTATGCAGAGGAGAGGTTTAACTCTATGCTGAGTAAACGGCAGAGCTCTCTCCAAAACCGAGACGCGAACTGGGGACCCCGATCGCTGACAATCTTATCAGGCATACCATGCAATCGGAAAACGTGCTTAATGAACAACACCGCCAAGGCCCGTGCTGAGGGTAACCGAGGAAGCGGCACCAAATGCACCATCTTAGAGAAATGGTCAGTGACAACCCAAATAATGGAGCAGCCACGCGTCTTGGGTAAGCCCACCACAAAGTCCATCCCGACCATCTCCCAGGGCCTGTCTGCCACCGGTAGAGGGCAAAGCAACCCAGCAGGCCGTTGCCGAGGAGACCGATTCTGGGCGCAAGAAACGCACACCTGAATATAGTCCCTGACATCTCGGGCCATATGTGGCCACCAGTATGTTCTCGCCAAAAGCTCAGATGTCCTCTTGGTCCCAAAATGCCCACCCACTCTGGAGGAGTGAGCCCAAGAGAGAACCTCGGGTCGCAAGTTAGCTGGTACGAAAGTCTTGCCCGGGGGCACAGACTCTAGCGAAACCGGAGCTACAGTTCTCAGGCTCTCAGAAGGGACAATTAGCCGAGGCTCCTCCTCCTCCGATGACACTACGGAGCGGGAGAGAGCGTCAGCACGAACGTTCTTCTCCCCGGAGAGGAAATGGAGAGTAAAATGGAACCGGTAGAAGAACAGGGACCATCTAGCCTGGCGAGAATTCAGCCGCTGGGCCGTTTGTAGATATACCAAGTTTTTGTGGTCAGTGAAGACTTGGAAGGGAAAGCGAGCTCCCTCCAAGAGATGTCTCCACTCTGAAAAAGCCAACTTCATGGCTAGCAACTCCCTGTCCCCGATGGAATAATTCCTCTCCACTGGTGTGAAGGTCTTGGAGAAGAAGAAGCAAGGATGCTTCCGACCTTGAGCATCCTTTTGGAAAAGGACTGCTCCAGCACCAACGGATGAGGCATCCACCTCCAAGATAAATGGTTTATCAACATCGGGGCGATGTAGGATGGGAGCGCTAGCGAAGTGTGACTTGATCGAGAGAAAGGCTTTGGAGACCTCCTCTGACCACAACTTGGGATTTGCTCCCTTCTTGGTGAGGGCAACCAAGGGAGCTACCAAAGTTGAGAAGTGTGGGATGAACTGGCGATAGTAATTAATGAACCCCATAAAGCGCTGCACCGCTTTAAGAGAATGGGGTTCCTGCTAGTCCATTACAGCCTGTAACTTGGCAGGATCCATAGCCAAACCCTGGGCAGAGATGATATAACCAAGGAAAGGCAAGGACTCCTGCTCAAACACACACTTCTCCAACTTGGCGTAGAGGGAGTTTGCCCGTAAGAGGTCGAAGACTTTGCGAACATCTCTCCGATGGGAGTCAATATCTGGAGAGAAGATGAGAATATCATCCAGATAGACTACGACCGAGGTGGTGAGCATATCCCGGAAGATGTCGTTCACAAAGTCTTGGAAAACGGCTGGGGCATTACAGAGCCCGAAGGGCATCACCAGATATTCATAGTGCCCATCCCTGGTGTTAAAAGCCGTCTTCCATTCATCCCCCTCACGGATGCGAATCAGGTTGTAAGCACCCCGCAGATCTAACTTAGTAAATATCCTCGCTCCCTGTAGCCTATCAAACAGCTCAGATATCAGGGGTAATGGGTACCTGTTCTTAACGGTGATGGCGTTAAGACCCCTGTAGTCTATACATGGACGTAAGTCTCCAGTCTTCTTCTGTACGAAGAAGAACCCAGCCCCTGCCGGTGACACTGACTTCCTAATGAATCCTCTTGCCAGATTCTCTTGGATGTACTGAGACATTGCCTCCGTCTCCGGGAGAGATAACGGATAGACTCGACCCCGGGGAGGCTCAGCACCAGGCAAGAGGTCAATAGGACAGTCATAGGGGCGGTGAGGCGGAAGGGTCTCCGCAGCTCTTTTGGAGAACACGTCTGCATAGGGCCAATAGTGCTTGGGAAGAGAGGAAAGATCTGCGGGTACCTGTGTAGTAGCAACCTGAACGCACTCCCTCTGACATCTACCCTCGCAGGATTTACTCCATCCCAAAATTCTCCCAGAGGACCACTCAATATGAGGAGAATGGTAGCGAAGCCATGGTATCCCCAACAGGACCTCATCAATTCCCTCAGGAATGACTAATAGGGAGATTATCTCCTGATGTGATGGAGACACAGAAAGCGTGAAAGGAATGGTTTGGTGGGTAATCTGTGAGGGTAGTGTTGACCCATTTACCACTCAAACGGTTACAGGCTTGGCGAGCATCACCAAGGGTATTGCGTGACGCTGGGCAAAAGAGGAAGACATAAAATTACCCACTGCCCCAGAATCCACGCATAGCTGGACCATAAGAGTGGATGGGCCTATGGTAATTGTCCTCTTGAAGGACAATTTTGAGGCAAACGTCGCCGTGTCTAGTGTACCTCCTCCAACTGCCACTAGACGCTGACGTTTCCCCGACCGCTGAGGACCCTTGGAGGCAAGATGTCCTGACTGCTGGCAAACATGACGGACCCTATGTGCACGGGCGGACTGAGATTTGGATCCTGCTCGTGTCATCTCTAAGGCCTCATGTGACTCAGATGCCTGGATTGGAGATTCCAAAGGTTTGGCGAAGGTGGGAGCCAGCCGAAACCTCTGCCTACACTGGGCTCGCTCTAACCTCCGCTCGTTAAAACGGAGGTCAATACGAGTAGAGACAGTTATTAACTCCTCCAGTGTGGCAGGAATCTCCCTAGTGGCCAGAGCGTCCTTAACGTGATCAGCCAGGCCCCTCCAAAATATGGGGATAAGGGCTTTATCCGACCACTCCAGCTCAGAAGCTAAAGTACGGAAGCGGACGGAAAAATGGCTGACCAAGGACTCACGCTGAGTTAATGCCAGTAGTTGGAGCGCTGTGTCATGGGTGACTTGAGGTCCTAAAAAGACCTTTTTCAGAGTGCTCAGAAACAACGGAGCACTCTGCACCACATGATCACCACGCTCCCACAGCGGCGTAGCCCACTCCAACGCCCTGTCCGACAAGAGAGAGACAATAAATCCCACCTTAGCCCGCTCTGTAGGAAAACGTGCAGCCAGGAGCTCGAGGTGGATAGAGCACTGACTCACGAATCCCCTACAAGTTTTGCAATCTCCAGAAAATTTTTCTGGCAACGGGAGGCGAGAAAATGTCGGAACAGGGGTGGCAGTGGACAAGGTTGCTGCAGCCACGCTAGCAGCCTGTACAGCAACTGCGGTAACATCCACAGCTGAGGTTGAGCTCTCGAGAGCCGTCAACCTACCCTCCAGCTGCTGGATATACCGCAAAGATTGCTGAATGTCCGCCATTTACTAGCCAGACCTTGGCGCTAGTATTATGTTAGGGACTGGCGGAACGCACCAAGTATAGATGATATGAAACTAGGTGCGTTCGCAGTCCGAGGTCCACCGTGCAGGTATAAACCCTGCTGCTAGTAAGACGGACTATATGGCGGTACTATAAGTATACACGCACGGGTTAACTTCACCCTGCGTGAAGGAAGCGATCCTGTTGCATCACAGGACCGCGGTACCGCACATAGAGCGCGAGCAAGAAGTCAGCGAACACAACCCCAACTCAGGATTGAAGTCCGATTAGACCACTTGCTGGCACAACACCGCAACTGGGTGTGTAAGGAAACTATTAAATAGTGTATAGAGGCACGAGAGTGCATGCGGTGCCGCACTGACGGACGCCACTAACCACCCAGGCTTGGGTAAGGAAAGCGCAGAGGAAGCGCACAGCGCCGTACTGGCATACACAGCAACTGGACGCTGTGATGTGTGTTACGTGCAGATGGCTAGTCGGGCGCTAGATAGCTACCATCATCCGCGAGCAGTCAACAACACTAGGGAGGGATACTTAGGAGCTTTCATCCATCGACATACATCCATCTACACACACACATTATAACAAGACAATACTAGCGCATGGCCGTGCATTTTTCTAATGTCTTGAAAGAAGAAAAAGTTAGAAAATGTAATGAAACAGGAAAAAACTTGTGCACAGATGTTTACAGTTGGGATGTTGTAAATCATTTCAGACTATCTTAGAAGTTGTGTTCTATAAATTTGTGCTTTTTCCTTCATCTTTTCAGTGAATTTCAAGGACTTGGTGACTGCAGTCCTATGTAGCCACAATATACAGAAATAAGACCAATCAACTGATAGCCAAACCTTGTAATGTCTCTTGAAGACCAGTTTATCATCACACTGCGACAATATTGGAGACCTCTACGTGTAAGAAAGCCTGTCCTGTAAAGTACAGAATCTAGTGGAGAGATAACTTGAAGGTCCCAGGCAAAATCATGACCTCCTATACAATTCTAATAATGGTGGAAGCTCATGGATTGCTTTCAAACCCCCAAAGGGTTAAATGTGGTTACGTACTTGTATGTGGTATAGGTAGAATACCCCATGGGGCTGCAGTAAGCTGGGGCAAGGTTTAACTGTAGTTGCCAACCCAGATGGAAGGTGGGAACTGAGTGTTAGAGGCAGAGACAGGAAGTGACAGTTCACTAGGGAGGAAGTGAGCTAAATATTCGGGACAGCAGCAGATTGCCATAAATACCTTCCGTGTGATTCCGTCTAATGGCCAAGGGCAACCTCGAGATGGATGTCAGGGGCCAGGGGCACACTCACCTTGCAAAGCTATACTTTTTAGAAAGATGGGGAGTCACAATTATGCACTAGGGCCTTGATGGTTCAAGTTACTCCTCACCTACCTATTCTTCTACAGATTAAGATTTCATATACATAAAGGCCTTGATTACTTCTGGTGGTTTATGTAGTTTAACCAGAAGGAACTTGAGGAAAATCTCCGGTCTTCACAAGACCTTCTTCTTTCCTCCACTCTTGAATGTTCCTCATACATCCAATTTCTCATGAGCATCCACCATAGTCTGGAGCTCTCTATCTCAGTACATCAGATTATCTTCCCAATTTTCAGGCTTCAGATGCAACCCAAAAACTCATCTATTCAGGTAATCCAACATCCTGCAATGGCCTTGCTGCCACCTCTCTATCCCTGGAGCTGCTCAAATGTCCAATACACTATAGATTTTAAGCCTGTAAGGACAAGGTCATGTCCACCTCTCCAAACCTATTATTATCCTTACCAATACCCTATAGATTGTATGCCTGTAAGGACAAGGTCGTCTCCACTTTGCTCCAGTCTCTCATTGTTAGGTCTCATTCAGATTTCCTTTCTTTTTACCTTTACAAAACATATGGTATGCGTGTCATCAGTATTCTGGATCTGAGTTTCATCAATGTTTGGTTTGTGTCAGATTTTACCATCAGAGTTTCAACAGTGATTTTCGCACATAGATTGATAAATCTAATATATAAAGCTGAATGTGTATGTGTGTATGTCCGGGATTGGCATCTGCACCGTCGCAGCTACAGCCACAAAATTTTGCACAGTCACACGTCTGGACCCCGAGAGCGTGATAGGCAATGTTGTGAGGCAAAATTTTAACCCCGCACGTTCCAAATCACCAAACAATTTTGCCATTATCTACATAATGGGGAAAAAGTGAAAGGAAAAGTGTTGGAGGCAAATTGACAGCTGCCAGATGTGAACAAGGGGGACTTAAAGAGAGAGCAATGGCGCCAAAGAGTACATACCATACAGTTGCTAAGGTGGGGCCCGACATGGGATACTCACCACACACGGGGATATGAACACACACACAAAATCCGCCACACACTACCACGTGCTTGAACACATATACCACCCTCAGCACACATTTCCACACACATACACCAACCTTGCCACATAAAAGTCGAAACACAAAAGTCGCTGCTCAAAACTCGTCATGCGCAAAACTCGTCACATGCAAAACTAGGCTCACGCAAAACTCGCCACATGGAAAACTCGCCACACGCAAAACTTGCACACACAGAAAAATTGCCACATGCCCAAAAGTTGCAACACATGCAAAAGTTGCCTCACACAAAACTTGCACATACTCAAAACGCACCACACATAAAACTCGCCACGCGCAAAACTTGCTGCACACAACTTGCTACACTAACCTGTCACATGCAACTCGACACAAAAAGTTGCTACACGCATGTCGCCACACAAAACTCATCTCACAAAAGTCACTACATGCATGTAGCCACATGCAACTCAACACACACAACTTGACACATGAAACTCGCCCTAAAACACACACAAGTCTGGTATTATCCTTCAAAAATAAAAATCTGATTAATAAGCAGACAAACTACAAGAGCAACAACTGTACCATATAGGAAATACGGCAGCTGTCAGTCACATGACCTGTCTATTATGTGTCTGTGTGGGCTAATATATACTGCCAGGGGGGAGGGCTTCCTGTTGGCTGGAAATTTATCAGGCTGCCAATTTAGCTTACAAGTACTGAGGTAAAAATACTGACCAAATAACGTGTGAACACGGTCTAATACAGGAGGAGATGACACACATAAATACTATATACAGGGGAGATGACACACAGGTATATACTATATACAGGAGGAGATGACATACAGGTATATACTATATACAGGGGAGATGACATACAGGTACATACTATATACAGAAGGAGATGACACACAGGTATATACTATATACAGGAGGAGATGACACACAGGTATATACTATATACAGGAGGAGATGACACACAGGTATATACTATATACAGGGGAGATGACACACAGGTATATACTATATACAGGGGAGATGACACACAGGTATATACTAAATACAGGAGGAGATGACACAGGTATATACTATATACAGGAGGAGATGACACACTGGTATATACTATATACAGGGTAGATGACACACAGGTATATACTATATACAGGAGGAGATGACACACTGGTATATACTATATACAGGAGGAGATGACATACAGGTATATACTATATACAGGAGGAGATGACACACTGGTATATACTATATACAGGGGATGACATACAGGTACATACTATATACAGGAGGAGATGACACACAGGTATATACTATATACAGGAGGAGATGACACACAGGTATATGCTATATACAGGAGGAGATGACACACTGGTATATACTATATACAGGCGAGATGACACACAGGTATATACTATATACAGGAGATGACATACAGGTATATACTATATACAGGGGAGATGACACACAGGTATATACTATATACAGGAGGAGATGACACACAGATATATACTATATACAGGAGGGGATGACACACTGGTATATACTATATACAGGGTAGATGACACACAGGTATATACTATATACAGGAGGAGATGACACACTGGTATATACTATATACAGGAGGAGATGACATACAGGTACATACTATATACAGGAGGAGATGACACACGTATATACTATATACAGGAGGAGATGACATACAGGTATATACTATGTAAAAGAGAAGATGACACATAGGTATATAGAGGAGGAGATGACATACAGCAGGTATATACTATATACAGGGGAGATGACATACAGGTATTTAGTATATACAGGAGATGACATACAGGTATATATACTATATATAGGAGGAGATGACATACAGGTATATAGTATATACAGAAGAGATGACATACAGGTATATACTATATACAGGAGGAGATGACACATAGGTATATACAATATACAGGAGGAGATGACATACAGCAGGTATATACTATTTACAGGGGAGATGACATACAGGTATATACTATATACAGGAGATGACATACAGGTGTATACTATATATAAGGGAGATGACAAACATGTAGATACTGAGGGGTAAATGAGAGGTGTGAGGTGAAAATGAAAAGGCGTGAGTGCAAAATGAGAGGAGTGAGGGAAAATAGTGGAGTGATCGGAAAATGACAGATGTGAGGTCGAAATGACAAGTGTTAGGGGGGAATGAGAGGAGTGAGGGGGAAAATGAGAGGTGTAAAAGATAAAATGAGAGATGTGAGGGGGAAAATGAGAGGCGTGATGGTAAAATAAGAGAAGTGAGGTGCTATAACTAACCACAGATATTTACTATGCCCAGGCAACGCCGGGCTCTTCAGCTAGTATATCATAAAGTTTCCTCTATCCGTTGCAATGTTAATCATGGACATCACATGGACATCTATGTGTTGTCTGTGTTTTTTCCGAACCCACAAACTTTTATTGGCACTTTTCATCTGTGATACCGGCAGAGACTGATATGGCTCCATGATTTGTGCATGGATATACGGTCTGCAGAAAAACACGAACAAAGTAAAAGTCTCATAGAATATAATGAGTACTTGATTGCATACACCTTTTTGCAGTTGGATGACTTTTACGCTTTCTTGAATAAAAGAGTGTCAATGAAGTACCATATTTTTTTACATGCATTACTACAATTTATTCACTTACTGCAGGATATGTATTCATTGTTTTTATTCCAAGTTGTTTTTGTCTGCTGAACCAAAGAAATGGGCTGGAAAAAATATAAAGCAAAACCTAAGAAATGAGCCAGAACACATTTTGGTATCAGTGTAACGTGAAGCTGCACATTCACACTGTGGCCATTTATCAGACTGACTAGTAGTACTAGTCACAATGTGAATGTGCCTCTACAAATTGCACTTATACCAATAGGCCCTTTTTCTCATTTTTTTTTGTAATGGGTTCATGAACAACGGACGTCTAGTGTAGTTTCTCAATCGTTCTTGCTTTTATTTTTTATCTGTATTATATGTATGTAAACTCTTCACACGCACAGCACTCTGGAATTATTGGCGTTTAAAACAAATAACATTAATAATCCAATCCCCTGCTTACAAACAGTAAGGCCAGTTTTATAGGGACTCTCCAGGTTTGCTGACTTAATTCTTATGGCCTAATTTTTGGCATCCTTCTAGTCATTGTCACAACATAGCCAACTTACACCTACAGATCCAACCCTTTTATGCTCCTAATGGATTATAGAAACCAGCCATCAAAAAAAGGAGAAAATTAAAAAAAAAATTTGTAATTTTTAAACTGACCCAGTTCCCACTTTCTCCTCAAAACAATGCCGGCAGGACTTATGTAACACCCCAGGTAACCAGTTGTTACAGTGATGTTGCCTTCCCTTCAGGAAGGGTAATATCATGCTTGGAGGCAATGGAGTTCTCTTTACCAGGTAAGGCACCCGCACACAACACATTCCAAATCCAGGCCAGGAGGGGGAGCTCAGGACCCGGATTCAGGGGAGCTTCCCTAAGCTATATGTATCCTGACCTGGAGAAGGAGTTAGGACAGTCTGGGAGAGACACTGAAGGAGAAGGAAGTCTGAAACTGAGAGCAGACAGAGAGGCCGAGCAGCCACAAGGAAGCTGCAGTCTCTGGAAGGAGAGAGATCCCGAGGGGTTGAGTGTGGTGGAGCTACAGAGGAAAGGAGCAGAGGAGAGAGAAAGGGCTCAGAGGGGAACTGCGATTGGACACCCTCAGAGCCAGTGCGCAGCAGTCGGGTACCGGGAGCCCGAGGCTTTTGTAGGACTCTAAGACACAGAGCAGAACCAGAGGGCCCAAAACTGTATGCAATTGGCCCACACCACACCTGACACGCAACAGCACTTGAAGAGCCCGGGACATGATAGAGTCCCTGTAAAATGGCGAAAGCTGCCTGTCATGCAAGTGCAGCGCCCCAGAGACCTGGTCATTGCAGTATGACGCTCTGTGTTATGTTTGCTAATGACAGGTGTTATGAAGGCAATCCAGAAACACAGTGAGCTTAGCGATCAGAGCGCACACAGTGATCTGACAAATACCCAAAAATACAAGAACGAGCTCTGAGACGTGGAAACTCTGTAGACTGCACACCTGATCCTATCCTAAACACAACTAAAAGCGGCTGTGGATTGCGCTTAACAACTACCTAGGCAACTCGGCACAGCCTAAGAAACTAGCTAGCCTGAAGATAGAAAAATAGGCCTGACTTGCCCCAGAGAAATTCCCCAAAGGAAAAGGCAGCCCCCCACATATAATGACTGTGAGTAAGATGAAAAGACAAAATGTAGGGATGAAATAGATTCAGCAAAGTGGGGCCCGATATTCTAGGACAGAGCGAGGACAGTAAAGCGAACTTTGCAGTCTACAAAAAACCCTAAAGCAAAACCACGCAAAGGGGGCAAAAAAAACCCCACCGTGCCGAACTAACGGCACGGCGGTACACCCTTTGCGTCTCAGAGCTTCCAGCAAAACAAAAGACAAGCTGGACAGAAAAAAAGCAACAAAAAAGCAAAAGGCACTTAGCTATACAGAGCAGCAGGTCACAGGAACAATCAGGAGAAGCTCAGATCCAACACTGAAACATTGACAAGGAGCAAGGATAGCAGCATCAGGCGGAGTTAAGTAATGAAGCAGTTAACGAGCTCACCAGAACACCTGAGGGAGGAAGCTCAGAAGCTGCAGTACCACTTGTGACCACAGGAGTGAATTCAGCCACAGAATTCACAACAGTACCCCCCCCTTGAGGAGGGGTCACCGAACCCTCACCAGAGCCCCCAGTCCGACCAGGATGAGCCGCATGAAAGGCACGAACAAGATCGGAAGCATGAACATCAGAGGCAAAAACCCAGGAATTATCTTCCTGAGCATAACCCTTCCATTTAACCAGATACTGGAGTTTCCGTCTAGAAACACGAGAATCCAAAATCTTCTCCACAATATACTCCAATTCCCCCTCCACCAAAACCGGGGCAGGAGGCTCAACAGATGGAACCATAGGTGCCACGTATCTCCGCAACAACGACCTATGGAATACATTATGTATGGAAAAGGAGTCTGGGAGGGTCAAACGAAAAGACACAGGATTGAGAACCTCAGAAATCCTATACGGACCAATAAAACGAGGTTTAAATTTAGGAGAGGAAACCTTCATAGGAATATGACGAGAAGATAACCAAACCAGATCCCCAACACGAAGTCGGGGACCCACACGGCGTCTGCGATTAGCGAAAAGTTGAGCTTTCTCCTGGGACAAGATCAAATTGTCCACTACCTGAGTCCAGATCTGCTGCAACCTATCCACCACAGAATCCACACCAGGACAGTCCGAAGACTCAACCTGTCCTGAAGAGAAACGAGGATGGAACCCAGAATTGCAAAAAAATGGAGAAACCAAGGTAGCCGAGCTGGCCCGATTATTAAGGGCGAACTCAGCCAACGGCAAAAAGGACACCCAATCATCCTGGTCTGCAGAAACAAAACATCTCAGATATGTTTCCAAGGTCTGATTGGTTCGTTCGGTCTGGCCATTAGTCTGAGGATGGAAAGCCGAGGAAAAGGATAGGTCAATGCCCATCCTACCACAAAAGGCTCGGCAAAACCTTGAAACAAACTGGGAACCTCTGTCAGAAACAATATTCTCAGGAATGCCATGCAACCGAACCACATGCTGAAAGAACAAAGGTACCAAATCAGAGGAGGAAGGCAATTTAGCCAAGGGCACCAGATGGACCATTTTAGAAAAGCGATCACAGACCACCCAAATGACTGACATCTTTTGAGAAACGGGAAGGTCAGAAATGAAATCCATCGAAATATGTGTCCAAGGCCTCTTTGGGACCGGCAAGGGCAAAAGCAACCCACTGGCACGAGAACAGCAGGGCTTAGCCCTAGCACAAATCCCACAGGACTGCACAAAAGTACGTACATCCCGTGACAGAGATGGCCACCAGAAGGATCTAGCCACTAACTCTCTGGTACCAAAGATTCCAGGATGACCAGCCAACACCGAACAATGAAGTTCAGAGATAAGTTTATTAGTCCACCTATCAGGGACGAACAGTTTCTCTGCTGGACAACGATCAGGTTTATTCGCCTGAAATTTTTGCAGCACCCGCCGCAAATCAGGGGAGATGGCAGACACAATGACTCCTTCCTTGAGGATACCCGCTGGCTCAGATAAACCCGGAGAGTCGGGCACAAAACTCCTAGACAGAGCATCCGCCTTCACATTTTTAGAGCCCGGAAGGTACAAAATCACAAAGTCGAAGCGGGCAAAAAATAACGACCAACGGGCCTGTCTAGGATTCAAGCGCTTGGCAGACTCGAGATAAGTCAAGTTCTTATGATCAGTCAATACCACCACGCGATGCTTAGCTCCTTCAAGCCAATGACGCCACTCCTCGAATGCCCACTTCATGGCCAGCAACTCTCGATTGCCCACATCATAATTACGCTCAGCAGGCGAAAACTTCCTGGAAAAGAAAGCACATGGTTTCATCACTGAGCAATCAGAACCTCTCTGTGACAAAACCGCCCCTGCTCCAATCTCAGAAGCATCAACCTCGACCTGGAACGGAAGAGAAACATCTGGCTGACACAACACAGGGGCAGAACAAAAACGACGCTTCAACTCCTGAAAAGCTTCCACAGCAGCAGAAGACCAATTAACCAAATCAGCACCCTTCTTGGTCAAATCGGTCAATGGTTTGGCAATGCTAGAAAAATTACAGATGAAGCGACGATAAAAATTAGCAAAGCCCAGGAACTTTTGCAGACTTTTCAGAGATGTCGGCTGAATCCAATCCTGGATGGCTTGGACCTTAACTGGATCCATCTCGATAGTAGAAGGGGTAAAGATGAACCCTAAAAATGAAACTTTCTGCACACCGAAGAGACACTTTGATCCCTTCACAAACAAAGAGTTAGCACGCAGGACCTGAAAAACCATTCTGACCTGCTTCACATGAGACTCCCAATCATCTGAGAAGATCAAAATGTCATCCAAGTAAACAATCAGGAATTTATCCAGATACTCACGGAAGATGTCATGCATAAAAGACTGAAACACAGATGGAGCATTGGCAAGTCCTAACGGCATCACTAGATACTCAAAATGACCCTCGGGCGTATTGAATGCAGTTTTCCATTCATCTCCTTGCCTGATTCTCACCAGATTATACGCACCACGAAGATCTATCTTAGTGAACCAACTAGCCCCCTTAATCCGAGCAAACAAGTCAGATAACAATGGCAAGGGATACTGAAATTTAACAGTGATCTTATTAAGAAGGCGGTAATCAATACACGGTCTCAGCGAACCATCCTTCTTGGCTACAAAGAAGAACCCTGCTCCCAGTGGTGATGACGATGGGCGAATATGTCCCTTCTCCAGGGATTCCTTCACATAACTGTGCATAGCGGCGTGTTCGGGCACGGATAAATTAAATAATCGACCTTTAGGGAATTTACTACCAGGAATCAAATTGATAGCACAATCACAATCCCTATGCGGAGGTAGAGCATCGGACTTGGGCTCTTCAAATACATCCTGATAATCAGACAAGAACTCTGGGACCTCAGAAGGGGTGGATGACGAAATCGACAAAAATGGAACATCACCATGTACCCCCTGACAACCCCAGCTGGATACCGACATGGAATTCCAATCTAATACTGGATTATGGGTTTGTAGCCATGGCAACCCCAACACGACCACATCATGCAGATTATGCAACACCAGAAAGCGAATAACTTCCTGATGTGCAGGAGCCATGCACATGGTCAGCTGGGCCCAGTATTGAGGTTTATTCTTGGCCAAAGGTGTAGCATCAATTCCTCTCAATGGAATAGGACACCGCAAAGGCTCCAAGAAAAACCCACAACGTTTAGCATAATCCAAATCCATCAGATTCAGGGCAGCGCCCGAATCCACAAACGCCATGACAGAAAACGACGACAAAGAGCATATCAAGGTAATGGACAGAAGGAATTTGGACTGTACAGTACCAATGACGGCAGACCTAGCGGACCGCTTAGTGCGCTTAGGACAATCAGAAATAGCATGAGTGGAATCACCACAGTAGAAACACAGACCATTCAGACGTCTGTATTCCTGCCGTTCAACTCTAGTCATAGTCCTATCGCACTGCATAGGCTCAGGTTTAACCTCAGGCAGTACAGCCAAATGGTGCACAGATTTACGCTCGCGCAAGCGTCGACCGATCTGAATGGCCAAAGACAAAGACTCATTCAAACCAGCAGGCATAGGAAATCCCACCATGACATCCTTAAGAGCCTCAGAGAGACCCTTTCTGAACAAAGCTGCCAGCGCAGATTCATTCCACTGAGTGAGTACTGACCATTTCCTAAATTTCTGACAATATACTTCTATATCATCCTGACCCTGGCACAAAGCCAGCAAATTTTTCTCAGCCTGATCCACTGAATTAGGCGCATCGTACAGCAATCCGAGCGCCAGGAAAAACGCATCGACACTACTCAATGCAGGGTCTCCTGGCGCAAGAGAAAATGCCCAGTCTTGAGGGTCGCCGCGCAAAAAAGAAATAATAATCAAAACCTGTTGAATAGGATTACCAGAAGAATGAGGTTTCAAGGCCAGAAATAGCTTACAATTATTTTTGAAACTTAGAAACTTAGTTCTATCTCCAAAAAACAAATCAGGAATAGGAATTCTTGGTTCTAACATAGATTTCTGATCAATAGTATCTTGAATTTTTTGTACATTTATAACGAGATTATCCATTGAAGAGCACAGACCCTGAATATCCATGTCCACACCTGTGTCCAGAATCACCCAAATGTCTAGGGGAAAAAAAAAAAAGTGAACACAGAGCAGAAAAAAAAAAAAAATGATGTCAGAACTTTTTCTTTCCCTCTATTGAGAATCATTAGTTTGGGCTCCTTGTACTGTTATGTTTGCTAATGACAGGTGTTATGAAGGCAATCCAGAAACACAGTGAGCTTAGCGATCAGAGCGCACACAGTGATCTGACAAATTCCCAAAAATACAAGAACGAGCTCTGAGACGTGGAAACTCTGTAGACTGCACACCTGATCCTATCCTAAACACAACTAAAAGCGGCTGTGGATTGCGCCTAACAACTACCTAGGCAACTCGGCACAGCCTAAGAAACTAGCTAGCCTGAAGATAGAAAAATAGGCCTGACTTGCCCCAGAGAAATTCCCCAAAGGAAAAGGCAGCCCCCCACATATAATGACTGTGAGTAAGATGAAAAGACAAAACGTAGGGATGAAATAGATTCAGCAAAGTGGGGCCCGATATTCTAGGACAGAGCGAGGACAGTAAAGCGAACTTTGCAGTCTACAAAAAACCCTAAAGCAAAACCACGTAAAGGGGGCAAAAAAAACCCCACCGTGCCGAACTAACGGCACGACGGTACACCCTTTGCGTCTCAGAGCTTCCAGCAAAACAAAAGACAAGCTGGACAGAAAAAAAGCAACAAAAAAGCAAAAGGCACTTAGCTATACAGAGCAGCAGGTCACAGGAACAATCAGGAGAAGCTCAGATCCAACACTGAAACATTGACAAGGAGCAAGGATAGCAGCATCAGGCGGAGTTAAGTAATGAAGCAGTTAACGAGCTCACCAGAACACCTGAGGGAGGAAGCTCAGAAGCTGCAGTACCACTTGTGACCACAGGAGTGAATTCAGCCACAGAATTCACAACAGCTCTGCCGCTAAGGGGAGTGATGGTACATCTGATGGCACTAAAGGAGTTCTTCTGACCAGGTATCACCAGCACACATTACACTTCACACTCCGGCCACTAGGGGGAGCAAAAGGTTTTATTTACTAGGCCACTCCTCACACTGGTAAAACTAGGGGTTGGATAGGAAGTTAGTCAGAAGCTGACTGGGTTGGATTCAGGCAACATCCCGTGGCAGGGGATGTTGCAGGGAGAAGATTCAGGGGGGGCCCTGTCAGGCGTGGGAACCTGGCACCTCACACCATCGCCAACTACATTACTGGGAAGCCCTGGGGACACACTTCACCTGTGGGAAGGTATACCATCTAGCTGCCATTCCATCACCCCAGCGGACCCCAAGCAGCGTCGGTCGCCCTGACTGAAAACCTCAGGTGGCGTCACGAAACATTGACATACAAAAAAGGTTGCACTCTATCGTGCAAAAGCATGTCTAATCTGAAATATATGAAATATGAATAGCAAAATGGCTTTTGAACATTAGGAAAATATTTAAGAGACGCTTTGCACAGAATTTGATGTAATCAAATAGTGTGAGCCCATCAACCGTCGTCAAGGTGGTCTCATAAAACTGATGGGTCCCTGACCCCCCTGTCCAAATGTGAACACTTACCGAAGGCCAATGTCTGTATGCCTGGGTGAATGTGGACACCTCTGTTCAGCAAAGCCTACATATGAGTTGGCTGGGACCAAGTGTGATGAGATGCAATTAAAAACCACATGGTGATGGGAGGAGTGCTTAGTCAGCTACCATAGAAATGAATTATATCAAATTCTGTGCAAAGCGTCTCTTAAATATTTTCCTAATGTTCAAAAGCCATTTTGCTATTCATATTTTATATATTTCAGATTAGACATGCTTTTGCACGATAGAGTGCAACCTTTTTTGTATATTTATGTATGGAGGTAGCTGCTCCTGGTATGCACCTATTCACACTAGTTTGGATGTGCGAGTCTTTTTTTTGTCATTTCTATGGTACAGTGATGTTGCCTTCCCTTCGGGAAAGGTAATATCATGCTTGGAGGCAATGGAGTTCTCTTTACCAGGTAAGGCACCCGCACACAACAAATTCCAAATCCAGGCCAGGAGGGAGAGCTCAGGACCCGGATTCAGGGGAGCTTCCCTGAGCTATATGTATCCTGACCTGGAGAAGGAGTTAGGACTGTCTGGGAGAGACACTGAAGGAGAAGGAAGTCTGAAACTGAGAGCAGACAGAGGCCAAGCAGCCACGAGGGAGCTGCAGCCTCTGGAAGGAGAGAGAGAACCCGAGGGGTTGAGTGTGGTGGAGCTACAAAGGAAAGGAGCAGTGGAGAGCGAAAGGGCTCAGAGGGGAACTGCAATTAGACACCCTCAGAGCCAGAGCGCAGCAGTCGGATACCGGGAGCCCAAGGCTTTTGTGGGACTCTAAGACAGAGCAGAACTGGAGGGCCGAGAACTGTATGTAATTGGCCACACCACGCCTGAGACGCAGCAGCACCTGCAGAGTCCGGGACATGATAGAGTCCCTGTAAAATGGCGCAAGGTGCCCGTCATGCAGGTACCTGTCCCAGGGCAGGGGGAAAGAACGAGGACCTAGTTAGGAAGCTTCAGGTGGCAGGGACCTCATAAAAAAGCGCAAGGAGGAAAGGCTCACGGACCTCAACTGGGAAGGAGATTCTCACATTGCCTCCGAGCCGGCCGAACCACAGGACACCTGTACCTGGTACCCTGGACTGTGGACTACTACCACCAGTAAACCAGGTAAAGACTTTACAACTCTGTGTGCTCCACTTATTCGTCGGCATACATCATCCTTGCCACACACCTTGGGAGCCCTGGGGACCCCGCTTCACCTGTGGGAAGTGTTACCATCTTGCTGCAACAACATCACCCCAGAGGACTCCTTTAAGAAGTGTTGGTCCCTATTGACTGAGAACCACATGTGGTGTCACGAACAATAGACTTTGTCCACAATTCCCCATAAAAGACCTTTCCCCTTTTATTGGGCGCCCAGGGCCACGGACCGGGTCGCAGCCACCGTGACATCACATTTAAGACCGGACCCGGTACCGAGTACCCCACTGCCCTGGCAGGGCGACTCACTTATCCAAGGCCCCATGCAGACAGCCATATTTTGGATCTGTTTTAGATGGATCTGTAATTTGTTAATGGACCCTATAGGATCCATACACTGGAATTTAGCTATTGGAGGTCTAGGCATAGTAGGTATATCTGGGCCATCGTATTTCAGGAAGTGAGGATAAAGACTCTTCTGCCACATAGGAAAATCTCAGTATTATAAATGGACTATTGCAAGTTGGGGCGCTGACACAGATTTTGCACTGGGATCAAAAAAATTGACCTAGTAGTCACGTCGGTAGTCCATAGCTGCCAGACCAGAGAAATGCGAATCTCCTACCCTTCTGATTAGCCTCTTGCAATCCCTACAAATCAGAGGAGGACCTGGGATGCTGCCGGTGGTAGGAGATTCCCAGGGCTTTGGTTTTAGCCATGGACTACCAAGGTGGCTACTGGTTCAAGGTCCTACAAATCTTTTTGTTCGTCTCTACCCATTATCCTTCTGTTTTATGACTCGGTATGATGAAGCTGTTGGCACTTGGTGAGCCCCTCTTATGATGGAAAATACCTTGCATTATTGCATGAAATAGTATGTGCCATCATTTTCATAGTAGTCCATGAGATGTAATCTCTGTCTGCCTCCATGTAAAATCAGGGAGGCAGGAAGGTACAGAAGGGGCCTGTAGACCATAGGCACCATATTATGGATCAGTACAAGAAGAATCCATATAATTAGAATGCGCATGAGTCCAGAGTATTTTTTCAGGTTGAATTTTTAAACTCCCATTATGTGAAAGATTCATCATATAGTACATACAGTGTGTGGAGGAAGCCAGAGGGTTGCACATTTTAGATCAGGTCTTCTAGTACATTTTGCAGAATAAGTCTTTTTTACCAAATTCTCATAAGCCATTTTTTTTAAATGTTTAATATCATAAAAACACATGTATCTCATAGAAGAAGTACAGGGGGAATAAGCT
The DNA here is from genome assembly GCF_032444005.1 of Ranitomeya imitator. Lineage (NCBI taxonomy): Eukaryota > Metazoa > Chordata > Amphibia > Anura > Dendrobatidae > Ranitomeya > Ranitomeya imitator. Next base: position 787,102,060 of record NC_091284.1, on the reverse strand, counting down.
TCCATGGTCCCAGCACATAATGAAATGACCTGGATGTGAGGAGCTAATCTGCGTTCATTAATAATGCATGGTCCTTGGAAATGTCCCCATCCTGTAGTAGGTGAGATGCTTTCAGGCAGAAGAAATGCTGCTAATAAAAAGAGCTTCTGGTTGAGCGCGACGGGGGGCTCCTGGGACCCTCGGCGTTAGGAAGAGCCTGCAGCTGCTGGAAATTTTTGGGCAGTGTTATAATTGAGAAACATGAATTATACAAAGCTAATTAGACAACATTGTTTTTTTGGGAGGGTGAAAAGGTTTTATTAGAATGTTCCATATTTGCTGCTAAAAGAGAAGATTTCTAATAAATAGGGGTAATGTGTCCTTCTTTACCTTTTCTCTTGCCTCCTCCAAATATACTGAAATATGTGTTACAAGATGAGCATCTTTGAAAAAACAACAAAAAACATGGTTATGCGATACTATGTCAGGAGATGTTTTTGCTATGTCATTCTTGTGATGTGAATCGCAGCGCGAAGAGGGTTTTCTAGCAGAGTACAATAATGTATTGAATGTGTATCGTAACAAACTTATAGGTGCTGAATGGATAAAAATTCCCCCTTCTGCTGATCGTTGCATGTCAGACCACCACCGATCAGTAAGTTATCACCAGTCCTGTAGAACCCCTTTAACGATTAATACACCTTGGCTTCCCGAACCTATCTTACATAGAGAGATTTGATAGTTATCTCTATATTTACTAGATGGTGACCCGATTCTAACGCATCGGATACTCTAGAATATGCAACCCACGTAGTATATTGCCCAGCCACGTAGTATATTGCCCAGCCACGTAGTATATTGCCCAGTCACGTAGTATATTGCCCAGCTACGTAGTATATTGCCCAGCCATGTAGTATATTGCCCAGTCACGTAGTATATTGCCCAGCCACGTAATATATTGCCCAGCCACATAGTATATTGCCCAGTCACGTAGTATATTGCCCAGTCACGTAGTATACAACACAGAGCCACGTAGTATACAGCACAGACACGTAGTATATTGCCCAGACACGTATGTAACAGGTTAAAAAAGACTTAAAATAAAAAATAAACATATACTCACCCTCCGAAGGCCCCTTGTAGTCCTGGCGCCTGTGTGCGGTGCACGCTGCTGCTTCCGGTCCCAGGGTTGGTATGAGCGCAGGACCTGTGATGACGTTGTGGTCACATGACCGTGACATCATGGAAGGTCCTTCTCGCATAGCATCCTTGGCTCCGGAGCCTGCCGCTTGCACTGCTGAGGACACCGCGCACGTCGGAGGGTGAGAATAAGGTTTTTTTTTTAAAATTATTATTATTATTATTATTATTGTAAAAGCCGCGCGCAACCAATCAGCGAAGTGGGATTTAAATCCCGTGGCAATGTCGCTGATTGGTCGCGCGCGCCGGCTGGGCGCGACCAATCAGCGAAGCGGGATTTAAATCCTGCGCCAAAGTCAGCTGGGCGCGACCAATCAGCGAAGCGAGATTTAAATCGTGCGCCAATGTCGCTGATTTGGCACGACTAATCAGCGAAGCGGGATTTAAATCCTGCGCCAATGTCGCTGATTTGGCACGACCAATCAGCGAAGTGGGATTTAAATCCCACTACGTCATCATCTTGCAAGACCGCAATGCACCGCATGACCAATCAGCGACAATGGCGTGGGATTTAAATCCCACGCTAATGTCGCTGAGTGGGCGCGACCAATCAGCGAAGCGGGATTTAAATCCTGCAACAATTTCGCTGATTGGTCGCGTCGGCTGGGCGCGAGCAATCAGCGAACCGGGATTTACATCCCGCGGCAATGTCGCAGGCAGTGGTCTCGCGAGCTGGATTCGGGGGCCGACAGAAGGTGAGTATATAATGATTTTTTATTTTTTTAATTATTTTTAACATTAGATCTTTTTACTATTGATGCTGCATAGGCAGCATCAATAGTAAAAAGTTGGTCACTCAGGGTTAATAGCAGTGTGATTTAAATCCCGCTTTGCTGATTAGTCGCTCCAGCTGGGCGCGACCTATCAGCGACATTGGTGCGGGATTTAAATCCTGCTTTGCTGATTGGTCGTGCCCAATCAGCAATATTGGTGCGGGATTTAAATTCCGCTTCGCTGATTGGTCGCGCCTGTGCCAATGTTGCTGATTAAGCGCGAGCAATCAGCGAAGCGGGATTAAAATCCCGTGGCAATGTCGCTGATTGGTCGCGAGCAATCAGCGAAGCAGGATTTAAATCCCACGCCAATGGCCCTGATTGGTCGTGTGCGCCGGCTGGGCACGTCCAATCAGCAAAGCAGGATTTAAATCCCGCGCCAATGGCGCTGATTGGTCACGCCGGCTGGGCGCGAGCTATCAGCAAAGCGGGATTTAAATCCAGTGCCAATGGCGCTGATTGATTGGTTGCGCCCCCAGCCGGCACAATCAGTAAAGCGGGATTTAAATCCCGCGCCAATGACTGGGGGGGTAGTATAGAGGGGGCACTGACTGCAGGGGAGTAGGGAGCGGCCGGACTGTGCCCGTTGCTCCCAAGAGTGCATTGCTGTCTCGCGAGATGTTGACTTGCGGTCTCGTGAGGCCGCTACGTCATCATCTCGCGAGACCGCAATGCATGGACCGGTCACCGGAGCGTCGCGAGGAGCGGGAAAGGCCTGGGCTGGATCAGGAAGGTGAGTATATAATGATTTTTTATTTTTTTAAATTATTTTTAACATTATATCTTTTTACTATTCATGTCGCATAGGCAGCATCAATAGTAAAAAGTTGGTCACACAGGGTTAATAGCAATGTTCGCGAAGTGCGTTACACCGCAGCATAACGCGGTCCGATAACGCTGCCATTAAGCCTGTGTGAGTGCTGACTGGAGGGGAGTACGGAGCGGGCACTGACTGCGGGGAGGAAGGAGCGGCCATTTTTCCGCCGGACTGTGCCCGTCGCTGATTGGCCGTGGCAAAACAGCCACGACCAATCAGCGACTTGGGATTTTCGTTACAGACAGAAAGACGAAAGTGACCCTTAGACAATTATATAGTAGATATATATATATATATATATATCATTTTCTAAGGTCCACTTCCGTCTCTCTGTTTGTCTGTAACGGAAATCCCGCGTCGCTGATTTATCGCTGCCGGCTGGGCACTACCAATCAGCGATAGGCACAGTCCGGCCGCGAATTGGCCCCTCCCTAGTCCCCTCCAGTCAGTGCCCCCTCCATACTCCCCTCCAGTCAGTGCCCAGTCCGCGGCATAACGTGGTGTTACGCAGTCCGTTAACGCTGCCATTAACCCTGTAAGTGTGTCCAACTTTTTACTATTGATGCTGCTTATGCAGCATCAATAGTAAAAACATATAATGTTAAAATTAATTAAAAAAAAAAATCATTATATTCTCATCTTCCGGCATCCGCGCCAGCCTTTCCCATCCTCGCGACGCTCCAGTCCCAAAATGCATTGCGGCAATCACCCCAGATGACATAGCGGTCTCTCGAGACCGCTACATTATCACAGGTTATTGCCGCAAGGCATTACTGGGAACGGAGCATCGCGAGGAGCATTGCTAAACGCCTGGTCTGGATCCGGAGGCCACCGGAGGTGAGTATATAACTGTTTTTTACTTTAATTCTTTTTTTTAACAGGGATATGGTACCCACATTGCTATGTACTACGTGGTCTGTTTTATATACTACGTGGGCTGTGTTATATACTGCGTGGGCTGTGTTACATACTACATCGCTGTGCTACATACTACATGGGCTGTGCTATATACTACGTGGCTGTGCAATATATTATGTGGCTGTGCTATGTACTACATGGCTGTGTTATATACTATGTGGGCTGTGTTACATACTGCGTGGGCTGTGCTATATACTACGTGGGCTGTGAACCAAGTAAACAAGAAGGGGGCACCACAGTTACACCAGGATCTAATCAGGTCTATATTGTATGTACCATTTTGAAAGAGAGAAAGAAATAGACCATAGAGAGGGGATCACCTAAGGCATGGATCAAGTAAAAAATACACACTTTATTCAAATAGTATACATGAACACAGAAAACCACAAAGAGCATGTGTTAAAAACATTTAAAAATGGTCATCCATGTGATCTACATGTAATACACTTTGGCTCGTAATAGAACCAGCCCCCTGTATACCACCTCCCCAGTACCAAAAAATTAAAAATGTAGGAATGCAAAAACAATCCCTGTAAGTACCAGAAATGATGTCTATGCGAACAGCACCCTATGCTCTTAAGGTACCGTTACACTAAATGACTTACCAACGATCACGACCAGCGATACGACCTGGCCGTGATCGTTGGTAAGTCGTTGTGTGGTCGCTGGGGAGCTGTCACACAGACAGCTCTGTCCAGCGACCAACGATCAGGGGAACGACTTCGGCATCGTTGAAACTGTCTTCAACGATGCCGAAGTCCCCGGGTAACCAGGGTAAACATCGGGTTACTAAGTGCAGGGCCGCGCTTAGTAACCCGATATTTACCCTGGTTACCTCTTTAAAAGTAAAAAAAAAAAACAGTACATACTCACATTCCGATGTCTGTCACGTCCCCCGCCGTCAGCTTCCCGCACTGACTGTGTCAGCGCCGGCCGTAAAGCAGAGCACAGCGGTACCAAATACATAAGTTTATACGCCCAGTGTGGGTCTCAATGTGCAGAGGCACTACATGCTCCCATGCCAAAATAAGCACAAACAGATTACCATAGCCGCTAAGCCTCAATAGACCAATCTCAATCAATACATAATAAAGCCAAGGGCTGCTGAACACATATGGATCCACATGGGGAGTGGAGACAGGAGGTATGCTGACCCGACGCGTGTCGCCACATACAGTGGTTTCGTCAGGGGTATCTCCCGTTAGCATGCTGTGTCCTTATATATCAAACAATCACTCAAAAAGTGGCGGCAGCTGGGCTGCTTACCAGGAGGTGTGGGATACCCCTGATGAAGCCACTGTATGTATTTGGGGATACTATTTAGCCCTCAGTTTGGCTGATTACTTGTGCCTTTATGACTCTATGTTTCTATAGCCACAGGTTTCAGGGTCTGTGCCTGCCTAGCTGCTTAATTCACTATATGTGCTTGCACCATGAATATTGCCTATATATATCTTTTTGGGCACGTTTTATTTAAGCAATGTGTGATTTATACAAGCCGCTTTGTAACATAGTAACATTGTAACATAATTAGTAAGGCCGAAAAAAGACATTTGTCCATCCAGTTCAGCCTATATTTCATCATAATAAATCCCCAGATTTACGTCCTTCTACATAACCTAATAATTGTATGATACAATATTGTTCTGCTCCAGGAAGACATCCAGGCCTCTCTTGAACCCCTCGACTGAGTTCGCCATCACCACCTCCTCAGGCAAGCAATTCCAGATTCTCACTGCCCTAACAGTAAAGAATCCTCCTTTGTGATCTTTGTAACATGCTAATTTGGTAGCTACATGCTTGATCATCCAGGTGCTATTAGCTCATTCTAATTAATACCTCTATGCTCTTAGAGCATAGGGTGCTGTTCACATAGACATCACTTCTGGTACTTATAGGGATTGTTTTTGCATTCCTACATTTTTCATTTTTTGGTACTGGGGAGGTGGTATACAGGGGGCTGGCTCTATTACCAGCCAAAGTGTATTACATGTAGGTCACATGGATGACCATTTTTAAATGTTTTTAACACATGCTCTTTGTGGTTTTCTGTGTTCATGTATACTATTTGAATAAAGTGTGTATTTTTTACTTGATCCATGCCTTAGGTGATCCCCTCTCTATGGTCTATTTCTTTCTCTCTTTCAAAATGATACTACGTGGGCTGTGTTATATACTGTGTGGGCTGTGCTATATACTGCATGGGCTGTGCTATATACTACGTGGCTGTGCAATATACTACGTGGCTGTGCTATATACTACGTGGCTGTGCTATATACTACTTGCGCTGTGTTATATACTGCATGCTCTGTGCTATATACTACGTGGTCTGTTTTATATACTACGTGGGCTGTGTTATATACTGCGTGGGCTGTGTTATATACTACGTCGCTGTGCTATATACTACATGGGCTGTGCTATATACTACGTGGCTGTGCAATATACTACGTGGCTGTGCTATATACTACATGGCTGTGTTATATACTATGTGGGCTGTGTTACATACTGCGTGGGCTGTGCTATATACTATGTGGGCTGTGCGATATACTACATGGGCTGTGTTATATACTGTGTGGGCTGTGCTATATACTGCATGGGCTGTGCTATATACTACGTAGCTGTGCAATATACTACGTGGCTGTGCTATATACTACGTGGCTGTGTTATATACTACTTGCGCTGTGTTATATACTGCGTGGTCTGTGCTATATACTACGTGGGCTGTGCGATATACTTCATGGGCTGTGTTATACACTGCGTGGGCTCTGTTATATACTACGTCGCTGTGCTATATACATGGGCTGTGCTATATACTATGTAGATGTGCAATATACTACATGGCTGTGCTATTTAATACGTGGCTGTGTTATATACTACGTGGGCTGTGTTACATACTATGTGGGCTGTGCTATATACTATGTGGGCTGTGCGATATACTTCATGGGCTGTGTTATATACTGAGTGAGCTGTGCTATATACTACATGTCTGTGCAATATACTACGTGGCTGTGCTATATACTACGTGGCTGTGTCATATGCTACATGGGCTGTGAGACTCTTTCGCCCGGGGCCCTCAAAAACCTTGAGCTGTGTTATATACTGCATGGTCTGTGCTATATACTACGTGGGCTGTGCGATATACTACATGGGCTGTGTTATATACTGCGTGGGCTGTGTTATATACTGCGTGGGCTGTGCTATATACTACGTGGCTGTGCAATATACTATGTGGCTGTGCAATATACTATGTGGCTGTGCAATATACTACGTGGGCTGTGCTATATACTACGTTGCTGTGCTATATACTACGTGGCTGTGCAATATACTACGTGGCTGTGCTATATACTATGTGGCTGTGCTATATACTACGTAGCTATGTTATATACTACGTAGCTGTGCTATATACTACGTAGCTGTGCTATATATTACGTGGCTGTGCTATATACTACGTGGGTTGTGTCATATGCTACATGGGCTGTGAGACTCTTTCGCCCGGGGCCCTCAAAAACCTGGTGTCGGCCCTGGCTTCACTGATTGGTCACACCCGGCCGGCCGCGAACAATAGCCAAGACGCAGTCCGGTCGCTAATTGGCGTGGGATTTGAACCACGCTTCGCTGATTGGTTGCACCCGGCCAGCCGAATCCTGTGTATTCATTGCATTATTCTGAAATCTTTTTAAATAAACTACATACATATTCTAGAATACCCAATGCGTTAGAATCGGGCCACCATCTAGTAGCTCATTAGGGCGGAGAGTGTGGGTTCATGTTTTGTACAAGGAGCACAGTAAGGGGCAACTTTGTCAGAGGGACAGCAGCTTATTTAAGGCATGAAAAGCACAGATATTTTTATGCGGAATAAATGTTAATAACATTCTTATTTCTAAAGTCACTTTGTTGGGATGTGCTACAGAAAGCTGGAGAAGAAAGAATTTTACATGGTTGAGTTATGGATGTGAAAAGTCGTCATGGCATGTTTACAAGATGGAGGAGAAATGGATAAAAATCCAATCAGAGATAATACATCTGTAAGGTACTTGGATGTAAATATTTGCTTGTGATACTGACTGTCTCATCAGTACTAAGGTTCCTGTATGATCTGCTGTCTGATGATGGCTGGTAACAGCAACTCCCAGCATCTCCTTACCATTGTTAATGGCATGATAGGAGTTGTACGGTCATGTGAAACAAAGGTAAATAACACTGATCTGACATTGCAATTCATCGCTGTTCTACTTTTTGTTCTTGTATTCATGTACTGATGGTGCTTCTGGTGACGTATTCATGTACTGATGGTGGTTCTTGCCAATTCCCACGACTTGAGAATAATACAGCATTGTATTATCACTGTATTATTGTTGTTAGGCTGCAATGCAGTAAGGGTTGCCTTTAAAAGTGTGTCCTTTCTCTCTCCCTGTAGCCCAGCTCTGATGTATGTAACCCCTCCCTTCTTCCCCAGTTCCTATTTCTCAGCTATCTTTCTAGGCTCATCTCTGTACATCTCTGGCTCGGAATTGTCTTTTTACCTACTGCACCTGTTGCAGCCACTGCTGTTACTATTGTGCATAATACAAAAATTCAGCCTGAGAATAAACTTGTTCTGGAATCTTCCTACATTCCTCCTGCAGTCCAGTTGACTCTATCTAATGAAGTTCTTTGTGTGAGTACTAGTTCAATATAGATATCCACAAAAACGTTGTCTAAAGTGCTCCACACTTGCAGCCCAGTTATGGAGTATGGTGCTGTACTTGTAAGAGGGTGGTGCTGTTATTGACAGTAAGGAACACGCTGTCACTTTAAGAGACTGCAGCCCCTTGTTTGGCATGATGGAATGTTCTGCTTCTCCCCTGCAAGAGGCTGTGTGAATGAGCTGGACTGTGCAGAGGGTGGGGTGGAGCCTGGTCAGCGTGTGTGAGCGGAAGCTGTTGCAGAGAGAAATTTGTGCTGTTTTCTGCAAGAGAGGACCCACAGCCTGTAACAGAGTGGACTTGTGAGATTTGACAGACTTTTCCAGGTGCAGCAAGAGTGGCTGTCCTGTGTGAGTTTGAGAAGTCACGAAGATACCGAGAAAGGGATTTACAGTTTCCAGGAGCACCTCCAGGACCCAGAAGCAAGGAGAAGACCATGTTTCACGGAGCTGGCAGAAAGCCGTGCGCACCACCATACTGGGCTGTTGGGGGCCCCTCGGGACTGGATCTGAGTCCCCAACATCACCGTTTGTTCCTGTTTTGTGCACATGTCAGGGCCTAGTGTAGGCTTCAATAGTCAGAACACGGCAGTGGTGAGGCCTGCTTAGTAAAGGCCAGGGAGGTTATATGTAGAGTAGCATCATTATTTGTTTATTATTTGCATTTACTTGTGTGACGTATGTTGATTCTGTAACAGTTAGAACGCTGTGCTATTTTACGGACAAGCTAAAAAATATAACTCTTGTAAATTATGTTTTGCCATTGCATACCCCTGTTTGCATCTTCCTCATCCACCTCATTCATTGCCTTCCAATAAATCTCCCCTTTGTTGTTTGCACCTCATCTTGTGTACGGTAGTCTTCCTGCACTGTGGTAGTCCCCCGGCCATCGCTTCAAGTGGCCTTGCGAGCAGGGTACTGTCACCAAGATGGAGGCAGCAGACAGCAACGGTGGGAATGCTAATGTTAATGGAGATGCTGTGGGCTTTGGTGGAACCCCTGCAAGGACACTTCCTCTGGGTACTATATTTAGTGTGTTACCAAAGTTTGACGGCAATAATATGCCACTGTCTAACTGGGTGTCCCGGCTGCAAAGCACCCTGAAGATTTATAACATCAGCCCAGACCTTGAAGCGGACATTGCTTTAACTACCCTAGAGGGAGAAGCCTGTAGAAACGTCTGCCTACAACCAGAACTCACCCGCAGTACCCTGAAGGAGCTAGTGAAGTTCCTGGAAGAGATCTACGGCGAGACTGCTAGCGCCGGACACCTTCGCTCCAAATTTTTCTCTAGGCTGCAGCGGGAAGAAGAAGGAATTACTCAGTATGCAACAACACTGCAAGAAGTGTTAGCAGAGATGCAGAGAAAGGAGGCAGATGGATTTGGCAGCATGGTCTCTAAAGACCGGATACTCCAGGAGCAATTCATTCTGGGACTGCACAGAACATCCTTGAGGCGAGCACTGTCAGAACGGGTCCGGGCATATCCGGCTCTTACATTTCGTCAAATGTTGGCGGAAACGGTGGCCCGAAGTAAAGAAGAGAGCTATGCATCTGGGGTGATGCGTGTCCAGGGCGCCAATACCAGAGGGTACCCAAACCATCAGGAGGTGCTAGTCCAGGTGGTGCAAAACTTGCAGCGGTCCCTTGTCAATGTGCAAGAGAATCTGACCCAGATGTAACGAAGAGTGGGGGAACTACAACAGTCTGACCCACCGTACTCGTGCAACCATTATTGAGCCAAACCGATAAGGGATCAGTGGGAGCAAGCCCCCTCCTGTCAGGCATCAGAGTTACGAGGACAGGCTCGAGGTGCCCCCCGGTGAGGAGGAGGCATCCAATGCTGGGAATGTGGAGGACGGGGGCACCTTGCTAGAGACTGTCGGAACTATACTCAAGGCCAGTGGAAGCCGCCGTTAAACTACCAACCCCCGCAGTAGTGCGGCACTCATAACGAACACTTGATTTCTGGGTGTCCCATCCTACGTGCTGAATTCGAGGGAGTTCTAGTGGATCGCCTGATAGATACTGGGTCACAAGTGACGACGATGCCAGAGACGTATTTCAAGCAGCATTTCCAGGCCCTGGCCAAGCCAGAAAAAGAGATATTGATCCGGTTGTTTGCTGCAAACCAACAACCGATCCTGGTCACAGGGGTCGTGTAGATGAATATTCGAGTCTGTGGGCAAGAAGTGGGGAGAAAAGGGATCCTGCTAGTCCCTGAGCCTATCAAAGAAGATGTGCCTGTAGTACTGGGAATGAATATCCTACGTGAACTCGATCAGATTATGTTTACCAAACAGGGACCTGGATATTGGAAGAAGGCTGCTACACATAAGCCTACTCAAGAAGCCCTTCAACGACGGATCCGCATCTGTGGGACCAAGAAGAGTGTGCCATCCTATCAGACCATAGGGGTCATCAGGGCTTCTGGTAAAGAACTTGTAGTCCTGCCTCCCGAGCGAGAAATTATAGTATACCTTCCAGTGGGGATGCATTGCAACCTTGACGGGTTGGAAGTGATTGTTCAGCCTGTGGTAGGCGGAGGAGTGGACCAAGAAGTCATGATAGCTTGTACGATAGCTGTGGTCCAGCAAGGACACGTCCCCATAAGAGCTTTGATTGTGGGCCCCAGGGAGGTCACCTTGCCACAAGGGACAGATCTGGCCCTGGTGTACCTACATAAGGTTGAAGTGGTGAGTGAGAAGGAGATGTCTTCATCGCTGAAAGAAGGTGTGGGGTGGACCCTAGCAGTTGCTGTGGGGACCGAAGTGACACCATCCCCAGATTGGAGTGGACGGGTCATCCTTGATCAAATGGAAGTGGATGTGAAGGCTCTGGGCCCTGAGCATGTGCAAGAAATAGAAACTATGCTGTGGGAAAATCAGGCCGCATTTGCCCGTCATGCCGAGGATTTTGGCTGTACTGAAGCCATCACACATGAGATACCAGCCAGAGAAGCTCGTCCAATTTGAGAACGATTCCGGCAGATCCCGCCCAAGATGTATCAAGAGGTGAAAACATTACTGAAGCAGATGCTGGATTCAGGAGTGGTGCACAGTAGTCAGAGCCCTTGGGCAGCCCCGGTGATGCTCGTCAAGAAAAAGGATGGGACCATCCGGTTCTGTGTAGATTACAGGAAACTCAATGCCTGCACTGTTCGAGACTCGTATCCGTTGCCCCGTATCGAGGAATCCTTGACAGTGTTGGGGAAAGCCAAGTACTTCTCCACCCTGGACCTAGCAAGCGGATACTGGCAAGTAGCCATGGCAGAGAAAGACAAAGAAAAAAACGCCTTCATCCTCCCTATGGGGCTTTTCGAGTTTAACCGGATGCCCTTCGGGTTCTCCAATGCTCCGGGCATGCTTCAACGGCTGATGGAAAAGTGTTTGGGAGACTTAAATCTTGAGGCTACCCTGATCTATCTGGAAGACATCATTGTGTTTTCGGCCTCATTCGAAGAACACCTTGCCCAGGTTGGACAGGTACTCGGAAGACTGCGGGCTCATAACCTGAAGGTGAAGCCAAAGAAGTGCCACTTTTTCAAGAGAGAGATCGAGTACCTGGGCCACATAGTGTTACAAGATGGAGTTCTACCCTCAACAGAAAAAGTGGCTGCTATTCATAAGTGACCAGCCCCTCGAACAGTGAGAGAACTCTAGGCCTTTCTGGGGCTCGCCGGGTACTACCGCCGGTTTGTTAAAGACTTCGCAAAAGGTGGCGAGTCCTCTCAATGAGCTGCTGAGGGGGACCGCTGGAGTACCAAAGACCCAGTACATCCCTTGGGCCCAGAGACAAGATGAGGCCTTCCAAGCTATAAAGAATGCCCTTACTTCAGCCCGATTTTGGCCTACGCAGATTTTGATCAACCGTTCCTGTTGTACACAGATGGTAGCCTTCAAGGACTCAGTGCAGTACTTTCTCAGATACAGGATGGACATGAGAGAGTCATCGGGTCTGCCAGCAGGTCCCTGCGAGACTGCGAAAGAAACCCGCAGAATTACAGCTCCTTCCAGTTAGAGCTCCTTGCCCTGGTGTGGGCCATGACAGAGAAGTTTGCAGGCTTCCTGACAGGGACCAAGATTCATGTTCAAACAGACAATAATTCCCTGGCCCACCTTGAGAATGCTAAATTGGGGGCCTTAGAACAATGGTGGGTGGCTCGCCTAGCCAAGTTTGACTTTACCATCCGTTATCGCTCTGCTACCGAATTCGCAAATGGTGATGGGCTGTCAAGAGTGACTGTGGAGACTCCAATCTCGATGAGCAACTCGAAGTGGAGGAAACCCCAGACTTTAGAAAGTTTAAGCCCCCAGTGGTTGTGGCCCAGTCAAGAAGGGAGGCCTGCACATTACCCCAGTCTCTGGGGAGAACCAATGAGGAATGGGGACGTGTTCAGGATGAAGACAAAGGGCTGAGACAGATGAAATGGTGGGTAACTCAGAAGCGGAAGCCTGGCAAACAAGAGAGAGATGATCTGGACTCTGAAATGAAGAGTGCGTTACACCAGTGGGATAGACTGGAAGTGCAAGAGTCAGTGCTTTATCGTAAGAGACAACAGCCAAAAGATATGGAAGTAAGGTGGCAGGTGGTCATCCCAGGAAGAATGGCTCAAGAAGTAGCTAAAGAAGCCCACGAATTTGGAGTTCACTTCAGGCCCACAAAAACCTACCAGTGGTTACAGCAGTATGTGTATTGCCCCCGGTTGGAATCTGTGGTGGAAGAGGTTTGCCGGCAATGTCGAGTTGTGACCTCATTAAGAGTACTGAACAGAGGGCACCCATCCAGACCATACAAACTAAGGATCCGCTAGAAGTCTTGATGATTGACTATCTCCTCGTGGGATACTCGGCCCAGGGGCTGCAGTACTGTTTGGTGATGACCGATCATTTGTCTAAGTTTGCAATCGTCATCCCAACTAGAGATCAGACTGCAGAATCGGTGGTGCTAGCCATTTGTCAAGACTTCATCCGGTTGTATGGGTGCCCAAAGCACATCCACTCCGACCAAGGTGCATGTTTCCAAGGCAAGGTGATGGAAGAACTGTATCGTATGTATGGCATCGAGAGGTCCCGGACCACCCCTTACCATCCTCAAGGCAACGTAGCATGTGAACACTTCAACTGAACCTTCCTTCAAATGCTGAGAACGTTGGATGAGGATAAGTAGGCGTGTTGGCCAGACTACCTGCCGGAGTTTGTCTGGACCTACAACAATCGGGTCCACTCCACCATCAGTTATACCCCCTATCTACTGCTGTTTGGAAGAGCTGGACGAGAGATCATTGAGCTGAATTTGGAACAGCCAGAGAAGCTGATGGAGCGAACTGTCACCTCAGGGGTGAAAGAGCACCGGCAACGATTACAAACGATATGGTGGCTGGCGGGTCAGCAGCTGCAAGAAAAAGAACATACAGACCGTAAACCGACTCAAGAGTTACCGCTCCAACCGGAGACCGAGTATTAGTCAGAGAAAAACGCCTCAAGGGAAAACTTAGTAAGAGATGGGAAGTACAGCCTTACAGAATAATTGAGCGAGTGTATGCTAACGACCCTGTCTACAAGGTGCAGATTGAGAGTGGGGCATCTGCCCCTAGAGTACTTCACAGAAATATGCTGCCCTGCCGGTATGAGATCTGTTCTACGCCATTGTCGCCTGAAGGTGCTACTCCACTTCCTGAATCTGTCATTCCTGATGGTGAAATCGATGATGAGTGGTGGGCCGTCCCTGACACAGTAGGGGGTCCTCAGTCGCACAGAGATGGTAATCACATGGATGTACCAGTACCGCCACGTGAGGACCAGACCAGACAAGAGCCCAAGATGACTCCTGCAGCAAGTGTTCCTCTGGAAGATAGTCAAGCCTTGCCTGACAGCTAAGAGCTCTGGAGATCCCAGAGGTCTAATGCAGGGGTTCCACCAGTCCGATATGTAGAACAGTGTGCACTGTCTGTTTTTACAACTTTGTTGCCCCCTCTATAGGTGCTGTTTCCGCATTGCACATTCCTTCATTACACTTTGACCTTGATACTGTGATGGCCGAGGACGACCATCATTAAGAAGAGAGGCGTGTAAGAGGGTGGTGCTGTTATGGACAGTAAGGAACACGCTGTCACTTTAAGAGACTGTCAAATCGAAGGGAATGATGTGCACTCTGTAAACAAATGTAGATGGGTGCAGGCTGAACAAAAAAGTTCCAATGTTCATTAAAAACAGACACACTCCAGTAGTATGAAGATTTATGCCAAAAGTATATCTTTATTTTTGCATAGAGACATCACCAGGTGCTTTATGACATATACAAGTTGCGGACAATAAGGTTAACGTTTCGACCGGGGATGATCTTTGTCAAAACCTCACTTATAGTAGGGGTGCAGAGAGGAATGATGCTGCATCACCAATGGTTCGGACTTAGCTTCCCCACGCTACTGCAGGCACCGCCTCTTTTGGACTGACTCCTCTTTCCTCTCTGCACTTCGAAACATTAACCTTATTGTCCACAACTTGTATACGTCATAAAGCACCTGGTGATGTCTGTACGCAAAAATAAAGATATACTTTTGGCATAAATCTTCATACTACTAGAGTGTAACAGTTGGAGCACCGTGCTATTTTACGGACAAGCTAAAGAATATAACTCTTGTAAATTATGTTTTGCCATTGCATACCCCTGTTTGCATCTTCCTCATCCACTTCATTCCTTGCCTTCCAATAAATCTACCCTTTGTTGTTTGCACCTCATCTTGTGTACGGTAGTCTTCCTGCACTGTGGCGGTCCCCCGGCCATCGCTTCATACTGAAGGTGGTTCTGGTGATAAAACTGGTTATTTTACTGATATTTCAATTTCCCTTACAATCATATATTTCCTTCACACAAACTTATCAGATGAATCACTAACTACACTGTGTGCAGAATTATTAGGCAAGTTGTATTTTGATCACATGCTACTTTTTATACATGTTGTCCTACTCTAAACTGTTCAGGCTTGAGAGCCAACTACCAATGAAGTAAATCAGGTGATGTCCATCTCTGTAATGAGGAGGGGTGTTGTCTAATGACATCAAAACCCTATATAAGGTGTGCTTAATTATTAGGCAACTTCCTTTCCATTGGCAAAATGGGTCAGAAGAGAGATTTGACGGGCTCTGAAAAGTCCAAAATTGTGAGATGTCGTGCAGAGGGATGCAGCAGTCTTGAAATTGCCAACATTTTGAAGCGTGATCACCGAACAATCAAGAGTTTCGTGGCAAATAGCCAACAGGATCGCAAGAAGCGTGTTGGGCAAAAAAGGCGCAAAATAACTGCCCATGAATTTTGGAAAATCAAGCGTTAAGCTGCCAAGATGCCATTTGCCACCAGTTTTGCCATATTTCAGATCTGCAACATTACTGGAGTAACAAAAAGCACAAGGTCTGCATTACTCAGGGACATAGCCAAGGTAAGGAAGGCTGAAAACGACCACCTTTGAACAAGAAGCATAAGATAAAATGTCAAGACTGGGCCAAGAAATATCTTAAGACTCACTTTTCAAAGGTTTTAAGGACTGATGAAATGAGAGTGACTCTTGATGGGCCAGATGGATGGGCCAGAGGCTGCATTAGTAATGGGCAGAGAGCTTTACTCAGACTCAGACGACAGCAAGTCGATACTGGTACATACTGGTATGGGCTGGTATCATCAAAGATGAACTTGTGGGACCTTTTCGGGTTGAGGATGGAGTGAAGCTCAACTCCCAGACCTACTGCCAGTTTCTGGAAGACAACTTCTTCAAGCAGTGGTACAGGAAGAAGTCGATATCGCTCAAGAAACATGATTTTCATGCAGGACAATGCTCCATCACATGCCTCCAACTACTGCACAGCATGGCTGGGCTGTAAAGGTCTCAAAGAAGAAAAAATAATGACATGGCCCCCTTGTTCACCTGATCTGAACCTCATAGAGAACCTGTGGTCCCTCATAAAATGTGAGATCTACACGGAGGGAAAACAGTCCACCTCTCGGAACAGTGTCTGGAGGCTGTGGTGGCTGCTGCACGCAATGTTGGTCGTAAACAGATCAAGCAGCTGACAGAATCTATGGATGGAGGCTGCTGAGTGTCATCATAAAGACAGGTGGCTATATTGGTCAGTAATTTTTGGGGTTTTGTTTTTGCATGTCACAAATTTCTAAATTTTGTGCAGTTATATTGGTTTACATGGTGAAAATAAACAAGTGAGATGGGAATATATTTGGTTTTTATTAAGTTGCACTACGGAAGCCTTGTTATGCCATTTGCGTTGACTAATGCGCTAGTCATTTTTCAGCACTTTTTAAATTACATTTTTGTTGTGCGGCAGGTAGTAATTTGTCTGGACGACATATTGATTTATTCTCCAGACCTCATGATTTAGGCCACATTCACATTTATCCTGCGGGTTCTCGCGCAGCGGAATTGATAAATCTGCAGGGCAAACCCGCTGCAGTTATCCCTGCAGATTTATCGCGGTTTGTCCTGCGGGTTCCGCTGCGGGTTCCGCTGCGGGATTTTACCCCTACTCTTGAGGCTGCATATGCAGCAATATGCAGCATCAATAGTAGTGTTAAAAATAATAAAATAATTATATACTTACCCTCTGACGTCCCGATCTCCTCGGTGCTGCAGGCGGCGGTCCGGTTCCAAAGATGCTGTGCGACCAGGACCTTCGGTGACGTCACGGTCATGTGACCGCGACGTCACCGAAGGTCCTGGTCGCATAGCAAACCTGAGACCGGACGGCCGCGTGCAGTGCTGAGACTTCAGAGGTGAGTATATCATGATTTTTTATTTTAATTCTTTTTTTTTAATACAAATATGGTTCCCGGGGCCTGGAGGAGAGTCTCCTCTCCTCCACCCCGGGTATAACCCGCACATTATCCGCATTACTTCCCGCATGGTGGGCACAGCCCCATGCGGGAAGTAAGCGGATCAATGCATTTCTATGGGTGCAGAATCGCTGCGATTCTGCACAAAGAAGTGACATGGTCCTTCTTTTTTTCCGCAGCAATTCAGCGCCTTTTTTTTCGGGTTTTTCCGCATCATGTGCACTGCGGTTTCTGTTTTCCATAGGGTAACATTGTACTGTACCCTGCATGGAAAACAGCTGCGGAACCGCAGCGGCAAAATCGCCGCGGTTCCGCAGTAAAAACCGCATAGTGCGAACATGGCCTAAGGGAGCTTAGTCTCCAGAAACGCGTTGAGATTCTTACCAATATGGTTTGTGCTGAAGTCTGTATCCTCTATGCTTAAAGTTTGTGAATAAAGAAAACTCTTTTTTACGGATTCAGTGAAGCTGGACATTCTCTTCTTTTTTAGGTCTTACAAATACTCAATAAATATTTCAAGCCAGAGAAATGTATGTTTTCAGTTCAGAAGATTCCTTTTCTAGAATATCATCTACTGGTTTTTGCATGGACCCGGCTAAAGTTCGGGCAGTACTGGACTGATATCATCCTGAAGACTAAAATACTTTAAAAAGGTTTGTAGGGTTCTCTGATTATTACCGTAAGTTGATCAACAACTTTTTGGTAGTGGACACACCTCTGACGGATATGACCAGGAAAGGGACGGACTTTTCTAAATGATCCAGTCTGGCCAGTGAGGCATTTGCTACTTTAAAAAGATGTTTTGTTTCTGTGCCGATTCTTATACACCCTGACGTCACTCAGCCATTCATTGTAGAGGTTGATGCATCAGAGGTGGAGGCTGTATTGTCTCATAGTTTGTCTCCAAGTGAATAAGATTCATGTGCATAATTCTCCAAGAAACTCGTCCACCGAGAGAAACCGTGACATTGTTAATAGGGAACTTTTGGCAATAAAGTGGGCCTTTGAGGAGTGGCATCAATTTTTGGATGGGGCAGTTCGTCCAGTCATGATAATCACCAATCATAAAAATGTTTTCATCCCTGTGAACCTCCATCTTAAATTTTGAGTGAACATCAGGATTTGGTCCTGGCTTGACTTCCTCGTAGTAAAGCCACCACAGATCTTCTTACTCCTCGTTTTTGATGGTCTAAGTTGCATCAGGATATCTGGGAATACAGTATATAGCTGCCTGTAGTATTTGTGCGCGTTCTAAGACCCCACATACTCATCTGCCCGGGCTCTTCAACCTTTGGCGATTCCCTGTAGACCATGAACTCATTTGTCTGCTGATTTCATCACTGGTGGTGGATAGATTCAGTAAGATGGCTCATTTCATCGCTCTACCTACTTTGCCAAATGACAAGACTTTGGCGCAAATTTTTTTTTAAGAAATTGTGAAATTACATGGGATTCCATCTGATATACCGTAGTTTCCAACTGGGTGGTTCAATTTATTTCCAAATTTTAGAAAGCGTTTTGTGCTCGTTTAGGGATTTATCTTTCATTTTCATCCATCTTTCATCCACAGGCTAATAGGAAAACTGATAGAGTGAACCAGAACCTTGAAACATATCTTATGTACTTTGTGTCCGAGAATCAGTAGGATTACTTTTCTTATTTTACTTTATCTGTGTTTGCTGTGAATAACCTTTGTCATGAATCTACTGTGAAGCCCCCGCTCTGCGGAACACGGTTTTCATCCTCAATTCTGCTTCTTTAGTAGGAATCGTTCTTCAGGAGTACCTGAGGAGGAACAGTTTTCTTCATTCATTACATCAGTGTGGCAAGGTGTTCTTAATAATTTAAAGGGAACCTGTCAGCCCCAAAATCGAAGGTGAGCTAAGCCCACAGGCATCAGGGGCTTATCTACAGCATAGAAAAGATGGGGTCCAAATATAAGATTATGGCTGATCGGAGAAGCTTGTTAGTGATTTGGAGTGGCTGACCTAGAACATCATTAAGTCGAAGGATCTTCCTTGGAAACTAGGACCCAGGTTCATCGGCCACTATAAGAGAGTTAATCCTGCAGCGTTTTGCTTTGCTCTGCCACCCATTTAAAAGATTCATAATTTCATCGGTCATGTCTCAAAAATATATTGCTTACTCTGAACCAACTCCACCATCACCTTCCCCAGTCATTGTTGATGGGAATCTGGAATTCCAGATAGCAAGATTTTATCGATTCTCACTTAGTACTCTGGTCTCTTCAATACTTAGCTAATTGGAAGGGTTACGGTCCTGAAGAGAGAATGTGGGTGCCAATGTCTGATGTTCATGCAATCAGGTTGGTCTGGTCTTTTCACTTTTCACATCCAGATAAATCTGGTTCTGAGGTTCCGGAGATCCCTCTTTGGTATTGGTTTCTTTTATCCCTGTCTGTTAACCCAGTGACGTAGTATATTGCTCAGTGACGTAGTATATAGCCCAGTCACGTAGTATATTGCCCAACCACATAGTATATTGCCCATTGACGTAGTATATAGCCCAGCCACGTAGTTTATTGCCCAGTTACGTAGTATATTGCCTAGTGACGTAGTATATTGCGCAGCAACGTAGTATATTGCCCAGTGACTTGGTATATTGCGCAGCCACATAGTATATTGCCCAGTGACGTAGTATATTGCCTAGTGACGTAGTATATTGCGCAGCAACGTAGTATATTGCCCAGTTACGTAGTATATTGCCCAGTGACGTAGTATATTGCGCAGCCACGTAGTATATTGACCAGTGACGTAGTATATTGCCCAGTGACGTAGTATATTGCCCAGTGACGTAGTATATTGCCCAGTCACGTAGTATATTGCCCAGTGACGTAGTAGAGCCACGCTGCTCTCTGCCTGACCTTACCTTCCCCTGGCTGCAGCGCCTCTATTTGAGCTGCGTTATATGTGGGTTCCACTGATTCTTACTTATTCAAGGCTGCGGTAGTGTATTTTGGCACAGTTTTTCATCCAGAACTCCCTGTTTCTTGTGCCTTGTGGCCTCTTGTGCAATACTTACCTCTCTTTGCTGTCCTCTATGCTGCTGTCTTGTGACCACTGACAATGTGATCTTGCCTCTGCATACAGGTATTTCTGGATTATATGCCTTAGGGAGTGTTGCTTTATGGTTGGTTTTTTCGGTGGTTACTGCCCATCGGTATTATACCCTTCCGGGGTGTGTGCTTATGGTATTTTCCATATTCTAGGTCATTTTTTTTATTATGACTATGCATATTAGCTTAATATCTTTACTATATATATCATGACCTTTTGTATTTTGGCAGGAGCACTGGGGATGTTGTTGTATACATGTATTTTTTAAGTGTTTTTATATTTTTGTATCAATAAAAGTTTTGCCTCTTTATATATAATTATATAGCGGTGTGCTCATTTTTGGAGTGGTTCTCTCTATCCATTTGTGTAATAGTAAAAAGTTGGGGACACACAGGGTTAATAGCGGCGGTAACGGAGTGCGTTACCCGCGGCATAACGCGGTCCGTTACTGCCGGCATTAACCCTGTGTTAGCGGTGACCGGAGGGGAGTATGCGGGCGACAGGCACTGACTGCGGGGAGTAAGGAGCGGCCCTTTTCTTCTGGACTGTGCCCATTGCTGATTGGTCGCGGCAGCCATGACAGGCAGCTGGCAAGACCAATCAGCGAATAAATAACCGTGACAGAAGGACAGACAGACGGAAGTGACCCTTAGACAATTATATAGTAGATATATATATATATATATATATACTGTATATGTATATATATATATATATATACAGTGGGGCAAAAAAGTATTTAGTCAGTCAGCAATAGTGCAAGTTCCACCACTTAAAAAGATGAGAGGCGTCTGTAATTTACATCATAGGTAGACCTCAACTATGGGAGACAAACTGAGAAAAAAAAATCCAGAAAATCACATTGTCTGTTTTTTTAACATTTTATTTGCATATTATGGTGGAAAATAAGTATTTGGTCAGAAACAAAATTTCATCTCAATACTTTGTAATATATCCTTTGTTGGCAATGACAGAGGTCAAACGTTTTCTGTAAGTCTTCACAAGGTTGCCACACACTGTTGTTGGTATGTTGGCCCATTCCTCCATGCAGATCTCCTCTAGAGCAGTGATGTTTTTGGCTTTTCGCTTGGCAACACGGACTTTCAACTCACTCCAAAGGTTTTCTATAGGGTTGAGATCTGGAGACTGGCTAGGCCACTCCAGGACCTTGAAATGCTTCTTACGAAGCCACTCCTTCGTTGCCCTGGCGGTGTGCTTTGGATCATTGTCATGTTGAAAGACCCAGCCACGTTTCATTTTCAATGCCCTTGCTGATGGAAGGAGGTTTGCACTCAAAATCTCACGATACATGGCCCCATTCATTCTTTCATGTACCTGGATCAGTCGTCCTGGCCCCTTTGCAGAGAAACAGCCCCAAAGCATGATGTTTCCACCACCATGCTTTACAGTAGGTATGGTGTTTGATGGATGCAACTCAGTATTCTTTTTCCTCCAAACACGACAAGTTGTGTTTCTACCAAACAGTTCCAGTTTGGTTTCATCAGACCATAGGACATTCTCCCAAAACTCCTCTGGATCATCCAAATGCTCTCTAGCAAACTTCAGACGGGCCCGAACATGTACTGGCTTAAGCAGTGGGACACGTCTGGCACTGCAGGATCTGAGTCCATGGTGGCATAGTGTGTTACTTATGGTAGGCCTTGTTACATTGGTCCCAGCTCTCTGCAGTTCATTCACTAGGTCCCCCCGCGTGGTTCTGGGATTTTTGCTCACCGTTCTTGTGATCATTCTGACCCCACGGGGTGGGATTTTGCGTGGAGCCCCAGATCGAGGGAGATTATCAGTGGTCTTGTATGTCTTCCATTTTCTAATTATTGCTCCCACTGTTGATTTCTTCACTCCAAGCTGGTTGGCTATTGCAGATTCAGTCTTCCCAGCCTGGTGCAGGGCTACAATTTTGTTTCTGGTGTCCTTTGACAGCTCTTTGATCTTCACCATAGTGGAGTTTGGAGTCAGACTGTTTGAGGGTGTGCACAGGTGTCTTTTTATACTGATAACAAGTTTAAACAGGTGCCATTACTACAGGTAATGAGTGGAGGAAAGAGGAGACTCTTAAAGAAGAAGTTACAGGTCTGTGAGAGCCAGAAATCTTGATTGTTTGTTTCTGACCAAATACTTATTTTCCACCATAATATGCAAATAAATTGTTAAAAAAACAGACAATGTGATTTTCTGGATTTTTTTTTCTCAGTTTGTTTCCCATAGTTGAGGTCTACCCATGATGTAAATTACAGACGCCTCTCATCTTTTTAAGTGGTGGAACTTGCACTATTGCTGACTGACTAAATACTTTTTTGCCCCACTGTATATATATATAATCAAAAAAAGAAAAGCAGCACAAAAAAACTGAAGAAAATAAGTGGACTTTATTTCCTGAATGGCGTGGCAACATTTCGCATGTAATATCCTTTTTGGCTTGAAAAAGGATATTACATCTGAAACGTTGCCACGCCGTTCAGGCAATAAAGTCCACTTATTTTCTTCAGTTTTTTTGTGCTGCTTTTCTTTTTTTGATTCTACTATTTGAGACCAATGGATTACTGGTTGGGAGAGCTTTGCACAACATGTGAGGTAATATTGGATGCTGTTCCAATTTTTTTTCTATATATATACTGTATATATATATATACCCCTCTGCCCACTAGTATCTACTGTATTGTATATATGTATATTTTATATGATCACCTATTGAGGATGCCTGGCCAGTCAGATTAGTGGCAGGGCTACACAGGGGCAAATGATGAGGAGCGGGGGCACAATATTGATACAACTTATGGGGCCAACCTCCACTGTCGAGAAGGGAATTGTGAAGGGCAAAACTCGTCCCTATCCCCCTCATTTCTGCTCTTTTTTAACCCCTTCAAGACGCAGCCCTTTTTCGTTTTTGCTTTTTCGTTTTTCGCTCCCCTCCTTCTCAGAGCCATAACTTTTTTATTTTTCCGTCAATATGGTCATATGAGGGCTTATTTTTTGCGGGACGAGTTGTACTTTTGAACAACATCATTGGCTTTACCATGTCTTGTACTAGAAAACAGGAAAAAAATTCCAAGTGTGGTGAAATTTGCAAAAAAAGTTCAATACCACACTTGTTTTTTGTTTGGCTTTTTTCTAGCTTCACTAAATGCTAAAACTGACCTGATATTATGATTCTCCAGGTCATTACGAGTTCATAGACACCTAACATGTCTAGGTTATTTTTTATCTAAGTGGTGAAAAAAAATTCAAAACTTTGCTAAAAAAACCCAAAAAGCATCATTTTCCGATACCCATAGCGTCAACATTTTTCATGATCTGGGGTCGGGTGAGGGCTTATTTTTTTGCGTGCCGAGCTGGCGTTTTTAATAATACCACTTTTTTGCAGATACGTTCTTTTGATCGCCCGTTATTGCATTTTAATGCAATGTCGCGGCGACCAAAAAAACTTAATTCTGGTGTTTCTAATTTTTTTCTCGCTACGCTATTTAGCGATCAGGTTAATGATTTTTTTTATTGATAGATCGGGTGATTCTGAACGTGGCGATGCAAAATATGTGTAGGTTTTATTTCTTTTTCTTGTTTTATTTAGGATGGGATGAAAGGGGGGTGACTTAAACGTTTATTTTTTTAAATTTTTTTCATATTTTTAAAAACCTTTTTTTCAAACTTTTGCCATGCTTCAATAGCCTCTATGGGAGGCTAGAAGCTGGCACAACTCAATCGGGTCAGCTACAAAGCAGCGATCATTAGATCGCTGCTATGTAGCTGAAAGGCAGGCAGGGTGGCGCTCACAGCAGGCCAGCATCAGTAACCATAGAGGTCTCAAGGACCTCTATGGTTACTGTCCTGACACATCGCCGACCCCCGATCATGTGACTGGGTCGGCGATACGCTCATTTCCGTCCGCGCGGCCGGAAGTGGTAGTTAAATGCTGCAGTCAGCATTTGACAGCGGCATTTAACAGGTTAATAGCGGCGGGTGAATCGCGATTTCACCCGCCGCTATTGTGCGCACATGTCAGCTGTACCAAACAGCTGACATGTCGCGACTTTGATGTGGGCTCAGCGCCGGAGCCCACATCAAAGGGGGAGACACGACATGCGCAGTAATAGTACGTGAAGGGGTTAAATCACTGGTTTTCTGTGCAGGTGTGCATTTGTGCCTTTATGCATTGAGTTTTCAAACTACAGTAAGTAAAAGAGAAGTTTTAAAGCTTTTTTTGTTATCGTTTACATGTATAAGGGCCCCATTGATTGATTGCTTTAGTTGTTGATTGAGGGTTCTATGTGGGGGCTCATATTGTATGTATGGGGCTATGTGGTGGGGGTTATACTGTATATAGGGATATGTCATCATACTTAAGTCATAAACTTATTCATAATTTTTTTGATATTATATTAATATTGAGAAGAATTAATTTCAATCTATTGGTTCGGCCTCCACAATAGTCACGGTCTGTCATGTGGCCTCTATAATCTATAGCGCTATTTTATTTTAGAGCCCCAGCAGATTATATACCAGAACTCTGTATATTAGGTGTTGTAGATGAGGAAATGTGGCCCAAATATGATACAATATTCCTTCATGTGACTACGCTCCTTGCCAGGAAGGCAATAACACTGAGATGGATGGGGGAGGCCTTCCACTATTACACAATGGAAAAAATTAGAACACATGATACCCTCAAAAATGTCTTAAAATCAGGGGATAGTGGTGCGATTCACCTCATCACAATTATCAGAACATTAGCCTCCTCACTTTTGTGCTGTATACGCTGACGTGATCCAGGAATCTAAAGATATATGATGGTAATTTCCACCTAAACTAAATTACAAGGAGTTCTTTGAGTTAATATACGTCTTGATCTTTGTTATATTCGCGTAACACTGCAGTTTCAGATTTGTGCAATGCCTTATATTTATGTGCGCCTTAATGATCTGCAATTACCGCAGCTAATTGCAGAGTACATCGTTTATATTACTGTTTACGATGTCTAAAATCCTGTATATGTTGGTGACACAACTTTCAGCTATGTTACCGCATGTTCGGAAAGTGAGTTTAAAAAACAATATTTGAGGGACATCCAGTTATAGGTAGTGTTACTCTTTTGCCAAATTTAATCCACTTCTTGATGCCTGTCTTCACGGTGCCTCATGGTATCTCTAATGCCTTGGTCATTTATTTGTACCCTTCTCCTGACTGAAAACCTTCAACAATAAGATCCCTTTGCTATGTTGTCAGCTGTTTACTGTAAACTATAAAATGCAACTAAGAAAATGACAGGAAAATCCTCCTAAAACAAATAACTTTTTATGGGGCTAATCAGAATCACTGTAAATGATGGCAGGAGTGCAGTGACTAGTATTTAAAGGGAACCTGTCACCACCAAAATTGAAGGCGAGCTAAGCCCACCGGCATCAGGGGCTTATCTACAGCAGTCTGTAATGCTATAGATAAGCCCCTGATGTATCCTGAAAGATGAGAAAAAGTGGATAGATTATATTCACCTGGGCAGGCGGTCCGATCCGATGGGCGTCGCAGTCCGATCCGGGGCCTCCCATCTTCATACGATCACGTCCTCTTCTTGTCTTCATGCTGCGGCTCCTGCGCAGGCGTACTTTGTCGGCCCTGTTGAGAGCAGAGCAAAGTACTGCAGTGCGCAGGTGCCGGGCCTCTCTGACCTTTCCCGGAGCCTGCGCACTGCAGTACTTTGCTCTGCCCTCAACAGGGCCGACAAAGTACGCCTTTGAATTACCTAAATGTTATGGTATCAACCATTTAAATATCTTCATTTTTTTATCTGTCTTTTAAAAAGTAAAAGATAATTGATGCTTCTTTACTTACAATTCTTTGTAAACCTATGACAATGTCGAGCTTCCCGAGCAGAAGAGTAAGTGTTCTCATGGGGATGAAGGTACCAAAGATATTTACAATTTTCCCAGTTTGGGACAAATGTTGAGTCGAATGTTGTAGGGTGTTCCTTTAGGAGACTAAATGCTTGTTTTTTTGATGATGTGAACTTGGGTCTGATCACTGTAGTATTGTGTGATCCATAAAGTCAGTTTAATCTCATCTTTCTGTAATTTATGGCAATTTTATGATGTGATGGAAAAGAATTCAATTTCTGCCGGTGAACTCAGATGTCCTCGTGTCTTCAGCATCGAGCAATCTCCTTATTGACAATGGATGTACGAGGACTGAGCTCCAGGTGTTAAGTTGTTTGTATTCTGCATGCACAATGTAAAGCGCGCAATATTTACTGTGGCGAGGAAGCAATTAAGCCGTGAATGTGAAGGACACCGGCGATAGCAGACGGTTGTGGGAATGTACAATACATAAGGGCTGGATGGTGGTAATGGGGCGTAATTAACGTAGTGAGGTAGGTTATGCCTTCATGGATATTGTAATTAAGTACTTTGTGATATTTTAGGGGTGATAATAATTACCAATTATTTAATTTGTATAATAAAAGAACTACATAATATATATATATATATATATATATATATATATATATATATATATATATAATGCCTACAAGTAGTATTCAACCCCCTGCAGATTTAGCAGGTTTAATAAGATGCAAATAAGTTAGAGCCTTCAAACTTCAAACAAGAGCAGGATTTATTAACAGATGCATAAATCTTACAAACCAAAAAGTTTTGTTGCTCAGTTAAATTTTTATAAATTTTAAACATAAAAGTGTGGGTCAATTATTATTCAACCCCTAGGTTTAATATTTTGTGGAATAACCTTTGTTTGCAATTACAACTAATAATCGTCTTTTATAAGACCTGATCAGGCTGGCACAGGTCACTGGAGTTATCTTGGCCCACTCCTCCATGCAGATCTTCTCCAAGTTATCTAGGTTCTTTGGGTGTCTCATGTGGACTTTAATCTTGAGCTCCTTCCACAAGTTTTCAATTGGGTTAAGGTCAGGAGACTGACTAGGCCACTGCAACACCTTGATTTTTTGCCTCTTGAACCAGGCCTTGGTTTTCTTGGCTGTGTGCTTTGGGTCGTTGTCTTGTTGGAAGATGAAATGACGACCCATCTTAAGATCCTTGATGGAGGAGCGGAGGTTCTTGGCCAAAATCTCCAGGTAGGCCGTGCTATCCATCTTCCCATGGATGCGGACCAGATGGCCAGGCCCCTTGGCTGAGAAACAGCCCCACAGCATGATGCTGCCACCACCATGCTTGACTTGTAGGGATGGTATTCTTGGGGTCGTATGCAGTGCCATCCAGTCTCCAAACGTCATGTGTGTGGTTGGCACCAAAGATCTCGATCTTGGTCTCATCAGACCAGAGAACCTTGAACCAGTCAGTCTCAGAGTCCTCCAAGTGATCATGAGCAAACTGTAGACGAGCCTTGACATGACGCTTTGAAAGTAAAGGTACCTTACGGGCTCGTCTGGAACGGAGACCATTGCGGTGGAGTACGTTACTTATGGTATTGACTGAAACCAATGTCCCCACTGCCATGAGATCTTCCCGGAGCTCCTTCCTTGTTGTCCTTGGGTTAGCCTTGACTCTTCGGACAAGCCTGGCCTCGGCACGGGAGGAAACTTTCAAAGGCTGTCCAGGCCGTGGAAGGCTAACAGTAGTTCCATAAGCCTTCCACTTCCGGATGATGCTCCCAACAGTGGAGACAGGTAGGCCCAACTCCTTGGAAAGGGTTTTGTACCCCTTGCCAGCCTTGTGACCCTCCTCGATCTTGTCTCTGATGGCCTTGGAATGCTCCTTTGTCTTTCCCATGTTGACCATGTATGAGTGCTGTTCACAAGTTTGGGGAGGGTCTTAAATAGTCAGAAAAGACTGGAAAAAGAGATAATTAATCCAAACATGTGAAGCTCATTGTTCTTTGTGCCTGAACTACTTCTTAATACTTTAGGGGAACCAAACAGAATTCTGGTGGGTTGAGGGGTTGAATAATAAATGACCCTCTGAAAAGACTTTTCACAATTTAAAAAAAACAAAAAACAAAGAAATAACATTCTTTTTTGCTGCAGTGCATTTCACACTTCCAGGCTGATCTACAGTCCAAATGTCACAATGCCAAGTTAATTCCAAATGTGTAAACCTGCTAAATCTGCAGGGGGTTCAATACTACTTGTAGGCACTGTATTTTAAAAGAGCTTTCTAGGTTTATGATAACTATCTTTACAGTAAGCTACCAGATGAGTGAGGGTCCAACAACACCGCCACTCATCTGAGGCTGACCGGATGTAAACTGAATTCAGAGTCAGAATCGCACAGCTCTTTACACAGTCTAGTGGTCGTTCTTTGTACTGCCACTCAGCCTCTTAATGGAGCGATGGTGACCGTGAGCGGGCTGTGCTGTTTTGGATGCACACTTTGAGCTGATATGTTGGGGTAATGAGTGTTAGAATTAATTATGTAATCCTGGAAAACTCGTGTATAATGGTACCAATACCTATAGGGCACACAATGAGACTGAAATATGGAAAGTTATGCATTTTGTGTGCCGCCATATATTGCTATGTGAAACATCGTCTTCTGCCATAGGGAAAGGAAATGCAATTTGATTCCAGATGACACTGGAGTGAGGCTACTTTCACACTGTCGGATTCGGCCCGTCGCAGTGCGTCGGGTCGATGTTCCGACGCTAACAGTGAAACGGAGGCACAACGGAGGCAGCGGATGCATTTTTCCTGCGCATCTGCTGCCCCATTGTAAGGTGCGGGGAGGTGGGGACGGTGTTCCGGCCACGCATGCGCGGTCGGAAAAAGCGGTCCGTCGGCAGCAAGAAACGTTACATGTAACGCTTTTTGCTCCCGGCGGTCCGCCATCTCACGACGGATGCTATGTGTGTCAATGCGTCGCTAATGTTAATCTATGGGGCAAAAACGCATCCTGCAAACAACTTTGCAGGATGCGTTTTTTCCCCTAAACAACGCATTGCGACATATTAAAAAAAAACGCCAGTGTGAAAGTAGCCTGATATGTATGGGCCCGAAGACTCCTATTCTTGCAGTGGATTGAAGGTTCGGCCATCACTCCATACCAACTGGGCAGTCGAGACCTCCATTCTCTACATTGGGAGGAGTTTCAGCAGGGTGATCTCCACGCTCTCACCAATACAGAATATAGGCAATAACTTGCCAAATTGGGACAACCCCTTTAACCTACTGGTCCATTCAGTGCCCATAATAATTTTTTTCCGGCCACAGAAAATGTTGGAAACATGTAATTCACAGCTAGATCACTCCTTATCTGGATTGGATGTTCCTATTATGCCAGGAAGATTGATAGGTGATGGGTGCAATTTGCGTTACCGCGGAAAGACAGCAGAGGGCCAGGGTCACTTACGGTCAGGGCAAGGAGACCTATAGGATGCCTATCAGATTTCCATCCCGCTGATTATTTCATATTGGTCTGCCTCAGTAAAAGCCCCCATACAGATAAGACCAGAATAGAAGCCAAGAACTGATCGTCGAGGGAGATATTGATCGGACATGTCTGCTTTTGGACTGCCAATCGAGGTAAGGAGATGTCAGAGATGTCTGTCGGTGGCTTTCTCATAGAAAACACAGGAGCACTCAGTTGTGTCAGCACTACTGTATATAGGACAGATGGCGGAAGCATTGTTCAGCTGACAGCCATCTAATATGTATGGTGGGTTTAAGTAGACTGTGAGCCCTAATGGGCAGGGTCCTCTCTCCTCCTGTACCAGTCAGTGACTTGTATATTATTCATGATTATTGTACTTGTTTTTATTATGTATACCCCTTTTTTCACATGTAAAGCGCCATGGAATAAATGGCGTTATAATAAAATAATAATAATAATAATAATAAAGTATCTGGGTATGTATGAGATTCTGACATTAAATCCACAAACCAAAAAGCCAAAGATCAATTGACTCTGCAAGATAAGGTATGGAATCATGATGTGATGGACAATGGTCATCTTTTCACGTAGGTTGCTTATGGAACGCCCGCCAGGGCCGTGGGGTACTCGGGTCGCCGCCACCGTGACATCCCCCTTTAAGTACTGGACCCGGTACCGAGTACTCCACGGCCCTGGCGGGCGTTCCACTTACAGATCAGACTAATAAAGGGGTTTTCCATTTTACAAAACAGATTTTTTAATAAGACCTTTGATGAATTCTGAGTTAAAGACGGTTTTTGGGCCATATGTGAATTTCGTCAGTGCCTCATTATTGTGAAGGGGCCCTTCTAGTAAGTAGTTGTCCAAACTGGAAACGATATCCCATAACCCTTTTTTTTACTTTGATCAATTTATTGCTGGGAATATAATCCATAAAATCCAGCTAGTATGGCTGAAAGAAATTGTATAGAGTTGCACCTTACTCTTGTAGGAAAAATGTAGTATTGCATGCTACTTATTAAAGTTAAGGGGTGACCATGTAAAAAATGGCCCCACTGAGTTTTCCAGGGCAAGATCTGCTGTTCTCAGCAGCTTTCTTCTCTGGTTAATGGTGGCAAAACTAAAAGGGAATGTTAACCCTGTTAATGTGACCACCAGGAGTTTAAACGTTAATCTAGTCTTATGTATTAACGTTACACTGGTGCTTGAAAGTTTGTGAACCCATCAGAATTTGCCATGTTTCTGCATAAAATTTACCTAAAACTTCATCTGATTTACACTCAAGTCCTAAAAGTAGATAAAGAACCAAAGCAAGCTAATGATTCAACAAGAATAGACGTTGTCATTTTTTATTGAGGAAAATGATCCAATATCATATTTCTGTGAGTAGAAAAAGTATGTGAACCTTTGCTTATAGTGTTTGGTGAGATCTCATTGTGCAGCAATAACTGCATCTAAACGTTTCCGGTAATTGTTGATTTGTCCTGCACATCAGCTTGGAGGAATTTTAGCTCATTACTCTCTGTAAAACAGCTTCAACTTTGTTATGTTCTAGGCTTTTCTTGCAATAACTGATCTATGCAGATCCTTCCACAACATTTCTATAGGATTGGGGTCAGGACTTTGACTTAGCCATTCCAATACTTAAACTTTATTCTTCTTTAGTCATGATTTGGTAGCATGACTTGTGTACTTTGGATCATTGTTTTGTTGCATAATGCACATCGTCTTGAAATTCGGCTCACTGACAGATGTCCTGAGACATTCCTTTATAATTTGCTGGTATAATTCAGAATCCAAGGCAAGCCGTCCTGGTCCAAATGCAGGAAAGCAGAGCCAAACCATGATGTCTCTAGCTCTTGAACACTTGCTTCCTAAAAGATTATATTAGTTGTGGACGCGGTCTGTATTGGTGGCTTGGTGGGAAGCCTTAGTCTAAAGTTTTTGAAGTTCTCCATGGCGGTTTGATATTTTCATTGAGTGAAGGTCATGCAGCGTGATTTACATATATATTGGTAAAGATGGTATTGTCTAATTCAAGAGGCGACATCTCATGGAGCCCTCAATTTATGGAGGTCGAATGTTTCCAAGTCAATAGAATGTATATTTATTTTTTATAAGGTTGTTATGTATGTGGGCGGCTAAGTCAGGATATACAGTAGATTAAAACGTGAAGCCATTTTCAGATCAAAGAATGTAATGTGTTCAGGTCTTGACTCAGTGGCGCTCCCTGAAAGTTCAGATTATGTGTGTTTACTGCAGCTCAGCCTAATTTATTTTAGTGGAGTTGAGATGTAGTACCACAATCATACTATGAACAGGAGTGGCATTGTTTCTGGAAGAAAGCAGCCATGTTTTTCTAATCCTATAGAATCCCTTTAAGTTTTAGGAGTAAATTAATTGCATACTTACCAATTAATCAGTTGTTCTCAGGATGGAGAGTGATGATATCGCGACCATCAGCTACAGTTACTGGTCATTAGGGCCACTATTTGGCTGCAGGGTCAGATTCCTGGTAGTAGGGCCGTCATTACTTCCAGTCTCGATGCAGGAGCTGAGGTGGACGCTCGTGGGAAGTATGGATGTTTATGGAGTAATTCAAGGAACAATTGGCATTGCAAGTAATTAGTTTCTCAAGTGCATAGAAAATGCTGCTGTGACCAAAAACATAGTGAGAACATATGAACGCGACCAAGAATGACATCTGTCCAAATGAAAACAATTTAAAGGGAGAGAATGTTTTTCTAATACATGATGCAGCGCCCCAGGGTCCTAGTCGTTGCAGTAATAACATTCTCCTCTAGGAGGGAGTGATGTTACGTTTTGAGGCAATAAAGGAGATCTCTTTGCCAGGTATCACAAACACGCAACACAACTCATACTCCAGTCCACCAGGGGGAGCTATGCTCCTATTTATTAGGACACTCTTCACAATTAGGTAAAACTGGTGGTCTGGATAGGAAGTTAGGCAGAAGCTGGCTGAGCTTCACTCAGGCAGCTGCTAGCTGAGCTCCGCTCAATTAGTTGGTTCCTGACAGGGGTGGGATCCTGTCAGAGGCCTAGATGGAAGGACATGGAGCTGCACCTGCCCCACGTGCGGCAGCTCCTAAGAAAGGACACGAACAGAGAACTGTATTGTAGAGGGTGAGAAATGAAGTCATAGCAAAAGGAGTGGAAACCAGAAGAAGTTCTGCCCTGCACAGGCTGCCTCCTTCTGAGGTGCAGGATCTGGTAGCCGAAACACAGAGGGAGCAACAGTCCTTTATGCCTTGCTCCAGAGACCGGCAGGACAGCTAATTTCAAGTTACTGATCCGCCCTATACCCAGGAGGCACGGTGTAAACTTGTGGAGTCCGGGGCATGCAAGAGTCCCTGTAAAAAGCCTCAGGCCACCAGTCATACGGGTTTGTCCTATCCACCTGGGGGATAGAGAAAGAGACATAACATCTAAAACATCTACAACAGTTGTGAGGACCTTATGAGAGGCTCAGCAGTAAGGTACTACAACACCCAGGCACTAGAGGAAGGCTACTGATTCCCACCTGGATAAGGGGACTCTGGATTTGCCTCCAAACCGGCCGGACTCTGCCTGCCCTGTGGTCTGGTGCTCTGGACTGTGGATGCTGAAGCCTTCAGTAAAAAGGTAAAGAGACTGCACCCTTGTGTCCTCGTTCTTCACTATGCCTCACACCATCCACCATCTTACTCACTGGGAAGCCCTGGGGACATACTTCACCTGTGGGAAGGTATACCATCTAGCTTCCACAACATCACAGTGGACCCCTAAGCAGCGTCAGTCATCCTGACCGAATACCACAGGTGGCGTCACAAACATTATCCCTTTAAAGACCTTTTCCCCTTTTTCAACGGACATCCCTAGGGCCACGGACAGGGTCAGCCACCATGACATCCCCCTTGAGGACCGAAGGACCCGGTACTGAGTACCCCTAGCCCTTGGGGGTGCTCCAATGACATAGATTCATGAGAAAAGGTGGCATTTGCTTGGACTGGAGTTCGAAGGTTAGTGAATTTGAAGAGGATTTCGGTACTAAATTCCCTTCCAATCCTGAATGTGTGAACAGGCCTCACATCTATGTCATAAGTCCAACAGTGGTTTCGGAAATTCTTAGTAGACCAATCAAACCACTTTGGCGCCGGTCAAGAGAAGCATAAATTTATCACTTGGGTTGTTGCAAATTATAATATATTGGTGGAATATTCCATCACGCTTAGGAACCGCGACCTCGCCACTATTTTTCTTGGTACTCGAGCTGTACTGAGAATTGGAGCTCTTCCCCACTTGTTATCATCACGGCATCACAAAAACTTGGCCACAGTTCCAAATTTGCCAGGATAATCCTAAATGGGAGACTGAACAGAAATTTAAATCTCCTATACAATAGACTACCTCTCCAGGCTCCACAGACTTGTTTTAGGCCCCCTCGCACTCCAAAAGGGACATGCAGAAAGAGAGATTGTGACTTCTGTGCTATCTATATACCAAGGGGGAGACTTCTTGGTCTATAGCAATAGTTTATAAATCAGTATGTCTATAGAAAAGAAAGTGGATTGGCACATACCGTCCCGTGCAACAAAATCCTTTATTGTGGCATCATCATACCAAGAAAAGGCAGATAAAACAGTGGAGCAAATACAGACGACGACCTGACCTGTTGAAGCGCAGTGTAAGCGTGAAACGATCATCGTCTGTATTTGCTCCACTGTTTTATCTGCCTGCTGTTGGTACAGTATGATGATGCCACAATAAAGGATTTTGTTGCACGGGACGGTATGTGCCAATCCGCTTTCTTTTCTATGGACATACAGACTCTTTTTCTTTGGAAGTGGGGTGTGTGCAGCTTCATCAAACCGAGGTCATACAGCTCTGCTTCTCTCCCATGGTAACTTTATAAATCAGTACTTACAAAAGACATTTCCCATTCTGCATAGTAATAAATAAATATCTGGAATTCACTATTTGCACAGAAAACACAGTCAGCCATAAAATTTTAATTCATGTTATTGTCTATTTAATATGAAGTCAGGGTGAACAAATAATCTGGCGCTGCATTAACATTCTACCGTCGCTTCCTAATTCTATCATTAGCTGAAAAGCAAACCTCTTCCTTCAAATATCCATTATGAAATGGGCATTTTATCTAATTATTTCATTTCATCGCGTTACTTCAAAGAGCCGAGAACAAATAATTAACAATGAAACATTTATGTTATGATTAGAAGACGACGCTTTTAATGATTTTGAAAGAATGGATTTTCTTTGCAGGACGAAACAATGAGCCGCTGGCAGATGTCTTTAGTAGGCAAACACAATAATCTATAGATCAGCTGCGTAACGTTCCACGTGTTTGTACTGAAGATGGAGGACACAATGCTTAGATTATTCACAGTTTACTTAGGCCTCTTTCACACTTCAGTCTTTTGGCGTCAGTCACTACCGACATAGTGACGGATTGACGGATCCGTCACAATTGTTGCGAAAACGGTTCTAACGGATCCGTTTTTTTGACGGATCCGTTACTTGGGGGTTGTCTGGGAGAAGTATCTACTTTTTGGAGCATGCGCAATTGAAAAAACGGATTGGGGCGACGGATCCGCCGAAAAAACGGTTGCG
Source organism: Ranitomeya imitator (assembly GCF_032444005.1). Classification (NCBI taxonomy): domain Eukaryota; kingdom Metazoa; phylum Chordata; class Amphibia; order Anura; family Dendrobatidae; genus Ranitomeya; species Ranitomeya imitator. The sequence goes on along the minus strand of NC_091284.1, from coordinate 787,066,787 downwards.
GCGGATCCGTCGCCCATAGGCGCCCATTCTATGGAATGGCGGACGCGACGGATCCGTCGCGATCCGCCATTTCAGCGTTGACAAAAAACGTTCCAATGTCCGTCTATTTTCAGAAAACGTCCGCCAAATGTCGACGGATCCGTCGCATGGCTGATGGAACGGACGACCATCCGTCACAATCCGTCACTAATGCAAGTCTATGGGAAAATAACGGATCCGTCAAAAAAAATGACGGATCCGTTATTTGAGGAAAATGGCGGTTTTAGACTGACGCCAAATAACTGAAGTGTGAAAGAGGCCTTATTGTGAATGTGCTATGGGCGGGACAGTCGTGGTCGAGAGTTACATCCGTGTTTTGCCAAGCTACAGATAAAGGGGGATTCAGGATGGGTGTGGGTGCATGGCGAGGCAGGACAGGACAATACAATAATTTATAGAATATAAATTTATGTAATATATTAAATATATTTTTATAGAATAAAATGGCGCCGGCCGCGCCTGCGCAGTAGCAGCTATTGGCGACTCAATAGCTGCTACTGCGCAGACTTGTCAGCGCCATTTTCAGACTGATTTTTTTTTTTAGGAATTAATGTATACCATAAAAAAAATGAAAGACATATTATATAGATGCAATCATGGTGCAGCACAGGCACTGCCGCTGGTGCCTGCCTGCAGAAGGTGATTTAAAAATATATATATATAATATTCATTATGTAAATGCAGGGGCAGGTGACTGAGGGATCAGTGACCTGTCAGAAGCCATACTGATGAATACTTAATCAGAGCACCACATGAAGACCCCCCCACAGGCCGTCACGGAGCACAAGCATATCATTAACTAAAAACTGAAAATAAAGATTAAACAACCACAAGACGGATTTAATCAACCCAGGTATCATTGTAATCAGTTTAACGGCGTCATTCTGACACTGTCTGTAGGTCACTGTGCACAATCCTGCTGACAGGTTCCCTTTAAGTCCATAAGTTTTTCCGTTTTTTGAGAAAATATCTGAAATTTGTAATTTTCAAACTTTGAATGCTTACATTCTTCAACCAGTCATGCCACACAAAATACCGTAGTTAATAAATAACATGTGTTTCTATGCAGCCGCACACTCCGGTCCCGAGTGCCGGCGGCAGTGCCGGGTATTGATGCGAGAGACTCGGGCGAGTTTCTCGCATTGGACTCGCAAGTGTGACCCCGGCCTTATAGTAAAGGTACCGTTACACTAAGCGATGCTGCAGCGATATAGACAACAAGCCGATCGCTGCAGCGTCGCTGTTTAGGTCGCTAGGAGACGTCAAACATGGCAACACCAGAACAATGCAGGAGCGATCCAGTGACGTACTTATCGTTCTCGCCGGTTGTTAGCTCCATGTTAAAACATTGCTGGCATCGTTCCTTTTGCTGTCAAACATGACAAATCACGCCGACCTGACGACCAAATAAAGTTCTGGCCTTCTAGCTACGACCAGCGATGTCACAGCAGGATCCTGATCGCTGCTGCGTGTCAAACACAACGAGATCGCTATCCAGGACGCTGCAACGTCACGTATCGTTGTCGTTCTCGTTGTAAAGTTGCTCAGTGTGAAGGTACCTTTAGACTACTTTTGTTGTTCTATAGCAACCAATCAGAGGACAACTTTCAGATTTTTTAAACTGCTCTGAAAAATTAAATAGCTTTTCAAAAGTTGAAAGTTGAACTCTGACTCGTTGCTACGGGCAAAAAAGACAGTTTATAAAATGAGGCTGGTTTTCCATTTAATCCTAGAAAGTTTGCATTGGCCAGAGAGCTAATTTATTGAATAAGTTTGGGTGGTAAAAGGGATTTCAGGATCTGAATATTTGCAGGCCTAATTATATGTATTTAGAAATGTACCTTTTTCCATATTCGTCAGAAAAAGAAACTCTTTCAGGCTAAGTCAGGCTTAGATTCTCTGCAATCATTTGTAGATTTTCTGAAATACTTTCTAAATCGCTGTAGGAGCTGGTTCTATTTTACGACACGATGAATGCATTGAATACGGTTTTCATGCAATGTCCTATTAGGGGTTTTTTTTTCTCCTCTTACCATTTAAAAGCTTTCTGAGAACGGTAACAGAAATATCCGAGAACATATTTCTTCCTTAAATTGATTCTAAGGAGGTGAAATTTTTTTTTGTAGGATTCAAATCCTTCTAAATTGCCGAGTACCTGTGCAAAACTTTGTTCTAGCATATCATTACAGAGAACCAGAACCGGGGGGCAGGCTGACCTTGGTGGGTGGCAGGTGAGGATTTAATGCGATGTGACACCATGGGAGGTCACTTGTCAACCACAGGGGTGGTGGATCACATGTGGTTCAACGCGGCCTTTCTATAAATGCCCTATAATGAGCCAAGAACGACTCAGCGGTGTGCCGACAAATCTTTTCATCCCTCATATAATATAGTAAAAAAAAGTACTACAAGTCCAGGACGTGTTACAGTAAAAAAAAACTTTAAAGAGTTACACAATGTTATACATTTTTGACATATCCTCAAAATATGCTGTAAATGTCTGATATCTCCAGAAAGGAGTGCCTAACAGGGTATTAGATAGAATGGTTCCTATTGGGCTCCCAATTGCTATTTAATAACCCATCAGATTCCAATGAGCTTAACACAGCTGACAGAGGCCCTTCCTTCTGTCTAACCAATTAGATAACATGGTCGGTGTTTACCATAGCATCTAAAGGGTTAAACTGCTGTGATTAGAGCTAACTCCAGTTGCACCAGTTACCGATGGATATCTGGTGTGTAAAACAGCCAGCACTTGCTGGGCATGGAGAAGGCACAGCACTTGAGCTGGCTATATAAAATCCTCCCAACATCTGCTGCACATAAACAGCAGAAATATGGAGGATATAGTGGCGTCAAGCAAGGGAGGAGCTATTTGACCCCAGTTATCTCCTTTCCCAAGCTTAGGGGCGCAATAGCAATCTTTTTTTGGCACAAGCACCTAGCAAATAATAAGATAAGTGATGCGGTCCAAGGCTCCTGTGGGACCTAGCTTGAAATTTGAAACATCTGCAAAATTTATAGAGCACAATCAGTAGGGTGCCAACTGAAGGTCCCTATGTCTGCCGGCCTTAATGTCAAAGTTTCATAACTGACTGTAGTCTAGAGACACTGTGAGTGAAAGCTCAGCTGCCTTATGGAATATGGAGTGTGCTGGAATGTCGGTTTTGTGAGTGATAGTCCAGTCAGTCAATCTGAACCTGGGGCGTGCTGGGCTGTCAGCAGTTTGATGGACAGCCCTGCTGCTCAATCTGGTCAAGTCTTTGGGTTTTTCTCCAGATGCCTTCATTTCTCAAATGATTTGCTAGGTATTTAGCTGGCTTGCTGTGAGTAGCAGATTGTCAGTTGTAGCTTTACTGTAGGTGTGTGTGCTTGCTCTGTGTCTGACTTCTGATCTTGTTTATGACTTTGGATCTGTTGTGACATTTTTTGTGGATTATCTCTTCTGCTTTGGACGCTCTCTGCCTTCAGGTACCTGACCATGGACTTGTCCTTTGACTATCCATTTGTTGTACCCCCTGGTTTTGAAGTACCCTTCTGGCATTTGACCCTGGACTCCTAACCAAACCTTTGACTTGCCCCTTTATACTATGAGCCCTCCTGTTATCAGACAAAGGACCTCCTGACTACCCTGTCTCACGGCTTGCCCATGAGTAGTGACTCGGCGTCACAATTAATAGGAGATTGGTAATTTCACAATACACTTCTATATTATAGTATTGCAGAGGAATGCACAAGTCATCACAGGTACAAGCCCATTAGAAAGGTCAATAAAAAATGTAAAAAGATGAATATTTGTAAAAAATAAAACAATAAAACTATTTATCATGTCCTTTTTTCTCGGCATGTGAATAAATCTAAAAACATATAGAAATAAAATATTTTGTATTTCTGTAACTTTCAGAACTAGCAGAAAAATATTATCTATTTTATACGATGAAAGTGAAATGGAAAAAAAAAGGAATGACAGAAATCCTGTTATTTGGTCACTTTGGCTCACAAAAAAGGAATAAAAAGACCAGAAAGTCATATTGACTCCAAAATGGTAATTATAAAAATAACAGTTTGTACCACAAAAAAAAAATCCCTATACAGGTCTATTGACCGAAAAATAAAAATGTTATAGCTCTTGGAATGTGAGAAAGAAAAATCGAAAATAAATAGGCACACACTGTGATTCTGTTGCCCAAGGAACTGTGTAAACCAGGCACTATTGAGATAGTTTTCTTCCCGAGAGAGAATTAATTTGCCTCTTGTTTTTTTTTACTATGGAACATTATCAATAAGATTCCATATTCAGCTGGTTCCCCGAAGGAAAGCTAATGCTCTGCCAAAACTACAGCAAGATAATCTTATTCAGCTGGCTGAACCCATCTCGGCACTGATGTGAGCAAGTACCCCGAAAACATTGTCTGACAGCGAGTGTCTGGCTTGATTATTATCTCTAATCATGTTGTAAAGGTCGGGCACTGACTCACATTGAAGAATATTCTGAGGTTGTGGGACGAGTTGTGGGGCTCACTATTATCACCAGGATTCTACAATGTCAACTTCACTTTTGACGGCTTCTCATAGCACTGATTACTTCTATAGCAATTATTTTCTAGAATCTACGACTGTGGGTCCAGTGGTGAAAATCAGAATTTCAAGATCTAAATGTCCTTGCGGAGATTGACATGCTAAGCATGCCGAGATGAGGAGACTTAAAGCCGCAATGCTCCTCTGGGAAATATGCAAATTGTCTCTTGAGAGAGGGAGAGGACTAGAACTCTAGTGTCACCTATTGGAAGTAGCAATCCTAAAAGTCAATGTCAGCCCTCAAACGAGTCTTGTCACATGACTTAGGATAAAAGCCAAACCAGAATCTCAATTTGCAGATACAGTGTCTGCAAACTGAGATTCTGGTTTGGCTTTTATCCTAAGTCATGTGACAAGGCTCGTTAAAGGGTTGACATTGACTTTTAGGATTGCTACTTTCAATAGGTGGCACTAGAGTTCTAGTCCTCTCCCTCTCTGAAGAGACAATTTGCATAGGTCCAAATGTAAAAGGTTTGACATGTCCACATTCACCATGTGTCACTGGTAATACTTGTATGCTTTTTTTTATTGCAGAGAGGCATTTTGGTCCCTCAAGTACCGGGGCCGGATGAGATAGTGGAATTTCCACATCCAATATATAAATTCTTCTGTAGGTCACTATAGTCTTGAATTTATCACATTGTACCCATGAGCTTCAAGTTGCGCCACTGACTGTGAGGGCATTGTTATGTATGGTGGCAGTGTGGGGGTATCATACTATGTGGGGGGGGGGGGGCAAATTGTGTGGTGGGCACTGTGGAGGCATCATACTGTCAAAGGTACTATGAAGGCATTATATTATGTAAAGTCACTGTAGAAGCAAAATGCTGTTTGGTGGGCACTTTGGGGACATCATAATTTATGAGGGGCACTGTGGAGGCATTCATCTATATGGGGGCACACGAGCACTGTGGAAGCATTATACTGTACTTTGGGTGTATCATAATGCATGAGTGGCATTGTGAAGGCATCATATAGTGTGGGGGCACCCTGGGTGCATCCTACTTTGTGGAGGGGGACTGTGGGGGCATCATTATACGCAGTGGCACATCATTGGTTGGTGCATTATACTATATAAGTGCATTGTGGGTACAACATATTTTGAGGGGTTGTGTGGGGGCATCATGCTGTATGGGGGAACTGTGGAGTATTATACTATGTTGAGGCACTTTGGGGGCATCATACTTTATGGGGCACTGTGGAGTATTGTACTATTGTAACGGAGTCTGCCGTGCTGGAGCACCTCTTTCAGTGCCACCCCGTGTTTCAGGAGGTCCACTCTGCTTTGGCTGGAGTCGGAATGAAGGACACTGGCTGGAATTCCTTGATTACATGGGCGCATATAAAAGATCACTGCGTCTCCACATATTTTCAGTATGACAACACTTTACTCACAGGACACAGAATATATATCACACAGATACAGAGGGCGGGCCAATTGAAAAGCGGCAGGCCAGACATACATTACAATAGCCGCAGGTGGCCGGAGCCTGCTGATATTTACTGTGGGAATTACAAAGGTGGGGAAGATCAAAAGGGGAATATCTTGTTCTCTCTGCCCAGGGGCGCAGCCTGTGGGCTAATGCATTAGGGACATGTATCTCATCTGGAACCTATTATACATACATATAACTGCACAACATATTCTTGGTGCGGTGGGGTTCCGTAACACAGCTCCCCTTTTCAGTGATGCGATTGGCATACACAGTCTGATCCTTAACGGATCGGTTTGGGGATGACCGAAGTTTATGGGGTGGGTACAAGTTCCGTTTGTCGACTTAGTCTATCGGCGTTACCGTTTTGTTTGCCGGGTCTGTAGTGGATGGTGAAGTCCAGAGGTCGTAGGGCTAAACTCCACCGCAGTAATCTGGCGTTGTCTCCGGAGACCCCATTAAGCCAGACTAGGGAATTATGGTCCGTTAGGAGGGAAACTGTCGTCCATACAAATATGGTTGCAACTTTTTGAGTGCCCATACTACCGCCAGGCACTCCTTCTCGATGGTCGCATAGCTTACTTCACGGGGCAGTAGTTTCTGACTCAGATAAGCTACCGGGTGTTCTTGGCCGTCCGGCCCGACTTGGTTCAGTACTGCCCCCAATCCAAACATAGAAGCGTCTGTGTGAACAAGGAAACGTTTAGTTGGATCGGGTGCAGGCAATACAGGGGTATTGGTGAGGGGCCTCCTTTAGCTAGCGGAAGGCTTCCTCACACTCTGGGGTCCAGGTTACCTGGCGGAGTGGGTTCTTATGGGTCAGATCAGTGAGGGGCTTGGCTACGCTGCTGTAATTGGGGACGAATTTCCTGTAATACCCCGCTGTCCCTAGAAATGTCATGACCTGGGTTTTAGTGCGTGGGGTGGGCCATTTGGCTATGGCCTCAATCATGGCTGGTTCTGGTCACTGTTTCCCACTTCCCACCCAATGCCCTACTGAACCACTGCTTTGCCCACGTGACACTTGTTTGGGTTCAGGGTGATTCCGCCTTGTGGATCCTGTCTAATACTGTCTCTAGGTGATTTAGATGCTCTTCCCATGTTGCACTGTAGATGGTGATGTCGTCCAGGTAGGCATAAGCATAGTCCTGGAGACCATCCAGAAGCCGGTCAGCCAGACTCTGGAAGGTCGCCGGGGCATTCTTCATCCCGAATGGCATAACTCGAAACAGGAATAAGCCGAACGGGTTGACAAATGCCGACTTGGGAATAGCGTCAGGACTAAGGGGAATCTGCCAGTAGCCTTTGCATAGATCGATGGTGGTCAAATACTTTGCCCCCGCCAGCCGGTCTAACAACTCATCCACACGCGGCATGGGATACGCATCCGTTACCGTTTTCTCATTGAGCTTACGACAGTCTACAAAAAAACGTGTAGTCCCATCCTTCTTGGGCACTAACACTACGGGGGATGCCCAGGGACTATCTGACTCCTCAATGACCCCAAAACGCAGCATCTATTGTATCTCTTGTCGCATCCCTTCTCGTACAGACTCAGGGAAGTGGAAGGGGGGTTGTCGCAGGGGGGTTTCATCCTGGGTCTCCACCTTGTGTTGTGCCAGGCGAGTGTACCCTGGTCTCCCCAAAAACATCCTCTGTCGCTGCCTCAACAACGCCTCCGCCTGCTGTCTCTCCCGGGGACCTAGGTCTTCACCCAAGTGTACCTGGTCCCATGTTTTAGACTGAGTCCTTTCCCCTAAGACATCAGGCAAGGGAAGTCTGGCTAAATCCTCTGCTTCAGGTGCACAGATGGCCACTACCTCTTCAGGGCGCTCCCAATAGGGCTTCAGCATATTCACATGAAACATGCTGATAACCCTGGGGTCGTCACAATTGGCGACATTATAGGTGGTGTCGGCTATTTTCCCCACTACCTGGTAGTGCCCCTGCCATGCAGCTTGGAACTTGTTCTGCCTAGTGGGCTCTAACACCAGGACCTCCTGTCCTATTTCCAAGGTGCGTTCTCTGGCCCTCCGAACATACCATACGCGCTGGCACCGCTGGGCCACCTACATGTTCTCACGTACAGCCTGGGTCAGCTCCTGTAGGCAGTCCCGGAATTCCAGCACATAGGGTACAATAGGTACCCTTTCTATGATGCCCTCCCCTTCCCAGTGTTCTAGCACGAAGTCTAGGGGTCCCCTTACCTGCCTCCCGTATACCAGTTCGAACGGGGAGAATCCCTGTGGATTCTTGGGGCACCTCCTGATAGGCAAACAGGAGGTGTGGCAAGAATTTCTCCCAGTCCCTGTAGGTCCTGGTAAATGTTCCAGTGAGTTGTTTTAATGTCCCGTTAAAGCATTCACACAACCCATTGTTTTCTGCGGGTGGTACGGGGCGCTTCTAATGGAATTTACACTGCACAGCTTCCACAGTTGGTTGGTCACCTCTGCTGTAAACTGGGTACCCTGGTCCGAGATAATCTCCCGGGGAAATCCAACCCGTGAGAAAACCTGGAGCAGGGCAGCCGCCACCGTCTCTGCCAGTATGTTAGGTAACGCAACCGCCTCTGGATACCGTGTGGCATAATCTACCACTGTCAATAGATACCTTTTCCCTGATGGACTGGGTTTGGCTAAAGGCCCTATCAGATCGACCGCTACCCGGCTAAATGGTTCCTCCACAATGGGGAGGGGGCGTAATTTGGCCTTGCATCGATCTCCCCTCTTGCCAAAGCACTGGCAACTGTCACAGGTCTGGCAGTACTGACGAACATCATAGGTTACCCCCGGCCAAAAGAAGTTTTGGGTCAGACGATGCCTGGTGCGACTGACGCCGAAGTGCCTGGCCAAGGGTATGTCATGAGAGATTCGCAGTAACTCCTGCCTATACTTCTTGGGAACTACCAGCTGTCGTTTTATAGTGGGGCTCGTTCCTGTGTGATGCTGCTCTGTGATCCGGTAGAGGAGTCCCTGCTTCCATACAAACTGTTCCCCTTCCATTACCCCTCTCCCCTCCTGTGCCTTCCCACGATATCCCTCCAATGAAGGATCCTCAAGTAACTCCCTCTTAAATTCAGCTGGAGTGGCCCAAGAAATATGTCGGGCTATGGGAATACGTGTAGGGCTGGGATGTCTTACCTGTGCCTCCTCTGAGTGTGATTCCGCCTCCGCAGCTCGAGCTTGTCTCCGGGTGGTCACAGGATATGTCTCAGCCAAAGGGGCAACCGAGAAGGCAGAAAACATGGGCCCCAAGTCATTTCCCAGCAAGACGTCTGCCAGCAAATCCTCCATCAAGCCGACCTCAACAAGGCCATCCCCGACTCCCCAGTTCAGGTGAATCCTGGCAGTGGGTAGTCGATATATGGCTCCCCCTGCTACACAGACTGCCACTGTCCAGTCCGTCTTCTCTTGGTCCCGGACGAGATGAGGCTTCACAAGGGTCAAAGTTGCCCTGGAATCTCTTAGTCCCTGCATACGTTTCCCATTAACCCACAAGACCTGTCGATGCTGTTGTCGATTATCTGCCCGGGCTGCCTGCACGCGGTCTACTTCATGCAGCACTTCCTCCATCTCTTCCACCCACTGGTTAGTCGTAGCTCCCAATGCTGGGTCAGCTTCGCCTTGGTAGCAGTGTACAGCAGCCCGGCGGAAGGTAGCTGTTCCCGCCTTTGGCCAATGGGTATGCTGAGTCCGGTTCGGACATTGTCTTTGCAGGTGTCCCAGCTGATGGCAGGTGTGGCATCGCGCCCCAGGGGGACTGTGGTATGCCGGGTTTTTAGCTGGTCCCCCTACAATCTTCTGTGGTTTGGGGGCCTCCAGGTCTGGACCCCTAGTGACCATCTTTGATCCGGACAGCTGAGGCCTACTGGCATCATGATGTTCATCGGCCAGACGAGCAGCCTCCTCAAGAGTCGTTGGCCGCCTGTCCCGAAGCCACTCCTGTTTCTCGGGGGTTAGTCCACTAAAGAATCGTTCTAACAAGAAGAGCTGGAGGATGTCCTCCTTAGTGGTTGCTAGGCTCCCTTGTACCCACTGTAGCAGTGACCGCCGTAATTTACAGGCCCATTCAGCGTGGGTATCGGTTACTCGTTTTATAAGTCCGCGGAACTTTTGGCGGTATACCTCTGGTGTCAGCGCATACCGGGCCAAGATCATTTCTTTGATCAGCTCATAGTCCATACAGTTCTCATCAGGTACCGTGCGATAGGCGTCCGCTGCCCGGCCTGTCAGCTTGCTGGGCAGAATCTGAACCCATTCCTCCGGTTTCACTTGATGAAGGGCACACTGCCACTCAAAGTCCTGCAGAAAGCCATCAATGTCTTCCTCTGCCTCCCCCAACTGTCGGAAGGCATTATACTGGATCTCTTTGTGGCTTACTGTCAAAGGTACCTGGACGGAGGCCAGAACTCCCCCTGCTCGCTGACTCTCCATCTTGTCCAGCTCCACTTTGATCCGTGTCAGGATTCCCCTGACCGCTGCCACCAATTTGTCACGATTCACACCGTGACCGTCACCCCTACGTCACGGGTCGGGGTGACTTTGGGCCAACAGACGGCTATCACATGTGCAGGGGGGCTTATCTTAGTTATCCCTCCACTCCACGATGTGATGAAAAACCACACCCAAGGCTATTGACCTCTTAGTTTACAGCAGGGGCTTATTTTTGGTATCCCACTGCTTTTCTATATACCACGAACTGCAGGGATTTATGTATATCCCGCTTACAGTTCCACTTAACACTTGCAGCTCTCTGGCGCCCCCCTTACTCTCAGGACAGATTAGGTACTGCACCCTGGGTAATTAGTCGCCAGAAAGGCTGCCTGCTATGTACTGGCTATTGGGCACGCTGCAGCGACGCGATAAACTACTCCCACTCAGGCAGGAACAATAATTATCAACGCCGCAGTCGCTACAACATAATCCCAAAAGTCAGCACACTATCGCTGCCACCAGCTTCGATTAAACGGGTCCGAAGCTAACCCAACACAACAGTAGCGTATTTCCCTTCAGAAGACTTAGGGTACGGTTTAGAACAGGAGAACGAACTAATATTAAATATTATATTCCATAAAAATTAGGCAGTGCTTTATCAAAAATATTTTATAAAGATGTTACAAATTAGATAATTGCAAATATGTACACGGGTAATTATAACATAAAGGGAATAAAGGAGAAAAGATAACACTCACATGTTCAAAGCATGGCAGGCACCCAGGCTAGTGCAGTTTTCCATGCGTCCCAGTTCATGGGATGTGCTCAGCTCTTCCAGGAAAATAGGACAAGAAGAGACTGAGCTGGGGATGTGGGCAGACAGTTATAGCTAAGCCTGTAACATCCCAGAAAGGGGTTGGATCACCTCGTCCCTCCTACCTCTTCAGTTAACTCATTTTATCCTAATCTATATCTACTTTCGATAACTCCGCTACAAAACCTGTCATAGTCATAACAAACCCATCATTCATCTCGGATTAACATGGGCATTCTAATGATATCAAATATGTCCTATCTGGGATACATATTTACAGAGAAAACCCTACTTCTTTACCAGATGGAGTTAGAAGCTAGTGCTTATAGGGGCCGATAGATCTGCCGAAGCAGGTTAGCAATAGGTACTTTTTATCTTCCTATCCTAAATTGTTGGCCCAATATCTTGCTATAACAGAACAAAGAGCCGCATGTCTTATCAGACCAGTTACAACTGGAGGGTGCTTTGGGCTGCCACAGCGTGATAGACCTTCCTGGCTTGGGGGAGGGGTAGAGCATTGGAAGAAAGCTCCATTCACACCTTGAAACAAAGAGAGCCAGAGAGAGAAGGCGGGGGGTGGGGTTACAGCGACCATGTGTTTCTCAGCACCATGGTTAGGAGTGCAGAATTCCCTCAGCTATGGTGCTAAAAGGCAGAGAAACTACTACTTATTTGATATTCCATACCATATCGTGACACCTCCCCCTTTTGGTGTGCGCTGGGGAGGCAGGACCTCATGGTGCTCCTCCATGCGCACCTCAGCAGGTTCACCCTGGTGGGCCAACCCATCAACCTTGCCAGGCTCTGGCTTCACCGTGCCCACGCCTATCCGGTGTCCCAGGGAGTGAACCTCCCTCATGCCCATCTGGCACTTTCCCGGCTTGATAGTCAGTCCTGCTTGGTGAATTCGCCTGAGCACCTCCTCGAGATGCTGCAGGTGTTCCTCCCAGGAGGGACTGAAGATGGCAATGTCATCCAAGTACGCCACGGCATACTTCTCCAGTCCCTGAAGCAGGAGGTTGACCATCCGCTGGAAAGTGGCAGGGGCATTCTTCATGCCTAAGGGCATGACCGTGGACTCGTACAGTCCAAAGGGTGTGATAAAGGCGGACTTCTCCTGTGCCTCAGGGCTCAGGGGAATCTGCCAGTATCCTCGACTCAGATCTATTATTGTTAGGTAATTTGCGCCAGCTAACTTCTCAAGCAGCTCCTCGATGCGCGGCATTGGGTGCGCATCCGAGGCTGTGATGGCGTTGAGCCCCCTGTAGTCCACGCAGAACCGGGTTGTCCGGTCCTTCTTTGGCACGAGAACTACAGGTGATGCCCACGCGCTCTTTGACTGTCGAATCACCCCCAGCTGTAACATCTCATCGATCTCTTGGCGCATGATCTGCTGCACCTGGTCAGAGATTCGATAGGGTGTTCGCCGTAGTGGGGCGTGATTCCCGGTGTCCACCTCGTGGACTGCTAACTGAGTCCTCCCAGGTCAGTTGGAGAACACGACCCGGAAGGGTTCCAGTGTGGTTTGCAACTGCAACCGCTGGGGTTCAGTTAACGAGGCGCTTACCTCCACGTCCTCGATGGACCCATTGGCCTTGGCTTGGGCCAGCAAGTCCAGGAGAGTGTCTTCCTCACCGTCTTCGGGCAAGCTGCAGACCGGTAGGACGAAAGGTTCACGTTCATGATGAGCCTTCATCATGTTGACGTGAAAGGCCTTTCGCCTACCCCGAGCGTGGTCAAGCGTGACCACGTAAGTGACCAGGTTGAGCTGTTGGTGGACGACGTACGGGCCCTCCCAGGCTGCCTGAAGCTTATCCGTTGGTACGGGGACCAGCACCCACACCTTTTGACCCACGTGGTAGGTCCGCTCCCGGGCGTTCTGGTCGTACCAGTGCTTCTGCTCAGCCTGAGCCTGCGTCATGTTGTCATGCATCAACTGCATCAAGGTCTGCATCTTGTCACGGAAGCGCATGACATACTCCACTATGGACACTTCAGAAGGGTTCGGCTCCTCTTCCCAGGATTCTCTTACCAACCCAAGGGGTCCCCGAACTCGCCTGCCGTACAGGAGCTCGAAGGGGGAGAACCCCGTCGAGGCCTGCGGAACCTCTTGGTAAGCGAACAGCAGGTGTGGGAGGTACCGCTCCCAGTCATGCCCTTGAGTCTCAACCAGCATGCGTAGCATCTGTTTGAGGGAACCATTGAAGTGTTCACACAAGCCATTGGTCTGTGGGTGATATGCACTCGATACCAGGTGCTTCACCTGCATTCTCTTACAGAGAACCTCCATTAGGCGAGACATAAATTGGGTCCCTTGATCAGTAAGCATTTCCCTGGGAAATCCTACACGTGAAAAGATAGCCAACAGGGCATCCGCCACCTTATCTGCCCTAGTTGACGACAGAGCTACTGCCTCTGGGTACCGGGTAGCGTAGTCTACCACAGTAAGGATATATTGCTTTCCAGAGCTGCTGGGGACGGCCAGCGGGCCCACAATGTCCACCGCGATCCTCTGGAAAGGCTCCTCTATCACTGGCAACGGGATCAGGGGAGCCTTAAGAGCAGGCCCCGCCTTCCCCACTCTTTGACAGGTGACACAGGAGCGGCAGTAGTTTGACACATCTGTCCCCATCTTAGGCCAATAGAAGTGTTGAGACAGCCGGGCCTTAGTTTTGCTGATCCCCAAGTGTCCAGCTAGCGGGATCTCATGGGCAAACCGCAACAACTCACCCCGGAATTGCTGCGGGACGACCAGCTGTCTTTCCCTCAACCACTCCTTTTGTGATTCTCCGGGTACGGTCTCCCGGTATAACCTTCCTCGTTCCCAGAACACCTTCTCCTTATCAGCCTCGGAGAAGTGCGTCCTGGCAAGTTGTCTCAAACTCTGTAGGCTCGCATCTGTGTGCAGAGCGGCCTGAAACTCCTGGCTAGGGGAAGCCAGAAGCGACGTCAGGGTCCCTTCCCCACGGGAACCCTCTTGGACCTGCTCTGGGTCCACCTCTGGTTCAGTCACAGTGATGACTGAGGAGGGTCCGGAAGGCAGACAGTTATCTGCGTTCCGGGCACTCTGACTGCGGGTGACAGCAGCTACGTAGGCTGTCTCCCCGGGGATTTCCAAAGACCCATCAGCCGGCGCTGCTATGGGCTCTACCTCCCCATCCACCCCCAACACTCCAGGGGCAGTGCTACTTATGGGCCAGTTACCTTCCTCAGTGGCACTGGTCACTTTCATGGCGTCACCTTCCTCACGGTTCCCATGCATCTCCCCATTTCCTGTAGCACCGACACTTGCCCCTGTTAGGGGTTCCTCAGCCGTCTCACTCCGCAGAGCGACGTGGCTGGGCACGCCTGTACCTATGGACACATTAACCTTCACAGAAAAATCATTATCAGGTTCAGCTGGCACAGGTACAACATTTTCACCATCAATCCTAGGAAAAAAATGGTTATTAGATGCATCATTACAAGATAAAGCATGGTCAGGTAACACATGCGATTTCTCATCATCATCATCATCAGGGTTAACTTTACCCTCATTAGTAGATTGGGGAGGGGTGTCAGGGACGTAGTATGCAACCATCCTCACCAAATCAGTCCCCAACAAAACATCAGTGGGCAAATTATCAGACAGCCCCACTTCCTTCACCCCGCTCCCGACACCCCAATCAATAAAAACCCGGGCCATCGGTAAGGGACAGCTGATGCCCCCAATCCCAGTGATAGTTAGGGTTTTCCCCAGAATGATTTCTTCAGGGGCCGCCAGTTCGGGTCGGATGAGGGTTCGTTCAGCCCCGGTGTCCTTGAGGCCTGTAGCAACATGGCCTCCCACAGTGACGGGCTGTACGTTGTCACACACCCTCCCAACCACACCACCCACCAAAAGAACTGCTGCATTAGGCCCTGGGGCCTTGGCTGGGGTGTTCTTCTGCTTGGCTGGGCAGTAGGTACTGATATGACCAGTCTGATTGCAGTGGTAACACTTGCGAGGTTCGGTGGTAGGTCTGGTGCTGTTGGCTACGGGGACAGGACCTCTGGTGTGCTGGCTGGCAGGGGTACTGGCGTTGGTTGCAGGCTTAACCCCTCTCCAGCTGGTGGTGACTGGCTTCCGTGCTTCCGATCTACGGTTGGCCTCATAGGCATCGGCAATCTGCGCTGCTTTCGTCACGTCTTTGGGTTCTCTGTCCATCACAAACTGTCGCACCTCAGCTGGGCAAAGATGAAAGAACTGGTCTTTGATCATCAGGTCTCGCAGCTGTGCAAAGGTGGTCACTGACAGTCCTTGGGTCCACTGGTCAAAGTGGGTC
Organism: Ranitomeya imitator; assembly: GCF_032444005.1. NCBI lineage: Eukaryota > Metazoa > Chordata > Amphibia > Anura > Dendrobatidae > Ranitomeya > Ranitomeya imitator. The sequence goes on along the minus strand of NC_091284.1, from coordinate 787,051,186 downwards.
CCCAGTCCATGCACCACATCACTGTAACTGTCGTGTGGGCCACGTTGGAGGGTCCGGAACTTTCTACGGTACACCTCGATTGTAAGCTGATACTTGTCTATCAAAGCCTGCTTGATGGCCTCATAGTCACCATCTTGTTCTTGAGGGAGGGCAGCAAACGCCTCCAGAGCTTTGCCTCTCAGCCCTGGTGTCAGGTATCGTGCCTATTCATCTGTAGGCAGCCGGTACTGTCTGCAGGCTTTCTCAAAGGCCCGCAGAAACGTGTCCAAGTCTCCATCCTTCTCCATAACAGGAAAGTGATCGGGCCGGGGCTTAGGTATCTGAGCGCTGCTGGGCTCACGGCTCTGTGACGACCCCTGCATTTGCAGTCGGGCTAACTGCAGCTGGTACTCCCGCTCCTGGTATTGCTAGATCAGCTGCAGACGTCGCTCTAGGTCATCTGCGGAGCCTTGCTGCAGAGCCAGCTGCAGGAGGAGGTCTGCGCCCCCCTGGTTGCCAGTAGGGCCCGTATTCAGTGGTTGGACCTTTGCTGCAGCACCATGTTCGCTTGTGCTGGCTTCTGCGGCCTCTGGGCTCTGTGGCCTGGCTTGGTCTGCTTCAAATTGCACAAGTTCAGCGACCATTTGAGCCTTGGACTTGTCCTGGGGGTTCAGGCCATGGTACATGCATATTCCAGCAAGAAAGCCCTTCTTCTGCTGGTTGTACCAGGCTTCCCCTTTCGCAGCCATGGTTGCCAAATAAAAGATAGGATAGAAAAACGAAGAGGAAGGGAGGGGATAATTACCAGTACGCAATTGTCTCAAGACTAATAAAACACTGAGTTCGTTCTCCAAACTTATTTGCGCAGAGTCCTCGCAAGAACTTTCTGCAAGTTTTTAGTGAGAGGAATGATTGCTCAAACCAAATCACTAATGCTCTAATATATCCCACTGCTGCCACCAAATGTCAGGATTCCCCTGACCGCTGCCACCAATTTGTCAGGATTCACACCGTGACCGTCACCCCTACGTCACGGGTCGGGGTGACTTTGGGCCAACAGACGGCTATCACATGTGCAGGGGGGCTTATCTTAGTTATCCCTCCACTCCACGATGTGATGAAAAACCACACCCAAGGCTATTGACCTCTTAGTTTACAACAGGGGCTTATTTTAGGTATCCCACTGCTTTTCTATATACCACGAACTGCAGGGATTTATGTATATCCCGCTTACAGTTCCACTTAACACTTGCAGCTCTCTGGCGCCCCCCTTACTCTCAGGACAGATTAGGTACTGCACCCTGGGTAATTAGTCGCCAGAAAGGCTGCCTGCTATGTACTGGCTATTGGGCACGCTGCAGCGACGCGATAAACTACTCCCACTCAGGCAGGAACAATAATTATCAACGCCGCAGTCGCTACAACATAATCCCAAAAGTCAGCACACTATCGCTGCCACCAGCTTCGATTAAACGGGTCCGAAGCTAACCCAACACAACAGTAGCGTATTTCCCTTCAGAAGACTTAGGGTACGGTTTAGAACAGGAGAACAAACTAATATTAAATATTATATTCCATAAAAATTAGGCAGTGCTTTATCAAAAATATTTTATAAAGATGTTACAAATGAGACAATTGCAAATATGTACACGGGTAATTATAACATAAAGGGAATAAAGGAGAAAAGATAACACTCACATGTTCAAAGCATGGCAGGCACCCAGGCTAGTGCAGTTTTCCATGCGTCCCAGTTCATGGGATGTGCTCAGCTCTTCCAGGAAAATAGGACAAGAAGAGACTGAGCTGGGGATGTGGGCAGACAGTTATAGCTAAGCCTGTAACATCCCAGAAAGGGGTTGGATCACCTCGTCCCTCCTACCTCTTCAGTTAACTCATTTTATCCTAATCTATATCTACTTTCGATAACTCCGCTACAAAACCTGTCATAGTCATAACAAACCCATCATTCATCTCAGATTAACGTGGGCATTCTAATGATATCAAATATGTCCTATCTAGGATACATATTTACAGAGAAAACCCTACTTCTTTACCAGATGGAGTTAGAAGCTAGTGCTTATAGGGGCCGATAGATCTGCCGAAGGAGGTTAGCAATAGGTACTTTTTATCTTCCTATCCTAAATTGTTGGCCCAATATCTTGCTATAACAGAACAAAGAGCCGCATGTCTTATCAGACCAGTTACAACTGGAGGGTGCTTTGGGCTGCCACAGAGTGATAGACCTTCCTGGCTTGGGGGAGGGGTAGAGCATTGGAAGAAAGCTCCATTCACACCTTGAAACAAAGAGAGCCAGAGAGAGAAGGGGGGGTGGGGTTACAGCGACCATGTGTTTCTCAGCACCATGGTTAGGAGTGCCGAATTCCCTCAGCTATGGTGCTAAAAGGCAGAGAAACTACTACTTATTTGATATTCCATACCATATCGTGACAGTCCGCTCTGCCAACTCCATCTTGGCTAGCTCTATCCTGGTCCCCTCGGCCATCTTTTCCTTCAGATCAGTACACACATCAGCCATCACCTCTCGTATGATCTCTACTGCAGGGTTTGGGCCATAGAACGCCAGTCTGTTCTTTACCTTCCTCTGGAATTCAGTCTCCTCCACGTTCACATTGGGGGGTGCTGCACTGTCGTGTTCAATGATGGCTGCTATCAAATCCGCTTTTGTTTTGTTGCTGGCGATTAACCCTCGAGCTTCCACCAAATCTTTTAATGTAGTCCTCTTTAACTTCTGGTAGTTGTTTTCCATTCATTCCTTTCCTCCTGTAGACTGGGTATCACATCCCGCTGTCTGCCACCAGTGTAACGGAGTCTGCCGTGCTGGAGTACCTCTTTCAGTGCCACCCCGTGTTTCAAGAGGTCCACTCTGCTTTGGCTGGAGTCGGAATGAAGGACGCTGGCTGGAATTCCTTGATTACATGGGCGCATATAAAAGATCACTGCATCTCCACATATTTCCAGTATGACAACACTTTACTCACAGGACATAGAATATGTATCACACAGATACAGAGGGCGGGCCAATTGAAAAGCGGCAGGCCAGACATACATTACAATAGCCGCAGGTGGCCGGAGCCTGCTGATATTTACTGTGGGAATTACAAAGATGGGGAAGGTCAAAAGGGGAATATCTTGTTCTCTCTGCCCAGGGGCGCAGCCTGTGGGCTAATGCATTAGGGACATGTATCTCATCTGGAACCTATTATACATACATATAACTGCACAACATATTCTTGGTGCGGTGGGGCTCCAACTATGTTGGGGCACTTTGGAGGCACCATACTGTATGGGGGCACTGTGGAGTATTATACTATGTTGAGGCACTTTGGAGGCACCATACTGTGTGGAGGTCACTGTGGAGCATTATACTGTGAGGGGCACTATGGGGGCCTCATAATGTGAGGGGTACTGTGGGGTTATCACACTGTGTGGGGACATTGTGGGAAATCGTACACTGTGGGGGGCAATATAGGGACATCATACTGTGTGATCAGCAGTGTGGGGGCATTGTACGGTTTGTATTAGGGAAATTTTGGGGTCATGAAACCATCTGGTAGGGCTTTGTAGGGGCATCATACTGTGTGGGGAGGTATTACACACTGTGGGGCTCATGAAAGAAGTATCATAGTGTGTGAGAACACAAAAAGGATTCAGCAGGAACATTATTTTAGCGAGAACATACAAAATGACTGTGCATTGTCCCAAGTGTGTGTTACAGTAGGCAAAACATTTTGTGCCGCCCCCAGTACATGCTCCTCTTTCCTGTCTTTCAATGCTAGGAGATAGGGGCAGGGTTACATTTCCATCTCTACTACATGATGAAATTCTCAAATTACGCAATGAGTGTGAGTATGAATGTTATAATATTGTAATAGGGGCAATGTCGTCTGATTCCGAGCTGGCAGAGCTGGTAGAAAGCTCTCTTTTTATGTAATCTGTGGCAATAACAGCTAAAGGAATTCATTCATAACACAGCCATTTACCTCTACACCTTGAATATTGCATTCCAGCTCTCCGTGTTACTGCGGCATCATGAATAGGGTCCTGTAACTTAACTCTGCACTTCTAGAATGAAAGAAAGTCCCTTGTACAAGTCGATTACGTGAACCCTAACTGAGCTCTTTGTGTGCAAGGAAAAAAATAAACGTATTTGTATGGTACATTAGGATTTCATCGTACTGGAGTCCAGACCATTGCAGATTAATAAGCATTCAGAAAGTCATTTATAATGTATACCACAAATAATGTTTTTTGTTACTGAGACGAAAATGGTAGAAATGACTATTTTCTGTCTTGTCATGGATAAAGTTCAGTTTGTCCCTCTGACTACCCGATTTGTGTAAAAGACTAATTGTAGTATCTCTGGAAGTCTAGAGAGGTTATGAGATTCATGGAAACAACCCTGCTTATCTAGGGCAGTCAAAAGGGATAATGCTAACATCCTTGGTTACCTAGGATGTGGAAATGGTCAATGTCTACTTTCTTGGGGTTTGAGGCATTGAAGAGGGCAGTGTCATTATCTCTGGTGGTCTAGTGCCTTAAAGTGGTCAATATCAACATCCTTGATGGCAGAAGGTGGTCAATGAAAAGATATTTGGAGTTTAAAAGGGTTGGGCAGTGTCTTTCACTTTGGAATTGGGTTGTGAGAGGCGCTGTTGGTGTCAAAGGACAACAGTTCAGCAGGTATTGTGCACTTGAAGCGCCCCCACGGCAGGGCAATTGGGTACTCGGCCCCCTTCTGCAATCGGTGGGGATGTCACAGTGGCTGGACCCGGCCCGTGGCCCTTTGAGGGGCGTCCAATAAAAGAGACAACAGTTTATAGGATAGTGTTCGTAACGCCACCTGTGGTATTCGGTCAGGGTGACCAACGCTGCTTAGGGGCCCGCTGGAATGATGTTATGGCAGCTAGATGGTATACCTTCTCACAGGTGAAGTATATCCCCAGGGCTTCCCAGAGTGTAGATGGTGGATGGTGGATGGTGCAAGGCGCAATGAATAACGAGGACACAAGGGTGCAGTATCTGTACCTTTACTGAAGGCTTCAGCATCCACAGTCCAGGGTAGGGACCTCAGGGCAGGCAGAGTCCGGCCAGTCTGAAGGCAAATCCAGAGTCCCCTTATCCAGGAGGAATTCAATAGCCTTCCCCTAGCGCACAGTAACTCAGTAGGTCCCTACTTGCATAAGCTCCAATATGGTCCTCATTGTTGTTACTCCTCTCACTGTTCCCCATAGTCAGAGAACAAACCCATATGACTGATGGCCTGAGGCTTTTTACAGGGACCCTAGAGACGCCCCGGCCCCCACAAGTTGCCACCGTGTCTTCTTAGGTATTAAAGGTTGGGCAGCTAACATGGAATTAACTGTCCTGCCAGTCTCTGAAGTAACGGCATAGAGCTCTTTATTCCCTTGGTGTTCCGGCCACCGGATCTGCGCTTCAGATGGAGGCAGCCTGCTTCTAGCTGGTCTCCCACTGATGTTTCACTCCTGTTGCTATGACTTCTTTTCTTACTCACTACAGCACAATTCATTTCGTGTCCTTTCCTAGGATGTTGCCGCATGGGTTGCAGGCGCAGCTCCGTGTCCTTCTCCCTCCTCAGACCGTAGTCTGGATCTGACTGGAGATCACTCCAGCCAGCTCGACCTGGAGACCTTTCCTCATCGGTCCCCAGCCAGGAACTCTCTCTCCCTGAGACTGACTGACTTCCTAACCAACCCACCAGTTTTACCATGTGTGAGGAGTGGCCTAGTAGATAGAAAGAAGAAATACAAGCCAGCTCACCCGTGATGCATAAACCAAACTTCAGGAGCACGGACCCGCTGTGTCCAGGCGTATAAAGTCCAAAACAAGAAGAGAATGTCCAGCTTCACTGAATCCGTAAAAAAGAGTTTTCTTTATTCACAAACTTTAAGCATAGAGGATACAGACTTCAGCACAAACCATATGGGTAAGAATTTCAACGCGTTTCTGGAGACTAAGCTCCCTTAATCATGAGGTCTGGAGAATAAATCAATATTTTTGTTGTGCGGCAGGTTGACTTGTAGTAATTTTTCTGGACGACATATTGATTTATTCTCCAGTTCATGTGCTCGCTGGGCTTGGCGCTCGGCTCTTTCAGCCTCCCGCTCGGCTCTCTCAGCCTCCCGCTCGGCTCTCTCAGCCTCCCGGTATTGCTGAATCAGTTGCCGACGTCCCTCATGGTCGTCAGTGGGGAATTCTTTCAAGGCCGCCTGCAGGTGGGGGTCCAATTCGCCCGGATTGCTAACAGGGCCAGCATTCAGTGGTTGGACCTCTGCTGCAGCACCTCTGCTCGTGCTGGCTTCTGCGGCCTCTGAGCTCTGAGAGCGGTCTAGAGCAGCTTCCCATTGCACCAGATCTGCGACCAGTTGGGCTTTGTTTTTGCTTGCAAAGTAAATGTGCTGTGTCTTGCATAAGGCAATAAGGGTTTCTCTGGTCTGCTGCTTATAAAAGGTTTCTCCCGGCACAACCATGGTTGCCAAATAAAAGATAGGACAGAAAAACGAAGAGAAGGGGAGGGGATAATTACCAGTACGCAATTGTCTGAAGACTAATAAAACACTGAGTTCGTTCTCCAAACTTATTTGCGCAGAGTCCTCGCAAGAACTTTCTGCAAGTTTTTAGTGAGAGGAATGATTACTCAAACCAAATCACTAATGCTCTAAGATATGCCACCGCCTTGCCACCAAATGTCAGGATTCCCCTGACCGCTGCCACCAATTGTCAGGATTCACACCGTGACCATCACCCCTACGTCACGGGTCGGGGTGACTTTGGGCCAACAGATGGCTATCACATGTGCAGGGGGCTTATCTTAGTTGTCCCTCCACTGCTAACAATGTGATGAGAAAACACACACAAGGCTATTGACCTCTTAGTTTACAGGAGGGGCTTATTTTAGGTATCCCACTGCTTTTCTATATACCACAAACTGCAGGGATTTATGTATATCCCGCTTACAGTTCCACTTAACACTTGCAGCTCTCTGGCGCCCCCTTACTCTCAGGTCAGATTAGGTACTGCACCCTGGGTAATTAGTCGCCAGAAAGGCTGCCTGCTATGTACTGGCTATTGGGCATGCTGCAGCGACGCGATAACTACTCCCACTCAGGCAGGAACAATAATTATCAACGCCGCAGACGCTACAGCATCACTCAACAGTCAGCACACTCTCGCTGCCACCAGCTTCGATTAAACGGGTCCGAAGCTAACCCAACACAACAGTAACAGTAGCGTATTTCCCTTCAGAAGACTTAGGGTACGGTTTAGAACAGGAGAACGAACTAATATTAAATATTATATCCCATAAAAATTAGGCAGTGCTTTATCAAAAATATTTTATAAAGATGTTACAAATGAGACAATTGCAAATATGTACAAGGGTAATTATGAAATAAACAGGGAATAAATGAGAAAAAAGTAACACTCACATGTTCAAAGCATGGCAGGCAACCATACGTCCCAGCTCATTGGACGTGCTGCTGGCTTCAGGAGAAGACAAGAAGTCAGGAAGAAATCATCAAGCAGAAGACTGAGCTGGGGAGCCTGCCACAAACTTAAAACCTTAAGGCTGTGACATCACAGAAAGGCTGGCTTATCCAGACCCTCCTCTCTCTACATTCTGGGTAAACTTTAAACTATTCTCTCTGATTTCTATAACTTCACTACAAAACACGTCATAGTTCTAACAAACCCATCAATCATCTCGGATTAACGTGAGCATTCTAATGAGATCAAATATGTCCTATCTGGGATACATATTTACAGAGAAAACCCTACTTCTTTACCAGACGGAGTTAGAAGCTCAGGTTTTACGTGGTAAATAGATCCACCGAGGGGTGTAAAGAATATATTTTCGTGTTTTATACGTAAACGGGTTGTGTAATATCGTACAAAAACCAAACAAAGAATCTTTCATGAATTTTGGAGCCATTTTTCCAGATCCAGCTGGAGGAAGATTCTAACCTGGTCGTAAATTCCTTACAGCAATAAAACCTCTCTTCCCCCATACATTGGCAAAGCAGCTTTTGGCTGAGTGAAAGGGAAGGAATTTGAAGCTACAAACTGTTGCAGCATCACTCCAAGAAGGGGGGGCTTAGCCCACGCAGGCTAGCAAGAGAACTACTTATGATATTTCATACAATATCGTGACACCCCCCAGTATGCGTGGCTCATGTCCCCCCCGCTGTATGCATGGCTGGCTCTGGCTCATCTCCCATCCCCCCCCCTGTATGCATGGCTCATGTCCCCCTCGCTGTATGCATGGCTGGCTCTGGCTCTTCTCCCATCCCCCCCTGTATGCATGGCTCATGTCCCCCTCGCTGTATGCATGGCTGGCTCTGGCTCATCTCCCATCCCCCCCTGTATGCGTGGCTCATGTCCCCCTCCCTGTATGCATGGGTGGCTCTGGCTCATCTCCCATCCCCTCCCCTGTATGCATGGCTCATGTCCCCCTTGCTGTATGCATGGCTGGCTCTGGCTCATCTCCCATCCCGCCCTGTATGCGTGGCTCATGTCCCCCTCCCTGTATGCATGGGTGGCTCTGGCTCATCTCCCATCCCCCCCTGTATGCGTGGCTCATGTCCCCCTCCCTGTATGCATGGGTGACTCTGGCTCATCTCCCATCCCCCCCTGTATGCGTGGCTCATGTCCCCCTCCCTGTATGCATGGGTGGCTCTGGCCTATCTCCTATCCCCCTCTGTAGGCGTGGCTCATGTCCCTCTCCCTGTATGCATGGGTGGCTCTGGCTCATCTCCAATCCCCCCCCACCCCGTATGCCTGGTTCATGTCCCCCTCCCTGTATACATGGGTGGCTCTGGCTCATCTCCCATCCCCCCTGTATGCGTGGCTCATGTCCCCCTCCCTGTATGCATGGGTGGCACTGGCTCATCTCCCATCCCCCCTGTATGCGTGGCTCATGTCCCCCTCCCTGTATGCATGGGTGGCACTGGCTCATCTCCCATCCCCCCCCCGTATGCGTGGCTCATGTCCCCCTCCCTGTATGCATGGGTGGCACTGGCTCATCTCCCATCTCCCCCCTGTATGCGTGGCTCATGTCCCCCTCCCTGTATGCATGGGTGGCTCTGGCTCATCTCCCATCCCCTCCCCTGTATGCATGGCTCATGTCCTCCTCGTTGTATGCATGGCTGGCTCTGGCTCATCTCCCATCCCCCCCCTGTATGCATGGCTCATGTCCCCCTTGCTGTATGCATGGCTGGCTCTGGCTCATCTCCCATCCCGCCCTGTATGCGTGGCTCATGTCCCCCTCCCTGTATGCATGGGTGGCTCTGGCTCCTCTCCCATCCCCCCGTATGCGTGGCTCATGTCCCCCTCCCTGTATGCATGGGTGGCTCTGGCTCATCTCCCATCCCCCTGTATGCGTGGCTCATGTCACCCTCTCTGTATGCATGGGTGGCTCTGGCTCATCTCCAATCCCCCCCCACCCCGTATGCCTGGTTCATGTCCCCCTCCCTGTATACGTGGGTGGCTCTGGCTCATCTCCCATCCCCCTGTATGCGTGGCTCATGTCCCCCTCCCTGTATGCATGGGTGGCACTGGCTCATCTCCCATCCCCCCTGTATGCGTGGCTCATGTCCCCCTCCCTGTATGCATGGGTGGCTCTGGCTCATCTCCCATCCCCCCCCTGTATGCGTGGCTCATGTCCCCCTCCCTGTATGCATGGGTGGATCTGGCTCATCTCCCATCGCCCTGTATGCGTGGCTCATGTCCCCTGTTATGATCTGGTGGCCTTGGAGCAGCATGAGACGTACTCTGGAGAAGGTGGCACCTGTACTGACCGCAAACCCTGAACTTAGCAGCGCAACTAGAAGTAGCCGTGGGGGGTACCTAACGCTCCCTAGACCCCTTGACACAGCCTAAGAATTAACTACCACTAAAGACAGAAACAGGAAACCTATCTTGCCTCAGAGAAAATCCCCAAAGGATAGACAGCCCCCCACAAATATTGACTGTGAGAGGAGAGGGAAATAGCATACGCAGACATGAAATCAGGATTTAGCATAGGAGGCCATACTAGCTAAAAAGAAAGGATAGAACAGAGTACTATGCGGTCAGTATAAAACACTAGAAAATATCCACCACAGAAAATACAAATCACCACATCTGACTAAAGACATGGAGGGTATATCTGCATCTCCAGAGACACAGCTAGGCTGCAAAAAATCCTTCACAGACAAAGCTGGACAAGACGAAACATGAAAATGCACAGAACTATAAGGTCCACAGCAGGTGGACAGCATAAACAAAGCCAGGACTTATCTTTGAAGAAAAGCACAGCGAACAGGAGAGACCAGAAGGGATGTGAATCCTCCAAAAACAATGGACAACTGGCACTGACTAAAGGATAAAGCAAGGCTATATAGCCCAGCCCAAATTGCAAAAAATAGATACACCTGATAAATGCTGCGATCCAACTACCGCAGCACTACCACTCATAACCACTGGAGGGAGCCCAAGAGCAGAATTCACAACAGTCCCCCTCCCTGTATGCATGGGTGGCTCTGGCTCATCTCCAATCCCCCCCGTATGCCTGGTTCATGTCCCCCTCCCTGTATGCATGGGTGGCTCTGGCTCATCTCCCATCCCCCTGTATGCGTGGCTCATGTCACCCTCTCTGTATGCATGGGTGGCTCTGGCTCATCTCCCATCCCCTCCCCTGTATGCATGGTTCATGTCCCCCCCGCTGTATGCATGGCTGGCTCTGGCACTTCTCCCATCCCCCCCCCCTGTATGCATGGCTCATGTCCCCCTCGCTGTATGCATGGCTGGCTCTGGCTCTTCTCCCATCCCCCTTCTGTATGCATGGCTCATGTCCCCCTCGCTGTATGCATGGCTGGCTCTGGCTCATCTCCCATCCCCCCCTGTATGCGTGGCTCATGTCCCCCTCCCTGTATGCATGGGTGGCTCTGGCTCATCTCCAATCCCCCCCCGTATGCCTGGTTCATGTCCCCCTCCCTGTATGCATGGGTGGCTCTGGCTCATCTCCCATCCCCCCTGTATGCGTGGCTCATGTCCCCCTCCCCGTATGCATGGGTGGCTCTGGCTCATCTCCCATCCCCCCCTGTATGCGTGGCTCATGTCCCCTTCCCTGTATGCATAGGTGGCTCTGGCTCATCTCCCATCCCCCCCCCTGTATGCGTGGCTCATGTCCCCCTCCCTGTATGCATAGGTGGCTCTGGCTCATCTCCCATCCCCTCCCCTGTATGCATGGCTCATGTCCCCCCCGCTGTAGGCATGGCTGGCTCTGGCTCATCTCCCATCCCCCCCCCCTGTATGCATGGCTCATGTCCCCCTCACATGTTCAAAGCATGGCAGGCAACCATACGTCCCAGCTCATTGGACGTGCTGCTGGCTTCAGGAGAAGACAAGAAGTCAGGAAGAAATCATCAAGCAGAAGACTGAGCTGGGGAGCCTGCCACAAACTTAAAACCTTAAGGCTGTGACATCACAGAAAGGCTGGCTTATCCAGACCCTCCTCTCTCTACATTCTGGGTAAACTTTAAACTATTCTCTCTGATTTCTATAACTTCACTACAAAACACGTCATAGTTCTAACAAACCCATCAATCATCTCGGATTAACGTGAGCATTCTAATGAGATCAAATATGTCCTATCTGGGATACATATTTACAGAGAAAACCCTACTTCTTTACCAGACGGAGTTAGAAGCTCAGGTTTTACGTGGTAAATAGATCCACCGAGGGGTGTAAAGAATATATTTTCGTGTTTTATACGTAAACGGGTTGTGTAATATCGTACAAAAACCAAACAAAGAATCTTTCATGAATTTTGGAGCCATTTTTCCAGATCCAGCTGGAGGAAGATTCTAACCTGGTCGTAAATTCCTTACAGCAATAAAACCTCTCTTCCCCCATACATTGGCAAAGCAGCTTTTGGCTGAGTGAAAGGGAAGGAATTTGAAGCTACAAACTGTTGCAGCATCACTCCAAGAAGGGGGGGCTTAGCCCACGCAGGCTAGCAAGAGAACTACTTATGATATTTCATACAATATCGTGACACCCCCCAGTATGCGTGGCTCATGTCCCCCCCGCTGTATGCATGGCTGGCTCTGGCTCATCTCCCATCCCCCCCCCTGTATGCATGGCTCATGTCCCCCTCGCTGTATGCATGGCTGGCTCTGGCTCTTCTCCCATCCCCCCCCTGTATGCATGGCTCATGTCCCCCTCGCTGTATGCATGGCTGGCTCTGGCTCATCTCCCATCCCCCCCTGTATGCGTGGCTCATGTCCCCCTCCCTGTATGCATGGGTGGCTCTGGCTCATCTCCCATCCCCCTGTATGCGTGGCTCATGTCCCCCTCCCCGTATGCATGGGTGGCTCTGGCTCATCTCCCATCCTCCCCCTGTATGCGTGGCTCATGTCCCCCTCCCTGTATGCATGGGTGGCTCTGGCTCATCTCCCATCCCCCCCTGTATGCATGGCTCATGTCCCCCTCCCTGTATGCATGGGTGGCTCTGGCTCATCTCCCATCCCCCCCCTGTATGCGTGGCTCATGTCCCCCTCCCTGTATGCATGGGTGGCTCTGGCTCATCTCCCATCCCCCCTGTATGCGTGGCTCATGTCCCCCTCCCTGTATGCATGGGTGGCACTGGCTCATCTCCCATCCCCCCCTGTATGCGTGGCTCATGTCCCCCTCCCTGTATGCATGGGTGGCACTGGCTCATCTCCCATCCCCCCCCCTGTATGCGTGGCTCATGTCCCCCTCCCTGTAGGCATGGGTGGATCTAGCTCATCTCCCATCCCCTCCCCTGTATGCATGGCTCATGTCCCCCTCGTTGTATGCATGGCTGGCTCTGGCTCATCTCCCATCCCCCCCCCCCGTATGCATGGCTCATGTCCCCCTTGCTGTATGCATGGCTGGCTCTGGCTCATCTCCCATCCAGCCCTGTATGCGTGGCTCATGTCCCCCTCCCTGTATGCATGGGTGGCTCTGGCTCCTCTCCCATCCCCCCGTATGCGTGGCTCATGTCTCCCTCCTTGTATGCACGGGTGGCTGTGGCTCATCCCCCATCCCCCCTGTATGCGTGGTTCATGTTCCCTTCCCTGTATGCATGGGTGGCTCTGGCTCATCTCCCATCCCCCCCTGTATGCGTGGCTCATGTCCCCCTCCCTGTATGCATGGGTGGCTCTGGCTCCTCTCCCATCCCCCAGTATGCATGGCTCATGTCCCCCTACTTGTATGCACGGGTGGCTCTGGCTCATCTCCCATACCCCCCTGTATGGGTGGCTCATCTACCCTGTCCCCCTCCCTGTATGCATGGGTGGCTCTGGCTCATCTCCCATCTCCTCCCTGTATGCCTGGCTCATGTCCCCCTCCCTGTATGCATGGGTGGGTCTGGCTCATCTCCCATCCCCCCTGTATGCGTGGCTCATGTCCCCCTCCCTGTATGCATGGGTGGCACTGGCTCATGTCCCATCCCCCCCCCTGTATGCGTGACTCATGTCCCCCTCCCTGTTTGCATGGGTGGCTCTGGCTCATCTCCCTTCCCCCCCTGTATGCGTGGCTCATGTACCCCTCCCTGTATGCATGGGTGGCTCTGGCTCATCTACCATCCCCCCATATGTGTGGCTCATGTCCCTCTCCCTGTATGCATGTGTGGCTCTGGCTCATCTCCAATCCCCCCCATATGCCTGGCTCATGTCCCCCTCCCTGTTTGCATGGGTGTCTCTGGCTCATCTCCCATCCCCCCTGTATGCGTGGCTCATGTCCCCCTCCCTATATGCATGGGTGGCTCTGGCTCATCTCCCATCCCCCCCTGTATGCATGGCTCATGTCCCACTCCCTGTATGCATGGCTGGCTCTGGCTCATCTCCCATCCCCCCTATGCATGGCTCATCGCCGGCTCCCATCTTGCATGGCTCGTCATCTGTCCCCCCTGGCCAGCCGCCCCCAGGCTCCATGCATGGCTCATCTTCATCGGCTCCCCGCCGCTCCCATCTTGTATGGCTCGGCTGCTCCCCCCGTCCTCCCACCCTGACTGTCATCATACTCACCTTTGTCCTTTTCCACACCGCGCGGAATGGAATCCTCTCCACTTCTGTCCTGGCGCAGCACCCCGGGTTGTCCTGTGTGAGCGGTCAGGTGGTACCGTTCATTAAGGTCATGAATATGTGCATATTCATGACCTTAATGAGCGGTACCACCTGACCGCTCACACAGGACGAGCTGCCGTCGGCCGACGCTGAGACCAGACCAGGCATCGCTGGAGTAGCTAGGTGAGTATGTATGATGACTCACTCATACTGTATGATGTCAAGGGGGGCAAGGACTCGGAGGCAGGCAAGCGGGCGGGGAATTAAGGTGACCCCGCCGGACTTTATAAAAAAAACTTGCTCTGGTGCCGCCCCCGCATCGTCCCTGCCCTAGGCACGTGCCCTCGAGTGCCTAGTGGCAAATACGGCCCTTCCATTTGGAACATTTGACATGTGGCTGGACATGTTTTCAAAGTAGCTTTCTGCTATACTCTTTGAAAATACATATATACTGTATATTATATAACAAAACCAATCAATATCTCTATCATTCATATTAATTAATTGGAGTGTTGAAATCATATTAAAAAATATATAATACAACACATTCCACCCCTAATTTCAATCAATTTAATTAATTATCCTACCACTAAACTATTCAAATTCTTCATAAACCATTTTTAATTGTTCCCTATATATTAATTTGTTTGCTACCAATCGAAAACTACGTTAGTACAAAAAACAATGGACATAAAAATCAAAAACAAAACAATGGACCAAAAAGTACTGGAAAATGAAATGTCTTTGCAGAAATCTTCTTTTCTTCTTTAGACCACAAATATAGATTGGTCTATGTTGCAGGGCAAGCACGGGGGTTATTGTGTCCTCATCCTCTTGCCTAATGGTCAAGATGACGTCACTGCTTTCCCTGGTTAGCCAAAGGACAGACTCATAAACAGAATCTGTCCCCGCCCTTATGACATTAACCCCTCGTTTCTTCAAGGCAAATGGGTGAGGGAGGTGCAGGTGTCCATGGCTGATGGCTGAGTCCCTTCATCTTCTATTGCTGCAGCAGGTCAGGGCCTCACTTTATATGCCATTTAGCAGAAGCTTCTAGGGTGAGTTCTCTCCTCGATTGTCATCAGCTGGCGGTTCTGAGGTTCACCCTGGTCACGGCTTAGCAGCTTCTGGGCTCAGTCTCAGAACTCAATTGGACATTGGCACAGATACAGCCAGGGCCGGACTGGCCATTTGGCAATTCTGGCAAATGCCAGAAGGGCCTGTCTGGTCATGGGCCGCCTTGTCTGCTATGTTGTTAACAGAATCAGTGTTCTCAAGTTATTCATACTGTTAAGAGTTGCGACGAAGCACAAAGTCGCTGACTCCGTCACTCACCCCAGAAGGCCACGGGTATCATTAGATATATTGGTCTTGTAGTAAATCTTGCTTTCCTCCATCCGGGGTAACATTAGTAATATGTCCCATCTGGTGCTTGGGGACAGGGACAGCATGGGCCACTGCGATTTCAAATGCCAGGGCTGAATTTCAGTCCCAGTCCGTACCTGGATACAGCCTGCACTATTGGAAAGAAATTCAAAGTCATACTTGAAAAAAGTTCAGTCCAAAGCAACAATCCAAGATGTATTAACTTGGTCCATGATAACTCAGTCCAAAAGTTCTGGTCCTGGCGGCTTATTTCTTCACCCCTTCATCAAATGAATAAAACAAAAATACCTGGTCCAATAAAATATGCCCAAAACAACCTTTGAAATTTTCTACAGTAGCAAACATATTTCTAATACTAAAATCATAATTATATACTCAATAAAACATGTATCATCGTATATGTCTGTACTTATACATTAAAATATATCATAACTCCAGAATATCAATCACCAGTTATAAAACGCATAAAATTCATATCAAAGTTGCATAATAATATTCATAATAATTTCTAGTACAATAATGTCAATAAAAATTACAAAATTATGTTAATAACCAAAATCAGTCATTAAATGTTTCCACATTTTTCATTAAAAACATAACCCAAACCAATATGCTTTTTAGCTGAATTTGAACAAATTAATTATTTACATCAATACAAACACATTACATCCACTCACTGTCACTGACTTCAGCAATGCATTCATTCAGTACGCAGTAAAGTTTCTCATTTACATATGAACAAAGAAAATCACACTTTTGGTAACCCACACATTTGTATTGCATGTTAATACTGTAGTCAAGTGTAGATGCAAATCAAAAACAAAACTGATATTAATAAAAAGAAAAAAGAAAAAAAGTCGGGCTGCACAGCCTTACTTCTTTCAGCAGATCAGCGGTGGTGATTAATAGCAATCAGCCTTCAGCGCAGGGGTGCTCGCATGGAAGACAACTGTGTACGTATGACTAAGAACAGAAAAATGCGGCAGCACTCACCCTGTAGTGGTCCAATGCTTTTATTCAAGACATGAGGAGTAAAGGCCCCTTCACATTAAGCGACGCTGCAGCGATACCGACAACGATCCGGATCGCTGCAGCGTCGCTGTTTGGTCGCTGGAGAGCTGTCACACAGACCGCTCTCCAGCGACCAACGATGCCGGTAACCAGGGTAAACATCGGGTAACTAAGCGCAGGGCCGCGCTTAGTAACCCGATGTTTACCCTGGTTACCTTCCTAAAAGTAAAAAAAACAAACAGTACATACTTAACTAACGCTGTCTGTCCTCCAGCGCTGTGCTCTGCACTCCTCCTGTACTGTCTGTGTGAGCACAGCGGCCGGAAAGCAGAGCGGTGACGTCACCGCTCTGCTTTCCGGCTGACCGACGCTCACAGTCAGTGCAGGAGGAGTGCAGAGCACAGCGCTGGAGGACAGACAGCGTTAGGTAAGTATGTACTGTTTGTTTTTTTTACTTTTAGGATGGTAACCAGTAGAGTTGAGCGACCTTGACCTTTTTAGAGTCGAGCCGGGTTTCGCGAAACCCGACTATCTCAAAAGTCGGGTCGAGTGAAATCGGCCGATTATGACGTAAAGTCGGGATCGACCGAAACACGAAACCCAATGCAAGTCAATGGGGCAGCATAGTCGGCAGTGAGTGGGGGCCAGGAAAACACCTAGAGTGCCCATTTTAATGTCAAAACCATCCATTCTTCTTAATGAAGCTTGTCAAGCGTAATTTACCTTATAATAATTGGAAGGCATTTGAAATTGGGGGTCATTTGGCTAAAGTTGTGTGGGGTAGGGCTGGTTCAAGTAATTAGTGGGCCCAGGAAATCTGGACCACGTCACGGCAGTGGAGCAGGGAGAGGTAAGTATTTCAACTTTGCAAGTGCTGTGATCCTGAGCAAGCAGGGGGGGCCCACTTGTTGGCATTGGCACTGGCACAGGGCCCCTCAAAGTACAGCGGTGTGTTTGCACGGCGGGGGCGCCTCCCACCGGCAGCAACACTTTTGCGTACTATGAGAGGCCCTGTGCCAGTGACGTCGCCAACTAGTATTCCTCCCCCCACCTGATGAAGGAACCTACACTTTCATCTGCACCTTCCTCTTTGTCCCCGTGTAAGGTGGTATGGTATGCGGGAAGAGCAACCTGACTTTCAGCAGGGTCACAATGTTGTTGTGTAGCATGCACGGGGAATGTTGCGTTATGGGTCAATGTACCAGCAGACTCATCTATCACTGGCTGGGCAATGGGCACGATGAAGTGGAAACACAGATATAGGCCCAAAGAATAAAGTGGGCTAAATGCAGTTCAAAATTGGTAACACAGGAATAACCAGGGGGCATTGCAGTGGAGGACAACTGGAATGAGAGGCTGACACAGAGAGTAGGGCCAAATCAGTAAGTAGTCGAAATGCAGTTCAAAATTGGCAACCGTAGTAAACAGGCGGCACAGCTTTGTTCAGTGGAGGAGAACAGCAAGGAGTGGCAGACACCGATAGTAGGCCCCAACCCAACTAGTAGGCCAAATGCAGTCTAACATTAACAACTACTTAACGAGAGCCTGAAAATGGAATTTCAGGACAGGAAACCAGGAGAACAGCAAGGAGTGGCAGACACCGATAGTAGGCCCCAAACCAACTAGTACGCCAAATGCAGTTGTTCCATTTAACCACAATTTAATGAGAGCCTGAAGATAGAAGCTCAGGAAAGGCAACCTGGGGAACACCTTGGAGTGTAACACACCATCTCTCTCCACCCCATACCCATTTTGTAGGCCTAATGCAGTGTACTTTTCTACAACTACTAAACGAGAGTCGGAAGACCGAAGCAATGGCAAGGAAACCTGGGGAACACCTTGGAGTGTAACACACCATCTCTCTCCACCCCATACCCAATTTGTAGGCCTAATGCAGTGTAGTTTCCAAGAACTACTAAACGAGAGCCGGAAGATCGAAGCTCAGGAAAGGCAACCTGGGGAACACCTTGGAGTGTAACACACCCTCTCTCTACACCCCATACCCAATTTGAAGGCCTAATGCAGTGTAGTTTCCAAGAACTACTAAACGAGAGCCGGAAGATCGAAGCTCAGGAAAGGCAACCTGGGGAACACCTTGGAGTGTAACACACCATCTCTCTCCACCCCATACCCAATTTGAAGGCCTAATGCAGCGTAGTTTCCAACAACTACTAAACGAGAGCCGGAAGATCGAAGCTCAGGAAAGGCAACCTGGGGAACACCTTGGAGTGTAACAAACCCTCTCTCTACACCCCATACCCAATTTGTAGGCCTAATGCAGCGTAGTTTCCGACAACTACTAAACGAGAGCATGAAGATCGAAGCTCAGGAAAGGCAACCTGGGGAACACCTTGGAGTGTAACACACCCTCTCTCTACACCCCATACCCAATTTGAAGGCCTAATGCAGTGTAGTTTCCAAGAACTACTAAACGAGAGCCGTAAGATCGAAGCTCAGGAAAGGCAACCTGGGGAACACCTTGGAGTGGAACACACCATCTCTCTACACCCCATACCCAATTTGAAGGCCTAATGCAGCGTAGTTTCCAACAACTACTAAACGAGAGCCGGAAGATCGAAGCTCAGGAAAGGCAACCTGGGGAACACCTTGGAGTGTAACACAACGTCTCTCTACACCACGGAAGGGCTGATTCTTAGGAAGGAAGGCTGTTGGAAATAAGCATTGCGCGTCCGAGGGTGATTATATTCTTATTAGGTATATACTCACCCTCGGACGCGCCCTGCTTCTTTATTTGGAATGAATGTTTATTTGCAATGTGGTGTTGACTTTCTCTATTATTTTGGTAATTAATGATTTTATTATTTTCATTGTTTTGCATCTTCTCGGCAATAATATAAAGAAGACGCGACAGGACAACACTCGGTGGATGCCATATGTGTGTTTTCAATTTAAAAAACCTTTCAGTTAACTACTTGCAGGAGAAAGTAATTGTAGCTGGTGGCCATTTTTAGTACTGTACCAGATTTTAGTTGTGTGTTTGTTTTTAATGTTAAAATGTCTGCATTTGATATCTCTCCAGTATTTTCTTTTTTGTAAGCAAAATACTTATTTTTATATTTTCTGATGTTGGTTCCAGGGGTACACGGGCAGCAGTGCCCTGGTCAGTGTAGTAGTAGTTGAAAGAATGGACCGCAGACAGGCATCGAAGGCCTAAAATAAAAAAATTGGGCTGGCTGTAGGCAATTTTAAATTGGTTCCAGGGGTACACGGGCAGCAGTGGTGTGGTCAGTGGAGGCCTAGTGGAAGGAGTGACCGCAGACAGGCATCGAAGGCCTAAAATAATAACACATGGCTGTAGGCAATTTTAAATTGGTTCCAGGGGTACACGGGCAGCAGTGACCTGGTCAGTGTAGTAGTAGTTGAAAGAATGGACCGCAGACAGGCATCGAAGGCCTAAAATAAAAAAATTGGGCTGGCTGTAGGCAATTTTAAATTGGTTCCAGGGGTACACTGGCAGCAGTGGTGTGGTCAGTAGAGGCCTAGTGGAAGGAGTGACCGCAGACAGGCATCGAAGGCCTAAAATAATAACACATGGCTGTAGGCAATTTTAAATTGGTTCCAGGGGTACACGGGCAGCAGTGGTGTGGTCAGTGGAGGCCTAGTGGAAGGAGTGACCACAGACAGGCATCGAAGGCCTAACATAACAAAAATGTCAATACAATGGTATTGTCAGTGGCAGGCATTGAAGGATGTCAGCGCATAGACTAAACATTGGTGGAGCTGTGAGATAATTTTGCAAGTGGTAGAGCACTGTTTGAGCTGGGGTGGGGGGAAACTGTCTTGTGGCCGGCGGTACAGGCCCAGGGCCCCTCATATTACAACGGTGTGTCTGACGTTGGGTGCGCACCACCACCGCCAGAGACACTTTATTGTACTAGGAGGGGCCCAGTGGCAGTGCCGTCGACCAAAAGCGGGCTTACCCACCTCTTCAGACAAACTGCACTCTCACGGGTGCTGTCGCCAAGTGTCGATACCACGGCCCCGTGTGGGGAGTTTGGCCATTTAGTGAGGTGTAAACATGTCGTATGCTGGACAATCAGGTGCTGAAAATTACGAGATTGGAAAAGGCATTCAGAATAGTCCACAGGCAAGACCTTTTCATAGGAAAGCTAGGTGTCAGCCGGGCAAGGTGGGGCAAAAGATTTCGAAATCCAGTTGTGGTTCATTTTAATGAAGGTTAGATCATCTACATTTTGGGTAGCCAGACGAGTCCTTTTTTCTGTTAGTATTGAACCTGCAGCACTGAATACTCTTTCTGATAGGACACTAGCTGCCGGGCAAGCAAGCTCCTGCAATGCATATTCTGCCAATTCTGGCCAGGTGTCTAATTTTGATGCCCAGTAATCAAATGGGAATGACGGTTGAGGGAGAACATCGATAAGGGATGAAAAATAGTTTGTAACCATACTGGACAAATGTTGTCTCCTGTCACTTTGAATTGATGCTGCAGTACCTGCCCTGTCTGCGGTCATAGCAAAATCACTCCACAACCTGGTCAGAAAACCCCTCTGGCCAACGCCACTTCTGATTTCTGCCCCTCTAACTCCTCTGGTCTGCTGGCCCCTGCAGCTCGTGTGAGAACGATCACGGGCGCTGTGTGCAGGGAATGCCAGAAGCAAACGGTCAACAAGAGTTGATTGTTTGGTTGCTAATATTAGTTCCAAGTTCTCATGTGGCATTATATTTTGCAATTTGCCTTTATGGCGAGGATCAAGGAGGCAGGCCAACCAGTAATCGTCATCATTCATCATTTTAGTTATGCGTGTGTCCCTTTTGAGGATACGTAAGGCATAATCCGCCATGTGGGCCAAAGTTCCAGTTCTCAAATCTGCGGTTGTGCTTGGTTGAGGGGCAGTTTCAGGCAAATCCACGTCACTTGTGTCCCTCAAAAAACCAGAACCCGGCCTTGCCGCACCACCAATTTCCAGTGGCCCCGGAAAAGCTTCCTCATTAAAAATATAATCATCCCCATCATCCTCCTCGTCCTCCTCCTCCTCTTCGCCCGCTACCTCATCCTGTACACTGCCCTGGCCAGACAATGGCTGACTGTCATCAAGGCTTTCCTCTTCCTCAGCTGCAGACGCCTGATCCTTTATGTGCGTCAAACTTTGCATCAGCAGACGCATTAGGGGGATGCTCATGCTTATTATGGCGTTGTCTGCACTAACCAGCCGTGTGCATTCCTCAAAACACTGAAGGACTTGACACATGTCTTGAATCTTCGACCACTGCACACCTGACAACTCCATGTCTGCCATCCTACTGCCTGCCCGTGTATGTGTATCCTCCCACAAAAACATAACAGCCCGCCTCTGTTCACACAGTCTCTGAAGCATGTGCAGTGTTGAGTTCCACCTTGTTGCAACGTCTATGATTAGGCGATGCTGGGGAAGGTTCAAAGAACGCTGATAGGTCTGCATACGGCTGGAGTGTACGGGCGAACGGCGGATATGTGAGCAAAGTCCACGCACTTTGAGGAGCAGGTCGGATAACCCCGGATAACTTTTCAGGAAGCACTGCACCACCAGGTTTAAGGTGTGAGCCAGGCAAGGAATGTGTTTCAGTTGGGAAAGGGAGATGGCAGCCATGAAATTCCTTTCGTTATCACTCACTACCTTGCCTGCCTCAAGATCTACAGTGCCCAGCCACGACTGCGTTTCTTTCTGCAAGAACTCGGACAGAACTTCCGCGGTGTGTCTGTTGTCGCCCAAACACTTCATAGCCAATACAGCCTGCTGACGTTTGCCAGTAGCTGCCCCATAATGGGAGACCTGGTGTGCAACAGTGGCAGCTGCGGATGGAGTGGTTGTGCGACTGCGGTCTGTGGACGAGCTCTCGCTTCTGCAGGAGGACGAAGAGGAGGAGGAGGGGGTGCGAACGGCTACAGCCAATTGTTTCCTAGACCGTGGGCTAGGCAGAACTGTCCCAAACTTGCTGTCCCCTGTGGACCCTGCATCCACCACATTTACCCAGTGTGCCGTGATGGACACGTAACGTCCCTGGCCATGCCTACTGGTCCATGCATCTGTTGTCAGGTGCACCTTTGTGCTCACAGATTGCCTGAGTGCATGGACGATGCGCTCTTTAACATGCTGGTGGAGGGCTGGGATGGCTTTTCTGGAAAAAAAGTGTCGACTGGGTAGCTCGTAGCGTGGTACAGCGTAGTCCATCAGGGCTTTGAAAGCTTCGCTTTCAACTAACCGGTAGGGCATCATCTCTAACGAGATTAGTCTAGCTATGTGTGCGTTCAAACCCTGTGTACGCGGATGCGAGGCTAAGTACTTCCTTTTTCTAACCATAGTCTCATGTAGGGTGAGCTGGACTGGAGAGCTGGAGATCGTGGAACTAGCGGGGGTGCCGGTGGACATGGCAGACTGAGAGACGGTGGGAGATGGTATTGTTGCCACCGGTGCCCTAGATGCAGTGTTTCCTACTACGAAACTGGTGATTCCCTGACCCTGACGGCTTTGGCCTGGCAAAGAAACCTGCACAGATACTGCAGGTGGTGCGGAAAATGGTGGCCCTACACTGCCGGAAGGGATGTTGCGTTGCTGACTAGCTTCATTGGCCGAGGGTGCTACAACCTTAAGGGACGTTTGGTAGTTAGTCCAGGCTTGCAAATGCATGGTGGTTAAATGTCTATGCATGCAACCTGTATTGAGACTTTTCAGATTCTGTCCTCTGCTTAAGGTAGTTGAACATTTTTGACAGATGACTTTGCGCTGATCAATTGGATGTTGTTTAAAAAAATGCCAGACTGCACTCTTTCTAGCATCGGATACCTTTTCAGGCATTGCAGACTGAGCTTTAACCGGATGGCCACGCTGTCCTCCAACAGGTTTTAGCTTTGCCACGCGTTTTGGGCAAGATACGGGCCCGGCAGATGGAACCTGTTGCGATGTTGATGCCTGCTGCGGCCCCTCCTCCTCCGCTTCAGAACTGCTGCCGCCTGCACCCTGTTCCCCCAATGGCTGCCAATCGGGGTCAAGAACTGGGTCATCTATTACCTCTTCTTGTAGCTCGTGTGCAACTTCGTCTGTGTCACCGTGTCGGTCGGTGGTATAGCGTTCGTGATGGGGCAACATAGTCTCATCAGGGTCTGATTCTTGATCAGCACCCTGCGATGGCAATGTTGTGGTCTGAGTCAAAGGACCAGGATAGTAGTCTGGCTGTGGCTGTGCATCAGTGCACTCCATGTCAGATTCAACTTGTAATGGGCATGGACTGTTAACTGCTTCACTTTCTAAGCCAGGGACGGTATGTGTAAAGAGCTCCATGGAGTAACCCGTTGTGTCGCCTGCTGCATTCTTCTCTGTTGTTGTTTTTGCTGAAGAGGACAAGGAAGCGACTTGTCCCTGACCGTGAACATCCACTAACGACGCGCTGCTTTGACATTTACCAGTTTCACGAGAGGAGGCAAAAGAGCTAGAGGCTGAGTCAGCAAGATAAGCCAAAACTTGCTCTTGCTGCTCCGGCTTTAAAAGCGGTTTTCCTACTCCCAGAAAAGGGAGCGTTCGAGGCCTTGTGTAGCCAGACGACGAACCTGGCTCCACAGCTCCAGACTTAGGTGCAATATTTTTTTTCCCACGACCAGCTGATGCTCCACCACTACCACTACCCTCATTACCAGCTGACAATGAACGCCCCCGGCCACGACCTCTTCCACCAGACTTCCTCATTGTTTTAAAAATGTTACCAAACGAACGGTATTTGTTGCTGTCACACAACTTACACGGTGAGCTATAACTTCAGTATGATTTAGCTACCCCTTTACAGGTGGGTGAGACCACAACGAAAATCAGCCACAATGTTACACACTCTGTTGTTGTTGGCAACAAATGAGATGGCACACACGCAGGACTGTCACTGAAGCGCAAATGTAAATATTTATCTCCCACTGATTTGTGTTTGTTTTTTTTAAAAGGGAGACTTCAGAAAAAAAAAAAATTTAAAAAAAAATATTTTTTACAGAAGAATTTATAAAACAAATAAAATGAAATGATTGTTTCAGGGAGAATTTAGGAAAAAAAAAAAAAAAAAGGCTTTGTAGGGCCCACTGAGTGAGAGAGGATGCACACAGGAGTCAGGAGTGGCACACAAGCCCAGAGGCCAATATTAATCTCCCACCGATTGATTTAGTTATTTTTTTTGGTAGATTTTGGAACCCAAATCAAGCAAAAAAATTAATAGGCTTTCTATGGCCCACAATTGGGGAGAGAGAGAGAGATGGCACACCCAGGAGTCAAGACTGGCACACAAGCAGAAGGGGCAATATGAATCTCCCACAGATTTTTTTTTTTTTTTTTCAGGGAGACTTGAGAGAAAAAAAAATACAAAAAAAATGATTTTTTTCAGGAATAATTTAGAAACCAAAGAAAATAAAATGATTGTTTCAGGGAGAATTTAGAAAACAAATAAAACAAAAAATAGGCTTTCTAGGGCCCACTGAGTGACAGATGACGCACACAGGAGTCAGGAGTGGCACACAAGCCCAGAGGCCAATATTAATCTCCCACTGATTGATTTAGTGATTTTTTTTGGTAGATTTTGGAACCCAAATCAAGCAAAAAAATTAATAGGCTTTCTATGGCCCACAATTGGGGAGAGAGAGAGAGATGGCACACCCAGGAGTCAAGACTGGCACACAAGCAGAAGGGGCAATATGAATCTCCCACAGATTTTTTTTTTTTTTTTCAGGGAGACTTGAGAGAAAAAAAAATACAAAAAAAATTATTTTTTTCAGGAATAATTTAGAAACCAAAGAAAATAAAATGATTGTTTCAGGGAGAATTTAGAAAACAAATAAAACAAAAAATAGGCTTTCTAGGGCCCACTGAGTGACAGATGACGCACACAGGAGTCAGGAGTGGCACACAAGCCCAGAGGCCAATATTAATCTCCCACTGATTGATTTAGTGATTTTTTTCAGGTAGATTTTGGAACCCAAATCAAGCAAAAAAATTAATAGGCTTTCTATGGCCCACTATTTGTGAGAGAAATGGCACGCTCAGGACTGGCACACAAGCCCAGAGGCCAATATTAATCTCCCATTTTTTTTTTTTCCAGGGAAAATTTATAAACCCAATAAAAAAAATAATAATAAATAGGCTTTCTATGGCCCACTATCTGAGAGAGAGAGATGGCACGCTTAGGACTGGCACACAAGCCCAAAGCCCAATATTAATCTCCCACTGATTGATTTAATGATTTTTTCAGGTAGAATTTAGAACCCAAATCAAGCAAAAAAATTAATAGGCTTTCTATGGCCCACTGAGTGAGAGATGGCACACACAGGAGTAAGGAGTGGCACACAAGCCCTGAGGCCAATATTTTTCTCCCACTGATTGATTGATTGATTTTTTCAGGTAGAATTAGGAACCCAAATCAACCCAAAAAATAAATAGGCTTTCTATGGCCCACTATTTGTGAGAGAGATGGCACGCTCAGGACTGGCACACAAGCCCAGAGGCCAATATTAATCTCCCACTTTTTTTTTTTTCCAGGGAAAATTTATAAACCCAATAAAAAAAATAATAATAAATAGGCTTTCTATGGCCCACTATCTGAGAGAGAGAGATGGCACGCTTAGGACTGGCACACAAGCCCAAAGGCCAATACTAATCTCCCACTGATTGATTGATTGATTTTTTCAGGTAGAATTATGAACCCAAATCAACCAAAAAAATAAATAGGCTTTCTATGGCCCACTATTTGTGAGAGAGATGGCACGCTCAGGACTGGCACACAAGCCCAGAGGCCAATATTAATCTCCCACTTTTTTTTTTTTCCAGGGAAAATTTATAAACCCAATAAAATAATAAAAAAATAGGCTTTCTATGGCCCACTATCTGAGAGAGAGAGAGATGGCACGCTTAGGACTGGCACACAAGCCCAAAGGGCAATATTAATCTCCCACTGATTGATTTATTGATTTTTCAGGTAGAATTTAGAACCCAAATCAAGCAAAAAAATTAATAGGCTTTCTATGGCCCACTGAGTGAGAGATGGCACACACAGGAGTAAGGAGTGGCACACAAGCCCTGAGGCCAATATTTTTCTCCCACTGATTGATGTTGTGATTTTTTCTGGTAGATTTTGGAACCCAAATCAAGCAAAAAAATAAATAGGCTTTCTATGGCCCACTGAGTGAGAGATGACACAGACAGAGATGGCACTCTAGCAGAAATGTCAATCTTAATCTCCCACAAAAAAAAAAAAAAAAGGAACTGTCCTTCAATTACTATCTCCCTGCAGTAATCTCAGCCAGGTATGGCAGGCAGCAATAAGGAGTGGACTGATGCACAAATTAAATAAAAAGTGTGGACAAACAAACAAGATAGCTGTGCAGAAAGGAAGGAACAAGAGGATTTGTGCTTTGAAAAAAGCAATTGGTTTGCACAGCGGCGTACACACAGCAATGCAGCTATCAGGGAGCCTTCTAGGGCAGCCCAATGAGCTACAGCGCTGAGGGAAAAAAAAAAAAAGGAGCTTCCACTGTCCCTGCACACCGAAGGTGGTGTTGGGCAGTGGAAATCGCTACAGCACAAGCGGTTTTGTGGTTAATGGACCCTGCCTAACGCTATCCCTGCTTCTGACGAAGCGGCAGCAACCTCTCCCTAAGCTCAGATCAGCAGCAGTAACATGGCGGTCGGCGGGAACTCCCCTTTATAGCCCCTGTGACGCCGCAGACAGCAAGCCAATCACTGCAATGCCCTTCTCTAAGATGGTGGGGACCAGGACCTATGTCATCACGCTGCCCACACTCTGCGTTTACCTTCATTGGCTGAGAAATGGCGCTTTTCGCGTCATTGAAACGCGACTTTGGCGCGAAAGTCGCGTACCGCATGGCCGACCACGCACAGGGGTCGGATCGGGTTTCATGAAACTCGACTTCGCCAAAAGTCGGCGACTTTTGAAAATGTTCGACCCGTTTCGCTCAACCCTAGTAACCAGGGTAAACATCGGGTTACTAAGCGCGGCCCTGCGCTTAGTTACCCGATGTTTACCCTGGTTACCAGTGAAGACATCGCTGGATCGGTGTCACACACGCCGATCCAGCGATGTCCACGGGAGATCCAGCGACGAAATAAAGTGCTGGACTTTCTTCAGCGACCAACGATCTCCCAGCAGGGGCCTGATCGTTGGTCGCTGTCACACATAACGATTTTATTAACGATATCGTTGCTACGTCACAAAAAGCAATGATATCGTTAACAATATCGTTATGTGTGAAGGTACCTTTACAGCTTCACGGTCCGAGGGAGTGCAGGTGAACGGGAGGTGAGCAGGGAACGACGACGGCCATTTCGCGCTGATCAAGCGCTTCAACGGGTCTTGAACCCATTGAAGTGCTTGATCAGAGCGAAACGGCCGTCGTCGTTCCCTGCTCACCTCCCGTTCACCTGCACTCCCTCGGACCGTGAAGCTGTAACTCCTCATGTCTTGAATAAAAGCATTGTACCACTACAGGGTGAGTGCTGCCGCATTTTTCTGTTCTTAGTCACTGATATTAATAAACATTCACTTAAAATCATTTCTTATGTAACATATTCGTTTTTTTTCAAAACCCAATATACACAGTAATTCCCAAAATATAAAAACGTGAAAAACTAAAAAAATAAAAGTCACATCTAAATTTAAGTACCGTATATACTCGAGTATAAGCCGAGATTTTCAGCCCAAATTTTTGGGCTGAAAGTGCCCCTCTCGGCTTATACTTGAGTCACGGTCGGCGGCAGGGTCGGTGGGTGAGGGGGAGAGAGGGCTGAGGCATACTTACCTGCTTCCGGGGCTCCTGGCGCTGTCCCTGCCTGTCCCACGGTCTCCGGGTGCCGCAGCTCTTCCCCTGTTTAGCGGTCACGTGGGACCGCTCATTAGAGAAATGAATATGGACTCCACTCCCATAGGGGTGGAGCCGCATATTAATTTCTCTAATGAGCGGTAACGGTGACCGCTGATAGAGGAAGAAGCTGCGGCACCGAAGACCAGCTGTCCGGGAGAAAGAGCGGGACGCCGGGAGCAGGTAAGTATTTCATATTCACCTGTCCGCGTTCCACACGCCGGGCGCCGCTCCATCTTCCCGGCGTCTCTCTGCACTGACCGTGCAGGTCAGAGGGCGCCATGATGCATATAGTGTGCGTGCCGCCCTCTGCCTGATCAGTCAGTGCGGAGAGACGCCGGGACGAGACGCCGGGAGCTGCAAGCAAGAGAGGTGAGTATGGCTTTTTTTTTATTGCAGCAGCCGCAATGGCACAGCTTTCTATGGTACATCTATGAGGCAATAATGAACGGTGCAGAGCACTATATGGCACAGCTATGGGGCAATAATGAACTGTGCAGAGCACTATATGGCACAGCTATGGGGCAATAATGAACGGTGCAGAGCACTATATGGCACAGCTATGGGGCAATAATGAACGGTGCAGAGCACTATATGGCACAGTTTTGTATGGTACATCTATGGGGCAATAATGAACGGTGCAGAGCACTATATGGCACAGCTATGGGGCCATAATGAACGGTATGGAGCATCTATTTTTATTTTTGAAATTCACCGGTAGCTGCGGCATTTTCCACCCTAGGCTTATACTCAAGTCAATAAGTTTTCCCAGTTTTTTGTGGCAAAATTAGGGGGGTCGGCTTATACTCTGGTCGGCTTATAATCGAGGATATACGGTATGTGGATTCTTATTTGAATACTGAAAAGACAAAAACTATTTACAGTGCACACATGGTAATTGGATGGCCAAAGTCTCTTCCTTCAATCCTGCAAACAAACAAAAGGTTAATTTACACCCCCCACCCCCAATCCAACATTTGGTGGGCTGAAAGGAGAAAATTGTTCCTTTTAAAAGAAAAAACTAATCACTGTACAAAACAAAATTGAAAGAATGAGCTCATTAAAAAATACAAAATTACCAATAAAAATATAAAAATACCACATGGATTTTCTCTTTGGTTATGAAACAATTTAAACAAAGGATATCCATGACAAATACAGGGGTTTGTACAAACAACATACAGTGACAAAAACATGTAAAAAATAAGTCAAGTCATCTATTACTTCAGTCAATCCCCATAATATTTATTTGTCATCTAACTAATCATTGTCTGTAATTTTAACACCCTCTTTTCCTTGTATGTCTCTTTCACAATGGCTTCCACATACAGTCATCTTGCATCTGTTGTAGTCTTTTGTCATTTAAAAAAACACCAAGGTCTAGCACCAAATGACAGCGGACTGTCAATAGGAAGACATTACAAACCCTCAAATGATAAATTCATATTTATGCATTCCCAAAACCAAACTCAATCATTTCAGCCAGCTCAAACGTAATAGTATGCTCACAGGTTATTTCTCTTGGTATCAACTATTAAAACAAAAACAAACATCATTAGACATCAACAAATGGCAAAACTGTTCAAACAGAATTCTCATGGAATGTTCCACAACTTTTATCTAATTAGTCCATGAGGTAATACAGGTATGGTATTGGAGGAGTCAAAGGGACGGGTGCAGTAGGGACTTTGCTATCAGGTGTCCCACCTCTATCCTTCCAACCTCTTATCTCAATTGTCACCACACTCCTGGGCCTGGTGATTTTCAATCTGCCATTTCTGCTCAAATCTTGCCATCTTCTGAACAGGTTACATGTAGAAATGCCATCTATGTCCTAAAATGGAACTCCACTAGCTATCAGGTCACAAAACAGCTCCTTTCTGCTTTTTCTAACTTGTGAATTATTGCCTTTCCTTCTCTCTTGATCTACTCTGTCTATTGACACTTGATTTTTCTAGAGTAGATAATTGAGAGATCAAACTGCATGCTGTATATACATTAGTGGAGTTTCCCATAAGCGCACTGAACATGGTGAATAATAGGGATTTGTAAGCAGCTGGGGCATCTTCTATGAATTTTTCATCATTACTGTCATCACTGCAGCATCTGGCCCCTTCCAATCCTCAACAACAGCAAAATGATCATTAATATCTGGCAAAGGATTGCGAGTTATACCACTTATACATGCAATTTCTCTCAATCTCTGAGCTGCATCTGCAAGAGACTCCCATCTAATGTGGTATTAGTTCAATAGGAGAATCATATAATTGTGCCACAGGATCCCTCACCAAATGCAACAGGGAAAAATTCTCTGCAGTGTCCCTTGTATGTCTCATTTTTAGACGCACCATGAGATCAATACAAATACTAGCAATTCCTATGCCCTCAAGACGGTTCAAGATTATCGTATCGGCTCCAAAATCGCATAACCTGAGAATCCATGTTAATAAATTCTCTCCTGCTTGTTGTCTGTATCTGGTGGCTAATTCTGTTAGTTTCCCTGCTGTATAATTTCTAGTTTCCTCTGTCATGGCGGATTCTGCGCCAACAGCTGCATCTCCTGCATCCATCCTATCTCCACAATGCTGAGTGACTTCTCTCCTGGTCTTTGTTATTACAAATAGGTCTGGCATGCAATTCTACCTCATTTTCTAAGTCATCACAATCTAACAAATCTGACCATTTCTCATGTGCAATCATGGTTCTAACATGTGCAGTATGACTATCTGACACTGGCTGCTGTCTCCTCCTGCGCTTATTCTTATTCATATTTTGTATCACATATTCTTCAAAACTCTTTTGGATTTTATCACGCTGTTTCACTTGATCTCTCAAAGCTGATTGCAAGCTGATCCTTTGCTCTATAGCTGTATGCAGCTCTAAACGCAAGTGATCAACCTCCTCCTGCAAACTTTGCAGTGCCTGGACACATACCCATCCAACGGCCGCTGCTGTTTTTTGCTCCTTTGCATCATACCTTGAGAGATCAAATTTCTCGGCCACATCCTGGGTATTTGCTAAATGCTGTCCCTCCATATACTTAATACATTCCTGTGCCATCGGGGTCCACGGTCCTGACAACACCCATTCTGGCAAGGATCTGACACTACTCTCAATTGCTTTCCTATTCTTAACAAACTTATTCAATTTTGCAAACATTTTTTATTCAAGACACAATTCCCACTTTCTGACACCACTTGTTTTGTTAAGGTTCAAAGAATTGTGATGAATAAATAAATGCTCACACGAAAATTGAATCAACTAAAAATGAATTTGCTTAATAAAATATAATAAATCTAAAAAATCACTAAAAATAGCACACAATCAATAGTCATACCTTACACTCTCAAGGTAGAAATTCATCACTGACCGTCCAAGAAGCAAGAGACCCAAGCACAAAGTGTCCTCTCTCAT
Organism: Ranitomeya imitator; assembly: GCF_032444005.1. Classification (NCBI taxonomy): domain Eukaryota; kingdom Metazoa; phylum Chordata; class Amphibia; order Anura; family Dendrobatidae; genus Ranitomeya; species Ranitomeya imitator. The sequence continues at coordinate 787,019,428 of NC_091284.1, read as the reverse complement.
TCAATCTGTCTCTCTGTTCCCTGTCTCAGGCATACCTCCCATTTATATGTTAAAAAACTGTCCATTCAATGTTATCTGAGGCTTTGTTCTATATCATGGTATGTGTACCCAAATGGATAAGACTTCACCACCTGGCATCCCTGGGGGCTTTAAGACCTCCAATCAAGATATGTAGGCATAGGAAGATCTCTCATCTTTGAAGATAAGTGTAAAGTGTGCACTAAATGTAAATTCCTTTGTTTAGACTGACCATTTGGAACAATTGACATGTGGCTCGACAAGTTTTCAATTAGCTTTCTGCTACACTTTTTGAAAATACATATATACTGTATATTATATAACAAAACCAATCAATATCTCTATCATTCGTATTAATTAATTGGAGTGCTGAAATCATATTAAAAAATATATAATACAACACAGTGTGTCATCTGTTCTTCTTGCATCCAAAAAAAACAAAAACTGATTGAGGTTTCTTACGCTTCAGCTAGCGTTAGTAAGTGAAAAACAGACAGCACACAGATGTAATATGGATGGCATCAGAGCTCTCTGTTCTTTTTTCACACCCATTCAAACCAATAGGTGACTTTGATCCTCAAATCAGAATCAATTTAGACATCTCCATTTTTTAATCCATATTGTGTTGAATACAGTATGTCCATTTTTCAAGTTTGCTTCGAGTCCGTATGACATCCATTTCATACATCCATAATAATAATAATAATAAAACACTAAAGGACCAAACACATTTTCTTGGGTGAAAAAGGGATTCGAAAAATTGGTCAGAGTAGTGTTTGCTGCGTTTCTTTACATGTGGACCACTGGCCCATGTGTAAAAATGTTCACGCGAACTGGCACACATGACATACACGCTTGGGGCACGGACAGACTGGCCTCAAATTCAATTCTCACTAATGCGAGTGTTATGAACTGGTGGTTTAGGAGCAACATGGGACGAGCTCTGAAGGAGGTGGTACCTGTACTGACCGCAGTCCCTAAGCTCAACACAACACTAGAAGTAGCCGTGGGATGCTCCTGTCACTCCCTAGGCACCTCGTCACAGCCTGAGAACTAACTACCCCTAAAGATAGAAACAGGAAAACTATCTTGCCTCAGAGAAAATCCCCAAAGGATAGATAGCCCCCCACAAGTAATGACTGTGAGTGGAGAGGGAAAAGACATACATAGAATGAAACCAGAATGTAGCACAGGAGGCCAGTCTAGCTAGATAGATAAGACAGGATAGAATACTGTGCGGTCAGTATTAAAAACTACAAAAATCCACACAGAGTTTACAAAAATCTCCACACCTGACTAAAGGTGTGGAGGGTAAATCTGCTTCCCAGAGCTTCCAGCTTAACTGAATTAATCCATACTAACAAGCTTGACAAAACATAGAATGCACAGAACGAATAAGTCCACAACATGTGGACAGAAAAGAGCAAAGCAAGGACTTAACTTTGCAGAACTGGTCAGGATAACAGGGAAATCCAAGAGAGATGTGAATCCAACCAGGAACCATTGACAAGTGGCACTGGCTGAAGGGAAGAGCCAGGAATAAATAGCCGAGCAGAAAGACAATCAGTGGAAGCAGCTGCAGACTGCTAAAGCCAAGGAGCAGCCATACCACTTAAAACCACTGGGGGGAGCAGTGTTAGGGGTCGAGTTCCCGCTTCTGCACAGGTGGAATCTCGAGCCACCTCCGCTGCGGTCTCCCATTCTTGTCCAGCCGCAGTGGAGTCTGCTCAGCAAAGACGTCGGTCCCAGCGTCTTGCTCATTCTCACTCTGTTCTGAGAGTTACTGCTGCTTCTCCAGTCTCTGCCATTAAAGTCAGTGCTGGTCAGCAGCGAGCGGACTTCTCTGGGACTAAGTCCTTGTCTGCACGTACTGAGCATGCCCAGGGTAAGATCTCCCGTTGGAGATCGAGGGTCATGTGCTCAGGCTCTGCAGCACATTCCATTGGTCCTCTTGGCAGGTCTTGGAAGGGCAAAGTTGCTGTGGCCACTTCCTGTGCTGCTGCTATATAAACTGCGCATGACCGCACGGCCATGCGCTAGTATTGTCTTTCAATCGCTAATGTGTGTATGTTGTGAGTGCAAGTCGTCCTTGGATACCCCTACCCTATTGAATGACTGTTCGCGGAAGGTGTATGGCTGCTACCTAGCGCCCGACTTATCCTACAGCACTAGTCACACATTATAGCGTCCAGTTGCTGTGACCGCCAGTACGGCGCCGTGCACTTCCTCTGTGCTTTCCTTACCCAAGCCTGGGTGGTTAGTGGCGTTCGTCAGTGCGGCACTGCATGCACTCTTGTGCCTTAATATTGCTCTTCAGTTTCCTACACACCCAGTTGCGGTGTTGTGCCAGCAAGGGTCTAATCGGACTTTAAACCTAGTTGGGGTTGAGTTCGCTGACTACTTGCTCGCGCTTTAGGTACGGTACCGCGGTCCTGTGCCTTAACAGGATTGCTTCTTTCACGCTGGGTGAGATTAACCCACGCGTGTATACTTTAGTGTACCGCCATATAGTCTGCTAATTGCTAGCAGCAGGTTTTCACCTGCACGGTGGACCCCGGACTGCGAACGCATCTATACCATCTGTCTTGGTGCGTTCCGCCAGTCCTAACAGAATACTAGCGCCAGGGTCTGGCTAGTAAAATGGCGGACGACCAGCGTTTACAGCGGTACATCCAGCAGCTGGAGGGAAGGTTGGCGGCTCTTGAGCGTTCAACCTCAGCTGTGGATGTTACTGCTGTCGCTGTTCAGGCTGCAAGTGTGGCTGCAACTACCTTGTCCACTGCCGCCCCTGTACCGACGCTATCTCGCCTCCCGCTACCAGAGAAATTTTCTGGTGACAGTAAGTCCTGTAGGGGTTTCGTGAGTCAGTGCTCAATACATCTAGAGCTTCTGGCCTCTCGTTTCCCTACAGAGCGGGCTAAGGTGGGCTTTATAATTTCCTTATTGTCGGACAGGGCGTTGCAGTGGGCTACGCCGCTGTGGGAGCATGGCGATCATGTGGTGCAGAGTGCTCCGTTATTCCTGAGCACTCTGAAACAGGTCTTTCTAAGACCTCGTGTCACCCATGACACGGCGCTCCAACTGTTGGCACTGACTCAGGGCTCGTCCTTGGTCAGCCTTTTTGCCGTCCATTTCCGCACTCTAGCATCTGAGCTAGAGTGGTCAGATAAAGCCCTTATCCCTATATTTTGGAGGGGCTTGGCTGACCACGTTAAGGATGCTCTGGCCACTAGGGAGATTCCCGCCACACTGGAAGAGTTAATAACAGTATCTACTCGCATCGACCTCCGTTTTCACGAGCGGAGGTTAGAGCGAGCCCAGTGTAGGCAGAGGTTTCGGCTGGCTCCCACCTTCGCCAAACCTTTGGAATCTCCAGTCCAGGCTCCTGAGTTCCAGGAACCTAAGGTGGTGTCACGAGCGGGTTCTAGTCCCAGACCGCTCTTGCACTCCAGGGTTGCCATGTATGCCAACAGTCAGGACATCTTGCCACCAGATGTCATCAGCGGTCGAGGAAACGTCAGCGTCTAGTGGTAGTAGGTGGAGGTGCACTAGACACTGCGACGTTTGCCTCAAAATTGTCCTTTAAGGGGACAATTACCTTTGGCTCATCCTCCCACTCGGTAGACCTCTGCGTGGATTCTGGGGCGGAGGGCAATTTTATGTCTTCTGCCTTCGCCCAACGTCACGCAATACCCCTGGTTATGCTATCTCAACCAGTAACGGTACGAGTGGTGAATGGGTCGACACTCCCCGCACAGATAACACATCAGACCATCCCTGTTACTCTGTCCATGTCGCCATACCATCAGGAGATTATTTCTCTGCTCATCATTCCTGAGGGTATTGATGAGGTCCTGTTGGGGATACCTTGGCTACGGTACCACTCTCCTCACATTGAGTGGTCCTCAGGCAGAATTCTGGGATGGGGTGAATCATGTGGGGGTAGGTGTCACCGAGAGTGCGTTCAGGTTGCTACTACTGAGGTACCCGCAGATCTATCCTCTCTCCCCAAGCAATATTGGTCTTACGCAGACGTGTTCTCCAAAAAGGCGGCGGAGACCCTTCCGCCCCATCGCCCCTATGACTGTCCTATCGATCTCTTGCCTGGTGCGGAGCCTCCCCGGGGTCGAGTTTATCCATTATCTCTCCCAGAGACGGAGGCCATGTCTCAGTACATTCAAGAGAATCTGGCAAGAGGGTTTATCAGGAAGTCGGTGTCACCTGCTGGGGCAGGGTTCTTCTTCGTGCAGAAGAAGAATGGGGAACTACGTCCATGCATAGACTACAGGGGTCTTAACGCTATCACCGTTAAGAACAAGTATCCTTTGCCCTTGATATCCGAGCTCTTCGATAGGCTTCGGGGAGCTAGAGTGTTTACTAAATTAGATCTGCGGGGTGCTTACAACCTGATTCGCATCCGTGAGGGGGACGAATGGAAAACGGCGTTTAACACCAGAGATGGGCACTATGAGTATCTGGTGATGCCCTTCGGGCTCTGTAATGCCCCAGCCGTTTTTCAAGACTTTGTCAACGACATCTTCCGGGATATGCTTTCCACCTCAGTTGTAGTCTATCTGGATGATATTCTCATCTTTTCTCCAGATATTGACTCCCACCGGAGAGATGTTGGCAGAGTCTTCGACCTCCTACGGGCAAACTCTCTTTACGCTAAGTTGGAGAAGTGTATGTTTGAGCAGGAGTCTTTGCCGTTCCTGGGCTATATCATCTCCGCCCAGGGATTGGCTATGGATCCTGCCAAACTACAGGCTGTGATGGACTGGCAAGAGCCCCATTCTCTTAAAGCGGTGCAGCGCTTTATGGGGTTCATTAACTATTACCGCCAGTTCATTCCCCACTTCTCAACTCTGGTAGCTCCCTTGGTAGCCCTCACCAAGAAGGGAGCGAATCCTAAATTGTGGTCGGAAGAGGTCTCCAAGGCCTTCACTTCTATTAAGTCCCACTTTGCTAGCGCTCCCATCTTACATCGTCCCGATGTGGATAATCCATTCCTAATGGAGGTGGATGCCTCATCCGTTGGTGCTGGAGCAGTCCTCTATCAGAAGGATGCTCAAGGTCGGAAGCATCCATGCTTCTTCTTCTCTAAGACCTTCTCGCCAGCGGAGAGAAACTACTCCATCGGGGATAGGGAGCTGCTAGCAATGAAGTTGGCCTTTTCAGAGTGGAGACATCTTCTGGAAGGTGCGCGGTTTCCCTTCCAGGTTTACACTGACCACAAAAATTTGGTCTACTTACAAACAGCCCAGCGGCTAAATTCTCGCCAAGCCAGATGGTCCTTGTTCTTTTCCCGGTTCCACTTTTCTCTTCATTTTCTCGCCGGGGAGAAGAATATTCGTGCTGATGCTCTCTCTCACTCCCTTATGTCAACTGAAGAGGAGGAACAGGAGCCTCGGCTTATTGTTCCTTCTGAGAGCCTGAGAACCGTAGCGCCGGTTTCGCTTGAGTCTGTGCCTCCGGGCAAGACTTTTGTGCCCATTAATTTGCGACCGGAGGTTCTCTCTTGGGCTCATTCGTCCAGAGTGGGTGGACACTTTGGGACAAAGAGGACATCTGAGCTACTGGCGAGGACGTACTGGTGGCCGCATATGGTCCGGGATGTCAGGGATTATATTCTGGCGTGTGTCTCCTGCGCCAAAAATAAATCTCCGCGTCAAAGGCCAGCTGGGTTGCTCTATCCCTTGCCGGTGGCAGATAGGCCCTGGAAGATGGTCGGGATGGACTTTGTCGTGGGTTTGCCCAAGTCTCGCGGCTGTACCATCATTTGGGTCATCACCGATCATTTCTCGAAAATGGTGCATTTGGTGCCGATACCACGGTTACCTTCTGCACGGGCCTTGGCTGCGTTGTTCATTAAGCACATCTTCCGCCTACATGGTATGCCTGACAAAATTGTCAGTGACCGGGGTCCCCAGTTTGCGTCTCGGTTCTGGAGAGAGCTATGTCGTCTTCTCAGTATTGAGTTGAATCTCTCTTCCGCTTATCATCCCGAGACGAATGGGTTGGTAGAGAGGGCCAACCAGACCTTGGTCACATACCTGCGACATTTTGTTTCAGCCAGGCAGGATGACTGGGCATCCTTGCTATCATGGGCAGAGTTTGCGCTGAACAACGCCGTAGCCGACTCCACTGGACAAACCCCATTCCTCCTCAACTATGGTCAGCATCCACGGGTACCTGTGCCTATGCCCGTGTCTTCCGCAGACTCCAGGGTGGCAGACTGGGCTGTGGAGGCACGGGATATTTGGGACCGCACTCAGGATGCCATTCGGGCCTCTAAGGAGAGAATGAGGTCCTCCGCCGATGCTCATCGGCGCCCCGCTCCGACCTTTGCTCCTGGTGACTTGGTGTGGCTCTCCGCCCGTAACATCAGGCTGCGAGTTGAGTCCACTAAATTTGCTCCTCGCTACTTGGGTCCCTTCAAGGTCCTCGAACAGGTTAATCCTGTGGTCTACCGTCTGGCCCTTCCTCCACGCCTTGGTATCACCGACACCTTTCATGTGTCCCTCCTTAAGCCCGTATACATGTCCCGGTTTTCTGAGTCATCTGCCGGGACATCGGGTTCGTCTACGGACGATTTCGAGGTGAACGCTATCTTGGGGTGCAAGGTGGTACGTGGCAAAAAATTTTTTTGGGTGGACTGGAAGGGTTACGGCCATGAGGATAGGTCCTGGGAGCCTGCTGAGCACATTCGGGCTCCGCAACTCATTGCTGCCTTCGAACGTAGCGAGGCCCAAGGAGGGGGGGGGCCCTAGGGGGGGGTAATGTTAGGGGTCGAGTTCCCGCTTCTGCACAGGGGGAATCTCGAGCCACCTCCGCTGCGGTCTCCCATTCTTGTCCAGCCGCAGTGGAGTCTGCTCAGCAAAGACGTCGGTCCCAGCGTCTTGCTCATTCTCACTCTGTTCTGAGAGTTACTGCTGCTTCTCCAGTCTCTGCCATTAAAGTCAGTGCTGGTCAGCAGCGAGCGGACTTCTCTGGGACTAAGTCCTTGTCTGCACGTACTGAGCATGCCCAGGGTAAGATCTCCCATTGGAGATTGAGGGTCATGTGCTCAGGCTCTGCAGCACATTCCATTGGTCCTCTTGGCAGGTCTTGGAAGGGCAAAAGTGCTGTGGCCACTTCCTGTGCTGCTGCTATATAAACTGCGCATGACCGCACGGCCATGCGCTAGTATTGTCTTTCAATCGCTAATGTGTGTATGTTGTGAGTGCAAGTCGTCCTTGGATACCCCTACCCTATTGAATGACTGTTTGCGGAAGGTGTATGGCTGCTACCTAGCGCCCGACTTATCCTACAGCACTAGTCACACATTATAGCGTCCAGTTGCTGTGACCGCCAGTACGGCGCCGTGCACTTCCTCTGTGCTTTCCTTACCCAAGCCTGGGTGGTTAGTGGCGTTCGTCAGTGCGGCATTGCATGCACTCTTGTGCCTTAATATTGCTCTTCAGTTTCCTACACACCCAGTTGCGGTGTTGTGCCAGCAAGGGTCTAATCGGACTTTAATCCTAGTTGGGGTTGAGTTCGCTGACTACTTGCTCGCGCTTTAGGTACGGTACCGCGGTCCTGTGCCTTAACAGGATTGCTTCTTTCACGCTGGGTGAGGTTAACCCACGCGTGTATACTTTAGTGTACCGCCATATAGTCTGCTAATTGCTAGCAGCAGGTTTTCACCTGCACGGTGGACCCCGGACTGCGAACGCATCTATACCATCTGTCTTGGTGCGTTCCGCCAGTCCTAACAAGCAGAACTCACAAAAGTGCCACTTACAACCACCGGAGGGAGCCCAAGAGCGGAATTCACAACAGTACCCCCCCCTTGAGGAGGGGTCACCGAACCCTCACCAGAGCCCCCAGGCCGATCAGGACGAGCCAAGTGAAAAGCACGAACCAAATCGGCGGCATGGACATCGGAGGCAACAACCCAAGGATTATCCTCCTGGCCATAACCCTTCCACTTGACAAGATACTGAAGCCTCCGCCTCGAAAAACGAGAATCCAAAATTTTCTCAACCTCATATTCCAACTCTCCCTCAACCAACACCGGGGCAGGAGGATCAACCAAGGGAACAACGGGCACCACATATCTCCGCAACAAAGATCTATGGAAAACATTATGAATGGCAAAAGAGGCTGGAAGAGCCAAACAAAAAGACACAGGATTGATAATTTCAGAAATCTTATAAGGACCAATAAACCGAGGCTTAAACTTAGGGGAAGAAACCTTCATAGGAACATGACGAGAAGACAACCAAACCAAATCCCCCACACGAAGCCGGGGACCAACACACCGACGGCGGTTTGCAAAACATTGAGCCTTTTCCTGAGACAACGTCAAATTGTCCACCACATGAGTCCAAATCTGCTGCAGCCTGTCCACCAGAGAATCCACACCAGGACAATCAGAAGGCTCAACCTGCCCAGAAGAAAAACGAGGATGAAAACCAAAATTACAAAAGAAAGGTGAAACCAAAGTAGCCGAACTAGCCCTATTATTAAGGGCAAACTCGGCCAACAGCAAAAAAGCCACCCAATCATCCTGATCAGCAGACACAAAGCATCTCAAATAGGTTTCCAAGGTCTGATTAGTTTGCTCAGTTTGGCCATTAGTCTGAGGATGAAACGTCGAAGAAAAAGACAAATCAATGCCCATCCTAGCACAAAAGGCCCGCCAAAACCTAGAGACAAACTCAGAACCTCTGTCAGACACAATATTCTCCGGAATGACATGTAAACGAACCACATGCTGAAAAAACAATGGAACCAAATCTGAGGAGGAAGGCAACTTAGGCAAAGGTACCAGATGGACCATTTTAGAGAACCGGTCACAAACAACCCAGATAACAGACATTTTCTGGGAAACAGGAAGATCCGAAATAAAATCCATGGAAATATGCGTCCAGGGCCTCTCAGGGACCGGCAAAGGCAAAAGCAACCCACTAGCGCAGGAACAGCAAGGCTTGGCCCGGGCGCAAGTCCCACAGGACTGCACAAGAGCACGCACATCTCGCGACAAGGAAGGCCACCAAAAGGACCTAGCAACCAAATCTCTGGTACCAAAAATCCCAGGATGGCCAGCCAACACTGAACAATGAACCTCAGAAATTACCTTACTTGTCCATCTATCAGGAACAAACAGCTTCCGCACTGGACAGTGGTCAGGCTTATCAGCCTAAAATTCCCGAAGCACCCGCCGCAAATCAGGGGAGATGGCAGAAAGAATCACCCCTTCCTTAAGAATGCCAACCGGCTCAAGGACTCCAGGAGAATCAGCAAAAAACTCCTAGAGAGGGCATCAGCCTTAACATTCTTAGATCCCGGAAGATACGAGACCACAAAATCAAAACGGGAGAAAAACAGGGACCATCGAGCCTGTCTAGGATTCAGCCGCTTGGCCGACTCGAGTTAAATCAGATTCTTATGATCAGTCAAGACCACAACGCGGTGCTTAGCTCCCTCAAGCCAATGTCGCCACTCCTCAAACGCCAACTTCATAGCCAACAACTCCCGATTGCCGACATCATGATTGCGTTCCGCAGGCGAAAACTTTCTGGAAAAAAAAGCACACGGTTTCATCAAAGAACCATCAGAATCCCTCTTAGACAAAACGGCTCCTGCCCCAATCTCAGAAGCGTCAGCCTCAACCTGAAAAGGAAGAGAAACATCCGGCTGACGCAACACAGGGGCAGAAGTAAATCAGCGTTTAAGCTCCCGAAAGGCCTCAACAGCCGCAGAGGAGCAATTCGCCACATCAGCGCCTTTCTTAGTCAAATCAGTAAGGGGCTTAACCACACTGGAAAAGTTGGCAATGAAACGGCGATAGAAATTAGCAAAGCCCAAAAATTTTTGAAGGCTCTTCACAGATGTGGGTTGAATCCAGTCATGAATAGCTTGGACCTTAACAGGATCCATTTCCATAGACGAGGGAGAAAAAATAAAACCCAAAAAAGAGACCTTCTGAACTCCGAATAGGCACTTAGACCCCTTCACAAACAAAGCATTATCATGAAGGATCTGGAATACCATCCTGACCTGCTTCACATGAGACTCCCAATCATCGGAAAAATCAAAATATCATCCAAATATACAACCATGAATTTATCAAGATAATTGCGGAAAATATCATGCATAAAAGATTGGAACACAGATGGAGCATTAGAGAGCCCGAATGGCATCACGAGGTATTCAAAATGGCCTTCGGGCGTATTAAATGCAGTTTTCCATTCGTCACCCTGTTTAATACGAACAAGATTATATGCCCCTTGGAGGTCAATCTTAGTAAACCAACTAGCCCCCTTAATCTGAGCAAACAAATCAGAAAGCAAAGGCAAGGGGTAAATTGGAATTTGACCGTGATCTTATTAAGAAGATGATAATCTATACAGGGTCTCAAGGAGCCATCCTTCTTAGCAACAAAAAAGAAACCCGCTCCCAATGGTGACGAAGATGGCCGAATAAGCCCCTTCTCCAAAGATTCCTTAACATAACTCCGCATGGCGGCATGCTCTGGCACAGACAGATTGAAAAGTCGGTCCTTAGGGAACTTACAACCTGGAATCAAGTTAATAGCACAATCACAGTCCCTATGTGGAGGAAGGGAACTGGACTTGGGCTCATCAAATACATCCTGGAAATCCGACAAAAACTCAGGGACCTCAGAAGAGGGGGAAGAGGAAATTGACATCAAAGGAACGTCACTATGTACCCCTTGACAACCCCAACTAGTCACAGACATAGATTTACAATCCAGCACCGGATTATGTTCCTGTAACCATGGAAAACCCAGTACAACAACATCATGCAGGTTATGCAACACCAGAAAATGGCAATCTTCCTGATGTGCTGGAGCCATGTACATGGTCATCTGCATCCAGTACTGAGGTTTATCCTTGGCCAATGGTGTAGCATCAATACCCCTCAAAGGAATAGGGCTCTGCAAAGGCTGCAAGGAAAAACCATAGCGCCTGGCGAATTCTAAGTCCATTAAGTTCAGGGCAGCGCCTGAATCCACAAACGCCATGACAGAAAAGGACGACAATGAGCAAATCAGGGTCACAGATAAAAGAAATTAAGGCTGTACAGTACTGATGGTAACAGACCTAGCGACCCTCCTAGTACGCTTAGGGCAATCAGAAATAACATGAGCAGAATCACCACAGTAAAAACACAGCCTATTCTGACGTCTGAATTCCAGCCGTTCTGTTCTAGTCAAAATCCTATCACATTGCATAGGCTCAGGACTCTGCCCAGAGGACACTGCCATATGGTGCACAGCTTTGCGCTTGCGCAGACGCCGATCAATCTGAATGGCTAGAGACATAGATTCGCTCAAACCAGCAGGCGTAGGGAAGCCCACCATAACATCTGTAAGGGCTTCAGAAAGACCTTTTCTGAAAATAGCAGCCAGAGCATCCTCATTCCATTTAGTGAGCACAGACCATTTCCTAAATTTCTGGCAGTATAATTCTGCCGCTTCCTGACCTTGACACAGGGACAACAGGGTTTTTTCTGCATGATCCACAGAATTAAGTTCGTCATACAATAATCCGAGCGCTTGAAAAAATGCATCTACATTCAATAATGCCGGATCCCCTGTTTCAAGAGAAAAAGCCCAGTCTTGAGGGTCACCACGCAGCAAGGATATGATGATTTTAACTTGCTGAATGGGATCACCAGAAGAACGGGGTTTCAAAGCAAAAAACAATTTGCAGTTATTTTTAAAGTTCAAAAACTTGGATCTGTCCCCAAAAAAACAAATCTGGAGTAGGAATTTTAGGCTCCAAAGCTGGAGTCTGGACAACATAATCTTGGATACTCTGTACTCTTGCAGCAAGTTGATCCACACAAGAAAATAAACCCTGAACATCCATGCCAGAGCATAAATCCTGAACCACCCAGAGATCAAGAGGAAAAAAAAGACAAAACAGAGCACAGAAAAAAAAATGGCTCAGAATTTTTTTTTCCTTCTTTTGAGATGCATTTAATTCATTTTTGGCCACTTGTACTGTTATGAACTGGTGGTTTAGGAGCAACATGGGACGAGCTCTGAAGGAGGTGGTACCTCTACTGACCGCAGTCCCTAAGCTCAACACAACACTAGAAGTAGCCGTGGGATGCTCCTGTCACTCCCTAGGCACCTCGTCACAGCCTGAGAACTAACTACCCCTAAAGATAGAAACAGGAAAACTATCTTGCCTCAGAGAAAATCCCCAAAGGATAGATAGCCCCCCACAAGTAATGTCTGTGAGTGGAGAGGGAAAAGACATACACAGAATGAAACCAGAATGTAGCACAGGAGGCCAGTCTAGCTAGATAGATAAGACAGGATAGAATACTGTGCGGTCAGTATTAAAAACTACAAAAATCCACACAGAGTTTACAAAAATCTCCACACCTGACTAAAGGTGTAGAGGGTAAATCTGCTTCCCAGATCTTCCAGCGTAATTGAATTAATCCATACTAACAAGCTGGACAAAACATAGAATGCACAGAACGAATAAGTCCACAACATGTGGACAGAAAAGAGCAAAGCAGGGACTTAACTTTGCAGAACTGGTCAGGATAACAGGGAAATCCAAGAGAGATGTGAATCCAACCAGGAACCATTGACAAGTGGCACTGGCTGAAGGGAAGAGCCAGGCATAAATAGCCGAGCAGAAAGACAATCAGTGGAAGCAGCTGCAGACTGCTAAATCCAAGGAGCAGCCATACCACTTAAAACCACCGGAGGGAGCCCAAGAGCAGAACTCACAAAAGTGCCACTTACAACCACCGGAGGGAGCCCAAGAACGGAATTCACAACAGCGAGCCACACAGACACATTATGGTTATGGCTGTTTTCTCATGTCCTCGGAGACATGTCCGAGTATAATCTGCTTAGCAGACTGAACACTTCAATGGGTGCTCCTGTAATGTGAGCGGACAATACGTGGCTAATATCTGTGTTAGGCTGGGGTCACACTAGCGTATGGCATGTGATGCGAGAGCATCGGATGCGATATGCTAATGACCCTCGGCTCCTGCTCTGCTGCGAGCGGGAGCCGAGTGTCATGCGTCTGTGCTCCGATCCTCTCGCACAGAGTGGATCGGAGCACAGCTGCGGAGGAGGTGGAGAAATTAATTTCTCCATCTCCTCCATTGCCGGGGTCAGCATATAACGCACATCACTCGGATGCCTCACTCGCACCCATAGGCTCATATGGGTGCGAGTGCGCACTTGTGAGTGCGAGACTTGGCTCAGTGTCAGTGACAAACGCAGCATGCTGTGATTTCCCTCGCATGTTGAAAATGGCCAATGACAAAAACAGTGATGGGAGCTGCCCCATATAGGAATACTGGTCCCAGTGCTATGCAATTTTTTTATTTAATGGCACTCGTCCGTATTCCTCTCTAGTCTGACTCCGGCCTTACATCCATGTGCTGACCGCTCCAAATACAGATGTGTGAATTCAACCTTAGTGGTCGTTCACGCAACTGATTTTCTCATACAAGTGCTCTCCGTTGTTTTCACAAATATTACTTGTACCCATGATATTCTATGGGCCTGTGAACATGACCATTTTTTTTCCTGGTACCCAGTGGTCCACTGTAAATATTGGAGACAGGTCTGATTTTGATCCGAGTATCGGCTCAAAATCACCAATGCAAGTCTATGGGTCCTTAAAAAAAAATCAGACGGCACCGTATGACATCTGAGTGTGGCCTGATTTTCATGGATTGTCAGAAAGAATGAAGGTGGAGAACCTTTTTTTTTTCCCCTCGTACAAGAAAAACTGATGACACTCGGAACAAAATCTGATCAAAGCCTGATCGGTCTGTTTTTCTTGTACATGAAAAATGCTGACGTTAGTCTGAACCCTTACATGTGAGGAGAGGCGCAGAAAGGGACACAGATGGAAGGGGGTCACTGTACAAGTGTATGGGCCCCTTTCTGTGACAGGACCTGCTACTGATTTGAAGGTGGTAGTGGGTCTCCTTAATTTTTAGGCCCCTTTTGCACCAATAATATGTCCACCTCAGGGACAGGGTTAAAATTCTGAGATGTTATAATGGCCTGTATGGCTGCTTTATAAATGTGTTTAATTCTCGCTTTTCACATTAATACATTTCTAATCTGATGGATGACTAATTGTTGAGGCCACTGAATAAAACCACAGACATCACTTATTGTATTTCAGATATCCTCAGATAATGCAAAGTGACGTTCTCCAGAATTAGACAATCATTTCAGGAGATCAAAAGATTAAAATCGACATGATAATTTACGGTAATTTCAACACTACTCCATCCGCCGAAACAATTATCACAATTCATCTATTCTGCAATAACTTTGTGCACATGTGAAGATTAATGCTCAGCTTAGTGTTGGAAGAAAGGACGATGAGGAACGGCTGCACGCTTTTTATATAATTCCAGGTGTTAAAGCAGCCTCCACACAAGCCCTAAAAAGTGAAAACATTTTGTCATAGTAACTTTCCCTACTGACCTCCATTTTTCTCCCGCTGTGTACTTCTTCTCTGCTCTCGACATTTTGTTCCTCTTCAATCCAAAATGGCCGGTGCAGTGGCATATGGGACGCAGCAGTACCGTAAGTCTAAACCATGCCTCCATCACTCATGTGCTGAGGGATGGACACACTGTGATGCTGGTACTGTGTTTATCCCTGACCTATGTTCCCCTCTCCTTATCTCATCAATCTCAGTCTTTTATAGTAGTCCACTTGTCTTCAGTCCAAATGAGGCTCTCCTCCAGAATGTCCCGGTTTGCCACTTTGCCCTGTCTCAATGGTTCTTCAAAGGTTAAGGCTGGACTACAAGATTGCAAAAGGACAAAACTATGAAGGATCCAATATGAAGATTGCCATCTTCCAGTAATATCATACTCGCAAAACGATTTCTATAAAACAGCATATCAATTAAAACTCTCTGATCAATTGCTCCCTGTTCCTGATTTGTTTCACCTGAAATAGCTTCATCAAGGGCTCTGGGCAAAAAAACACCGGTACTAATCATGGTAGGTGGGGGTCAGGGAATGTGCAGTGATGATCCCATTATCCATATTTGCTTACGTAATATATCTGGCATTCTGCAAATCTGTGGGAGCCACACCCCGCACCTATTTTCCCCAACACAGCTAATACCTCTCCAAACAAGAAATCCTCTAAACGTTTTGGAAGAATTGTCATATATGCCATTACGGCTCCAATAAATCACATAGTCCATGTGTAAGGTACGCCTTGTGTGTTTGTTTTTGTAATATAAAGCTGGTCGCTCTGAAAAATGTTGATTTCAACCCAGAAGTCTTGGAACTATACACAATTCCTTTATTAAGTGATATTTTTCGCATCACATTCAAATGCACTGTAAATATTCAAAAGTAGCATCATAAAAGCTGTTAACAATCTAACAAAAAGCATCTGGTAGCAAAAGAACATAAGGTAGGCATCATAAAATGAACAAAAATACACTACGAAGGAGGCACGTCTTCCGCGTCCCTGCTGAGATAGGGCTTTGGCTTGGATGTCAGCGATTTTGGAAGCCATTTCTTACTGGAAGCACCATCTGTTCGAAGGGTGAAAACACAATATCTGGTTACTACCTTGGGATTTGTTGTACTCTTCGTCTAATTATACTTCTTACATCTTTCTCAGTCTCCCAGGTTAGTGCTTGGGATCAGTACAAAACTGCAGACAAGTGAGATCAGGAGACAGAATTTTGCAGCAGATGTAGCAGTTTGCCTCTTATCCATCAGACAGCTTTGGTTAATGGGTGAGTGTTAAAAAAGTATGTGTCTATGAACAGATTGGCCAATATATACAGAATATTTACTTTTATTGCTTGACATAATGCCTAATTTTCAAAATAACTCAGAACTGGAGAATGCAATACTGTATATACATATACTATATCAGCGATGCCACCAGACCGTGCAACAGTGCCAGAGGGAACATCATCAGAGGTGCACCAAGTAGTGCTAGAAATACAGATACCCTTAAAGGGAATTGTCACGGCATTTTTTGACTATTTGACTACTGAAACTATTGGGTCCTAGTATAAGATTATAAAAGATACCTGTCTTGTAGTAATCAGATGTGCTATCGATGGTAAATCAAGCTTTGAAGCCACCCACAAAAAGTCTTGAAGCGTGTTGATGTACTCTGAGCACAGTGACATGCCCCCAATGTATTTCAGGTGTAATCTTCATGCTGTTGCGTTCACGTCTGTGCTCTTTCCCCCTGTTTTTGGTCCTGCTGCTAGACGGCACTCGCCTTTCTTACGGGCGTCAGTGCAGCAGTAAGATTGATATTCCAGAACTTGTTGTGCCATTAGGGCAGGGTGATTGGGGGGGGTAATTAATTACCTTCTGTGGTCATTGGGCAGGGAACACACTATTTTATCCTCTATTACTCTGGTTTACATGTGTTTTTATGCCACTACTCTGCTTGTTGATTCCTGTTTGTGTCCTTGGTCCTTGTTATGAATATTCTTCTGTCTGACGATTCTGTTCATGTTCCTGACCTCCTTGTATTGATACTGCTTTCTGACCATCTGACCGTCTCCTGCCAACCTGCTCCATTGGCTAGCAGTCACTTTGGGAACCCAAGCCAGGGGCACCTGTGTAAGTCATAGGTCCACATAAGTCCAGATCCCTCTGAAGGTGTTATAGAGTGAAGAGTAAAGCACCACCAGATCTGCTGACCTGTCTGAGAAAGCCCTATTAAGAGCTACCAAGCTCCAACACATTGAGCCCCTTTGACACTATACCAGGACCAAAAACTAAATGGATCGAATTCCAGCTAGTTGATCAAATGCTGGCCCTGACCCAGTTGGTTTAGGACCTTGCAGTGCAGATTTAGCATAGTGAAACTGCTCAAATATTCTGGTTCCTGGAGCCAGCATGTGTCACCCATTATATTTTTCATACAAAATGACCCCCAGGTTTGGACCTTTTCCCCACTTACTGAAGCTCCTGAACTGTCCACAGTCAACTTGTTCTTTGAAGCTTTGGGCCTCCTGTATGGTGACCCTAAACATCTAGCATTATCTGAAAGTAATTTAGCATCCCTATGCCAAAGGGAATATACTACTAAGAAGTACTGTAAGCTTTGGCGTTGGGCCATAGACTCTCAATGGAATGACTGTGCCCTTCAGCATCACTTTCACACTGCACTTTCTGAACAAATCAAGAACATGTTAGTACAGTTTCTTCCTCTTGATTCTTGACTCGTCCTTTGCAATCTGTGACATGACATGAATGCAGACAGGAACACACCAATGAATCTGCACCTTCACCTAAAGGTACCGTCACATTAAGCGACGCTGCAGCGATATGGACAACGATGCCGATCGCTGCAGCGTCGCTGTTTAGTCGTTGTGTGGTCGCTGGAGAGCTGTCACACAGACAGCTCTCCAGCGACCAACGATGCTGAAGTCCCCAGGTAACCAGGGTAAACATCGGGTTACTAAGCACAGGGCCGGGCTTAGTAACCCGATGTTTACCCTGGTTACCATTGTAAATGTAAAAAAAAAACACTACATACTTACATTCCGGTGTCTGTTGCGTCCCCCGGCATCAGCTTCCCTGCACTGTGTAAGCGCCGGCCGTAAAGCAGAGCGGCGACGTCACTGCTGTGCTCTGCTTTACGGCCGGCCGGCGCTGACACAGTGCAGGGAAGCTAATGCCGGGGGACGCGACAGACACCGGAATGTAAGTATGTAGTGTTTTTTTTTTTTACATTTACAATGGTAACCAGGGTAAATATCGGGTTACTAAGCGCGGCCCTGCGCTTAGTAACCCGATGTTTACCCTGGTTATAAGTGAAGACATCGCTGGATCGGTGTCACACACGCCGATTCAGTGATGTCAGCGGGTGATCCAGCGACGAAATAAGGTGCTGGCCTTCTAGCTCCGACCAGCGATGTCACAGCAGGATCCTGATCGCTGCTGCGTGTCAAACACAATGATATCGCTATCCAGGACGCTGCAACGTCGCTGATTGCTATCGTTGTTAAGTTGTTCAGTGTGAAGGTACCTTTAGACTCATGTGAATATTACACTTACTGAGGAGTCTATGCAGATTGGGGTGATTAAGTCAGCTACTAAAGCTACATCAATATAACTATTGTGCTAATGCGCCATCTGGCCATCAGATGTGTGCCGACCCAAGACAATGGCTTCCTGAGAAGCGCTAGTGTCGAGGAGGGTCCACGGATGCCTAAATAGATGCACAGGTATTTCCCAATGATTCTGCAAATCTATTACTCTCTGTTCATTTGTCTTATGTAGAAATTCTTTTTCATGGAGAAAAATACAAATATTATGGTAGCCCTGACAAATTTGTATGCCCATCAATTTTTCACCCAAAATCCCAAATCATCATATGCCAGATGGACGTTTGGTGACATTTCCCACAGGTGAAGCGGGGTCCCCAGGGCTCCCAAGGTGTATGGCAGGGATGGTAGTTTGCCAATAAATAAATGGAGGACAAAGTATGATAGTTCTCACCTGGTTAACTGATGGTAGCAGTCCATCTCAGTACAGGGTACCAGGTACAGGTGTCCTGTGGTCTGGCCGGCTCGGAGGCAATAGGTGAATCCCTTTTCCAGTTGAGGTCTGCATGCCTTCCTACTTGCGCTGTTATATGAGGTCCCTGCTGCCTGAAGCTTACTGGCAAAGTCCTCTTTCTCCTGTTCTGGGACAGGTACTTGTATGGAGGGCAGCTTGAGCCATTTTACAGGGTCTCTATCACGACCCGGGCCCTTCTGGTGCTGCTTCGCCTTCAGGTGTGGTGTGGGCAAATCACATACAGATCTGAGCCCTCCAGTTCTGTCGTGCGTCCTGGAGTGTGACACGACCTCGGGCTCCCGGTGACCGATTCCTGCGCTTCAGCTCTGAGGGTGCCCGATCGCAGTTCCCCTCTGAGCCCCTTTCTCTCCTCTGTGCTACTTCCCTCTGTAGCTCCACAACTTTCAACCCCTCAGGTTCTCGCTCCTTCCTGGAGCTGCAGCTCAACTCTGGCTGCACAGATCCGCTATCTGCTCCTCACTCTTCAGTGTCTTTGGCTAACTGACTAACTCCTCCTCCAGACCAGGATATATCTATCTGAGGGAAGCTCCCCTGAATCTGGGTTCAGAGCTCCCCCTTCTTGCCTGGGTTCGGAATGCGCTATGTGTGGGTGCCTTACCTGGTAAAGAGAATCCCCCTGGCCTCCAAGCATGATATTACCCTCCCTAAAAGGAAGGCAACATCACTGTAACAACCGGTTATATGGGGTGTTACATATGGACATAGTCAGAAAACCAGAGCTTCGGCAATACTGGAGTACTGATATTCTCTACAGTACACCGGCAGTTGTGATCTTCTGCAGAAAATTTGCTGAGGCGTACAACCCCCAAAGGGACATTTGTATAGATGAATCTCTGGTTCATTTCAAAGAGAGGCTAAAATTCCGACAATACCTGCCCAGTAAGAAAGCCAGGTATGTAATTAAACTGTACAAGCTGTGCGAGAGTACCTCAGTGTACACCCACAGATTTAGGGTCTATGAAGTGAAAGACATCCAGACTCCACTGAATGCCCCCTGTCCTGGGGATGAGTGGGAAAATTGTGTGGGAATTGCTACACATGAAGTGCCCCAGGGTTCTGGTCGTTGCAGTAATACCATTCTCCTCTAGGGGGGAGTGATATTACGTTTGGAGGCAAAGAAGGACAACTGCATCCAGGTATCACAAACATGCAACACATTTCACACTCCAGGCCACCAGGGGGAGCTCTGCTCCTATTTATTAGGGCACCTCCCACACTTAGGTAAAACTTTTGACCTGGAGCGAAAGTTAGTTAGTTGCTGGCTGAGCTTCGCTCAGGGAATTGGTCCCTGACAGGGGTGGGAGCCTGTCAGAGATCGAGACAGAAGGACACGGAGCTGTTCATGCCCTGAGAGCTGCAGCTTCTAGAAAGAGACACTGAAGGAGAACTGTATTGCAGAGAGGGTGAAAGAAGTCGAAGCAAAGGAGTGGATACCAGGAGGGGAACAGCCCTACACAGGCTGCCTCCTTCTGAGGCACAGGATCCCGGTAGCCGGAACACAGAGGGAGCAATGATCCTTTATGCCTTGCTCCAGAGACCGGCAGGACAGCAAATTTCACGTTACCTGTCCGCCCTACACCCAGGAGGCAAGGTGGCACCCCTTAGAGGCTGGGGCATGATAGAGTCCCTGTAAAATGCCTCAAGCCACTGGTCATACGGGTTTGTCCTATCCATCTGGGGGACAGAAAGAGAGACATAACATCTACAACATCTGTGAGGACCTTATGAGAAGCTTAGCAGTAAGGGACTACAATACCACGATGCTAGAGGAAGCCTACTGATTTCTACCTCGACAAGGGGACTCTGGACTTGCCTCCAAACCGGCCGGACTCTGTCTGCCCTGTGATTTGGTGCTCTGGACTGTGGATGCTGAAGACTTCGGTAAAGGTAAAGAGACTGCAACCTTGTGTCCTCGTTCTTCACTGCGCCATTCACCATCCACCATCTACACACTGGAAAGCCCTGGGGACATACTTCACCTGTGGGTAGGTATGCCATCTAGCTGCCATAACATCACCCCAGTGGACCACTTAAAGCAGCGTCGGTCACCCTGACCGAATACCACAGGTGGCGTCATGAACATATCCCTTTAAAGACCTTTCCCTTTTACATGGACCTCCCAGGGCCATGGACCGGGTCAGCCACCGTGACAATCCCCTGTGAACCGAAGTACCCGGTACCAAGTACCCCACTGCCTTTGGGGGCGCTCCACACACACTGCTGTATAAGGGTTAACACCTCTACATTGATAATTTTTACACCAGTGTCCCACTCCTCAAGACCCTCTCTGTCAAAAATACAGTTGTCTGCGGCACCGTGTGAAAAAATCAGTGAGGCCTCCCTAAGCCACTAATTGGTTAACTGGTGAGAAAGGGGCGACAGCAGAGCCCAATGCGGCGACAACATGCTGGTGGTTAAGTATAAGGACAAGAGGGATTTCCTTATCTTGATCACCATACACAGTGACAACAGCTCCCCTGTCTCTGTACGAGGTGCCACAACACAAGTCCCACAGCCAGATCGTATCCTGGATTATAATAAGTACATGGGGGGTGTAGATCTCTCAGATCAGGTCTTCAAACCATACAGTGTCATGCTAAAAGGTAAAGTATGGTACAGAAAATTGGCCGTGCCCATTGTACAGATGGCACTGTACAATGCTTTTGTGCTGTTTCGATCTGCAGGCAATACGGGGACCTTCTTTCAGTTTCAGGAGGTAGTCATCAAGGCCCTAATGTTTGACACTCAAGAAGGTGAGGGTCCCAGTACTTCTGAAACTGAAAGCGCCCGTATTGTCCCAGGTCCATATTTTCCAGGAGAGGCTCCCCAAACAGCAAAGAATTGGAAGATCACAAAAAAGGTACAGAACATGCTTCAAGAGGAGAATCCGAAAGGACACGATTTACCATTGTGAAACCTGCCCTTTGCATTAAGGATTGCTTCAAAGTGTACCACATGTCCACAAATTCATAAAATCTGTTTTTACCCTGTTGACACAACACACTTTTTTAAACTGCTATACTCAGCACAATTTACACATACCACCTGCCACATCCGCACACAGGTACATCTGGTGGTCGTCACAATATATAGGTAGAACGTGATGATAAAGGGGAGGAAGGCCCTAACGGCAGGGAGAGAGGGATGGGACTCCTCCGGACACCAACTTGTGTCTGTCCCTAAGCTCCCCCTAACGCCCTATTCAAGTCCCTCCCCCCACTGCCATCACGTGCCAAGTCCTTGTCTGTCATCTCTACTAATATTGGCTAGTGATCTGGGCAGTAAGGATGCTAGCCTCACCACTGCAGATGATATAACACAGGGAAAGAGTCAAACAAAGGACTGACAGAAAAGATACAACTCAGCTCAGAATCTTCTGCGAAGCTCCACAGCACCAGAGTAAACGGCATCAGGTAAATAGGACTCCAACAGCGACAATACCACAGTCACAGGCGAGCACACACCTAGCTGGTCTGTATAGAAGAAAACTCTATAACCAATGATCAGCTGATGAGTCATGTGACTATTTAAAGGGAGGTGGGAGTGGTTACCAACTAACATCAGCTGACCAGCCTAAAAGAAGCTGCCAGCAAGAGACTGACATTAGCACTTGCTGGACCAAAGGAAAAAAACATTTAATTTCCAGCAGACTCATACCTTAATGATTCCTAACACCACCACATTATATATTTATAACCTAATAATACCAAAAGCATTATCATTACTATAACTGTGTATATTCCTTGAGCGGTTCAGTTTCCAAAATGGAGTCAATTGTGGGGACTATTCCATCAAAGTATGGGCTCCAAACTGTCACTTCTTCCCTTATGAGCCCTGCCGTGCGCCCAAGCAGCAGTTTCCCACCACATATGGGATATCGGTGTACTCAGAGGAAATGGTTGGAGCGCCCGCCAGGGCCTAGGGAACACTCGGTACCAGGCCGGTGGTCATTAAATGGGTAGTCATGGTGGCGGTGACCCGGTCCGGGGCCCTGGGCATCCAAGTTAAAGGGAAGGTCTTTAACCCCTTTCTGCCAATGGACGTACTATTCCGTCCATGTGGGGTGAGCCCTACTTCCCAAGGACGGAATAGTATGTCCAGCGCTATGGGCCGCGCTCACGGGGGGATCGCGGCCGGGTGTCAGCTGCCTATCGCAGCTGACATCCGGCACTATGTGCCAGGAGCGGTCACGGACCGCTCCCGGCACATTAACCCCCGGCACACCGCGATCAAACATGATCGCGGTGTGCCGGCGGTGCAGGGAAGCATCGCGCAGGGAGGGGGCTCCCTGCGGGCTTCCCTGAGCCCCCCGCAGCAACGCGATGTGATCGCGTTGCTGCGAGGGTCTCCCTACCTCCCTCCCTGCTCCAGGCCCGGATCCAAGATGGCCGCAGCATCCGGGTCCCGCAGGGAGGGAGGTGGCTTCACAGAGCCTGCTTAGAGGAGGCACTGTGAAGCCTGCAGTGCTCTAAGTCAGATCGGTGATCTGACAGAGTGCTGTGCAAACTGTCAGATCACCGATCTGTGACGTCCCCCCCCTGGGACAAAGTAAAAAAGTTTTAAAAAAAATGTCCACACGTGTAAAAAAAATTAAAAAAAATATTCCTAAATAATGAAAAAAAAATATATATTATTCCCATAAAATCATTTCTTTATCTAAATAAAAAAAACAAACAATAAAAGTACACATATTTAGTATCGCCCTGTCTGTAATGACCCAACCTATAAAACTGTCCCACTAGTTAACCCCTTCAGTAAACACCGTAAGAAAAAAAAAATGAAGCAAAAAACAACGCTTTATTATCATACCGCCGAATAAAAAGTGGAATAACACGCGATCAAAAAGACAGATATAAATATCCATGGTACTGCTGAAAGCGACATCTTCTCCCGCAAAAAAAGAGCCACCATACAGCATAATCAGCAAAAAAAATAAAAAAGTTATAGTCCTCAGAATAAAGCGATGCAAAAATAATTATTTTTTCTATAAAATAGTTTTTATTGTATAAAAGCGCCAAAACATAAAAAATGATATAATGACATATAATGATGTAATCGTACTGACCCGAAGAATAAAACTGCTTTATCCATTTTACCAAACGCAGAACGGTATAAACACCTCCCCCAAAAGAAATTCATGAATAGCTGGTTTTTGGTCATTCTGCCTCACAAAAATCGGAATAAAAAGCGATCAAAAAATGTCACATGCCAAAAAATGTTACCAATAAAAACGTCAACTCGTCCCGCAAAAAACAAGACCTCACATGACTCTGTGGACCAAAATATAGAAAAATTATAGCTCTCAAAATGTGGTAACGCAAAAAATATTTTTTGCAATAAAAAGCGTCTTTTAATGTGTGACGGCTGCGCCAATCTTAAAAATCCGCTAAAAACCCCGCTATAAAAGTAAATCAAACCCCCCTTCATCACCCCCTTAGTTAGGGAAAAATAAAAAAATGTATTTATTTCCATTTTCCCATTAGGGTTAGGGCTAGGGTTAGGGTTAGGGCTAGGGTTAGGGCTAGGGCTAGAGTTAGGGTTGGGGCTAGGGTTAAGGCTAGGGTTAGGGCTAGGGTTAGGGCTAGGGTTAGGGTTGGGGCTAGGGTTAGGGCTACAGTTAGGGTTGGGGCTAGGGTTAGGGTTGGGCTAGGGTTAGGGCTAGGGTTAGGGCTAGGGTTAGGGTTAGGGTTGGGGCTAGGGTTAAGGCTACAGTTAGGGTTGGGGCTAAAAGTTAGGGTTAGGGCTAAAGTTACGGTTAGGGTTTAGATTACATTTACGGTTGGGAATAGGGTTGGGATTAGGGTTAGGGGTGTGTCTGGGTTAGAGGTGTGGTTAGGGTTACCATTGGGATTAGGGTTAGGGGTGTGTTTGGATTAGGGTTTCAGTTATAATTGGGGGTTTTCCACTGTTTAGGCACATCAGGGGCTCTCCAAACGCGACATGGCTTCTGATCTCAATTCCAGCCAATTCTGCGTTGAAAAAGTAAAACAGTGCTCCTTCCCTTCCGAGCTCTCCCGTGTGCCCAAGCAGGGGTTTACCCCAACATATGGGGTATCAGCGTACTCAGGACAAATTGGACAACAACTTTTGGGGTCCAATTTCTCCTGTTACCCTTGGGAAAATACAAAACTGGGGGCTAAAAAATAATTTTTGTGGGAAAAAAGGATTTTTTATTTTCACGGCTCTGCGTTATAAACTGTAGTGAAACACTTGGGGGTTCAAAGTTCTCACAACACATCTAGATAAGTTCCTTGGGGGGTCTAGTTTCCAATATGGGGGGTTTCTACTGTTTAGGTACATATGGGGCTCTGCAAACGCAATGTGACGTGTTATGAAAGGCAATTCAGTACTACACTGGACATAGCGGTCAGAGCACATACAGTGATCTGACAATAACCCAAAATCATAGAACGAGCTCTGAGACGTGGGAACTCTGCAGACCGCAATCCCTAATCCTATCCAAACAACACTAGAGGCAGCCGTGGATTGCGCCTAACTCTGCCTATGCAACTCGGCACAGCCTGAGAAACTAACTAGCCTGAAGATAGAAAATAAGCCTACCTTGCCTCAGAGAAATACCCCAAAGGAAAAGGCAGCCCCCCACATATAATGACTGTGAGTTAAGATGAAAAGACAAACGTAGAGATGAAATAGATTCAGCAAAGTGAGGCCCGACTTTCTTAACAGATCGAGGATAGAAAAGGTAACTTTGCGGTCTACACAAAACCCTAAAGAAAACCACGCAAAGGGGGCAAAAAGACCCTCCGTACCGAACTAACGGCACGGAGGTACACCCTTTGCGTCCCAGAGCTTCCAGCAAAAAATTAGACAAGCTGGACAGAAAAAATAGCAAACAAATAGCAAAGAAGAACTTAGCTATGCAGAGCAGCAGGCCACAGGAATGATCCAGGGAAAAGCAAGTCCAACACTGGAACATTGACAGGAAGCCAGGATCAAAGCATTAGGTGGAGTTAAGTAGAGAAGCACCTAACGACCTCACCAGATCACCTGAGGGAGGAAACTCAGAAGCCGCAGTACCACTTCCCTCCACCAACAGAAGCTCACAGAGAGAATCAGCCGAAGTACCACTTGTGACCACAGGAGGGAGCTCTGCCACAGAATTCACAACAGTGACGCCTGCAGACCATTCCATCCAAGTCTGCATTCCAAATGGCGCTTCTTCCCTTCCGAGCCCTCCCATGTGCCCAAACGGTGGTTCCCCCCCACATATGTGGTATCAGCGCACTCAGAACAAATTGGACAACAACTTTTGGGGTCCAATTTCTCCTGTTACCCTCGGGAAAATACAAAACTGGGGGCTAAAAAATAATTTTTGTGGGAAAAAATGTTTGTTTTATTTTTACGGTTCTGCATTATAAACTTCTGTGAAGCACTTGGTGGGTCAAAGTGCTCACCACACCTCTAGATAAGTTCCTTAGGGGGTCTACTTTCCAAAATGGTGTCACTTGTGGGGGGTTTCAATGTTTAGGCACATCAGTGGCTCTCCAAACACAACATGGCGTCCCATCTCAATTCCAGTCAATTTTGCATTGAAAAGTCAAATGGCGCTCCTTCGCTTCCGAGCTCTGTCATGCGCCCAAACAGTGGTTTACCCCCACATGTGGGGTATAGGCGTACTCAGGACAAATTGTACAACAACGTTTGGGGTCTATTTTCTCCTGTTACCCTTGGTAAAATAAAACAAATTGGAGCTGAAGTAAATTTTTTGTGAAAAAAAGTTAAATGTTTATTTTTATTTAAACATTCCAAAAATTCCTGTGAAACACCTGAAGGGTTAATAAACTTCTTGAATGTGGTTTTGAGCACCTTGAGGGGTGCAGTTTTTAGAATGGTGTCACACTTGGATATTTTCTATCATATAGAGCCCTCAAAATGACTTCAAATGAGATGTGGTCCCTAAAAAAAAATGGTGTTGTAAAAATGAGAAATTGCTGGTCAACTTTTAACCCTTATAACTCCCTAACAAAAAAACATTTGGGTTCCAAAATTGTGCTGGTGTAAAGTAGACATGTGGGAAATGTTACCTATTAAGTATTTTGTGTGACACATCTCTGTGATTTAATTGCATAAAAATTCAAAGTTGGAAAATTGCAAAATTTTCAAAATTTTCGCCAAATTTCCGTTTTTTTACAAATAAACGTAGGTAATATCAAAGAAATTTTTACCACTATCATGAAGTACAATATGTCACAAGAAAACAATGTCAGAATCTCCAGGATCCGTTGAAGCTTTCCAGAGTTATAACCTCATAAAGGGACAGTGGTCAGAATTGTAAAAATTGGCCCGGTCCATAACGTGCAAACCACCCTTTGGGGTAAAGGGGTTATTTAGAATAGAGAGTGTTTGTGACGCCATCTGTGGTATTCGGTCAGGGATGACCGATACTGCTTAAAGGGGTCCACTGGGAATGATGTTATGGCAGCAAGGATGATATGGCTTCCCACAGGTGAAGCCTGATCCCCAGGGTTCCGGGTGTAATATTACTGGTATAATGCAGCCACAGTGCAGGGTATGGATCACATGTGATGGGGAGCTCTGGCCAGCCTGGAAAGATTCAAAAAACCTCTAGAAAAGTGAGATTGGAAGCCTTCCTTACTGCGCTGTGTTGTAGTCCCTTGCCGCCTAAGGCTTCACACAAGGTCCTCACTTTCTCTCTGTCCTTTTAGGTAGGACGCTACCCACATGGCAGGCAACTTGAGCCTTTTTAGAGGTGTCTCTGGTTACGACTCCGGGCTCTATGTGCTGCTGTGCCTTCAGGTGTTAATGGTGGACAGGCAACTTGAAATCTTCCATCCGCCGGTTTCTGCTGTGGGGCATACAGTTACCCCCACAACCCCAGAATTCCGGCCTCTGGTATTCTTGCGCTTCAGCATGGAGGGAGCTCAGTCGCAGCTCCCCTCCAGCTCTTTACTTCTCCTTTGCTTCTTCTCCCCTATCAGTCTCCTACAGACTGCTCTGTCTCTCTCTTCTCTTTCCAGGAGCTGCAGAACCACTTGTCTGCATGGCCCCAGCTTTCCACTCCTCATTCCTCACTCTCCTCTGACCGAATAACTAACTCCTCCGACAGCCAGAATATATGTAGGGAGGTTCCCCAGAATCCTGGTCTACAGCTCCCCCTTCTGGCCTGGAGTCAGAACAGCGTTGTATGTACTTGTTACCTGTTAAAGGGATCCTCGTTGCTTCCAAGCATGGCATCACCCTCCCCGTGAGGAAGGCAATACCACTGTGACACCAGGACTCCTGGGGTTTCACAATAGCACAGCAATGTTTACGGTCCATTTTTTTCTGTTCCCCTTGTGAAAATAATAAAATAGGGGCTAAAATACATTTTTATGGAAAAAATGATTTTTTTTTATTTTCACGGCTCAAAGCTATGAATTTCTGTGAAGCACCTAGGGGTTCAAGGTGATCGCCACACATCTAGAACAATTCCTTGGGGGTCTAGTTTCCAAAATGAGGTCACTTGTGGGGGGTTTGCACTGCTTAGGCACATCAGGGGCTCGCCAAACATGACAAAGTCCGCTCTCAATTCCAGACAATTATGCGTTCTAAAAGTCAAATGGTGCTCCTTTCCTTCCAACCTCTGCTGTGCACCCAAACAGTGGTTTTCCCCCCACATATGGGGTATCGGTGTACTCAGGAGAAATTGTACATCAATTTTTGCGGTCCATTTCCTCCAGTTACCCTTGTGAAAATTAAAAAAAATGGGTCTAAAGTATAATGTTTGTAAAAAAAAAAGTTAAATGTTCATTTTTTCCTTCCACATTCAATTAGTTCCTGTGAAGCACTT
This sequence comes from Ranitomeya imitator, assembly GCF_032444005.1. Taxonomy (NCBI): domain Eukaryota; kingdom Metazoa; phylum Chordata; class Amphibia; order Anura; family Dendrobatidae; genus Ranitomeya; species Ranitomeya imitator. The sequence continues at coordinate 786,991,002 of NC_091284.1, read as the reverse complement.
GAAGGGTTAATAAACTTCTTGAATGTGGTTTGGAGCACCTTGAGGGGTGCAGTTTTTAGGATCTTTTGACTTTTGGTATTTTCTGTTATAAAGACTCCTCAAAGTCACTTCAAATGTGATGTGGTCGTTAAAAAATGGTTTTGTAAATTTTCTACTAAAAATGAGAAATCGCTGGTCAAATTTTAACTCTTATAACTTCCTAACAAAGAAAATTATGTTTTAAAAATTGTTCTGATGCAAAGTAGACATGTGGCAAATGTTATTTATTAACTATTTTGTGTGACATAACTTTCTGGTTTAAGGGCATAAAAATGAAAAGCTTAAAAATTGTAAAATTTTAAAAAAATTTTGCCAAATTTCCGATATTTTCACAATTAAAACTGCAATTCATATCAAACAAATGTTTCCACTATCATGAAGTACGATAGGTCACAAGAAAAAAGTCTCAGAATCAGTGGGATCCATTGAAGCGTTCCAGAGTTATTTAAAGGGAACCTGTCACCCCGGTTTTTCAGTACGAGATAAAAATACTGTTAAATAGGGCCTGAGCTGTGCGTTACTATAGTGTATTTTGTGGACCCTGATTCCACCCCTAAGCTGCCGAAATAACTTACCAAAGTCGCCGCTTTTGCCTGTCAATCAGACTGGTCAGGTCATATGGGCGTGGCGACATCGCTGGTTCTTCCCCCAGATCTTGCATATATTTCCGTTGGTGGCGTAGTGGTTTGCGCATGCCCATCTTCTGAATCCACTGGGCAGAAGAAGAAAAAACGTGCTATCGGCGCTATTTCCCTGGTGATCTGTGCGGGGCGGCCATCTTCCTGAGGCTGCGCGTGCGCATATGGAGTCCTCTGCTGCCTGGGGCTTCAGGAAAATGGCCGCGGGATGCCGCGCGTGCGCAGATGGAGATCGCGGTGGCCATTTTCCTGAAGCCGCGTTCGCATCTCAACTTCAGGAAAATGGCCGCCGCGATCTCCATCTGCGCACGCGCGGCATCCCGCGGCCATTTTCCTGAAGCCCCGGGCAGCAGAAGACTCCATATGCGCACGCGCAGCCTCAGGAAGATGGCCGCCCCCACAGATCACCAGGGAAATAGCGCCGATCGCGCGTTTTTTCTTCTCCTGCCCAGTGGATTCAGAAGATGGGCATGCGCAAACCACTACTCCACCAACGTAAATATATGGAAGATCTGGGGGAAGAACCAGCGATGTCGCCACGCCCATATGACCTGACCAGCCTGATTGACAGGCGAAAACGGCGACTTTGGTAAGGTATTTCGGCAGCTTAGGGGTGGAATCAGGGTACACAAAATACACTATAGTAACGCACAGCTCAGGCCCTATTTAACAGTATTTTTATCTCGTACTGAAAAACCGGGGTGACAGGTTCCCTTTAAAGTTATAGTGTTCAGAATTGAAAAAAAATTGGCCTGGTCAGGAAGGTGAAAACAGGCTTTGGGGTGAAGTTAAAGACGGTGATAGGAAATTAGACATACCAGTACGTTAAATGTTGGGAAGCGGTAGGCATGAGTTTTCATTGAATCACATCCGTCTTCATTGAATATGGAAATATACCACTGGCACACTGTCAATAAGACTTCAGAAAAGTCCAACGTCCCATAAGGACCTCATGTGAGGGTCAGTGCGTGGCTGGTCAGGGTCAGGCTGGCAGCCTCAGAGCTGAAATAACTCTTCCATTACAGAATGTCCCCACAGAGGCGATTGCTTGTATTAAGATGCACAATGAGTCCCATTTATCTTAAACAAGATGTTGTAATTTTGCAGCTTTTACGTGTTGTTTCTGTAAATGGAGGCTAATCATTGTATAATGGTAATGGAATGTTTGCAACTTTCATACATACGTTGTCTTTTTCGGCACCCAGGACAATGGTTTAAAAATCAATGTGATTGCTGCCAACCACCGGCCGCAGCAGAGACCCGCTACAGTTAGTCATTGACTGCTGCAAAACTGTGCCAGTGTTGGGTATGCCATAGCTGGAGCAGAAGATGGAGACCATCATCAGCATCAGAACCAAAATGGCAGGAGATCGGTAAGGTAACTTTGGTTACATTATTTTAGACTATTCTAATTAAAATAATAGTGCCCGACTGGATAACTGCTATGTACGGTAATGCAACACAGGTCTGCACAAAAACAAATCTAGTATATATCATCTTAGGTCTCATTCAAATGGGAAGGGACCTAGGTTATTTAAGGGCAGGCTCTCCTCCACTCTGGGTCAGTTGCTTTGAGTATATGAAGCAGTTAGTAGTTACAATGTCTTTTACAGTCTGTGATTTGTGAATAGACAGAAAGCACATGCCAAGAGGGTTATCATCCCAGGTTACAGAGGGTAGATTGTGAGTGTTTCGGGTGGAGGAACGTGTGCTCCTCAGGAAGTAGAGGATCAGAAGACTGCCCTTATCTCCAGCTTTCCCAATCCATAGCTGGAGATGAATAAAGGCCTGAAATGTTGTCTCAGTACCAGAGAGATGGAGCCACGAGGGGTCAGGAGAATTTGATCCCTAAGGAGCTGGAAGATGAAAATGCTAAGATTGAGTGGCAAGTGTTCTCAACCTGAAAGAGCGGATGAGCGAAACTGAAGGCGAGAAGCGTAATCCACCAGAGGAATGAGGGCCTGAGGGGCATTTGAGTGGGCAAAGATCATTGAAGAAAGAGAGAGTGAGACAAAAGCTCGCTGCCAACATAGGTACCACCCCAGAATGAAATGTCTTTAGAATTGGACAATCTTACTTGTGAGTGTGAGTCCTTTTGTGGTGGGTTTGCCACAAGTTTGTTTGGGAGAAGCGAAGAGGCTGTAAACATGTCCTTCCTCTACTCAGATGAGGTACTTCCTTACATTTTAAAGTTTCCACTGTTTTTGCTCATGCCTTTATGTTCCCAGAGATGAAAGTAAATACAGCAGACAGAACCTGATCCTGATTTTACAGTTTACCTTGCAAGTTCGGCCCATCTCTTATAAGTATGTCATCCCTTATCGATACAGCAGCTTGCAATCTTAGGAAAGCCTCTTTGAAGCGGCATTATTGAAGGAATCGATGATGATGATGATGTCTGCTTGGGTCACTAGATGTGTCCTTCACAGGGATCTCCAGCCATAAAAAAGCGTATAAATGTTCTCTTTATTATGCTCCTCTAGGGTGGGCCGTCGGTCAGTTATACATTCTATGGCACATATTTAATCCCTGATATTTTTCCATTTATAAGCATCAGAAGGAAAAAAAAATCACCTAAAATTCTAAACAAAATTCATATATAAGAATATTCAAGGGCCGGTGAAAATGTGGCTGTCTTATTAGTATGCATAAAGAAAGCGATACAAGTTAATAACTTAATTGCAGCCAGCACAAGGCACAGATGTGCTCTCTACCTGATGAAATTACCAGACTGAGACCCGGCCTATCTCTCCCCGCATCGATAATTCTCCGGATCAGCCCTCCACCAGCCAGATCAGCAGAACGTGACTCGGAAAGCTGTGTTTAGAAGGATCTCATGCAAGGTGTAAGCCCCAGACCCGACCTCGATTCAGGGATGCGGATGGATGGTGCAGATTGACATTATTGACATGGTCCTTGTTGAAGTCCTCAGATGTACAGTTAGAATATGCAGATACTGTGGTGGGGCAAAGAACCAAAATAATCAGCTCTTCAAGGAGCAGCATAGAGTAGGCCTAGACATGATTGGATTTGAAGGCCACAGTCATCAACAAAGGGTTAACTATGGTTAAGAAAGGAAAAGAGCAAAAAGGATGAGGAGGGGAAGAAAAATCCTATTAAACAAGAGAGAAAATAATAGTAGTAGCCTTGACTGAGAGTAGCCCTTCAGGCCCTCCGTGAAATTAGAATTTTGGCTGAGATGCAAGGACTTTGGTGCTGATCATCAGTCATAGGAGCTGGTGATGTGAAGGTCGTGGATGGCCCTTATTGAGTTGGATGCTGGCCATATGGTCATTAGAGGTAAGAAAATCAATTTGATGACAATCGAATTTGTAATAAAGTTTTAAGAATTTACCGAACCAAGCAAATTTGAACAATTTGCAGTATGAAAATGGGCACCATGAATTCTACACATTGTAGAAAACAGCATTGGCCAGAGAAAAATCACATGACCTCAGGCAGGTTTCCCCATAATGCCAGGCAGCTATTACATCACAGCTAAACAGGGGGAGAACCATCATAGCCTGTGTAAAAGCCAAGGCAGGGAATGCAGCAGTCAATTTGTAGTGGATCTATTGAGAGGACATTACAGCACCCACGTCAGTTATAGACGTAGGGAGAGAAAAGCATAAAATACTGAAGCAACTGTACAGATAGTGTGCGACAGCACATCAGGGAAGATGATTAGTGTATGAGGAAAATAAAATAGTGTCATACTCATTTAGGGACAATTGAAGGTACTAAAGTACTTTTAATTAGAGGATAATCGATGCCTGGGAAAATTTGGCAAAGCTGGTGAATTTCAATTACAAAAGATTCGCTCATCTCTAATGGTTACCGCTCTTTACTAGGTTCTATGGTCAATGAATATACTATTCTATTTCAGGGTGGTCTAGGGACAGAGGGTCTAAGATAAACCACGAGGTAGTAACGGGGACAGATATTATTTTTTATTTGTCAGGTATTTGGGGGATTTTCAGTTTTTGGACAAAAAATGATGGTAGATTTTGGCTGATTTGGCATACCCATGGCCACTGTATAGGGAACAGAGAGCATAGTGCACGGCGGTGGTGCAGACTAATCTGGCATCGGGCTATGATCCCCAGCTATTCCATCTATGCTTGCTCTGAAATGCCGGAAGTGTTTCAAAGTAAAACATAACTGACTCCAATTCTGCAAGCAGTCCCTGAATCATGCTGCTCGTGGTTCAGGCACCATGAATCTAGTGACAGGTTCCCTTTAAAAGTGTTGGGATAAAATGTTAGTTTCTCGAGGGGAGGGTTATCAGGGAAATGCAAAAGGACAGAGGTACTTCAATCCAGCACAAGTTTCTTAAAGGGAATCCGTTGGCAGGTTTTTACTATCATGTAGGGACAGAGAGCCTGATTCCAGCTATGTATCACTTAGTTTACTGGGTGCTGCAGTTCTGATAAAATCACATTTTCTTCTGCGACAGATCTGATTTTATAGAAACAAAAACACAGACTAGTAAGTACACTGTTATGGCTGGCAATCAGGCAACACAGCGTGCAGTAATCAGCGCACATACAGAGATCTGGCAATAACCAAAAACAATAGGACGAGCTCTGAGACGTGGAATCTCTGTAGACTGCAGTACCTGATCTATCCTCACACAACTGGAAGCAGCAGTGGATTGCGCCTATCAACTACCTATGCAACTCGGCACTGCCTGAGGAGCTGACTAGCCTGAAGATAGAAATACAAGCCTGACTTACCTCAGAGAAATACCCCAAAGGAATAGGCAGCCCCCCACATATAATGACTGTTAGCAAGATGAAAAGACAAACGTAGGAATGAAATAGATTCAGCAAAGTGAGGCCCGATATTCTAGACAGAGCGAGGATAGCAAAGAGAACTATGCAGTCTACAAAAAACCCTAAAACGAAAACCACGCAAAGGGGCAAAAAGACCCACCGTGCCGAACTAACAGCACGGCGGTGCACCCCTTTGCTTCTCAGAGCTTCCAGCAAAAGATAATAACAAGCTGGACAGAAAAAACAGAAAACAAACTAGAAGCACTTATCTAGCAGAGCAGCAGGCCCAAGGAAAGATGCAGAAGCTCAGATCCAACACTGGAACATTGACAAGGAGCAAGGAAGACAGACTCAGGTGGAGCTAAATAGCAAGGCAGCCAACGAGCTCACCAAAACACCTGAGGGAGGAAGCCCAGAGACTGCAATACCACTTGTGACCACAGAAGTGAACTCAGCCACAGAATTCACAACAGTACCCCCCCCTTGAGGAGGGGTCACCGAACCCTCACCAGAACCCCCAGGCCGACCAGGATGAGCCACATGAAAGGCACGAACAAGATCTGGGGCATGGACATCAGAGGCAAAAACCCAGGAATTATCTTCCTGAGCATAACCCTTCCATTTGACCAGATACTGGAGTTTCCGTCTAGAGACACGAGAATCCAAAATCTTCTCCACAATATACTCCAATTCCCCCTCCACCAAAACAGGGGCAGGAGGCTCCACAGATGGAACCATAGGTGCCACGTATCTCCTCAACAACGACCTATGGAATACATTATGTATGGAAAAGGAGTCTGGGAGGGTCAGACGAAAAGACACCGGATTGAGAATCTCAGAAATCCTATACGGACCAATAAAACGAGGTTTAAATTTAGGAGAGGAAACCTTCATAGGTATATGACGAGAAGATAACCAAACCAGATCCCCAACACGAAGTCGGGGTCCCACACGGCGTCTGCGATTAGCGAAAAGCTGAGCCTTCTCCTGGGACAAGGTCAAATTGTCCACTACCTGAGTCCAGATCTGCTGCAACCTGTCCACCACATAATCCACACCAGGACAGTCCGAAGACTCAACCTGTCCTGAAGAGAAACGAGGATGGAACCCAGAATTGCAGAAAAATGGAGAGACCAAGGTAGCCGAGCTGGCCCGATTATTAAGGGCGAACTCAGCCAACGGCAAAAATGACACCCAATCATCCTGGTCAGCGGAAACAAAACATCTCAGATATGTTTCCAAGGTCTGATTGGTTCGTTCGGTCTGGCCATTAGTCTGAGGATGGAAGGCCGAGGAAAAAGATAGGTCAATGCCCATCCTACCACAAAAGGCTCGCCAGAACCTCGAGACAAACTGGGAACCTCTGTCAGAAACAATATTCTCAGGAATGCCATGTAAACGAACCACATGCTGGAAGAACAAAGGCACCAAATCAGAGGAGGAAGGCAATTTAACCAAGGGCACCAGATGGACCATTTTAGAAAAGCGATCACAGACCACCCAAATGACAGACATCTTTTGAGAAACGGGAAGGTCAGAAATGAAATCCATCGAAATATGTGTCCAAGGCCTCTTCGGGACCGGCAAGGGCAAAAGCAACCCACTGGCACGTGAACAGCAGGGCTTAGCCCTAGCACAAATTCCACAGGACTGCACAAAAGCACGCACATCCCGTGACAGAGATGGCCACCAGAAGGATCTAGCAACCAACTCCCTGGTACCAAAGATTCCTGGATGACCGGCCAGCACCGAACAATGAAGTTCAGAGATAACTTTACTAGTCCACCTATCAGGGACGAACAGTTTCTCGGCCGGACAACGATCAGGTTTATTAGCCTGAAATTTCTGCAACACTCTCCGCAAATCAGGGGAGATGGCAGACACAATGACTCCTTCCTTGAGGATACTCGCCGGCTCAGATAACCCCGGAGAGTCGGGCACAAAACTCCTAGACAGAGCATCCGCCTTCACATTTTTAGAGCCCGGAAGGTATGAAATCACAAAATCAAAACGAGCAAAAAATAACGACCAACGGGCCTGTCTAGGATTCAAGCGCTTGGCAGACTCAAGATAAGTAAGGTTCTTATGATCAGTCAAAACCACCACGCGATGCTTAGCACCCTCAAGCCAATGACGCCACTCCTCGAATGCCCACTTCATGGCCAGCAACTCTCGGTTGCCCACATCATAATTACGCTCAGCAGCAGAAAATTTCCTGGAAAAGAAAGCACATGGTTTGAACACTGAGCAACCAGAACCTCTCTGTGACAAAACCGCCCCTGCACCAATCTCAGAAGCATCAACCTCGACCTGGAACGGAAGAGAAACATCAGGTTGACACAACACAGGGGCACAGCAAAAACGACGCTTCAACTCCTGAAAAGCTTCCACGGCAGCAGAAGACCAATTAACCAAATCAGCACCCTTCTTGGTCAAATCGGTCAATGGTCTGGCAATGCTAGAAAAATTACAGATGAAGCGACGATAAAAATTAGCAAAGCCCAGGAATTTCTGCAAACTTTTTAGAGATGTCGGCTGAGTCCAATCCTGGATGGCCTGAACCTTAACCGGATCCATCTCGATAGTAGAAGGGGAAAAGATGAACCCCAAAAATGAAACTTTCTGCACACCGAAGAGACACTTTGATCCCTTCACGAACAAGGAATTAGCACGCAGTACCTGGAAAACCATTCTGACTTGCTTCACATGAGACTCCCAATCATCTGAGAAGATCAAAATGTCATCCAAGTAAACAATCAAGAATTTATCCAGATACTCACGGAAAATGTCATGCATAAAAGACTGAAAAACAGATGGAGCATTGGCAAGTCCGAACGGCATCACCAGATACTCAAAATGACCCTCGGGCGTATTAAATGCCGTTTTCCATTCATCTCCCTGCCTGATTCTCACCAGATTATACGCACCACGAAGATCAATCTTAGTAAACCAACTAGCCCCCTTAATCCGAGCAAACAAGTCAGAAATCAATGGCAAGGGATACTGAAACTTAACAGTGATCTTATTAAGAAGGCGGTAATCAATACACGGTCTTAGCGAACCATCCTTCTTGGCTACAAAAAAGAACCCTGCTCCCAATGGTGACGACGATGGGCGAATAAGTCCCTTCTCCAGGGACTCCTTCACATAACTGCGCATAGCGGTGTGTTCAGGTACGGACAAATTAAATAAACGACCCTTAGGGAATTTACTACCAGGAATCAAATCGATAGCACAATCACAATTCCTATGCGGAGGAAGGGCATCAGACTTGGACTCTTCAAATACATCCTGAAAGTCCGACAAGAACTCTGGGATGTCAGAAGGAATGGATGACGAAATAGACAAAAATGGAACATCACCATGTACTCCCTGACAACCCCAGCTGGTTACCGACATAGAGTTCCAATCCAATACTGGATTATGGGTTTGTAGCCATGGCAACCCCAACACGACCACATCATGCAAATTATGCAGTACCAAAAAGCGAATAACTTCCTGATGTGCAGGAGCCATGCACATGGTCAGCTGGGCCCAGTACTGAGGCTTATTCTTGGCCAGAGGTGTAGCATCAATTCCTCTCAACGGAATAGGACACCGCAAAGGCTCCAAGAAAAATCCACAACGTTTAGCATAATCCAAATCCATCAGATTCAGGGCAGCGCCTGAATCCACAAACATCATGACAGAATATGATGACAAAGAGCACATTAAGGTAATGGACAAAAGGAATTTGGACTGTACAGTACCAATAACGGCAGAGCTATCGAACCGCCTAGTGCGTTTAGGACAATTAGAAATAGCATGAGTAGAATCACCACAATAGAAACACAGTCTGTTCAGACGTCTGTGTTCGTGCCGTTCTACTTTAGTCATAGTCCTGTCGCACTGCATAGGCTCAGGCTTACTCTCAGACAATACCGCCAGATGGTGCACAGATTTACGCTCGCGCAAGCGACGACCGATCTGAATGGCCAAGGACATAGACTCATTCAAACCAGCAGGCATAGGAAATCCCACCATTACATCCTTAAGAGCTTCAGAGAGACCCTTTCTGAACAAAGCCGCTAGTGCAGATTCATTCCACAGAGTGAGTACTGACCATTTTCTAAATTTCTGACAATATACTTCTACATCATCCTGACCCTGGCATAAAGCCAGCAGATTTTTCTCAGCTTGATCCACTGAATTAGGCTCATCGTAAAGCAATCCCAGCGCCTGGAAAAATGCATCAACATTACTCAATGCAGAATCTCCTGGTGCAAGAGAAAACGCCCAGTCCTGTGGGTCGCCGCGCAAAAAAGAAATAATAATCAAAACCTGTTGCATAGGATTACCAGAAGAATGAGGTTTCAAGGCCAAAAATAGCTTACAATTATTTCTGAAGCTCAGGAACTTAGTTCTGTCACCAAAAAACAAATCAGGAATCGGAATTCTTGGTTCTAGCATCGATTTCTGATCAATAGTATCTTGAATCTTTTGTACATTTACAACGAGATTATCCATTGAGGAGCACAGAGCCTGAATATCCATGTCCACAGCTGTGTCCTGAAGCACTCTAATGTCTAGGGGAAAAAAAAGACTGAAGACAGAGCTAAAAAAAAAAAATGATGTCAGGATTTCTTTTTTCCCTCTATTGGAAATCATTGAATGGCTCCTTGTACTGTTATGGCTGGCAATCAGGCAACACAGCGTGCAGTAATCAGCGCACATACAGAGATCTGGCAATAACCAAAAACAATAGGACGAGCTCTGAGACGTGGAATCTCTGTAGACTGCAGTACCTGATCTATCCTCACACAACTGGAAGCAGCAGTGGATTGCGCCTATCAACTACCTATGCAACTCGGCACTGCCTGAGGAGCTGACTAGCCTGAAGATAGAAATACAAGCCTGACTTACCTCAGAGAAATACCCCAAAGGAATAGGCAGCCCCCCACATATAATGACTGTTAGCAAGATGAAAAGACAAACGTAGGAATGAAATAGATTCAGCAAAGTGAGGCCCGATATTCTAGACAGAGCGAGGATAGCAAAGAGAACTATGCAGTCTACAAAAAACCCTAAAACGAAAACCACGCAAAGGGGCAAAAAGACCCACCGTGCCGAACTAACAGCACGGCGGTGCACCCCTTTGCTTCTCAGAGCTTCCAGCAAAAGATAATAACAAGCTGGACAGAAAAAACAGAAAACAAACTAGAAGCACTTATCTAGCAGAGCAGCAGGCCCAAGGAAAGATGCAGTAGCTCAGATCCAACACTGGAACATTGACAAGGAGCAAGGAAGACAGACTCAGGTGGAGCTAAATAGCAAGGCAGCCAACGAGCTCACCAAAACACCTGAGGGAGGAAGCCCAGAGACTGCAATACCACTTGTGACCACAGAAGTGAACTCAGCCACAGAATTCACAACAGTACACATCACCGGACTCAGGTACACAGCCCCTACATCATGCTGCTATCAGATTACATAGGAAAAACCTGGTGACATATTCCCATTAGCCTAGAAAACATTTCTTCTTTATTGGAAATTCATCAAAGTCAGAAAATGACATTGCAAGTCTATTCCATTTGAAAAATAGAAAAAGATGTTCCTGTGACCTGTGTGTTCCTCTGCAGGTCTGTGTATTT